>NW_027555847.1:369890275-371144025 GCF_003287225.1 Phascolarctos cinereus
TACGTACATACACATATGGGGGAGACAGAGACAGAGGGGGAGAAGAGAGAGAGAGAGAGAGAGAGAGAGAGAGAGAGAGAGAGAGAGAGAGAGAGAGAGAGAGAGAGAGAGAGAGAGTGAGAGGCAAATGCTATATAACCCAGATGAGCCATGCACCTAGTAGAGACACACTGCTAAGGGAAGGTTTATGAGACCTCTAAAAGAAAGGTATTCCACGACCAAAAGTACCATTAATTGTGAGTTGCCTTTGTCACAAATATATCTTACATGTGAGCATCACTACTGTTGTACTTAAATTTGACTGTTCATCCCAATGGAATCTAGGTAGATAGAGATAGATCAATAGATAGATAGACAGAAACAGAGCAATAGAGATATATAGACATAAACATAGATGTCAATATAGATACATGTTTATTAGAGTGTGATCTAGCTCTGTGGGGAAATTTTAACTACTCTTTTTTACTATGCTATCTTAGTAAATGTCCATGCTAAGAGCTAATTTGGTCTACTGATAATTGCTGATGGAATGTCTATAGCAGTGGGGGCTTTTGAGCAGCAGCATTTTAGAAGCATGGCCCCACAAGTTTCCCTCTTAACCAAAGAATGTTGGCTGCCTTCTACAGTAATATCTCACTAACATAAGTACATATTGTTTCCCCTAGTAAAATATAAATTCCTTAAGGGGAGTGCTATTAAAAAGAAATTGGCTTTATACCATGTAAAACACAGAAAAAACTTAATGATTTTTAATTTTTTTTGATAATCAAATCAGGAATAGATATGAAATTACTTTATAACTAGGCATAAAATAATATACCAATATAAAGCATTAACAAAGACTCCTAAAATTAGAAGGGACTTATAAAGTTATCTAGTATACTTTTTCATACAACTATGAAATCTTCCTACAAAATATCCGCCATTAAAAAATCCTTAACATAAGATGCTCTAATCTCTGAATGAAGTATTAGGAAACAATCTGTCTAGGGTGATAAATTTCATTTTTGAATAGATATAATTTCTAGGAAGTGCTTCATATTGAGTCAAACTCTGTATTTCTATAGCTTTAATCCAGGACTACAATGAAAGGGGAAAAAAGAAGTTGCATCCCCTCTTAAATCTTTCAGGTCTTTGAAGGTAGCAGTAAAAGCCCAGCTAAGAAAGCCTAAATTTCATCTTTTCCATCAAACAATTCCATCACCATCGATGTCATGCTTCTTTGGACAGATTCTAACTGGTGAATATTCTTTGTGAAATGTGGTACCCAGAACTGGACACAATATTCTAGATATACACTGATTAGGACAGACTCCAATAAACTATCAAATTGTCACGTTCTGAACACTACAAAGGCAACCCAAAATTGCATTGGTGTTTTCAGTGGTCATGTTACTCTGCTCACTCTTATTGAGAATTAATTTTGCTACAAACCCCAGGTTATATTTTCACATGAACTGTCATCTTGTAGACACGTTTCCATTCTTCAAAACATGTTTAGTTTTTTTGTTTTTTTTTCTTTTTAACCAAGAATAGGATATAATATTTGTCCTTATACAAATGATGAAGTTAGCCCTTCGTGAGTAGGGTGCATGTCCTCTAGCTCTGATTATTAGAATCCCAAGCTTCTTTGAAACTTCAGCTCAAGTGCTACCTTTTACATGAAACCTTGTTTCATACCTAGTATTAGATACCTACTAGCTACTAGTACCTTCCACCTTCAACCTCGCTTTGTGGTATTTTCTATATTTATATACACATACAAACACATTTTTCCATTTGAAAGAATGGAAGATGATTGAGGGAATTGAACGGGTCATTTTTGTCTTTGTATCCTCAGGTGGCACATTTTTTTTAGAGAGCAGGGCCTGGAGTCAAGAGGAACTGAGTTCAAATCCAACCTCAGAGCTTTATAAGTTGTGTGATCTTGGATAAGAAATTTAACCTCTGTCTGCCCCAATTTCCTCAAATTTACAATAGAATCATAATAGCACTTCCCAGGTTTGTTGTGAGGATCAATTTATGTAATATTTTAAAGCACCTAGAACAGTGCTTGGGTTCCTGGTGCGTAGCAGGTGCTTAATAAATGTTTGTCCCTTCCTTCATATCGAATATGAACAGAAACAATGATTTTAAAATTCTGAAGACCATCCAAGTTATATACCCTTTGGACATCTTTAATACTGCCAAAACTCTCCAGTAAAACCCACCTAACATTTGTCAACAATTTTTGCTAATTAGGCAACACACTGTCTGCTGTCATGCTCACAGACTGAGAGGCAGAAAATCAAATCAAGAGTGTTAGTTATGCCCTTCAGGCTACTGGCAGAGAGAAGTGAGTTCTATTGAAAAGGGTACTAAAACTGGAGTCCAGGAACTTAATTCCTAATTAGAGGTCTTCAAACAAAGATGGGGTGACCACTCCTTGGGTGTGGTATAGAGCACAATCTGCTTAAAGCATAGGCTGTACTAGTTGGCTTCCAGACTCCCTTCTGAGATTCTGTATTCAGTAATTTAAGAAAAATGTCTTATGTTCAATATTGCATGTATTTGATATGCATAGTTGAATGTATTTCTGCAGATTTAAATAATGTCATCCAGCCCATGTTTTAGATAAGGAAGATGTCAGGAAGAATAGTAAAGGATATGAATTAGCCAGGAAATGTTTTTACTCTTTTCATGAATGCCATAAATTTTCTGGGTATTTTTCTCTTCCTTCCTTCCTTCCTTCCTTCCTTCCTTCCTTCCTTCCTTCCTTCCTTCCTTCCTTCCTTCCTTCCTTCCTTCCTTCCTTCCTTCCTTCCTTTTCCTTCTCTTCTCTCTCTCTCTCTCTCTCTCTCTCCCTCTCTCTCTCTCTCTCTCTCTCTCTCTCTCTCTCTCTTTCTTTCTTTCTTTCTTTCATCATTGTCAGGAACTCCCAGAAAGAAAATCTCACTTCAAATAATAAGAGACTTATTAAGATTGAACTGTTTACATTCCTGCATGGAAAGATGATATTTATAACTCATGAGACCTTTGTCAGTATTAGGGTAGTTGGAGGAAAAAAATTAGATGTATGTATATGTGGATAGATAGATAGAGGGCACAGGGTGAGTTGAAGATGAAGGGGTCATATCTGGAGAATAAAATTAAGGGATGAGAGAGGATTATACTCAGAGAAGAAGAAAGGGAGAGGTAGAATGGGGTAAACTATCTCACAAAAAAAAAAACAGAAAAGAAAAGTCTCTTAACAGTGGAGGGGAAATGGGGGAAGGTGAGAGAGAATGAATGAATCTTATTCTCACAGGATTTGGCTTAAGAGGGAATAGCAAACACATTCAATTGTGTATGGAAATCTGTCTTACCCTACAGGAAAATAGGGGGGAAGGGAACAAGAGAGCAGGGGGATGATAGAGAGGAGGGCAGATTGGGAAAGGGGTAATCAGAAGTAAATACTTCTGAGAAGGGACAGGGTCAAAAGAAAGAATAGAATAAATGGGAGGGCAGGATAGGATTAAGGGAAATAGAGTTAGTTTTTCACAACATGTCTACTATGGATGTGTTTTGCATAACTGCACATGTACAACCTATATTGAGTTGCTTGCCTTTTCAATGAGGGTGGGTGGGGAGGGAGGAAGAGAGAAAATTTGAAACCTAAAGTTTTAAAAACATATGTTTAAAAAAATGTTTTCACATGCTACTGGGAAATAAAAAATACAGGAAATGGGGTACAGAAATCTATCCTGCCCTACAGGAAAATAGAAGGGGAAGGGGATAAGAGAAGGGGAGAGAGATAGAAGAGAGGACAGACTAG
Source organism: Phascolarctos cinereus (assembly GCF_003287225.1). Classification (NCBI taxonomy): domain Eukaryota; kingdom Metazoa; phylum Chordata; class Mammalia; order Diprotodontia; family Phascolarctidae; genus Phascolarctos; species Phascolarctos cinereus. Next base: position 369,894,069 of record NW_027555847.1, read on the forward strand.
TGGAAGGGATATTCAGAATGCATGCCATCTTGGGGTGGGAGGAGGGGGGAGATGGGGTATGAATTTGGAATTCAAAAATTTGTGGGAGTGAATGTTGAAAGCTAAAAATAAATAAATTTATATTAAAAAAAGAAAATCTCACTTCACCAATACAGATTTACTCTTGCTTTGCAATTTATAGATAGAGTAGCATTCCGTAAACTATATTAAAAAAAAACATTTTTGGTGATGTTATCAACTACTTTAGTAGTTTGATGAACTCTATATAACCCTTCTCATAATTTTTTAAAATCATAATTGATGGAAATGCTCATTTTCAGTTAAAGGTGAGTGACAATAAAGATGTTTTTCCCCTCCTCTCTTCATCCAATTTCAAACCGTCTCTTGAATCTATTCATGGACTGTGCATCCAAAGTTAAGAACTCCTGCTTTAAAAATCTGCCTTAGGCAGTTGAGGCTAAATGATTCCTCTAAAGTAACAAGGCTAGTATGTGTCAGAGAAAGGATCTTAAACCCAAGTCTTTCTGACTCCAAAGCTGGTATTCTATCCATCAAGCCACATTGCTTTTCCTCTTTCTGTTCAGAATGATAAAAATTATGTCCTACCTATTTCATCTTGCTGAATATACCCATTTGTAACCACTTTGAGGGATAACTATACAAATATTTAACAATGCTGCTTTGGAAACAGCACCAGCCATAGCAATGATGAGAAACATGAACAATTGGGGGAGGGGGAGAAGTGCTTCCAAAGCAGCAAAGATAGTGAGCTATTTTTATATCAATATGAGCCATCCCATCTAATCACAGGAGAACACAGCGCTACCTTCTGTTTAGTCTGAGAACTGTGGTGAAGCCTCCCATGGAGAAGCCAGTTCATTTACATTCTCCAATTGAGTGGGATGAAAGGGGCCTTTTCCTCTTTATAGGCAGCCTGGTTGCTGACCACATTGATGCCATCTTGGACCAGAGCCAAAATCTGTTTGGCCAGTCTCTCATTTGACCCTACCAGAAAGTAAAAACCATATGCACCACCTCTTAAGCAAAATTAGTCAAATGCAAACTGAAAGTGTTATTTTTTCCATTAAAATTCTTTTTCCCCTTTGTTTAAATGGAAGAAGAAATGATATTCAGAAAAGATGCCACCCTCTGTGAAAATATGTCACATAAAGGGTCAACATTAATAAGAGGATGATTTTCAGAGTGGTTGCTCAAGCAACTCGCTGAACCAAATTCTGCTAATATTGAAAATCTCTGATTTTCAATGGACATGGTCACTTAACCACTTCAGTGCCTCTGGCTGTTCAACATACTCCCTGGGAATTGATATTAATACAGCCCATGGGGGCTGTAGTATATTTGTTTCTGCTCAATTGCAGAAACAGAAACAAGAACAGATACACCACGAGTCCCTAATGTAGTCCAAACTGTCACACAAAAGATCAAAGTGTATCACTGTGCAAATGATACTCCCTTGTACTGTGTCTTATTCTGAGTTTGCCTTAACATATTTATTCCTATATTTAATTTAATATAACATTTAACATTTAATATTCCAATGCATATAAATGTTGAGAAGCACACATACACTTTCCTTTCAACACTTTTTGAGGATGTTATTATTTTTTGTTTGTTTTGTTGAAGAACAACGTTACTGACAAAAAAGGGACCTCAAGGTGGCATAAGCCACTTGAGATAAGATAATAAATTAAATTTACAGCTCCTGCTTACAGATTAGATAACAAAAACAACAAAGTAAAATAAAACAATAAAAAAAACAGTATTATTGGGTTCAAATCCCAGTTTTGCTATTTACTAACTACATGACCTTGGGCATACTGTTTCCAGACATGAAATGGTTCAATAAGAAATGAAACAGAATAAACAATATGAGACAGGCAGTTTGGAAGAGAACAAATAGTACTAGGTTGAAATCTGAGGCCCCAAGTTGGTATCTCAGTTCTACCTGCTACCTATGTGTCTTTCACTAAGATAGGTCATTTCTCCGGGCCTCACTAGCTTCATCTTTCACTTCCTGTCATTCTCTCTTTGTTCCCTTCTTACCTCAACTGGGATGGAAGTTACAAGGTTGTTAGATTCTATGATGCATGTCCACCTAGAAAAGTGAGCTCGGGCATTAATCACCTTCTGTTCTTTCTTTGTCCAAGCCCAAAACTTAGACCTAGGAGGGGAAGTCTCAATAGAAACACCACTTGCAAATTATCATTCTCTACAGAGAAAAACATGAGGAATGCAAGTAACTTCCTACTTTAAAGGATGAGTTAAATATCCTGCATTCTTTTCCTTTTGGTAAAATTTTATTTGTTTCATTAAATATTTCCTGATTACATGTAAAAAATTGATATTCATTTTTCTTTTAAATTTTGAATTCTAAATTATCTCCTTCCCTCCTGCCCTCCCCCACCGCCTGAGAAGGCAAGTGATGTGATATTGATTATGTATGTGGAGTCATCATCCAGAAGTTTTTCCAAGGAGAACATAGGGACAACAACTAGAATTTAGAGCTAAAAGGGATCTTACAGTTGATCTAGTCAAATCTGTTTACTGTATTATGAGGAAACTGAGACTCAGAGAGCTTAAGAGACTTGCCTAGGGTCTCACACAGCTAATATATGTCTGAGGTGGGATCTGGACTCTGTCATCCTGACTCCAAGATTAGTATTGTATCTACTGTGACACCTAACTAAACTTCAGGGAAAAAAGGGTGGGGGAAGCAATTTGAACTCATCTGACTAATTTTATCATTGTTTTATGTATTTTAATGAAAGTTACTGAGGAATACAGCGGACCAAAAGCAAGATGGCAACAAAATATTTTCTGCCCCTATTTTGTCTAGTAAGGTATAGGGGTATGGGCCTTGGTTCTCGAGTCAGAAGAACTGCTTTTGGATCCTACTTCTACTTACTTGCTAGAAGACCTCAGACAATTTATTTAAATTCTTCTGAACTCAGTTTCCTTATCTAAAAAATGGGAAAACTAATGCCTGTAGTATGTACTTCACAAAGGTAGAGAGAATCAAATGAGATCAAGTATGTAAAGTACTTCATAAATTGTAAAGCCCTATGCAAATGTTAGCTGTTATTTTAGAGCAAAAGAACATAAAAAAGGAAATTACATGAATAAATATGGTATTTGCCAATTCTCAAGCACAAGAGATTTCTAGTTTTAAAATATGACAAAACATCTGCACTAGACAGGCAAAATGTATTTGAATGCTTGGTAAAAGGACAGTCCTCTGTTTAAGACCCATTGAGCTGACATATCCGTTCTCATGTTACAGTCAAACAGTGAACCTGTGTCAAGTGTTCTGGGTACATTGATTTTTCTTTGCTTTTAAGTGGCTTTCCATCCATCTATAAAACATTCCTCTTTTTTCCAGTCCCTGTGGCTTTCTTCAGATGGCTATAAACCACACTAATCTGAAAGGTCTGGATGGGAGCAGTTACTGTGCTTTTAAATTTCTGTTCTCAAGATCAAACTGCCCTTTTAAGGACTGTAGAAAAAAATAAATTTGTGGTAGCCCTCACACTAATATTTTGAATTAGTCAATCATAGTTGTTTTTTTTTCCCTCAGCTTCCCCTTTCTTCAGCTCTAAGTGAAAATTTTAAAACAGTAATTTTTTTTTAATGGAATGATTCCCAATTCCATGCAGTAGGAGAAGCTATTGGGAATACAAAAGAAGGCATGGTTTCTCTCTTTAAGGTGTGAACATTATAGGCAGAAACTTAAATATAACTAATGTAGAGACTTGAAAAAATGAGAACCCTAACTTCATACATCAATATTTTTACACTGTGAGGATAAGGAAACCGTGAGGCAATGATTTGTTTTAAAATATACAAAAAAATTGTAATGACTATAGTAGCTGTAGGGATAATAGAATGAGCCCTTCATTCTAACGAAACCGGAGGATTTTGGCTAGTAGAGCCATCTAGGTTTCTAGTTTGTATTTAGTAGCATTATATAACAATGACTAGGGTGAACATTTTTCCTCACAGGGAATTCATTGACATTGTAATCATCTCCCAAAGGAAGTAGTGAAGCTAGACTATTTTTGTCACTTGAAGATTGGACACAAAAACTACCTATACTGTAAGAAACCATGCTTGATGCATTGTCTTAACTAGCAATATCAGTGCCTATGGCAAGCTTCCCAAGTGCCCAGGGCAAGTGGCATGTAATTAACCTTCAAATCAACTTTTTAAAGGCAAATTCAGTTGAAGGGAGGAGAGAACCTGGAACTTCATAGCACACTGCAGGGAAGGTTATATAGGGTGCAGAGGGAGAGAGTAAAAACAGGGCAGGTCTGAGGGGAAGCCCACCTGGTGGTGGGGCAGGAGGAATCAGATACTACTATGTGCTAAGAACTGAGAATACAAAGACAAAATTACAATAGATCCTGCCCACAAGGAGTTAAAATTCTAATAGGGAACAATATGACTATATATACAAGCCACATATAAAGAAAAAAACAAAATGTATAATCTGATGCTTTCCTAGTTTAACTAGTTATCATTACTAATTTGGTAGTAGACTGAACTGATTCTATAATGCTGAAAGAGCACCCTCTACATTTCTGTACCCTGGCAAAAAGCCCCATTTATCTGAGCCTAATTATAGATCTCTAATATATGCTCAAAAAGCTCAGCTTTTCTGATCACTGAAATTCCAGGTAAAAAATTCTTTCTTTTAAATATACTTTATCTTTCTTTCATAACAACTATTGAAAGCACAAGAAGAAAAATTGAAGAAAGATTCCCCAATGGGCAGGAAGCCTTGTGGAGCTTTTCTCCTGATAACTTCTATAACTTTCCTTTTTGTCATGATATTATTAAAGCATAAGCTTCTTTCTTAATTTAATTTAAATTAATTAACATAATTTAAACAATACATTAAATTTATTTGATGAATACACATCTTTAATGTCTGATTATGTGAAGGGATTTTATAATATTTTGGATTATACCATGCTACAGGAGGAGTTCTTAAGTTTTTGTTTTTGTTTTCTGTGTCATCAGCACCTTTGGAGTCCGGTGAAGCTCATGAACCCTTCTCAGAATGTTTTCAAATGTATAAAATAAAATGCACTTGATTAAAAAAGAAACCAACCATATTAAAATTCAATTTTCTTTTCCTTCCTTCCTCCTCCTCCTCCCCCTCCTCCTTCTCCTCCTCCTCTTCTTCTTTTCTTCTTCTTCTTCTTCTTCTTCTTCTCTTCTTCTTCTTCTTCTTCTTCTTCTTCTTCTTCTTTCTCTCTCTCTCTCTCTCTCTCTCTCTCTCTCTCTCTCTCTCTCTCTCTCTCTCTCTCTTCTCTCTCTCTCTCTCTCTCTCTGTCCCTCTCTCTCTCTCTCCTTCTTCAGAACCCAGGCCAATAATCTCTGTGCTCGCTCAACTCTTTGGCTTCTCACTAAGTCTGGTTTCTAGGACAAATAAGCATCATTAGTTAATTACTTTAATGAGGATGATAACAGATTGACCTCCAACATAGGGCTGTTAGTAAGATACATAAGTCAACACTTGCAAAACATTTTTGAATTTCTTTGAGAGAGGTATTATTAGAATGAAAAAAAAAAACTGTGAAAAAATAGCAGGAATAGCCATCACATTTCCTGACAGTGAGAAACTATTGAATTATAAAAGTATCTCCAAGGTAATGGTGCTAGAACTGTGATTTGAGTCATTGTGAACAAGACTAAACACAGTGCTTGGAATCATTGAAATCAATGTGAGAGTCCACCGGGGAGAAAGATAGAATCTCTGGTCCTATGACATAACAATAGTGAGAGTAATGACAAGAATACATAGAATTTAATAGGGTGGAAACCTGTACTTGAATGAAGAGCCAAACTACTTTCAGGAAAGAAGAGTATTCTCCTCAGGGTGAATCCCTCCCTCCTTCTAGAAATGAACTGAGACCTTACATCAATGACTGGCTGGAAAGGGGGGAGCACAAGGAAGTGGAAGTGGAAGGAACTGAGCATACCAGGGAACTAAAGAACAGGGATTAAAAAATGACTTTTCTGAGGTCACAGTGGCTCTATTATTCCCCCAATATAGCATAGGTCTCTACCTCTGGACTGTGTCATTGTGGAAAGAGGAAAAAAGACTGTAGCTAAATGTCATTACTTCTGGAGTGTTGATTAATATTGTATTATTGTACTCCTGAAATGTGAGAAAGAGAGAGAGAGAGAGAGAGAGAGAGAGAGAGAGAGAGAGAGAGAGAGAGAGAGAAGAAGAGAAGAAGAAGAAGAAGAAGAAGAAGAAGAAGAAGAAGAAGAAGAAGAAGAAGAAGAAGAAGGAGGAGGAGGAGGAGGAGGAGGAGGAGGAGGAGGAGGAGGAGGAGGAGGAGGAGGAGGAGGAAAGAAAGAGGAAGGTAAGAAAGATAAACAACAGGAAAATATTCAAGACATAAGGTCCTAGTCCAGTGCCTTACATATAGCAGGTATTTTTCAAAGGATTGTTCAGTTAGAATGAATTGTTCATGACAGTGTTTATTTTGTTCCTATGGCTAAAATATATTTTCTTTAAAATTTCATTCCCAAATATATGGTAATATTGTTTGAAATTCCAATAGTGATTGATGGTTTCTATTTTTTCATCCTAGGATACATGCCATATGGCATGCAGATACTAATATTTGTCTAATAGTTCAGTTACCAAAGTTATTAATATGATAATACTTTGGTAATGAATTTACAAAAATTCCAAACAAATACTAAATAGTCTAATATAATAAAAAACTGTGGAAATATGCATTATGTATTAGGCTTTGTTACAGATGCCTGCCAAAAATAGTGTTGGCAAACAGTAGCATGCTTGAAAAGTGGCTGGACGATTAAAATTTATTGCTGCTGATAGACCAAGTGCAAACACTGAACAATCTCAGCTGTTCCTGTGCTGGCAGGCACACCAACCAGTTCACTGACTGCTCAGACTATCTCTGAAAGTTTCTGGACATCACAAAAATTAAGGAAGACGTTTAATGAGATGTTTGGTCCTGTAGAGAATGACTCCTCCAAACAAAGGTATCCCCAGTAGCCCATTTCCTTCTGACTAGATAATAGGCTTGACACCAAACTTCAGTTCTCATCCATTCTGTCCACTTCACCTATCCTTGTACTGTCTTTATCCTCTCTATAGTCTTCCATACAGGGTTTCCTTGGAAACCCCTGGATTTCTCTGCAATAGGACCTGGACATGCTCCTTCCTCTAACTGACCCTTATCTCTGTATTCCTTGCCTCTCCTTCCTAGTTTCCTATGTACTCAAGTTGCTCTGTTTTCCAGTGCTTTTTTTTTTTTAATATCACTCCACTATTACTTTTAGGTCAATTTATTTTTCCACATTCTATTGGGTGCAGAGCTTCTATTTCCTCTCCATTCCAACCCAGCAAAATTCTGTAGAGACTCAGCACTTAAGCTTCTAGGTGCAATAGGGGAAAGAATCTCTATTCAAAGCCAGCCTCAGACACTTAATACCTGTGTAGCCTTTGGCAAACCATTTAATCATTCTCAGCCTTAGTTTCTTCATCTGTAAAATGAGGATTTTATGAACTAACTTACAGAGTTATGAGAATCAAAGGGATTAACATAGGTAAAGCATTTTGCAAACCTTAAAGCACTTATATAAATGCTGGCTATTATTATTATTATTACTATGTCAACAGAGAGGATATAAGAGTCTATCCATAGAATCACAGAATTTTGTTTTGCTTTGTTTTGTTTTTTAATCTAGAAGGGATATTAGAAACCATTTAGTCCAAATCCTCATGTCAGAGATGAGAAAATTGAGGACCAGAGAGGTCACATGACTTACCTAAGGCCACACATCAATCCAGTGACAGAGTTGAAAAGAGAATCTCAAGAATAATATATCTATGTCTATGTCTATGACTATGTCTATGTCTATTTATATCTGTATCTACAAAATCATACCAGTAGTAAAGTTGTAAAACCATAATCTGAACCCTTATCCTCTGACTCTAAATGTAGCACCCTTTCCCCTACACTATACAATGAGGCAAAAATGAAAGGATATTTGTTTCATGTCTTGAAACTACTTTGTGCTTCTAATACATAATGACTGTATGATTCTAGGTTATCCTATCTATAAAATAAAGAAGATGGATTAGATATCATTAATAATCATATTTAGCATTTATATACTGCTTTACAAATATTTTCTCATTTAATCCTCAAAACAACAAAATAATGTAGGTGTTATTATTATTATTACTTATTATAGATTAGGAAACTAAGACCCAGGCCCACATAGATAGTAAGTGTGTGAGGCAGAATTTGAACTCATCTTTTTTTTTTCTTTTTTTAATCATTTATCTTATCTTCAACTTAAAAAATAAAACAAGTATTGCCATAACATGGTAAAACAGAAAAAAAAAGATGATTTCACATGAAACTGAAAATCTATTGTGTACCTTGCTATTCCTATTAAATATATAGCAAAGTTATCATATAACTTTCTTTTTCATTTTTGTCTTTCTTCTCTGCCCCCATCCTAGATATGACTGCCATTAGACATACACACACATACATACACATATATAAATATGTATACATATATATATATATACACACAAACACACATATTTGTAAAATCATATATATATATATATTTCTATTAATTCTTTCTCTAGATGAAGATAATATCTTCCTTCATAAGTCCTTTCTAGTTAATTTGGTATTTATAATAATCAAAATGATTTAGTCACTTAAAGTTGTAAAAAATGTAAAGAGGTAGTTTAGCAGCATTAGATCTCAAACTATATTATAATGCGGCAATTATCAAAACTATCTGATACTGGCTAAGATCCATGGAACAGGGTAGACATACAATTTACAGAAACAAATGAATATAGTAATCTTGTGTTTGACAAGTGTAAAGATAAGTTTTGGGCATAATAATTCATTATTTGTTAAAAATTGTTGGCAAAGCTAGAAGACAATCTGGCAAAAAATTGGCACAGATCGTTATCTTATACCATTTACCAATATAACATGAAAATGGATATAAGACCTAGATATAAAGAGAGAACTTAATCTTAATGACTGTAGGAGCAGCATTGTACCACCTAACCCTTTTGAGATGACCATTGAGGTCCCTTCTATAAATCAAAAGTATATGGAGAGATTTAAAGTGTTTAACAAACTATTATAACGGTTCTTGACTTTTTTGTGTATATCAGGGCCCCCTAGGAGTGTGGTGAGGCCTAAGGACCCTGCCTCACCATATTGTTTCTGAATGAACAAAATGTAATTCATAGGGCTATGAAAGGAGGTTTGAGTTTAGTAAAACAATAACATTTATATATGGGTACAGATAGATATAGATATTTTTCTAAATTCTTGGATCCCCTAAAACCTATACATAAAACCAAAGTTATAAAAACCCTTGATTTAATAGGTCTCTCCCCAAATAAGACATTAAAGAGCAATTGTTATTTAGTTGTTTCATTTGCCCTCAAAACAGCTTAATCAAGTTACTTTTGAGATCCATCTACAAGTTTCAATGAACTGTAGCCCAAGAGGTGGGTAAGTGGACATAGCAGAAATGCTCCTGGGTAAAAAAATAGTTCAGAAGAATCCAACTGAAGAGACCTAAATGGTTTATTGATACTCCAGTAAAAAGAGATAACCTTAGTCACACAAAATTAGCAGGGAAAGAACCCTTGACAAAATAGTGCACTTATTTATGGATAGACAGAAAAACGAACTTTAAAGGGGTTGAAATTCTGTGACTGATCTGTAAAATTCCCATTTGAAACATGAGAAACTCAGTATTAGAGGAATAGTTAGAGGAACTGAAATTGAAATTCATCTCAGTTAAACTTTGGATATGAAAAGGGCAATAGAGACCATTGAGTTAAGCAGTGATGTAAGAAGAAGCTCAATCAATCAGAAGCACTTAGAAATATAAACAGCCTAGTAAAGAAGATGCAAACAATCTATAAAAATACACAGAAACCAGTTAACAGGATCATTAGCAGAAAGAACTAGTAGGAAGGAGTGTGACACTCTCCCCCACACACATACCCACACCCACGTCAGAACATGGAAATTTTAGCAGGGAGAAGGCAGGACAAATCTATTAGAAGGGATAACAGGAATGAGGGAGCAGCCAATAATGAAATGACTGATGAGTTCAATTTCAGTTTCGTCTAAATTTACCGAAAAGCTATCTGAGCAGAACAGAAACCTCAAGTCTGATGCAATGTGTTCTGCTTTGGACTCTGACTAAACAAAGACAACAGGAATTTTCCTTGAAACTAAGAGATGACTTTCTGATAAAGGCTCCAAGCACCCATAGAGATTTTCTAGTTTCTGATTTCCTCCCACGTGTTTCAAGGATTATCTTCTATCCAAAAACAAACAAACAAACAAGAACCCTATAGTTTTATGCTTGCATAATATTCTTCCTTATTGTCAACATCCTGACTTCATACTAGCTTGTTTCTTGACCTTAAGCCTTCCTACTCAGAGGATTCACTTTCCTTTTTTTTTTTTTTAAATTAAGTATTTGGATTAGAACACCTCAAATGAGTAGTGAAATGCTATGCTAGGTTAAGAGGCAAAGAAGGATAATCACTGACAGTCAGGTGTCTTGATTTTTCAAGGTGGAGTGATAAGTCAACAAGTGTTCAAAATGTACTTCTGCTGTTGAAGTCAATCATTTTGTCAACCTATAGTCAGGCCATTTCTTGATGAAATGAAAAGATTGACACATTCCAGGGTACATGCTTCTGCACAGAACGTTTGCAAACAAGACTCCCTTAACACCCCTACCCTCAGTCACATTGCCAAGATGATTTTTAAAAATCCAAATAAGATCTATCTTACCAATGAGTAGGGCTGATTATGGGATGATAGTGGTCCCAGAAATCCCAGCAAGATCTTGGGGTAACAATATACCAAGTCCAGGGAGCAGCATGTCTCAGGATCATTATTGCCTTCCTTCTCCTAATATGTCCTGAAGTTCATTGAACCTGAGACTCTCTAGAGATATCCTAGGTCTTATCCAATTTCTGCCCCATTTTGAGGATGTCAGGCCCAGGCCCAGAGTGGAGGGAACGGGTCAGCAGCTGGCAAGTTTGGAGATATCAGTCTTGGCCCCATACCAGAGGTCAGCACACCAGCTTTGTTGTGCCTATCTCCTCTCTATACCATGGATGTATCCTTCCTTAAATTTTCCTGGGTAAACTAGATGGACTTCTCTTAATATATTAAGAAGCCTTCAATTTGTCATAAATAAACAAACAAAAAGATTCTATGTGATTCTATCACACAAAGAGAAAGAGATAACAACTGACAGGGAATAATAGTGGTGATGGGCACCATTATAAAGAAGTAGACTAGAAACAGACTGTAGGATTGGGAAAAGGGCTTGCAAAATGAAAAACCAGACTCTAACTATGAATAGCAAAGGAAGTTTGTTGAATCAGTAAGATTGCAAATGTTTTAAGAATTCACATCAAACATTACCAGACCAAAGGAACGGGTAAAAATGTCTCAGTACAAACTGGCTATAAGCCAAAGAATGAGTCTGTGGGTGTGCATGGTAATTCTTTTGCAAAAGAAAGTATTCATTTGGGGGACCCTTTTCAAATAATTATTTGTATACATTGTTATATTCATATTCTTCCTTTTCAAATAAAGGTGACATACTTTTATGTAGACAGCAAGGACAGTTAAATATATAATTAAATAATGATGATATTTTAATTACAATAAATGACAGTAATACAATAACTAAGGGAAGTTAGGTGGCTCAGTGGATCGACTGTGGAGCCTGAAGTCAGGAAGACTCATCTTCATGAGTTCAAATTTGGCCTCAGATCCTTATTTTCTGTATGACCTTGGGCAAGTCATTTAACCATGTTTGCATCAGTTCCTCACCTGTAAAATAAGCTGGAGAAGGAAATGGCAAAGCACTAGAGTATCTTTGCCAAGAAGACCCCAAATGTGGTCATGAAGAGTCAGACATAACTAAAAATGAATGAACCACAACAAAAATGCAACAAATGACAGTAGGTAAGTAATCCCCCCCTAACCTTGAATATATATCTTTAAAATTTTTTTAACCTTTTTTATCCAAACAAATGAAGTGTTCATCTCTGGCCATAGGTTTAGGAAGAAAAGTAGGCCTTTTATTACATAGAAAATAGTTGAGGTCTAACCCCAGACCTAAAGTGGCCTTTCTGGCTGGGCCTCAGGAAGAAGAGTCACATTCAGAATCTTCTCTTATCATCTGAAATGATTCGAGAGTGACAGCGTACACCTCCATGCCAGGAAGGCCATAATCTCCTAGGCAGAGGCTTAGCTTGTCGCTACAGCTTCTTAGAAACCTAAGAATGCCTGGGGAACCAGGCACACCTCACTGACAAAGCAAGTGATTACCCTTTTTATAGGAGAAAATGATACCAAAGGCACCATTTCTCTGGAATGATTGCTCCTGCCAGTCATTGTAGGCTACAGCCGGCCTCACCTGAGCATCATTTATTTCACTCATGCTCCTAGTTTCCATTTTGCTGAGGGGAAAGTAAGTATAGATACCATGGCAACTAGCTGGAAAATGACTCATGTCTATAATGCTTGTATTTTTTTGGTCCTCAAGGCATATTTGGATGTAAGGGCTACTTTATTTATACAGACAGACTGTGGGGTAATAGAAGGGGCACCGGCCTTGTAGTGAGAAGGATCCTTGCTTTGAGGATTAGGAGGCACCTCACCTAGGTCAAGTTGCGTCATAGTTCTAATCCCTCACTTTCTAATCTGTAAAATGGGGATTTTTTTTTATCTAACCTATCTCACAGGGTTGTTGTGAGGAAAGTGTTCAGTAAATAAGGAAGGAGCTATATAAATGTAATGTATTATAATTTTCATACTTGGGTATATTCCCTTATATTTATCTTATACATTTTATTAAATGGGAGGCTCAGAATTTTGCAACATTTTGACTAACCAAATGGTTTGATTCTATCCAAATAGAGGCTATAGTTTGAGTTGTCCTATCAAAGAAAGAGATTCTAACAGATTCCATTAATAGCAGAAGAGTCTCCCTGTTGTGTTTCACTAACCATTTGACACATAGGTCCATTTCATATTCCACAGCTCATCATTTTCCCAGTACCTTTGAACTGCCTACAAAGGAAACTGAGAAAAATTCAGGTAGAGCAAAGATATAACAATCAGCTCTAAGATGGTTAAAAAGGACTCTGTTATTCATACATTATATAGCATTAATTAGATTCACACTCATATACATATTATATACACATATTTGAAGCCATCAGGCATATAAGGAACTATAAAATTATCAAAGCAAGCAAAAATAAAAACAGAACAACAAAAAGGATAATAAAGGAATACATGTTTGTAAGATTGCTATCCTTACAATGCAAAAAAAAAAAAGACTGATAAAACTCAGACTCCTTGCACATAACTGGTTTGGACTATATCTATCTATCTATCTATCTATCTATCTAGATAGATAGATAGATATAGATATAGATATTCCTGAGAAGGATCATCATAACATTCAGAATGTATAATGAAAGCAGTCTCTAAGACTGCTGACTTTTTTTTTTATCAGCTTAAAGCAAAGGATTTTGAATAATGTCCTATGAGGAAGTAACGGAGTATGGGCATGGGGGAGAGGAGGGAGGAAAGACAGCACTCTTCAAGGTCACCTTAATTGAAGTATTCAAATTTAGGAAGAATTGGAGTAACATGGGATAAATGTTTCCTCAACTGAGGAGTTCACAAACCTGAGTCAAGTTTATAAGAAATAAGAAGTTAAAGGAAATGGGAAAATTTCACAGAGCTTTTTCTCAGAAAATCATAAAAAAACATCAAATGCCAAACTAGTCTAAGTCATCAAAGTGTATAGAAACTGAGTATGAAGAAAGGAAGAGGGGTCGGGGGAGCTAATGAGAGGACAGGACACTGGGGAATGTAAAGCAAAAGCAAAGAGGAAAGAGGAAAGAGAGTGAGAGCTCAGGGAGATTTTCAGTGTGGTTTTCTTTCATATACCTGTCCCTAGTTAGAAATGAGACCCTAACGAGGAGTTAGATGTTTGGTTGTGAAAGCCGGAATGTAGCAGTAGGGACAAAATAACAATAATAAATGCCTAATAAACTTTGGCAAAACGGTTTGAATAGGTATAAACGTCTATGGTGAAAGCCACATAGAAATTTACACACACACACACAAACCCCCCCACACACACACATACTTCCAACTACCTAATGTTCCCACTGCCCCACACAAGAGTAGACAATGGAGAGTTATCTCCTTGCAGAACATGCAAGGTAGATTCAGTAGTATGGAATGGGAGAAATTTCTTGCCCAATATAAGTGATTTACACAAGTTGTTTCTCTACTGTATAAATCAGTTATGATAACAACTGAATTTCACAATCCTCATTTTATACAGCTTCCATTTAACTGTCACTTTCATCTTCCTTAAACACCAGTTTGACATGCCACTTCTCTGCCCCTGCATTCAACAAACTCCGATGGTTTCCTCTTACCTCCAGGATCAAATTTCAAATCTCCTGTTTAGCGTTTACCACCCATCCCACCCCCATAACCTGGCCCCTTCCTACTTTCCAGTCTCTTTTCACCCTTCTTTCCCTTTCTCCTCCTTCCCCCCCTCCCCAGACTCTGTAATCCAGTGGCAACAGCCTCTTTGCTTGTTCATTGAACACTGGAAATTCCATCTCCCAACTCAGGCCATTTTCCCTTGTTGTTCCACATGCCTGGAACTATCTTGCTCCTCACTCTTCCCCTAAACTTCTCTTACTCCCTTCTAGTCTCAGCTAAAATATCACCTTTTCCTGATCTCCCTTAATGTTAATGCCTTCCCACAATTTATTATCTCCAAATTCTCTCTCATACAACTTATACATAGTCATTTGCATATTGTCTCACCTATTGGACAGCAAATGTTTTGAGAGCAGAGACTGCAGTTCACATGTCTTTGATAGCCCAATGCATAAGAAATTGCCTGACACAGAGAAGGCTGCTTAATAAATGCTTGTTACCTGGCTGACTAATAGTAATAAGCAAGGTATTTCCAGCACCTGGTGCAATGCCTGACACATAGTATGTAACTGATAAATGCTTACTGGCTGACTGATTATAGCATTTAGTATCTCTATCAATCATCTAGCAGATATCACATACAGCTTTGGATTGTTGATAATCTTTCTATGTATTTGTCTTGTTTTTGTAGCTAGAGTACTCTGTCCCTGAAGGAAGGGAATATGTATTTCTTTGCCTCTTTTACAATGCTGGAGTATGGAGCTTGTGTTCAAGAAAAAAATGTTGCATTGAAATAATTTACATAACCTTCTTCCTTCAAATGCTGCACTTGTTTCACTTCTCTAGAGCACTGATGGACAAGTAAAGGCTCCAGGTTTTGCTGACTGAGACAGTGGAAAGGATTGCTTTAAAGCAAAAACAAAACAGAACAACACATCCTACTATTTTGACACTGCCTGTCCTGGGAATTTGTGTTCTCCAGAGAATGGCTATGGAAATATTGGGTCACAAAGTCTCCCACACTGCCTCGATAGAATTCTCTTGTGATTAAGTCTAGCTTCAGTTTCAGAGAGAAATAATCTTCCAACCAATACTTTGCTTTATCTATTTTCTCTTTAACTTCCATAACCTTCTTTGTTGTAAAACGGCTGTCGCTCTAGCTATTGTCAGGTAATGACTCCTTCTAGTCTACCTTTTTTTTTTTAAAGTAACAAAAAGAGAAGCTATTTCACTCACACTTGCATTTTCATCTATATTGAGACAAATGCATAAAAGAAAAGAGAATATTAATTGATATTTGGATGAGGGAACCCTATGCAATTTTAATTACAGGATTGCAAGCTGGTGGTTAATTTAATTTTTGCTTCGATTTACAAGGAAGCACTTGGTTAATGGAGGTTTGCTCTAGCATTTAAGAAATGCTTTATTGAGAGGATCTCATCTTTGTGATTTACTGTCTGAGTGCAAGCTTAGTTTCTTTCATTACAGAATAAATGATTATGTGCCCTTGAAGCTGAATTCATTGCAGGGATGGCCAGTTGGGGGATGCCACCTACTATCTCATAGACCACTCTTTCTGAAGGAAAGCAACAAAATGAAGGAAGGGAAGCCCTGCTTTGCTTGCTTGTCATAAACCTCTTTCCCTGTGTATTCAATACACACATGTGCATGGCTGATTAATGCTTCAATCCTTGCTGACATTATGATAAGCCTTAAAGCCAACCCACCCCTGCAAGAGGACGTTGCCTTTTTTTAAAAAGATGAAGACAAGGCAAAGAGGTAAAAACAAAAAAATAAAAAATAAACAGATGGGGAAAATAAAAAAAAACAAACCTTAAAAAGTGAAGTCTAGAAAATGTAGTAAACAAACAGGACAACAGGAGGAAAAGAATACCCAGGGAAGAATCCTTGAATAACCTTGTTTAGAAAATTGTATAAAATAAGCCAATCTATGTAATCCCATTATGAACTGTTAGCTTATGGGCTTTATTCACAGAGAAACTGTGTAATGAGATTAAACCACACAAGAAAACATGCTTGGCTGCTGCCTGTTGGTTGAACAAAACAAAGAAAGCAATAAATGGACAATTACAATTTTGTGCTTCCCCTTGCTAGAAATGAAACAATTAGGAAGGAAGATGTTGTGATGGTGTGGATGCCAAACGCTGGCCTCCCCCTACTGCATATCTTTGCAGAGAATGCTTCTTATTGCCTCGTTCACCTTATAATGCTGTTTTATTATGAAAACCCAAACCAAAAAAAACCCTTAGTTTTAAAGGAACACTGCATCACTCTGATTATACAACTAAATCTCAAGATCACTCTCTGGATACTGAAGAATACACATTACCAAGAGGTGCTACCATACTCTTGATACTGCTTCTTCCCAATCACACCCATCCTTTCCCAAAACTGTCTTTATTTTGCTCAAAACCAATATTTCATGTCCAAATAGAAGAATATGGGATGTAGAAATTCAAGTGAATTAAGGAACCATGTTAATTTGATGAAAGAGATGTTTGGTGAAAATGTAATTCTCTAAAGCTAATCTTTTTGTCTCTTAACTCTACCTGCAACTTTCAGGCTGTACATAAATCGTCCTTGGATCCTCATTCTGGCATGAAAATAATCCAGAGTAGTCAAAAACTATGCCAGTGGAACAGAAGTATTGGCAGGCCCTGTCAAACTGGAAGGGCTTCAATTATAGGCTTGGCAATGGACTGCATAACTGTAATTGGAGGGTCAGCCTAGAAGAGTTCAGATAGACTCAACATCAGTTCAGTTGCAGGACGATGACTTTGGGGGTCATAGCAACTCACGAAGACTGATTGCCAAGTTGTAAGCAGGCCGTGAGATGTCCAAGGAAGATATGCACCTTTCTCCTCTTTGCTTGGATCTTTACAGTAAGTACTCTAGATCTATAACATGGGTCTATCAGCAAGGATACCAACTGTGTGGGAAAGAGAAGGTATCTTTGACAGCTATTCTCTTTTTTTGCATTCTCAGCACTTTTCAAAATGCTTTCTCCATAGTAAGTGCTAAGCAAATGCTTTTGCATCCATCTATCCATCCATCTCTCCATTCTGAGGACAGTTTGCATTAATTAAAATTCATGGTATAGTGGTTAAGATCCTAAGCAAGAGTAACTCAAAGAGAAAACCAGCCTCTCACCTTTGGAAAGAGACAACTTTATCAAAGGAGATTATAGTTGCTGCCTTATAAGAAAGTATCTTCCTAGCTCTGGTATCCATCTGAGATAAATGACAATTCCCCTCAGTTTCATTGCATTCATGGTGTTCATAGGAAATAGGTACGGGAACTCCTGGGTTCAGATTTTTTTTAAAAGTCTGAAGTAAATATATATGTGTGTGTGTGTGTGTGTGTGTGTGTGTGTGTGTATGTGTATGTATATATGTGTATATATATACACATATACATATATATATGTATATCTATGTATACATAGTTATAGTTATATTCATAGTCACAGTCATAGTTATATAGAGTTATTTCTAATTTTGAAATCCTTGTCTCATAGTCCTCTTTCATAGCATTGGGGGAACTCAATCAATTCAACAAACATGTACTAAGCAACTATTATATATAAGATGCTAGGGACTGTTATACATAAGATACAGGGACACAAAAATAGACAGGATATATTATATGACTCAAGTCAGGAAGTATGTACAGTAGGAAGATCATTGAATTTAAAGTCAAAGAACCTCGGTATGAATCCTTGCTCTGCCAAATTCTATCTGTGTGAACATAATCATATAGCTTAATCTCTCTGGGCCTCACCATCTTCATCCTCAAAATGGAGGGGCAGGGAGAAGAAGTGAACCAGACAAACTCTAGGCTCCCTTCTAGATCTAAAGCGAAATCATTCAATAGATACAATTTCTCCCTGGTAAAAATCGATCCTCCTTCCCATTCACTGAATTGATATGTCAATGGCCAAGTCCTGTATTAAATGTGTTTGGGAATAGGGAAGGATGGAAAAGAGTCTATGTGGAGGGAGTCGGTAGATATATATCTGAGTCCCCCTGGCATCATGATGATAATAAAATTATAACCTCTGTCCTCTGGTAGCCTTATAAATCAGACTTCTAGTTCCCTTTCCAAACTCTTAAACACATCAATGATGCATTTCCCCCCAGTTTATATCAGCTAAGTAGCTCACGGTATGACTCAACAATATCCATTTCCACTAGACAAGCCTTTTAGAGGAAAATTGATTCATTTAGTTTATAGTATTTCCTATGTTTAGCCCCCAGCAGTGTCTAAGCATAGTTAACTAAAGCTAAAGGAAAAGAAGGATTTTTGTTTGTTTGTTTTGTTTTTAGCAGACAACCAAAAGGCTTGTGAGAAATTAACCTCAGAAGTAAACAGCCATGACCTCTAATTCTCATCTACAAAGAAATGTCCTAGATTTCTGAAATTTTATTTTTAAAATGCATGCCACCTATTTCTCAGGTCTTCCTTCCATTCTATACCTAGTCAACTGCATGCAAAGGAAAAGTATGGAAAATAGAATGAGAAAAAATAGTTCCAGGGAAGCTCTCTGCCAAGAAAGAAAATGCATTTTGCTTTGGGGATTTAAAAGAAGCAACTGGCCTTCAGTAAATAAGCAAAGGCCTATGTAAATTTCAGAAGTACTCAGGACTACAGAGTAGAGAATTTCCAGTGTATTTGTTTTCAATATTACCAGCAACTGTGCCTCATGCGTCTTATCCTGAATTGTCCCAAGGACACATAATGCTGCTATTTATTTTCTTTCCAAAACAGCTCCTTAGGACAGAGAAAAAATTTCCAAGAAGTGCTAAAAAAAATCTTAAGGGTCAAGTTTCATTTAAGATGCCCTGGACCTTGAGAATTTCTCAAGAATTTTCAAATGACTTGGCACAATATACCAAAAAAAAGTCCATCCATGCCACCAAAGACACCCATGACCTGCATGAACTTGGGCAAATCACAACCTCCCTGAGCCTCTATTTCTTCACATGTGAAAAGGAAAGAAAATTGTATGTCTCCCCCAAGGTCTCTTACAGCTCTAAATTCATGATCTTAGGATCAACACTTGCCTAAAAAGTGAATCCCCCTATTAACATAGCTATTCTCTTTTTTTCTCAAACTAATGGATGTTCAAGTAGATGCTGCCTAGAAATCTAAGTCAATAATTTCATTCTCAAATTATAAATCCTGGGCATTTTAAAACCCAGCAAATATCAACTAGTAGTTCTCATATCTCTGAAGTTCTTTAATGAATATCAGTTATTCGTTAAGGCAATGATAAGAACTGTAATATGTTAAACAGTAATTACAGTCTTCAAAGATGTCTCAATTAGATCCACAAAAACAAAGCCAGAACTTGGCAACCATTTAAATGTGGTATGCCAAGGTGCTAACTTCTTCCCTTCTGGTACCCTAAGTGGGGTTTTTTTTAAGCATGTACTGACCACTGGGGTAGTTATCCTCATACAGAGGAAAGAGTAGTAGGTTTGGAGTCAGAGGACATAGGTAAAAATGCAGGTTTGCTATGTATTAATTGTGTGGTAAGTGCCTGATGCATAGTAAGTATTTAATAAATACTTGTCAAATTATTAATTGACTGACCTTGGCCAAGGCATTTTCTTTTTTGGGTCTTAGTTTCTTCATCTTTAACATAAAGGGGTTTGGACTATGCTCCCTTCAAGGATCAATGTACTGTGATCAAATAAGGAAGAATGAATAAGGCTCTTATTAAGAAGTGACCATCTGAGATGTAGAATGAGATATACCTATTCAGATGTAGCCAATATGGTAAGCTGTTTTATTTGAAAATAGTTACTTTTTTGGGGGGAGGGGAGTCTGAGTTAGTGGTTAATGATGGAGACATCAGTGTATAACCTATATAAAATTGCTTGCCTTCTCAATGAGGGGGGTGAGGAATGAAAGAGACAATTTTATTTTTTAAAAAATGTTGAAAATTATTATTATTATAATTATTATTAAGGCAATTGGGGTTAAGTGATTTGCCTAGGGTCACACAGCTAGTAAGTGCCAAGTGTTTGGTCTGAGGCCAGATTTGAACTCAGGTCCTCCTGATTTCAAGGCTGGTGCTCTATCCACTGCACACCTAGCTGCCCCCTGAAAATTATTTTTGTGTGTAATTAGGGAAAATAAAATAATAAATTTATAAAGGGGAAAATGATAGAGATGTCAAAAAGAAAAAAAATAATAAAATAGTAACCAAAATCATTTTAAAAAGAGAAGAAAGCATTTTTAAAGTTCAAAATTGGACAGATTAGGACAATGTAGTGATTACCTTGTTAAATACAATATTTACTTAAAACAGAGTCCCATAATTTCATATTTAATCCTTTCTTATCCTTTTTATACGTTAAAACATTTGTGAGTTTTTTTGATTTTGAAGTTCATAATTAAAAAGAAAAAAAAATTGGCATCTGATCATAAGGAGGAAAAGCGTATAGATTTAGCATCAAATGGCTAGTAATGAATCCTTAGGTAGTAAAGAGAGGTGATTGACAGCCTGTGGAACTGATCAAGGGACATATTTGCCTTGTATGTCATAGTAAGCTTACCTGTATTATAGGTAATGGGAAATTTTACTTTGATGATTCTTTAAATCTTATAGGCTGTGGAGGAAAAAAGGGTAACTTTCAAAGAAAGTTTTAAAAAATGGACATTTTTATTTTCTTTTGTCACTGAAAACATCAAAGTACCTTCCTCCCCCCCTCACCTCCCAAAAAGGAAAGAAATATATTTAAGAAACAATAAACATGACTAAAATTTGTTAGGTTCCCAAATTATTCTCTTTGAGTATAAATCATATACAGTAACTGAACTATTGCTTGTCCTTGAGAGGTTACAACTGCTTAATTGAATGACAGGCACTGTTGTATCCTGAAAAGTACACTTAACTAAAAGCTAGGAAACAAGTACTTTTTTTTTTTTTTAAGTTCTATTTCTGACACATAGCTTTGGCTGTGGGCAAATCTCTCAACTTCCTTGGGTCTGAGATATAATATGTTACATGTGGGAATTGGCTCACACATTTACTTTATAAAAATTTAATTTTTGCTACTGGACCTCCTTAAAGGCAACAAAAAATAGTGGATAAAATTCTGAACTTGGAATCAGGAAAACAGGTGTTCAAATCTTGACACATGCACTAGCTGTATGACCATGAAAAACCATTGAATATCACTGAACTTGAGGCTGCTTTCTTCCATATTATATATGAATTACATGTAAGTTAGAGGGAATTTCTATACTAACAAAACCAGTATTTTTGATATATTGATAAAGCCTATTAGTTTGTAAGTCTCATGCATATAATGTATATTTATAGAAATATTTTGATTCCTAACATTTCTCTAATTCCATGGAAGAGCAAATTCACAAGAAAAAATATATAGAACAGAAAGTTATCAAAATCAAAAACCTAGCTAACTGAAGCAGAATATACACATATGTTCTTAAATATAAGTATCAATAATAGAAATGTTTCTGAAATGTGTGAAAAATTGAAGTTTTATAAAGATGGGTCAGAGTGATGGTATCATGGGCTTTCCTTCTTTTAGCTTCTGTTTTCTCTGTCAAAGAAAATGGTAGTAAAACTGGAAAGAATAGGACAAACTTTCACATAAAAAAAATGGAGCCAGAAATAGGTAATAAAATGGCTTGGAAACACTTAGCTATTTTAAATTAGTTCAAAACACTAGGGCCTGAAAAATTAAATCCTGAAGTACTAAGGAAGTTTTGTACATAAGACTGAGGAGTCACTGTCATTATTCTGTGAGAAAGTGGAATCAATAGGCATGCCAGGATACCAAAATGGGGGCAAATAACTTATTTTTTAAAATTAAAAACAATGATAGTTCTAGAATTTGTAAACTAGTGAACTTGAGTGTAATAATTGGTGAACAACTGGGGGACATTCTTTGATTTGTGAAGATACAGAAGCCAATGTGTTGATCTAAAGTAGAACATCCAATCCTGAATGATTCTTTAGAGAAAAACATTGATGAACTAGAGAAAATATGGCAGGACATGACCACGATGGTGAGAGGCCTGGAGAACACATCACATGTGGAGCAATTGAAAGAACTGACCCTACTTAGCCTATAAAAGATGAGAGTGATGATAGCAATTTTCATATATTGGAAGACCATAGATGAGAGAGTAGACTTGTTCTGTGTTGCTACAGAGAGCTGAACTAGGTAAATGATTAGACGTTGGAACTGGGCATATTCCAAATTAAAGAACTTTATAAAACCAAAGATTTATTAAATGAAATAGAATATCTGCAAAGTACCAAGATCCACATCACTGAAAGTGTTAAATCAGAGGCTGGACCACTCACAAGAGATGTAGAAGAGGACTCTATATAAGATTAGTTGGACCAGATAAAATACAAGATTCTAGATGTCTATGACTATGACCTTTATAGCAGTCCTCAAATCCCTTTTGATATCCACAAAAATATTGTTGGCAAGATTTTTCTTTCAAAAACATTTCTAGCTTTCAAACATCCAAGTTTAGGGGGCATGGGACTTAAATGAATGTTTCTGATATAAAATACCAGTACAAGCAGATATTAACATAACTACTTGAACAGGCTCCTGTAGTTCTTTGTCTGATGCCACATGTGGCTTTACTGTCTTCCAAGATTACCTTCCTCATCTTACATATTTCACAATACCTTCAAGGCAAGCCTTAGGCTATACATGTAGGAAACTAGTTTGAATGAATGAGTTGATTGATCTGGCAGGTAGGTTTCTCATACAAAGCCTTTTGAATTCTACTAATCTTAAAACTCTCTAAATAGCAAGCATTAGGAGTTTCCCTTCATGCATCATTGTCTAACCACACCACTGCCAATTCATAAATTCCATCTTTACATTTTGGGGAAAAAATAAGGCTTTCATCATCTCTAGGCATAAAGTTGCTACAACTCTCTTTTTTTCCCTACTACTTTTTTTTTTTAAAACACCTAGGTTTAAAGTTTGGGCAAAGGTATGGCTGAGTAGAATCTTCCTACAAAGATTAGTTAATGGCGAGAATGCACTAGGAAGGTCCCTGGGAATAACAGATACAAAAAAGAGAAACATCAACTCAGATAATCAGTGCTTCTCATTATTTGTGGAAATTCAAATAATGATTATAGCTCACATTCACGTAGCACATTTTAGTCACAAAGCACTTATGTGGGCTTATTTCCAAAGGCAGTGGATTTGGAATCAGAAGAACTAATTTTACATCCTGCCTCTTCTATGTACACCACCAGTGTGACCTTGAGCAAGTCACTTTCTGAACCTCAGCTTTCCCAGCTTCCCCATCTGTAAACTAAGAGATTTGGATTATTGCAGGGATTCTTAACTTGGGGTTCATGGATTCTCTATGGTCCTATGATTAGATTATAATAACTTCATGAACTTGGATGAGAAAAATACATCTTTATTTTCATGAAACTCTAAACAAAATTTAGAATTTGCGGGGCAGCCAGGTGACACAGTGGATAGAGCACTGGCCCTGGAGTCAGGAGGACCCAAGTTCAAATCTGGCCTCAGACACTTGACACTTTCTAGCTGTGTGACCATAGGCAAATCACTCAACACCACTGACTAGCAAAAAAAAAAAATTCCCTTAATTATTTCAAAGCATCATGCTGATAAGGACTCCATAGGCTTCACCGGACTTGTAACAGTATCCAAAATGGCAGCTAGGTGGTATAGTAGATCAAATTAGCCTTGCAGTTTTGAGTTCAGATCTGAGTTCAGTTCTTGTATCTGACACCTACTAGCTGTGAAATCTTAGACAAATTAACTAACCCCTGTCAGCCTCATTTTCATTATTTGTAAAATGGGAAAATAGCAGCACCTATGCATAGGGCTGTTGTGAGGGTCAAATGAGATAATATTTTTTAAATGTTTTGCAAACCTTAAAGCATCATATAAATGCCAGTTATTAGTATCATCAGTATTATTATTATTATCATTATTGTTATTCTTAATGACTTTGTAGATCTCTTCTAGCTTTAAATAATATTCTAATCATGCCATGCTATTTGTGATCTCATTTGATTGTTACTCTATGAGAAGATAGTTACTACAAATATTATTCTGCATTAATCAATATTCTAAGATGCAGGCAACTAAGGTCAGGTGGCTAGTAAAGGATCTTCTGACTCTAAATTATTTCCCTCTACTAAGCAAGATCCTTCTCTGGAAAACTTTCACTAGAAAACTTTTTAAAAAAAGTTTAAGTAAGAGTGTATACGTGTGTGTGTGGGAAGATGGTATAAGTCTGAGTAAAAGAGTTTACAATAGTTTCTTTGCTGGGGAAAGGTCCTTTATAAGAGAGCTGAAGATAAATACCCAAACTTGGACAGTTCACTTTAGTTCTCTGAATTTGATTTTTTCTTATCTTAGAAATGTTGATGTTAAGGTGTACTCTACCTACCCCAAAGCGCTGTATTTAGGAAAGCATTTTTTTAAAAAACATCTTATAAATGTGATGATGCTAAGTCACAAGGCTTAGTGCATGCTGGAGATAAAAAAGTCCTGACCTGAGAAACAAAGAATGATAAAATTTATCATATAATAACTTAAATGTTAGGATCACTGATTTTGAGCTAAAAGGAACCTGTAAATCATCTACCAGGGGTGGAGAAAGTGCGGCCTTGAGGCCACATGTGGCCTTCTAGGTCTTTGGGTGCGGCCCTTTGACTGAGTCCAAGTTGTACAGAACAAATTCTTTTATTAAGGGGATTTGTTCTGTGAAGTTTGGATTCAGTCAAAGGGCTGCAGTTCAGAACCTAGAAGGTCACATATGTCCTGGAGGCCACAGGTTCCTCACCCTTGTAAATCCAACACCCACATTTTTCAGATGAGGAAGCTGAGATCCAGCCTACCAGGGTCCCATAACTTGGGGTAATGATCTATTTTGGGGAGCTGTATCCAAAGCTTCTCAGCCACCACACACATCTTCTGAAAACCATTCCTTTTCATGGCTGTAATATTTTCCTACATGTTTAGTATTTCCATGATTTGTAGCTATCATCTTTTAAGAAAGCTGTGCTCACACGAAAGAACTCTGACATTTCAGTGACATTTTCTACTGAATGGGGAAGAAGGATTTCCCTTTATTTCTTTTTAATTCAATGCATTTAGAACAAGAGAGAAAGAGCATGCCTGCTTTTTGCCAGCATATAGTATTCTCCTCAGTGCTGCTTCAGAAGGTGGGCCCCCATGTTCATTTTTATGTATTGCCATTTTCTCAAATGACTTTATACTCCCTGGACGTCATCAGCCCAGATATATTAGAGAGAACACTTATGCTATCACTCTGAGCTTTGAGTGTTTTTAGATATAACATGTTTTATATATTCAATGTTCCTACCTACCACGGGATTTCCCTCCTAATCTTGTTTTTACCATTGAGAAAGGAAATGTTTGCTGATTTTATTGTTTCTCTCCGTCCCTGACACATTTAGGGAAGAAGCCAGCTATTAGTTTCAACTTCCAAAAGGAATGGTACTTAGAAGGATTATCTTCCAGGTAAGGGTCCCAGTGGCATACATACTTGGCCCAGGTACATAACCAGCGAGTTCCTCAATGCTTTCAAAGGCAAGGTCCTAACATTCTGAAGGGTGCTACAGGATAAGCTGATTAGGTTTCCGTCTCTCTGCTCTCAGAGTAGCAATATGTGGAAGGTCTTTATACAATTTCTTTCCTTCAAGATGTCTAAGGATTCAGTTGACATACATCTCTGTGGAGTAGGTTACCTAGAATTTGTCCTGGAAGCAACAAATAGATTAGATGGTTTCTGTATAATGGTGATCATGCAATGAATTCATATACCAAGATATTCTGCTCTCAATACCAATTTGGAATCATTAACTGCCACCAACTGAGCTAAATAATGCACATTTAAGCAGGTAGGGGATTCACTTCAGGATGGAGGATTTTCAACTAGGAGAGCTGGAAGCAAGTAGTAATTTAACCTCTCAAATCTCACTATGGCTGGCTAGTATAGCAACTATAAATATTACCCCAGAAAGCTCTGGTGAGGGATAATGTATTCTTGAACTGTCTGAAATCCATCTTTTATGAGGGTAAACTTCTGGCACAAACACCAACCTGCTTCCTATCATTTCCGTTCTAATTGGGATAATGCCATAGACATTTTAGACCATAGTACACTAAAGGAGCCCATTCAAGGTCTGGAAGCAGGACCACAACAAGTAAAATCTGCACCTTGAACACCTAATGCCAGCTGGCATTTTGCCTATTTGGTTGAAAACTCAGCAAAAATTAATTGATATCATAATTCCTATGGAGGATTACGAGTTAGGCTACATCTTGAATCATTTTGTCCTGAAGATATGACAGCTAAAACCTAAATCAATTCTGCTGAGCTATTTAATATAGAGCAGGATGCACATAACTAACTTAAAAGTATAGGTTTTCTTCTCACTACACTTATGAGAACTACAAATGACAACAACAACAATCATCATGGTCATCATCATCATCATGAGTTTGATTTAGAGAAGAATGGGTCATTTCTTCACATTCAGGTGCCACCAAAAGACAGGGTACATTTGAACAAATCACAAATAGTAGTACTCTACCTTGGGGGCATTTCAGTGCAAGAAGTGCTTACCACTAGAACAAGCAAATGAACACACAGCTTATTGCCTAGCAGTGTGGTGTAATAATTTTCTTTAAATCCCTAAAATATATTACATAACATACAAGATAAATTATAAGATCTATTAAAATCTGAAAAGGAGAAAGGTGAAGAACCTGAGGTCATTCTTGATTTGCATATACAGAAATAAACCTAATAATGAAATGAATGTCAAAAACGGCTTCATATCTCAGATGATGCTGAAAAAGAGATGGTTAATATTTGACTAGAATTCACCAAAAACCCTTTTACACTTTGATTGCATGGATCAAACTTGTAGATCAATTACACCCAAAATAAAGTAATCCAAAAAGGGCAGGATATTCTATTAAGATCATGAATAAATGTGTCCTTCACAGCATTTCACAAAAAGTTTAAAAAACATTTTGGTATCTGGTGCACAATAGGATGGGTGTCAACTATTGCTGTAGCAAGAACAATAGGAAGATAACTGGACCTATTAAGGAATATTTCGGAAGAAAAGCATTGAATATTAGCAGTAAATCCCAGAGAAACATTAAATAGTAGAAGAAACTAGACAAAATTACCAAATATCTTTAGAAAGATATTATAAGATTGCCTCAATATCTAACCAATACATTCAAGGAAAAAAAAAGGTACAAGCTGTATGATCTAATTAAGGGCAACAAAAAAGAAGCATGGGGAAAGGAATCCAGAAAATATGTACTTATCAGAATTTCTGTATTAGTCAGCAAAGAGTCAAAATTTTTAAGTAATACTAAAGGTCAATGCAATACAAGGAACACAACTCATCACCAATAAAAATACTACAGAGGCACCAGAAGAAGAGTAGAGAAGAATCATGTATAACAACAACAAAACAACACCAATAATATACGAAGCAGTTAACAGTCTTGGAGCTTTTCTTCTATCCATAGACATTACAGGTACTATTTTCCATGTTTCTCTAAGTTGTTTATGATATGACTTTCTGTACATAGGTCACAACCATTTGGAGATTATCTTTGTATGAGATGTGAAGTGTTGGTCAAAATCCAATTTCTTCCATACTGCTATCCAAATTTCCCATCAGTTTTTGTCAAATAGTGAGTCCTTATCCCATTAGCTGGAAGGTCTTTGTGTTCATCAAATCAGAGTATTAGATCCATTTACTTCTGTATCTTGTGTATCTAATCTATTCCACTAATCAAACTCTCTATTTCGTAACAATACCAAATCATTTCATAGTAACTGCTTTATAGTATACATTGAGATCTGGCACTGCTGAGGACAATGTGGTTTCCAATTTGGACTCCGATACATCTTGAATATGTAACTCTGGGCAATTTACCTTACCTCTGCCCAGGTGGGTCCCTAAGACTATAAGTTGTAGAGCAGAGGCTGAACTCTAGGGATAGTGGGGATTTCTTCACTAGGCATTTCCTATACCAATGAAAACACAAGCCTGATCTAATAATAGCAGTCATCTTCATTATCACCATCATTTACATTTACGTGGTATATTGAGACTACAAAATTACTTTCTCGCAACTGTGCTGAAAGGCAGTCAGTGAAAATATTTTACTTCATTTTTTCAGATGAGGAATTTGAGGTTCTGAGTCCAAGGAACTGCTAATAAACACCTGAACCAAGACTTGATCGCAGGTCCTTTAACTTCAGGTCTACTGCTCTTTCTGCTATCCCCTTCTGTCACAATTTGATTCAATTGCCTCATGTTCCAATAGCTTACCAAGTTAAAGAAAAAGAAAATAAGTGATTCCTGTGGGAAATTTCCAGGAAGAAAATAATCTAATATTCTGTGAAAAATTTTGTATGATTAAAGTGTAGAGATGAAAGAATACTACAGAAAATGTGTATTTTGTTGTTTTTGCATCCCAAATAGCAACAGCTCTCTTGCTGATTTAATCTGAGAGAGAATAATAAGGCAGCCAAGTTCTCTGGCCAGTTGATAGGGATCTATAAAGATTTAATAATCAACATTTTATTAGTATCTGGCAGCAAATGGGGTTGACTAACTTTAGAAAGAGTGAATCAAGCCTTGGGGACATGCAATTTTTCCATATGTAACCAAATGACCAATGTGCCCAAGGAAGACTGTGAATCCATGAATTATTTCTGGAAAATAGCTGACCATAAAACATGATGCATGAATTTAATTTACTTTTACATAAACCAAATGTATGAGTTGTGCCTACCTTCAAAAAGTACAGAGACAGTTTTATAAAGTAAAGAAATGACTTTGGAATAAAAAAGAGTTACATTCAGAACCTGGTTCTGCTACTTATTTCTTATGGGATCTGGAGCAGGGCTAGTCACATCACGTCTCTAGGCCTTAGTATTTTCATTTATAAAATGAAGAAGTTGAATTAAAGACTACTTCCAATCCTAAATTTATAATACTCTACAAATTTGACTTGCACCTTGTATATTTCCTGTGACAGATATAGAAGTGGTAGAAACAGTGCCTGCCTTCAAGGAGGTTACCATCTATTTAAAAAGAAAATTCATTTTAATTCAATTCAGAAATATTTCATAAGCATTTAGTATGTGTTAGGTATATAATAAAAACAAAACAAAAACAGTCTTCGACCTCATAAAGCTGATAATTTAACAGCAAAATTTTAATACAAACCAGAGAACTGTATCAGCCTAAGCATTATAGGACTGTCAGAGGAGAAACAGATGACTACATCACAGAAGACTTTGTTCAGGATATAGGCTTGAGTTTGTATCTTGAAAGAGCAGTTGAATGTGTTTTGAGGGAGAAGAGAAGAGAGAGTATTCTAGGCTAACAGAACTGTATGAGTGAAGGCATAAAACAGGAATGTTTTCAAGATTAATCTGCCGGGAACATAGAGTGTATAGTGGAAATTCACATTGGATAAGTTGAGGGTATCACAGTATGGAAGGTTTTTAAATCCAGGTAGAAGTGTTTGGTGAAAGGAAGGGAAGAAATATTGAAGGTTTTGAGCAGAGGTGTGCCATGATAAAAAGTGAAGCTTCAAGATAAATAGTCGGTAGTTTAGCAGAGCCATTAAGTAGCAATTTCTTCTTCTCCTGCTATACTATTTTGTTTGGTGATCTCAGTAGCTCCCATGGATTCAGTCATCATCTCTATACTGATTATTCTCAGATCTATGTATTCATCTTTTAACCCTTCCTAACTTCCAGACTTGCATCAACAACTTCCTGTTTGACATCTTAAACTGGATGCCCCAAAGACACATTGAATTCAACATGTCTAAACCTCAGCTCATTAACCTCCCCCCAAAGAAAGCCACTTCCAAACTTTCCTATTAGTATTGATGACCATCTTTCTGTTTCCCAGGTTCACAACCTAGGTAACATCCTTGACTTCTCATTCTCTCACCCTCCACATCCAATCTGTTGGCAAGTCTTGCTGATTTTACTTTGATCTGATTTGTCTTCTACACCCCCTTCTCTCCTCTGACATTGCCATCACTCTCATCCAGGTTCTCATCACCTAATGCCTTGACTACTGCAACAGCCTGTTAATGGTCTCCCTGCCTCAGATCTCTCCATACTCCAGTTGATCCTTCCCTAAGCTGTCAAAGTGAACTTCCTAATATTTGACTATGAGATGTCCACCTTCACTGAATAAATTCTAGTGGCTCCCTGTCACCTACAGAGTCAAATATAAAATCTTCTTTGGTGATTTTAAAGTCCTTAATAACCTTGGCTCCTTCTACCTCCCTAGTCTTTTGCTAGCCTTCTTGTTATTTATTATCAAAAACACATTATGTTCTGACTCCACACATTTTCTCCTGACTGTTCTCTATGTCTGCAATTCTTTCCCACTTACCTCAAGCTCCTAGCTTCCCTGATTTACTTCAAGTCCTAGCCAAAATCCTACCATTAATGAGAAGTTTTCTTTGATCTCTGTTAATACTAATGCCATCCCTCTGTTGATCATCTCCAATTCATCCTGTATATATGTTGCTAGCACAGTTGTTTGCTTATTGCTTTTCCAATTAGACTGCAATCTCCTTAAAAGCAGGGATTGTTTGTTACCCTTCTTCATATCCCTTGCACTGGACAAAGATTTTGTCAATAAGTGTTTTTGGTGGTGATGGCGGTAGTGGTGCACAGAACACACTTTAAGAAAGGTGTCTGGGGCAAGTAGCATGAAATATCACACTCAAATAATTTTTGAAATCCATTTAGTTGTTTTGAGTAAGGGCAAGACTCAAGGCTTTATGATACCATAGCGGCTGAAGAGAGACAGAGAACCCAATACAACAACCTCCACATGCAGAGACCCTGAGATAATGATATGCCATTGTAAGGGAGGCTGCTTTGAGGTTCTGGGGAACAAGGAGGGGACAAGATAGAGATGAGCTGAGGTACAGCTGCTGGAAGAAAGGAAGTATACTTGATAAGTCCCCATTTTAACTAATTCTTCTGGATAACTCATTACTGGCTTCTATTGTTTCCATGCTGCTAAAGGAGCTGCCAGCTCTCAATTTCACCCCATGCTAGTTTTAGCTCTGATCAGTATGTACTTTGAAACTGCTCTTGGTATCTACACAGAATGGAATAGAGACTATGAGTATGATGAGAGAGTATTATGCACTCTATCTAATATGGTAAGTAAGTGTTTCAAGTTATTTTCCAGTATTAGGTTGGAGTGGCATTGAAACATTCCCATTGCCTAGCCTCATTTTATAGCCTTGAGAAATCATGGCATGTATTTATCTAACAGTTGGGATGTTTTAGGTATGCAGGTTAACCTTTTGGGTTTTAATTCAATTCAATTCAATTTAATAAATAATTATAAAGAATCTCTTTGGGGATCAGTCTGGAATATATTATTTCAGAAAAGGGAAAATGTTAACACTCTATAAATGTCTCAAATGCTCAACTAAGGCCCAATGGTACCACACTCACCTGTCCAAATGAACATATTGGCCCAAATGTAATTTAGGTAAGACATCAGGGTGCTTAATAAATGTTCAGTATCAAAAAGGGGATGAGATGAAACAGTCACTTAAGTACAACTTATAAAATGAAATCCAGATGCCCTTCTTCACCATTATATTACCCACAACTCTATGAATTTCTAAAGACACAGAGAAAATCAACAATTGATTTTCTTTCTTCCTACTTTGCTTCCTTGACTTTCCTTCCCCTCTGATCGGTTTTCCTCTTTTCTAAGAAACATGAATGCAAAATTCTTCCTCATGATGAATGACATTTAGTGATTTCATACCAGTGTAAAAGAGGAGAATATTAAACATATAAATCAAATATTCTTTCCTGTCAAAACACAGGAAAAACACACCTTTATATTTATTTGCATTTGTTAGTGATGTGTTTCAGTGTGTATGTGTGTGTGTGCGCGCGTGTGTGCACGTGTGTGTGTGTGTGTGTGTGTGTGTGTGTAGGTTCATATTTTATTGAAACCCACGGCAGTACACCTTGCATCAAGATGCCTGATTCACACTTTCATGAAATCAGTGGGACATACTCAGCCCTCAAATAGTTCTCATTGATGAGGGGACATGATTGTCCAATGACAGATTTTGAAATAACCAGGGATCTGTGCGTGCTTCCCAGGGCAGATGGCAGCATGAAAGAGAATTTTGGTTTATATTTCTTACTTGAACTTCCCCATGCACCTTAAGTTATTTTTGTTGCTAGTAGCTCACAGTAACTCATGAATGCAAAGACTGAGGCAAATAAAAACTTGGAGTTTTTCTTGAGAAAATCCAGTTATTACTTTCCTCTCATTATGTTCCTACAGAGGTGCATTGAGCTGCTAGGAAATTAATGGTGAATGACATGTGAAATCTGTTTAAAAATGGAGCCTCATTGTTTAGTAAAGTGAATTCCATTTGGTTATACACAGACCCAAGGTTTAAACCAGGATGGTTGGTTCCATGTAAGAAATGAGATCAGAAGGATGCCAATCCTGGGAAGGTCTTAATGAAAGGGGAACAAAAATTCAACAGGAAGATCCATAAACCTCCTGCTTTAGCCAGTCCAAACTCCTAAGTCTACCCTGATAAGCCAGATTAATTGCCTTTGCTATAAAATTGCTCATTATTTCATCATCCTCTATTCCATCTATGCTCCTAGAATGCCTTCCATGCTGTCTTATGCTTATACAAATTCTAGCCAGGCTCTAATGCTCAGCTCAAGTCCCATCCAAGTCTATTCTCAGCCTGGGCTGATTTGACTCTTCTCCAAACTCCTATTGGATAAGCACTATCATTTATCAACCAACAAGTATTTACCAAATTTCTACTATTGCCAGGCAACAAAAGGAAATGTAACTGACTAGAGACAAATGGAAAAGTTAAAGTATTCATCTTCTCAAGGATTTCACATTATGTTAGTGAAGACTGTGTATATGTAGATGTATATATATAATATTTAGCATAATTGCTTGTATTATATAATTATATTGATTTATAATATTTATATTAATATATTATTTACATTATATATAATTACACTGATCTATATTTATATTATCTGTTCATAATAGATTTTATATTGTATCCATATTAATTATAAGATTATTTTATATTATATATGATCAGATTGATTCATATTATATCATATACATATCACTAATACATATTTTTATCTTTGCTAATAGGATTTAAAATCCTTAAAAAGAGGTATACTTTCATTTTACTTTTATTGAGCCTATTTATCATCCTCATCATGAATCCACAGATCATTTAAGCAACTGAAACCCTCCTAAAACAGTATATAAACTCCTTCATAGCAGGTCTGGTTTCACATCTGTCTTTATATCCCCAGCTCCTAGTACAGTATTCATATCACAACTGTCAGTTTGCTGAAGGCAGGGGCTGTATCTCAAATCTGGGGGTATTCTGCCAGAGTACCAATCATACAGTGGGTACTCAATATGTATTCACTGTTTTCTTCAATGCAATGAATTTATTTACTTCAGAGAAGTAACTTTTGTGATTTTCTTTCAACAAGAATAAAATATCAATGTTTCTTTTTTCATGAAATATTGTTTGAAATATGCTAGAGCAGAAATATAATTTGACTTGGTATCATGTGAATTCCGAGGTATGTTCAGCTCAATTTCTTATTGTCCCCTCAACCTCTTGGTCTCCTCTCAGACCTCATCTAAATAAAATGAAAAAACAGAACAAAAACTTACAGAGGCATAATTCCATACAATAAAGGCTGAGAGTAGCACAGTTAGCCTACGAAATGGCCATTTGTCCTATGTTCAGATGTTAGCTTTGGTAAAATGGCTTCTAATGTAATTAAAATTTTCCAAGGTCAAATTGTCCATATATCATTGAATTTTTCTAAGCAAGTTTCCAAAGATGCTATAAAAACAAGTGATATTAACATCTGACACCCATCTGAATGCAGCTGGATTCCATCACAAACAAATGAGACACTGAATTCCCTAGTGAGAAGCAGGAACCAAATAAAAAATAAATAACAAGGAAGTGGCTGGATTGGGGTCTTGTCAAGGAATGTCACACATCCCCTGTTCCTGTTTTGGGAGTTAGCTGGGAGAAGGAAATGACTTGACAGGATGGGAACCAAACAAATTAAACTCTTCAAGTACGTCGCACACTTTTGAAGAGATGAATTGGCACATGCCTCTTTACTTATAGTATGCTTGATGATTTTAAATAAATGTTAAATGACTGCCAAATAGGTTGTAATAACTATAAGGAACATTTGACCACCGAGAGTTCTTTAAAATTGTTCCAGGAAAGCATGTAAGATAAATAAAGCTTTCAGAAGATAGAATAATCAGTATTATTAAAGGATCATAGGCTTACAGCCCATAAGGACTTTATAAGTCTTCTATATCATCTCCCACTTCCCCCATTTTACCTATAGGAAAATGGAGGCTTAGAGAAGTGAGGTGACTTACCCAAGATCAGACACGTAGTAGCAGAAGAGTTGGCATTTGAACTCAGGTTCGCTGTCTTAAAATCTGGCATTCTTATCAATATACCACACTGCCTTAAAATTTTTAGGAAGCTCTTTGATAGAACTTAGGCAAAATTCTATATACATTCTCTCAATTTCGCATTTATCCTCTAAGAATTTAATCTCTTGTGTCACAGAAACCAAAATGTTCTGTCATTCTTAACCAGCTAGCCTTTGTGTAATTGATTGAGCATTCTACAACTAGGCCCAACCAACAACCCTGATCATTATCGTAGAACAGGCCAAGCAAGGCTATTGATCGGATTTCCAGAGGAGACCACTGCTGAATGGACTGCTGGATTAAAGTGTAACTACTCACATTATCCCTAATCGATGCTGCTTTTACTCTGGTCATACCTGTACTCCAACACACTAAAGCAAGAGAAGACATGGAGACAGGAAAGTAAGAAGATACTAACAACCAAAGCCTCCCACAGAACTCCTTTACTACGAAGGGAAAGCCCTTGGAAAATCTGCACTAAGTAGCCCAAAGGAAAGTAGGAATGCTGATAAAATGTGTGCATAATGGACCACAGGGCATTATCTGTAACTGTTAGCTATAGGAGTTTTTTAAATTTATCGGGCTACAGATCTACAAATCTGAATAGGGCTCCAGATAAAACAGTCCTTTCTTGGGTTCTGAGTTGATCAGAAAGTACCTGGGCTTTTTATGATGTCTGCAGCTGTAATAACACCTGAACAAATGGCAGGTTAATCTCAGTGATGGCAGCAAATTCCGTGAAAGCCTAGCAAATTGAATAGCATAGCTTATTAGTTATAATTGTTGTTTCTTTCCTGGTTTCAGGTTGTCCCACATTAAATGAAATGTCATATAAATATAGAATAAAACCTACCACTGCCTTTTGCAACTCTGTCACTTAGCCAGTGTTTCTCCCAGAGTATCCAAAATATTTGGCTGAGAAATAAGTTTCTGAAAATGCAGAACCTTTATATTTAGTTAATTCTAATAGACATATAAATGCAATTGACACCTGCACTTTGCTCAGGGCCCTGGGAGATAAACAAGAAGTATCAATTCCTGTCCTTGAGAAGTTTATACCCTAGCTCTGGAGATAAAACTAGATTATTTTGTACAAATACTTTGCCAGTGATGGAGGCACCCTGGTGTAGTATATAGGGAGAAAGGCTTAGAGTCATGAAATCCTTTGTTCAAATTCTACCTTATGAACCTAGTGACTCTCTTATCCTAAGGGAGGCAACTCCATGGGATTCACCTAAATCACGAAGAGGATACGATTCGAGTTGGTGGATGGAGTTTTGACACTAGCATTTCATCACAATGCTGAACTCAGAAATCCTTTGTATATTTATACATAAGTGTTGTAAGAATTTGAAGGGATTTTTTTGAGTACTAGGTGGTCTGTGAAGTATTCAGAGGAGGTGGGATTTTAGCTGAATTGAGAAGGAAATTTAGTATTGAAGTCGATAGAAAGTAGTGTGAAGAGATAGGCAGTTAGGTGGCTCAAAGGATAGAGTGCTGGGCCTGGAGTCAGGAAGACTCATCTTCCTGAGTTCAAATCTGGCCTCAGACACTTACTAACTGTGTGACACTGGGCAAGTCATTTAACCCTGTTTGCCTCAGTCTCCTTATCTATAAAATGAACTAGAGAAAAAAAATGGAAAAGCATTCCAATATCTGCAAAGAAAACCCAAACAGGGTCATGGGGACTTGGACACGACTAAACCACAAAAATGTGGAGGGAATCATTTATGGGAATAATAATTTGGTGAAAGGCAGCATAAAAGAGCACTGGATTTGGAGTCAAAGACCACAGTGCAAATCTAGACTCTGCTACATAATTACTATCTGTGTGCTTTTGTCATTTTACCTCTTTATGCCTCAGTTTCTTCATATGTAAAACAAGAGGATTGGTCCAGGTCATTGGTGATATCATTTCCTAGCAGGTAATAAAAAATACAGCAACAAGAAGGAGCATGTGGGCATCCTAGGCTTCCTTGGGAGGTTTGTTTGAGGGAGCAGTAGGAGATAGAGTTGGGCAGGTATGATGAGGAGGACACTTTCTAAAGGAAATCTAAATTTAATTTGAGGTTGGATTTGTTATGATAATAAAAGGCCACTATTGCAGCTTCCTGAGGAGGAGAGTACCATACTATTGTTTTAGGAAAAGTTACCTCACTGAGGTACATAGGAAGGACTGGGAAGCCAGCTTGGTTATTTGGATGCATTTTTAATCTTTTTACTAATCTTGAAGGCTACCTTTTGTATTCTTCACATGTTTTTAAACACCTAGCAAATATTGACAATGGAAGCATTAAATGAGCACCCCAGAAAACAAAAGTTGGATTAAAATTTCAAGAGGAGACAAGTCCTTCATCATACACAAAATAATAAAGAGGAATAACCAAACATTTTTTTTGTAAAACTTGAACCAAGGATGCATATACGTAAAACTCTCAAAAGAAAGCCTAGAATCATTTTGCTATCAGATTTTTTTAAATTGAATTAACAGAATTCCACATTCCCCCATGAAGACTAATGCTTGTGCCCTTCCTTTCTTTTCTCCTTTTTTACTCTCTCATTCTTGTTAACAATAATTTGATTTTTTAACAGATCGTTATTATGATTTATGCTATGCTATCTCAGTTGCTTGATTTACACTCAAGAGAAAACATACTATTTACTCCTCTGCAGTGTCTACTTAGTGTCTCTTAAGAGTTGTCTTCAAAATAGTTAAAGCAGGCAAACTAGGTGGTACAATGGATAGAGCACTGGCCCTGGACTAGGATGATCTGAATTCAGATCTGGCTTCAGACACTTACTAGCTGTGTGACCCTGGGCAAATCACTTTACCCCAACTACCTCAAAAAAAATCAAGTATTTAGAGGCAGCAAAGTGGTGCAGTGGATAGATCTCCGGCCTTGGAGTCAGTTGGACCTGATTTCAAATTGACACAGACATTTGACACTTACTAGCTATGTGACTCTAGGCAAGCCACCTAAACCTGATTTCCTCACAAAAAAAAAAGACAAAATAGTTAAAGCAATATTATACAATTAAACTCCTCAATAACTAGATCATACCATGAAACAATAAATCTTCACAGGATACACAGAGAAAGTACTGTGCTAATTACTAGGGAAATATGAAGCTTAGATAAAACAGCACCTACTCTCAAGGAGTTTACAGTCTTGTAGGATCATAGCATCATAAACTAAAGCTGGTAGACATGTCAGAGTTGACCTTACCCAACTCCCTCAAAAATAAAGAAACTGAGACCAAGAAAGATCAAGTGACTTGCCCATCTTACAATAGTGCATAAGTGCTTATGCAAACAGCAAAACAGTATGGTACCAGATGTCTAAGAGGAAAAATCATTACCCAATGGGGATTAAGGAAAGCTTCCTAGAGAAGGTGAACCATGTAGGACAAGTGAGAGATCACTTGTAGACACCACATGTTCCCTCTTGGTACATAAGCAATATCAAGAAATAAAGGAGGAAGCCTCCTCCAGAAAGTTAGACAGACTTCCATCAGTCAGCTTCTGGGATGATATGTCCCATGAAAAGAGAGAAAATGTAGATAGATTGACATCTACATCATCAGATATCCATCGAAAGACTGGCATTAAAAGATGATTATCTCCTTTTTCGAACACTATTTAAGCTGTCATTTTAATGAGGATGGATTTTGAAACAAAAACATAATTGACTGAGTTATATAAATATATGCAAATCTCTTAAATTTACCATTTATTCTTAAATGCAAACCAACACTATGCTGTGTTAACCAATTTTATATGATGTACTACTTGATGATGACTACTCATACAACAAACACAGTGCCTATAACTATTAGGCAAGCTCTAAAGCAGGGCTTCTGAATCTAGAGCCCATGATTTTTTTAATGGTATCTATTTCAACACAGTTGATTTCCTTAGTAATCCTATGAATATGATTTATGCATTTAAAAGCATGATTCTGAGAAAGGGTCTACCAGATCATAATTGGCTGCACCAGATTGACAAAATCCCTGACACAAAAATGTTAAGAATCCCTGACTTCAAGGGGAATCCTAAAAATTCAACCCCATTTTATAGACATTTCAAAGTTCACAGTTTATACTTCATTTACTAAGAGGGTGAAGAAGACTTTTACATTTTAAAGAAAGACTAATTTAACAACAACAATGGTCAAAATAAGAAGTGTTTTCTGTTGATTAGAAAACATATGAGCTATATATCGGAATGCCCAATCATCCTGTTTTATTTTTTATAATGATCATAGGACTTGGAAATCACCATGCTCAGAAAAAAAGCATAAACTTAGATAAAAATAGACAAGAACAATCATCTCTATTGGATAAGGAACTATTATTTATCTGAGGTTATCTATATGTTTTAAGCATGAAAAAAGTGCTATGTAAATTCATGCTTGACTCAGTACTCATAGTGATGCTATATAAAGTGTGTGCCTTTTTCAATTATAATTTATATCCTCAATTACTATGATTCATTTTGATCCAATGAAAAGCATAATATACAAATGAGACAGAGTACGTGGTGAATGAATGAAATGGTAAAGCAACAATCCATTAAAGGGAGGGCAAAGTAAGAGAAGAAAGTGTGGGAAAAGTGGCTTATGGGATGTTTCAGGAAAGGCATGAAACTCAATGTCATCAAAGAAAAATAAGAGAATTGTAAAGCCTACAAGTGTATGGAAAGAGGGCAAGATATAGATAAGGATAATACAAAGCAGCTTATTTCTGAAAATAGAATAACATCATAGCATATACCAAATGTAAGATTTAACTAGCTTTTGACAGCAACTGACAGAAAAGGGCATGGTAGGTTTAATAAAATGGAGGATTCTCCAGAAACTGGCCATACTTTCCGAATGCGTATGAAGAAGGTAGTTGGGTTTGGGGAAGCAAAGATAAAGATAAAAGGAAGGGGTCAAAGACATATGGAAGGGTAGTCAAAATTGAGAGAACAGATTCATTGAAATCAGAACTAGATGTTTTAAACTTTGATGAAATCAGTGTTTGGGAGAATGCAGGTCATTTCTGGCTTATTGGCATAAGGCATCCGGGGGCAGAGATAATAAGAGATAAGGAAGTACAATAGAGGAGGCAAGTAAGACAAGGGAAATTCAAACATCAGAGTTTGGAAGGCAAAGAAAAGAGGTCCAAACAAATCTGGGCTAAAAATTTCAATGGGGGACAAAAAAACCTTCAAAATAATATAAAAGGAATTGGAACTATGAGTATGACTTTATGCATATATAGTCACATACACAGCAAAATATATGAGAACATATTGTGTGACTGTGATATAATGACACAGTGTAACAAAACAGAAATTATACATTCAGATTTGTGTGTACATTCTGAATGTACATTCAAAGGCATATGGATATATGCACACATACACATCTATCTCTTTTATATTTCCATGCAGACATATGGGATATTTCAATGACCTGAAGCCTTTCAAAAAAGAATAAAATCAACATATATGAGCAATTTGGTAATAAGAATCAGAGCATTGGGATAAAAGGAAAGTATTAAACAAAAGCTATTGACTACAGAAAGACAACATAGGGAGCTTTAACACTGCAAAGGAAATAAATGAAGTGATGAAAAGCTGCTTAGGTGACCCTGTGACTAAAGATTCAGAAAAGAATGTATCAATGGTTTAAATATACATCAAGAAACACTCAGAGAAATGGGAATCCAAAGATTCCAAAGTGGAACACTGCAAAATTGCAGAATTTTTTTAATGTGTTAATGATTTTGTTGATTTTTTCTCTTTATTTTTAATTGTTATTATTTTTAATAACAATGAATGATTGCCTGGGAGGGAGGATAAGAAGAACTCATAAAATCATAAATTTAGGGCTGCAATGATCTGTAGACCATTGAATCCAAATCCCTTAGTGTCTAGGAGAAAGAACATAAATTTGGTCAAGTGCCTTGCACAAAATTATAATACTAGCCTGAAGGAGGATTTGAACTTGTATCTGCCGTAGTTCAAGATTAGCAATCTACCAACTCTATCATTTAGATACTAAAGAGATGCAGGGGAAATAGAGTCTACTTAAAAGCAAAGTGTATCAATAAAAATCTATTTAAAAAAATAATTCATCCTGAAAGACTCCCTGAGACATGAGGCCCATAAAAAAGCAATACCAAAAAGAAGAATGGAGATTAGAATTATAATGATGACATAATAATGGTTTAAAACTGATTGAAGGCACATAATTTAAGTCCTATTAAAATGAATGAAAAATTTCCCATCGCCTTATCATTGTTACTGAGCAGTAAGACAGCTATTAAATAGGGCAAAGCTTGTTGAGCTGACTATGTGCCAGCCCTTGAACTTGGCATTCCATCACTCTGTGTGTTCACACATAGGCTTTCCCCCATGCTTGGAATGTACTTCCTCCCTCTTCTGCTTCTTGGAATCTCTAACTTCTTTCAAGAGGATTAGCTTGCCTATTCAGTTTTTCTGATCTGCTGCTTAGTACTCCAATAATAATAATAATAATAATAATAATAATAATAATAATAATAATAACAACTAGCATTTATATAGAGACTTCTATGTGCTAGGCAGTGTGCTAAGTGCTTTATAAATCTCATTTGTTCCTCACAACAACCCTGGGAGGTAGGTGACATTATTATCCCCATTTTGCAGATAAGGAAACTAAAGAGAAAAATAAAAAGGTTAAGTGACTTGCACAAGATCATGCAGCTGGCTGGATTTGAAATCAGGTCTTTCTGATTCCAAGACCAGAACTCTATCTACTTCTTTCTCCCTCTTTCACTCTCTCTCTCCCTCTCTCTCCCTCCCTCCCTCCCTCTCTCTCTCTCTCTCCCCCTCTCTCTCCTCTCTCTCTCTCTCTCCTCTCTCTCTCTCTCTCTCTCTCACACACACACACACACACACACACACACACACTTTTTTCCCCTTTTCTTTTGAAAATTGTACTCAAAATCTTCCTTCATTTACCCCAGGTACATTACTTCATTGACAGAGGTTTGTTCTCTCTTGTCTTTGTATGTTCAGTTCTAACACAGTGCCTTAATTAATGCTTGATGGAATGGAGAAACTTATAAATTATATTTTGGTCCATTCCTCATGTTTAAACCATGAGTGATAATATGTGGAAAGTTCCTTAAAGCTATTTTTGAAACATCAATGGCATCATCACTCTAGCCCATATTACTCCTTTGAGTACTATACAAAGTAGACCAGACCATCCATTATTTAAAGATATCATTTTGATCTTTATCCCACCCAAGGCTTTTAATACTTCCTCAACATCAATTATTTTAGTGGTGCCCATCCAAGTTGTGTTTTCACAAATCCTTTTATTTTTCCCCAAACCTATGCTAGTATCACCAGCTGAAAGAAAGGCCTGTCATAAAACATCAGGTAACCAATCACATTGGGGAAAAAAAAAAAAAAAAAATATATATATATATATATATATATTATATTATATATTATATATTATATATATTATATATATATTTTTATATATATATATATTATAATATTTATATATATATTTATATATATAATATATATATATATATATATATATATATATATATATATATATATATATATCATTGTAAAGAAAGGTACAAGTGATGGCAACCCATTGCTAACAGTTTACATTGAAATATCATGACAAAACTGATTCTCTAATGGAGGAATTCTGAATAGCAATTTGAGAAGACCAGGGAATGTCAAGTGAAAATGAAAATACGTCTGATTAACAGCCAACAGTACCAGCTGGCACAGCCACTTTAACAAAAATGGGTCAGACCCAGTGATGACAAATTTGGTAATCAGACTAGTTAACAAAAAGGCAAGACTTCATTTGCTCATGCAAGCACACACACATAAACACATGCACACAAGCCTATATCACCTACAATGGAAGATCTGGGAGTTTTTTATAACTGACTCAGAGTATTCGATGAGACTTTCACCTCACTGCTCAACACTTGTTAGAACTATGTTAAGAAAATAGAGGAAGAGGGGGAATCCAGATGGTGTATAGATGGCATGTCACTTTGGAGGAAAAAAAAGGACAGATGTTGATCCAAAAAAATTAACATGTAAGAATTTATTTGAGACTAGTCATAGACAATCCAAATGTTTAGTGTGAATAACTACAACCTGCAATTCCATAGGTTCTATGGTATAGTCAAATTCAATTTAACAAGCATTTCTTATTTACCAAGAACCAGACATTATTCTAGGTGCTAGAGAGAAGAGAAATGAAATATAAATTCTTCCCTACAATAGTTCACATTGAATTGAAGGAAAATAAGTTTGTCCAGCCAGTAAACATACAAAGTCAATATGAAGCAAATTACATGAAGACAGGTAGCACTAAAAACTAAGGGGATCAGAAAAGTCCAGCTGTAGAAAATGACACCCATGGTGAGCTTGGACAAAAGCTAAGGATTGGCAGAGGCAGAGATGAGGAGGGAAAGCATTGCAAGCATGGAGAGGACAGTCTGTTCCAAGTCACAAAGGTGGGACACGGAATATTGTTCAGGGGATATGGCAAGTAGACTATTTTGACTGAAACATGAAGTATATAAGGGGAGATAATATGATCAAATCTGGAAAAG
This sequence comes from Phascolarctos cinereus, assembly GCF_003287225.1. Lineage (NCBI taxonomy): Eukaryota > Metazoa > Chordata > Mammalia > Diprotodontia > Phascolarctidae > Phascolarctos > Phascolarctos cinereus. Next base: position 369,937,926 of record NW_027555847.1, read on the forward strand.
ATAGGTTGTAGCCATACTGTGAAGGACTTTAAATGGCAGACAGTTTATTTGTGCTTTATCCTACAGGCAATAGGGAGGTACTGAAGTTTATTGAGCAGGTGGGAGATATAGTTAGACATGTATTAGGACATCAGTTTGCAGTTATGTAGAGGATAGATTAGAGGAGATGAATGGAAATGGAAACTGTTAGGTAAATACTGCCAGAGGAGCAGTGTTATGGGACTAAACCAGGCTAGTGGTTATATGAATTTAGAGAAAGGGAAGTATTAGTGGCAACACTTGGTAACCAATTGGATATGAGTGTTGAAGGGAGATGGAAGAGAAAAGAAATGTCTTATGAATTGTGAGCCTGAGTCACTGGATGGATACAGATGCATTCAAGTCAAATAGGGATATTTGCAGGAGAAAGGGATTTGGGGGGAAAAAGTATGAGAATCCTTTTTGTTTTCTTTTTGTTTTTTCTTCTCATCTATGAAAAGGGCAACTACAGTAGTACCACCTATTTTACACAGTTGTTTTTGATAGAAGTATGTTATAAAGTGCCATAGAAATTTGATCACGTCTTGCTATTTATTGTTCAGCCTTAAGTTACATAATCTAGCCTGGAGTTTTCACAGCTGCTGCCTCAATTTCACACTTAGAAACAATGATACATAGGAGTCTAGTGCCTTATCTGGTCTCAAGTTCCAGATCCTTCAATTGTTAGGTGATTACCCTAAGGAAGTTATTTTTTTTTTAATTTCCTCTTTGGGTCTTGTGAAATGACAAAGCTAAACTAACAATTCAAGCTTTTCCAACTGTAAAGTTCCATGTTTGTTTCTATGCCTGTGTCTAAGATTCAATTCTAGAAAGAACATTTTAGGAGATATAGGAAATTAGTGAACTGAATTAGAAGGTGAGATCTTCTGACCGTAAGGTCTACTCCAGATGGTATTTAAATGATGAATAGGCTATATTAGAACAAACTATAAAGCATGTATCATTCTGTAAAATGAATGTCATATTTTATTATGTACCATCTCATATGAGTCAAGGGAGTTGAAGTTAAATCTGTTTCCACCAGGAGAAGAGTCTTCAAAGCAGAATTCTAAAAAAAATGACTGTTCTGCTAAAATCTACACCAGGACTATGAGCCTAAGGGGGCTTTACTTCTAATAAGAGCAATATCATGCATTATTTAGTACTACATATTCATACAGTATTATATAGTATATTTATATTATATAGTATATATATACAGATATAATATTATTATTAGTAGTAGTATATTATGTAGTACTATATATTCAGGGTTGTTCTTGATGGAAAAGTTGGGCATTTTTATTATTATAAAAGTGCTTAAACTCAAAGCTATTCTCTCAATATTCACTTTCATTAACACAAGTAGACCCTACATTGCTGCAAAATGTTAGGAACTGGGCTTCAAGATGGTGGAATAAGAGGTAAGTCACTCTTACCCTCCCTTATTGACTTCTGAGAGCCCAGAAAATATTGCCCCAGGAAAGACCCTGGAAGAGCTGAACCAGTAGAAAGTCGGGGTTCAGTAGCAGTCTTGTAGCCCAGGAAGCTTGGGGGATTAATGGGAAAGGCCCTTTCCCTGTGGGGGAAGAGGAGCAGTACAGAATGAGAAGTGTTCCACCAAGCTAGCAGAAAGCCCCACTTCAGCCTACCAGGAGAAGATACTGAACCTTCTGTGTTGGAGCTGGCAAGCACCAGCACCAGGACCCCCAAGTCCTCAGTATGGGAAGGGAAACCAGTGGACACTGGCTCAGAAAACTACCACATGCCACAGTACTCCGTAGCAGCCAAGTCTCCTGCTGCCTCAGCAAAATTCCGGGAAGCACAACTTCCAGAGGCAAAGCTCCAGGCTGAGAGATATCCTCCAGCAGCAAAACATCCCTGTGCAAGGCTTGGGTGATCAGGAGCCAATGAAAGGAGAACAAGGCCCAGGTAACCAGGCATCCTCCAGGGGCCAGACTCTCCACCCCTACCCCTAGAGCTCCAGTGTAGCTGATTCCAGCCCAACACCAGGTAAGCTGCCAGAACTCTACAGCCTCCAACTGCCAGCACCTGAGGCCCTAGCACACAAAGCCAGTGACCAGGACCTGGGATCCCAGCATAAGTAGCTTGGGTCATTGCCCCTGCTCTCCAGCAAGAGAACTTATTTTTTTTTAATGGTCAAGAAATAAGCAAACACCATGAGCAAAAAGAAATTTACAATTCCCATAGAATCTTATTATAGGAATGGGGAAGACCAAAGCAGAAATTCAGAAGAGGACTACATTGTCAATGTACCCACATCTGAAACCTCAAAATGGAGTATGAACTGGTCTGAAGCCCAAAAAGCCTTCTTGGAAGAGCTCAAGAAAAATTTTAAAAGCCAAATAAGAGAGGTAGAAGAAAAATTTGGAAAAGAAAAGTATGCAGGAAAGAATCAATAGCTTGGAAAAGGAAGGACAAAAATTAACTGTAGAAAACAAGTCCTTGAAAATACAATGGGCCAAATGGTGGAAAAAAATACACTGAAGAAAACAAGTCACTAAAAATAAAATTGGCCAACTGGAAAAAAAAGTACACTAAAGAAAACAACTTCTTAAAAAGCAGAATTGGCCAAATGGAAAAGGAGGTACAAAATTTAATAGAAGAAAATGATTCATTAAAAATTAGAACTGGACAAGTGGAAGCTAATGACTCTATGAGAGAGAGAGAGAGAGAGAGAGAGAGAGAGAGAGAGAGAGAGAGAGAGAGAGAGAGAGAATTAGTCAAATGAAACAAGAATTAAAAAATTGATGAAACCATAAAATGCTTCATTGGTAAAACAACTGACCTGGAAAATAGATCCAGGAGATACAATTTAAAAATCATTGGTCTACCTGAAAACCATGATGAAAAAAAAGAGTCTGGACAGCATCTTTCAGGAAATCATCGAGAATAACTACCCTGAGGTCCTAGAACCAGAGGATAAAATAGTCATTGAAAGAATCCACTGATCACTTCCTGAAAGATATCCTAAATTGAAAATGACAAAAAATATAGTAGCCAAATTCCAAAATCAACAGGTCAAAGAGAAAATACTGCAAGCAGCTAGAAAGAAATAATTTAAATATCATGGAACCACAGTCAGGATTATGCAGGACCTTGCAACTTCAACATTATAAGATCAGAGGAAATGGAATACAATATTCTGTAAGACAAAGGAGCTTGAATTACAACCAAGAATCAACTACCCAGTGAAACTGAGTGTAATCTTTCAGGAGAGGAACTAGACATTCAACTAAATAGGAGACTTCCAAACCTTCCTGATGAAAAGACCAGAGCTCAACAGAAAATTTGATATTCAAATATAAGATTCAAGAGAGACATAAAAGGTAAACAGGACAGAAGGAAAAAAAAAACATGCTTTAATAAGGGCAAACTGTTCACATCCCTACAAGGAAAGATGATATTTGTAACTCTTGAAAACTGTATTGCTATTACACCATTTAAAAAGGGCATATATAGACAAAAGTGGTGGATATAAGTTGACTTTGATGTAACGATAAAAAAACTAATTAAGTGGGTTAAGTAGATCTAAGTAAGCAAATTAAGTGGATCTAATTAATTACACTTGCAGAAAAGGAAAGGAGGAGGCAGATAAGGGTAAATTACATTACATGAAAAGGCACAAAAACCTATTACAGTAGGGGGAAAGAAGGGAGGGAGATGAGCATTGTTTGAACCATATTCTCATCAGATTTGGTTCAAAAAGGGAATAATATAATCATTTAGGTATATAAATCTAAGTTATCCTACTGGAAATAGGAGGAGAAAAGGAAAAGGAAAGTGAGGAGGTGAATAGAAGGGAGGAAGGAAGTAGTAAGGGGGGGGAAGGGGTAATAGAAGGGAGGGACCAAGGAAGGTGGTAATCAAAAGCAAAACACTAGTGAGGAGAGAAAGGGAGAAAAGGAGAAAGAAAAGCATAAATGGTAGGGGGGATAGGATGGAGAGAAAGACATAATAATCATAACTGCCAATGTGAATGGAATGAACTCTCCCATAAAACAGAAATAGATAGCAGAATGGATTAAAAACCATAAATCTACAATATGTCGTTTACAAGAAACACATTTGAAACAAAGGGATACACACATGGTAAAGGTAAAAGGCTGGAGTAGAATATATTACGCTTCAGCTGAAATTTTTAAAAAAGCAGGAGTAATAACCTTGATCTCAGACTAAGCAAAAGCAAAAAAAAAAATAGATCTTATTAAAAGAGATAAGGAAGGAAACTGCATCCTGTGAAAAGGAACCATAGACAATGAAGTAATATCATTACTAAACATATATGCACCAAGTGGTATAGCATCCAAATTCTAACAGAAGTTCAGTGAGTTATAGGAATAAATAGACAACAAAACTATACTAGTGGTGGACCTCATCCTCCCCTCTCTGAAGTAGATAAATTTAACCACAAAATCAATAAGAAGGAAGTTAAGGAGGTGAATAGAATTTTAGAAAAGTTAGACATGGTTGACATCTGGAGAAAATTGAATGGGATTAGAAAAGAATATAGTTTTTCTCAGCAGTACATGGCACTTACACAAAAATGACCACATACTAGGGCATAAAACCTCATAATCCAATGCAGAAAGGCAGGAATATTAAATTCATCCTTTTTAGATCATGATGCAATAAAAAATTATATGTAATAAATGGCCATGACAAGATAGACTAAAAATTAATTGGAAATGACATAATCCAATACTAAAGAATGAATGGGTCAAACAACAGATTATAGAAACAATCAATATCTTCATCCTAGAGAATGACAATAATGAGACAACATACCAAAACTTATCAGATGTAGTGAAAGTAGTTCTTAGAGGAAGTTTTATATCGCAATGCTTACATGAGTAAAATAGAGAAAGAGGAGATCAATGAACTGGACATGCAACTAAAAAAAAACTAGAAAAAGAACAAATCAAAAATCCCCAATTAAATATCAAATTAGAAATACTGAAAACCAAAGGAGAGATTAATAAAATTGAAATTAAGAAAACTATTGAACTAATAAGCAAAACTAAGAGCTGGCTTTATAAAAAACAATAAAATAGATAAACCTTTGGTTAATTTAATTAAAGAAACAAGAAAACCAAATTACCAGTATCAAAACTGAAAAGAATGAGGTCACCACCAATGAAAAGGAAATTAAAACAATAATTAGAACTATTTTTCCCAATTGTATGCCAATAAATTTGACAATCGTAATGAAATGGATGAATATATACAACAATATAAAATGCCCAGATTAACAGAAGAGGAAATAAAATACTTAAATAACACTATCTGAGAAAAAAATAATTGAAAAAGCAATCAAAAAAATGTTAGGGACTGTCATCTGATGTCCTGCAACTTCACTTCCCTCCCCCAAAGATACAGAAAAGGATTGAGTTTTGATTCATAAAATTTAACTCTTGAGATTGTAAGAGTTGGTGTAGTAGATAGAGTATTGGACTTGAAATAAGACTTCAACCTCAGCTCTATTATTCACTTTGTGTAAACTCCAACCCAGGCACTTCTTTCTAGGTCTCATTTTCCTCATTAGTTAAACCTAATGATTTCTAAATTCCCTTCAAAGTCTAAATTGTGTAAGTCTCTGAACACCAATGTTATGGAAGCAATGGTTCTCTGTCATAGACCTCTTTGGCAGCCTAATGAAGTTTATAAACACTTTTCAGGAAAAAAAAATGTTTTAATGCATAAAATAAGTAAGATTACAAAGGAAAAATGTAATATTCACCTTCTTTAAGTTAATGGACCCCAGGTCAAAAACCACTATACAAAGATTAATGAACTAAAGAGGGATTTTTGAAATGATAATGTGTACCTAGTCAAGAAGCTTTGTGTTTGGGATAAATATGGGATTGGAGGCATATAGTTTCACCACACCCTCTGTTGTTATAAGGTTAGACCTAGGCAAAACAGTGTGGTCAGTGACATTTGTTCTGTACACACGGCTTAACACATGGTAAGATCTTGATGAAGGCTTGTTGACTTCGCTTCTTTCTAGTCCTTCTCCCTCTACTCTTTACAAGCCTATTATACATGCCATTCACCGATATTTGGGTGACTCCCATCACTAAATTTGCCTCAAGTCTGCCTTCTTGTGCTGTACTGCTCTATACTCCATGTATTTCCTAGCCTTCCTGTACCTCCCCAATTAAGGCTTGTTTTCTATTAGGCAATAAGCTAGCTAATGAAATAAATCCCTTCTTCTTGGTTTCTTGTCGTTTAGTTATGTCAGTTATGTATGACTTTTTGTGTCCCCATTTGCAGTTTTCTTGGCAAAGATATTGTGTTGATTACCCATTTCCTTCTCCAGATAATTTTGCAGATGAAGAGACTGAAACAAACAAGGTTAAGTGACTTGCCCAGGGTCACACAGTTAGTAAGAAAGCAAGTGTCTGAGGGCAGATTTGAGCTCATGAAGATGTGTCTTCTTGACTCCAAGCCTGTCATTCTATCCACTATGCTACCTAGCTGAGCCCTTCTTCTTGATACATGGATGCTAACAGGTTAAACACTCAGCTAACATATCCAATATGTCAATCAAGATGCATTTATTAATACATTTGCACACACTTTCTACAAGATACAATGCTAAGCACTGGCAATAGAAAGACAAAAATAATGTTTCCTGCCCTCAAGCAGTGACATTTTAATGAGTAGTGAGAAAAGAGAGACAATGTGCTTAGATTCAGATTAGATTAAATCACCTATGAGATCTGTGTTAATTGAGATTTTAATTTTATAAACTGAGTTCAAGTTCTCTCTCAATAAATCATTCTCTGTCCATGATCAAGTCATTTAAACTTGCTCTGTCTCCGTCTTCTCATCTTAAAAAAAATGAGGATAATGATAGTTTTAATGACTGTCATTATATGGCACTTTAAAGTTTAAAGAACCTTTTTGTATATATCAGCTCATTTGGCCCTCCAAATAACACCAAAATATAAGTACCACAGATATTATATTTACTTTCAAGATGAAGAAATAGGATCAGACAAGTTAAATGACTTTACAAAGGATATGCAGTAAGTTTCTGTGGCAGAATGATCATAATAATCCTTATAATATCTATCTACTCCATTAAAATTATATTCTGACACTTCATTATTGCAGAAAGACAACATTAAGTTGGGGAAGATTATATTAGTGAAGAAAAAAAATCTTATGGATTTTGTTAAGTTGGAAAAACATTGACTAGAGGTTCAAAGATGAATAAATGAATGAATAACATTTATTAAGTCATTCTTGTATGCCTAGAGCATGCTAGGAGCTGAGACCATAAATTTAAATATGATACAGTTTTTGCTGTTAAAGCACTTATATTCTAAGGGAGGAGGCAAGACATATATGGGAGTAATGGCTTGAAAATGGCAGTATAGTGAATGAAAAATGGGGTAAGCCACTGATACTCCCTTTCTAAAGGTGATGTAAAGGAAGATTTTGTGTGTGTAATCCTTGGACCAACCAATCTAAGTTCAGGGAAGCTCATGACCAGTTTCTCTTGATCTTCATATCATAAAATCTCACCCTTTCCTCTCCTGCCCCTACCCATTATGGGAACAGAGTGTTATGTTAGGAATTAACAACTTGGATGACTATCGCCTAAGTTTGTGGGATTATGGTCCATGTCTGTCAAAGAAGTAGCCACGTCTATGCACTTACAGATCTTTAAAGTAATGAAGTATGCTACTTAACATACAATATGTTTAAGATGAAAGTACCTAAAACACATAATCCCACATAAAAAACTGTGGGATATTTGAGTACCCTCCCAGCTCACCATTTAGGTTACAGGTTAAGCTTATCCTCATCCTTGTAAGAACCTAATCAGACTCTGGCTTCATACAAAAGATAATGACCATGATGATGATGATAACAATAACGACAGCTAAGAGGCTCAATAGATAGAGATCTTGGCCTGGAGTCAAGAAGACCTGAATTCAAATCTGGCCTCATTCACTTACTGGCTATGTGACCCTGGGCAAGTCATTTAACCTTTGACTGCCTCAGTTTCCTCAACTATAAAATAGGGAAAATAACAGCAACCAAATCCCAGGGTTATTGTAAGGATAAAATAAGATAATATTTTTAAATGCTTGTCTGGCACATAGTAGACATTTAAATGCTTCTTCCTTCCTTCCTTCCTTCCTTCCTTCCTTCCTTCCTTCCTTCCTTCCTTCCTTCCTTCCTTCCTTTCTTTCTTCTTTCTTTTTCTGCTTCCTTATCTCCTTCCTTCCTTCTTCCTTATCTTTCTTCCCTGTTCCATTCCTTCCTGTCTTGTATCCTTCCTAATATTAATAATAATAATAACAATAATAACAACAACAATAATACTTAAATTTACATAGTACTTTAAGTTGTATAGGCAGCTAGGTAGCACAGTGGCTAGAGTGCCAGGCCTAGAGTCAAGTAGACTCATCTTCCTCAGTCTAAATATAGCTTCAGATTCTTACTAGCCGTGTGACTCCAGGGAACTCATTTAACCCTGTTTGCCTCAATTTCTTATCTGTCAAATGAGCTGGAGAAGGAATTGGCAAACCACTCCACCATCTTTCCTAAGAAAACCCCAAATGGGGTTATAGAGAGTTATGGGTGACTAAAAATGACTGAACAACAACATTACGGTCTGCAAAGTACTTTTCATCTAAATTACCTCATTTTTCCACTCACAACACTATGATGTAGGAGCTATTACGATCACCATTTTACAGATGACAAAACTGAAGTTGAGAGAGTTTAGATGCCTTGCTCAGGGTCACAAAATGAATAAGTCTCTGATTCAGGATTTGAATTCTGATATTCTTGATTCCAAGACCTTCTCTCTGTCCACTGCATCTCATAGCTACAAAATACTCGACTATCTGATAACTAAACCCCTAAGAGAAAAAATGCTTTTGGGGATCATCAAAGCAGAGAATCACAAGAGGTTGAGATAAGACATTGATGGAAATGAAAGAGTCCTGTTTTGGAGGAGCAGCCAATGGAATTGACTTCTCAAATCTATCTATCCAGGAATCGGAGTCAGCCTGTTTTCTCAGCAGTTAGTAACTCAGAAGTGTGCTGAGATGCCAGACGTAGAGATTAAAAGTACTACACCTCACCTCCCGAATAAGTAGAGCATGGACACTGGCAGTGAAAAGTTCCCTATAACGTCTCAGCAGGGAATCAAAATAAAGGCCCAATGTGCAAAGATGATTCTTTTCTCCCAGTTCTCTGTGCTTTTCTCCCTTTCTCTCCCCCCACTCTGGCTGAATAGTTCAGGCAAGGGTTTTCACAATAAAATCACAAATGTACCTTTGGTCTATATCCTGCTTGGCTGACAGGAGAAACCTTGGCAAAATGAGAGGCAGGAGGGGAACGTTGTGGAGGCCAGGAGGGAATGGATTGACAACCCTGAACTTCTAACCCACAAAGCCATGATTCCCAGGTAATGGGCTTCACCATCTTTCCTGGATTGTGATCATTTGATCAAGTGACCTTGAAGTAAAAGAAATAGGATACAACCTAACAACTCTAACAATGAGATTTGTCAGAGGTTCTTTGCCTTCATCTCAGAACATGCCTCTTTTACAATGCCTGAGATATAACTATTGATCTAGCTCTTCTTTGTAGTTGCCATTTTAGTTTCAGGTGTGAAGAGAAATGTGGGGGGAGGGAGGGTATATTAGCAGCTCAACTCTTGTTCGCTCTGGGCCTCTTCATACACATTTGCTTTATTCCTCATGATAGCTCTGAAAATTAAAATACACAAAAAACCAACACCAAGAAATGAAAAAAGAATCTTTATTTTCAGAAAAGAATGAAGATAACAGTTCCCTTTCTAAGCAAGGTATGTTTTTTTTTTTACTATGTTCCATTACTCCCTCTCTTACCTTCTCACCAGACAGCATATATTACTTTGACCCATTCTCCCATTGGCCTTTTCCCATTCTCCCTGGGAAGCTTGGGCATTGAAGATCACATGATCAACAAGACAGTATTTTTTTTCTCTGATCTTCAGACCTCAAGGGAAAAGAATCATATGACATAATTACAGATAGATCCATAAGATAAAAAATATGGAAGTCCCACACTAGATAAATCAAAGACACATGAATTGAAACAAGAAAACTTTAACATGTAGAGTTCTTGATCAGCTTCCCACAACTCAATGACTTTGCACACCTCTGCACTAAGCATGAACATGTGCAAGTTTTCAGATTTGTGACTTAAGATATGGCTGTTGGGCTTTTCCATTGAAATATTTTAAGTTGATCATTCCCTTAAACTCACAAGGAATTTCAGAAACTGATTCTAATCAAGTACACAAAGGAAGGGGAGAGTGTCTAAGGCAGGAAAGTAAAAAATGAATCTAACTCCATAGGCTAAAGGGGAAAAGAATCAAGTCTGAATGAAATGAGGCTGGAAATACAGATGGGGCCAGACTTCTGCCTCAGAGGTTACTCAGGGCAAGAATAACTGCTTGATAGGCATCAGTTTCCACAACTAAAAGAGAAAAGGAAAGACATCCAGCAACCAAGTCTTAGGGATTCATATAGCCCTGAAAGGGAGAGAGACAAAAGAGTGGAAAGATAATTTATAGCCAAGTGATAGAAGGAAAAAGGGGAGATGTAAAGACCAAAAAAAATCAATGAAGAAATCCAGAATGAAAATCTAGTTCACAAGCACCTCAATCAATGGAGAGAATCATTTTTTTAAAAAAAGGTGAAGAATAAGGGAAAATGAGTAAGACTTAAAAAAGAAACCAAAGCACTTCAAAAAAAAAAGTACTTTGAACAAGTGTTCTACTATGAAGGAAAATGAATTAACAAGACCTGATTAAACTGAGAATCCAAAGTTGCCCCAGAAATGTTATAACAACAAGAAGAAATTTCAGAATTGTGAAAAATATAGATAAATATCTTAAAAGATATAAATAAATTTTGGTCAGAAATCAGAGCTTTCAATGATTTTTTTTAAATAGAAACAGGAGAGTAGGAAAAAACGAACAGATGGTAGAAAATCTCTCTAAAGTAAATCCTCTGAGAAACAGAATTACATATATGAAGTACAAAATACTCAAACAGAAGAAAAGTTAGCAGAAAAGAAGAAAAAGGCAATGATATTAAAAGAAGATATGAATCCCAGTCAAACCAAAATAACTGAAGACAGGATGTGAAGCGACAACTTTAAGTAACCTATATATTCCACAAGAATATTAAAAACGAAAAAACTTGAGTATCATAGTAAATGAAATAAAACTAGAAACTATAAGGAGAATTAGGTGGCACTGTGGATAAGATGTTAGCCTGCAGTCCTCTTCCTGAGTTCAAATCTGGTCTCAGACACTAGCTGTGTGAGCAGCTGGGCAAATCATTTCACCCTGTCTTCCTCAGTTTCCTCATCTGTAAAATGAGCTGGTAAACTACTCTAGCATCTTTGCCAATAGAACTTTAAAAGGGGTCATGAAGGGTCATACATGACTAAAAATGACTAAAAATATAACAAAACATAAAATTTCTCCCTGCAGAAAATAAAGTATTTATTGAAAGAATCCATAAGTCACGAATAAGAAACACATACTTTGAGCTTCAAGACATATAATGATAATGTTACACAATTTCAATAACAAACTTTTTTTTCCAAACAAGCAGTAGAAAGACTATTAAATCTGAAGGAATTAAAACAACACATCTTTTTCCCACATTTGTGATACATGACAAGAATATTCCAAAAAACAAAAGAACTTAAAATTCAGCTCAGTCACATATCTTGCATTCTAATCTTAATCATCTAAAAAAATTGAACACTCAACAAAAAAGAGGTATTTGAAACATTCCTGAGCAAACAACAGAAGTGAGCAGATTGTTTGACTTGCAAACACCCTAAACAGAACTTCAAGAGAAACAAACAAATATAATTATCAACAAAATATTAATAATGGAATCAATTTGCTCATGTTCACAATTTTTTTTGTCAGAGAAAGAGACAAAGAAACAGAAAGACAGATATAAAAGGAGGGAGGGGGGAGAGAGAGAGAGAGAGAGAGAGAGAGAGATCATACCAAAGGATAAAAGTCCTTGTCCTCCCATAAGTGAATCAATATCAAATATGGGAAGAACAACAAAGGGGGAAATTGTGTAAATAGGAAAAAATGAAGTAAAAAAAATGGAGAGGTCACACACTTTTATCAAGACCATAGGTGAAGTGTGAAGGGATAGTAATTCCTTAAAGTCTCTCTCCAAAAAATAAGGGCTAGGGAGAATAGGATAAAATCAGTGAAGGGGAGATTTTAGAACTGTAGAAAGAAATGTGAGTCTGCTGGGAAATGGAAAAAATAAGAATGGCACTGCAGAATATTCCCATGATATATAAAGGAGGTGTAGTCTTCAGAAAGATGTAGGAACTTTATTCACCAGCACCAACACCATACTCACTGAGAGGAACTTGAATCTTAGGTGACCACCTTCTCCCTGATGAAAAGTAGTGCATTACTAGACAGAATCCTACCTCTGGAGAAATGATGGATCAGTCTTCAATGACAGATAGCAACCAGAATGGTAGGGGAGGCATGGAACCAAAGCAGGAAAAACGTAAACAGCAACAAAACAAAAACAGCAAAAACAACATCAATAACATGATATTATGAATGTTGGCTAATCATTACAAGGGCAGGAAGTATCATCAGTTCTCATGATTTGAGAAATAAAGTGACTCTTACAACATAACTATACTGCCATCTGACACAGTTTATTTCATAACCTGCCATTTCTAAGAGGGATACATACCAAGACAAAAGGGATGGGGCCAGGGGCAGATGTCTACAAAGACAATAATGCTGAAATTGGATAGAAAACAGAGGACAAACCTGGTACTTCAGAAATTTTGCCCCTCAAACACAGAAAGAATAATAAAGGAACAAAAATCTAAAAATAAAAGGAAGAATTATGAGAAAGAAAAAAGAAAACCTTTGAAACAAAATAAAGTTTCTTAAAATGAGAGTTTGGAGTAAAGTAGGTAGTATTTTTAACATTGAGCAACTTAATATTAACAAATAATTATTTATTAAATGTCACTATGTGGCCTGAGAGAATCAATAACCTTGACTACAACCAAGTGGAAGAAGAAACAGCAAGGATATTAGTAAGAAAAATTGGATTTATGTGCTTAGCCCTGTGAGTAATTCTGTGATGAGGTCATTTTAGTTGATGTCAAAACAATGTTTTGATCTTCACAGCAACCCTGTAAAGTAGATATCACCAATATTAACCTCATTTTACGGATGAGGAAACTGAAACTCAGAAAGGTCAAATAGCTTTTCTAAAGGTAAGTGGAGGAACTGAGTTAGTACTCAAATCTGTATCTTCTCTTTCTAGCCCACTTCCTTCAGAGAGCTAGAAATTTCACCATATATGAAACCACTAACAAATTAGGAGAGCAAGGAATAATTTACCTGTCAGATGTAAGGAGAAAGGTATAATTTATGACCAAAAATATAGAGAGTATTAAGAGATATAAAATGGATAATTTCAATTATTTTAAATTTAAAAGATTTTCCACAAACAAAACCAATGCAACCAAGATTAGAAGGAAAGCAGAAAACTAGGATTTTTTTGACAGCAAGTATCCCTGGTAAAAGCCTCATTTATCAAATATATTGAGAACTGAGTCAAATTTATAAGAATACAAATCATTCCCCTATTTATAAATGGTCAAAGAATATGAACAGGCAATTTTTAGAAGAAGAAATCAAAGCTATCTATAGTCATATGAAAAATGATCTAAATCATCATTGATTAGAGAAATGCAAATTAAAACAACTCTAAGGTACCATCTCATACCTATATGATGGGCTGATATAACAGAAAAAGAAAATGTATTGGAGGGGATGTGGGAAATGTGGGATACTAACACATTGTTGTGAACTGATCTAGCCATTCTGTTGAGCAATTTGGAAGCATGTCCAAAGGGCTATATATCTGTACACACCTTTTGATTGATCAATGTCACTACTAAGTCTATATCCAAAATAAATTTTAAAAAGAGTAGGGGGGGACCTATTTGTACAAAAATATTTATAGTAGCTTTTTTGTGGTAGCAAAGAATTGGAAAATGAGGGGATGCTCATCAATTGGGGAATAGCTGAACAAGCTGCGGTGAATGATTGTAATGGAATATTATTGTGCTATAAGAAATGACAAGCAGGATGATTGCAGAATATAAAACAACAACTGGAAAGACTTACATGAACTGATGCAAAGTGAAGTGAGCAGAACCAGTCGAACATTATACAAAGTAAAAACAATATTGTATGATTATCAACTGTGAATGAATTAGCTATTTTCAGCAATACAATGATCCTAGACAAGTCCAAAGGACTCATGATGAAAAATGTTATCCACCTCCAGAGAAAGAAGTGACGGAGTCTGAATGCAGATAGAAGCAAAGTAGTTTTAACTTTTTGTGTTTTTTTTTATCTGTGCCTTCTTTTACAACACGACTAAAAAGGAAATATGTTTTACGTGATTGCACACGTATTACCTATAAAAATTGCTACTGTCTTAAGGAGGAATGGAGAGAATTTGGAATGCAAAGTTTAAAAAAAAGAACGTTAAAAATTGGTTGTACATGTAATTGGGAAAAATAAAATATTATTCAAAGAAAAAACAGAGAAATATCAATAATCTATTTATTGATTAATAGAGGGAAAATGGGAGATAGTGTGGCATAATGAGCAAGGGGATAACCTTGGAGTCAGGAAGACCTTAGGCCTGACTGAAAGGTATGAATTGTGTGATTATGGGTGAATCACTGTTGTTCTTGATGGCCAAGTCAACTCTTGAAAACTAGAAGTTACAGAAGAGCAATCAATGTACATAAGTAGAGTGAGTTTTCGTACTGTGAATTCCCTACATCAATAAAATCACAGATCCACAACATAAAGAGGGGTAGGAGGAAGTAAAATTCTGATTTTAATTACAAGATGTCTTCATTTAAAGATTTAGTACTATGAGGATCAATACTCACTGGGTCAAAATCCATTATTTGTATAGTGATTTGAGTTCTTGGGATATTATACTCTCTGGCAATGAAAAAAATAATGGAATGTAGGTTATATCTGGATTCTATTGTGAATGCTGAGGGCATTTTATCTTTAGTAATGTCCAGGTAAACCAGTCTATAATTTCATAGCAAAGAATATCATAGTAAGGATGTTCTCATGCAGAAGTCACACAATCTTAGCCTAATTTGACAGATTAAGACAATCAGTAAACATTTATTAAGTGCCTACTATGTGTCAGACAATGTGATAACTGTTGGATATACAACTGTGTTCTCAAGGCATTCAGAGAAAATGAGGGAGAAAGCATACAAACAACAATGAACAGACCAGCTACAGGTAGAATAAATTAGAAATAATCAACAGAGAGAAGGCACAAACATGAAGGAGAGATAGGAAATACTTTCAGTACAAGATAGCACTTTAATTAGGTTTTGAGTGAAGCCAGTGAAGCCAAAAGGTGAAAATGAGAAAGGGTAGTATTCCAAGCACGGGGGAAGACAGGGAAAATGACTACAATTCAGGAGATAGCATGAATCGTTTGAGAAACATCAAGGTGACTAGTATTACTGCATCACAGAATCAGTGGAGGGATGCACACCTTGCCTCAGCAACATACTGAATTATGTATATGTTATGACTAAGCATCTTAGATTTAGAGTCGGAATAGACCTGAGAAATTATCTAGCACAAGCTCCTTGTTTTATAGATATGGAATTGAAGTTCATTGATAATAAGTGACTTGCTCAAGGACACACATTTAAGTAAGGGACAAAGCCATGAATTGAACCCAGGTTTTTTGACTCCAGATACAGTGGTCACTTCACTGTGCCACCCTGACTCTTTTTTTAACTGCCCACAGAAGTCCCTAATACCTTCTCTTTTCTCCCCAAAGATAACTCTTAATTAATCAATAATTGTTTGAAGACTTCAGTTGATTGGCATTATAAACAGGAGCATTAAAATGGTCCTTTTATTTCTGAGCTGTATTTAACAATTAATAAACTGTGATCAGCATTCCTTTTAGCAGAATTGAGCAAAACCTTATGCTTAGCTTCCATGAAGATGTATAATGAAGGACCTTACTGGACTGCTCTCTCTGTCTCTCTCTTTGTCTCTCTGTCTCTGTTTCTCTGTCTGCCTGTCTCTCTCTCTCTCCCACTCATGAGACTGACAGGACATTAAGCAAGATTCCATATATGATGCTGAAAACATCAAAATACTACACAATCAATTATCTTCCTTCCAAATATTTGAAAGCTTCACTCAAGCTTATCAAGTTTCCCTGCATGGGAAAATTCATGAGGTTTTTGTTTGTTTGTTTGTTTTTGCTATGGAAGGCTATATGTTCACTTTGTTAAGGGCAGAATAAATTTCTCTGATAGTTTCATTATTATGGATTCCATTTATCTTTTGTGATATCTGTTGTTAGCATCTAATGAAAAGCATTTGAAGCTAGTATCTTCCCTGCAGTACTCCTCTACATCCATTCTCATAAGCTGCCCTCATGTCTGACCTCCTCGATTACCCTGAAAGTCCTTATGAAATTTATGTCATTGCCAAACATGCCTGTGATACTGAAAGGATGCCTGATGAAATGTTCGCCAAGCTTGTGTCAGAAATCTGTTGTTGTGCAGAATGTGGACATTTTGACTCACATGAGGGTCAGCTCTATATCTATTTCTTGGCCAGCAACTGTCTGATGAGTTGCCTTAAATGGTTGAATAGTCATGAACTAACACCTCTAGAAACTCAGAAAAATTCACCCAGTTAAAGAAAATATTGCCGAAGAAAACCTAGAAGAAGGAATTAAAAAGTAAACTCTCTCAAAATAAACAGACTGTTCAATCTGTCTTGTGAGAGTGTAGGAAAGAAGATAGAGCAACTTTTCATTAGGATGGCCTGGGTTTAAATTTAGTCTTTCACACTTAGTAGCTGTGCTACACTTACCTCAAAATCTCAGCATCTCATATGTAAAAAGGAAATAATAATGCAGCTTATCTCACAGCTGACTCTCTATTACCTCTAATATCAAAAATAAACTCTTCTGACTGGCATTTAAACCTTTATGTTGCCTGTCCTTGACCTATCTTTTCATACTTATTATATATGCCCTTCCTTCATTTGTGGCATAGTCTATTAAAACTGGCCTACTTCTTTTTCCCAATATACAAATTCTATCTTCCATTTCAATGCCTTTGCACAGGCTGTCCCATGCCTAGAATGTATTTCCTTATCATTTATACCTCTCAAAATGCCTACTTTCTTTCAAAGCTCAGCTCAAGCGTCACTTTCTATTGAGACATTGTTGATCCCTTTCACACCGTAACCTCAGTTTCTAGTGTATCCCTTCTCTATCAAAAAATAACCTTGTATTTATTTTATAAATAACTTTATATGTACATGCTGTCTCCACAGATTAAAAAAAAAGTCAAATATTGTCTCATTCTGTATTCTTAGTGCCTAATATAATGCCTGGCACACAGTAGGGGCTTAATAAATGGTTGTTGACTAATAGCTATGACTCTAGCTTACCATTCAATAAACTGGAAGATTATCTATTTAAGTGTGTGTGTGTGTGTGTGTGTGTGTGTGTGTGTGTGTGTATGTGTGTTTAGTTCAAATGTTTGTGATTCTGGGAATGATGAAACATAAAGAAGTCAACGTGGGAATTACCCTCCTCAGTATATGGTTCTAACGTGACTTTGCTAAGTCATAAATTCCCTTCTATATGCTAGCTGGCCACATGTAAGCGAGCTGATGGCCTTTATCCAATAAAGGGCCATCGGCCCTGGACTGTGAGGAATCAACTGACTGGTGGTACTAATTGACCCACTGGCATCTTGCTTAACTGGCTCAAGTAGAGAAACCAAGAGAGCCAAGAATTAGAGCCCTAGGGGCAAACCTTTTATAGACCTGTCAATCTGGAACCTTTCACCAGCTAAAAAAAAATTCAATTAACTACTGACTGGGTATGATATGAAGTAGCCAAATCTGCCTTCTGTCATTAGGGATTACTGACAATTGGACAAGCGATGGCAATTAGAAATTCATTTTCACTATGTAAGATACTTCATTCTGGGCCACTGTAGGAACTATCTTCATTATGAACACAAACTACTTTCTACCAAATTATTTCGCATTATCACTTTAAAAATAAGCTGTAAAAAAAAATGTCAACAGGAACTTAAACTGTTTCTGGTTAATACTACCTATACAAAAAGAAAGAGTTGGCCTTCCATCTAAGAGGAGTAGGGTCCTTTCTTCATGGTTTGATTTCCAAGGGACCCAATGGGAAATTCTCATTTCCCTTCTAACAATCTATGCCATTCCAGAATGGAACAGTTGTCAATAAGATGCCTGAAATTCTGCCATTATAACTTTAGCCGGTTGAATTAAATCATTCAGATTCCCTCCCACAGTCTACTTTAAACAAATATCCCTAAGATGGATATTTAATTAGTCACTGAAACTGCACTGTGAATTTCTTCATCAGATATTAACAAGTCATAGTAGCAAGACCTTAAGGAAATAAGGCACATAGGAATAATATTCTCTTTGGGGCAGGATAGGGAAGCTAGGAGGAACAGAGGGCAAGGTCTTGATCATATTGGGAGTAGGCTGAAGAGGGCTACATTAGAAGAAAATCTGGACATGCAGAAGGACAGTTAGAAGACATTTTACACCTTGAACAAGAGATACCCAGATAAAGGAAAAGGGTAGTGAAAGAAGAGGGAAGGGGAAGGGGGAGTGGAAGCACAAACTTCTCAGTATTCCAAATTTTATTGAGACCTTGGCCATATGCAAACTTTTATGTCATGAATGAAGGAATATCCAAAATCAATGTCTTCATTATGCTCATGATTCAGTACTCTGTTTACATTTTTAGTATGGGAGGAGAATTATTCATTAATTTAGATTAAAATGAGACTTAAGGCAGGCAGACCTGCAAGTTATTGCTGTAGTCCAAGTAAGAGGTAATGAGAGACAATATCAGAGTGGTAGAAGTGTCAGAGGAGAGAATGGAAGTATTCAAGAGATGTTGCAAAGATGAAATCAACAGTTCTTTACAACAAATTGGATATGGGGGTTTGTGGTGGTAGGAGAAAGTGATGAATCCAGGATGACTCCTATGTTGCAAGTCTGAAAAGATGGGAGGATGTGTTATCTCTTACGGTAATATAGAAAGTGTGAGACTGGGGTGGGGAGGAGGTTGAGAGGGAAAGATAATGAATTCAGTTTTCGTTATGTTGAGCTTAAGAGGCCTGAAAGGCAGTTGGAGATACAACATTGGAAATGAGCAGATAGATTAGGATTTGGGATTCATCAGCATAGAGATGGTAATTAAATCCATGGGAGCTGATGAGATCAAAAAGTGAAGTGGTACAGAGGGAGAAGAGAAGAGAAGGACAGAACTGTGAGTGAACAGTTAGGTAGGAGGAGAACCAGGAAAGAATGGTGTCCCAAAACCTTAGAGAGAAGAGAATGTCAAAGAAGAGAGTATGATCAACAATGTCAAAGGCAGCAAAGAGGTCAAGGAGAATGAGGATTGAGAAAAGCCCATTGGATTTAGCAACTGAGCTAAGTGGTGACTTTGGAGGGAAGGAGCACTTTTGAAATTCTAATCCACATGAAACCAAAGCAAATCAAGCAAAGCAAAACCTATGCACATCTTACATATGTGTGTCCTTTACATTCAAAACAATGTTAATGAAGATATTTGCTATGTTCAAGGGTGGTTAAAAACACTTTTGTATGGCTAATTCCTTCTACACTGCTCACAAATAAAAGTAGGCCTTCAGCTTAGATTATACTGAGAGGAAATATGGAAATATGAAACAGTGGAATGAAAATTAGATTTTCTAGGTCATAGAACATAGGTTTAAATCCAGATTCAGCCACTTATTACCTGTTTGACCTTGGGAAATAACTTAACCCTTGGGATTTCTAGTACATCACCAAAATCAGGAGTTTGGAGTAGCTGATTTCTAAGATCCTTTGAACTCTAAAATTACCGTTCTATGATCTAGATCACCTGAACCTACGTCAAAAGCCTGGTCTAGGCATTGCTACTATGTCCCTGAAGTCCACAATGGTAAAAAAGAAAGAAAGAAATCTGCTTAAAGTGTTTACAATATTAAGCATTGAATGAACATCTTTCTTATGAATAAATTCTTTTTAATAAGATTCATCTTGATGATATTTGTGCTACACTACATACTCCAGTGTCGGTCTGAATTGTTGCTATTATTTATCTGGACATCATGTGCTAGGTGAGATACCTAAATCAAATCCAATAATGTGACTATCTTAAGATCAGGTACTGATCAGTATTAGTAGAAGGAGTTAGTTTTCCACCTAAGTGTTCTCTATACCAATGAAGTCATAGATCTAACCATCTCCATCATCTTCACCCCATCCTGCTTTTATTTAAAAATACAAAAACCAAAATCATACTTATAAGGCTTATGGGACATATGGAACCATGCAGCAAGCTGAATTTGGCCAAAAGGCTGTAGTTTACTTATTTATATCTTAGAGAATCCCTTGGGGGAATGAGAGCTGATGGTCATTAAGCTAGCTCTTTTAGTCATTAACCTCAGCCCCTATATAGTATACCATGATGTCTCTTACTGGGCTGAAACCCGAGATTGGTAATGGGTTTATAAAAGACACAGATGGTTAGAGTATTAATACAAAACCCTCAAACATCAACAATATCACTCAGTTACAGAAGACATTGGCATAGCAAAAAGAGAAGGACTAATAGTGAAGGAGGAAAAAGGAAAGAAGGGAGAAGTAGATACAAGTTAGAATTCTGACAGTCAAGAGCACTGCAAAATAAACCTCATTGTTTCCATTAAGTGTCGGCAGGAATTTGCTAATTATAAATCAGATGAGTACCTGAGTAAGTAACAATGAGGTTATTGTTTATTATTATTATTATTATTATTATTATTATTATTATTATAGAGTCAGAAAACCTGCTATGGTCATGCTATTTAGTAGTTACCCTGACAGGTTCCTCAGAACAGTCAACAGGCATGGTAAACAGTAGACAGCTTACTGGGGTAATTAGTATCATAAGGTTGCCCTAAAGGTAAAAACAAAAATAAAACAAAACAAAACAAACAAACAAAAACCCTCAGATTGAAATATATATATATATATATATATATATATATATATATATATATATATATATATATATATATGGAGGTCAAAATAAATGCTATAGTTACTGGTAAACATTAAACTATGCTTTGCTTTCTTCCAGAATCAAGTAAAAAAAAAATACATTGACAAACCTAATCAGAGTCATAGGATCATTGCTTAGGAGGTAAAAGGGACTCAGAAGCCCTATAATTTTATAGATTAGGGAAACTTTGGTCCACATAACTTGAATGACTTACCCAAGGTCACACAGATAGTAAGCAGAAGTCAAGGAAAAATGAAAGGGCTAAAAAAAACTACTGTCCAGTTTATGAGGACTTTTTTTTTAAAAGTCCTTAGAGGTGATGAAGAATTAGGCAGAATGGAAGACAAATTAGAAATGTAAGGGGAAAAAGCATAGAAACATTGGAGATACATAATACTGTTTTAGACTCTTTCCCCAGCATGCAGAATTAGAACTTTTGAAGAGAAATAAGCTTTTTTTTATGTGCTTCACAAAATAACAAGTGTCATATAGATTCACTCACAAGGAGTAAATTTGACACTAGACATAGGAAAAACAAGGTTGAACACCAATGACTCGCTGAAAACGTAGACATATGTTGATACAATATGAAGAAAGGAAGTGCATTTTGCCTGTGGATTGACTGATTTGTGCTAATGTGTGTTGTATTGGACATCATAAAGAGATTCCAGAACTTTTTAAACCTGATAACTAATGTCCACTTGTGATAATTTATGTTTGAGAAAATGATATCACTAGAAGATACGTATAAAGCTTTCTCAAGAATTTGGAGACTCCAAGAGCACAAGCAGACAGATAGATAGATAGATAGATAGATAGATAGATAGATAGATAGATAGATAGATCTAGATAGATATGTAGATATAGCTATAGACAAATAGATACATACATATGTATTTATATTTTAATAGTTGCATTTATATACACACATGTGTATACTCATACATACATATATACATGTATACACACACACACACATATATCATGGCTTAAGGTTCACAATTGATAGGGAAAAATGTGTTTGCTTTTTTTTCCTATAGTGCTTTCAGATTTGATCAAGAAACTGGAAATAAAAGGGAAGGAAAACTTCTAAGATATAACTATTAATCCAGATGTCATAGAGAAAAGTAAGTCCTCAAGAGAAGGAAGAACAGCAGTGGAAATGCCCAGTAATGTAAAAAAGAAAATGGACTCAGCTATGTATACCCAGATGTGCATTGAATTTGTAGAACTAAAAGGAATTAGAGGTCCTAGACAAAAAGCTGATTACACACCATGGGTAGATCTAAGAGCTGGTAAGGTGCAACCTACTCCTGGAATATGGCAATGGAATGATATATTTTATCCAAAAGGAACAAATTAGGTAAGAGTTGTGGTAGAAGTGTTACATATCAATAAGATTCTCTACTGGGTAGAAAATATCAAACAAGAGGAGTATGGCATAGCAGACAGCCTTTGAGAGAGGATTAGTAGATAGTAAGACAACCTAGAGGCCCTCAATGACTTCAAGTCAGTAGGCCTAGAACATTTACCAAGATATGAAAAGAACTTGAAAGAATATAATTATTCATCTCTGGTTGATGGCATTTGAGTTTTAAAGTAGAAGAACGGTATCACTGGAATAAAAACAGGTAAACATGGTCTTGGTATATAGAAAGTAAAAGGCAGTGAGCTCTAATTTTATTTGTGCCAAAATTTAGACCAGATTAATAAAGCACATTTGTGGCATAGTGAAAAGACAGCCAAGCTTGGAAAAAAAGAAGAGGTGGGTTCAACTCCCACTTCTGACCCATATTGGCTATTTAATTCCTCAGGGGTCTTGGAAATTCTCTAATACTCTAAGATGCAGATAAGTGCTAATGTTTACTTGCAAAGAGAGTTTTCTTATCCTGGAATTCCCGTATTAGTGAAATAAAAAGCCCAGTCCCCTACTCTATAATTAAAGGAATGTTTTAGAAGTCTTCAGAAAAGATGTTGGCAATTGCAATGAGCCAGTGAGACTTTACTAAGAATAAGTTATACCAAATTAATTTCATTTCCTTTTCTGGCTGGGTAACTAGAACGGCAAATCAGTGATATATTGTAGATTGTGTGTACCTGGATTCCAACATTGTACTGAAGAAAGTTTTTCATTATATCCTTGTGAGGGTGAGGGAGATAAAATTTAGTCTTGGTGATATTATAGTTAGGAACTTAGTGTTTCATAAGAGTTTCAAAAGACTAATGACTTGATGCCAACCTGGAAAGTGATTTGCAAAGGGCTTTGCATTTGCTTCTTTTATAATTTTTGTATGTATTTCTGTGTTTGTATAAATTAATTAGATGAAGGTATAAATTGTATTCTGACCAAATTTAAAGGTGGCAGTAAGCTGGGGTGGGGGTAGCTAACAACAATAGAATCAAGATCACAAAAATTCCCATTATACTAGTATGATGGGATGAATTCATTAAGATCAAATTTAACAGTAATAAGTTTAAATTACTATACTTGGGTTCAAAACAGTTTCTATAAAAATACAGCATTAGGAAGGAGTGGATAGACAATAGTTTATACAGCAAATGTTTAGAGATCTTAGTAAACTGATAAGGAATCATTAACATGACATAGCCCCTAAAATAGCTAATACTACATTTCTCACAGAAACAAAGGACACAGAACAAAGGTAAGGGTACTTCTGTTATATTATGCCTTAGACAAACCATATCTTTTGTACTATATGCCATCTATTAGAAAGGATATGGACAAGCAGAAATGACTTCAAACCATTCCATTCAGGGTTTGTTTGAAAGAACTGCAATGTTTATTCTAGAACAGAGGAGCTTCCCCACCCCCACCCCCCCCCACGTCATGGACTCCTTTGACAATGTGGTAAAGTCTATGGACTCCTCAGGACAATGTTTGCCAAAATAAAATACACAGAATTACAAAGGAAACTAAAGATATTGAAATACATACATATAGATATCTATATATATACATATCTAGATCTACATCTAGATCTATTCTTTCTCATCCAAACTCATGGCCACCTTAGAATCTATTCACAGACCACTGTGGGGGTGAATCAGTACCAAGTTAACTACCCTGACCTAGAAAAATAAACTTGATGGCATACGGAGCAATCGTAGGATAAAAATTATATAAGCATTGCAAAGCTGTGATGTGGAGGAGAGATTAAACATTTTGCTTTACCAAGAGGACAACATTAAAACTAGTGGGAAGAAGAAATAGAAAAGTGCACATTGATTGAATATGCGGGAATATGTGGGAAATTAGAGCCATCAAAATGTGGAAATGGCTTCTTAATGAAGCAGAGAATTTGTCATCACTAGTGGTCTTATAAGGGAAGCTGGATGGCCCCATATCAGAGATGTTTTATAGGGTCTTCTTGCTCAGGTGTGGGAGGTTTATTAGATGGCTGCTAGGTTCCTTTCCTGCTCTGAAATTCTATACCAAGTTTTCCTGAGTCAAACCATTGGTCTATTCAGGCTACTATTTGTTTCTGATATGGCAACTACTATCTAAGTATGAGGGGCAGCTATATGGCGCAGTGGATAGAGTACAGGGCCTGGAGTCAGGAAGACTCATTTTCCTGAGGTCAAATCCAGCCTCAGACACTCACTAGCTGTGTAACCCTGGGCAAGTCACTTAACCCTGTTTGCCTCAGTTTCCTCATCTGCAAAATGAGCTAGAAAAGGAAATGGCGAACAACTCTAGTATCTCTGTAAAGAAAACCCCAAATGGGGTCACAGAGAGTTGGACACAACTGAAAACTAACTTAACAATAACAATCTAAGTGTGTTATTTAGTTTCAAAACCTATGGAATTTCCTGGGATACATCTAACTGCTGTTAAATACATTATGATTCTATCATATTTGAATTTAGTTCACTTAGAAGATGACCATTTTGCTTTACTCCTAAGAATTCTGTTGAACATTTCCTTTTTCCCAAGGCAAGAATTATCTCCTTTATCTATTATTAGACCCAATTGTCCCCCTCTTTATGCTCTGCTGCCTAAAATGCTTTCCTTTCTTACTTCTGCTTCTTGGGCTCCCTAATTTGCTGTAAAACTCAGTCCATCCATCACTTTCTGCATGAAGCCTTTCTTTATTACCAACACTACTACACAGCAGTCTATTAATATCAACCCACCAAAAAGTACCTTGTATATTATTTGGT
Organism: Phascolarctos cinereus; assembly: GCF_003287225.1. Lineage (NCBI taxonomy): Eukaryota > Metazoa > Chordata > Mammalia > Diprotodontia > Phascolarctidae > Phascolarctos > Phascolarctos cinereus. The sequence goes on from NW_027555847.1 coordinate 369,963,395, forward strand.
ATATATTCTTTACATGTTTAAAAAGGTATATATTTCCCCCTTCCATTGAAATGCAAACTCCCTGAAGCCAGGGATTCTTTCATGTCTGTATTTTCTTCACCAAAGTTTGGAATAGTGACTGACATAGTAGGCACTTAATAAATAAATGCTGGTTGATTTATTGATTGAATTGACTAATTAATATAATAGATAATAATTTTTCCAAACAGAGGTGGAGACAAATAGAAGAATTCTCAAGCTAGGATGAGACCCTTCTTCCCTTCCTGATAGCTATGTTGACTTATCACTTTTCAGAAGACAAACCTTACAGAGAATAAACAACTCTCATAGCATGGATCTTCTTTTTGGCTGGTGGAATGAAGCTAGATAAAGACTGGGTTCAAGATTAGGGAGTCCTGGTTTCAAGTCTCATCTCTGACACCGAGCAAATCATTTAAACTCTCAGTGTCACACGCAACTCTCTTAAGACTCCAATTTTTAGATCAGCTGCCTTTCTGCATTTGATGGAGGGAATTTTCTCACTTGGAATTCCTACAATGCATGAAAGCGCAGATCTGTTAAAACAAACAAACAAACACAAAAGTACAGCCTTTTTTTAGCCTAGCTTAACTCCACTGTCCAGCCTCTTTAGCTTACCCATGGCTAGTTGGCTATGGAGAAGAGATAATTTTTGCAAAACATATTTCAATATGTTCACTATAAGCTTCCTGGCAGTAGCGATAGGATGTAGGCGGCCTTTGATGAAAAATACACTTTTGAAAGAATAGTACAAAAAGGAGTGAAAGAAAAGGCAGAAGGGGAAAGTAATTAATGTCATGAAATGTGGCATCACTGTTCATGGCGAAGTATATTTAAAGGCACCCTGTCAGGTTAAAAATATTTTTTTCCAATAAGTCCTTCCTCACGTAACTCAGATCTGATTGATAATAATACACAGATAATAATAATAACAGCTTAATTTAATGCTATCTTTTGATTTGGTTTAATATCTGATTTTCTTTCAAGTTACCAGTGAATCATATACAGGATCCTGTATAATTATGCAAATATGTGATGTAATATACAGATTAAGTCAAAATGACAATACCAACAAATATTGCCTTTGAAAACTAGGTAGCCATGTAAACTTTAATATAAATATCTTGTCAAGCTATTTTTTTTCAACTTTCAGTTACAGATCCAATAATTTTGTATAAAAATCTGCTTCTGTGTAGAAAGGAACATTTTATTTTTTAAGAGAAGGTTCCCCTCTTTTCCTTCTTTTTTTCCAAATTTGGCGTAATTCTTGAAAGTTCTTCCAACTGAAACAGTCATATCCCATGCTTATTCCAAGATCTCAACTCATAATATTAGCATGACCTGATAAATCCTTATTGCATCATTGACCTTAATTCAAGTTTTTAAGCTCCTATAAGATGCCTCTCCTAATCCTCCCATACCCTGCCAAACATGCAAACAACTAGTGGCTAGTGCCTGCTACCCAAAATCACATAACATTTATTTTGTATATAATTAGTATTCACATTAATGGGAACACACTGTTTCCTTGTAGAATGAATTTCTGTAACTCCTCTGGTATTCAGGTAACCATGGGTTGGTTCTCAAAGGTTCTATCAGTAGAACATAAACATTAGCAGAAGAGGGACAAAAGCAGAATAGTTTTTTGTAACAGATTATGTGTCATTTCAAGGACTGTCTAGTTAATTTTAGTGCACCTTATCATTATAGTATCATTCACCAGATGACACAGTTGTTTTGACCACAGAACTTATAATAAAATCACTCAGATATAGAAAGTTATGATATGCAACAAAGGAAGTGTCACCCATTCCACTGAGATCATAGGTCATTGAAGCATTGAAGGAGCAATGGAAAAGCATACAGCAAAACAGATGTGAGTCTGATTCAGCATGATCTCAAATCCTCCAGCACAGCTGTCTTTCCCAGCCTAATATTTGGGGATCCTATATTCGATTTTTCCCCGCCAAGTACTAACCATGAATCTCATGCTGCCTGGAAGCATGAAAATTACATCTCATTTGTTCCACTTTGAAAAGAACTCTATTAAATTTTGAAAGTTATCTGAGAGGTGTCATCATCTCTCCTTCCCACTGCGCTAGAAACTCCTCTCACCCATTGACTTCCTGGCTAGTCTCAATTTCACAGGTGGTGCTTAGCTGTAAAAGAGAGTATCCCCATTCGGGGAACTTTTCGTGAGAGTATGCAAGGTTTTGATATATTGAGGTCGTCAAAGAAAGTAATGGCTCTGTCCTGACTCATCTTTTATTGAGCTCCCACAAAGTGAAGGGGAATTAAACAATAAAAATGCAAAGAGCACAATTTATGTTATGAGAGAAAATTCCTTTTCTCTGATTTGAAGTGGGTATTGATATCTGCTGCCTTGATGACCACAGCATAGGTGGGTACATTAACGCATTGTTTGTGAGATATAAATTGGGTAGCAATAAATTTCCAATAGGGTCCTCAGTAAGAGCTCCCCATTCAGTAAAATTGCTGAAATAATTATGTCCAGGGAGATTAAAGATGCTGAATGCCATTAAGCCCTACAAGCTGTCAGTCACCACTAGGCCTGAACTTTAAACTGAGAACCAACTCTTTATTATGGGAAAACCCTAGAGGAGCCATTTCTTAGCAAATTTCTCTTAATTAGAAGCCTTCTTTGCTTTATCAGAGGAAAACACATGAATGGTATCATTGGGCTGACATTAAACCAATGTTCATTAACCAGCTACCTTTAGAGGATTTTGTTCATCTGCTACATTGGGGCATTTGGGAAATTAGGCTGCAGTGTTTCAATTAAGCTAAAAATATTTAGTGTTAAAGAAATGACAACTCTTTCTGGCACACATGTGTGTGTCTGTGTCAGTTGTGTGTTGATGATGAATTAATAGAACATTTTAGTGGCTGCTTTCCCTAGGAGATTATTTACATTGAGTTATCCTAATGGAGTATAAACTGGAATCGTAAAATCTCCAAGTGGCTGAAGGTAATGGGTCTGAGACTTTCAGTTCATATATTATTCCCTGTCAGTATGTTAGTCACCCTAATGGCCAAAAATAATTATTCGTCTGCCTATGTACCAGCAAGTGACTTCTGAGTGCTTCAGTGCACATAGTTTCCTGGCCTACAGCATGGTACTCTAATGCCTAGAAGGCTGAAGTGCATCACCAGAAAACTTTTGGAGGTAAGTTTCAAAATATAGTTTACATTTTGAAAAAGCTGATATCCCTGAGATTCAGGAGTAAGGCTAAATAATAGTCACTGGTAAATCTAGATGAGGAAGAAGAGAAAAGGAGAAGCAGAAGTGGAATGGAGGAATATGAGAAAGGAGAAAAAAGGAAAGGAGTACAATGCTAGAAGTAGAGAAGTACCATTAATAATCAACATAGATACCTATTCTTCCTCTTAAGTCATAGATACCCACCAATTTAGACCTTGCATGTCATTTAATCCAACCCTTTCACTTTACATATTAGTAAACTGAGGCAAAGTATCTTGCCCAAGATAATAAGTGGAAGAGGAAAGACTTGAACCCATGTCCTAATTCCAAATCTAGCAATTTTTTCACCCCTTGCACTACACAGATTCCCTTCTTCCTTTTTCAATCGCACTCACTCAAATCATGAATTCTTAATAGCAACTATCTGGCTGTGCTTCAAGTTCTCTTTTTTGCAACCTGCCTACATTTTAACCCTGCCATGATTCTGGTCAACCAGAGATAACCCTTGTCTTCTAATTGTCTGTTTTTGTGGGACTTAATGCTGTACCACACGCCTCTTTAAAACTCACTATTCCATTCTAAAAGGAATAATTCAATCAAGAGCAATCAAACTCTAGAACTAGTGCAAGGTTTCGTCCTTATTAGCTCTATTATCTCAGATATGACACTTCATCTCTATAAAACTTCAGAGTCAATATGTGTAAAATGAATATGACTGGGTCAGAAGGTCTCTAAATTACCTTACAACTCTCACATTTTATGGTGTAAATACTGTAAACTGAAATTTGTAATTTTTAATCACCATTCCCTAAATAAGGTTTCTAGGTGGAAATATTCCTGGGTGGAGCTAAGCATGATTTCTCCCTAATCAAACAGCAAAACCTAAATACCCTCCCATAGCAGAAGTTTTTAACTGAGTTTATGAATTTTTTAAATTGGTAATTATATGTCAATGTTATTGGTTTCCATTTTAATCCTGTGTATTTCATTTGAATAATTTAAACATGCTTTTGCAAAATGTGTCTATGACACACAGAAAGGATAAGAATCTCAGTCCTAGTTCTTGTGATTGGCCTCGCTGCAACACTTTAAGGACTACTCAGCTTTTCCACATGCCCAGTAGCTGAACTCTTCTATATGTGTGGTCTCCACCAGTTAGGATATGTGTTCTTCAAGTAAGCAATATCTGCACTTTCAGTTTGCATTCTCAATTCTCAGTAAGGCATTTGGCATATCATAGGCACTTAACAATTCCACATACACCCCATTTTATTACCAAAAGAATTACAAATGAAAGAAATTTTACAATTATAAAAAAATTAAAATACAGATTAATTATCATTGTTAGCAGAAGAATCCCACTAATTTCTTCCATTTTCTCTGACAGACAAGTTGGTCTTTATATTCAACACATCCCATTCCTTTCATACATAGGATATATCCTTAATGAGGTAATTAAGGAAAACGTCTTTCTATGTCTGATTTTCCTTCGTCTCTTATGATATAGAACTTTTTTTTTTTAGCACAAATGAGATAATGTTGACAATGGCCAATGTTTATTTCTCCTTCTACTAATGAAGTAATCTTCCATAAAGCTGTAGAAATAATGCTAAATAAATAAGTAAAAGACTAGAGGTCAAATTGCCAGGTGTATAAGAAGGGAAATATGGGAATTTCATTTCAGGTTGCAAAACAGTGATTACTGTCACTTTATAGAAGACTATTGATTTTTTTTTTTATTTTTAAGGATGAGTGGAGACTGAAACGAAGTCCTGTGATTTAATGATTGCACCTGGCTATAAACATCTGCTTTTTCATCCATGACAAGATAATATGCACACTTACAAATATTTGCCTAGATATTGGCTTCACATTTGTCTGTATTCACTTCTGAATTTGCTTTAGAGTAAACTTAGTGCCTCTGGAGTCTATTCAGCAAGTGTTGTGCATCTTACAATGATAATAACATGTTTGGAGGAAAAGAGGTAAATGGATATGAAAAACAACTGGGGAAAAAAGACCAATGTAAGTGATAATATTATAGGCTATAAAACAGAAATATAATTCACCAGAGAAGAAATGACAATAAATCACTTGACCCAAAATCTAATTCCATATCTACTCAACAACATCTGTGTGAAATGAGAAAATATATTTATAACTCAGTGTATATATGTTTAAACATGGGCAAATTGTGTTTGATTACAGTTAACTTTTTTATTGCAAAGGATTTTTAAATAATTTAAATTTTAAATAATTTAAATAATTTTAAATAATAATAGCTAGCATTTGTATAGCACTTTAAGATTTTCAAAGTGCTTTACAAATATCACTTTTTTTTTCTCCTTACAATTACCTTGGAAAGTAAGTGCTATCGTTATTCTCATTTTACAGATGAGGAAGTGGAGGCAAATAGAGATGACTTGTTGAGATATACAGCTTAAGTGCATAGGTAGCCTGGATTTGAACTCTGGTTTCAGGACTCGTTGCTGCTTCAATCTGTGTGCTTTACTGTACTTAACTATGATGATGTAAAATCTTGCTATGATTTTTATTTGTTAGTAGAATCATAGCAACAAAAATTTTAAGCCAGAGTGTGCCTTAAAGATCCTCAGGTTCAACAACTTAGGCCCAGAAAGAGAAATGATTTGCCTGAAGTCACAAAGTAGCAAAGTCAAGATTTGATCCCAAGTCCTTTGACTCCAAATCAGATTCCTGTACTCTTTCTGAGAATACATTGGCGGAGGTTATAGTTTATGGTCTTCCACCAAAAGCTTAATCAAGGTGAAATTTAGTGAAAAGGAACATGAAAGATAGCTTTAATTAAAAAGAAAAAATCACTCAAGTAGATCCTGGTGGGAGGCACGTGTACAGAAGAAGAAAAAGGTGATCTCATATACTTTGCCTTGATGATAGATTGTAGTGGCCGATTCAATAAAATCTTAACTACTCAAGATTTGTTTGTTCATTTCTTAAAAATATTCATCTGGCAGAAATAGCTCTTTAGACATTTTTACCACCAAACCTTTTTGTCTCTCTGAGTCCATATCCAGCTCAAGCTCTAATAGTAAAGCAAGCATTTATTAGAGCTCTCATACTGGGTGTCTTTGAAAGACTCTCTTGTCCTTATTCATATAGTCTACATAGAAGCAGGCAGACAGGTGAATAAACAGAGGTAGACAGATATATGGACAAATAGAAAGACAGGCAAATGGAGAGACAGAGGGAGAGAGAGAGACAGAGGGAGAGACAGACAGAGAGAGAGACAGAGAAAGAGACAGAGAGAGAGTGAGAGCTCACAGGGTTGTTTATAAGATAAACTGAGATTATACAAAAACAGTTCTGTATATAACCTCCAAAAGCTTTATAAATGTTAGCTACTGTTAATCTTTTTGTGTGTGTTTGTTTTGAGAAGGAAACCTGTTATTTCATTGTTTTAAAAAACTCCCAGTGAGACAATTCTTTCAACCAACGTACATTAAACTGCTCTGCAAATTATAGTCTTTGAGAAGTTGACAGGGAGAAGTGGAATTTCAGTGAAAGTCTTCGTTACTGTGTCTGAGGTCTCCACTTTAGCTACCATCTCACTCTATCTCACATGTTCAATATTTTTAAAGTTATGGCAGGTTAGTTTTAATAGCCTTATAAGTAACATTGTGAAAGTTACCCTTGAAGTTGTATCTTCCATTATGGGGGATATAGCCAGCGCTTGGAATGATGGGAGTGCTTGAAGGAATGAACGAGAAACTGGCACCAAAAAGGATGAGTGTGTCTGCATTGTGTCATCCATTCATATGCATTACATAGGGAAGGAGTAAGGGGAAGGCAATCAGTGGCCTCTATATGTAGAATTTACTTAAGCTAATAAAATGAGAACTTTAAATTGAAATCCTTAGATCAGTTGACATTACCAAAAGATGGTCTTTCATATGCTGAACTTCATCAGGCAACAGAAAACTTAAGGACACTTTTGTGACAGTGAAGGATGAGGTGAATGACTCTCAAATTACACCTTTAAAAAAAGTGAACTGTGACCAAGGGGGAAAAAAATGCAACAGAGTTGTTTAGGGGAATTCATCTCTTACTTTCATAGTTTAAAATTGTGAAAGTTTTATAGATTCAAACAGCATTAAATCTAGGATTGTATTGACTCAATGGACTGAATTTATTCTGGTGCAATTTCATTTTAAACCTAAATCAGTCCAGTTTTATAATTCACTTCCTGAATTCTTGACTCTTCCACATTTGGATCTAAGGAATGATTCCATAGCTCTGTGCAACAGCTTTATGAAGAAGGTTAGAATATATGCTCCAATGGCCCTAAGGAAAAATTGTGTTGCTAAAAAGATATATTGCTAATATCGTTGGTGCCTTAGAAATCTCACAGCTGTTATGAATTCTCTCATATAAAATGTTGTTTTGTTCTGAGTGGCCATAGTATGTATTTTTCCCATGTGTACATGTGTGTGTGCGCGCACGCACGCACACACACACACACACACACACACTCAGATTTCTTGAGTTTTATATGTTTGAATGAAAGCTCTTTAATTTTGCAGATTGACAAAACTATGAGAAGTATGCATACAGAATGCAAAAGACTTGGCATATTGGAAAAGTGATCAGAAAATAACATCCCAAAACAAATGCAAGAGAAAATAAGTTAAGGTGAAATGCAGGTTGTAGGTGCATGAAAGTATTACATGTCCATCTATGAGTATCACTGAGGAAATTTTAATGAACCATTGTGATTATTTCTCTTGCACACCTATAATGATAGGCTTTCAGTAAATGCTAGGAGAGTGATGGTCTTTTTCCTATCTATCCTCATGACAGGATATGACCGAATGTATTTTTCTTTCCCTTTATACTCCTATGTATTTTATTTTATTCATTTAAATACATTATTCTGAGAATAAGGTCCACAGATTTCACCAAACTGCCAAAGGGGCCCATGATACACAAAAAAGTTTAATAACCCCCCTAAAACTAATTCACCTCCATCATTTGAGTGATTCAGGAGATCTGATGTTCAGAGATAAGTGACTTGCTCAAGATAGTACTAGTTAAGTGATAAGAGCCAAGATATGAACTTGAGTCCTCTGACTCCAGATCCAGCCCTCTTAACAAGTATGGACTGGATAGATGAGTAAAATGCCCTATGGAAAATAGTAGAGAAGAAAGAAAAGAATGAAGATGTAAGCTTCTGCTCATAACAGACAAGAAATCAATGGAAGCAATGAGCTATTTGTTTTTCTTCTGTTAGTAGGGAAAGATATAAAGACACATTTTATGCATATAATATGCAAATAACTTTTATGATTAAGAACTCATGTGGAATCTCTTCCATTGGAGGCTTAATATAGCCCTGCCTGGAAGCCAAGGGATAGATGGCACGACTCCAAGGCCCATGCACACTTGATTCTACTGCACAGAAGCTGCTTGGTATTAATATAAATTCTCATGAGCCTATCATTTCATAACCTATAGAAAAAACCCCATACAGTGTTCTTCTCAGTGCTTCACTGGAGTTATCTAAAGATGGCTATTCCCTGATTTCCATGATGGACGATATTACAGAGCTGTTCTATGTGTATTATGTTGGGTTTGTGTGGAACTGTTTTTTTTTTTTCTAGATGGCAGTGGATAATAGGCTTTCTGGCAACAGATACTAAACACTTTTAAGGGGCATTTAATATGAGACATTTGTTTACCCATAGATTCATTATTAATGAAAAGGGCAACCAATGCACCAGCCAAATCAAGTAGTCATTAAGTGGATCAGTCACTGCAATATTAAATTAGACCCCAGGGGAAGAGGGATTTTTCCTCCAGATTCAGTTATTCCTAATGGGAGAGTCTCGGCCCCATCCGGAACTCCTTGGTTGAAAGCTTGCTCTTTCCACTGACCTTTCCAAATCATGCCCCTGGGTCCTCTTTTCTCTTAATGCTGAGTTTTTCCTCAACATTATAAAGCTCCCATGGAGCTCAAAATCTGAGAAACAGAGGTTGGACCTAGGACAAATACAGAAGGAGGCCAGAAGTAAAGATCCCCATTGGGCACAATGTGGGTTTCCTAGATGCTTCGAACCTGGAGTCCTGAACTATAGTGGGTCTCTTAAAGGAGAACACCCTCATGATAGAAATCCTGACTATGTGACTTTTATTGCCAGACATTGACAGAAGCATTCTAATGAGCAGGCAGGGGCAATGACAAGGGTGCTCAAGGAGAAGATCAAGGCAGAGAAGGACCTTGACACCTTCTTTGTGTGTAGACAGAAGCTTATCTATACAGGAAAGATCCTCAGTGATGATATCCCCATCAGAGCCTATAAGAATATAGGTCATTATAGGACATTTATAAACTAGTAGAGTGACTAAGGGGGAAGTAAAGCAGTGACAAGTAAGAATTTTATAATCATAATTATCCCTGTCTCAGTAGCTCTTGAAATATGTCTGCCCTTAACTTGAACAGGTTAGGGATTATATTTGTGTAAGGAACTCCCAGAGAGGAATTCACTTTACCAAATCAAGTTGGCACCTTCCCTGAAACTTACGTTCTTAGGGCACTACCTAGCACCCTTAGGCATAAAGTGGGCAAATTAAGTGACATACACTGGTTCCCCACACAACCACTATAAATCACAACTTAGGTTTTCCTGTGTCCCTGGCTGGCTCTCTATCCACTATGCCCCAGACCTGGTATATTATTATTTACTGATATATTCATGCTTTGAATTAATTTCATCTCAATTATGTGTGTGTATGTATATATACATATATATATACATATATATACATATATATATATGTATGTATATATACATATATATATACATATATATACATATATATACACACACATATCTATACCGATATATACACATATATATTAACTGTAAGATATTAATCTTTGTATTAATTAATTAATGTAAAATGTAAAACAAAATAAAAAAGGCTGTGCTCTGCAGAAGCTTACATTCTGTTTGCTGATCTTTTCTTTAATTGCCTGATGTCCTGAACATTGCTATTTAGCTATGTTTTGGGATTAGAAAGTCTTAAAGAGCTACCAATGAATATACATAATACTATGTGCACTTCTTTTTTTAAATTTTTTAATTTTTTTTTTCCATATGGTTTTGAGTTGAAAATTTTTCTCCCTTTTCCTCCCCCCACCCTCCCCAAGACGGCGCACAATCTGATATAGGCTTTACATTTACATACCCATTAAACATATTTTCACATTAGTGAAGTTGTAAGTAAAAATTAAAACCAATACGAGGAACCATCAGAAAGAGGAAACAAAACTCAACAGAAGGTAAAAATAAGTGAGAGCGATTTGACTTCCATAGTTCTTTCTTTGGATGTGGACAGCATTTTCCATCCGAGGCCTCTGGAGATGTCTTAGATCCTCCTAATGCTGAGAAGGGTTCTGTTTAACAATCTTAGTCATTGCATAACATGGCTGTTATTGTGTACAAAGTCCTCTTGGTTCTGCTCACTTCACTCAGCATCAGACCATATAAGTCTTTCCAGGTTTTTCTGAAGTCAGCCTGTTCATCATTTCTTATAGCACAATAGTATTCCATTACGTTCATATACCACAACTTGCTCAGCCATTCCCCAATTGATGGGCATCCTCTCAATTTCCAATTCTTTGCCACCACAAAAAGAGCTGCTATGAATATTTTTGTACATGTGGGTCCTTTTCCCATTTGTTTGATCCCTTTGGGATATAGCCCTAGAAGTGCTATTGCTGGATCAAAGGGTATGCACATTTTTGTAGCCCTTTGGGCATAGTTCCAAATTGTTCTCCAAAATGGTTGGATCATTTCACAACTCCACCAACAATGTATTGTTCCAATTTTCCCACATCTCTCCAACATTTATCATTTTCCTGTTTTGTCATGTTGGCCAATCTGATAGGTGTGATGTGGTACCTCAGAGTTGTTTTGATTTGCATTTCTCTAATCAATAATGATTTAGAGCATTTTTTCATATGACTATAGATGGCTTTACTTTCTTCATCTGAGAACTGTCTGTTCATATCCTTTGACCATTTATCAATTGGGGAATGGCTTGTGTTCTTATAAATTTGTCTTAATTCTCTATATTTTTAGAAATGAGGCCTTTATCAGAAGACTGGTTGTAAAAATTCTTTCCCAATTTTCTACCTTCCTTCTAATCTTAGTTGCATTGGCTTTGTTTGTGCAAAAACTTTTCAATTTAATGTAATCAAAATTATCCATTTTGCTTTTCATAATGTTCTCTATCTCCTGTTTGGTCATGAATTCTTCTGTTCTCCATAGATCTGATAGGTAAACTATTCCTTGTTCTCCCAGTTTCTTATGGTATCAGCCTTTATATCTAAGTCATGAACCCATTTTGACTTTATTTTGGTATATGTGTGAGATTTGGGTCTATGCCTAGTTTCTGCCATACTCTTTTCCAGTTTTCCCAGCAGTTTTTTTCAAAGAGTGGGTTCTTATCCCAGAAGCTGGGGTCTTTGGGTTTATCAAATAATAGATTACTATAGTCATTGACTACTGTGTCTTGCATATTTAACCTATTCCACTGATCCACCTCCCTATTTCTTAGCCAGTACCAAGCAGTTTTGATGATTGCTGCTTTATAATACAATTTAAGATCTGGAATTGCTAGGCCACCTTCCCCTGCATTTCTTTTCATTAGTTCCTTTGATATTCTGGACCTTTTGTTTTTCCAAATGAATCTTGTTATTATTTTTTCTAACTCTATAAAATAATTTTTTGGTAGTTTGATTGGTATGGCACTGAATAAGTAAATTAGCTTAGGTAGGATTGTCATTTTTATTATATTAGCTCGGCCTACCCATGAGCAACTGATGTTTTTCCAATTATTTAGATCTGATTTTATTTGTGTGAAAAGTGTTTTGTAATTGTGTTCATAGAGTTCCTGGGTTTGTTTCAGGAGGTAGACTCCTAAATATTTTATAATGTCTACAGTAAGTTTAAATGGGATTTCTCTTTCTATCTCTTGCTGTTGGGCTTTGTTGGTAATATATAGAAATGCTGATGATTTATGTGGGTTTATTTTATAGCCTGCAACTTTGCTAAAGTTGTTTATTATTTCAAGTAGTTTTTTACTTGATTCTCTAGGATTCTCTAAGTATATCATCATGTCATCTGCAAAGAGTGATAGCTTTGTTTCTTCTTTGCCTATTCTAATGCCTTCAATTTCTTTTTCTTCTCTTATTGCTAAAGCTAAGGTTTCCAGTACAATATTGAATAACAGTGGTGATAATGGACATCCTTGTTTCACCCCCGATCTTATTGGAAATGCTTCTAGCCTGTCCCCATTACATATAATGCTTGCTGAAGGTTTTAGATAATGCTATTTATTATTTTAAGGAAGACTCCATTTATACCTATGCTTTCTAGTGTTGTATTTTATCAAAAGCTTTTTCTGCATCTATTGAGATGATCATGTGGTTTCTGTTGGTTTGATGTTGATATGCTCAATGATGCTGATAGTTTTCCTAATATTGAACCAACCCTGCATTCCTGGTATAAATCCTACCTGGTCATAGTGTATTATTCTTGTGATAAGTTGCTAATCTACTTGCTAGTATTTTGTTTAAAATTTTTGCATCTATATTCATTAGAGAAATTGGTCTATAATTTTCTTTCTCTATTTTGACTCTTCCTGGTTTAGGTATCAACACCATATTTGTATCATAGAAAGAATTTGGTAGGACTCCTTCACCTATTTTCCCAAATAGTCTACATAGTATTGGAATTAATTGTTCTTTAAATGTTTGATAGAATTCGCATGTAAATCCATCTGGCCCTGGAGATTTTTTCCTAGGGAGTTCATCAATGGCTTGTTCAATTTCTTTTTCTGAGATGGGGTTATTTAAGTATTTTACTTCCTCTTCAGTTAATCTGGGCAATTTATATTTTTGTAAATATGTATCCATTTCACTAAGATTGTCAAATTTGTTGGCATATAGTTGGGCAAAATAATTCCTAATTATTGTTTTAATTTCCTCTTCCTTGTGGTAGCTTCCTTTTCATTCTTGATACTAGTAATTTGGTTTTCTTCTTTCTTTTTTTAAATTAAATTAACCAAAGGCTTATCTATTTTATTGATTTTTTCATAAAACCAGCTCTTAGTTTTATTTATTAGTTCAATAGTTTTCTTAATTTCAATTTTATTAATTTTTCCTTTGGTTTTCAATATTTCTAATTTGGTGTTTAGTTGAGGATTTTTAATTTGTTCTTTTTCTAGTTTTTTTAGTTGTATGCCCAATTCATTAATCTCCTCTTTTTTTTTATTTATGTAAGCATTTAGAGATATAAAACTTCCCCTAAGAACTGCTTTGCTGCATCCCATAGGTTTTGGTATGTTGTCTCATTATTGTCATTCTCTTGAATGAAATTATTGATTGTTTCTATGATTTGTTGTTTGACCCAATCATTTTTTAGGATTAGATTATTTAGTTTCCAATTATTTTTTAGTCTATCTTTCCATGGCCCTTTATTACATATTTTTTATTGCATCATGATCTGAAAAGGATGCATTTAATATTTCTGCCTTTCTGCATTGGATTGTGAGGTTTTTATGCCCTAGTACATGGTCAATTTTTGTGTATGTGCCATGTACTGCGAGAAAAAAGTATATTCCTTTCTATCCCCATTCAGTTTTCTCCAGAGGTCTATCATACCTAACTTTTCTAATGTTCTATTCACCTCCTTAACTTCTTTCTTGTTTATTTTGTGGTTAGACTTATCTAGTGCGAGAGGGGAGGTTCAGGTCCCCCACTAGTATAGTTTTGCTGTCTATTTCTTCCTGTAACTCCCTGAACTTCTCCTGTAAGAATTTGGATGCTATACCATTTGGTGCATATATTTAGTAATGATATTACTTCATTGTCTATGGTGCCTTTTAGCAGGATGTAGTTTCCTTCCTTATCTCTTTTGATTAGATCTACTTTTGCTTTTGCTTTGTCTGAGATCAGGATTGCTTACTTCAGCTGATGCATAATATATTCTGCTCCAGCCTTTTACCTTTACCCTGTATGTGTCACTCTTTTTCAAATGTGTTTCCTGTAAACAACATATTGTAGGATTATGGTTTTTAATCCATTCTGCAATCCGTTTCCGTTTTATGGGAGAGTTCATCCCATTCACATTCACAGTTATGATTACTATCTGTGTCTTTTTCTCCATCCTTTCCCCCATTTATGCTTTTCTTTCTCCTTTTTCCTTTCCCCTTCACTAGTGTTTTGCTTTTGACCCGCCTCCTTCAGTCCCTTCCCCCTTTTATTATCCCTTTCCCTTTTCTTCCCCTTTAGTCTTACTGCTGCTTCCCTCCCTTCTTTCCCCCCTCCCTTTTCTTTCCCCCTCCCTTTTCTTTCCCCTTTTCCCTCCTACTGCCTATAGGGCAAGTTAGATTTCTATACTAACTGATTATATTATGCCCTTCTTGAGCCAAATCTGATGAGAGTAAGGTTCAAACAATGCTCCTCCTTTCCCTCTGCTGTAATAGGATTTTGTGTCTTTTCCTGTAATGTAATTTACCCTTGTCTGCCTCCTCCTTTCTCAGTACTTTTCTAAGATCAGATTGATCCACTTATTTGGATCCATTTAAACTTGATTAGATTTTTTTTATCATTACATCAAAGTCAACTAATATCCACCCTCTTTATGTATACTCCTTTAACAAGGTGTAATAACAATACAGTTCTCAAGGGTTGCAAGTCTCATATTCCCTTGTAGGGGTTTAAACAGCCCCCCCTTATTAACATATTGTATCTTCTGTCCCATTTACCTTTTTAAGTCCTTCTTGAGTCCTGTACTTGAAGATCAAATTTTTTGTTGAGCTCTGGTCTTTTTATCAGGAAAGTTTGGAAGTCTCCTATTTCGTTGAATATCCACCTCCTCCCTTGAAAAATGATGCTCATTTTTGCTGGGTAATTGATCCTTGGCTGCATTCCAAGCTCCTTTGCCTTTGGAATATATCATGTTCCATGCCCTGGGTCTTTTAATGTAGAAGCTGCAAGGTCCTGTGTAATCCTGACTGTGGTTCATGATATTTAAATTTTTCTTTCTGGCTGCTTGCAGCACCTTCTCTTTCATCTGGTAATTTTGGAATTTTGCTATTATTTCTTGGCATTGTCAATTTGGGATCTCTTTCAGGTGGTGGTGGTCGATTCTTTCTATGGTTATTTTCCCTTCTGGTTCTAGGACTTCTGGGCAGTTTTCCTTTATGATTTCCTGAAAGATACTGTCCAGGCTCTTTTTTTCATCATGATTTTCAGGTAGTCCAATAATTTTTAAATTGTCTCTCCTGAGTCGATTTTCCAGGTCGGTTGTTTTACTGATGAGGTATTTTACATTTTCATCTATTTTTTCATTTTTTTGTTTCTGTTTGACTGATTCTTGCTCTCTCATAGAGACATTAGTTTCCATTTGTCCAATTCTAGTTTTTAACAGATTGTTTTCTTCTGTTAGTTTTTGTACTTCCTTCTTCAATTGGCCAATTGTGTTTTTTAGGGACTTGTTTTCTTCAGTGTATTTTTTTTTCCAATTGGCCAATTGTATTTTTGAAGGACTCTTTTACCTCTCTCATTTGACTATTAAAATCCTTCTTGAGCTCTTCTAAGAAGGCTTTTTGGGCTTCAGACCAGTTCATATTCCCTTTTGTTGTTGCAGATGTGGGTTTGTTGACAATGTTGTCCTCTTCAGAATTTCTGTCTTGATCTTCACTCTTCTCATAATATGAGTCTATGGTACGTTTCTTTTTACTCATGGTGTTTCTTTATTCCCTGGCCTTTAAAGAGATTGAGCTCTCCTGCTGGGGAACAGAGGGTACTGACCCAAGCTTCTTGTGTTGGGAGCCTAGGTCTTGGTCACTGGCTTTGTGTTCTGGGGCCTCTTATGGGATTGGAGCTGTAGGTTTCTGGCAGCTTACCTCGTGTTGGGCTGGAATCAGCAAGGCTGGAACTTTCAGGCAATTCTAGGTTGCCTGCTTTTCCTTTCCTTTAGCTTTCTTCAGCTCCTTTTAGATGGCTGCTGCAGGATGTTTATCTGCCTGGGGCCCCCTGCAGTGTTGTCTCCCTTGGTTCTGCTAATGCATGGGAGATTCCTTTGCAGTGGAGTGCTGAGGCTCCTGGTGGTTTTCTGAGCTGGTTTCCACCAGTTCCCCCGCCCTCACTGAGGCACTCGGAGGTCCAGGTGTTGGTGTTTGCCTGCTCTACCACCTGGGCTTCAGGATTTCTTCACAATTGAGGGCTTCAGGGCTCCTACAGCTCACCTGGTGGGTTGGAATCAGCAAGACCGAGGCTTTAGGAAGCCTTTAGGTTGTTTTCTTCACCTCCTTTCAGATCAATGCTGCAGGGTACTTATCCGCCTGGGGCCCCTTGTTTTTGCTGAGGCACTGAGAGATCCGTTTTCTGGGCTATTGCACTGCTGCTCCTTGTCTTTCTTCTAGTTCAGGTGTTCCAGGGTTTTTTTTTTTTTACCTGGGCTGATATTTTCTGGGTTTGCAGAGGTTGATAGGGGAGAGTGAGAGCAACTACCTTTTCACTCCACCATCTTGGCTCCTGGAAGCGGAAGTATACTATGTGCACTTCTACAAAATGCTTTTAGTTAGTGGTGATAATTAAAAAGCCTTTTAAAAAAGTGTGATTAATTTTTTTTTTCATGTACTTTATGTACATATTCCGTATGAGATTTGTTTTTGAGTTGTTTCAATTATGTCGAACTCTTCATGACCCCATTTGTGTGTGGTTTGCAATTTATTTCCCTGGCTCATTTTACTGATGCAGAACTGAGGCACACAGGATTAAGCAACTTGCCAAGGGTCAGATGGTTAGTAAGTGTCTGAGGTCAAATTTGAACTTGTGTCCTAACTTCAGGCCTGGCACTCTATCTACTGAGTAACCTAGCTGCTTCCAATGTGAGACAGATAGGTAGATCTCTACCTATTTCCATCTATAGAAAAAAGAGGGAGGGGGAAAGGGAGGGAAGGAAGAAGGGAGGAAGGGGGAGAGAGAGAGAGAGAGAGAGAGAGAGAGAGAGAGAGAGAGAGAGAGAGAGAGAGAGAGAGAGAGAGAGAAACATTTTTAAGCATTTACTATGTGCCAGGAACTGTGCAACTGTGCTAAGCACTGGGGATACAAAAATAGTCAAAAGACAGTCCCTGTTTTCAAGGAGTTTACAATCCAATGGGAGAGAAAATATCCACACAAATATATACAAAACAAGGTATATAGAGAATGAATAGAAAATAATTAAAAGAAGGAAAGCACTAGAATTAAGAGGGGTTGGGGAAGGCTTTCTGCAGAAAGTGGGATTATAGTTGGAACTTAAAGGAAGTTGGGGAGTAGTTTAGTAGTTGGAGAGAGAGAGAGTTGGGGGGGAGAGGATGGTATCCACCTGGCTATCTGGTCTCTCATGAAAGTTGTTTCTTCTCCATCTTGTCAAAGTTGTATAGGAGACTGCCAAGTCATATTCATAGATTCATAGAAGACACTTCAGGCTATATAATTCAACCTATACAAGAGGAGTGTTATTTTCTATAATATTCCTGACAAGTGATGAGCCAGCCTCTGACTTCCAGTGATTCAGAGGCACTGCCTCCAGAGGCAACCCCTTCCAGTTTTGTATCTTTCTATTTGATTGGAAATTTTTCTATTTGTTTTCCCCTTGTCTTAAGCAAAAATCTGGCTCCTTATAACTTACAGACAATGGTCCTATTTCTACCCTCTGGGATCACAAAACAAAACCAGTCATTCACATAGCAGACCTTTAAATACTTGGATACCTATAATGTCCCACTTAAGTCTTCTTTGCCCCAAACATCTCAAATTCCCTCAACATATTATTATATGTCCTGGTTTGGAATCACCTTACCATCCTCATCACTGACTTGTTTCAACTTACCAATGTCCTTCCAAAATGAGGCGCCTACCCCAAACTCAAGATAACATTCCCCATATGGTCTGACCAAGCAGAATATATCTCTATGCCATTTATCCCTGTGCTGTCCCCAAAGGAATAGGGTAGGAGGCTTCCATACTCCTCAACTGACTTTAATAGTTAAAATGGGAGTTCTTAAATACTGTGTGTCTGTGTGTATGTGTGTGAGAGTGTGTTGGACCTTTTTTACAGTATGATGAAGCCTAAGGACACCAGAGAATGATGTTATTAAATACATAAAATAAAATTCATAGTATTACAAAAGAAAATATAATGGAATATAATTATCAAAATATATATTAAACAAAAGGTAAACAACTCAAAATTAAGAAATTCTCAGGTAGAAGAGCAGAGAAAGGAATATTCACAATAAATCCAACCAACCATGTGGCCATCAAGATAAATATTGCCTCTTGTAGGGAGACATTTCCACTTTTAAAGAAGAATCTATAAAGTTGACCTTCCATTGTGACTAAAGACCCATATCCTTATGATGAGCCTATTTTTTCTCAAAAGCACAGTTGGATTTGGTTTGGGGAAGTGGGGAGGCAGAAGCCTTTCCCAATTGTCTGGCAATCTCTTATACTTCAAACATTCCATAGCACTTCGTATCTAGACTTTGTACTTAGCACTTTCCACCTTAAATTATATTTACTTGTATGTAAGTGTTATACCCAAATTAAATTATTAGCTTCTGGGGGTATGGGCTGGGTATATTTATCCTTCTGCCTCCAATGCCTGGCACAGCAATGTGCACAAAGCAGATGCTTAATAAATTTAAATTGTTGTACTAAAGGAAAGAGGAAACTGAAAAATATTTTCTAAACCTATATGACAGAAGGAAACCTGATTCAGGGATCTTTATTGTATTTGGTGGAAATGACAATGAAGTAGTATAGTAAGAAGGTAAAGTATACAATATGGTTACAATATAATCTAACATTACATGAATTTTATTCATGTAATGATTCTTATAGGTAAAGTTACTTTCTATGAAACAATATATTCTCCAACTCTCTCCAACACCAACTTTTTTAATGTAAAGTTCATTATTCCACTTAAATATAAATCTCACTGAATTAAGAGATAAGGTTTTTGATTTGGGAAAAGCTAATGGAGCAGAGAATAGATCTTTGGAGTCACATGACATAGCTAGTTCTTAAAAAGCCCAGGCTCATGTCCACCAAATCTTCCTTAATAGGCATAGATTTTAAGTTTAAAAGTAAAAATCAGACTTCAGAGACCTATAATACTCAGTCAATTTGGAATTCTAGCAGTAAACTATTTCTTATATTCAAACTCTTAATCCTATCCTAATCTTATTATTAGTAATTATAGTAAAGATCAAATGTATTTTCTGCATGTAAAATCATCATACTAATAGATTCCCCCCCATTCCTTAAGAATTAATGTAGAAACAACAGTGATGCTAATTATTCTCTCAAAAATATCATTGAAAAAAAATCCATATGGTGGGAGGGGGATTTCCCCTTGAAATATCAACAACTTGGCCAATTCAGGGCTATTAAAATTAATGTTTTACGCACAAGCAACAAAACCAAAGAAATATCTCAAAATTCTTGGCATCTCCTATGCTTCTCTTTCCTTTCAGCAACTATTTTTAATATAGACATATGGAGTATTTACTTCTTCCCAGCCCAGCTCTTGTGAATTCCATATTAAGTACTATTTAGCACATGATATTCTTAAGGCATCAAGCCAGCCATAGCAGATAAACTAATAGCCAGAATGGGTATAATTATGGCAGATTCCAAATATCCACCATCCCATTAGAGCTTTGTTAGCCCAGCAGGGGGCTGGTGGTCAGATTTATTTAAATAAAAGTATGCTTAGTGAATAATAAGGATTGAATTAGTAAAATCTAATGTATCCTGTGAAGCTCTGTTTATCAACAAACTGCTAAGAATATATTGCTTTTGGTTGAGGCTTAAGTTATCAGCCCTGCTTCTGCTCTTCATTTACATTCAACCACTGCTGTGACTTACAGCTTTCTCCCTCATTTCCCATTCTTTGGGAAATAGAGATAGGACAGGGATGTTGTCTAATAGCTACGTTCACAGTCATGCTGGATGAATAGGTAGGACAACACAGTCTTTATTTGTTTCCCATCTCAGGATACAAAGGGACGAAAAGCTTAAGCATATGCAGGCGGCTACAAACAGTGTGCAGCTTTCAGGTGTATGATCATGGAGACACAGGATGGATAAAGAAGTCTAGCCAATTCAAATAAAGGTGACAATGAACAAGCTGTGTGATTGATGACGATGATGACGACAATGATGATGATGATGGTGGTGGTGGCGATGATAACTGCTCATGTTCAATCATGTCAGAGCCTTCATTACCCTGGATGGGGTTTTCTTGGCCAAGATACTTTAGTGGTTTGCCATTTCCTCCTCCAGTGGATTAGGCCAAGATTAAGTGACTCACTCAAGTTCAAACAGCTAGTGAGTGTCTGAGGCCAAATTTGAACTCAGGTCTTCCTGACTACAGGCCCAGTATATCCACTGCACCACCTACCTGCCTCTGATAATAACAATATCTAACATTCATATAGTACTTTAAAAGTTTGCATAGTTCTTTACAGATAATCTCTAATTCGATCCTCACAACAACCCTAGGATATACATGTTATTATTATCCCAATTTACAGATAAGAAAACTGAGTTGAGAGAAGTTAAGTGACTTGTCCAGGGTTGCATGGTAAGTGAAGTGTCTGAGGCAAGATTCAACCGTGTGCCTTCTTATCTCCAAGTACAAAACTCATTGCACTTCATGGCACTACCTAGCTGGGGCAGTAAGAATAAAACTAGAATTTATATTTAAAATCTACAAGTACACTTCTATACTGGGGTACTTGGCTCTTGCATAGACAAATTCTGTGAGCCTGGAGAAGTGACTTAACTTCTCAGTGCCCTCCAGGTAATTTCCAAGTTTCTGAGCAGGTGCCCTATGCATGGATGATAATATTTATGTTTATCTCCTCAAAAGATTTGTTTTCTTTTAAGTTTTGGGAATCTGCTTCCATTCTCAAGTCTAGCCAAGATTCCTCTTCCTGAATATAACAGCAGCTTACTTGTTCTGGTCTCTGGTTCCCAGAATTCAAAATATTTTCTTTTATTCTTAATTATCCTCTGCCCCATATCCAAATATGTAGCTTCTCTTTAATTTATCAATCTACTGTTCTTTCAGTCATTTTAAATTCTCTTAGAGACATTGGGAAAGCCTTGTTCGTTGATCCATTAATAAATGATCCTAATAATTAAACTGCAGTTTATTAGAAAATGAATTTAAAAAGCAAGATTAAGACAAAATTACTATACTTCTCTATACGATGTGTTTCCCAGTGCCTCCCCTTCCTATTTGGTGCAAAGCACCATGTTAAGTGGTAGGGAAGAAAGGAAAATAAACAAGAAATACTTCTCCTCAAAGAAATTAGAATATAATCAAGAAAAAGTCCCAAGAGCTACAAGGCAAACTAGGACCTATGCACCTAAATTGTCATCTTGGAGTTGAATTAGGTGCTAGTGATATCAGCTTTAAGGCCATTAAACAATTTCAAACAATGAAGTATGCTATCTTTAATTTATGCAGTCAACAGCACATACAGTGACACTTGGCTTTCTTTTCTATTACTGAGTGATAATCTGCCCAAACCCCCCAACCCCATGTGTGGCTGAAATCTTTCAATGGAACAATTTTGCTGGAGCGGAGACTGTGACTCTGGCCTTATAACAAACAAATTAGTCGGTGATGAAAGGATAACATAATGATAGAACACTAACAATTTAAAGGTTTAATGCCACTTGTAAAGGAACCTAATTTTAAAAAAAAGTTTATAGTTTAGATGCAAGAAGTTGGTTTAATAATTTAACATATATGTATATATGTATACATGCATATGTTTGTATTCATGTGTATATATATAATCTACACATGCATATATGTGCATATGTATGTATATCTACATACATAGATGCATACACACACTTGTGTATACGTGTATATGTGTATAAAATTCTGGATGAGCTAGGAGGCTACTTGATGTTCTATTTAATGACAAGTGGCCCTTTTAATTATATCTATCTGCAGGGAGATGCATCTAAAGCATATTCTCAAGGGAACCTCTGACATTATGCTCACTGTTCCTGCAAGACTTCAGCACTCTGCCAGAAAATCAGCTTTTCCATCCTTCCTCATCCATACACAGCTCAGACAGAATATTCTAAACAAGCTACTGGCAGTATAAAATGCCACAGAATTCATGCTAATATTTAACATGCTGCTCCTTCAAATTTGTACAAAGTGCTTGAAGCAGGAACCTGGCAAATTTGTCTTCATTGTCAATTAATTTTTAAAGACAGAGTATATGCCACCCCACTTATGGAGTCTGACAATGTGGAGATATGAAGGAGTTAGGAATTGTTCTGATTTACACAGGGAGAACTATCCCAAGGAACTGGCAATAAAGACTGCTGCTAATTAAAAGCAAATTAAGATTTATTATAGAATTGAAATAGAAAAAGAGATGTGTTGCGTGTAGTCTTTTTTTTTTTCTAGGTGAGGCAATTGGGGTTAAGTGACTTGCCCAGGGTCACACAGCTAGTAAGTGTCAAATGTCTGGTCTGAGGCCGATTTGAACTCGGGTCCTACTGACTCCAAGCTTGGTGCTCTATCTACTATGCCACCTACCTGCCCTGTGAAATTGTGGTCTTGATTATCTAAATAGGTGCTACATCAGATAATTGATGATCAAATTCATTTGTGCCTCACTGAAACTTTTAATTTGCGCATTTCTCCCTCAGCACCCTCTGGCACTTTCTTTTTCAAGGTTTGTTCATTAGCTGAACATTGCTACACCTTTGTAAACAACAGAAGGTGAGTTTCACCAAAGAACATTATGAAAGAGTTGCTGGGCATTGGACTTGAAGTCAGTAAAACCTAATTTCAATTCTTGTCCCAGATACTTATTAGCTGTGTGACCCTGAGTAAGTCATTTACTTGCTTAGTCTTTGATTCTTCATATTCAAAATGAGGAGGGGGTGAACTTGATAGACTAATATCCATTACGGTTCTCAATCTCTGATCAATTAATGAACAAGCATTTTTTAAGAGCTTACTATGCACCAGAAATTTTATTAAGAGTTAATGATACAAAGAAAGGCAAATAAAGGATTCCAGACCTCTAGGACCTTACATTCTAATGGGGAGAACACACATTAAGAACTAGATACATGCAAGACATAAACAGAGTACGCAGGAGATGGTTCTTTGATCCTTCCCAATGTCGCATTTTAAGGAGCTAACAGTTGTCATAATCTAATGTCTATTCCAAACCTCTCATGGCTTCACAGGGTAGAGAAAACTGAAAAGACCCATCACCCTACTTTCATTGAAGTCTTTTCCCCTCTACTCATAAAACCTCTTAAGCTTTCTCCAAAGAGATAGTGATTACACTATGCATAATTATGTTTCACTTATGAAATGAACCTCCATGGCCGCAGACTAATTTTTTTTAAATGAGGGAGGGATCCTTCTCCTAATGTACAGATTGGTATTTCATTCATAGAGCCAGACTAGACTGTGTCTCATTGAAAGGGGCAGGCCAAGAAATTAAGCTCTGGAGACATCCTGGGGCATCAAATGAAACACTCTCACTTTATCACCACAGTCCTCAACTGAGCTAGTAGCAGGAGGCTATTTTAAATAGATTAGTTAAAGCAATCAAAGTGCTGGAAAGATGTAAGATGCAGGTAAATTTGATATTTCCAGAACTTGGAAAGGTGTTAAGACTGGATTTAGTTATTTTGAACAATAAGAAGTATACCACCACTATCAGGGACATTACCATACCCTTTGAAAATAAATATTCTGCCTTCTAATCAGCCAGAGCTGGCAAAGTTAAGAAATACAATATAGTTTGTCAGCATCTGGCCCAAGAAGGCTACAGGGCATATTGTAATGTGCTGATAGTAGAAGGCCGTAGGAGGATAGAATCCAGTTAATGACGTTGTGCTAATCAAATTAAAGATTAGTCTGAGGTAATGTTAGCCTGATGGAGAAACTGATGGTACAGGATTCTGTCATATGGAATCGGGACATATACATAGAGCATATAACCAGAGTAAGGCAACACATAGAATGAACTCTTAAGAAGATTATATTGAACAGCAACTATTTCCTTATTAATTTATATACAACAGCCTATGATGTTTTCTTGTGGTTTGTTTTTATCATTGAGATGTATAAAATATTTAGTTCCTTTGATTTTATATTGCATTTTTCATATTCATATAGCTGAATACATGAGGTTAATGACTGGGGATTCCCATATGCAAAAAAAGGTTTGTGCTTCTTGTACACATCACTATATGAAAGATAATTGTAGGATTTCAAGGAGAGAGTTAAGGTAGGGACTAAAACTGACTCTTTCAGGACCAGTGTTCCTTCTCAGGGTACTTCTGTACAAGAGGTAAGGAGCAAGAAAAGAAACACAGAAATAATGGATTCAAAATAGAAAAGCCTACAGATGAGCATGAGGACCACATTAGAAGATACATTTTTGCATGGATTTAGGGCAACAGAGAGCCAGACAGACAATGCATGTGCTATTTTTGGAAGATTGCCTGAAGCAGACCATACACTCCAAATAAGATTCCTGGGACTTCATACATAGCCATATTTCCAACTGATTCAAGGCTATGGCATAAACCATGGAAATAACCTTGGAATTACAGTCTAAATACCCAGGACTATGTTTCTCTGGGTCTCTGTTTGGCCATTTATAATCTAGGAGTGACACCATCTGCTCACTTCCTGAGAAAAAGACTACCTCCATCATTCATTTTGTGTGTTCAAGACGAACAGGAAAAAAAAAACCCACCACAAAATAATATTCCAAATGCAGTAATACTTCAGAAAAACTGTCAGAAGAAGGGTCCCCTGTGAGGTCTGCATAATTTTAGCATGCCAGTCATGTTACAAGAGTGAAGAATATTAGAATCCTTAAAAAAGATTTTCTATTGTCTGGAGGTAAGATGAGAGACATTGGGGCTCCTGGATCATTAGGCAGCTCTCTCACTGAAAGAATCAGATATACGTAAGAAAAAAAGAAAAGAACTAAGCATTCCAGGGCCAGGTCCTATTCCCATATCCTACAGCTTCCTTGCCAACTAACTAACCAGCCCAGAGACCTTGAGCGATTTGCCCTTACCTCTTGGGACCTTATTTTTGTTAGGAGAAAAATGGAGTTCTTATGGTCCTTTTGACCTTGAGTATTTTTTATGTCATTTGTCCCATTTTCAAAGAAACATCCATTCCAGACTCGGCTGTTTTCTTTGCAAATATGCAAATAACAGGCAAACAAAGAAAAAACACCTCTGTCTTCATTGAAATTGAGGGAAGTCAATGTTTGATTCATTATACAGAATCAAAGTAGCAATGTATATCAAAGTAACATATTTATGGGTACTTCTGTAACTGCTTTTTACTGAGTTCTAGTCAAGGAAAATGGACAGACTTTAAATGTTTACTTGTTTTATCATTTTATTTATTTTTATGAACAGTTTGATATTTTACCAATGGGCACTGAAAACTTTTAGAGGCGAGATGATGGTGAGAGAGGGTTCTTTTCTGGGCATGGGAAGGATAATATAGGAGATACTGAAAATTATTCTGTTTTTTTTTCAAACTGCTTTGAAAGTATTTGGAGATTTTAGAATTGATTATTCCTTTCCTTTCTCTTTTTCTCTACCCCACCCTCCCCAATCACACACTTTAAGGAAGCATGGGTTTGTAGAAGGAATCCTGGTGGTATTTTGCCAAGAGTGAATTTCTTTGTGAATGATAGTCATCACCCCGGTTGAATCTCTTTGGATGAAATTGGAGTTTACAAAAATAAAAGAAATAGGATAAGGAGTTAAGGAGAAATCAGTGTGCTAAGCAGAAGGCAACTCAATTAATGAGAAGAGAACAGAGAGGCAAGGCTTGGAAATGAAGATGAGAAGATAAGCAATCCAAAAACTTCAGAGGCTCTGAAGAGCCAGATTGTATTTCCTTTATGAAATAGAATTTGAGGTCGGGAGACTTCCCCAAGCTCCAAATAAAAGTGCACAATAAAAAGGGGACCCAAAAGATGTTTAGAAAAAGAAATCTCATAATAATAATGGTTAGCATTTAGAACATTAAGATTTGCACATTTGCACATTTCATTGGATCCTCACAAGCACCCTGAGATAAGTGCTGTTAGTATTACCACTTCACAAATAAAGATACTGGGCTGAGCCAGGTTTACTGACTTACCCAATCACATGGCTATCAGTGTATGAGACAGGATTCAAATTCAGGTCTTCCTGACTGCAAGTCCACTTTTCTAGCCACTAGTCAAGTGACATAGCTAAACTATGTGAGGTTTAGACCTTTGTCCCTTCTGAATTCTTTTGATTAAATCAATTCTAGAAAATACTCATTCAAATTAGTTTATAAAATAGCAAGATAGAGGATTGGAAAAGAAAAGTTACACAAGACCATAGGGATCCAAGATAGAAAAGCTGTTGGAATTGATCATTCTCATCTAGTTCTCTCATTTTATAAATCAGAAACTGAGAATTAAAAGGTACAAGTGATTTGCCCAAGTTCACATAAAGAATGAATAATCAAATTATACTTGGAACCCAGGTTGTCTGAATCCAATGCTTCATGAGTAAACACAGTTTCAGAGTAAATTAATATACCCATTTGCATAGAGGTTCTTTCATTCATAGGGTCTCTAATTTGAAAATGGGCCATAACTTGAACAACCAGCTTGGTAGTCTCAACGATTTAGTATTCTAACACTCCAAAATTAATAATAGGTCATTTCTCCCTACTCTTCAAATTACCTGGTGAAAATCACCAAAATAAAACATGTGAAAGTCTTCATGCCTTCACAACACCCCCCCAAATATCATATTTCCAATTTGCATTTCTATGAAATACTATCTTCTAGAAATTAATAAATAATAAACTAAAAGCAACTACCTTGTCTGATTAGCCACATAAATATACAAGCTCTTTCCTCACTCTCTTTTCCCTGCAATACAGAAAGATGTTTGAGATTTATGTGAGGAGCTTTGGCAGTCTTTTTATATTTACTTGGACGGGGAAATAAATCAAATTTGGGGCTCTCTCTTTCTAAGAATAAGTTATTTGTGACCTGAATAAATACTGAGTTAGTGAATCAGACATGAATATGGTATTTCTATTCTACCTATGTTTGCCTAGTATGATGTACCTTATTCTGTATTGCTTTATCCTCGTTTTCAGGTCTGATCACTTAATTTGGTTTTGTTTCTTTGGTGTATTTTGTTAGTGTTGTGTGGAAGGCTTTGTGGCTGAGTAAATCCTTTATTGCAAAGAAGAGGAGAGAGGGGTGGTGTTCAGGGAATATGTTTACACAAGTCAGTGCATTCTTCAGCAAAATTTATGGAGAGTAAATGGAAGAAAAAAGTCTCAAAATCTAATGAAAGCAAACTATTACAAAGGAGGTAGGTAGCTCAACGTAGGAAAGAGGCAACCTGAAAGAGTGGAAATGAAGAATCCTAGAAGGGAATTAGATAATGGCCAGTTTTTCTCCTAACTGAAGTAACTCCAAACTATAGTTTCTTCATTTGTAAAATGAGGGAATTGGACTGGAAGTGTTAACTCGGAAAAGAAGGTAGCATGGCTGAACTGTATGGTGTGGCAAAACAACAGGGCTTACAAATGTACCAGCTATGCTCCCAGGCTACAAGAAAGGAGAGCAAGGAGTTCACTGCAGCTATTTTCAAGAAGCTTTCATGGTCATGTGAATCTAATTGCATCAAAGAAATGAGAAAAGAGACAGGTTAAACCTTATGCTAGCAGTCATGTAGCTGAGTAGTATCTTGGATTTTAATCTTGTACTCATTGTACCTGAATGTGTTCCCTCTGTTCTCTAACTTCAAGAGAAGTCAAGTTCTAGACAATTCAAATGAGCTGTCCAAATTCTGCAACACTGAGAAAAGCAAAGGGCTTCATAGTGATGAATATTTAACATAAAGTCATCAACATCTATGTCTTTCATAACTCATTCTGAATTGTGCCTCTTCCCTAGATTGTGTTTGCCTTAGAAATCCAAATTGTCACATGAAGGGTCCTCCCTGTATTGGTGTTCAGAGGTTCTAACTGTAGAATCTATCACTTAATTCTTAAAAGCAACATCATTCTGCTAATTGATGAAAAACATGCCTTTTCACTTAAAAATAGGCCAGAAATTTCAAATCTGTTCACTATATATTTTTTGCCCTTCATTTCATTAGCAGCATAGTAAAGATAATAGAGCCCTAACATTGTTGTTAGGATGGGCTGTTTTCAAGTGTTGCCATTGCCACATGTTACTTGGGTGCTCCTGGGCAAATCATTTAACCACTTAGTGCTCCAGGCAACAAAGACTATAAATTTCAGAGAAGGTACAAATCTGAATTGGTAGAATTTCCTTAACCCAGAATTCCCTACTCAGAGGCACACACAGGTTCAGTTGTAACAAAACACACACACACACACACACACACACATACACACACACAATTGTTCATTGAAGTCTAGTATAGAATACAAATTCTGTACCTAAACCTTGCCTAAAGAGAAGAATATTTTCCATGCTAACTTTAATTTTCTGTCACATTTTTCAAAGGAATATACATTTGTTTTATCATTCCAACACCAAAGAATAATTAGCAAGTGACAGAACAGTGAACTTCTATCATTTCTTAAGCTCTAAGGAGTGTTTTAGACCCTAGGAAAATTCCATTGAATTTAGAGGTCATATAGTCAAATTCTACAATTTTAAATATAGAAGTACTAAGGTTTGAGAGGTGCTAATTGATTTACTTGTCCAAAGTCTCGAGGTTAACCCCCAAATAGAAAAGTGATGGACTCAGAGTACAGATTGAAAAAACATTTTTTCTTTCTTTCTTAATTTTCTTGCTCTTTTTTTTTTGGTTGAGGGGACATGACTGATGTGGAAATATGTTTTACATGACTTTTTATAGTCATGTATGACTTTAATGAGTATTATATTTCTTGCTTTCTCAGTGAGTGGGGGAGAGGACAAAGATAGCATTGGAATTTGAAACTGAAAATAAAAATTAATTTAATTTTAAAAAATGAAGTCTTTAGAATAGTAAGTTGCAGACCCAGCATTGGAACTCAAGTTTTCTGACTCCAAATGCAGCACTTTTTCACCATTAAGCCAAACTCCCTATAAGGACCTCTAGCTATATGCACCCTACAGGCAGTCTACAACATATATACATAAATTCATGCATATATACATACATATAATACATACATACACATTACATAAACATGTGTATATACATACATATTTTAACATAGGTGCACCTATTCACAAACATATTTTTGAAAGTTGACTATTTGACAGTAAGCAAGAATTTTCCCCAGAAGCACGATGTTAGCACTGATGTTAATTTCTCTAATGATAACTCACGAAACTCTCTTTAATGCACAATATAATAATACTAATTGTTTATATGTCTAAAGCACCTTAAAGTGCGCAAACCTTTTCCAGCAAACAATTCTATGAGGAAAATTGATCAAATATTTTATAAATGAAAAAACTGAGGCTAAAAGTATTTAATGGGGGCAGGTAGGTGGTGCAGTGGATAGAGCATCCACGTGGGAGTCAAGAAGACCTAAATTAAAATTCTGCCTCAGACACATAACACTTACTATCTGTGTGAACCTGGGCATGTCACTTAACCCCACTGCCCCACTAGAAAATAAATAAAATAATTTATTAATTAAAAAATAAATTAAAAGCAGTTAATGGATTAGTCCAAGGAATAGACTCAGTATCAAAGCCATGGCTCAAGCCTTCAACTTCTAACTCTAAGTCAGTTGCTCTTTAGCTAATGAAGTTAAACTACAGGGAGGCAAAAAGCTATATATGCATATACATATACATATATATATTTCTACATAGAAATATAGAAATATATATATGTATATGTATGTATGTGTGTGTGTGTGTGTGTATACATCTATTTCTGTTGGGTCAGGCTAATATGTAATCTATATCAAAATGTAACATATTTCTATGTGAAAATGAATTCAAAGTTCCAAAGTTTAGAACATAGAATACTAGAAATATTTTCTTCAGTCCCAGAAGCAAAAGGGAATCACATTGACTGCCCTCCCATTGCCCTCAAATACAACCACCATTAAAATAGATATACCCTTGCAAAGATCATCATTCATAAGCAATGGACATATGTTTCTACCTTGGAGCTTGTGCCTGCCAGTATTTTTTTTTTACACTCTGTGTTTATAACAGGCAGTTTTGACCCTGGACAGCACCCCAAAGAAATGAATTTGACAAAAAATACACATTTCAGATTTATCTTCCTAAAATGTTGTGCTCTAAATGGCTGGGATTATTCATAAACAATCATTTTTTCTGTAATATGGCATCACAAATATACACAATGCAATTCATAGAGACTAGGGGTAATGGATTGATTCTGGGAACATCAAATGAAATTTTAAGTGAATTATTTCATGACTTTGAGGATGAAAAGAAAAATATTGTTAAAATAAAGAAAATAATGGTGGCTTTAAATAATGACTTGTTCTTCTCCATTAAGGTTAAATGAATTAAAACCAGATGCTACCCTTTAGCTGACATAATTAAATGGTAACAGACTTTAAAAAAAGTCTCTTTGGATCCAAATTACCAAACTATAAGCTCTAATAAAATGCAACAAGAAGGATTTTTCTGCTTTCTTGGTAGTCCCCTAATATTCTTAGTTTTAAAATTATGCTTTTGGTCTTCATTCTCAGTCCAATGTGTGTTTAGAGCCACAGGCTGTGGGAATGAAAAGAGCTTAATAGGTCAACTAGTTCATTCCTCAACCAGCACAATGGGACTCTAATGGCCCCCAAAAGAGAAAGCAGCAGGTCTCTGGTGTCCCTCCCAGCTCACAGTTTGATTTGAAAAAAAAAAGTCAAGGTCAAAGATACTGGGTGAGGGAATTCTTTCAAAAATTGGCTTTCTCCTGAAAATCAGCTCATACATTACATTCCTTCTTATTGTAAATGTCTCTGTGGCACCAACTCTCATTTCTTGAAGGTGATCATTGCTTTTATTTCTCTGTCTTGAATCACATTTGTCATTTCCTACCCACATTCCTATGCTTTGGAGTTTGGTTCACCTCTCAAATTAGTGGTATCTGGTAACTTCATTAATTATGCTATTTATCCTGCCAGATCATTAATAAAACTGGTAAATTGGATCAGACCTCAACCTGACCCTAGTGATTCCCTGCAGCACAGGCCTCCAGAAAGGGATGTAAAGAGTGTTTTTCATTACTTTTCCAGCCCTCCATCTTGCTGCTTCATAAACCAATTTGAATATTTGAGTAGTTTTCAGAACCTTTATCTATCAAATCCTTAATTACCATGATCCTTTCATCTGTTAATTTTCTAAGTCTAGTCAAAATAGCTGGTAAGTTCATCTGGCATGATAGTTCTTAATAAAGCCATGACAATTGTCATTATGAATTCTTGGGTTCTCCCAGATGTTTATAGATTGCTTCTCTAATATAAATTCCATTAATTTATTAATCATCCGCATCCTTTTTAGTGTCTACAGCCTTGTTCTTCATTTCCTTTTTTCAAAAACAAAAATGTGACTATCATGATTTTCAAAAGAATGACTGTGCTTCCCTAGGTGGGCTATGCAGTCCTCTTCACATTTAAAATACCTGTCAGCTTGACTTTGTTCCCTAGCACCTGGCTCACAGTAGGTGCTGAATAAATGTTTATTGAATGGATGAATGTTCCCGATTTATCCTTACCGATTTACCAGGGGCTATCATTTTAAGAGTTCCATTATTTCTTAATTGTTCAAAATGCTTTCATCTTAAGACTGATTTAAAACAGGAATTCACTTCCTTGTCAGCTTTAATATTGGCACTAATAATGTGATCCTCCACCTTGTGGGTCTGTGTAATACTCTCCCTACACTGAAAATGAGAAATATTTTACTCACAACTTATGGTATAATCTTTTTGACTTTTGGAAGTATCTTTTCCATTGACCTCATTATTCCGGAAGATTAAGAAATGTACTATTGTTATGATATATTGGATAGAAAGGGAGTCTTAGGATTAGCCCTGACTTGATGTGTGACCTAGGGCAAGCCACTTAATCCTTTGGTACTGGAAGCTATTCTCTAAGATTTTAAATTGCAGAGAAGGTGCTGACCTGAATAGGTACAGGGAATTTCTTCACCCACCAGTTGCCTAAGTTAATAAAACCACAGGTCCAGCACCTCTCCCTATCCCTGATTTTCATAATGTGAAATACATAGAGAACATTCATGCTACATGAGTCTCCATGACATTAAATAACCAGAGGAAGACTGCTATACTGCATGAAGTAAATGCTCTATAGGGAATTTGTAGTATGAGATGAACAAGGATTTCACAGAATTAAGTCATAGGTTTATAGATTTCAATCTGGAAAGAACCCTTATTTTATGGATGAGGAAAATACAGAAAG
Source organism: Phascolarctos cinereus (assembly GCF_003287225.1). Lineage (NCBI taxonomy): Eukaryota > Metazoa > Chordata > Mammalia > Diprotodontia > Phascolarctidae > Phascolarctos > Phascolarctos cinereus. Next base: position 369,996,200 of record NW_027555847.1, read on the forward strand.
ATAATTTAAGTCATTTGTCCAAGGTTACACAGATAGTAAGTGGTAGAGACAGAATTCAAACTGAAGCTCTCTAACTCCAAAACTATCACTCCTTATATGACACAGTGAAGGAGGAGTCATCCACACCCATAGTGTGATGATAAACTTGTCAATCTACTGAATTTAATTCAACAACAACAACAAAAGTATGCTAATGCCCATTATATTTAAGGCACTGTGCTTAGACATACGTGGACAGATAAGGCAAAATGCATACCCTCTAAGGGCTTCAAATCTAATGGAAGAAGAGAGAAGTCCACAAATAATTTTGACAAAAATGGACTTATGTGAGGATCAATGAGTGGTCTTGACAAAATATTAGGAGAAATTTGAAGAGGCAATAATTGATTTCATCTGGGAGTGTCAAGGAAGGTTTCAACAATCAAATGCTACCTGAATTGCACTTTGAAAGAATAGATTTCAAGGAACATTGAGAGGGAGCAGGAAGTCTATTCTAAGTGTGGTGCCCACTACGGCTACTTCACTAACTTGTCCTTGCACTCATGGCTTAGGTCCCCTGAGGCTAGCTGGTACCTCAGTTTCTCTGGAAACTTGAGGTGGCTAACTCCTAAAACTATAGCTCATGAGAGCCCACTGATGAGCTTTCCATTGGCGCATAACCAGCAGATGGAATTTGCTCTTAGCAAAAGCATTGACTAAGGTGACATAACAAGAGCTAGACAACATTCCCTGCATCGATTTGGAGCACATTCTTCCCTAAACACACAGTCCATGAAAAAAGTGGGCTTAGATTCCAGTGGTAGTGAGGCACACATATAGGAAACTTATGTGGCCAAGTCACCTCAGTCCTCTGATACTGCAGGACCTTGAAATCCTTTCTCTCCTAGTGAAATATGCACTAATCTCTACCAGGCTGTGGCATCTCCACCAGGCAGGTTGCTCATATGGACTTCCAGGATCTGCTCCTCTCAAAAGCTTGACTTTCAAATGCCAAGTTTAACTATCTCTTGAGTCCTTAGCTTTCTCTCCTCTGCTGCTAGCAGTCCCATTCCTTGAAGCTTCTTTTAAAATTAAAGGGCTCCCTGTCAATCCATGCCTACCTGAAACGTATACTTCAGCTTCCTCAAATTGTGCCTCAAAATCTCTTGAACTAACTCTTCAGCTGCTGGATGGAATGTCTCTCTTGGGGTGAGTAGCTCATTGCTAGACACCATGGTCAACTGGGAGTGGGAAGAGAAACATTTTTCATTCAAACACATGAATTCTCCAGGGTTTAGTAATTTAAAGCCCTTAAAGAGCATTGCCCATTTCTTTTTTGTTCGTCTGATGATGATTTTCCCACCTGCCTCAATCATCAATATATTCCTTCTTTACAGAGGGGATAATAGAGTGTTAACATTTATTAGTATATCAAAATCTCACCATACGTGACTAAATTCCATGACTGCATCCTCTAACTTTGCATGAGGTGGGAAAATAGATCACCTCTCCCTAACACAGGCATAAGAAAAAGCATGAGTAAAAACATGGAAGTGGGACCTCACAAGACAAGCAGGGCATTTCAGTTTGGTAGTGATGTAGAGTCTAAAAACAAGTGGTACGACATGAGGTTGTGAAGGTAAGTTGTAGCAAAACCATAGAAGTACTTTAGAGCCATGATCAGTAAGTTGTATTTTATGCAGTAGGCCATCAGAAGCCTGGAGTTAGGAAAACTAGTAAAGACAGTATCCCAATAGTCTGGGTAAGAAAAGTACCTGAATTAGAATGGTTGCAACAGGAATGGAAAGGAGGGGATGAGTTTCAAAAAAAAACTTGAAGAAACAGAATAGATAATACTTTGGCAATTGCAAGCGAGGGCAAAAATGAATAATTCTGATATTATGAGCCTCCATTGTATCCCTCCCCCCATTTTAAGGAGTAGGAGAAAGATAAGGAGCCAGTCAAATGGAAACATAAGAAATGCTCCATAATAGCAAGAGAACTGTATTGGTACAAAGTCATTGGAGCCAAGAGAGAAGAAGATGTTAAAAAAAAAAGGATGTTGCAGAAGATAAACTGCAAAAAGAAACATAAGGGCAGAAAGAAAGTTTATTGGATTTAATTGTAAAGTCATTTAGTGACCTTGAAAACAGTTGTTTCCATAGTTTCTACACTGTGAAACAGTTAAGAATCCAATTATGTGGGTATTTAAAGTGGCAGAAATATCTTAAAATCCTATATGAAAGAGGCTGAAATGTTTCTTTGATTTGTATATGTCAAAGAATAGCCTCAAGTCTCTACTTTCCTTCTTGAGCTTAAAGACAGCACCACATGGACAAATCTCTATAAAGGAGTATTGATTGATTCCTCCCCCTCTACAACAACCACCCACATTTTGGAGTGTCTTTTAATCATTGTGTAAAACAATCTTTAGTCCACAGATAAAGATTTTTTACTTCTTCCCAATGCAATACATGTAGATTTCTTGCATCTCCCTACTCTTTAGTTTGATTTTTACCTTCACTTTAAATCACTTTTCCTAAGTCAGGATTTGTTCTTAGCTGCCACCCCACTATCCTAACTTTCTTTATCAAATTCCCTTGTTCTCTTATTCTCCCCATGGCCCTGTGCCCATAGCTACCAGAGGTTGAAATGGATAGAGATTCTGAGTCTGGAGTTAGGAAAATCTGAGTTCAAATCTAGCCTCAGACACTTATTAGCTGTGTGATATTGAGTATGTCACTTAACTTCTGCTTGCCTCAGTTTCCTGAATGGTGAAACAGAGATAATCTCATACACCATGCACAGTTGTTTCCAAGAGCAAATAAGATAATATTTGTTCAAGTAATTAGCACAGTGTCTGGCATGTCTTAAGTGGTATATAAATACTTGTCCCCTACTCTCCCCCCCCACATACATACATACACACACTCCTGCCCCTGTCCAAGCACTGGCATTAGTTCCCATCTTAGCAAGAAACACATTAAGATATTCCAGAACTTACTTTACATTGGAATTCAGGTCTCCTTGACACTAGTGCCATGAGTCAGTCTCCTAGTCACCTACACCTTTAGCACATGTACCTTCTCAATGCCTGTTTGCCATGATCCATGGTATCAGTTTGTGTCCTGATTATAACTTGCCTACTGGATTCTGCCTACATTGTTTTAATCTAACCTTTTATTTGTGGATTTTTTTTTCTTTACTTCTGGGCTTTCAACTTGCTTGCTATCTGAGGAACTAGGGCATCTAAACTAAGTGATAATTCTGCCATTTATTTCCTTGTCAGACCTCTGAGCTCCCAGAACTAATTCCTGGCTTTATATTGTTGAGAGGCAACATAGCATAGAGGAATAAGCATGTAATTAAAAGCTCAAAGAACTGGTTTCTAGTCCAAGCATTACCTCAAATTAGGTGATATAGGTTCAAGTCTTTCAATTACTCCTGGTCTCAGTTTTTGAATCTGCAAAATGGGATGTTTGAACCATATGACCTCTAAAATCCCCTTTAGTGCTAAAAATACTTAATGATCATGAACCACAGTTTCCTGCTTCCCAGTGGCAATATCCTATATTTCAGTGCAATGAAAAGGAGTGGAAAAAAGGTATTCATTGAATCGTAGGAGGTTCAAATTATTGGGGAATGAATAATTAGGGAAATTAAGAACAATATCCTAACTATGAAGGATACTAAACACACCTTAAAAAGTTACCATAGATGGGCATAATGTTCACTTTAAAAATCTCTGACAATAAGATATATTATGATCATTTTGGGACTGCATGGTGATATAACTGTGCCCTAATTGTTTGATGAAAGGTCTGAGCAAGAAGAGATGAATTACTTTATATTACATATTCTGTAATTGAAGACATATTCCTTATATGTCAAACATATACATATATATATACACATATATATACATATATATGTGTATATATATATGTATATGTATATATGTGTGTGTGTATATATATATATATATTATATATATATATATATATATATACATATATATATATATATATTTTTTTTTAAATCCAGAGTCCACAATTCAATCTTTAAGCCCTTAGAGGAGAGGTCTAAATCATTACTTGGTGCCTTCCTGAAGCCCATGAGAAAGGAAGTAACAAGCAGAAAGAATGGGGAAAAAGTAGCTTTTATGTATAGACTCCAAGATTATATTATAATTGCTGGCATTTATATATTGCTCTAATATTTATAGACTTTTTACACACAAGACTATTGGATTTGTACAACTCTATACAGTGTTACTATTGTCCCCTTACACAGATGAGAAAATTGAGTCTGACAGAGGTTCAGTAAATTGCCAAGGGAAACACAGTACCTGTCTGATGCCAGATTTTAACTCAGGAAGATGAAGCTTATTTTGAAGTCTGGTGTTTTATCTATTGGCCACTTGGCTCCCAGAGACCTAAATAGTTTCTGCAAGCTGAATGTATTGACTAGAATTAAGAACTAAGATAATACCTGCCTAATCTTAGACAGAAGGTTGGCTGAGTGTATAGATGCCATCTGAAGAAGATGCTGAGTCACACCAGGAAAACAAAAAGGAACCGAGAAAAAGCCAGGCTTAGTTCTTTACAAGTGTGTGTGGACTATCAGGATTAACTCAAAGAACCTTGGGAACTCTTCCCTCTCATTAAATTTAAAGTTGCCACCTTTCACCCCATCCCACCCTCCTATTTGTATTTGTGTACTTTCCTTATCAGTGAAAGCCTTCAATTTTTTTTTTCCTTAGATAACCCTATGAGGTACAAAGTGCAAATATCCCAATTTACAGATGAGGAAAGTAAGGCACAAAGAGTGGCATGCCCATAGTCCCACATAGGGAATTTCCACTCAAGTAAGGTTGAACTAGATTTCCTCTGAGGACTCTTCTAACTCTGAGACTTCATGATTATTTAAGCGTTGGAATTTGTACTTCAATCTTGGACTCTGGAATCCAAGTTCAGTGTTCTTTCCATTCTAACACAAATGCTCATGTAGAGTTTCCCAAACTTTTTAAAAGTGCCATACTGAGGCACTCAGTGTCTCAGTAATTTTTTAAGGTGTCCTAGGCCAAAATAAATAGTGAATAGTTCTGTTTATCAAACAGTTGGTCAAAAATTAAAACCACAGGTGATCTGTGAGTTCCAGAGGCATACAGTTTGGGAACTGCAACTCTAATGATTCAAAAATAGTCAGTATCTATACATTTTAACTGTGTTCATGTTCCCCTCCTTTGAGTACTACCCTGCACTCTCAAAAGAATTAGGCTTAGCTAACAGAGGGATGAAGAAAGAACATAGTAGAGACTTAATAAGCGCTTGTTGATTGATTGAAATTATTGCTCAATGAACACTCAGAGCTAGCTAAGTAAAGTTGGCCCACTTAGAAGCATCTTCTGGGACTTGCAGCAAACTTACAACCCACACTTCATATTCAGAGTCCCAGAAAAGCAGGTGGTGAGGCAGAACAGGAGACTTAACTAAACATGGGTTAGGAAAATAACTCACACGTTTATACCACAAATAAACAACATCTGGAGCTCTGAGGGCTTCAAATATCCCTTCTCAATGCAGACAACCTCAACTTATATTGTATGCTATTCTAAATACTGTGAACAGTCTGAACCCCATATGAGGCTATTCGGGAGCTTTACTCAAGAAACACTTGGCCTCCCTTGCATCCCACTAACCCATTTTGAAACTGTAAAGCATTACCTTACATAGCTCATCTATTTTTTCCCTTTTCTGAAGTTACTTCTGTAAAGGAATAGCTAGCTTAGCAATTTCTCTCTCTCCACGGACATATAACCTCAGCACAGAAATAACTTGAGTAGTTGGTTCCCAGCTGAGACTCTTGCACTCACTAATAGATTTGATGGAACAGTATATAGGTTTATTTACACTCATACCCTTGGGCCTGGTTGCCATTTACAGGGTGTTTGAGGCATTGGAATAAATTAAAGATGGATGAAATGAGTTGCTTGCATAATCCTGAAAATCATGACTCTACTCTTTTACTTTTAACAATGCAGCCCAGTAAAATGATTAGTAAATTGAGTCAAACATGACAGAAAAGAGTTATGGGCAGCAAATAAGAAGGCATTAAACTCTCATTTCTCAACAACTCCTAATGGCACCTTACATATCCACTAAAAACGGAGAATTTGCCTGAAGGCAAGTCTATGAAAGTGTTAACTTCAAAGCCTCCACTTACTCAGATGAATTTCCCTAAATTCTTCCTTGGAAAGTGCCATCATTCATGAACTACCTCAGGGAAAAACATGCTGAGGTGATGGTCCACAGATGACAACCATGCAGCTGGGTATTCAAGAATTACTAAGTAAGGCAATACAATGTAATGGATATGGAACCAGTGGACTTGGAGTCAATCACGGACTCAGTTTGAATCCCACTTCAGACACTGTCTGACTGTGTGACTCTGAAAAGAAATCACTTGACTTCTCTGAACCTCAGCTTCCCTATCTGTGATTTGAGGAAAATAACATCTTTCTCAACAAGTTGTTCTGAGGCTTAAAGGTATAATCCACTGAAATTTCTTCATTTACCTTAAAGTACATAATGGGAACTATTATCATCATTATCACTTCTTTTGGTAAATAGTATTGTATTTTTGTTCCATTCACATGTAAAGACAGTTTTCAACATTCGTTCTCTATAAGATTTTGAATTTCAAATTTTTTCTCCCACCCTCCCATCCCTACTCTCTAAGACAGCAAGTAATCTGATATAGGTTATACATATGCAAGCATGTAAACATATTTCCATGTTAGCCACATCATCATCACGTTTTGCCTCTTCTCACATGCTCCTTTTATATCTTACTATTGCCTATAGATAGCCTTAGGTCACTAACATCTATGCCAGCAGTGTCAGCTCCTGCAGTTCCAACCAATCGATAAATATGGTGATGGCTATTTGTCTGTCATACAAAGACCAGTTTAGCCAAGTTCCAGCGAGGTTCATCACCAGAAGGTTGTCTACCAGTTGCTATATTATTTTTGACCTTAGCACCTCATGAAGACCATCTATGAAAGCATTGAAAGATTGTTATTTGAGTCAGTCAGTTAATAATCATTAAGAATCTACTATATGTCAGGCCCTGTTCTAAGCCCTGGGAATGCAAATGTGAAAAAAAAAAAACAGATAATCCCTTTCCTAAAAGAACTTACATTTTAATGGAGGAAGACAGCACACAAAAGGAAGTTGGGGGGGGTGATGGAGAAGCTGGAAGGACACTATCTATGTTGGAAATAAAGAGAGGGATGGCCCGGCATCTGCTTAAATGGAGGATTTGGGCAGAGCTTTTCGTTCCACCCTCCAAGCAGAGGAGTCAGTGGAGTAGGCACTCATCGCTGATGATGCCATGTGTCTTTGAAGCATGGAATGCAAATGCCTGTTTAATTAATGTTGAACTTTTGCTGCCAATGAGCAGCATATATTTCCTATTGTTTAGCTACTGGCAAGGCAAAACTAATATTTATGAACCCAAATGGGGGAAAGGAAAAAAAAATTCCACAAGAGAGAATAAAGGTAGATTAACAGTGTCATTAACATTATATCTGCTGAGAAAATAAATTTGTTGCCAGATATATGCACACATACGAACAAGTGAAGGGTTATTATATCAGTAAGTGAAGGCAGTGTGCTCAAAAATACTAGATTCAGAGACAGAGGGTTTAGAGTCATATCCTGCCTCTGACTTTATGATCTCTCTGATATTGGGTTAGACATTTCACCTTCCTAGGTCTCAGTTTCCTAACCTGTAAAATGATGGCCTCTGAGGCCTCTCCCATTCTAAAGATACATGATCCGAAGGCCCTTATCTACTAATTCAGCAAACCCGAGGAAATGAGGTTAGTCTGTGAACAACAGACAACTCTTAGGACAGGCTCAACTTGAAGGATCTGAGCTGTTAAATATAAATAAATGAATGTAAGAATGAATAAATAGATAAAAGAATGAATGAGTGAGTGTGTGTGTGTGTGTGTGTGTGTGTGTGTGTGATTGTGAGGGGAGGGGAAAGACCTAAGGATAAAGCAGATACACTAGTTGTTATTCCCTAAACAAAATGTTGTGAACACTTTTCCCTATTTCAGTAAATACCAGTCAGGTTACCTTTTTATAGAATCATAAATGTGGAGCTAGATGGTTCCTTGGAGAACATTAAGTCTACCCTTCTCCATTATGTTGATAAGGAAACTAAAATTCAAAGAAGTTATGTCTTGCTCAGGGTAACACAGATATTCAATGTCTGAGACAGAATTCAAATTCCATGTCTTCCTGATGCATTCCTTTGTACCTCCCCCACCATGTCTCTCCCCCTGCCCCACTTCATCTGGAAGACTCATTCCAACTGTAGAATTTACACATTGGAGGTACTGTATGCTCCACCTTTTCAGCCTCTCCTTCTGACTGGATGGCTCCTCCCACTACCTCAATATTAGCCAGCCACTTATTCCTTTCCAGGCTGCACTCCAGACTCCTTTTACCATGCCCCTTCTACTTTTCTGTCCCTCATCCACCAGGATTTTTGGCTTACTTTTATGAATTGTCTTCTTCAAAGGAATCCAAGTTCCTTGAGTACAGGAACTCATCTAGCCTTTTTTTGCTTCCTACTTGTATTCATATTCCAAGTGCTTAGCACAGTACCTGGTACAAAATCAGTATTTAATAAATGTTTGTTTACTGACCAACTGATGTCAAATGCAATTTGTTATCCATTAAACCTTGCTGATATTGATTTTATGCCAATTTCAACTGAATAAATATGTGGAAGGCATGAGGGGGGACACCTACCAGGATGTCCCAATGCTCTGAGGTGGTCCTACCTCTCCTTCTACCAATATCAGACAAAGAAAAGCTGGGGTTTTCAGTAGCATACCCAATGCCAAACTGCCATAGACTCTTGGTCCAATGGAACAGAGGGCAAGCATACACCTACTTAGCTTTGAGCATCACTGCAGAGACTTCATCCAGGATAGCTGTTTTTTTTTTTCAGAGAAATGCTTGGTCCTACTGAAGCATGATTACTTTCTGGAGCTACCATCTAGCATTCTTAGGAGTTGCTCATCAGACTTCCAGCTCTGTACAATTCCCATCAGGCAGCCTGGTTTCTCATCTTACAGATCCTGATTAAAAAAAAAAGTCCCAAGAAGCCATGCTTCCTCAAGGTATAAAACTAAATGCTGAATGAAAAAGCTCTTGCTTCTGATTTAATTGAGCTTCTTATCTTCCTTGCAGATTTTATGTACTGCCTTCCTTAGGTGTTTTCCCCACTTCATTTCCAGTTATCACAAACCCCTGAATGTCTAAGTTTTCTTAAGACAGTCTTTAATTGATCTCTGCTGAACTTGAACCATAACAGTGACCAGAAAAGGATAATATGGTATAACCTCACTCTCAGTAATCCTTCCTTGATTATTCATGATGAGGGAGGGGCTGTTAATGTTATGACTCCAAATGGAAAAAAAAAAAAGAATTATACCTGGTTAAACTCTTAAGTCTATCAAATTTTGCTACTGCATTTAGTTCAAAGAAGAAAAATTATTTTCCTTTCCATTCCACTCCTCTCCTTTCCCTTCTATCCCTTTCCTTCCCTTCTCCTCCTTCCCTTCCCCTCCCTCCTTCCTTCCTTCCTTCCTTCCTTCCTTCCTTCCTTCCTTCCTTCCTTCCTTCCTTCCTTCCTTCCTTCCTTCCTTCCTTCCTTCTTTCCTTCCTTCCTTCCTTTCTATCTTTCTTGCTTTCTTGCTTTCTTTCTTGCTTGCTTTATTTTCCTTCCTTCATTTCTTCTTTTCCCCCCTCATATCTACCAATTTCTTTCACAAAAAGAAGTTTGGGGGGAGGGGAAAGAAAACACAGAGTTCTTTTTTTTTTCTCCCTTTGCTGTTTTACAATCTTAATGGACACAGAACATCAGAACAAGATGCGGGCAGGGGGCAGTTGTGGATCAAAATGTAGAGCCAGCATTTCAATTGTTCTTGATATAAATGTGGCCTGTGCAAGCACTGAAGTTAATCACAATGGGAGAAAGGCAGCAGGGGAGGGTGTCTTGTGGTGCCCGAGGTAAAAACAGGGAGGAAATACTAACTGAAAAGTATTAAAATAGGTCAAAACAACCTGGTTGTGCCTTGGCTGGTGTCAAAACATTCAATACTCCAATTTAAATGTCACCAGGAATTTTTTCCCAAATAAGACAAGGTGAAGACTTGTAGGAGAGAAAGTGATAAGAGGAAGAAAAAAAAAAAGCAATGCTCCAGGGAAATAAAGACTGGAGGAAATCAGCAGAGAAAAGAAATTAAAGGTGGTAAGTGCATAGAGACAAGAACATCTCTGCTGTTCCTGCTTTGAAAATAAAGAGTCAAAGGATGAAATTACAAGATGGAGAGCAACCATCTCTTTTTCTAGTCACAGAATCACAGAACATTCAGAGCTGGAAGGAACTCCAGCAACCATCTGGTCCAGCCCATACCTTAAAAGGAATCCTCATTCTCATATATCCAACAAATAGAAATCTAGCCTTTGCTTAATGATGTCCAATAAGAAGGAACCCACTATATCCTCCAGATATCCATTTCTACTTTAGATGGTTTTCATTGTAAGAAGTTTGTTAATTTTCTTTCCTGATGCATCTTTGCATCTTCTTGTCATTTCTGATTCTGGCATGTGACGACAAATGGAACAAACCTAATCCCTCTTCCAAATGACAATTCTTCATATATATGAACATAGCTATTTTGTATCTCCTCCCCTTAACCCCAAGCTCATTCATGTGTGTCATCCTCACATGATACATACTCAAATTCTTAGACCATCATGAATGGTCTTAAATTAAAGTTCTGATTTTCATCAATATCCTTTTTAAACTCTACTATTCAGAACTGAATACAGTACTCCAAATAGAATTTGACTGGGGCAAGATAGAGAAGGATCACATTGCTTTATTCTTGGAAGCTCTAACCCAATGTAGCCAAAGTTATATTAACTTTTTAGGCTGCCACGTTACACTGCTGACATATTGAGCTCACAGGTTACTAATTCCCCAGATCTTTATTTTAGAGAAACAGCTCCCAAAATGTGCCTGTCCAATCTTGGTCACCAGGACCTATCCCAGAAGCTTATTCTAATTGCTGGAAATGCAATTTCTCTGTTTCTCTCCATCATTACCCCCCTAAGAAAATTACTATCGTATTAGAAACCCTAACATCATCTAGAACTGAATATTTTAGCTTCTGAAACCCCAATAATTTAATCAAATTCAGTTCAGTCAACACTTATTAATCACTCATTAAGTGGTATAGATCTGGCATCATTCTAGGCACTGGGAATAACCTAACTGAAGAAAATAAAGGTTGGACATTGTAGACTTCCTCTCTGATCCTCCACCACATAAGGAGGGCTCTGGGATTTCACCTCATGATTTTCTATTTAGCTGTTGGTTTCCTGGACTTTTTGACAGTCAGAAACTCAACATTCTGCAAGATGAAATTAGCTCTGAAACTTTCATTTCCTCATCATCTCCCTCCCCAGTAACTGCACCTCAGAATGCCCCTAAGTCCAGTTATCTTCCCTCCCCCCACCCCTGATTTTCTGCTTCTTTCTATGTGTTGTCTTCCCTTTTAGATTGTGAACAGGCAGCAACTATCATGTCTTTCATTGTATCCTCAGTGCTTAGCACATGTCTGACACACAGTAGGCACTTAATAGATGTTTATTGACTCTGACAAAGATGAATAGCAACATAGTCCCTGCTCTCAAGGACCAGATTGTGGCATATTTAAAAATTCCAGGGTAAGGAGTTTGAGTTTTAAACTATAGGCAATAGGAAGGCAGTTAAAGTTTGAGAACAGTTTCCTATAGGGTCCCAGTCAGTCAGTTAATAATAATCATAATCATAATCATACACACATAAATATATATACCTATACAGATTTATTTATTTAGAATATCTACTATGTTCCAGGCACTACTCTAGGTACTGGGGATAGACATGAAAAAAGCTAGTGTCCACAGTCTATTGGGGGCAACAACATGTAAACAACTTTGTGAACATGTGAACTACGTACAAACAAGCTACGTAGAGGAAAAATTGGAGATAACAAACTGAGAGAAAGCACTAGAATTTAAAAGTGATTTTAGCTGTGAATTGAAAGAAGCCAGGAAAGCCAGGAGGCAGAAAGGCAGAAATACGGAGAGAAAAAAAAATCTAGGCATAGGGGACAGACAGTGAAAAAACAGTGTTAGGAGAGGAAGTAGCTTTTGCAAGGAACAACTTGGGGACCAATGTCACCAGATGACAGAAAATGTGTGTGTGTATATGAGGGAGGTGTAAGATGTAAGAAGATTAGAATGAGGTGAGGGGGGAGGTAGGAAGTTACAAATGCTTTTGATCACCAAACAGAGGATTTTTCATTTGATCCTGGAGCTAATAGGGAGCCTTTGAAGTTTATTAAGCAGGTGTGTAATGGTAGGGGTTGGGGGGAGTGACTTAGCCAAACCTCCCAGATCAGTCATAAAGAATCAACTCCAAAGGGGTAACGTAAGCCTGAGGTAACATATAGCAACTAATGAATAAAGTTTTCTCATGTTGAATAATATCAGGGTTTCTTTTCCCCATACCCTTTCCTCTTCTCTCTCCTTGTCTTAGTCTTTGATGACTGAGGATGTTGCCTTTCTTTAAGATTAATCTTCAGAATTAAGGGACAGGATAAATATGCAGAAGCTTAGGCCTACACAGCCTAATCCCAAATTATCTTTTTAACTTTATGAGACATTACTCTTCCCATACTCTACAACTCAGCCAAACTGGCCTTCACTCTGTCCTTCACACATAACATTTTCTCTACCCCTTCTATGCCTTGGCACTAGCTGTCCTCCATACTTGAAATGTACTTCATCCTTCCCTCTGCCTCAGGGTCTTTCTCTTCCACTAAAATAACAGAAGGGCAATCATCTGCATGAAATCTGGAAAGGCCTCAATAAGCCCTCACATTAGAGGTGCTAGGCCTCCCTGAAAACCCCACACATGCCAGATTTTTAATAAATGCTTGAATGAATGAATCAATTTACAAATAAATGAATGAACTGTGACAATCATTGGTACCTGAAGTTGTGACACACTATGGATTTAGAAGCTCAAATGTGTAAATCCAGAACAGCCAATTAGAAGTCCAAGGAGAGACTCAGGTCAGGGCACATATCTTTTCATCAGTATGTATCCCAAAACAAACAAGCATTCAATGTTTTCTGTCACATAATAATACAACCTTGGGTCATTCTGGCTTGAGTCATGGTGATGACCTGCCGCTGCTGCTCCATCCTTATGAAGTAGGGCACTCTTCCAGACTGGAATTGCAGGATATCTTTGTCCTCACATCCTGTACTCTGTATATTTTATTATAGTCTTCATGGAGGGCATGGCTAAGGTTAATCATGGCGTAAGTGTATTTGTGTGTAAGGGAGAAGTGAAGGAAAGGACTCTTTTTTTCTGCACCTTCAGCATCTCAACTGACAGTATTTTAAAACAAAATAGAATGGAAAGATGCTAAATCCTAGGAACAGAATTGCTCAGGATTAAGAGGAAGCTAGCACAGGATCCATAATACTTAGATATAGATTTAAAGATCTATTTTTCCAAGAAAGGAATAGAGTGGAGGAGGATGTCAAGTCTACTCTCAAATTGGTTCAAAGCAGAGGAAGCAGTGAAAGGACTTAGAGCAACATGAAATTCAGCTTTCTTCATATCTGCAGGCCTGCACTTCTGGTTGCTAGAACAAAAGCTGAAGTAAAGATGAGCTAGAAAGTTTGCAAATATAAGAGAAGCAAGTTATGGGGAAAAGATCCCTGGATATTTATATTTTTATAATATATTATATTTATATTCAAATATATATATATGTATATATATGTGTGTGTATATATATATATATACATATATATATACACATATATATTATACACACACACACACACACACACACACACACACACACACATATATATTCACTTTTTGGTGAGGCAATTGGGGTTAAGTGATTTGCCCACGGTCACACAGCTAGCATGTGTCAAGTGTCTGAGGCCGGATTTGAACTCAGCCAGAACTCTATCCACAGCACCACCTAGCTGCCCCAAAGCTGCAGTGTCTTAAAAGATGCATATGACTGCATGCTACATGGCCACCTAATTGGACAAGAAAGAGGTGGCTTTGAAGTTGATTTCAGCACTGGCACTGTCCAGTAACAACAAGATGGATAATTGTGAATATAGAACAAGTTATGAAATACCTTGGATAACTTGATGATGGTTAAATTTTTCTGAAACCCTGGATTTTAACTGATCATAATCTACACTAGTATCAATATGTCCCATATAAATTCAGAGTTATTACTTGTGTATCAAGACTGCAGGGAATTCATGATTTAGTCTTTTATAGGCATTCCTCCTGATACAGACCCAGATCACAACCTCCTAAACTTAGGAAACAGGCTTCATCAGTTGAGATGGTCATATTCACTTTGCCCTGTAGTCAGCCTGGTGAGGAACCTGCCTAGGCTTAGCCATGCTGGTCCTCATACAGGAGACATACAGTCTTTCACCAGCTCAAGCTCAATAGTTTCTGCCAGGACCTTCATTTCACTGTCAGAGGCTTTGAGAATCCAAGCATACTACTGTGCCATTCTATGATATCCAAAACATTGTAGGAAGGTTTTGGGGAAAGTCTTATTATTTCATGGATTTCCCCCAAAATTGTACTTTCTTCCAATTCCAAAAACATTTTAATCCTTTTTTGCTGTTTCATTGGATCATAGAGAAAGAGCTAGAAACTGTTACTAATGCCATTTAGTGCAGCCCTCTCATTTTACAGATTGGGAAACAGAGGCTGACCATGATTAAGTGATATACCTAAAGTTGTACAGGCAGCTGTAGTAGCAGTGGTGAGATTTGTACTCAGTTCCTCTGACTCCAGGGACAGTGCTATTTCTACTGTATAGCAACAACTTCTCCTCTCCTTCATTTAACACTACTAGTCCCAAATACGTGTTAAAATTCTTGGTATTCTGTTCTATGAACGTCTCTCTGATCTTCACTTTGGATAAAATATACTTTTCTGAGTTGTCATCTTCTCTTCCCCCTTCCTCACCCCTCACAAAAGTCTCTAAGTCACTGCCCTAGGGCCAGTGCTGCCAAAAGACTGAAAAAAGAGGCATGAAATGGAGAAATTTTCTAGGAAACATAAAACCCCAACCTGGCACCCAGCACATGACAGATAATCAATGTAAAAAAAAAATTAAAAAGCATCAAAGGTTTCTTTATAACAAACAAAAAAATCTGACTAAAAACTCCACAGAGACCAATGATTGATTGCAGAAACGTGACACTGATTTGATTTCCTTTAAATGGTGATATTGCAACTTTAATCAAAATCGAATCAAATGGCTAATAATAAATCAAGGAGTAGTGTTCACACCCGAATGAATAAGCCATAATGGCTAAGAGGATTTCTTTTTTAGAGGTAAACAAGTTTAGGAAACTGTTAACTATTTTTCATTCTTTGCTTTTGCATTTGATGACAACCACACACACACACACACACACACACACACACACACACACACACACTCGTTACACAAGCTGAAACTGTACATTGTTTGGATACATTCATGGGATGACAGTTCCATAATGGAGTATTAAGGAGAAGTTAGTAATGTTCAGGGTACATCCCTAGAGTTTGAGGTCAACAGACATAAAACAGTTAGATGGCATATAATAAAGTGCTAAATTCAATATAAAAAAGTCCCCAAAGACAAAACTTCTGCCTTGAAAATAGCTTTTCTCTTGCCTCCTCTTACACATGCTTGAGGCGAGGGAGGGCAATGGCCTCCGGTTCTCTTGGGAGCCTTGATCCCTCTCCCCTACTTCTGAGTATGTATAAATTCAGCCAGTCTGCTCCGCCTGCTGTAGCTTTTATACTAGCACTTTTTTCCCATTCTAACCTATTTTTCTTTCCCCTCTTTTCTTTGTTGAATTTCTCTCATTTTTACTTAATCAGGCCACACAGACTAATGGGAAGAGACCTATACCTTAGTTCTAAGTCTGTTTCTACCAGTTGTCATTTAACTTTGTTTTTAGGCACTGAATGTCTTTAGGTTTGTTTTCTTTTTAGTAAAATTGTGGAATTGTGTCTCTTCTTTCTACCTCATGGTGTGCTTTGGAAGAACAAATGGGATAATGGATGTGAAAGCATTTTGAAAAGCATAAAGTACTGTACAGAGGTAAGGCATGAAAATTATTCCTGTTACTATTGTCGCTTACCATTATTATTACTGTGGTTAAATAGCTAGGCTAGCTAAATTCAGAAAGGCTCTTCATTAAAAGGTTAAAAGCTTGGATTATTTGTTTAATTTGTTTGTTTTTCTGGCCACAGAAATTCACAAATCCTAAAGCATAGACAGAATACCCTTACCAAAGACAGTATAGGGGCAGCTGGATGGCACAGTGGATAAAGCTCCCTCTGGCCTTGGAGTCAGGAGGACCTGAGTTCAAAAACAGACTCAGACACTTGACACTTACTAGCTGCATGACCCTGGGCAAATCACTTAACCTCAATTGCCTCACTAACCAAAAAACAAAACAAAACAAACACAGTATGGGTACTAAAGAAATATGAATGAAATATTCATTTCATTAAATAAAAAAAAGAAAGGCAGTCTGGTGTAGTGGGTAGAAATCTGGCTTCAGAATCAGGAAGAGCTGTGTTCAAGTTCTGCCTCTGTTACATGCTGGCTACACTACTCTGGACAAGACACACTGCACGAGGCAGCTCTCAGATTATATGGCAGAGAAAGTACCACTTGGCACCTTATTGGTAACTGTTTTCTCACCTGGATGTTCCCCATATTAATGAAAGCACAAGGCCATCCCCTATCTTTTAGTCCATTACATATAATAAACAACTGTTGTAATTTTCTTTTGTCTCCAAAGCTAGAAATAAACAATAGTTTGAAAGGCATGTTCAGAGTTGAGAGGAAAACTACCTCCCATGCCTTTTGCCTTCCTAGGTCCTGCTGCCTTCCCAATTCCAAAGAGCATGGGCATAGGAATGCCTATGGAAATAAGGGACATTGATGAGTTTCAAACCATTTCTAAAAGATGTCTGTATGTCTTTTCCAAAAGAGAGAGCCAACTATACCACACCAGCTCAGAGATTAGCAGTGCACAATAGTTCCCCAAAGACAATAAGATCAAGGCCAAACTCTCTGTTCATTCTTATATCAAGGCCTGCTGTCACTGGCCCCCTACATATCTATCTAAACATATTTTTAATTATTCTCAAATATATACCATTCACTCAATGTACCAATCCTGTTAACTCTATATCAGCTGGCTTCTTAACGTTAATTCCTCATATGCTTTTGCTTCTGATTTCCCTTTCTTTCCACCAAGACAAATCCTAATCTTTCTTTCTTTCTTTCTTTCTTTCTTTCTTTCTTTCTTTCTTTCTTTCTTTCTTTCTTTCTTTCTTTCTTTCTTTCTTTCTTTCTTTCTTTCTTTCTTTCTTTCTTTCTTTCTTTCTTTCTTTCTTTCTTTCTTTCTGGCAGTTGGGGTTAAGTGACTTGCCCAGGGTCACACAGCTAGTAAGTGTCAAGTGTTTGGTCTGAGGCCAGATTTGAACTCAGGTCCTCCTGACTCCAGGGCCAGTACTCTATCCACTGTGCCACCTAGCTGCCCCCTGATTTTTCTTAAAGGCCACCATTTAAACTTCCATGTCCTCCATGAAACTTTTCCTAACTGCCCAAAAGCACAAAGTTATTTCTTTCCCTTGTCTGAATTCTTAGAATATTTATAATATATATTATGCCATCTAATACTTGAGTCTTCATGGCCTTATAATATGACAAAAGGGATTCAAGTTTAGCATTTTTTTGTTTCCCCAACACATTATGTGCTTTCCAGTGGTAGGAACCACATCTTCAACTTCCTTCTTATATCCCTCAACATCTAACATAAGGCTAGAGACATTCAAGGTGTTTAATAATTCCTTTTGCTTTAATTCAAACTTATATCCATAATAAAACTTAATTTTTTTTTTATCCATGGGAAATTTAGGGGAAAAAAAGAGCTTTTCTATTTCTATTGTATTCCAACTACTTGTTATAAGAACTGGAGGACTTAGTTCCTCCTATAATAAGGACAATAATGAGAGAGTCCACTTTCTGTCAATTACTGTCCTAGTCATAGAATAAGAAGATTAACCCCTATTCAAATCCCCACTCCTTGGGGCTCATCTATCAGTTTATATGTAATTGTAAGTTAAATGACCTTTTCCAAAACATGCCTCAAATGGTAATGCCAAAAATATGTTGTCTACAGAAGAAGTATATTTTTTAAAAAATAAATAACAACCTTGGAGATATATTTTGCCTATTTATTGCATTGCTTTTGGGGCTGTGAGATAGGAGTGGGATGGTTTGGAATAAATAAATATGTGTGTACATACATGTATGTATGTATGTGAATATGTGTGTATAGTATTCTTTTAACTGTGTAGGAGAATGTTACATGGACATGTGAAGAATTTCTGCAATTATCTGCAAATATAAAATTTATCCTGAACTATTGAGATTTTTCTTTCTGTTCTTATTTATTCTTACCTGACTATCTTTTCATAGCATTTTCCCCCTCAGAGGCTACATTATGAGCAATCAAGAGAGACTCAGAGACAAAGAAGGAGAGAGGGAGACAGAGACAGGAACAGAGACAGAGATACAGAGTAAGACAGAAACAGAGAGACAAAGACAGAGACATTGAGACATTAATAAGACATTTGATATGTATTAATTCAAGATATATTTAAACAATGAGATGCCTCAATATGAAGGTGGGCATAAGGGAGTATGAATGAATGTATATTTTGCCCACGTGCGTACATGTACACACACACAAACAAATGTGGCAGTATAGTGGTGCTATAAAAAGAATGCTGGCTTAGGAAGCAGGGGATCCGGGTTCAAACCCTAGATCTTCTCTTTGCTATCTGTTACAAACTTTTCAACCAAACATTTCAGTACTCAGTTGATACGGCTTTTCTTTCTAAATGTCCCTATAACTTAGCATAGTCCCTGGGACACAACAATCCACACATATCATTATACATGCAGACATATATGCATGTACTTACATGTGCACGTGTGACGTATACACACATGTATATAAACCTCCACACACGAATATGCACATGTGATTTCTTTGTGTATATGCTTGCATAAACACATGCATGCATACACATAAACATGCAAGCACATCTCCTTAACCAGAAATTATATATTCATATATGTGTCACATATATATATATATTATATATATGCACCTAGGAATATACATATGTGCTGTTATGTTATAAATATGTTTATATGTACATAACATGTAAATATAGTTATAAATAATTTTCTTCAAGAGGACAGTCATAAGGTGGCAGATATGTCAATTATCAAATAACATCACAAAAAACTGAACTCTATTGTATCTCAGAAGATAAGAAATAATTGGCACTAATATGAAAATCATTTCCCTATCATCTACTTGAGCATAGGCAAACCCCGGCCTTTTTATAGCAAGGATAAAAATATCACATTATAAGAAACACTACAAATTTTTTTTAAAATAAGGTATGCAATTTCCACTGCAACCTGAGCTATTTTCTTGAATATAAATGCCAAGTGGATTAAAACAGGGCTGTAATCATGCCAAAGTTGTTTGCAATTCTAATGGAAGATGATGTCTTATGGAAAGATAAAAGAGAAGAGGGATTTCCCACAGATTGTAAGGGCTTCTGGATACTCCTTATTTGCAGGTCACATCATGCTATTTGAATCAAGCCTCAGAGCATTGTAGAGTCTTCTAAATCAGATGCTCAAAAGAGTTCAACCTAACTATTGACACAGGATAAACTAAGAACACTTATTGTCTAATAAACTACAATGGATATGCAGCTGGATATACTAGATCATCAGGACATATATCTTGAATAGATACTGTATACAATGAATAAGGCCCAGCAGAATAGAATGGAAAGAAGACAGCATGTCAAATTACATATGAGAGATTGGTGAGTACTTTAAATGGTGTTTTCCCAAATTTCTCCTTGGAAACAACAGATCCATCTTCCTAACATTAATATTCTCCCAGTGTTTCTGTGTGGCTACAAATCATCAAATCCCAAAATCTCTGACACATTATAGTTGTAGGAAATTCAGAGGATGTTGGGAAAGAAAATGGTGGGCATGACTAAGCTAGAACATATTGATTTAATAGATTTCCAGCTGGAAAGGAGTTTATAAGTCATCTAGTAAAACTCTTATGTACAGATGAGTAAACTGAGGAACAAGACCACTAAATAACTTGCCCAGGGTCACACCAATTAGAAATGACATAGAATAAGTAATTCAAAATATATCATAAAAGAAATATATGACAAGAAAATGACAAATAGTAGATTAAAAACCAGCCTTGGCATCAAGAAGGCCTGGTTTTAAATCTTGCCTCCATTACCAACTAGTTATATGATCCTAAGCAATTAATTTAACCTCTCAGTACCCTTAAGAAACACTTTGAGGCTTTGTGTTTCAGAATATTTACTGATTTATATTGGCAGGAAGAGTTTCCATACCAGGAATTACCTGTAGCAAAAAAAAAAAAATCACAGGATCAAACCAAGTGTCAACAATACTAATAATGAGAGAGAGAAATAGGATGAGACAATACAGAGAGATTGTGAAATGCACCATTAGTATGAGGACTTATACTGATGTTATCACCATTCTCTTAAAGATCAAAAATAAGTGATTTTGTATACCTATCCCATTTACTGGGCATCTAGAGAGCATCATCCATTGAAGAATACTGGATAATTTGATAACGATGTTGATTAATTTTAAGAAGCATCACCCTGCTGCCCTGAGATCAACCATAAAATTAAATTTAACCCCATAAATTCTGAGATTAAAGGAAAAATCCAAAATTACACCAGATCAAAAGGAAGGCATGGGGATATACCAATACATAGTCTCAAGTGCTAAGAGCTAAAGCCAAACATTTTTTAACATTTTGGTGAGCATCCATCTCCCTGTTTTATGTACTAAAATGTGTTTCCAGGAGTCTTCAAAAACAACAAACACTATTCCACAAAGGAATGAAAAGGAATGCTAGAGATAACGAGCTTGCAGAAAGATTTACTTGCAACCAAACTGAGCCAGATCTTCTTAAGAACATTTTAAGTGAAATTTAAAGAACACTAAATGGATGCAAAATGTGAAGACCAAAGTCATGCTTTTGCAAATGATTTTCAACAGCAGACTTCATTTTCATAGTCACATAACTGAAAATCTTAGAAAATAAAAGATACCACTGTATTCATGGTTCTTTGTGTACGGAAAAGCAAAATTTAACTTTAAATCACAGGGGCAGCTACATGGAACAGAGTTCAAAGTTCTAGTCTGAGAGTCAAGAAGTCGTGAGTTCAAGTCTAGCTTCAGACACTGTGTGAACCTAGGAAAGTCACTTAACTTCTCTTTGCCTCAGTTTCCTCAACTGTAAAATGTGGATAATAATAGTACCTATGTCCCAAGGTTGTTGTGAAGATCATATGAGATAATAATTGTAAAGCCCTTAGCATAGTTCCTGGCACACAGTAAGCACTACGTAAATTTTAGCTATTAATTGATAGTAGCATTATTAATATTATGATTATTATCATATACTTTACTACAATGAAGAAACTTCCTTGATTATTTAAGATGATAACAGAATAACTTGATAGACATAAGCACAAAGATTACTTATTGATAATCCCCTAATTATCAAAATCACGTAAAGAGTGAAAAGGAGGATATGTGATTCCTAAAAGTTGTTGTTGTTGTTAGTATTGTTGTGTATAAAGTGTAAGCTTTGAAATGTTGGAGAAGCGGTAAGGAGGTAATAATACAAGAAAAGGTCCAGTGGCAGAGATAAGTATGGTGCATTCAGTAGGATGCGAAGAGAGACTAAAAAGCTCTATATTGGAGATTAAGGATATATGAGACTGGATTAGGAGGGTGGAACTTGAAGAGGAGGCCAAAGAATTTGGGCTTGATCAAAAAGTAGCTGAGAGCTATATAAATACATTAGTTGGGGAATACCATGCTAATGGTAGACCAGCACAATTTCTGAATGATAAAATGCTCATTTAGCACTGATATACTGTGAATACTGATTTGTTCATTTCATTAATTCATAGGAAAATACTTTTTATTCCACTCTGATGATAACCTTGCCTTTTTTTTCAGTGTCCCTTTATTGGGGGAAGACGACAAAAGAAAGAGCAAAACTACAGACATGCATTGGTCTGTAGCTGCCTCCAGAACTATGTTATTAGAAGTCCTGGAGCTAGAAACTCAAGGAGGTATTAAGTCTGGGGAAAAAGATTACTACTAAGGATGTCACTGCCCCCAGGCAACAACCTGAACAGCAACTCTGTTTACTTTCCAACAGTGGTAGAGAAATGTCATTTTGAAAAGGCCAATTGCCAAAACCCCACTCCACAACAACCTATTTTAGAATTTTAGAATCTCCAAAAAGTAACAATTTCATAAAGCTGCCAGACACTCTGCTGTTTATGTTCTGTAACAGAAGCCTATATATAATGAAAGGAAGATTTTACACATCTCTGTTCTCTGAAGCAAACCACAGCATTTACTTGCCCCTGCTTTGCATTTGGTCTTTAGCTAGAAGATGCCATTTAATGCACTTTTAATGCATCACCATCAAGGCCCAGAAGTGGAAAAAAGACCAGGCTGGGAGAATATCTCTAAAATACAAAAAGAAAGCCACTATAATAAGACAAATTTCTAAATATCCCAGGTTCATAATTTCTCATCTAATTTCCACCTACTGCCTTCTGAAAATGATCTAAAACTGAGCAAATATCACAGAGTTTAAAAGTCACATGAATTAAACAACCAAACTTAATTCTCTGATGGCATCTGATAGTTTGCAAATTGGAACTTTAAAAAAAAGACAACTTTAAAAGCCGTGAAAATCTCAGTGAAAATGGTTCTGAAGGCTTTTTGGGAATCCGAAAGCTTAAAAACACTGAAGCAATCATTCAAATGGAAGCAAAATCAGAAATTCATTCACATAGGAAAAACAAGCAAAACCCACTCCTGTTTTTAAAAAGAAAAGGAGACTAGGAGATGGGAGGAGAGAAGTGTTACAGGAATTGGGGTTTTGCCAAATTTGCTTTTAAAAGTATTGGTCATAATTGACTAAATTTACAACAAAATCAGCTTTGCCACTTGCCCCAGGAAATGGGTGCCGTTGTTATGGGAATGTTAAATGAAAGCTATGCTTTCCCACCAGATATCAAACTTACAAAAAGATAGATTCAAAGATAGAGGCACAGATGTACACACACAGAAATTGCATCTGAATATGTGTTTTCCTTTAACATGCTATACCTTATATTCTTTCAAAGACAGTAAATCACATGACAAGAGAAAGCTCTCTAAACTTGAAATTTTCAGCGAATGCTAAATTTATCAGGATAGAAAAATAGAGAGACAGACAGACAGCTGGATGATAGATTGTCCCTCATTCTTGGATTGATTATTAATTATATTTTGGCATTATTGCTGACACTGCTCATTTCAAGGACTCTCAGTTCCTCTTAAATCTTAGTTCCTTCCCCCTGAGAATATCCAAATGTCTCCTAGGGCTATCCTGTTTGTACATTGTTGCTTGGTGGTTGCTTCACTGGTTAGACTGCAAGCTCCTTGAGAGCAAGAATTGTTTTATTTTCCTTTTTTTAAACCTTTCTTTATATCCCCAGGGCTTACCACAATGTCTGGCACATAGCAAGTACTTTATAAATATCAGTGTCTTGACTTTACCTAATATCTATTGTCAGTTAAAACTAGAAAAATATCCTTTCAGAAGTTCTTGTATTATTAGCTCACTACCTTGACATCTTTTCTCACAGTTGCCTTTACAACTATATCTGAAACTAAAATGTATCTACATGTGTGTACATATATGTATGTACACACTTGCATGCTTTATACTTCAGTTCTCCTACCTGTGTATTTCAAGCATATATACTCACATCCAAATATAATAAGAAATCTGTCAAGAATAAGTAGGACACAGGCTATTACAAAAATGTGTGCACAGTAAGTTATGGTAAGTGGAATAAGAGTTAATAAAAACACATGTGGCTTAAAAAAAGAGGTGAGCTTGTCGTATAGTGAAAGGGAGGGATAAGAGATTGACAGTGCCAGTCAATCTGATACCTATTCTTGGGTACATCCTCTATGAAAAATTTATGAAAGGATGTGCACAAAAATGACAATGGATATAATATATGGGTTGCTTTCTTTGGGGGGGAAATAGAGCCCATATTCATAAAATAACAGATGCAATGAAGTAAATAATACACTACTGCTAATCTGAAGTGAAGAGATTTTAAGCCTTGGATTGGAGCATAGGCATGGAAGCAGTCTGCACAAAGGCACATAGATGTTTGGGAGCATGTCAAGGGAAAAAGCCAAATAGAATGGAAAAGATGGCATCTACTTTACTTTAGCACAGATCCATTTTTTCTCATCTGTGGAATGGGCACAATAATGCTGGGTACCTACTTTCTAGAGTTGTTGTAAGGAAAATGTTTTATATACCACAATATTATATATATATATATATATATATATGTATATATATATATATATATATACATATACGTATATATGTGTGTGTGTGTGTGAGTTATGATTATAATTTAGATAGTTGACTAGTACATATCATGCTACCTAACAGATACAATTTGCAATGACACCCTAAATATATTTCATAGTAGAATGTATTTTTCATTTTCATGAATTCAAATTGAATTATAATCTACAATAAATCACAAGAGTGAATCTTTCTGGCAATAAGAGAATGACATACCCACAAAGCAGTGATTTTTCATTAATAGTCTTACAACAAAAATATTTTTAACAAAAATGATCTAAGCACAGAGAGCACTGGTGAAAGCTTTATTACACTTGCTGCTGGGGTAATGGCAGCCGTTACTGGACCATATGTAAATGAGAGCATTTACCTTTATTTCTTTGTCATATTGTTCAGTATTCCTCAGTGGCTGCCAACCTCCTCAAAAATGTTGAAAACCAAATCAATTGATCACCAACACATACGTATGTTTCCACAAAGGAAACAGCTATCCCAAACATATGGCTCCCAATCTGCCTCAAGAATATATCTTGTAACATTAAACTACTAAATGTAGTTTCCACAGTGAAAGGTGATGTATGATTACTGTCACCAGCCCTTTGATTGATTATTGATTATAATCATGTGCTCCCTTCCATGATGAAACCAGCTATAACTCCTCCATGCAGTGACTGATAACTTGAGGTCCCTCCTTTTCAAAGGCAACATATGCATATACAGCTCAAGACAAATTACTCCTTGACAGCAGGGGATGGGGGAAGTAGCAGAGGAGCCACTAAAGTTTATTAGAGGCATAATGATACATTGCACTCAATGTCTGTATTCCATCTGCACATAATGAGGTCAGAACCAAATTTAGAACGGGGAACCAACGTGCCAGGTAGTCTAGCTGGCAGCATGTGTGCCAGTGAAGTTACACAATGTGATATATTTGACAAGGCAAGTCCAAATTATTTTATTATGCGAAATGAAAGCTTGATGATTCTTGCACTTGAAAAGTGAGCCAATAATGTTGCATGCTTAAAGTGCTTGGTCTATATCAGTTAAAATTATGAATAAATAACAGGTTTCAAAATGGAAAAGAAAGTCACATGCCATCAGGCATCTAGTGAATTTGTCATTAGTGTCCAGCAGAGTCTTTCAAAATTAGGGAATGAGTGGCAGAGCTAAGATGGTAAAGTACAGGCAGCAACCCAGCTGAACTCTTACAACATTCCTTTCCAAACAACTTTAAAATAACTGCTCAAATCAAAATTTGGAATGTCAGAAGCATGATAAGGTCAGAGTAAGGCATTTTTCCAACGTAAGAAAATGTAAGAGGTTAGCCTCAGAGGTCTGTGACACCAGAGTGGGTGCCACCCCGAGCCACCAGCAGCAGTGGTTGGCCTTGGAGGTGCCTGTGATGGTAGAAGCAGTAGCATCAGCATCTCTCAGCCCAGAGATAATAGTAAGGGAAATGGGCAACTGATCAGAAAGGCATTAAAGGGAACCCTTTGCTGGCACTGAGTTCACTAGTGGTATTGATTGGAAACTCTATTGCCAACTCTATTGCTATTGGAAACTCTATATGCAGTTCTGGGTCACAGTTCTAGGGTAGAGAAGAGTGCTTATGTTTGGTGACAGGGGAGCAGGAGATCTGGGCACAATTCCATGGTAGAGAGGAGTACTGTAGCACTTGTAGTTGCTGGAGAACAGAGGACTTAGTCACAGTTTGAGGGCCTAAAAGAGTGCTAGCACTTGTGGCTGCATGGCAGCAAGAATTTTTCTGGGTAAAAATCTGAGTGCAGACAGAAAAGCAGTGATCAAGCCTCTCCTTGGACCACATCAGCTTGGATGCTCCAAAAACTTGATGATAAAAAGCTATTATAATGGCAGAGAAGACCAAAAGATAAACTCAGGAGAACAACATGAAAACACTTGCAACCGAAACCTCAAAGAAAAATGTTAATAGGACCTAAGCCCATGAGAAAATTAGTAGAAAAGTTAAAGAAAAATAATGAGGGTAAAGAAAAAAATAGAAAAAAAGAAGTGATAGTGAAAGAAGAAACTTATGAAAACAGAATTAACAGCTTGATGTAAAAAAAGCACAAAAATAATGTAGAAAATAACACCTTAAAAAACAGAATTGGTCAAATGGTAAACAAACAAAAAAGTCACAAAAGCTCACTGAAGAAAATAATTCCTTAAAAATTTGAATTGGACAACTGCAAGCTAATGACTGCATGAGACATCAAAACAAAACAAAACAAAATCAAAATAATAATAAAATAGAAGAAAATGTGAAATGTTTTCATTGGCAAAACAACTGACCTAGAAAATAGATTGAAGAGATATAATTCAAGAATTATTGAATTACCTGAAAGCCATGATCAAAAAAAAAGAGCTTAAATATCATATTTCAAGAAATCATAAAGGAAAACTGCCCAGTAGCTTTAATCCAGAAGGTTGAACAGAAATTGAAAGACTCCACCAATCACCTCCTGAATATCTCAAAATAAAAACTCCCAGGAATATTATAGCCAAATTCCAGAGCCCCCAGGTCAAGGAGAAAATATGATAAGCATTGAGAAATAAACAATTCAAATATTATAGGATCATACAAGATGTAGTAGTTTCCATATTAAAGGAGAGGAGGGCTTGGAATATGAGATTCCAGAAGCAAAGGAGTTGGGATTACAACCAAGAGTAACCTACCCAAGAAAATTGAGTATAAGTCTTCAGGGGGAAATAGACATAAAATGAAATAGAGAACTTCCAGGCATTCCTGAAGAAAAGACCAAAGCTGAATATAAAATTTGACATTCAAACACAAGAGAAGCATAAAAAGGTAAACATGAAAGAATAATCATAACAGACTCAGTAACGTTAAACTGTTTACATTCATAAATGGGAAGATTATACATGCAACTCCTATGAACTTTATTATTTGACCAGTTAGAAAAAGTCTATATAGACAGACTGTGAGTGTGGGTAGATTATGTTAGGAGGATCTCTGAAGAAAATGGAAAAAGACCTATACGAACAGTTCTTTTTATGGTGGCAAAGAATTAGAAATTAAGGGGATGGTCATCAATTGGGGAATGGCTGAACAAATTGTGGCATATAATTGTGATGGTGTATCATTAGGTTGTAAGAAACAATGAGGGAGGTGGTTTCAGGAAAAGAAAAAAAAATGACAAGACCTATGAAAAAAGTGAAGTGAGAAGAACCAGGAGATTATTGTACATATTAATGGCAATGTTGTAATTGTGAACAACAGTGAAAGGCTTGGCTACTCTGATCAATGCAATAATTGAAGACAATTCCAAAAGGCTAATGACGAAAAAAGTGCTAACCACCTCTAGAGAGAGAACTGATGAACTCTGAGTGATAATTGAAATATTTTTTAAATTATTTTGCTTTTTTTGGAATATGGTTAATATAGAAATATGTTTTACATGATTTCACATGTATAATTGATATCATTTTGTCTGCCTTCACAATGGGTAGGAGAGGGGTGGGAAGGAGAACATTTGGAACTCAATTTAAAAAGAAAAGAACTTCAAAAATATTTAAATGATAAATTTTGCAGGGGGGAATAGAAAATTAGGGAATGGCTTCAATTCTTTATGTTGGTGAGAGATTTTCAAAATGGAAGATTGCTTTTTTCATGTTTCTTAATACCGTATACCTGTTCAATCTGTATTCAGAGTAGTTTCAGGTAAGCATGGTCGTAAGTAACAATCTGGATCTAAATATTGATAAGCTATTAGTCTAGTTATTTCTGTCTTCCTGTTTTCACATCTCCCACTTCTATCATTTCAAATCTAAATTAGGCAGGTGAAGGACTCATGGAACTATAAGAACTTTGACACAATACAGAGCAGAGTCATTTTCTTTTCTTGCAAATACAGCTACTTGGGCTGGGAACTTGTTGCCTTAACCTTTGGTGGATTACTCATTTTTTTTTAAGAGAAAGAGCTTCCCACTCATGTCCCTTCAATCAATGGATGATGAGCAGTTTTCAACTTTTGCCTCCCTCTATAACTGCTACTGAACAGACAATTGAGCTCCCTGAAGCTGCCTATAAAATTGACATTTGCTTCATAAGAAATTCATTTCAAACTACATTAGTGTTAATATTATTCTATGCTTGGAACATTCTCTGAAGTCAACATTTTGTGATGGCTTCCAGAAGTCAATCTGGTATAACTAAAACATCAGTTGGGAATGTCATCTACTCAGACAAGAGCATGAGGAATTCTCAAAAATGACCTTATATATGAACACAGTGTGAGATTCTTTCTTTGTGGTCAGAAGACTAACAACCAGGTAAGAAAATATGCATCAATGTTTGTTTTTTTATTATTGTTGTTGTTGTTGTTGTCATTTTTTAAAGTAGCTTATGTTCTCCTAAATCAAAAGCTCCTAGGGACAAATGCCATTTTTAACCTTATATTAACCTTTCGTATTTACCTTCAAGCACATTTTCTGTGTCCTGTTTCCCCTTGAACCCAGATTTTGTCATATGATGACTGCATGAAGCATCCTCGCTTTCACCTCCATAACAGATACTGATATTCCACTGTGAGTTGGATGAGCCTATTTAGCAGAGGTAGCCAACAAAAATAGACAAGCTTATAGCAAGGGAGGGTTACATAACATGTTGAGGTAGATTTGTGGGTTTTCTTTAATATATTTTTGAGTGTAGTAGAGCAATACAACTTTGATTCCACTTTGGGATGAGTAATGAGGTGACTGTTCTTGTCACTTGGGGAGACACCAGTACAATCACTTGCTTATATGGTAGATGATGACAATAAAGGGTCACAAAAAAGAAAGAAATTGGAAGACTAGAGCAGGAGTGTAGGTGGCAAAAGAGGAGGAGCTATTTTGGGAGGGCAGGATCAGATGAAGCTTGAGGCAAAGACATTTTGAAGTTTGAAATAGAAGAAAACCTACTACAGGATTTGGGGCGGGGCAGGATTCAGCTGAGGGGATGAGAAAGAGAATTAGATAATACTTCTAATAGGTAAAAAAGTTGCTCCATCTCTTGGCTCTAGGCATTTTCCCTGTGTCCTCCATGCCTGGAATGCTCTCCCTCCTCATTCCCACCTACTGGATTCTCTGGTTTCCTTTAAGTCCAAAATAAAATTTCATCTTCTACAGGAAGCTTTCCCAAACCCCTCTTCATTATGGTGCCTTCCTTCTATTAATTGGTTCCTATTTATATGCTCTATAGAACTTTTTTTGTACATAAGGGTTTCCTCCTTGTCTCCTGATTATAGAGTATAAACACCTTCGAGGGCAGGACTGTCCTTTTGCCTCATTTTGCACTCTACAGTGATTAACACGATGCCAGACTCGTAGTAGATCCTTAATGAATGTTTATTAACTGACTGATCATGGCACACCTCCTCAACCCCCTTTATACAGGGTTTGATTATAGAGTAAAGTCCAATGCCCTGTAAGTCTTTCCACAATTTGTAACTGACTTATATTCAGCTTTATTTTCTCATGCCACCCTTCACCTGCCTTGTATTCTAAACAAACAGGACAATTGGGGACCTCATAAATAATCTTTAGTCCTTTCAATCTGAGTTTCTGTACACATCATTTTATCTATATAGAAAAACCTTCCACACAATCATCTCCATCTCTTGCTAGTCAAAATCCCATTTATTTTGATTCATCTTAAATTTGTCCTGTGCAATATAACTTTTGTTGCTTGTTCTTCCCAGAGGTATCATCATGCTGTTGAGTTCTCCTAGCAGAGCAAAGCAGGAGCATCATCTTCCTTACTAAATTGTAACTTCCTTGAGAATAGAAACCTTATCTTGCTTGTTTGTGTTTTACCCATAGCACCTTACACAGTATCTCAAACATAATTGATGTTTAACTGAATTGAACATGAGCCATAAACTTTTAGAGTAAGAGATGAAAGGAAAGAAGATGGATTTTTTTTTCAGAAATATATGTATGCACACACACACACACACACACACACACATAATGTGTACTTGTGCATATATTATCCTTCCAAATGCTAGATGCCTGTAATTTTTGTTAATATCTTTATCCATCACTTTACTGAAATTCTGTTGATTATCTCCTGAAAACATGACTTTAAGTAAAACAATGTTAGAATAAAAGTTAACAGACCAATAGTACCCATTTTATTTATTTATAAGGAAATAAGGTGATTTTTATGATGGATTTCAATTATAAAACATTGATTTTTTATAAAAAAAAAACTGGTGGTAAAAAGAGTTATGCTTAAATTGAAATAAACATTTTCTTTTGGGGGGGCAAATTTTCATTTTTTTCTTTAATATATAAGATTATTTTACTTCAATAAATATTTACTGAATATTTTAAAGGAAAACTTAGCTTTTAATAACAGAGGATCCCATTTTTATGATCAAAAAAGAAGATGGCCTGGTCTGACGCTAAGAGCCAGGAGCCACAGGTGAGCAGCCTGCGTACTGCATTATTATCTCTGTGATGCCTTCAGGAAAAAACAAAAAAAGGCCCCTGTGGAAAATATGTGTCAGAGAAGAGGGAGAGGATTCGCAGAGCATAGGCCATATTGGATAGGACATAAGATCACAGATTTAAGATATAAAACTGATTTTATAAATATAGGCCATCAAGTGAAACTCATTCATTTTAAAGATGAACAAACAGGCTGAGGAAGGTTAAGTGCCCAGAGTCACATAGCTAATCACTATTAGAGAAAGAATTGTAACTCCATTCTTTCTCACTTAAAAGCCAATATTCTATACATTTTACCACTTAGTGGCTTCATCCTATTGCTCAAGATCTCTGTCACTGAGGGAATTATCAACATCCAAGAGACTACAAATCCATTATGGGGTTTGGAGAGAGTTAGGAGAAGCCTGTTCTCACTTGATGCCAAGAAGCATCCATCTCCCTTGACAATAGCACACATTTCATTATTAATATGCAGCAGAGTTTTCAGGACATTCACAAGTTTGTAGGAATTATTTTTGTTTTGTTTTGTGTTAAATATATTTTAATTAATGCCATTAAATCTTTCTCAATTATATTTTTAAAAGAATTAACATTCCTTTAAAAAACCTGAATTCCAAATTATTTACCTCCTTCCTTCTTCCCCTGTCCTCAAGAAGGGAAACAATATAATATCAATTATACACATAAGTCATGCAAAACTCTTTTTTCAAATTAGGCATGCTGCAAAATAAAATATACACATAGAAATGAAAGAAAGAAAAAGGAAGAAAGAAAAGAATAAAGAAAGAGAGAGAGAGAGAAACAAAGAAACAAAGAAGCAAACAAAGAAAGAAAGAAATATGCTTCAATCTTCACTCACTATTTATCAGTTCTCTCTGGAGGTGGATAGTATTTTTCATCATGAGTCCTTCAGAACTGTCTTCAATCTTTGTATTGATCAGATTAGCTAAATCTTTCATAGTTGATTATCATTACAGTATTGCTTTTATTATGTACAACAACCTTCTGGTTTGGCTCACTTCATTTGCATCAGTTCACATAAAATTTTCCAGGTGTTTCCGAAACCATCCTCCTTGTCATTTCTTAGAGTGCAATAGTATTCCATCACAATCATATACCACAATTTATTCAATCATTCTCCAATTGATGGACTTCCCTTCAATTTCCAAATTTGCCACCACAAAAAATACCTGCTATAAATATTTTTATACAAATAAGTCCCTTTATTTTTATACAAATAAGTCCCTTTCCCTTTTCTTTGATCTCTTTGGGAAACAGACTGAGTAGTAGAACTGCTGGGTCCAAGGGCATAGATCAATCAATCTATCTATCTATCTATCTATCTATCTATCTATCTATCTATCTATCTATCTATCTATCTATCTATTTATCTATCTATAATTTTACAACCCTTTATGCATAGTTCTCCATTGTTCTCCAGATTGGTTGGACCAGTTCACAACTCCACCAACAGGGCATTAGCGTCCCTCATTTTCCATAGCCTCTCCGGCATTTTGTAAGAATTATCAATGCATCACACTGCTATTTTTGTTTCTGTAGCATGAGTCTCTCTCTCTCTCTCTCTCTCTCTCTCTCTCTCTCTCTCTCTCTCTCTCTCTCTCTCTCTCTCTCTCTCTCTCTCTCTTGCTCTTGCTCTCGCTCTCTCGCCCTCTACCTATCTACCTACCTACCTTACCTATATAAATATGGAGATGGAACAGACCAAAAAGGAATGTCCCCTACTCTTTATTTATCTGAATCAAATGCAGACAGAATCCTATATATGAAGTCTCCATTGACTAAGTACACTGACATACTGATATTCCCCTCCTTTGACCTCCTATAGCACTTATTATCTGTACCACAAATTTGACCTTTAACATATGCCACCAGGCATGTAAAGGCTGCTTTTTTTGTATTGTGTCCCAACAACCAAGTAGTCCTTGAGAATAGGTAGCGTAGATTATTCTTTTTTGTACAGTGAATGTTTCTTTATTGATTATATTCCAGGGGAAATGAAAAGGATGGGGCAGGGAACAACAGGGGATTACTCTCTAACAGAAGCCAGTGTGACTAGTCATATGAAGGGCATTGCTGACCCTGCACCCCAGCCCTAGAAATCTAAGCTACACAAACTCTCCATCATGAATTCTGAAATGATTCCATATTTTCTTTACTTGTGGAAAAAAATGTGGAGAATTTAGAAATTTAGTGATTTATTTTGCTTTTGGAAAGTAGACAAGGTTCCCATGCTGACCCTCTGTATTAAAGGTGATATCAGCTGACCAAATACGATCTGTGGAAATGAAGCAAAGCGCTCAGGGCCCTGGCTAGTTACCAGCTTTTCCCAAAGTTGGCAGAGCTTAGAGGCTCATGACCTAGTGTCCTGCTGCCTCCCAACAGCCAAAGTAATTTTATTTCCTTGAAAATATTTTCACCAGCCATGGGTCAACCAAAATTAACCTCAAAAAAACTTACTGGGGGTGGGGAGGAGCCAAGGTGGCAGAGTAAAAGAAGTGACTTGATTGAGTTATACCCCAAACCCCTCCAAAGGCCTGTAAAAATGGCTCTAAACAAATTCTAGAGCAGCAGAACCCACAAAAAGACAGAGGGAAACAAATATCCAGTCCCGAGCAACTTGGATGGTTGATTAGTAAAGTCTATTGTGCCTGGCTGGGAGAGAAATGCAGTTTAGTGTGGGTGGTCAGGCAAAGGCCAGACCTCAGTGAACCTAGAGCAGGCCTTAGGGGACTTAATCACCAGCAGCTGTGATGGTTTCCTGACTTCTCAACCCACAAACGCCAAAGATAACTTAGAAGGTCAATAGGAAAAGTCTGTGACTGCGGTGAGAGAGAAGCTCAGTCCCAGCCCCAGCAGCCCCAAGGTGGCAGCTGCTTCTGGAGCTACTGGCCCACAGACTGAGGGGGAATCGAGTGGCTGATCAGAGGGGGACTGCAGGTATTTATTTGATGGTGCTGAGGCAGAATTCTCTTGCTTTGCCTGTGCTCAGTTTTGGGTCACAGTTATGGGTGGCGATCCTGGAGCAAGGAGGAGTGCTGGAATGGTGGAGCTTGTGGTGGCAGTTGAGAGGGAATCCTCTTCACAGTTCTAAAGCAGAAAAGAATGCTTGTGGTAAATCATAGACCAGAGCACAGGCAAGGAAAGGAGTAAACACCTCGCCCTGGATCATACCACTTTGGAAGAACTGAAAACTTACAGGTCCCTAGAAGTATCTCTGAAAACAGCTGCACAAAACCCCCAAAACTTGGGACAGTACATTCTCCCCATTGGAAGCAGACCCCTACTTAACAAAGAGTTTAAAACTCAAGTAATTGGCTGGGATCATGAGCAAACTGCGCAAAAAAAAAAAAAGTCAGACCATAGAATCTTTCTGTGGTGACAAAGAAGATCAAAACATAAAACCAGAAGACAACAAAGTCAAGCCCTTACATTCAAAGCCTCCAAGAAAAAATATGAATCAGTCCCAGGCCATGGAAGAGCTCAAAGAGGATTTTGAGAAGCAAGTAAGAGAAGTAGAGGAAAAACTGGAAAGAGAAATGAGAGTGATGCAAGAAAATCATCAAAAACTAGTTAACAACTTTCTAAAGGAGACCCAAAATATACTGAAGAAAATAACACCTTGAAAAATAGCCTAACCCCAATGGAAAAGAGGTCAAAAAGCCAATGAGGAGGAGAATGGCTTAAAAAGCAGAACTGGACAAATGGAAAAGGAAATCCCAAAGCTTACTGAAGAAATTACTTCCTTAAAAATTAGAGTGGAACAAATGGAAGCTAGTGACTTTATGAGAAATCAAGACACTGTAAAACAAAACTAAAAGAATGAAAAAATAGAAAACAATGTGAAATATCTCTTTGCAAAAACAAATGACCTGGAAAATAGATCCAAGAGAGAGAATTTAAAAATTATTGGACTATCTGAAAGTCATGATGAAAAAAAAGAGCCTAGACATCATCTTTCAAGAAATTATCAAGGAAAACTGCCCTGATATTCTAGAACCAGAGGGTAAAATGGAAATTTTAAGAATCCACTGATCACTTCCTGAAAGAGATCCCCAAAGGAAAACTCCTAGGAATATTGTAGCCAAATTCCAGAGTTCCCAGGTCAAGGAGTAAAATACTGCAAGCAGCCAAAAAGAAACAATTCAAGTATTGTGGAAAAACAATCAGGATACATAGGTTTTAGCAGCTTCTACATTAAGGGACTGAAGGGCTTGGAATAAGATATTCCAGAGGGCAAAGGAGATAGGATTACAACCAAGAATCACCTACCCAGCAAAAGTGAGTATAATTCTTCAGGGGGAAAAATGGTCATTCAGTGAAATAGAGGACTTTCAAGCATTCTTGATGAAAAGACCAGAGCTGAATATAAAATCCGACTTCCAAATACAAGACTCAAGAGAAGCATGAAGAGGTAAACAGGAAAGAAAAATCATGAGGGACTTGTTGAGGTTTAACTGTTTACATTCCTTCATGGAAATATGATATTTGCAACTCATGAGACCTTTGTCAGTATTAGGGTAGTTGGAGGGGAAAAATTATATGTATAGGTAGATTGATAGATAGAGGGCACAGGATGAGTTGAAGATGAATGGGTGATATCTGGAGAATAAAATTAAGGGGTGAGAGAGGATTATATTGGGAGAAGAAGAAAGGGAGAGGCAGAATGGGATAAATTATCTCACATAAAATGCACAAGAAAAGGCTTCTACAGTGGAGGGAAAGGGGGGGAAGTTGAGAGAATGAGTGAAACTTATTCTCATTGGATTTGGCTTCAGGAGGGAATAACATACACGCTCAATTGGGTATGGAAAGTTATTTTATCCTACAGGAAAATAGTGGGGAAGGGGATAAGAGAGGGGGCAAAATAGAGGGGAGGGTAGATTGGTAGAGGGGGTAATCCGAAGTGAACACTTCTGAAGAGGGACAGGTTCAAAAGACAGAATAGAATAAATGGGGGGTGGGATAGGATGAAGGGAAATATAGTTAGTTTTCCATATCATGACTACTATGGAAGTGTTTTGCATGACTACACAACTAT
Source organism: Phascolarctos cinereus (assembly GCF_003287225.1). Lineage (NCBI taxonomy): Eukaryota > Metazoa > Chordata > Mammalia > Diprotodontia > Phascolarctidae > Phascolarctos > Phascolarctos cinereus. Next base: position 370,032,500 of record NW_027555847.1, read on the forward strand.
AACCTGTACTGAGTTGCTTGCCTTCTCAATGAGGGTGGGTGGGGGGAGAGAGAGATTATTTGGAACCCAAGGTTTTAAAAACAAATGTTAAAAATCTGTTTTCAGATGCAACTGGGAAATAAAATATACAGGCAATGGGATATAGAAATCTATCCTGCCCTACAGGAAAATAGAAGAGGATAAGAGAAGGGGAGGGGAATAGATGGGAGGGCAGATTAAGGGAAAAGAATGCATGCTGTCTTGGAGTTGGAGGGGGGACTTGGTGAGAAAATTTGGAGCTCAAAATCTTGTGGAAGTGAATGTTGAAAACTAAAAATTAATTAATCAATTTTGAAAAAAATACAGTACTCGTGAATCCCAAAAATAAATATAATGCAGTATAAAAAAAAATACCTTACTGAGGATTGCAGTATAGAGTCATAAAATCATAGCATACCTCAGCTAAAAGAAACTACAGAAATCAACTCATGCAGTCTCTCCAATTCACAGATAAAGGAACTGAGGCTCAGGAAGGTTCAGTAATTTGACTAAAGTTAGAGAGAGAGATTATAAAGTGTCACACTTGGACCTTGAATCCAGGACTCTTGACTTCAAAGTTGTTTTTTGTTTGTTTGTTTTTGTGCAATGTATCATACTGACTCTTTCAGAACGTGCTGACATTACAACTATTTTCACTTGTTAATAGTAATTTTAAAAAATCTCTGAACAACAATAAATGGTGCATACCAGGTAATACCAAGACTGCCATCAGCACAGGCTCCTTTTATTCAACTAAGTCTGGATACAGCTGGGCTGAAGTATCTCCCCGAATGATAAATGCTTCCCATCTCTCTCTGCTCCCAAAATTCAGGGGATAATAGATTTTGTTTTGGTTTCTTTTAGGCCCAGACTTGAAAGTTCCAGTGGCCATCTCTTTCTACTATATGAGAATTAATGTCATAAATTATTACATAGATAAACATTAATAAGCTCATTTAACCACTGCTGAACTTTATACTTTTTTTCTTTACCACATTTACTATCATTCTTGCCCTGCTGACAAATAATAGGGTAAAAATCATCCAAATGCAATTAAGCTTAATAATTACTCATATTTGTCATCCATAAATCATTACCAATAAAGCATGTCCAACGATAATCCATCAGTGGAATCACTAGGTTTGGATGTTCGGTAATAACAGCACAATTATGTGTCTTATAATATGAACCCCTCTGCCTCCTTGTTTCTAAGGTAGTATTTGTTCCAATCTACTCTGAACCACATGCTACATGAACTACTCTGATTCCCCAGTTTAAAGTACATACCAGGTGGACAGCATTTGGTTTTGTGGTGGACAGAGGGAAATGTCATGCCTAATACTTGCATGGCATTTACATAGTGGGCAGGATATTACCTTTCTGTGGCTGTCTCCCTCACCAAAGAAAGTACAAAATCCTGCTATAATTTCAATTTAATTCAAAACACATTTATTAAGGATTTACCACTAAGTGGTAGGGATATGAAGAGAGAATTAAAATAATCCCTCCCTTCAAGAAGCTTCCAGTTGACCTGGGAGAGGGCTGCAGAATGTGTATTCAGAGAAGTAAATAGAATATGCATAAAAGTTAAAAAATACCTTTCCTGTTGGGAGAATCAGGATAGGTCCTCTGTACGAGGTGGCAGTTAAGCTGAGGTTTGAATGGATTTAGGAATTCCAAGATGCAGCATCACACAACTAGAGAATGTCTTAAGTAGAGTTTGAATCCAGCTCCTGATGAGGCTAAGTCCAGTTGTGTATTTACTGTACAATTCATGTGTTTTGGGGTGATAGCAACATTTTCATATGCAACATTGTTGCTAAATATTTATATACTGTTATTCTCATATGACTTTGGAAAAGTTGCTTAAATTCCCTAAGTCTCTGTTTGCCCATCTGTGAAATGGAAATAACATATTATATGCTTCCTAGGGTCATTGTATTCATACCTACTGGGGAAAAAGAAATATTATCCCTCAGTTTTCTCATACAAGTTTAGAAAATATATGAGAGCTTAGTTCAGACTCCTGTATGACATTTACATTTTGAATTCACTTGACAGAAAAGGAAACTGAGGTCAAGAGAGCTTAAGAGAAAATTCCAAGGACATATAGGCCTAGAGGCCAGCCTAGAAGGCGATGTGGTATTTTAGAAAGACCATTGAATTTGAAATCTGAGAACCTTCTTTGAATTCTGTTTCTGCCAGTTTCTGCCTCTGTGATGTTCAACAAATCTTGTAACTTCTCTGGGCCTCAGTTTCCTTATCTGAAAACTTAGGGATAATTGGGGGCATCTAGGTGGTGAAATGGATAGAGTACCAGGCCTGGAGTCAGGAAGACCTGAGTTCAAATACAGCCTGAGAAACGTAACTCTCTCCACAACCCTAGGCAAGCCATTTTACTCTGTTTACTTCAGTTTCCTCATCTGTAAAATGAGCTGTTGAAGGAAATGGCAAACCACTCCAGTATTTTTGCTCAGAAAACCCCAAATGGGATCACAAAAAGTCAGATGACTGAAAAATGAGCATATAACAAACAAACAAAAAAAGGATAATTGGCCTAGATGACTTCTAAACTGCCTTCTTGCTTGGGATTTGCCATCCTATGATCTTCTGAATCCAAGATATCTCTTATTTTCTATCAGTCCACTCTGCTTTTATATTCTTATCACTATCACCAAGAAAAAGTCAAGACATTTGTAGGTTGTAGGTCAAGGATACAAGGGCAGATGAGAAGATGGTATTTGACAAGACAATTACTGACTGACATATTATGATACAAGTGTACTCCTCTCTAAAGAATAGGTATATTCCTGAGAAATTAAGTATCCATAAATCTATTTTTCAAGTCAAATCATATTGTAAATGTACTGGGGTGACTTTTTGTTTAAATGTATGTGCAAAGGAAGTTTCTATCGTGCATAGCATCATCCACTGCATTATCTGTTTGGCTTTTTGGGGGGCATAGGGGTCATATTCTCCCAAACCAGGGTTTGCTCATATCCAAATGCATATTCTGTATGTTCCCATATATATGCTGGAAAAGTACTATTTGCCATTATTGTGGTTTCTGGCTTTCCCAGGCAATAGGACTTTCTTGCTGAGAAGGCTACAGTGAAAATGAATCGGTATGCTAGGCTCTTCAGGACAGAGCATTCAGGGTATATTAGTCCTCTTCAATGTCAGGATGAAGGCATTCAGGACTGTAATTAGGCCTGGAATATCTGAGAAACTTAATATATTAGTACCCAAAGTTTCCATTGAATGACAAGTAAAAATACTAACATTAGATGGTTCAACAAGGCTGCAAAGACAACTATTAATTGAGATGGGCAGAAGCCATTTATCATGCTGCTTCATATTCATTTCCTGTGTATTAGGCAAGTTTTCAGAAACCAGAGAACTGGTGATAATCTTCTTTTTTTCATTAGGTTTAAATGACACGTTGTTCACTAAAATAATACTCCCGATTCCTGGATATTAGTAAACAAACTATTAAAAATATAATCATTAGTTACTGATCTAATGCCAAAAAGCTGTCAGTAAAGTACAAATCAGTATGAACATATGTTAATGCATAATTCACCATTTAGATGGGGCTTTGTTGAAATATTGATGGAAATTCATGAAAGAACTTTTCTGGATCAAGTAATACACACACACACACACACACACACACACACACACACACAGAGTGTAATTGGAACACTCCTAATGTAAAGGTAATACAGTTGTTTGAACAAACCTTTCATGTATTTTATAAATTGTTATAAAAAAACAATTTAAATCTCTTCAGGAAAAACTTGTCCCCTTCCTTGTAGGCTTAAATCACAGAATCAAAGAACAGGGTTGGAAAGGGACCTTAGAAATCATATAATACAGTCCTTTCATTTTACAGATGAGGAAAGACAGACCCAGAGAGGCTGAGTGACTTGCCCCTGGTCACACAGGTAATCAGGAAAGGGACCTTAGAAATCATATAATACAGTCCTTTCATTTTACAGATGAGGAAAGACAGACCCAGAGAGGCTGAGTGACTTGCCCCTGGACACACGGGTAATCAGTCAGTGGCAGTCAGAACTAGAATCTGGCTCTCCAGACTCCCAGTTGAATGCTCTTTCCAGCACAATGCACTGAGTTTCATTGCAATTAAAAACAGTGCAAGCCAATAAGCAATTCATGTGACAGAATAATCAATCCTTTTCCAAGAGGACTAGAATTGCAGTTGTCAGCACTTTTATATGCAGAAGTGAAATCACTCATGTCTCTGTGTAGTACTAGTTTGGGATACACACACACACATACACACACACACATATATATAATAGGAAGTTGTCTATATAATTTGTGGGGGTGCAAAAAGACCCTATCCCTGGCCTCAAATGTCTCCATCTTAAGTACCAAATGAATGACTTTCTAAGGATGGTTTGACAAATTCTTTCTTAAAAATAGGAATATACCTGGGAGAAGGAACATATTAAGCTATTTTCAGTCCTTCATGTATTGGGTTATTGAGTTTCCTCTTGGTGTTTTTGTCTCAACAAGAGAGATGATTATTTGTTCTAAAAGAACTGAAGGATTAATGAGGATGGTGGGTTGCCCTACATTATTGGGGGAGAGGAGGGAATAAGCATTTATATAGCTCCTATTATGTGCAAGACACTGTGCGTACTAGTACTTTGGAGCCTTCATGGTGAATCCTGGGGAAACAACAGGTAACAGCACAAGGTCACAGGTAACTTAAACACAGAAAGATAGAAAGAAAGAAAGGAGGCCAATGAAGTAAAAAATCCATCTTATTAGGGCTAATCTGGTCAGCATTCACTTGGAGACAGGACATCATGATTATTTCCAGAGCATTTCCCTAGTTTTGCAAATTCTTCCTTTCCACTCAACTTCTGCCACCAACCTTGGTGTCTCTCATATTTATTATAATGATTCTTGGCTCTAAGGATATTGACCTTTTCAGCTCATATGACTAGTTCCACTTTTCCATCGCTGCCTGCAGTGACAGTTGAATCTAAAATTTCACCACCAACCATTGCTTCCTTTATAATTCCATGATCTTGAACTTTGAAATTCCTCTTATGATCATTACCTCCTACCTATGAATCTCTCCTCTTCCTCTCACTTACTAAACCTTCATCCTCAATGTAACCTCTGGTCACTTCTTGCCTCCTTGTTCTCACTGTCAAACACTCCTGTTCTAGCTTCACTTGTCTCTCATCAACACCTTGATCTGGTAATTAGTTATTTCAACAACGCACACACCATCTCCTCTTGACCAACCCCATCACCCTCCTTTCTACTATCCCTGTCTTGCTAATTCCTGATCCTGGGTTACCCCTACTGTCTCTATTCTCTATTCATGAGGCCCTGACCACTTTTGGAGAAAGTAATAAACTTGCTGGGTCCACTATATAGTTATGCTATTTAACCTCAACTAAAATGTCACCACTGCATATCTATACTTCTATTCATCTCTGATGAGCTCCCTAACTCAATTCCCACAGCAGCTGTTACAAATCTCTCTCTAAGCCTACTCCAATCCTATTGCAGTAAATCACATAACCCCCTACTTTACTGAGATGATTGAATCTGTACATTACAGGATTCCTCATCTCCCCAGCACCATACTTCATAACCTCTCTTTGTCGTAAGGATTCACCTTCCCTTTCTTTCAGATCTCAGAGATGCGATGGTTTTCCTCCTAGTCAAGGCTGACCATGCTACCATTTATGCTTGTTATTTTCTACCTCTTCCATCAATCATTCCATTTCTTTAGCATTCTCTCTGTCTCTGCCTCTACCTACCTCTCTCTACCCTTATGTCTGCCTCTCTTTTTCTCTGTCCCACTGTCTGAGTCTCGTGTCTGGGTCTCTTTCTCTCTGTTTCTCTGTGTCTCTGTTTCTGTGTGTGTGTCTCTGTCTGTTTCTCTCTGTGTCTCCCTGTCTCTCTCTGTCTCTCTGTCTCCCTCTGTCTGTCTCTTTCCTTCCCTTCCCTCTCCTTCTCTCTCTCTCTCTCTCCTCTCTGTCTCTCTCTTTCTCTCTCTCTTTCCCCCACTCCCTTTCCCTTTCTGAAGAAGGCTCAGTGTATGAGTGCCTTATTAGACAGGGCTCTGGGCTCAAATCTGGTCTCAAGAATTTACTAGCTTTGTGAATCTGGGCTCAATCACTTAATCTCTACTTGTCTGTTTCCTTGACTGAAAAATGGGCATTATAATTCCACACATCTCCTAGGGCATTGTGGGAATAAAATGAGATACCTTTAAAAGCACTTAGCACTGTGCCTGGCACATAGCTTAACAAATGCTAGTTTTCTTCCTTCCTTCTCTTCCCTAATCTTTCTTTATCTGCCAAATCCTATGAACCTGCTGAAATCCCCTTTATTTTCAAAGAGGCGAACCATCTCCCCCTACCAACTCTGAACCACTTTTTGAAACTTTGCTATTTCCAAAGGTACCAGTCTCTCAGATTCTCAACCCCTGCCTTATTTTAACTGAACTGAAACAGCTCTCTTCAAAGTTACCAATGACTGCTTAATTGCCATTTCATCCCTCTCAATTTAGGCACAACATTTACACTTCTCCTGGATACTTACTCTCTTCTCTGAGTTGCCAAAAACAATGCAATTCTATCACCTACAAAAACTTTCAAATGCACAAAAAAAAAAACCCTTTGGAAACATAATTTTCTATCCTGCTTAAAAAATCTTCCAAATGAAAAGTTTCAGTGGGGTTTGAATTTATTTATTAAAAATACACTAAGACAACACCTACTGATTAGTTTGCAAGAACAATTGATTGACATCAGGGAAAATAGAGATTTGTTACCTGAATTTCAGTAGAAACTTTCATATAATTGGTAGGTGCAAATAAAAAAAAATAAAAGGAGTCAGTAAGTATAGTCAACAATAAACTTTTTTTTTTTCGGTTTGGAAAAGCCTATATTTGTGTGGTATGTTTTTCAACTATGACAGACATTTAAAAACAAGTTTTAAAAAGTCAAAACTTAGAACCACCTCATGAGATCACTATATCACAGTGTTAAGCCACAATTTTGAAAAATAATGCAGTATATTCAATCATAATGCTCTCAGGAAAATATCATTATTAACAATTATTTCCTAGCAAGGGCAAAATGTTCTGTGTTAATAAATAGAATATAATTTTCAAAATATTGCTTCATCATTATTTCATCTTTTTACATTTTCATTTTATATAAGTTTTAATCTGCACAATTATTAATATGGTAGTACATGTACATAATTTTTAAAAGGAGCAAACATATGTAAAATTGGGTTGTATAATTTAAAAAGGACAGAAAATAGTTCTCCCAAAGGATGAAAGAAAATTTGCCCAAGGTTACATAATAATACATTTTATAGGCAGGATTGACACTAAGGTCTTCTGACTATAGTTCTTCTCCTCCATTCCCTCTGAGGCATTCCACTATGATTCCTCCCATTTCTTTTTCTATACCTTTCGTTTGTGCTTATCATATTCTTCCTTGTCTCATGTTTATTTGTGTATAATGTCTTATCACTCCACTAAACTGAAAATTATTCCAAGACAGGGAACATATTCATTGCATTTTTTGATTCTATGCTCCTGGGATATATTTTACATGTAGTAGGCACTTCTCTGTTTATTCAATTGAATTACGTGCATGTGTTCTTTGTTAAGAAAAATAAATAAATCAAAACAAGTATTTCACGGACGGTAATACTGTAAAAACAACGTGAAAACCTCTTACAAGCTCTGTCTGTCTAGGCAAAGAGAAGTTGAAGATTCATCAATTTTCTAAGGGTTTCATTCAATTCTGGATGGTGAACCAAAACTAATAAAATCTGTCCTTAATTAATTTAATCAAACACCTTGACTTGGATTCACTACAACTCTCATTCTTCCAGCAATCTGTCCTTTACCAATATGGGCTTGTTTAGATGTTGTCTTGGGATTTCTTTCAAGTTGTTTCTTATCTTCCCAACAAAATAGTGAGCTTCTGGAAACCATAAGCATTCACTCTCATTTCTTTGGGGTTTTCCAAAGCACCTGATTCTGGGCAAAATGCCCAGTCAGTAGAAAGGGAGCATTGTTGAATGAATTTGGAAACCCAGATTCTCCCCTTGGGTTCCAAATACACATCTATATATAAATATATTGATACAAACATATGCATATATTTAACTGACATTTTTGTATACTTTCCTCAACTCTCCTAATCATTTTGCTTAATCCTCAAATAGGCCTACAACTTAAAACTCATCTGCTAATGCCTACCCCAAACAATTCAATAACATGTATTTATTATGTTTTTACAATGTGCCAGGTACCATGATCAAGTTGTGGACATAAACACTGAAACAGAACAGTCCCTGTCCTAAAGGATCCTACATTCCCTCAAGGGCAACAACTTATACACGTAAAACTATGTATAAAAATATACAAAATAAATGCAAGGTAAGTTTGGATAAGAAGGTGCAAGCAATTGAAGGAATCAGGAAAGGATACATGTAAAAAATGAGCTGAATTTTGGAGGAAACCAATGATTTAAAAGGGTTGCAAAGTCAGCTCTGGCAAAACATGACACTAAGGTTTTTTTTTTTCCTGAATCATCATACCTCAAACAAGTCAGCTATGTTCAAGCATTCCATATCACTTGCTTAGGATCAAGGTTACATTCTGCAACATCTACAGGGCTTCCACAAAATGCTCATAGTCTTCCAAAACAGAAGCAGAAGGTTTCATTATGCTGGCAGAACTGAATACACAGATTGACACATGAAGGAATTTGGGCCCCTTCCAAAGGATTTATTCATCTCTCTTCACTGAGGGGAAATCAGTGTAAATTCAGCCAATCCCACAGAAAAATGCTGATACTCTAAATGTGCATTTTTAGAACCACAGAGGCAAACGTTGTATCTACACATTGAAGAAATTATGTATTTATTCAGCTAAAATAAATTCTCAAATATCATTTAGCTCTCTGTCTATCTTCTTATCAGGTACCTTGCCCCTAGACCAAAGACCATACGCCAAAAGATTTAACTGTTTTAGTTTCAAAATTCCCACCCTGAGGTGAGCTTCTTATAGGGCCCACTATATATAGGACAAATACACTCATGCTTTAATTTATTCCGTCTACTCACCAGTTGTCCTATTGCTACACACTTGGACACAGCCTTCTTTGCCTGTCCCAAAATCTGTACACACACACACACACACACACACACCCTTCACTTTCCAGTTTTGTTCCCATAATCAAATAATACTGCCATCTCAACTGAAAAGAGTGTGACAGTCTACTAGGGCTCTACTCCCTGGTGATGTAACCTTCCAAAGCATAGTCTCTGCATCCCCATCCCCTGATCCCACTTAGCATAGGGCTTGGCATATGCTTTTTCATTCAGTCATTCATTCCTTCATTAATTCATTCATTCATCCTTTTTTATTTTCCCCAAAACATCTAGTCATAAAGGCCAAGTAGCTTCTCTTCTTAAATTCTTGGTAAAACTCTCATTTACTTGGAATGTACTCACATTGCTTGAAAGTCACTTGTGCCATAAAGTTTGCTGCAGCCTGCAAAGCTTCAGTTAAGGTCAAACTGTATAAAACCCTTCTAGTCCTTACATAGGCTCAGATTTTCATGAAAATGAACTAAAGCAGCACCAATAGCAGCATCATTATAAAGTACATTTAGCCCAAGTGGGCTCAAAATGAAGGCATGTCTCTGATCCTCCTTACCATCTCTACCTCCTGAAACTTTTCAGCTTAACAAGGAAAATAGTGAATGCAAATGGAAGATAATTAGCAATGATCCTTCCCCCACAATCTAACAAAAATATAGAAAACTTCTTCAAGTCTTATGTGACTTAGTTGCAGGACTGCAAATATATTACAGTTGTAAAACTGTAGGCACATGCTTAAGTCTGACTGCTTTTTGGGAAATCAGTGATAAGGTGTGGCATGAGTGTCTCTGGCATGTCACTAGCCCCATATTTACATCCCAAATCTCTCTCTTACACACTTGCTGTGGCACCTCCTTCTCTTCCTATCTGGACTAAAAGTCATGACTTTATTGCAACTAAAAGGTCCCTGTTAAAATGTCTTGATGTTTACTAAAATGGTGGTGTTTCTCTCCCAAACCTTCCCTTTTAAAACACCATTATAAATTTGCTTAAAAGATAAGTTAATCGGGGCAGCTAGGTGGTGTACTGGATAGAGATCCAGCCTTGGAGTTAGGAGGATCCGAGTTCAAATATGGACTCAGACACTTGACACTTACTAGCTGTGTGACCTTGGGCAAGTCACTTAACCCCGGTTGCCTCACCAAAAAGCAAAAAAAAAAAATTATAAGTTAATCACCAACTTTTTGAGTGCAGGGAGATTGGCCTTGTTGGTATGAATCATAGGATAATATGTTATATGGAGGTAGAGATGGGTGGATAGTGAAATGCATAGGGGAAAGCAGACTCAGGTGAGATAGCACACTGGAAACTCTGGATTCTAGTCAGCTAGAGGATAACAAGACACTATCTGTGTCATCTTGGGAAGAGAAGATGCCCCTCATAAATTTAACTCATATTTATTTGGTTTATAAGGGAAGGGGAGGAAGGGAATAAGCATCAGTACAGTGCCTACTATCTGCCTGGCACTGTGCTGAGCAGTTTACAAATATCTCATTTGAGGCTCAAAACAACTCTGCAAGGTAAGTTGCATACACATATGCCCCAATAGGATATAAGACCTTGAAAACAGGGACTATATGATTTTGGCTTTTGCATCTTTAGCACTTATCATTATGCCTAGTAAGGGAAGAGAAGGAAATAAGCATTTATATAGTGCCTACTGTGTGTCAGGTACTGTGCTAAGAGCTTTATAAATATTAGCTCATTTGAGTCTCACATCAACCCTGCAGAGTAGGTTCTGTTATTCCCATTTTACAATTGGGGAAACTGAGGTAAACAGAAGTTAAGAGAATTGTTCAGGATCACACAGTAAGTCTCTGAGGCTGGGTTTGAACTCAAGTCTTCCTTTATTCCAGTTCCAGTGCTCTATCCAATCTACCATCTATAAATGCTTGTTAACTGGTTGATTGATTAAATGATTGCTATATGTCATCTTTTTATGGAGAGGAAGAAATAAAGAAGCCAAATGACAGAGCAGCATCAGTTTCACTTACATCACTATTTTGAGTAGGGTCATTGTTGCAAACACTTGTATTTCTTTGGTGTTTCTCTGATTTCTATCTCAGAGAAAGAGGACATTAAATAAAATGGCTTCACTCCTGTGATCTATTGTGGAGGGAGGAGGAGGAAGAGAGAAAAGAGAATAATGCACATGGCCCTCCCCTCCTCTATTTCTCTGCCTCTCTTTTTCCCCCTATTTCTTTTCTCAGATGGCTTCTGTCCATCATGGTTCACTGGAAGTTCTTCATCTCCAAATCATGCCCCACTCAACTGCCAGGCAACCCCCATCCAGAATGGCAATTAGCCAGATGTCAGCAGTCCCATTATCTCCATTCCTCAATTTGACATTATTTAGCTACCTCACAGGAACAGCAAGGCAAGGGAGAATAGCAGCAGTGGCACCCATCATGGCTCCACTTTGGCGACCTGCAGGAAACCTGAAGGAGAGCCAATACAAAAGAACACCAGAACAAGGCAGGAGTCACCAAGTGTTTTCTCCTTAGCCTCCCTTCCCTACTCTGGCTTCTCTGTTCCTCCTTGCATACTTCTCTCACCACTGTAGCCCCTCTTCAACTTATTGAGACAATCCAAAGCCCTGCAGGCAGCCAGACTTATGAAAACTGCAGGCTTCCTTTGAAAAACGCATTTTGTATTTTCCCTTGTCAGCAGAATCTGCACTTTGCTGCCGACTTACTCTCTGGCACATATTCACTGGAGCTGGAGAAAGACAGCTCTGTGGAGCATATGCAGTATGAAAACAGGTCAAATGGTATCTACGAAGTCAAACTGAGGTACATCAACAAAGAATTGGGGAACACTGAGCTTCAAAGAACCCTAGCTCCTTTATCAATGTTACAATGAAAAGAACATGTTGCCTCTGGAGTCAGAGGATGGACATGGATTCAAATCCCATTTTTGATGCTTCCTATTTAGAATATCACCTTTAACAAGTCACTAACCTCTCTGAGCCTCAGTTTCCTTAACTATAAAAAAAAAGTTTGGACTAGAAGGTCTCTAAGACCCCTTCCAGATCTAAAACCTATATCCCTAGGCACATAACCTTGAATATCAGTGATTGGCTTTTACACGTGCATTTGTCAAAGGTGTTCAGAGCACATAAATCTGAAAATTGTCATTTACAAAAACCCAATCAGTGAAAGGGGGTGGGGACCTTTCTGTGCATTTTCACCTGAAAGCTACCAAATATAATTAGTGAAGTGGCTTTTCAGCCACACAGTGACCTCCTTCAACTCTGGAAACGTGGTGTGAATTCCCTAGTCTTTATTCAGGGTCAAAAATTAATCAGCACTTCCCATGTTCAGACAGGTGATTAATCAGCAGCCTGAGAACAAGGTAAGCTAAAAATATGAGCATAAAACTGGCAGTAAAGTTCTGTAAATATTCTATGAAAAACTAAGAAAAACTAAAAAGACTTGGTAGGGTTCCAATCATTTTTCTCTTCCCAAGTGGCTGTCAAACATTGCCCATTTATGACCAAAGAATGTGAGTGTTTTGTTCTAATTATCAGCAAGTTACTCTTTGCTGGACAGCTCCATGACATTCCCCTCCCCCCACTTCTGCCCAAAAAAATTCTTCCTGCAATCTATCTGTCTTCAACAAACCCAAGTCAAGGTCCATTTTATTCTGAGGTGGATGCTTAACTCTCTCTAGAATCAAATTTAAAATTTCATTTTATATATAAAGATAAAGATGAATTTATGTATTTTTATACACAAATATCTACACATATACATATATGTGTGTGTATACACACAGGCACACCCAAGCCCTCCATGATAGAAAGTAAACTCCTTGGTCATTGAACTTTTTCATTTTTATCATTTTATCCCCAGTGCCCAGTACATTGTAGTAGGTTATTGATGGAATAGTTATTGATTGAATGATAGGTTACACGTAAGGGCAGGAATATTTTAATTCTATTCTCATGCATATTGATCCATCTTTGAATTAGAGTAGGAGCAGGTGATCATATCACAAAGTGACATACCAGGATGAATACTAGAACTGCTTACTCTCCTCTATGAATTTGCATCAGTTGTCAGGTTGCTCTGTGAACTGACCTCCTCTGCCTAGGCACATTCCAGATTCTGTACATTTATCTCTATGTAAGAAGACCTACCTGATACCTTTACTTATCTGAATTTAAACTTTCCTTGATAGTGCAAGGCAGGGCAGGATTACAGGATCATAGATTTTAGAGATGAAAGATACCTTAGGCATTCACTGCTTAATAGCCTCATTTTACAGAGGAAAAAGAAATTGGATGGTTTGAAAGACTAAGTGATTTGCCCAAGGTCATAGAAATAGTAACTAATCTTTTACCCATTTGAACACCAACCAATTATTTTCTTATAAGTATATATCATATTTCCCAAAATAGAGTTGGAACTCTTTGAGGGGAGAAATCAATGTTCTATAAAACTTTCTAGCCCTCTGAGTTCCTATCTCATTGGCTAGCTACTCACCTGTCTCAAGGAAAGGAGGAAAATTCTGCGAGTCAAAGGGTACAGACTTTGTTCAAGATTAGAAGTGTACATAAGGGAAGCCTAGGCCTAACAGAAGGAAGGGAAGAAGGAATATGGTTCAATTCTGGCCTGGATTAAGAATACTCACTCATTGGATGGATTTTCCTTTTCCTATTGATGTATGTATACACTTTACTCTGTTGTTTCCCATTGAAAGCCCTAACCAGTATTAAAGACTTTAACTTTCTCTCATTCTAGACACTATTAAGATTTCACATAAGCATATATTTTTATTTTTGGCCCTCATATTTTCAGATAACATATTGTTTTGACTTGTTACATTTCTTTTCAATACTGAGGGATTTAGGAAGTGCATGAAAAATTATCTTGAGATGTAAAGATGACATGAATTTGATAATTAAAAGCTCCATGCCTTAAAGAAATATTCATAGGTGATAAAACCACACATATGCATGCACACACACACACACACATACACACACACTCTTACACATACACTTGCATATCCTAATAAAACCAAACCCCTCTCCAATTTCTTATACAACTTTTCTGAATTATTCAGAATATGCCAAAATATGACTGGATCTATATGCAAAGATCCTGTGCTTTCAGAGGATAATTAAAGACTTGCACTACACCATTGCAGAAAAAAAAATAAACTCAGGGGATGCTTTATATTAAGAAATGAACAAGGCATTTATAAATAGAACCACCCTGAGGAACTAAGGGGACAGAATGAAAATTCACATGTGGTAAATCAACAGGGCCAATAGTATTTATCCAAAGAATTCAAAGAAAACAACAGTAAAATAGTCACGATATTAGTGAGGTTACACAATTTTGTTCATTAAAACAGCAACTGTGACCAATAGTCCCAATACCTACTGTAGTATTTCTGTGTTAACATGAGGAGGAACTTGAAGAGCCATCTGGGAGTCTGGTGGGAAGTTACTAGCAACACTAACAAAGATAGGAGGTAGGGAACATGGATCTCACTACACAAATGGGATTAGAGAGGAAAGATGTACACAGATTCAAGACCTCTGGACAAGCAGTATAATAAATCATTTGAAAGGATACTCAAGCCATAGAAAACATGAACCCAATAGATGCCATTCCTTAAAATTATCATACACACTCGTTTGATTTTCTAAATAAACTGAATACACTATGAAAAATATCCAATAATATTCCACTGGGGACATAAATCTGATTAAATGATGGGGAAAAATAATATCAATGGGCAAAAAGAGCAGTTGTCCAGGATCTAGATGTTGTCTGACTATTAATATACCATTACATGACTCACTTGTAGAAAGAAGAAAAATGAGAAGGCAAAGTTAGGTAAATGGTTTTCAGATGATTTGCTTTAACAAAGTTACAATAGAAAGTGAAGAACTCCAGATGGAATTGAGTATATGGAGTATCAGGCTAAATGAGTAGCGGCTATAACTTCATAAGGATAAATACAAAGTAACGCATGAGATCAGAATAATCAACATTCTCCTAGTAGGGAAAGATGCTCAAAAGTTTCAGAATGAAAGTAAAGTTTTGAAGTCTCTGTCCATATGAAACAGTTAGCACTTAAATACATGATCTATCACACTGTTCTTTCATTTTCCATGAGTTTTAAAGGTTCTCTCCACACCTAGCTTGCTAACATTTTGAGGTCAGGAATCAGGTCTGACATTTGGAAGCACTTAGTGTAATACTGAGTTCAACACAAATTCACTGAGCTAAGGTTGGCTATCCCTTGAAGATGTTAACCTCTTGAGAAGGAGAATGGAAAAACTTTAGTGTATTAAGAGATAGCCAGGGAAAATGGCACAACTTTATTATCTTGCTTAGATCCTACATTTGCTAAACACTTTAAATATATATGCTGTATTTTATTGTTGTTGTTCAGTCATTTCAGTCACATCCCACTCTTCATGACCTCATTTAGGGTTTTTCTTTGGCAAAGATACTGGAGTGGTTTGCCATTTCCTTCTCTAGCTCATTTTTATAAATAAGGAAAACTGAGGCAAACAGGGTTAAGTGATTTGCCCAAGATCACACAGCTAGTAAGTATCTGAGGTCAGATTTGAACTCAGGGAGATGAGACTTCCTGACTCCAGGCTTGGTACACTATCCACTGCACTGCTTGACTGCCTCTTTATGTTTGACAGATAGATAGATAGATAGATAGATAGATAGATAGAAATACATAGATACTGACATATATGTATATACACATATGCATATATGTATACACACATGCATATATATACACATATATATACGCATATATACATATATATACGCATATATATACATATATATACGCATATATATACATATATATACGCATATATATACATATATATATACGCATATATATACATATATATACGCATATATATACATATATATACGCATATATATATACATATATATACGCATATATATACATATATACGCATATATATACATATATACGCATATATATACATATATACGCATATATACATATATACGCATATATATACATATATACGCATATATATACATATATATATATACGCATATATATACGCATATATACACGCATATATACATATATATACGCATATATATACGCATATATATATATACACGCGTATATATGTATATGCGTATATATATGCGTATATATATATATATGCGTATATATACGTGTATAATATATATATATATATATATATATATATATATATATATATATATATATATGATGTGTAGAGTAGAGCCAAAACAGTGAAAAGAGCACTAGACTAGGACAAGGAAAAAGTGAGTTCTGATCCAACATTATCACTTTGTTTTTTAGGATGAGCCTCCCTATCTTGTCCATTCTGGAACTACAGTGGACATTCCCCATGCTGATCAGAAACGAGTACTGTGCTGTTTCTGATGAAGCCAAGTTACATCTCCTTAGACAACCTGGTGGTGTTCTGCTTAAAATACTGGTGCCAGATTTAGTGTAGAAACCTCTCAGCTTTATTTCTATTGCAGTTCAGAACTCCCTTTACTAAGCATTTCACCACCCTAAGCCTCTTCATTAACAGATATTATATGTATGTGTCACCATACCTGTTAACACTGTCACATCCTCTGATGTGATGCTGGTCAATTCACTGAACATCTCTGGGTCTCAGTTTCCTCATTTATTAGATAACAGGCATCTACTTTGTTTCCATTACTTTGGAGCCTTTCTTTTGATCAATGCCCCCCTTAGTGTATATATGTAGTGGTTGGCACTTTAATCAAAGGGTCTGGATATATTAATTAATTTATTTGCATAATTCTAAATCAATTCCAGATTGCTTATACCACAGCTTCACAGATGCATATCAATATGCCTGTCTTTCTGTAAGCCCTCTAACACTGAGTCTTCCTGTCTTTGATTATCTTTGCTAATTTATTTGGTGTGAGATAGGGCCTTTGGGTGGTTTTCATTTCATTTTCTCTTATTGTAATTAAAGTTTTTTTTTTCATTTGGTTGTTAATAGTTTACAATTCTTTTGAGAACTTTTTTTTTCATATCACTTAACCACTTATTTATTGGGAAATGCTTTTGGTCTTAGATGTTTCTGTTGTCTGTATATTTTGGACATCAAATTCCTAGAGATAGTTTATGAAAAATAAAAAGACCACAGCTTTATAGCTAGAAGGCAACTAACAAGATACCAAGTCCAACCTCTCCATTTCACAGATTAAAAAAAAAACAAAAAACAAAAAACTGAGACTGAGAGATTTTAACTAAATTGACCAGAGTCACAAAGTTGATATCTTTCAGAGGCAGGCTTCTCCATCAGATTTTCCTGACTCTAGGCCCAGAACTCTATTTAGAATAACACTTAATTGCCTTTTCTCAGTCTGTCACTTTCCTTCCTCTCCTAGGTGCATTAATTTTGTCTGTGCACACAATTTCCAATCATCAAAATTATTTAATTAATCTTTTATATTTACCTCTATCACTTCTTTTGGTTAAGAATTTATCCTCTACTCATAACCATGAAAAGCATATTATCTTATACTCACTTTTTCTTCTTGGTATAATCTTAATTTTCTGGTCACATACCCAATTTAATTTTATTACAGAATATAGTGTAAGATGTTGTTCTAAGCCTAAGTTATACCAGCCTGCTTTCTCTCTCACAAAAATTATTGGAACTAGAGTAGGGAGAGAAGAGCAAGCCAACTACAATGGCAAAGAACTGGAATGTGATTACTTGTTAAAAGGCAAAGAGAAAGAATAAATATATTATCATCTTGGTCATAAAGAAAGAATCTGAGAGAGAATCACTAATTCATATGTGTGGGTAAGAAAGTCTAGTTAAGATTTACTAAGGAGTGTAAAACACTACATAAAAAAATGAAAAAAAAGAAGGGGAAAAGATTGAAAATTTGAATTTATTGTGTTTAGCAAGAAGCTTGTATATGATTACTATATACTATGGATATTGTTCCATTTCAAAATAGCAAAAAAGTCATGTTCATTTAATGTGTTCTGTATTACTGTGGAAAAGATAATAAAAGTATAAAGAAAATGAGGGAAAGATTAAAAAATAATGAAAATAAGCATTTTGACTACGTTAACATCCCATGTTTTAGAGAGCAATGTTTTAGAGAACAATGCATTTTCTCTAATTAAAATTACATATAACACCATGAGTTTCTTCCTTCTTAAACACACATATATGCACATTGTAAATATCATAGAACTGTCAGAATAAATTAAGGCCATAATGAATCAGACCAGTGTTCCATCTTATATAGATTTTGATAACAGCATCAAAAGATATTTTGTAGAATTATCTTCCATGATACGTCTGAAAGGTTAGCTATGTCTCCACAAATAATGCTAGCTTCCTGTTACCAATTTGCTAATTCCCTCAGATAGTTATCCACTTTGCAATTTCATTGGTTTTTAGCCTATACCATTGCTTATTTAATGATTGAGTTTCACATGCTTATGATCATTGTATGAAGAAATGTTTTATTTATTGTAAAACTGTATGTGAAAAGCTTTAACAATTCTTGACTATACTTTGAAAGAATGACTTCTATTGATTTCAGTAATATTTGATTTAATTCACACTAAAATAACTTTTCATTTACTTTTTCATACATTAAATTTAAATTTAAGTTTAAAAGAAATTGCCTAAACTATGGGCCTCCATATCTTGCTGGGTCAGAAATTATGGGCTACTCACAGTCCTAGTCCCATTCAGATGAGATTGAAATGGGAGCTTTGACCTATTCTGTTTCCAGTCTAGGCCAGTTCACCCCTCCTAGCCAATGGGTTTAGCCCACTGCAGTTCAAAACTCTAGAGCTCAAGAGATCCTCCAGCCTCTGCCCCTACACAGTAGGAATTATGAGTGTACTACCAATGGGGTATGGGCCCAAGCCCAGACTGGGCCCAACTCTGGGCTTGGGCCCATACCCACACCTTTTGATCCAAAAAGAATTTGGCTCCTATTTGTCTACCAGCCCTAGAAAACCCTTAACTTTTTTTTGACCTCACTCTGGTCTCACATGGTTACCTAAGGCTATATTCCACTCCATGGCTTTTCCTTAAGGACTCTTCCTATCTCCCTTTGAAAGCCCTAGCCCCACCTTTTGATCTTATTCAGATGTTTTTCAAACTTCTTCCTTCCAGTTCCAAGTCCATCTATTTTCTTATCTCTTTATACATTGTATGAGCCAAAAAGAATATAAGCTTCTTAAAGTCACAGTGATTCCTAACACGTTAACTTCCATGTCACTGACAAATAATGTGGGTTTTTGAATCAAATTGAATTCAATATTCATTAATTAATTGAATGATATCCTTCTAAATCTTATTGTTTTCTTAACATGAAGTCCTAATATTTTAAATTGAGCTTCAAATTAATCCCTCTATCCCCTTGCTTTTTTAAGATGCTCTATCCTGGGGCTTCTCCAGCTCAGTTCTGTCATTCTTGAAGTTAAGTGACCAAAACTATACTTTATATTGCAGGTGTTGTGAATGGTTTTCTGTAGCAATGTGATTATAGTGGTTATTTTCTGAGATTATAAACACTAAAGAAAAATGAATTTTGTGGGTAGCCTATAGAATGAGATTTTAAAAGCTCCCAGGGGAGGATGAGCTTTAGAGGAGATTTGAATGAGGTAGTCACAATGATAAACAGTATAATCAAAGAAGATTACTCACTCCTCCCCACTCTGCCACAGCTATACAAAAGCAGGTGGGGGGGAGGGTAAGGAGTGAGATTTACACATTAAATTTAGTGCACATAGGAAGATAATGTCATGCAAGCCAAAATGTCTAAATGGATAAAACTTTGGTCTTTATCTCTTGTCTCACGGAGGTTATTATTATAAAAAATTACAGAATGTCAAAAAAAATGACCAAATTGGTCATTGTGAAAGAGAAAGGTCATGTGGTTAATCTTATCCTGTCCATCAGAAAACAAGCAGAAAACAAAAAAGGTGAGGAAACTATAGGCAACATTCTTTTACCTGTGAACATTATTAAGTATCTAATGTTTTCTTGAGTAAGGGATGTTGTGAGGTTTCCATTCCTCTCAAATTCTTTGTTTTAATCAAAACTGCTATTTAATTACTTTAGGAAGTTCTTATTATGACTTCTCTCCACCAATAATTTTATGTCAAAATTTATAGTCTTAGAGAGTTGCCTAGAAGCACTGGGAAATTAGAGGAATTGTCCAGGGTGACACAAACAATATGTCTCAGAATCAGTACTTTAACTCCAAAGACAGCTCTCTATCTAATGTATCATATTACCTCTGCATGGACTCAGAATACCCACTTTGAGGTTGTCACCAAGAAACTTTCCCTTCCTGGAACAGCAGAATGAATGAGATGGCCTCACAGTGTTCCTTTCCATTCTTAATAATCTTTGTGTGAACACAGATGGATTTCATCTCAAGTACAGTCATTGGCCAAACCCACAACTTAGATACAGGTTGATAAACAATTGGATTAATCACAAGGAAATTAATGTCCAAGTGTAAAATGTTGTCTGGGAAAATAAAGCCATCTTACTCTAGCTTCTGGTAACATGGATGCCATTTAGTCTCCTACCTGTGATTTACATGTTAATAATGAAAATCAGGAATTTTTACAACAGCCTGCAGGGCAAGCATCCCAGCTAATATTCTTAAAAGGACTGCCTTAATAACTTTTGCTCTGTTTCAAAAACTAGGAGAGGCTGGAAAATGACATCTCATTCATATTTACACAATCATTACACTCTTGACATATTTGATAAAAATTAGTTCAATCTGACTTAAAAAAAAAGACAGACAAGCAATAAAAGCAACAGATATTTGCAGGATATTTAAATCTTATTGAATTATGGAAAATCAGAATCTTGTCTTCAGTTTATTAACAAGCAGCCTTGTGACTATCTATTGCCCCTTTTACAATACAGTATTTCACTCTTGGACTGATAGGAAGATTATTTTTCAAGAGCTCCATGGAAGCCTGGCTCCTTCTCCTCAATCAATACAATCCATCATGAACCTGAACTTTAAATGCAATTACCTAAAATACCAATGATACACATAAAAGAGTTGCCACTTTAAATTCTCTGTATACTTTGCTCTTAATGATCATTCCTCTGAAATTTTATGGAAATGGGAGAGTAATTATATAAATGACCAGCTGTAACAGAAGACAAGATAAAATAGCATTCTGGTAATTATGGTTACATTAATAGCAAAACTAAACACCTTTCTCTAGGTAAGAAAGACTCAGTCTACTTCAGACTGCAAGGAAAAATTGTAGACTTGGGTGCATATTTTTAAAACAAAAAAATCACTTAGCTTAATTAATTAGGAACACTGATATTGAAATAATATGGCTGCACACCACTAATTTAACATCTTGTTAACATCAGACACCTGGAAATCACATTATTTAGCATGAAAACATAGTATGCCAATGTCTCCTAAGAAGATAGTGGTTATACATTTTGGGACTGAAATGGCACCAATAATTTTTCTCAATAATAACTTGACTAAAATAAATGCTATGTATGTCACTGTTGTATTTAGCTGTAGCTACTCTTATGCAAAAAGAATTATCTGATAAAGACAAACATTTGGGTAGATGGTTGATGTTAATAATTATTATTTACATGAAACTCTATATATGTTGGAGCCCAATGTAACATGGCATTATTACAAGTATTTAAACATTCCACAGGTCATAGATAAGCATAATGCTATACGATGCAGGCAACTTGTAACTGATATCATATCCTAACCTCTGCCAACCAAATTGCAAAGGAATTCCAATGCAGTAAAAAACATACTAATATTGCTTCCATATTTTAATTATTTCAACAAATCCTAAAATATTAATAGTGTATAGTTTAGAATTACACAGATCTATTTATCCATCAAATTGTAATTACCATGAATTAAGCCACCTGGCCCCAATACAAAAGGGAATATCAATGTTAGCTTAATACACTGCCTATGGGAATTTGGCATTGCAAGGCCAATCAAAATGACAGGATGCTATGATCATATTAATAAATTCACACTTTTCATAACCCTGACAGGAGGCTGATGTGAACATGGTGACATGTGTAAATGTGTTTTCTCACCACACATACACACAAATCTTTCAATGAAATTTGCAGATTTTTGTAAATGATCTTTTTAGCAGAATTGGAATATGCATTAACAACTAATTCAAAAATATCACAGCTGTTTCAGATTCCCTTTGAATAAAACAGATGACATTTTGGCAGCATCAGATGTGCCTAAGAAGTTTGGTCATTCCTTCTAATTCCCAGGCCACTCTCTTTCAGCTTTTAATTAAAGAAATAAACAGCATTTATCCCTTGACAAATAAAATACCTGTGGAAGGAACTAACACCCATAGAATCCCAGTGTATCCCTCTGTTTCCATGAGAACACAGTTTACCAGTGGGTTGGATCTGAAGGGCAGAGGGGACCTGCAAAACTTGCTAGTCTCTAGTTTATTTTTCAGAGCCAAAGAAAGTTAGAATAGGTTTGAGATAATCTTTCTGTGTAATAAGAATTCTAAAATTGTATTTTTATGATCATTCCAGAATATGAAAACCAACTCCCAACTTTTTTTTGTAAAAAAATGCAAATAGTATACCAGAATAGACATTAGACTGGAAGAGAAGAAAGAAGGACTTGGGATATAGCTCTCAACCACCTCACCATTCACTAGATCAGTGACCATACAGACATCACTTAAATTATCCCTGTCTAAATTTCCCCATCTGTAAAATGGGGATGTAAATAAACCATCTTAACTATTGTTATGGTAATTAAATTTATGAGTTGAGGTGAAACCTTAAAAATTATAAGGTACTATAAAAATGTAAATGTTTTCAAAAAGAAGACCATAGAAAGGAACGTTACAAACCAACCACTTCCAAGGTATTGAATACGTTCTACAATATTGCTGAGATGAATGGAACATTGCTGAAAAACCAGAAAGTGATATACTCAACAGTAATCAAACAGTAATTGGGTTTTCTTAACTTTGTTCATGGAGGGCCAAACTAGTTTCAGAGTCACCTGTAGACTATTTTTGATCAATGGACATTTGTTTATTTGGTTCATTTTATATCATTATTAAGATCATAGGGTTTAGATGTAGAAGAACTTTTGAAAACACCTGCAAGGGCTCCTAACCTACTTTGTGTCATGGACACTATTGGTATGTGAAGACAGTGGGCTCCTTTTTGGAATCTTTGTAAAAGTATAAAGTAAAATTTATGGAATTTCAAAGAAAAACAATTTTATTTAATTCAGCTATCTCTCTCTATCTATCTATCTATCTATCTATCTATCTATCTATCTATCTATCTATCTATCTATCTATACTTTAAACATTGAAAGACTTTAGACTAACAATCTTTCATCTTGTCCAACTCTCCCTTATCATTTTGCAGATGAGATACCTGATGCCAAGAGAGGATACACAAGTAGTGATAGAGGTGGGAGTTGAATTCAGTTCCTCTTACTCCAAATCCAGTAAAATAACAGGGATTGAGTTAATTAGATTTTTTTTACTTACAATTTTTTACTGCTTCTTGTAATATTGGGCTATATTTTGAAAATCCCTTGCAACATCACTGTTCTTTAACATTTCCATTATAATGATTGCTGAATAGATAGATCTAAAGTTCATGTCTATATAGACTGAACAAGTTGAGCTGCTCATACTTTCTCCTCAAATATTCAAGATTTTGAAATTATGAACATGAAACTACAGAGAGATAGTGTGGTCCAGTGGATAGAGTTCTGAATTTGAGAGATTTGGATTAAAATCTAGTCTCATGGGCTTACTAACTATATAATCCTGGGCAAGTCACTTAAGTGTGTGCCTCAGTTTTCTCATTTGTAAAAATTAATGGTTTAGACTGTATGGCTTCTAAGGTCCCTTCCAGTGCAAAATCTTAGAATTTATGAGTGGGCATCTCTCCCAGTAGATTGTGTAAACTCCTTGAGGGCATTTTTCTTCATATTCTGAATCATTAGATCGTGACACATGCTTTAAAATGGAAAGAAGGAAGGAAGGAAGGAAGGAAGGAAGGAAGGAAGGAAGGAAGGAAGGAAGGAAGGAAGGAAGGAAGGAAGGAAGGAAGGAAGGAAAAAGAAAGCAGAGAGGGAGGAAGAACATTGTCTTGATCAATTCCATTTCGAAAGATCATTAATACTTTGTATTGTCAAGAACCCCCACTGAAATGACATTCAGCAATCATTTGAGATGTAGATCAGATATCTGGTGAAAAGCTGACTTAGCACTTGGACCCCAGAGGCATTAAATCCTATGAGCATTGGTCTACTTAGCACTGGTATATTATTTACCAGAGGTGCATAAATGTTCTTCCCATGGGAGTTACTGCCCCTTGTAACAATGGGTTATGTAACTAAGCATTTTCACATAATAAATTAGCAACTATGAGCAGGTTATACTTATGAATGTTAACACACATTAGAGTTCTGTTC
The DNA here is from genome assembly GCF_003287225.1 of Phascolarctos cinereus. NCBI lineage: Eukaryota > Metazoa > Chordata > Mammalia > Diprotodontia > Phascolarctidae > Phascolarctos > Phascolarctos cinereus. Next base: position 370,057,240 of record NW_027555847.1, read on the forward strand.
ACTTCAGTCAGCTTTTTACCAAACTCCTGTCTTGTACCAATGCAGGTAATGTGGGAGCTGGGGTTTGCATTTGTCTTAAGCACTTATCATGTATAATTGTGAATTGTAGCTATTTCTGCATATGCCAGATCACCTTGCTAAGACCAAAAGCTCTACAAGGCCTAGAGTCAGTCATGTCAATTCAACAATCATTTGCATTCCCCCACCCCTTCCTAGCATAGTGTTCTTCACCCAGTAGTGGCTTACATATTGTTGCTACTGAATTGGATTGATTTCTTTAGTTATTTGCCTTGTGGTATTTTAGGTAGAATCTATTGAAAAACAAAGAACAATAAAATTATGAGGAAGCATGCTGAAGAAGGGGTGAGGTCACCAAAGGTCATGGTCAATAGAACAGAGTCTTTGGTCTATGAAAATCCTTAGTGACTTTATGACTTCCTAGTCATTGATTACTTACTTTGAGGTTGCCCTACTTTAGGTAAATGGGCACTAACTCCTGACCTTTTACATGTGACAATCCATAAAAGCCTACAATAAATTATGCCCAGGATTGAAAGCCATCAAGGATTCTAGCAGTCTGCAAGATAAATAATATCTCAGCATTTTTATTTCCTGGCTTGCCTAATGAATATTAACATCTCCACTCTATGTGTGTAGAGAATGAATGACATTTTGCTTTTTGAAGGGGGGAGGTATAAATAAATTAATTGTAGTCTTTCTGTTATAGTTCTATTTCTAGGGATAGGGCATATCTGTATACCTAGAAGAGACAGGGGCATCACAGCTATTTCATGTAGTGAATATCTCAAATTAGTGGTAGTGGTCAGGATCTTTAACCTTAGCTCAGTAGATCAGTCATGGAAGGTGAAACCACAGATAATATGGAAACTATTATCATCAGAGAATTTTAAAACTGGATAGAACCTAAGAAGTCATATAATCTAATCTCTTCATTTTAATATAAACAGAAATTCAGAGAGTTTAAACAATGCTGCCTTGACGAGCATATTAGGGCTAGAAGTACTCAAATCGTCCAGCACTGAGAGTACAGCTGAGATGAAATATCAACATACCACTTTACAGCCCCTTGGTAAGTTGAACCAAGCAGGTTTTCCATTCCTGTTACAAAAAGGCACCAAAACACAGGGCAATAAATACTGGTTCTGGAATTAAGGCCATGGTGCTCAAATCCCAGCTCTTCATCAAAGTCATTTGGGTGACCTTAGATAAGTCCCCTAAAATCTTGGGTCTCCAGTTCACTTATATATAAAATAAAGAGGCTGAACAAGATGAGTAAAAGTCTCTTCCAACTCTAGATTTATGATCAAGTACAATTGTTTTTAGATTCTCAACAATTTGAGAGGTTTTCTGCTAGATGACAGAAACACAACAGACCTTATTTTCAAGGATCATACTTTTTTTTTGGGGGGGAATGTGTAAATGTTTAAGGATATGTGTGTATATGTATCGCATATGTGAAATGTGTATATTGTAGGCATCTGTGTATATGTACACATGTATATTCATGTAGGTAAAACACAAGTGTAGATACATACCTACATTGTGCCTCAATGTGTACACATACATGTTTGTGGATACATGTGTCATAACATGCCTATATGTACTGCATACACATATGTGTATTGTCTGCATATGTATACATTTTGTGTGATCGAGCATCTGAATACAGACATTATAAACACAGGGTAGTACAAAGTAATTTTGGAGGTGGGGGGAGGATAATACAAGTAACTGGTTGGAGGGGGGTGGGCAGGCAAGACCTATGCTTTGAAGGTAATTATGGTTTGCATGAGATGGAGATGTGGATGGAGAGTATTCTGAGTACAACCGACAGACTACAGGGGCCCAAGAGAATACAAAAAATGTACCATGTCTGGTGACCAGGAAGGGCGATGATTTGACTGCAGTCATTCTCATAAGACTTCCAGTCATGACTTTTCTATAATAGACCCAAAGCTTCCATGATCGTATTTGTATTATAGGATTATCAGTTGGAATCTCTTGCTCCCATTGAGATGTTCTTAAATAGAATTGGACTGACTATTGAGTAATTATAATTTTGACAATTAAATAGCAGTAGAAACAGTTTATAAGCTATAGAATTAAATTCCCTCCCACTAGAAAGGGGCTATTTATTTTCGCTGAAGTGAATTACCAGCTTTCTGAAAACAGATTCTGTATCTTCTGAAAATAAGGACAATTCAGTTTTCAAGGGGAACAAGATCTCTTTGCAATCCATTTCACCCCATATCTCACCCAACATAAAAAACCCACAAAAAACCCTCTTTTAGGACATACTTATCACATTAATATTCAGACTGTCTGAAATTTTTCTTCTTGTACTCATTACACATCAATACTAATTCTGCTCTCTGTAGCAATACAGAATAAATCTAATTTCTCATCTAAATGATAACATTTTAAATGCTTTATTAAAGTTATTGTAAGTCTTTAAGTTCAACTTTCTCCAGATTGACTGTTCCTACCTTTAATTGCCCCCATGCTACCTAAAGTTTTACTCTTTCTGGCCAAAGGAACATTTTATTTTGCCATTGCACAAATGTGATTTGAAATGGGTGATATTCTGACATGTCTTTAAAAAAATAGAAAACATGTTTTCTACACCTCTTCTCATCATCTTTGTTGCATTCCTAAATCCTCTGAACACTTTAGTTGGCCAGTGGCCCTTCTAAATAGTGACTCTCAAAGCAGAATATTGCACTATAGGTGTGGTGGGATGAGTTGTTGCTGTTACTGTTGTTTTTAAGTCATTTTTGACTCTTTGTGACCCCATTTGGGTTTTTCTTGGCAGAGAAGCTGGGGTTGTTTGCCATTTCTTTCTCCAACTCATTTTATAGATTAGGAAAGTGAGGCAAAGAGAGTTAAGTGACTTGCCCAGGGTCACACAGCTAGTTAGTGGCTGAGGCCACATTTGAAATCACAAAGAGGAGTCTTCCTGACTCCAGGCCCAGTCCTCTATCCAATGCACCACCTAGCTGCCCCCAGTTGAACAATTACACTTCAGTTTTAAAATAATCATGTTAATACAAATTGTTACATCATTGGTTTATTTTTCATTTATGCTCTACTATTTATATTGACCCTTTAGTAAATGAGAAGCCGTATCTGTATTTTTTTTCCAGGACTATTAAGCCCCATCTTCTTTATCCTGTAAAAATATGATTTTTTTTAGTCTTAATGCAGAGCTTTACAAACATTTCTATTGCGTTTCATCACATTTAGTATTGACCTATCATTTCTGATTCTTGAAAGTAACATTCATTTAGTTTGGAACGACTTGTTTGTAGAGAACCTAGGCTCACAGTGATACCTTTTAAATATTTAGAAAAGAAAGCATCAGTTTCAAACCATCTTCTTAATCATCCATTATATAATTGTGTGGGATATGGACTAAAACCTGTCTGTCTGTAGTTACTAAAATTATCCTTCCCTGTTTTGGGGGAAAATAGTGGTGGTTTACAAGGACAGAATTTTGAGGCAAAATTTGTCTTCTTGTGTTATCTCATCCACTGAAATATAAATTCTTTTAATGGTAGATACTCTCACTTTTGTTATTATATCCTTTGCATCTTGCACATTGTTTGGTGAGTACTTAATAAATTCTTGTTGATTGATTAATTGTGAATTTTTTTCATTGTTCCCACATCTACTTTATGGACAAACAAGGAATAAGTCTGTTCCAATGTCTGTGTGATACCCCTGAATGTTCTTTTTTGCTGTTGTTGTTTTTGTCTTTGTTTTTAATTCTACTAGAGAAACTACTTACTGTTTTTTTTTTTACATGCAGTAGGCCCTCTGTCAGTGCTTACCATTGTCTGCTGGCTAAAAGAATTGGTACTCAGGATTGAAAATGCAGAATTTTTTTTAAGGAGTTCATGCTTTGTAAGATCTCAGCCACACTTTTGGCATCAGTGATAATTCATAGCTACTATCTATATTTTTCTAAGGGGATAATTGTATTTATTTTGAATAGATTTTAAAACTGATAATTTTGACTGTTTAAAATGAAAAAGAATGAGAAGGTGTAGATAGTGGGGGATGTGAGGCAGCTTTGTTATGGCAAGCAAACTCCTAAGATAAAATGAGCTCTTACTGGGAAACCAACAAGTTTTAATATGGGGAATTGTGTTGCCAAATCAGAACTTCAGGTATTTGACACAAGCATACATTAAGATGACAGCATGAACCAAAAGCTGCAGGAGAAGGAACTACAAAAAAAAAGGAAGGGCTTTAAAATATTTGGAAATTCTCCCAAGATGCCATTGGCTCCACCAGTACATCAGATTCTGAATGTCAAATATATACAAGATGAACTCTTGCCTTGGGGCTTTTAGAACATACTGGGAGAATTATGTAGGTTACTGACTTGTGCTGCGTAGGCAGAGAGATAGACTTTTCACATGGCAGTGCAATAAAGCAAGTATTTGTCAGGTTCCAAATTGGAACCAACAATAAATTGGCTATTTGCAACACTCCTATTTCAGGCATGATGCAAACATCTTTTACTCATGTATAATGGATGACAGGTACAGTTCTAGATGTGTTAGTGGGCCAGTATATTTCATCATGATGTTATTATCTTATAATAAGAAAGTCTAAAATAGAAAACCAGAAAATACTCTGGTTACTTCTCATCTCCTCTTTTCCAAACACGTATACTTGGAAGATTTCAAATTAAAAAAAAAAACTTTAATAATCAAGTATTTAATATCAGCTATGGGGCACATTTTGATATTCGAGTACATAATGTCAGCTTTTGGGGATGGGAATAGAATTGGGAAAGAATACTCTTAGCCAAAAAGATAAATACATTTAAAATGTTTCTATTATGACTGCAGAATCAATTGGATTTTGTGGGATGACTTTCATTACTTCAATGATGAATTAAACATTTTATTCAGCTCCAGCAGACTTTTCATTTGTTCTACTTTTCCTCTACTATTTTGTATTTTCTTCAAACTACTCAAGATCTTAAAATGAATAAATGATTTTAAACTCAGTATTTTATATATCCTACTTCAAAGTCTACTTCTACTTCCAAAACAGCTCCTACTCTGGGACCATTGCTTGAAATGCCCCTCTTCCCTTTTGTCTCTTTTTCATTATTCAAGTAAATTTTTTTAAAAAAAAAGCATATTCCTTCTCCTCCAGGAAACTTTCCCAGATGAACCAAAATATAGGAAATAATTTTATCTTACTGTATTCCTCCTAAACATGAAATTCCAACAATGTATTTTGCTTAAATCCAGTTCTTTATGATATACAGGATTATTTATTGATAATTCAGCAAGCAAAGACCTACACACTTCCCTGCAAAAGCAAATAATTTGTGTATTGCCCCAGTAATAGTTTTCTAGGCTTTGTCTTGCTGTCAATTGTCTGTCCCTTCTGGTCTTCCACTCTCTTGTATTCCAGGTAACCTTCCCATACTCAGGAGAACTGCTTAAGTCTGTTACTTAATATATGCTCAAGGAATGTAAATTCATCTTAACATTGACTTGAGCAACAAAAATTTACAGAAATAAATGCACGGGGTGGAGAGAGGTAATTAAGAAACATTCACTGAGCATAAATGTAAATGACTTACAGATTTAGATCACAGTCTCATAGGGCTAGATCTTAAAAGTACCCTCAGAGTCCATCTAGTTCAACATCCACATTTTTATAGACGAGGAAACGGAAAACCAGGCGTGTCAAATGACTTACCAAAGTAACCCAAGTATTTCAGTAGACTAGCAGTCAGATCTCTCTGTCTTTCTGTCTGTCTGCCTTTCTCTCTATCTTTATCTCTCTGTCTGTCTTCCTGTCATTCTGTCTCTCTGTCTACCTCTGTGTTTCTGTCTCTCTGTCTCTCTCTGTCTCTCTCTCACTCTCACCGTCTCTCTCTCACACACACACACACTCTCTCTCTCTCTCTCTCTCTGTCTTTCTGTCTGTCTGCCTTTCTCTCTATCTCTCTGTCTCTGTCTTCCCATCATTCTGTCTTTCTCTGTCTCTCTATCTCTGTCTCTGTCTCTGTCTGTCTGTTTCTCTCTGTCTCTGTCTCTCTGTCTACCTCTGTGTCTCTGTCTCTCTCTCTGTCTCTCTCTCTGTCTCTCTCTCTCTCTCTCTCTCTCTCTGTCTCTCTCTCTCTCTCTGTCTCTCTCTGTCTGCCCGCCTTTCTCTCTATCTCTCTGTCTCTGTCTTCCCATCATTCTGTCTTTGTCTGTCTCTCTATCTCTGTCTCTGTCTCTGTCTCTGCCTCTCTCTCTCCTTTTCCTCATTTCTAACATGAGTGGATTGTATTAAGAAATAAATGAACCCCTTCTAACTCCAACAATCTATGTTCCTTCTCTCAACAATACAGGATTATATAAACATCTTGCCATATAGCTTATTCTCTTTTTCAAATTAGATCCCTGACATACATAAACATCCATCTCTGAACTGCAAAATAAAGGTCTGTGGTGATGTATCATCTGGAGCCCATAAGGTGTACTTAGAAAGGCTCATGTTCAATACGGGTAAAAAGTGATTGTGCTGAGGGGACTACCCTAAATGGATTCTGGCATGCCATTTGTTGCACAATTTACTGCACTGCCAACTCACTGCCAGATTTCAGCTCTATTTTAAATGAAAAGTGTGTTGAAATGGTTCAGGGATATGGCTACTGCAGCAGGCCATTTCAGCAACAGTCTATATGTTCATGCACCTTGTTTAACAGGAGTTAATTTAAGAGTCCCCATCAAAAATCTTGCAAAGATTCTAAAATTCTCTATTTTAAAAGAGAAATGGCTATATGGAAAGTGTGTTGGACTTGACATCACCAGAGCCCTAGTTTCCATTCCAGGCTTAGACAAATACTAGCTATATGGACATGACTAAAGGAGATTACCTCTCTGCGCCTCTGTTTCCTTATCTGTCAAATGAGGATTCTAACACCTGAAATATTTACCTTTTAGGGTGTCTTATAGACCAAATGAGAAGTAGAGAAAGTTATTATTATTATGCTGAATTTTGTTTGCTTCTTTTTAATTTGTTTGCCAAAAAATACAGAGTATTTGGAGGATGCATACTGATTAGTAAATGCAAAGGTTTGTTGCCTTCAGATTGAGAGATACAAGTTCATTTTCAATTTGTAAAAAAAAAAAAAGTATCACTACTTTGGTCATTGCAAAGTGCTCTAGCCATCTGAATTCAGGAAATATTGCTGTAGAAAGTGGGAACATTTCATAACCTAAAAATGACCTTAACAGTGTATAACAGGGTAGGTTAGATATTGATTCATTCTGAATTACAACGTACTTGTATAAATTTGTTAAATGAATCACTAATGCAATGATTACTTATCTTCCAGCAGGTCCTAGATTTTATCCATAAGTTTGCTCTCTTCACCCACGCTAGTCAGAAAAAAAGCAAACAAACAAACAAAAAAGCCAACACTCTCTACACTTTAGTATATGGTCTTTGTTTTCTGAGTTACTGTGTTGTACATTTCCTACTAGTTAACCATCTGATAATAAATGAACTTCTCTGAACTCACCTAGCTTTGTTCATAGGCACTTTTTATGACATTTGTGGAAATGAACTGAATCGAATTCGCAAGGCTGTTCCTTGGATAGCCTTTGATTGGCTTCTTACTGGCCTGTACCTGAAGGAATTCCTATCTAGCAAAAACCACAAGAACCTGAGTTGCTCAAGTATATTGGCCTTTGAGTATTCAGCATCACCTCTGCAGGAAGAAGAGGTGTGAGAATGAGACTTTAAGGGATTAAAAAAATGTATAGATTAAGCTAATATAAAGCAAAATTATACACACACATATACACATACACACACACACACACACACACACACACACACACACATATATATATATACACATACACACATACACTATATATACATATATATACACATATACACACACACACACACACACACACACACACACACATATATATTTGCCATAGTATCATGGAATATACTTTTGAGGTCAGGAAACCTAACCCACATCCTCAACTTATTAATTATATGACTATGGGCAAACTCCACCCTTCTCTGGGGTTCAGTTTCCTGAGCTATAAAAAGATGTGTTAGTGGGCCACTTAGTGGAAACCCAGTAGATGCAGAAATATGTATGCAATTTTAAGGGGAAGAGTAGAAAGGGGAGATATTTATTTGCTGTAAATCCATTGATCAGTCCTAGAAGTTTGCTGGTGGTTACTATTCATAGCATGGTATTACAACAGCTATAATTGTTTCTTTTTGTTTATTCCAATTAGACCCTAAGGGGGCTTTCTGCTTCCCAACATGATAAATCCAAAGTGAATGAAATATCAAGAGGTGAATGGCTTTGTAAAAGTTCACCTCCTCATATCTGCTAACATATTACTGATCTTCAAAGATCCTCTGCTCAGAGTCTTCATTTGCCATTCATGAATATTTCACATGCGTCCATGCACCACTGAAAGAAATATGCACTGCATTGTTGGCACACATTTTACAAGCTACAGTCGACATACAGGCAGGAAATACAAAGTGCATTTGCATTGTGTTGAATATTTGAAATGTGTTCACAACACCTGTGCCCTGTCACCTGTGATTCTTCTCAATGTAGAGAGAAAAACTAGTGACAACAATGTTTCATCAATGGTTCTGCTCTGTCAGAGTGTACATGGTAGAATCATGGCCCCCCAATCCAAAAAGGCCATGTGTTGGTGCTGTGTGAGGGGGTAGGAGGGACATGAAAAGCTAATTCTCAAATTGAAAACCAAAAGAGAGGAGATAATATATGAGGGTTTATGCCTAAGTCATTCACCTCTAAAGCTTTAAATTCTAATCTCAATATGGATACCACTAGAGAATGATTTATGGAGACCTTGCTTAAGACCCCATCTGTTCACACCATGAGATGCTAATGCAAATGTTTCCAAAGCAAGTATGGGAAGCTCTGTCTTGGGAGTCATTTGAAAAGAAACTGGACAATGCATTACAAAATAAACAGTGGGAAACAACCCGGAACATCTCCCTTGAGAATGGACTAAATGTGTTCTAATATTATAGATTGATAGTCAACAATGTTAAAGTATTAACAATAAATAAAATTGACTGAAAGGTCTATGTTAACCAGTGACCCCATGTAAAGGATGGTCACCAAAAAGGCATTTGATTTAGCTTGTCTAAGGTGGAGAGGAAGACCTTTCAGAAAAGTAGTCTGATTGGAATGCATATGTATGGGCAGTGATAAGACAATGATTAAGTATTAAGTATCTATCTGTCAGTCTGTCTGTATATATGCATTCATATAAGTAAATTTTAAATATACAAACATATATTAAATCTTTTATATATGCATATTTATTAAAAATTAAAGATTATTATATAAAATCTTTAATCATAGTCTTATCCCTACCAGTGCATACGTGTGTATACACATAGGCCAACTACTGCACTGATGGTAAATTCTTCAACTTGTAAAGGCTACAAGCCAAGACCAAAATGGAGGGAGTGTTGGTGCATGATTGTTTTTTTTTTTGTTTTGTTCATAGATGATTGTGCAGTCAATGGAGCCTCTGAAGCTAAGGAATAACAAAGTATGGGACATTTCTCTACTGTTTGTGCTAATTTTAGCCTGACTATTAACACCAAGAAAACACAGGTCCTCCGTATGTGAAACCATTGGTTTCAGCAAATGGAGACATTTTGAATGCTGTGGATAAGTTAACTTACCTTGGCAGTGTACTTTCTAGGGATGTACACGTTGATAATGAGGTTGACACACACATTACCAGAGCTAGCTCAGTGTTTGGGAGGCTCCAAAGGAAAGCATGAGAGAGAAGAGGCAATAGACTGACTACCAAACTGAAGGTCTACAGAGCCATTGTGCTGACTTTGTTGTTGTATGCCTGTGAAACCTGGACAGTAGACTAGCACCATGCTAGTAAACTACATCACTTCCATTTGAATTATCTTGGGAAGATCCTGAAGATCACCTGGCAGGATAAGATACTGGACACTGAAGTCCTTTCAATAACTAAACTGCAAAGCATTCAAACTCTATTGCGGAGAAAGCAACTCCAATGGACTCATCACGTTGTTCTAATGCAAAATGTACACTTGCCAAAAAGACTATTCTATGGAGAACCCACACGGGGCAAATGTTCTCAGAGTGGTCAGAAGAAGTGATAAAAGGACACTCTCAAGGTCTCTCTTAAGAACTTTGGAATTGATTATGTGACATGGGACACATTGACACAGGACTGCCCAGCACATCATGTCCTCATCAGAGAAGGTGCTGTGCTCTATGAGCAAAGTAGAATGAAGTAGCTTAAAAGAAACACAAGTAGTGCAAATTTAGAGAATCTACCCCAAATGCTCACATGGACTATTTGTGCCCAACCTGTGGTAGAACATTCCGAGCTCTTATTTGTCTAAGCAACCACAGTCGGACACACTGTAACTTGACTCTAACATAGTGATGTCATTTTGGTCCTCTCCAAGAATGAAGGACAACATCCACCATCATGTATACACATACATCTAGATGTATATACATATATATGGATACATATATGTGGATAAATACATAAGCACACGTATACACATATACACATACATATACATAATATGTGTGTATGTGTGTATATATACATATATATGTGTGTGTATATATATATATAATATATATATACATGTGTGTGTGTGTGTGTATGCATACATATACACTCTGAAGTTTTCATGCCCTTTGGATTCAAAGTCACATCTAACTGAAAAATGCAAGAAAAGAATGCAAGAGGAGGGAAACTGGATCATACATGAAATCTTCCAAAATGAGTCAAAAATTAAAGATTAAAATCTCTACAGTCACTCTCCAATCTGCTGCATGATCTCCACACCCTCCCCCATTTTAGTTGACTAAACAAGAGTGTGGAAGGTGAAGTAATCCAGGACAGATAAAACAGCGATATGCTAGGGAATGGGGGAGATGCTAGCACCCCAGATTTAGCGCTGGAAGGGACTTTAGATCTCATCTCATCCTTCTGCCCCCAGTTTACAGATGAGGAAGCAGATCCAGAGAGGTGAAGTCACTTTTACCATGCTTCACAGGTAACAGGCAGTATAGCTAGGGGTTGAACCCAGGCACCAAATCTGGTAAATTGTCCACTACAGAATTCAGATAACAAAGCCAGTTCTTTCTAGGTTCTAGCTTGTCTAAGCTCAATCACTTATTAGCTATCAATTAATGATTCAAAAGCCTAATTTCTTCAACTCTATGATTTCTATAATTGTATCCATCCTATCTACTTATTTGTAATGATAATCAAATGAGATACTAAATATGAATGTACATTCTAGAGTACTGAGCAAATGTATATTATCATGCTTATTATTATCATTCATCAAAGCAGATTATACAAGAAAATGGAAGAAACTTTTCAACATATCATTACATACTGTACAAGTTTTGCAACTTTTCAACATCTAGAATTATATCTCAAAAGCTAAAAGACTCTCATGGACTGACTGGAATATCAGAAACCCCCACACACAAATGGCAAACTCTGTCCCTCTGTCTCTTTCTGTCTCTGTCCCTCTGTCTCTGTCTGTCTGTCTGTCTGTCTCTCTCTATATATATGTATAATATATATATATATACACATACACATATATACATATATATATATATATATGTATAATATATATATATATATATATACACACATACACATATATACATATGTATACATACATACATACATGCATACACACATCTATATCTATATCTTGGAGAACTTTACCAGTAAACTGTGTTGGAACAGAGATAATCAAAGACCAAACCATTGTCCACAATTGTACAAACATACAAATGATTTGTTAAGAAAAAAAGTCCTGCTATACCAAATATTGAGAACTGTAAGATACATAGAGAAATAACAACTTTCAACAGAGAAAGGATTAATGGGGAAAAAAATCACATGGGAACAGTTTGATGTTTACATCATTATCAGTATCGTGTTTTGTACTGGAATTGTACTGAGTATATTTTTGTTGACCCATTTTATCCACCCATGCAATAGTACACTGAATGTTAAATGAAATAAGAAGAAAAATGAGATAATGATTTTTCTATGAAAATTTCTATCTGAATTCCATAAAAAAGGTAAAAACTATCATTCTATAATAATGACTATTAGTGATAATTATTACATACTATATACAAAGCATTTTTTGGGATGCATAATAATTAAAAAAAAATTGATGAGATACAGACTACTCTGCCCTTTGGGAGTTTTCAATTAATTTGGAGAAACAAATACATACGAAAAATAGCCTAAAGTTGACAGGACATATAATTCTAGGTCTCAAATGAATGTTACTGTCAATAAGTGCTTTAGAAGTTCAGTGGAAGAGACATCACTCTGAGCTGGGATGTTCATAAACGAGGAGGGAGGACTTGTGGGAAACTCTGAAAGATGGGCCAGATTATTTCCCGCCCTTCTTTCTAAGGCTTGAATTTAAAAGAACAATTGCTTTGAGGATTGGCTGGATTACTACAAAATCTCAATAAGTTTCCCTTTAGAAAAATTATTAAATATAATGCATCTCCTTAAGGGGAAGACCGCTGCTTCCAACACCAACAGATTGTCTCCAAAAACCAAACCCAAAAGCAACCAAACTGATGGGCTCATTAGTAACAATAGCACTGCAGTTCAGTTCAGAAAGTTAAGCAATTTTAAGACTGTCCTTTTCATTTCTACTATTATTAAACATCAATAATCAATATAAACATTTCTTAAGTACCTGATTTATGCCAGATACTAGGCTAAGTACTAGAGATTCAAACATTCAAAAAGAAATTATCTGCCCTCAAGGAGCTTACAGTCTAATGCAGGAAAACAAACCACAAAAGGAAGAGAAAAAAGACAGAGGGGTACCCACCACTGGGACATAGCATAGAAGACAAAATACAGCTGATGAGCAAAGAGGAGATATCTGAACAGAGCTCTCTCCTCAGATGATGGTTTGGAATTCATGGTCCCACTCTCTAATCAGAGAAACAAAGGATGGTGATGGGGTGCAGAAGTCCCAAGGCTTATATTGCAGGATATCATGTTAAATTGTCTGTTTGCCATTTTCCTCTGAAATCTTTCAATGGTCTTCATTTTAAAATTCATATTATATTGTATATTAAGGAGCATTACCTTTAAAATATCGCATACCCAAATCCTTTTGATGTCCAGTTAAGAAAAATGCCATTTCTCCATGAAATAGAAAAGTACAATTTTTAATAAAAATTGTGTTGGGAGAAAGGAAGAGAAAGAGGAGATAGATGGAAGGAAAGACAAAGAAGAAAAAAGAAAAAGAAAAGGCAGAGAGACAAAGGAAAAGAGAGGAGGGAAAGATGAAAGGGCCATACAAAGAGATAAAGAAAGACAGAGGAGGGGAGAGGGAAGGAGGGAGAAAAAAGAAACAAAAAGGAAAAAAAAATTAAAATGAAGCATTTCTAAGTAAATATTGGGATTTAAAGTGATGAGAAACAGATTGGGTGTTGCCTGTCAAAGCCCAAAGGCCACATAAAAAATGGCGAGGTAACAACAGCTTTAACTCATTGAAATGCATTCTTTAGTCCTTGAAATTTCACATGCAAGTCTTACTCTCCACTGGCTCCTTAACAGATGTCAATGAATCAGACATACAGGGCCCAGGAAATGAAGTGCAAATACCACCTCGGTAGCTGCTGGGAGCTGAAGCTGCAGACTGCACATCCTGATTTCAGTTTTCTTGGACATCTACTACCCAAACAGGCATTTTAAACCAAAAAGCTTGAGTGTAAAGGATCAGCTGCCAATAGCACTCTGACACTAACCTAGCATACATAGTGGCAGCTGCATAATAAACACAACGAGACAGACCATAAATGCCACACAACCCTAACTTGCTTTGAGGAGACAGTTCCAAGTTCTAAACAGGAAATCTCTTTTTTAACTCTTGGTATGGCTAGAATTCAATATTACTACAACTATTTATGAAGTTATTTTAAGGTCTTAACATCCTTGAGAATGAAATCCTTAAAATGAAATTGATGCTACCATCCTGTTCAAAGTAGCCTAATAATTACTAAAAAGAAATGACTTTGGAGATTTCCGTAGCAGGATTATGAATCATCTTCAGAATTTCCTTGAAGTGCTATGCATATTTATTCACATTTGACCTCTGAAGATATCACAGTGTGATCACCTAAGCTGTATGGCTATCATTGGCCCGTGTGTACAGCGCTCAGATTTTGTGGAGGCTCAGTCAGGAGGACTCATGACTATGAGAATGGGTGATTTCTAATGGCATTTTGAGTACCATGAGAGGTGAGACTGTACACCAGTCTGAAGTAAAATGGAATCTCAAGGAACAAACACTGACAGTCTGCTCTCCACCAGTCGATTAATTGGTTAAAAACTAAAAAAAAAAAAAAATCTTTTGGAACATCCATTTGGTTATTTGGTTGGTCCATGGTAAATTTTTTAAAGGTTCTAGGGAGTTAATCATTCAAGGAGGAACTACCAAAGTGCTCTATTTCTAGTTTTAACTATATATTGTGTCTAGATGAGTCATAATGCTTCTCAGGAACTTTGTTTTTTAAGCTGAGAAATGGGTCTGTAAAAGTACCTAGCCAGCAGGTTTGCTGACTACTCAGTCAACTTTGCTATCCATTCTCTTTCCTTGTAAGTTCATGTATATGTAAAATAAGTGGGTTGGGGTAAGAAAAAGTAGAAATAGAATGATAGGAAAAGAAAAGATAATTAATGATTATAAAAGCACTTTGACAGCCTTGGATGAAAGAGTCCATATAAGCTCAAAGTAGTATTAATGACCACTGAATATGCTTTGCTCGGCAGTATATGCTTCTCTCCTGTTGGCACATAACTCCCATTAATGCTAATTGCAGTTAACTGTGTATCAAAGGGGAAATTGATCTTTCTTTGTTGAGCATCAGCTCTAGAAGACATTATTTCTCATTTTAGTAAAGGCCTTTGTTTTTCCCATTTGAGGCAAAAGTGAATGCTTTAGTGCAGATCTGGGGATATTATTTTTTTCCCTTGTCCTTCAAGCTGAGGCACAGCATACTTAGCTGTCACTGGAACCAAAAGGTCAAAGAAGTCCCTGCTGGACCTGAACAACCCAAACATAATCCGACTCCCAGTTTCTTCAGTTTTGGAAGAAAAAGAGAAGGTCAGTGATAAAAAGAGGTGAAGAGGCAGTAATGATTTCCTGAGAAATCTAAATGGAAGGAACCTAGAACTAGCACTCCTGGCTTCTAGAACTGGCTTGGCTACCAATAATTGTGTGATTTTGGACAAGTCACTTAAACTCTCTGGTTCCCAGGATACTCATTTGACATGAAAGGGTTGGGATTAGATGATATCTAAGATTCCTTCCTATCATCTTCAACACTCTATGATCCTCTGTTGCCAAAATCAAGGTCAACAAGTTCACTTCTTAGTTTATAGTGTTACTCACGTAGATGGGAACTCCTGAACCCTCTTACCTGGAAGCCTATAACTGCCTTTATTTTAAACAAGCACACATTTTCACGCACACAGAGTATTCTTTATATTTCCTTTTTGCCTTCATGGGAGTAAGAGAGATGTCATTTTTCAACCTTGTTAAAAGCTCCTGTTATAGAAATTGCCAGATCTATTAGTATATCTTAATTACCACATCTTGTGCAGCTTTTAGCCTCTTGTGGGGCAGAATTGTCATGATTTATGCTATACTAACAATGATATTTTTACATTAGTAAGCAATTAAAGAACCAAACAGCACCCCTGGGAAGTTTAGAAAGGATTGGAAGGGCTGCCATCACTTTGAATTATAGCCAGCCTAATTGTATTTACAGAAACCTTAGAAAAGAATAATACCTTGTCAAAATATTTATACTTCTCACAACAAATGTTTGCAGAAAGAACAGCTTTTGTGGCCCTGATTTACTCTTGAAGTTGAGCTCAAAGTTCAAGAAAATGGACTCAGCTAAGGTCATATGTGGACAGTAATGAGTGACAGGTTTCAGGCTTCTCAGCCCCAACCATTCAGATTAAAGTGATTCACAATAGGCTGCATGCTTGCTTTCTGTGAACACCTAGCAAAATGATGGGTATGATGCTTATCTGTTCCCAGCTGCTTTCTATCCATGTATGTCCTAATGACAGCCACCTCCTAATGGAGGCAACCAGTGTGGCTAAAGGCAAGGGACTCCTGCCAAAAGAGGGGGGGAAATTAAAGCTGGGCTTCATTCCTTCAAAGTCTTAGAATCCAGAGTCCCAGACCTGAGCAGCTACTGGCAGATTTATTTCCTGGCCATTAGTGGGTTTGGGTTTGTTTCGCCTAAGGCAATCTCTCTCCCCTACAAATTTACTGTCTTAGAATTACCTCATTATGTGAAACAGCCTCGAATAATATATGTGAATAATTGCAGGCAAGTGACACCTGATTAGGGCATTGCTGCTCTTTTGATCTCAGCTTTTAGAGGCCCTTGCCCCACCCCCTCCTTTAGCTAAAAAGTCAGTGAAAACCGCAAACTATTCTACAGGCTGCCTACTTTAGTACAATCAAATAAAGCTGGTACAGCTCTTAGACCTAAGTTGAGGCTTCAATAATATGACCTGTATCAGACCTCCCTTCACTGTCACTTAAGGTTCTCAAATCCTCTTTTGATCAAATTTACCAACAAAGATTCTCAAATGCCAAAAAAAAGTCCAAAGTGCAGCCCTAAAGAAGCAATTTGATGAGACCATTTTGGAAATACCATTATCAGAGAGTACCTATTCTGCTCAATGGGCATTTTGCCCCTATCACAAAACCCAAAAAACTGGGTTTTCAAGTTTTTGGACTTATGGACACAAGTAAAAAACTATTGATATTTTCTGTCCAAAGGCAGCAAAAGTGAAGTAGCAAGACTTAAAGATTTTGCTTTTAAATAACCAAGGCCCAATTCCTACAGGGCGGCACTTTTGTGACATTTTAGAGTAAACTCAAAGCTTGCCATAGATTAAATGCCTTGAATCCTTTTAAGACTCAGTGCCAGCATCTATGAATATTTTATCTGAAGAAGAGAAGGTATCTGTCTAATCCTGAGCACCCGTCAGATGACATTAGTACTGATAATCATTGTATTTTGTGCTATCCTGCACTATATTCTCCCATTAGGTCCTGTAATACTGCAGGGTGATGAGCATACTGAATTTTCCCCTCTGCCCCTCACTGCCAATCAGTTCTCTAGTGGTGTACAGGCCTCAATGACACAAATTTACTTAATTACTTAATTTACTCTCTGTTTAAGCAGGGCTGCTTCAATAAAGGGCAGAGATTTTATTATTGGAAAAAATGAATTTATTTGAAACTTCCTGGTTATAATTTTTTTTAATTTAGTACTCTTGAAAGAATTAGTTCATTAAAAGAGAAGAAGCCATACCAATCAAACTACCAAAGAATTATTTTGTAGAGCTAGAAAATATAATACCAAAATTCATCTGGAAGAAGAAAAGATCAAGAATACCAAGGGAATCAATGTGGGGGAAAAGGTGAAGTAAGATGGTCAGCAGTACCTGATCTGAAAGTATATCACAAATCAGTAATCATGAAAACAATCTAGTACTTGCTAAGAAATATAATGGTGGATCAGTAGAATATATTAGGCACAAAATATAATGGGAAAACTGGAAAGCAGTGTGGCAGAAACTAGGCATAGACCAATACCTCACACAGTATACCAAAACAAGGTCAGAAAGGGTAAATGATTTATACATAAAGCTGATAGCTTAAGTAAATTAGGGGAGCATGGAAAATTTACCTGTCAGATCTATGCATAAAAGAAGAGTTTATGACCAAATAAGAGAGAGAGAGAGAGAGAGAGAGAGAGAACTTAATTACATGAAATTAAGTAGGTTTTGCACAAACAAAATCAATGCATCTAAAATTAGAAGGAACGTGGGGGGTGTACTGCAAGTTCCTCTGGTAAAGTTATCAATGTATAGCGAACTGAGCCACATTTATATATAAAAAAAGCCATTCTTCAACTGAAAAGTGATCAAAGTATATGAACAAGCAATTTTCAGAAGAAATCAAAACTACCAATAGTTAAGTGAAAAATCACTAATTAGAGGAATGCGAATGAAAACAACTCTGAGGTATTACCTCATACTGTTCAGAGTGGCTAGGAGGTAGAAAAGAAAAAAAAATGATAAATGATGAAGGGGATGTGGACAAATAGGTACACTAATGCAGTGTTGATGGATTTGTGAATTGGTCCAACCATTCTGGAGAACAATTTGGAACTATGCCCAAAGGACTATAAAACTATGCACATCCTTTGATCCAGTGATACCAGTTCTAGGTCTACCAAAGAGATCTAAGAAAAGGGAAAAGGACCGACTTGTAATAGCTGTTTTTGTGGTGGCAAAGAATTAGAAATTGAGGGGATGCTCATCAGTTGAGGAATGGCTGGAATACGTTGTGGTAAATGATTGTGATGGAACACTATTGTGCAATAAAAATGATGATTAGGATTGTTTTAGAAAAACCTGGGGAGATGTATATGAACTGATTAAAGTGAAGTGAGCAGAAACCAGAGAACATTATTTGAAGTAACAACAATACTATAATGATGATCACCTGTGAAAGACTTAGCTACTCTGAGTAATACAATGATCCAAGATAATTCTGAAGGACTCATGATGAAAAATGCAATCTACCTTAGACGCAGAACTGATGAACATTGAGTATAGATTGAAGCATACTTTTTTACTTTATGTTTCTTGCTTTTTAATGTGTTTTTTCCAATATGGCAAATACTGATATATGTTTTTAATGACTTCACATGTATAACTGACATCACTGTTTGCTATATCAATGAGTGAGGGAGGGATGGGAGAAAGAAATAACTTGGAAGTCAAAAAAATTTTAAATGAATGTTAATTGTTTTTTTTTAAAAGAAAAGGTAGATTTTATAAAAAGAAACATCAGGATAGGGATAGAGATTGGATTCATGATTTCATTGGTATAGGGAATTCCTGTATGAGGAGATTATTTTCACTCATGCAAACAGTCTCCTTCTTGGCAACTTGTCTTTTTAGAGAGTTGCCTAGTGCATTGAGAATTTAAATGACTTGCCCAGGGTAACAAAGTCAGTTTGTGTTAAGGTGGGACTTGAATCCATATCTTCTTGCCTCTAAGCTTATTTAAATATATTATTTAAACAAAAGTTTCCTGTTTGCTGACAAATGAAATAAAATACCAAATTAACTAAGAAACATTCAGTTCCAACATGTAATTATTTGACAGACAAATTTTACAAGAGAATTAACTACACCTTCAGGTCACAGCTTTTGCATCTATAAAATGCAGATTTGGAATCAGTGATCTCTAAGATTGTGTGGGTACTAACATTTAAGTATATATTCTAATCTCTAATATTATATTTCCTATGGCCCCTTCCAACATTAGTATTTTTTCAACACATAATTATAAAGCATCTACTATGTAGTACAGAATATAAGCTTCTTGAGGACAGGAATTCTTTTTCTGTTTTGTCTTTGTATCCCAAACATCCAATGTAGCATCCTGTTCATAAATAATTATGGAATACGTGAATGACTAGAAAGCATTTTAAGGAACACAAATATGAATAAAATTATAAGATTTATGTCCCTATACCTTGCAATCCTGCCTAGGGTGTCAGGGTTTGGGGGTGGGGAGAATAGGATAATCACATAAATCACCATAGTACGAAGTAGAATGTGGTAAATGTCATTATGGGAGGTCCAAAATGCATGGGAGTTTCAAAGGAGGAAAAGATCTCTATATACACCTGTTGTCATTTTCCTATCCCAGACAATTGTTTATTATAATCCTGATGCTATTTCAACAGAGGGCAAGATAAGAAATACAAGAGCTTCAGTACCTTTGCTTTAAGGGAAACAATAAAATCTGTGCTGCATTGCATTTTTTTTTGTATTTTTCTCAGTATATTTATATCTATTGCACCTGTAATTTTTGGAAACTCTTCCTTTCATCTGAGGTTCCTGGTTAATGTTTGTATAAACTTGACCACAGAAGAGATGGCTATATTGACCAAAATACATAGAAAATCCAATCAACTCAGAGAAGCAACAAATTTAACATTTTATTTTGAGTCAGTAAAATTTTAAATTATTAATAACAGTGCCTTTAACATGCAACATTTTCTATCAACAATTCCTAAAATCACAAAGAAAACTAATTTGGTATGGTTAATAGAAAGCTGGCCTAAGTGAGAAGATCTGGGTTTAACTTCCACCATTGGGAAATACTGGCCTTGTGACCCTGGTATATCATTCAACTTTTCCCTGTACCAGACAAATCTCCAAGACTATAAATTGTAGCTTATCTGCATTGATAGAAAGAATTCCTTGCCTGTAATTACCTATACAGATGAAACCACAGGTTTGATAAAAAATGAAACAAAACTTGAGACATCCCAGTGAGTTAGGAGAGATGGCTGGTTTTATGCTGATTCTATATATGAGAAACACACTCAGAAGCTTATGTCAACTGTACAAGGATACACAGGAATAATTGGGACCAAGGACTTGTTCTTGTATCTCACAGCACAGGAATTTTCCCTCTATACTAGCTTCTTTGATTGCATTAAGTATTCACAATGGTGGAACTATCTAGAAACTCCTTTGATGTTGGTCGTACTGAAATTACTGAAATTGATTTCCACAGTTAGCTAAAAATTCCAACTAGCTCTTTTGGCTTTTAAAGAATCCCAGAGTTAGAAGGAAATCCTCAGAGACCATGATGCCTCAAGGTACAACAAAACCTAATATTGTTGCAAAGAGATGTATAGTTCTGTTATTTTTAATAGCTCTACAGATGATATTCCATAATTGCTCTGAGTTGTCTAGTATAGAATCTTACATTTGAAAATGCATCCTGTTTGAACACTTTCTCTTTCTCTTCCAACTCAAACTTAATTTTTCTTTTTCTCGTTTTCTCTCTTGTAGAACAATAACATATGTCTCCACTATTTGAGGGAATGTGAATAATTTACCAAATCAGAACATTCTGGGAGGAACAGTCTTGCTTTGATGCACTCCGTGTAACTGCCACTGACATTAATGAGAATTACACACATCTGTCATTGGGCAGAATAAACCCCATTATTTATTAAAGCTGAAACCCACCATTTACCATAAAGCCTTTTTACTAGTCAATAATTAACAGCTGCAAGACTCACAGATCTGAGGATCATACTCCATCTTTATGATGAGTGAAACATGATGATGCAAGAAAATGAGCCAGGTAGAAAATTCACCAAGATGAAAAGCTAGAGAATAGTTCTCCCTGGGTTTCACTCCTATATACCAAGATTTCCCATCACAAAGACTTTTTTTTTCTGAAAGGGACAAAAAAAAGCTTCTTTGCTCTCATGCAATTAATGCATTAGAATAACCTTGTCATATGTATTTATTCACTAACATAAATAAGCTATATTTCATGCTTTGAAATATGATATAATATTCAAAAAATACATTAAAAAAGGTCTTCTGTTTCAGTGGTGTTTTTATATGTATATCTAAAATATATAATTATCTGTCCTATTTTTAAAGACCTCTTCATAATAAAAATCCTCTTGGTGGGCTTTTTCAAGCGTGTCATGGGAAAGAAAAGTTTGTCCTTTTTGCTAATCCAAACTTCCTTGATGTAGTTTCAGTGGTTTCTGCTTTCTGTACTCACTGGAGCTCTTTCCAAATGTTCCAGCAGTCTCCCAAGATCCTCATTGTAACAACACAGAGTGTTCTGAAAGTCTTAGTATACTGTACTATGACTTTTGGGACATCCTGTATAATAGGCATATCATTTAGAAAGTGACCATTATTATACAAGTGTTTTGTACCACATTCAACTTCTCTTTTTTACATTGCAGAGAACCACTAAAAGACCTAGTACACTTTGATGGGAAAAATAAGATCTTGTGTGCTGTGTTTTATTTTGTTTTTGTTTTTTTTTTCCCCTCATACTAGTGCACCTGAGAGGTCACACATAAGGTTAAAAAAAAAAAGCCTTCTTGTGATTCTCAGCTTTCTGAGTACTCATCCTGAGGGCATGATGATTCACTGTCAGTTTTTAAAGTTATTTGCCTGGACGGAGAACTAATTCAATTGTAACAAAATGTACAAACATACCGAATTAAATCACAGCAAGGGAACAATATGCAGTGTACTATACAATGGATACAGGGAATGGTAAAGCTTTTTACAATGTGTTCTCTTCATAAATCCTTTGTATAAGCTCTTTGTTATTCTTTCTGACAGCCCAGCCCTATGCTATCATAGATAACTGATATCCAAC
Organism: Phascolarctos cinereus; assembly: GCF_003287225.1. Taxonomy (NCBI): domain Eukaryota; kingdom Metazoa; phylum Chordata; class Mammalia; order Diprotodontia; family Phascolarctidae; genus Phascolarctos; species Phascolarctos cinereus. Next base: position 370,079,650 of record NW_027555847.1, read on the forward strand.
AGGGTTGTAAAATGATCATTAATCTGTAAGCATCAGCCTGCCGTGTAATGGGCTTTGGGGGAAGAAAGAAAATCCTGGTTTTTGTTGTTGTTGTTGTTGTTGTTGTTGTTGTTGTTGTTTTCCACTATAGTAGTCTTTCTAATCTCTCAGAAGCCTCTTCTGTGAGACCTGTTCTTGCCTTGCAAGTTCCTTTATTAAATTAAGCTGGCTGCCAGGAGTTCTCAGCAGTGTACGTACCTACATTCTGTTAGGGGATGAACAGAGCCCCAGAAGAAAGTGACAGACAATTCCACAGCAGGATATAGATAATGCCACAGAACTTAAAAATATGGGGGGAGGGGAGCAGGGAGATGCTATTGCTTCTAATCTCATCCAGATACAAAGTTCCAGATCAAAGAGATCACCAAAACAAATCTAAATAGCCATGGCCTAGTTTTTAAGTTTCTCCCAAAAAAGCTACACTGGTACAATCCAATTTATCATTCCTTCAAAAGAACCCTCCTTTACAGGTAAGCCATTTTCACAACCTTCCCATGTGCAGGTTTTATCATTCTCTGGTTCTTCATTGCTCCCTCAGCCTGTTGTTTCCTTCACCCCGAATGCCTAGAATGTTCCTCTCATTCTAGCCCTGCAAATGAAACTCCATGCAAATGCTCCTCACTCTTTAATGTCAACCTAAGATGCCATTTCTAAGAAGGCTTTCCTGGCTCCTCCAGTCATCATGTTCTTGTGAAAATTGTATAAATACATGTTTATCACGTAAGATTAGAGAATTTGGAGAGCTATCAGGGAACTTGGAGATCATCTAGTCCAATTCACTCATTTTTCCAACCAGGAAACTGAGGTACAAAGGTGGGAAATAACCTGCCCAAAGTCATAGCAGCAGAGCAAAGATTTGAAACCATGAGTTCAAATCCAATATTCCTTCCAAATGCTCTATGCTGCTCATATTATATTACATTATATCATTCTCTAATTGATTCATATCTGTTGGACGTGCCTTTCCAACAGAATTATGAGGTCAAACTCTCACATCCATATACTTTGATACTTTGATAGATTGGTGATCTCCTCCATATGGGTACTTCCATCCTAGCCTTTCCATCCTGAAGGAAACATATAGGAATATACATATTCATATATTCAGTCCAATTCAATCAACACTGTGTGCAGGGCAAGGTGTTACACATGTAGACTAACAAACAAAATTTAAAAAAAAAAACAGTTCATCCCTAAAAGAGTTTATATTCAATTACACACAGTATGCTGAGGGACTTTTTTTTCCAACCATTTGACATGTGGACTTTTCATCAGTAATGTTTTATTCTCTCCCTCTACATTCCCAGGACACCTCATCCATTTTTCTTGTCATACATCTGCCTGATGATATCCTTTATGCCACTTCATCTAAAGTATTTTGTAGTCTACTTAGACCCACTGTGCACTTCGCCATTGCCATTTGGGCATTCTACAAGTTTAATTTTTTCAGAGACTGTGGTATCTGGTGACTTGTAGCCATATAGTATCACCAGAAGAATATTAATATTAAAAAGCTGAAACTTTCAGTTGTCGTTGCTGTTGTTTTCCCAAGACAGACACTTGGAGGTATTAAAAGCACAGTGTGATTTCCCAAGGGTAATCCAGCCAGCTCTTTTCCTCTTGTTCATTTTTGAACCAAGTTCATTGTCCACTCACAGTGTCTGCCCTAGATTTCTATAGTTATGGAGAAGCTCTGAGGGCTGTCCACTCAATTGCATATGTCATTCTGAACAATAGACTTTATTTATATTGCATTTTACAAAACACTTTCTTCACAACAACCCTGTAATTTAGAAGAAGTTTCACTGTACCTATTTTATAGATGAGGAAATTAAAGAGCAATTAAGTGACTTGTCTAAAGTCACATAGCTGTTAAGGGGTGAAGATGCCACTCTAACCTAGCCCTTTTGAATCTATTTTTTTCTTCTTACTACAATATACTATCACACACTTAATATAATATCATTCCTATATATGAAGGAAACAAACATTTCCATTTCTTCCTCCCCTCCCCAAAACGCCAAAAAGAAGACTAAGTATATAGTCAGTTTTTGTGATCTGTTGATCTCAAGCTCAAACAAAATCATTGCATCGCAAACCTCTAATATATATTGCCATTTCCTCTATAAATCATTAGATCTCTGAGGTCAGAAGCCGTCTCATTTCTCTATTTATAACCTCAGTTCTTGGCACAATGCTATGCACTTAGTAAATGTCTGATAATTTTTCCCATGTATACATCTTTCAAAAAATATCTAAGCTATATTCTTTCTTTTCCATCCCATTGTCTTTCATGCTATCATTTCTATTGCACTGAAATTCTCAGCACCTTTGGGAAATAAAATCAATGTTTCTGACGAATTAATGTTGGTTGTTATAAATGTCCAGCACACATGATCAAAGAAAAGTTACCACTTTTGAGCATTAAAGTCAGGTTGTGATGACACATTTATCAGTGGGTTTCAAATTATTTCGTATTATACATTTACCACATTTCTAGGCACAAATAACAACAGTGAAAAACTGAAACTTATTATAGGACATCAGAATTTGCAAGCTGTCTTACATACTTTATTTTATTTGCAAATTTTAATGCTTTCTGATTAATGCCCCTTGTGCTTTTTCTTTTTCCCTAGCAATGTAATGAGTTGATCTCTACAGCAGCATTGTGGAGTGGGTGATATAGCTATTATCACCCCTTTTTAGATGAAGAAACAGAGGCTTGGAGAGCTTAACTAGTTTGCCCACAGTTATACAGAGAGTAGCAAAGTTAAGATTCAAACCCAAATCTTTCTGATAGTAAGTATGGTTTCCTATACATTAAGCTACCTCATCCTCTTTTCTTTAACAAAGCTAAGTCAAAAAGAAAACAACAACATGGAATTATTAGGTCTATAGGGGAACACCCTAACATGATTTCTCACCAAATGTGATTTATTCTTTAAAAAATAGCTCAACTAGGGGAATTGCTTGTACCCTGTAGATAGCATTAAGAACAAAACAAAACAAAAACTGCACAATCTCTGTTCTGAGTAAGGTTTATTCACACTACCAAGAAAATGGGGCACAGTTAGAATGAAAAGTCACAGGAAGAATATTTTTACCATAATTTAAAACATTGACAGATTTTTATTTCATTTTTTAAATCAAAGAAAATTGCTAGTGGAATATTCCCTAAGAGACAAAAGGCTCTGTTATTCTATTCTTTGGCTTTTTCTGGTGCCCTAGGATTCAGGGTGGATCTGGAGGGAGCTAGGATCCTTCCTAGGCCTGATCTGAATCCAGTTTGGTCACCTTGTTGCTAAGGAGGATATAGACCTGCCTCATTTTTTGCTGGGAAACACCCGGCCAATCCTCCCACACACATACACATACATATACACTCACGCATCCAGATTGCCAGGTGAATAACAGACGGCATGGCAAATGTGTGGACACGAAGGGAAACAAAAAAAAAAACAACACTTAGCAATAGAAGCACACACTTAGTTGTGCCAGACTGGCAAATACCTCTGCAATATTTTCATTCTTATGTCAACACTTCATTCCCATGGACTCAACTAACACCTGTTTAAATGTAAAAAAGAAAAAAAAAGAAAAAAGAAAAAGAAAAAAAGGAAAGAAATTAATTTACATGAAAATGAAGCACTTTTTGGGAAACCTTTTAATATGTGCTTGCTTGCTTTAGTTGTTACTGGATTTGCTTACGGAAATTATGTCTATTCTTATGAAACAAGTAGATTGTATATTCAGACTTCCTTATTAGAGTTAATAAAAGATTAATTCATTTCAATGCCAGACAAAAAACACAGAGGCCCTACCCTATGGGAACTTCCATTCTGCTGGGGGAAATATAACATATAAGCAGATACATATATATGAAATAATTTGAGGAGGGGGAGAACTCTAACAGAGGACTAAAGAGGGAAAATCATCTGACATAGGAAATAGAATGCAGGTTAAGCTTGAAATAAACTAAGGATTCTAAGAGGCAGACGCTGAGAGAGAGAGTGAATACCAGGCATAGGAGATTGATAGTTTGTGAAGAAGGAGGGAGACAGAAAATGAGGTTCAAATTTTGCCAAGGCAACAATTGGACAGTTTTTACTGGAATGTAGATTATGTAGAGAGGAGGAATGTGTGGATAGTTATATGCCTGGAAAGGTATACTAGATGGATTATATCCCAAAGATGGGAAGAGGACTCTGTGTGCTAATTCTTTTTTGTAGTAGCAAAGAACTGAAAACTAAGGAGGTTCCCATAAAGGGAAAATGCTCGGAAAATTATGTTCTATAAGCAATGAATATATACTGTACATATAAATAATGAAATATGTACCATAAGAAATGACAGAAAGGATGGTTTTAAAGGAAACTGAGAAGATTTAAATAAACTAGTCCAAGGTGAAGCAAGCAGAACCAGGAGTACAGTTTATAACAACAATAATGTAAATGAAAACAATTTTGAAAAAAATTAAGAATTCTATGAGGTACAATGATATAGAGCAACAGTGATGAACCAGGATAACTGGTAGACTCAACATGCAGAATAAGACATTTGGTTTTAGATTTGACAGGTGTGTGAGTCTGCTTTGGTTGACTATGCATATTTATCATGAAGTTTTACTTTTTTTTTTCCCATTGGGGGAAAGATATGGGTTAGAATTAGGATTCTCACCACCTCAAACACACACACACACACACACACACAGAAAAAAAAAGAGAGAGAGAGAGAAAGAGAGAAAGAAGAAAGCAGAAGGGTGGCTAAGAGGAATCACAGCTAAGCAGGACAAATTTATTCTCTTGGAATTATTTCTGTGCTAGCACTAGAGACCAAATCAGGGAATCTGTAAAAAGGGTATTTACAAAATTAAATAATTACAAAAAAGGAAGTTATGTGTGCTTCTACAGCTTATTACTGAGAGAGATAACTACTCATAAGGTAGACCTTAGAGTAGAGGGAACAGAAAGCCCTGTCCAGGAGCATAGTACTCAACATATCATTCTACTTTGGCTTTACATGTATAGATGGGCAGCTGGTCATTGGCCAAATGATTCCCCACAGTCCCATTACCCCAACCATATCAGTTGCAAGGAGATAGCAACAACATGCTTCCCTTTCTGCAGTTCTGTGCCTTCTACACATCTTATGAGGAACTAGGTTTCTCAAGTCTACCTCTTGCAGGAACTTATTCAGACTCATTTTTTTTGAACTCTTATACTATTATTGGCCACACAACATGAAAAATCATTGTTTGGCCAAAGGCCATACTCTCTTCCTAATTCACTCCAATTACTTGTGTTTACTTCATACAGGGGTCACTACATGATTTATCATATCAACAGGAGGGCCAATTGGTCAGAGACCAACTCTCCCATACCCTGACCAACTATCCCCTTACAAATACATTAAAGCTTATCTAAAATTTTAATTTAAAAAAATGAAGATTTACTTTAGTCTTTACTCAGTCAAATTCCTAAGTCAGTTTGTATGTGCCTTATATCTAAAAAATATATTAAGAACTGTACCTCCCCCCCCACCATCATCATGGGCCCAATTTATTCATTTCTTATTTATCTACTGGGTTTTCTTTTTCTTTCATCTCCTCCCCCTGCCCCAATACATGGTATTATCATTATGGCCCTCCAATGAGTGACACAAAGGAACTTATTAAGTCAAAATCAGTGCTTTCACTAAGAGGAGGGAAATATACTGCTGAGTACTATCATCAATTTCCTAGTGGTTTCTTTTGTTTTATTTCAAGTGCTCTCTATACTTCATCCACTAATTCTAAACTTAGGCTTACAAAGATTATTTTTCAACTAATCCATATGAGTGTAGTTCAAGGATAAATGTAGATAACACTTTCAGTTAACTTAACTGATCTTTTCTGTACCGGCATGCCTACAGTAAAATCAATAAAGGAAATAAAGACCTCCTGTGTTAGAGTTAATATCTGTACTCACTTTTTTTTGTTCTAGTTCACAGCTATAAATGTCTAGCTATATTAAATGGAAATATCTACATCAAATATACATATATGTGTGTGTGTGTGTGTGTGTGTGTGTGTGTGTGTGTGTGTGTGTGTGTGTGTGTGTATATATATAAAAGTTATTTAAGCCACATCAGATGTAAAGGCCAGTCTTGAGCAAGTGTAAGAAACATTATCATTTTGTTCACATAAAGTCATTTTTTTCTATCTTAACTATTAACTAATGATTTGTATGTTAAAATCAAGACATTTCATTAGTTTATTGCAACCAACTGTTATTACTTGAAATAGACCATGGGCTTTCATTCCATATGTATAAGTTATTTTGAACATCCCTTCATTCCTATGACTAATGTTAATTGAGTGTCTGCTGTTCTGTATTCTCATTTTATATGATCCAGTCTCTTCAAATATTTAGTAAGGCAAAAAATTTAAAGAGAGAAGGAGTCTTAAAGGGTATACAATCCAATTTCCTTTTTTTTAACAGACAAGGAAACTATTTTTCCAAGGCCACACAGATAGTAGACAGCCAAAAAAGGATAAGAACCTAGGTTTTCTAACTCTAAACCCAAGGTTTTCATAATGATGATGATGGTTGTGGTGGTGGTGGTGATGATGATGATGATGATGATGATGGTGGTGATAACTAAAATTAGCTAGCATTTATGTAACACTTTAAGGTTCTCAATTGCTTTACAAATATTATCTCATTTTATCCTTTCAACAACACTGTGAGGTAAGTAGAGAGGCATGCTGGTACCAGCTTGAATAAACTCCAGAGACACAATTGTTAAGATATCAGTACGATCATTTACATCTCAGAAATCAACAAACCCTTATAAAATCCAGCCTTGATTTACAATTTTATTTATAAGGACTTAAGAAGGTAATATAGAAAATGTCAAAAATAAAGATTAAACTTAAAAGTATGTCATGCAAAAATGTTTTATTTTTCAGAGTTCTAGTTAATAAACATTTACCAGTATACCCCGGGGTAGATGCTATTATTGTCCCCATTTTACAAATAAGGAAAGTGAGTCAGACAGAGTTTAAATGACATGTTACACAACTATTGAGTGAATGAGGTTAGATTTGACCTCAGGTATTGCTGATTCCACATCCAGCACTCTATCTACTTTGTGACCTGGCTGACTATACCATGCTTGTACATTTCTTCTCTGTATATGTTGCTAAATGAAAGCATGGCAAAATTGTTTGTCTACCTCCTCATGGCCCATTTAATATTGAGCATAGGACATGATGTTCTCACCTTTATTTAATAGTGCAATACTGTCTCTGGAGTCAGAAGGCCTGACTTCAAATCCTGCCATTGCTTGTTTGACCGCAGGCACTCAATCTCCCTGGCTCTCAGTTTCCTTATCTCTAAAATAAGCAGGTTTGAATAGATGTCCTCTAAGTTTCCTTCCAGAGTTAAGTCAATGATCTTTACAAAATTCTCTGCTGCTTAGAACAGGCAAAATCTTTACCTCTTAACTAAGGATTAAGAAATTATATAATTTCTGCATCTGCACCAAAAGAGAAGAAGAATGGCCAATTTATCTGGAGTGCCACCCAATGTACCTAGGGAGCCCATATCTTCCAAAGTCAACAAAATGTGGATTAATGGACTGCATCAAACAGTCAGTGAAACCCAAGCACACATTACATGCTTTGTAATTAAAGTATAGAGGTGAGAGGAGGGAATGATTTTTTCTTGATTCCCCTTTAAATGAGTGTTCTTGACTAAACCAACTTACTTAAAAGGCAAGGATCTTACATGACAGATTATACAAATTAAAATCTTACCATAGTCACAGCGTGACATTAGATGAGTAAAGGAAAGTCAGTGCCTTAGGCTCAGACAGCATTTCAAACTGCTTTAATTAAAACATACACACACACACACACACACACACACACACACACACACACTCCTAAACAATCACAAATCTAAATCTAAGGTTTGTTATGTTGACAGCCAAACGATTAGAAATAAAACTTCAAATGGCTTCTGCCAAAAAGGAAACAGAACAAAAGGGAAAGAAGACAATGTGGGCATATTTGTAGAACAGAAAATCTGATCTAAGTGCCTGAGAACCGAAGCAACAATAGCTCCTTATTTTTAGTTTTTAGAATCACAGTGGATGGATTTTGAAATTCCATCTCCATCACTTTGTAGTCAAGAAAGCTCATTAAAACATGGTTGGTATGGTTGTTCCTCAATTTAGGCCTTTGGGTGGTTTTTTCTTTTTGTATTTTTTTTCCTTTTTAAAATTCAAAAGGAAGTTTCAACAGGGTATCAAAGTCATTTCCAAAATGGGCAGCAGCTGTTTTCAGAAACAGAACTAACATTCAAAACAAAGCAATACAAATGTCTTTTACTGAATTACCAAAGGAAATGTCAGTTATGAGATTAGAGCAAAGGACTCACCTCCAAAACATCACTAAGAGGTCTGGAGAAATAAGAAACCACTTCAATATATTAGTGGCATAGACGGTACCATGGGAAGAATTTTATTTCTGAAATCCCCTATAGGCATGATGTACTTGCCACAACTTCGTATCTCTTAATCTTCCCCCATCTTCTCCCTGCCATTCCCTACACATAGCTTTTTTAAAAATTCCTCCATCTTCATTCTCAAGGACCATTAACAAACTACAGGTAAAGGGAAGGCTATAACTATCCTCTCCAATCTTCCTAGGGGAAAAATCTATTTCTTCCACATGTGGTAAAAGTTGTCATTCACCTGTGTTTAGGATGATTTGAAAACAAGCAAGGTTAAAAAATAAAAATAAATTAAAAATCCTCCTTATTCTAGGATTTAAGACACTTTACAATTCAATTGTAATTTACTATCCTTTGTTTGCTATCCTTCATGGATACTGAATTTCGGACAAATTAACTGCTTGTTGATTTCCAGTCTTTCCCAGCAGGGCATCAGGTCTAAAATGAACTGATTCCTTCATTTCCCCAATTGAAATCCTTCTCTTTCACTAAGGACCAAATTATGTTCCATTTTCTCCATTTCCTTACTGATCATATACGTTTCAATTTCTCTTACAGTACTCTGCCTGGATCATTGTCCCAAACCATTCTGTGTCATGTCAAATTTATTTGTATGTACCTATTACATCTCTTATTCTTCCAATTACCAATTACATTACAAGCTCCTAAACAGAAGAACTTTGCCTTTGTTTTCAACTCTCTCTCCAGGGATGTACCAGGGATATCAACATAGTGAATACATAGTGGGTACCATAGTTAATGTTTTGGGAATTTAACTGAATTGTTGGGAAGGAGGTTCTGAGGATAGAAGACAACGTGTTCTGCCTCCCTCCAGGTCCACAAACCTACGCCAATGGAAAAGTGTAATCTGCAGCCACTATTTTATTTGAAGTATAGCCTTTATTACTCTGGTTTCCTTCCCATCAGAGGCAGGATGACATAAAAGGCAGAGGAGGTTTCCTCACTAGGGAGTTCTTTATAGTAATGAAATCACATGTTCAGTCCTTATCCCTGCCCCTTCTTTTCATGTAAAATCAAAGAGACCTAAAAAGAAATTCTGCATTGCTTTCTATGAATAGCATACTGGAATGTTATAAGTATTAAGCTGTGTTATGCATTCCCCATCAAGTATTAAGTTTTGTAATTTATGTCATTATGTAAAGTCTTTGTTTTCCATAGATAGTTATTTTCATATTAGCCATTATCTCAATCGGCATCTGTCAAATCACAGTATTTCTAGAATATATTCAATGTATGGCGCCTTAGTGTCATTAGATATTCTTCAAAACATCCACATAAAATATCTTAAGTATGACTACTCAAGTCCATATGTGAAGAAACTAAAGCACAGAGTGAAAGAACTTTTGTGACACCATACACCTCCTTTGTAGATCAGCTGGGAGAAATCTGTGTTCTTGAACCCTGAGTCCATAATATGCCATTGTCCTTTAGACACTCTTCAATTTTAGAATAAGAAATTGTTATTTATTAAAGGGGCAGCTGGAGAGATTAAATAGAACCAAAAGACCTTGACTAAAATGCTAATCAGTTATCATTATAGCTATCATTAATTTGAAGCACCCCTTCCAAGACTACTTCCCTCAACTCCTCCCTGAGCTGATGTTCTGGTTCCCTAGAGAATAGTTGCTATTTCTATGCAAGGTTCTAGAAATAACTCACAAGACCTTGATTTCTAATACTATCAATAACAAGCTCCTACCAGCATGCTTACCATTTCAATCAACCAACAGACATTAATTAGCTTTTATGAAAAGGTCATTTATTATGTTGTATCAAAACAAAGAAAACAAAAATGGGATAAAACTTTCACCTGAATGACTGGGGCATACTTTCCTACAAATACAAACAGGTCCAAGAGAGTGAGATCAACTGTACTGAACAAGGTGGCCAAAAAGTAGACTCCTAACTCCTGATTATTATTTTTTTTTTATATTTATAGTCATCTTTATCCTTTAGTGAAAAAAAAAAGTCATGGTGCTTAAAGGTGCTTCCTCATTCAGATATACCTTTCTACATGCATCTTTGTCAGATTTTTTGTTTGAACTCAATGAGTTTTTCTCTTCCTTGCTGGATGTAGTGTCTGCTACTGGTCCAGTCTTTTCAATAACATGGTCAATGTGAATAGAAGAGTAGAGGAAGAAGAGAGAAGAGAAAAAAAAAACTTTTTTTTTCTTTTTCCCAAGAATGGTTACTTCTTATGGGCTTGACTCAACCTAGAATCTTCAGTTCATAAAATGAAATCTCCTACTACTGGGCTGGGCTCCTCTATACTGACTTGACTGCTGAATTCCTTGAACTATTTAAAATTCTCAGGAGCTACTGATTCATTTTTTCACCCAATTAAAGAGGTTCTTATCTTTTAAAGTGATCATAGAGCATGAATCATTCTGTTCGTACATTTAAAATTTCATCATACCCTTATATTGATTATATGAATTGAAGTGGGATGTGGAACACATCTCATTCATATATACATATACATACATACATATATATATATATATATATATATATATATATATATATATATATATATATATATATATATATATATATATATATATATGTGTGTGTGTGTGTGCGTGTGTGTGTGTATGTGTATGTATATATATATACATACAATATAAATATATAGTTTTGAAGCTTATGAAATATTTTACACAGATTTTCTTGTGTGAATTGCATAACAGTTCTGTGAAGCACATACTATAAACATTATCTCCATTTTACAGATAAGAAAACTGAGGATCAGAGAAGATAGGTGACTTATCCATGATCACAGGGCTAATAAGTATTAATGATACTTGTTAAGATTGCCCCAACTTTCTATCCATTAAGTTATTCTCTCAATAATATATTCAGCATTGTTTTCACTCTTTTGATTTAAATAAGGCTCTGAAGAATAAGTTGAGGCAGAAGAATGACTTACTGCATACAACTTGTTAAGACAAATTAAGGGGGGAGAGAACAGCATTTTTAAAGACAGAAAGCAAGTCAGCTAACAAAAATATTTACCCTGTTTACTTACTTAGAAAGATTCAACTGCTGTGTTCCAAAGTTGACACAATAGCTTGGGGATATTTCCTTTAGTCCAGAGACTCTTAATATGTGTGTGTGCGTGTCTGTGCGTGTGTGTCCGTGTGCATGTGTGTAATGGATGTCTTTAGTGGTCTGATTAAGTCTTTGGACCTCTTCCCAGAATAAAATTTTAAATGGATAAAACAAAGATTACAATGAAAACCAATTCACTGTGGGAGGAGGAGAAGACATATTTTTTTCCCCATCTAATTTTATGGACTGTCAATATCTATTTTCCCCCACCTAAACAATTCCTGCTCTAATTTCTCTAAAAAGACAGTGTAGTACAGTGGAAAGATCACTAAATGGAAAGTGACTTCAAGCATCTGGACCTCAGTTTGTTCATTTGTAAAAGCAGGTTATGGGGGGAGGTGGCTAGAGTAAATGACCTTTAACAGTTTTTGACTCTGTGTGACCCATGGGGTAGGTAGTTAAGGCATGCTAGTTGCTGATACTACTTAGACTCAGGGCCAGCACAGTGCAGGGCTATAGTTGGGCATTCCTAGCCCTGTGTCAAGAGGGCACTGAGCCTTTCACTTAAATTCATTACTGTCAGTTGATGGCAAGCTTAAAAGGATGCTTCTGACAAGCCTGAAATCATCAGATGAGGAGGTAAGTGTGAAAAGTTGGCTAATTTTACAGTTTTCAGTTTTTTTTTTCTTCTCTATCCTGACTTTCCACATATCTCCTCTTCTCCTGTCACCCCATTCCCCATTTTCTTTAAACCAATGTAGCAATATTGGATGAAATGCTTTTATTTTTTTTTCCTGATAAGCCTATTAGGATTTAACTATGGAAAGTTGAAGTGATTTTCTTCTGCTTAAGTTGTCCAATAGCTCAAGGCTAGGCTCCAGCTGTCAGACCTCCTGGAGGTTCAATAAGATTAATCCTCAAAGACCTTAGCAGCATTCCAAAGGTTGTAACAGAATTACATCTCTCAATAAAACCATTTTATTGTGCCCAGTAAGCTGAGTTCAGGGTCAATACTGAACACTAATGGTATATTGGAAGCTGACGAGGTAGAAGATGCTGTGATGTGCCCTCTGACACTGCCCATTTGGGGTTAACTTGTGGAGGGCAACAATAGCTATGACCAGGTGGACTCTATCTAATAACACTGCAAAAACATTGGAAGAGTATGGGTAAAGTGGCCTGGAGCTAAACCCAGGAGGGCCACAGTGGGATTGGAAGGTATTAAACAGCTGACCTGTATCCATTTACTAAGACTAACTGTTCAGCGCTGAATAGTATCGAATGATTTAGAATCACAGCATTTTAGAGCTGGAAAGGACCAAACCTTCACAAGTACAACTTTCTCATTATTGTAGATCAAGATTTACATAAGCAGTTTATACAGGCTCATCAAGCTTGTTGCTCATCAGTATGTTGTAGGAAATATCTAAGGTCTGTTTTAGCAAGAATATCTATGAGTCTGAATCCTTGGCCAAGCTGGGACTTGGACTCTGATCTCTAGACTCCAAACCAATGGTTTTTTTGGGTGGTTTTTTGTTTGCTTGTTTTGTTTTGTTTTTCCACTATACCATGATGTTAACACATCAACTTTTAACAAAGTCTCAACCAAGTGAAATGATGTCAAAAAATAGCTGATTTTTGAAAATCAGGTCTTCCAAGCACTGTCTCAAAAAAGATACCCATAGTCATGTGTAACAATTGTGTATGAACTTGCTTTTAAGCTAAGAAAATTGAGGCCATTCACAAAAAAGGCTGGTGTCAAGATGCTGAGAGTATCAACAGGGATGCAAGAAAATGTCTTTCACATTTGGCTTTGGGTCAAACAAGTGTGAAGCCTCAAGTGGGATGCTGTGCTACCTTTCTGATCCTCCTTTGCTCAGTTATAACCACTGAAAATAGTCCCAACCAAACCCTAAAATTAAAATTTACAACTCCGCAGTGTTAGTTGGAGTGTAAGAAAAACATTGTGATGTATGGGAGTATTCCTACATGCTCCAAGAATTAATACAGTTATCATTTCCTCAGTGTGACTTCACATGAAATACAGCAGTTCCTTCTAAATGTTTTCTATAAAGAACCCTACCAGTATGGTGGACATAGGTAGTCCTACTCTGAGTTTTCTATTGGGTAGTTTGGCTATTGATGTAGTGTTTTTTGAGGACTGAGAGCAAAGAACCTCTCTGACCAAAAAAGTATCAACCTACTTTTTGGGCATGCTGGAAATTCAATGCCTTAAACCAAAGAAATTCTAATTTCTGTAATGACAAGAAGTTGAAATTTCTTTGGTTTAAGGATTCAATTGAATGGTCAAGATGAAAGTATTAATTAGTTAATTTGATTAGCTTTAGGCATTTGCCAGGAATGGGGCAAAAATTGGGTTTTTTTATTAATTTATTTTGATTTATCAACAATCACTTTTATAAGCTTTTGAGTTTTAAATTTTTCTCCTCCTCCCACCTCCCTCCCCAAGAGGGCACACAATCTGATATATGCTATACATATACATTCCTATTAAACATCTTTTCACATTAGTGATGTTATAAGGGAGAATCAGAACCAATATGAGGAACCACCAGAAAGAGGAAACAAAACAAAACAGAAGAAAAAAATAGCAAATAGTGTGCTTCAATCTGCATTCAAACTCCATAATTCTTTCTTTGGATATGGATAGCATTTTCCATTATGAGACCTTTGGAGATGTCTTAGATCCTTGCATTGCTAAGAAGGGCTAAGTCTATTAATGTTAATCATTGCACAACATGACTGTTACTGTGCACAACATTCTCCTGGTTCTGCTCACTTCACTCAGCATCAGCCGGCACAAGTCTTTCCAGGTTTTTCTGAAGTCTGCCAGCTCATCACAGCCAATCCCCAATCCCCAATTGGTGGGCATTCCCAAATTGGTTAAGTTTTGATGGAGAAGGATGGAGAAGATGGAAATGAAAAGGGAAAAAGCTCTAGAGCACTGGACTCTGGCCTAGGTAAGGAACTGAATGGAGTTAGCAGAGGGCAGGATGAACAATCTGTGAACTCATGGTAGGGAAGGAAGAGACACATAGGTTTTGGCACAGGAAGAGGAAAAATCAATCAATAAACCAATAAACATTTATTAAGCACCCACTCTGTGCAAGTTATAGGCAGCTAGGTGACTCAGCCAGGTCTGGTGTCAGGAAGACTTGAATTCAAATCCAGCCTCAGACATTCACTAACTTTGTGATGCTGGGCAAGTCACTTAACTTCTTTTTGCCTTAATTCACTGGAGAAGGAAAGAGCAAACCACTCCAGTATTTTTGCCAAGAAAACCCCATATGAAATCACAAAGAGTCAGGCATGATACATGAACAACAACAACGATAACAACAATGTGCCACGTACTGTGGTAAGCTCTGGGGATACAAAGACACAAAAGGTAGCCCCAGCCAGTAAGGAGTTTATAATCTAAAGAAGCCAATTTTTGCTATGGATGGTAATTTAGTTAAGAAGAACTTTGGGGAAACTGTTGATAACCCCATGTTGCTCCTGGCAACCATCCAGGCTGAGTGGCATTGCTGAGGGAGGAAGAGAAGTTTTGACCAAGGGCTCAAAGAGTTTCTCCCTGCCTGCCCGCCTCTTCACAACCCAGCCACAATGGAAATAAGGAGTTTTCTTATTTAATAGCAAGAAGTGATTTCAGTTCTGCCAATTCCTTCTCTATTCTCTGTCTTTCACATAAGACAGAATTGTTAAATCCCCCTTAGAACAGTGAAACAATCATCAGAACTCAATGATCAACAAAGGCCGACAAAGACTTTCAAAACCTCCGGGTCTGCCAAATTCTCATTAGCCCTTCCCACGCTTAAAAAAATGTCACAGCAATGACACACATCTGATTGTAGGGCCTAGTGCTAGCTTGGAGAAGGCTTCAGTTCCCCCTGACAGTCATTACTCAAATGTTGACTTACCTACTTGCTGACTTCTTTTGGGACTAGCCTATATTTTTTCCTTTTGAGCTTGGCCGACCCTTGGGCCCTCTGACAACTGGCAACTACACTTTCAAGTAGAACCCCAGGGGTTTTTGAAGAGAGTTTCCTCAGAAGTGAAAAAAATGGGATTGATGGAAAGGAAGCAAAACAAAACTGGCATATTCTAATCAAACCTAAGTGTAAATGATCTATGCCAAAGAGGGGCCCTCACTGATGGGGGGGAAAGAGAAAGAAAAAAGAATCATACATCAACAACAAGGAAAAAAAGACCAGTGCATCATTTCTTAATATCAAAGAAGACTCCAGTTTGTCAGCTGGTGATAGCTCAGAACTGAAGAGCTTAAAATTCAGTCTCCAAGGTGTGAATAGCTGTGAGGTTCTAATGTTGAATTCAAATAGGTGAATAGGAAAAGTGTTGGAGAGGAGGGAAGAAGTAAGGGGGGACTGGTGAACCCAGTGAACACTTCCTTAATAGCTTCAGATTTTTATCTTTTACTTGCCTCTTAGGCAAACAATATCAATGGCCATTTCTGCATTGCTTAAAAGTTTTATAAATATTATCTCATTAGTCCTTAATGTAACCTCATGAGGTAAATACTATCGGTATTATTATCCCCATTTTACAGATAAGGAAATTGAAATTCAGGAGTCGATGTTCCCTGCTATCTCCTGCCTCCTCCTCTTCTTTGTATTGACTTTCCTCAATGCCTGGGAACCTTAAATTGATCTTCCCTGACTCCACCTGTTCTTAGTGTTCTTCTCCCTAAATAAATCTATTTTATATGTATATATACACATGTAGTTATACATATGTGTATACACATGCATATGTGTGTGTGTTGTGTGTGTTATTAGCCACATACAAACTTCTTGGGGACATGGACTGATTTGCTTATTATCTTTTTATCGTTAGCACTTATCATACTGCCTGGCCCATAGTAGGTCCTTGATAAAAGCTGGATGAAATTAAGAAATATACTGAGTCACTCAGCTAGTAAATGTTGGGTGTTGGATATGAACCCTACTCTGGTCTTCCTGGCCATACAACCAGGGCTCCTACTACACAAATGGGAGCTTTTAATAAGCAGTATGTGTGAATTTGACTTAGAAAGTTCTTGGATTTTAATCTGTTA
Source organism: Phascolarctos cinereus (assembly GCF_003287225.1). Lineage (NCBI taxonomy): Eukaryota > Metazoa > Chordata > Mammalia > Diprotodontia > Phascolarctidae > Phascolarctos > Phascolarctos cinereus. Next base: position 370,096,354 of record NW_027555847.1, read on the forward strand.
CTGCAGATTAATTTGTTTACCATCATCCCTGGAAAGTTATTGAAAATTTAGGAATTTCCTGGCACCAAATTTTGTTAAAGGCTATGGCCCCTTCCTCTAGCAGCTCAGTATGAATCCTAAGAAAAACCTTTGTGAGAAATGATCATATATGATAGATAGATAGATAGATAGTAGATAGATAGATAGATAGATGGATGGATGGATATATAGATGACAATGTTCCAGAAAGTCTTAGTGAAGATTTAAGCTATTAAAGCTTAAATTTAAATTGCACTATTTATTATACATTGTTTTTAAAGGCACTGACAAGAGTTGATAGAGAGCACTGGGTCTGAAGTCAGAAAGACCTGAGTTCAAATCCAGCCTCAGACACTTACTAGATGTAAGCCCCTGTTCAAGTTACTTAACCTCTGCTTGCTACACAGCAAAATATGGATAATAATAGCACTTATCCCACTTGGTTTTTGTGAGGATAAAATAGATAACATTTGTAAAATACTTTGCCCAATAATGGGCAAATAGTAGTCAATAAATTCTCTCTCTCCCTCTCTCCCTCTCTCTCTCTCTCTCTCTCTCTCTCTCTCCTCTCTCTCTCTCTCTCTCTCACCAACCCTCACTCTATGGGAAGTTTTAGGTCTTAATTATAAATAATACCTAGCACATAATAGGAATTTAAACATTTCTTGATGGAATGAAATGAGGAGTACATACTGTGTTCTCAATAGTTTAAGAACACAGACATCCTATTTTTAACATAAAAACGCCATAGATACCTGCATGTGCATGATGATATTTGCATCTATTAGCTGATAACTGACTGACTATGAAGTCCATGTTATACCTCCACCCTCCTGAGGTGTTAAAGGCTTACTTGTTGGGAAGCATTGATCTAGAGTGGCAGATTAAATATTCATGGTTTCTATAATTCAATTTAACAAACATTGAGGAAACACCTGTGGTGAGCAAGGTAGCATTGGGTTAGGATGCATTTCTTTAAATCATATCAGCCACCCACCTAATAACTCTCTGGTTTTTAGCTCTTTAGCAACCCTCCAGTCTCATACATGTCTCTCAAATGACTACTATCATTGCTGCTACCTGTGTGCTTCCTTAATCCTGGGGGTTTTGCTTCTGTGTTTGTTTTTATTTCGGACCAATAACTGCATTGGCTGGGACAAATTTCAGTATGGTAATTCTCTCTGAGGTATAGGTGATGTAAATTGTCAATCTGTCTGTAACTTATCATTTTACAAAATTGCCTGGAACCCCAAGAGGTTAACTAATGTACCTGTGGTCATAAAGTCAATATGTACCAGAGCAAGGGCTGGAAGCTAAGCCTTCCTTACTGCACAAATTACATGTGTACATTCGATTAAGAACTTTCTCTTAATGTAATCAGAAGAACTAAAGAAGATTTTAAAAAGGGAGATAGCCTGGTATAATGTATAGTCAGTTGTCCTGGGAATCAAGAAGTTGTTGTTCAGTCATTTCAGTCATGTCCAGCCCTTTGTCGTCTTTTTGTTTTTGTTTGGCAAAGATACTGGAGTGGTTTATCATTTCCTTCTCCAGCTCATTTTACAGATGAGGAAACTGAGGCAAACAAGGTTAAGTGAATTCTCCAGGATCCCACAGCTAGTAAGTATATGAGGCAAGATTTGAACTTAGGAAAAGGAGTCTTCCTGACTTCAGGCCCTGTGCTCTATCCACTGCACCCCCTAGATGTCCTAGAAGACCTAGGTTTAAGTGATGATTCTGACACATACAGGTTGTGTGACCCAACTGACTCTCAAAACTTATAAGTTAAAGAGAGCTGGGAGTCTGAATTATAGATGGAGGTTCTTCTCTAAGGTAAATTCCTATAGTGATGAAATATAGATTTGGAACCACCACCACCCCACCACCCCCAAGCAAAAAGGAAAGCATCCATGAAATAGTGGACAATGGCCCCAAATATTTGCATCTGGGCCATCTAAAGCTTTGTTTCCCCTATTCATAAGTCTCTTATAATTTATTTCTAGCAAATGGGATAACTGACATATAATTTTAGTTGGACTTCTACTGCTAAGAGGAGAAGTGGTCCATTCAAACAAATACCAGTCTTTCTTTTGAATTTTACTGACTGAGAACAAAATACTCAATTACTCATATCAACGAAGAATAACAACAGATTTCAGTGACATTCACAATAGTTTAAAAAGACCGTGGAAAGATTAAAAAGGGTTCTAGGCAAAGTTCTCTCTACTTCTAATAGCCAGTTCAGTCACTAAGTGTGGTCTCCATGGGTGCTGCTCTCCTACTCACCCACAACCCTTTTTCAACTGTGGGGCCTGGTATCAGGCAGCAGTTTTACATTTGTCTCATTGATGCGAACATTTAGAATGGTAAACATATTAACTATTAATAAGAACGCAAATTGGCCATTAAGAAATCCAGAGAAATTAATGAAAAACAAATGCCTAGCATTAACTTGAAGTTCTTGCTCCAAGGCATCAGGCAAGGTTGGCCAATGCAATTGATTTCAAAAGCTAATAAGAATCAGCCATTACAAGTTTTTGAAGAGCTGAGCAAATTATTCAGAATTATTCAGGGTGTTTGGAATACCCACTCGAGAATCATTTTACTTTCATCCCTGGCACAACCAATTTTTTTTTCGAAATTTTTTCTTTTGAGGACTTATGTTCAGAAACTCCACTATCCTTTATTCAGTCATATTAAGTCATGTCCAACTCTTCATGACCCCATTTGGATTTTCTTGACAAAGAAACTGGAGTGATTTTGTCATTTCTTCTTCTGCTTGTTTTTTTACAAATAAGGAAACTGAGGCAGATAGGGTTAAGCAACTTTCCCAGAGTCACTCAGCTAGTAACTATATGAGGCCATCTCACAAAAGATGAGTTTTCCTGATTCCAGGCACAGTACTGTTTCCACTATGTTACCTATCTGTTCCTGTTATCCTCCTACTCTGCCACTATTCCTATGCAAAGTTAATTCTGAGTCTAGTGGAAGACAAAGGAGGACTGGGAAAAATTACATAAGGAGACAAAAGGCCCAAACTATCATTACAAATGGATGCAATGCAGTGTAGTGGAAAGAACCTGGAATTTGTAGTTAGAGGCCTCAGTTATATCACCTACAAGCTGAGGGACTTTGACAAGTCATTTGTCTGCTCCAGGCCTTGTTTCTTCATGTCTGAAATACTGATAATAATATTTTCACTACCTACTTTAACTGAGTTATGAGGATCAAAGTTAAGAGTCTATATAAAGCACTTTTTAATAATAAAGCACTTAGCACATTACCTGGCACATAGTAGGCACTTAATAAATGTTTGTTCCTTTCTTCTTCCTTTCCCTATCCCCACACCCAGTATAGTGCTTGACATATATTAGGCTGTTAATAAATGTTGATTGATTGACTGACTGATTTGTCTTGTGACTTAGGACTCAGAGCCTGCTGAGAACAGTAGAAAGAAAAGCCAACTACAGAGAGACAACCACAAAGAACTGAATCAGCCACTAAAATCCAGCTATGAAAATATTGCTTAGATAATACTACCACTAATAATAATAATAACAAAAGACGTTCTTATCAAAAAGACAAGATAATTGCTTGTATTTCTGTAGCAATTTAAAGTTATAAAATGATTAACATACAATGTATTATTTTATTTGAACTTCAGAATAACCCTGTGAAGTAGTATAGATATTATTATCCCCATTTTGTGGATGAGGAAACTGAGACTTAAGAGAGGTTTGGCGACTTGACCAAAGTCATAGGGCTAGCAAATATCAGAAGTAGGATTTAAATATGAATCTCTACTGATACCAAATACCAGTCTGTCTCCCTTATTGTCACCCAGTAAGTGAAGAGCTTTAGAAAAAGAGAGATATACACACAGAGAGAAATGGAGGAGGAACTGCCAGGGTCCACCTCTATATCAATATAAGTAGAGGGAAGGAGATGCACAGCCTGAAGCCCAAAGGGAAGAAACCTGGGGAGGTCAGGCAGCAAAGAAAATCTTTCTTGTCTAGAAGCCAAGAGGGAAAAGGAGAGGACAGTTCCAAGTTCATGGCCTATGAATCAAAGATGGTGCAGTCTCAAAGTCGGGAAGTCTATATAAATAGAATGAATTGGAAAGCCTATGGAAGAAAAGTAACTTGTCCTGGCCAAAAGCTAAGGGTTAGGGAGATTATTCCAAAAGCCTTGATAACCAAATCCACCAACCAAAGATAACAAGAACTGACTCAATATCAAGGATAAGTAGTGGAAGAGGAGAGTCAATATAAGGAAGGAGCTAAGAATAGTTAGGCCTAGTTCCTAGGAGTTGGTATATAGGGTCAAAATTCACACAAGTTTGTAAATTTGCCCCTTTTTATTTGTTTGTTATCCATAGTTTACAAAAATAAAACATAAAAAAATAGTTTTAATTTAATACTTCAGAAAGAGTCAGATTACTTCTGTAAATTTTTTTGGGGGAAAGTACTTTGTAGATATTATCTCATTTGATCCTCATAATAATTTGGGAAGTAGGTGCAATTATTTTCTCCATTTCACAGTTGAGGAAACTAAGGCAGAGAGAAGTCAAGTGACTTGTCAAGGTCACACAGCTAGTAAGTACCCAAGGTCAGATTTTAAATCAGATCTTCCTCTCTACAAGCCAGAATATTCACTGAATTATGGAGGAAAACAAAACAAACACACACATAAAACCCAGGCCTTTAGGAAGCTTGCATTTTATTAGGTGAAGCAAGATGTATACAAGTAAATACAAGATTTATATGAAGTAAATGCAAGACGATTGTGGTGGGGCGGAGACAGCAGCTAAGGGCATATGGAAGAATGTCATACGCAGCTGGCACTTAAACTTGTGCTGATCACGTAGCTAAGCATTCACGATATACCTAGCCAGGCAGCGAGGTGGTCGTAAGGAGACCATTGGGCCTAGAGTCAGGAAGTCCTCAGTTCAAATCCAACCTGAGGGATTTAATGCTTCCTGACCCTGGGTAAGTCACTTAACCTCTGTTTGTCACAGGTTCCTCAACCATAAAATGGAGATAATAAAACCATCTACTTCCCAGGATTGTTGTGAGAATCTAATGAGATAATATTTGTAAAATGCTTAGCACAGTACCTGGCTCATATTAGGCTCATACATAAATGCTAGCTAGTATTACACTTTCTTTCTTTTTCACCTTTGTTGCTCCCTTCTAGACTGAGGATCTTCTGTAGTCCTGAACCTTTACCTTTTGGTGGGCTCACTTCTAGCTCTTTTCTCATTGACTAAATGGAGAGGACAGAATCATTATTGGGTCAATGAATACTAAAGCCATGTTCCTGCTCTTAGCTATTAGATCTAATCACTTGAATAGTTTCGGTATTCTGTAGCTATGTCATCCTATCATATTTCATATGATGAGCCCCAAAAAGTATATCAAATACAAAAATGAACACACTCATGAATAGATGTTTTAATGAAATTTCGTGAGCTGATTCCTGAATATTGGTTTGTAAGGGAAAATTTTGTTCAAAGGTTTCTTAATTTTTTTATTTCCTCTGTGCTGCTGTAATACTACACTACTAAATAATACTATATAAATAATATATATATATATATAAATACATACCAAAATAATATTAGTAACAATAACAATAATTTAAAAATTCACAATTATATGATGCTTTATAGTTTTCCTCATAAAAAATCCTGTAAGGTAGGATCAAAGGGTAATATATTTAGAGATGGAAGGGATACTGTAGTTAGCACAAGTGTTATTATTACCATTTTACAGGTTAGAAAACCTATCGGGGGGCTAATTGGCATGCCCAAAGTCATCTAGCTAATGTCAGAGTTGGAACCCAACTCAAGTCTTCACAGGCTCACAAGAACTTATAAATGGATCCAGAGGATACCTCCAGGTCATCTCCAAGTATTATTTGTGCCGCCCCTGTATTATTTCTCGTGTCTACATTGAAGGAAAACTAGCTAATCTCAAATTTCAAACATATCAAGCTCCAATTCCAGCAACAACCAATGAGCATAGGAAACAAGATGGCAGAAAGTCATGTGGCAAAAAAAGAATATAGGAAGGATGATGAGGTAGGAAGATGACCTGAATTTTTCTCACAAGGGCTATAGATAACAGTTCTGTTACCCTGGGCGTGTTATTTAACCTTTCTCAATCTCAGTTTTCTCATCTGTTAAAATAATAATAATAATAATAATAATAATAATAATAATAATAATAATAATAATAACACCTACCCTCCACTGAATGGGTTTCTATAAAGATCCAATGAAATATCAGAAGAAAAGCGTGGCACCATAAAAAGAGCTGTGGAATTAGAATGAGAAAATCTACGTTCCATTCTTGATTCTGACATTCAGTAACCATGGGCAAATCAATTAAACTTTCTGCGCCTAAATTTTCTCATCTATAAAATGGTTTCCTCTACAGTGCCCCTAGGCATCTTTCTATGGCTAAACATTTTAGAGCAGGTGTTAATCTGGAGTTCTGCATCAAGAATTCCCTATAGCAAGAAAATCTCAGGTTCTCCCCCTTCTGAAAACCCTCCCCTTCCCCCAAAAGTAGAACTAATCCTTGTACTAGCTACTTGCCTCAGAGGTTTAGTGTGAGTTTTAAAACCTTACATAATTATATAAATATTAACCATAATCAAATAAATATAAGACATTAAAAACAGAAAAGGGAAAAAAAATCACAATTTACCAAACAAATAAATTTAACCAAAGGAAATACTGTAGCTACATTCATTCCCTATTTCAAAAAGTGCTGCAAACAATTGGGTCTCCAATTAAAAAGTCCAAGACTAGTGGCCTTGGGCTGAATAGAACCACTTCAGGCAATATCGGCCTTAAACAGATGCTTCCTTTGTCTGGATAAAAGGGCCTGAGGCTTCTTTAGGTGACAATTGCAGTGCCAAATTCCCTGGGGAGATCTTTTAAAAAACATGCAGGGGCTTCCCAGTGACAAGAGGTGGCTATTGTATCTCTAACAACTGTGCAACACGGGCCTCAATGTTGACATAAGGGGCTTTAGACCAAGTTGGGGGGAAAGATGTGCACCTGGAGGAAAGCCTTCCTTTTAGTAAGGAATTGTGGGATGAGGAATTTAGTGACCATGATCTAGGGGCAGAAAAAATAGTAACAGATGCCTTTTCCCAAGCTGGGAACTGATTTGTATACACACAGACTCTGTGAAAGAGTCCCTATTAGAAGATTCTTTAGCTTTCACAGGCAGACAAAATCCTTAGCAATTTATTGCACCCACTGCTGATATCTGGGACCCTCTTGCCTGTGGAGCATGGATTATGAAAAGCATTGCAGAATATCTCTAAGAATTGAAAGAATAATCCTTTGTCATTTAAAGATGAATAACATTTCCAACTAAAGTCTAACAGCTATAGAGGACAATGGTATCATAAGATCATCCATCCAGAACTGGAGGGTGTCATTTAGACAAACCTATTGTTTTTACAGGAGAGAAAATAGGCATATGAGCATTAAATGGCTTGTGCATAATCACAAAGATAATAAACATCAGAGGTAATATTTAATCACAGGTCCTCTGACTACCAATGCTTTTTCATCATAGCTATGTTGTGTGACCTGAGAGACAGAAAGCTGAATTTAAGTCAGAATGGTCTAGGTTCAGGTCCTAACTCTAAAACAGAGCTGTATGTCCCTAGGAAAATCACTTCACTATTAATTTCTTCAGGCAACTGTTTAACCTAAGAGTTTCCTAGCTACATTCATTCAGATGGAAGCTGTCTCTACACAGATGAAGTCACAGGTCTAGACAAAGAAAAAGAAAGGAAAAAAAGAAAGAAAAAGATGCACATGAAATATAAGACTAGCACTTGGTGATGTCCTTCCTCCAGATGTTATTGTTTTCAGATGACATCAAGAACTTGAAAATTGCAGAGCCTGCTAGAGGTGATCTATAACCACTGAGAAGAGCTTTAGCCTGACAGAAAAGACCAAGTGAATAAATATCTACTATCTAGGTGTGGAGAAAGGTGTGAATCTATCCATCTAAGTTGTTTTCAGGTAATTATAAAGCTCCTTTAAGGACCTCAAGCTTCCCACAGATTAAAAAAGGTCATCTTTTTTACTATTGATGTTGTACTTTTGCTGTTACAGAGTAATGAGAAATGAAACAAGTACCACAGTTTTTGAAAAATTAAAAATGAATATCACACATAAGCCCCTATGTGAGGAAGTTCTAATATGTTACCAATGAGGAACTTCAGAGAGGAACAGGAGTTGAAGACTTTACCAAGAGAACATGTGCTAGGAAGAGAAGAAGGGTTGGCCAAGTGGTCAGACTGAAGGATAAGAGGTTATCAGCCATAATATTCTACCAGTGACCTGGTGATGCCAGGAAAAATTGAGGAAATCCTCCTGTATGCTAGATGGAGATCCTTCAATAACTCCATGGGAAGACACTGGCAGTAGTCGTACAGGATGGATGAGTTGCAATCTGCTTTGTTAGAGATACCTCCAAAATTGATGAGATCATAGAGTGATTTGAATATAAAAAGCTGAAATTCAGGCAGTCAATAAACATCTAGTTAAATGCCTGCCATGCACTAGGCATTATGCTAAAGCTCTGAGGATACAAAGGAAGGCAACTGTGATCCAATAGAAAGAAGTGTTGGATATAGAGTCATTGGTGGTACTGACTACCTGTGTGATCTCGGACACACTACCTCTATGGACCTCAGTTTCTTCATATATGAAATGAAGTGCTTGGGCTAGATAGCCTCTGAGTTCCCTTCTCATTTTTGATCTATAAACCTTTATATAGGCAACTAGGTAGAGCAACGGATAGAGAATTAGGCTTACAGTCAGGAAGACCTGAGATCCAATCCGGCCTCAGATACTTTCTAACTGTGTGACCTTGGGCAAATCCCTTAACCTCTGTTTGTCTCACTTACCTCAACCGTAAAATGAGGATAATAATGCTGTCTATCTCTCAGGGGTGTTGTGAGGATCAAATGCGATGATATTTGTAAAGTGTTTACCACGTGCCTGGAACATAGTAGGCATTATATAAATGTTCACTATTATTATTAAAGATATAATTTTTTTGTGTTACAAAAAGAAACAAAAAGAGGGATTGCTTATGGTATACATGTTCCCTTCACCATAACTGTTGAAAATCCAGCTGTGGCAAAAATAGCTTTTCTTGTTACCTTAGTAAAGAGGCGTTTTTCCCAAAGTAAATCTAAGATAGATAACAAATGGGATTTTTTTTTTATGAGGATAAAATGCCCAGTCAGTGTAAACTGCCTACTGAAGGCTTCCCTCTTCTTTCACACCCAACAATTCTTTCAAAATCAGATTGAAAGCATGTTTTGTATTCCAAGTTTCCAGCTGCTTCCTCAGATCTGAGCACCTGCTGAGTCTGTGAAATCTACATTTTCACCTGTTGAATGTGTAAAGCAGATAATTGCAAATTAAAAATCACTGCTTGGTGAATGTCATTTCCCATTTTCACTGTGGATCAGATGAGCAATTCACAGCTCAGTGGAGCACAGTGAATGTGATGTTTTGAATTCTCTAAAATCCAAATCATCACCCAGAGACCTGATAGTTACCTTTCTGGTGATTTATGTACTCATAACTGAAAATGTTTTAGGGTACTTGGGGCTAAATAATATGCTGAAAACTTTGGTGTTGTGAACTCTAATCCAGTCTCTTTCTGGGTAACCTCAATGTTCCTGTACTTAAACAGTGCTCATCACAGGACACATGCATATCCATATCACCCTACCTTGCCTTTGCAAGTGACAAATCACTGATCTAAATAATTCAAGGGAGATAGCAACTAATAGGTTACTCCCCAGAAGGAGAATGCAGTTGTGTTGGACCAAAGACACAAATGATGTGTCTTGAGAAAACTTTCAAAGCAATGGCTCAAAATTATAAACTTGTGTGAAAGAGCTAGCTAGGTGACTTCTAAATTCTTACAGATCTAATTTCTATAAAGGAAAACTTGGAGTCAGAGGACCTGGACACAAATCCAGGACTGAATTGCTGTGAGACTGATGGGGTGCTTGGGTACTTGTGTTTGGGTGCTTGTACTTGGACCCCAATTTCTCCCTAGGCTCAGAAACACTATCCCTGACAGTTTCTCCTCAGCCCAAGGACACTGTGCCTAACAATTAGTCATGAGAGGGCCCCAGCAAGACCCTTATTTCTTTCCCTGGTGCAGTTTCAAACAACCCCTGAAGGAATTATTAGTTTGAACTGACTTTGCACTGGGTCATAAAGACATACTACAGCCCTACATCATTATCTACATCCTGGAACAGCCAAACTAGAAGAAAGACAGGGAGAAGCAGTGCAACAGTCCAGCAAATGGGTCTCCCAGTGCCTCAGCAAAAATAAAGGAGGCAGAACTACAAGGGGCCCCAGGCTGATAAGTACTCTGCAGCATTCTGAAAGGAGGTGAAAAAAACAACCTAAAGGCTTCCTAAAGCCCCAGCCTTGCTGGTTCCAGCCCAATACCAGGTGAGCTGTTGAAGCCCTGCAGCCTCCAATTGTGAAGAAATCCTGAAGCACACGTGGTAGAACAGGCAAACAACAACACCTGGACCTCCGAGTGCCTCAGTGAGGGCAGGAGGAACCGGTGAAACAGCTCAGAAAACCACCAGGTTCCTCAGCACTCTACCACAAAGGAATCTCCCAGTGCATTAGAAGAAACAAGGGAGACAACACTGCAGGGGTCCCAGGCAGATAAATACCCTGCAGCACCCATCTAAAAGGAGCTGAAGAAAGCTGAAGGTAAAGAAAAACAGGCAACCTAGAATTGCCTGAAAGTTCCAGCCTTGCTGATTCCAGCCCAACATGAGGTAAGCTGCCAGAACCCTACAGCACCCTACAGCCTCCAATTGCCAACATAAGAGGCCCCAGCACGCAAAGCCAGTGACCAAGACCTAGGCTCCCAACACAAGAAGCTTGGGTCAGTGCCCTCTGGTCCCCAGCAGGAGAACTCAATCTCTTTAAAGGCCAAGGAATAAAGAAACACCATGAGTAAAAGAAAACATACCATAGATTCATATTATGAGAAGAGTGAAGATCAAGACAGAAATTCTGAAGAGGACAACATTGTCAACAAACCCACATCTGCAACAAAAGGGAATATGAACTGGTCTGAAGCCCAAAAAGCCTTCTTAGAAGAGCTCAAGAAGGATTTTAAAGTCAAATGAGAGAGGTAGAAGAGTCTTTCAAAAATACAATTGGCCAATTGGAAACAAAATACACTGAAGAAAACAAGTACCTAAAAACCACAATTGGCCATTGGAGAAGGAAGGACAAAAACTAACAGAAGAAAACAATCTGTTAAAAACTAGAATTGGACAAATGGAAACTAATGTCTCTATGAGACAGCAAGAATCAGTCAAACAGAAACAAAAAATGAAAAATAGATGAAAACATAAAATACCTCATTGGTAAAACAACCGACCTGGAAAATTGATTCAGGAAAGACAATTTAAAAATTATTGGACTACCTGAAAATCATGATGAAAAAAAAGCCTGGACAGTATCTTTCAGGAAATCATAAAGGAAAACTGCCCAGAAGTCCTAGAACCAGAAGGGAAAATAACCATAGAAAGAATCCACTGATCACCACCTGAAAGAGATCCCAAATTGACAATGCCAAGAAATATAATAGCAAAATTCCAAAATTACCAGATGAAAGAGAAGGTGCTGCAAGCAGCCAGAAAGAAACAATTTAAATATCATGGAACCACAGTCAGGATTACACAGGACCTTGCAGCTTCTACATTAAAAGACCGCAGGGTGGAACATGATATTCTGTAAGGCAAAGGAGCTTGGAATGCAGCCAAGGATCAATTACCCAGCAAAAATGAGCATCATTTTTCAAGGGAGGAGGTGGATATTCAACGAAATAGGAGACTTCCAAACTTTCCTGATAAAAAGACCAGAGCTCAACAAAAAATTTGATCTTCAAGTACAGGACTCAAGAAGGACATAAAAAGGTAAATGGGACAGAAAGATACAATATGTTGTTAATAAGGGGGGGGGTGTTTAAACCCCTACAAGGAAATATGACACTTGTAACCCCTGAGAACTGTATTGTTATTACACCGTGTTAAAGGAGTATACATAAAGAGGGTGGATATTAGTTGACTTTGATGTAATGATAAAAAAAATCTAATCAAGTGGGTTAAATGGATCCAAATAAGTGGATCAATCTGATCTTAGAAAATGTACTGAGAAAGGAGGAGGCAGACAAGGGTAAATTACATTACAGGAAAAGACACAAAATCCTATTACAGCAGAGGGAAAGGGGGGGGGTGAGCATTGTTTGAACCTTACTCTCATCAGATTTGGCTCAAGAAGGGCATAACATAATCAGTTAGGTATAGAAATCTAACTTGCTCTATAGGCAGTAGGAGGGAAAAGGGGAAAGAAAAGGGGGGGGAAGAAGGGAGGGAAGAAGCAGTAAGAGCAAAGGGGAAGAAAAGGGAAAGGGATAATAAAAGGGAGGAGGGACTGGAGGAAGTGGTGGTCAAAAGCAAAACACTAGTGAAGGGGGGAAAGGAAAAAGGAGAAAGAATTTAATTTCTGAACTTCAAAGAACAAATCATGGCCATAGACTATTTCTTCCCACATAAGGTACACTAATACCTCAGTTAAAGAGGCCATCCCATTAACTAGACTTCGTTAAGTAACCATCACATTTTCCATTCCATTTCACCTCTGGAGGAGAGAGTGAGGCTGACAACTTTGCATAGCTCTTCCTCACTTAAATCCAATTCATAGGCAAGTCAAGATATCAACCTCATGATGTCATTGGTACTGTCCAAGAACTTTTAAGGGAAACAAGTAAATCACAGAAAAAAAAATAAATCAGCTTACATTTTCAGGAATTATGGCCCTGTCCTTTAATCCTAGATAAAAGGGAGGTTGAAGGTGGCAAATCTCCTCAGCTCAGGAATTCTGAACTGCAGTAGACTAAGTCATCAGGCATCTGCATGAAATTCATAATCCTGTGGTGACCCTTCAGGAGTGGGGAACCACAAGGTTGCCTAACCAAGTAGAAAATAGCCCAGATGAGAAACAAGAAGTCGAAACTCCTGTGCCCATTGGTAGTGGGATCAAACTCATTGAAGAGTCCCTATACTACGGAAGGGAAAGAAAGTGGGAGGATTGTGGGGGAGGGAAGTGGAGGGAGTAAGAAAAGAAGAAGAAGAAAAAGCTCATAACAGAGATTAAGTAGAAAAATAAAACAGAATCTTTCCAGAGGAGATATTCTAGATCAGTCTGCACACAGCCCCATCTCATAATCCTTCTCAATTTATAACTGCAATACTGGACAATGAAAACTGATGCCCTGGAGGCCTTAGAAAACCTTCAGTCATCAAAGAAAGATTCAATTATGCTCAATATACTGCAGTTCCCAATGCAGAAAAGTAGACTAACACACTTTAGAAAGATTTTCAAGAAAAAAAGGTTGAAGCCTCCAAGCTTTTCCGTTTTAACTTTTGGTTATTCAATTTAAAGAAAACACTCCATTCTTTGAGCAGCCCAAAGAGAATTGAGGTTTTAATGTATTTAGTTTGCACATATATTTTTAAATAATTATCTCATTCATTTCCAAATAAAAACCAAATTTCAGGACCATAAGGGAAGATTGATTAATGATCATAACTCTTCTTTTTGAATGTCAGAAGAATGGGTCAAGGAGTAATCCTCAAAATCAAAACAGCAGTATTGTGAAAGTAGTCCAGATGGGAGTCATGTCTATAATACTCTCAGGATCACAAACCACCTCTTTGTGAACCCTGAATAATCAGAACCTCCAGAGACCAACCTGCTTGGAGCTCATTTAGCTTCCCTGGAAGCCTGCCTACTACATGGGGACCCTTGGGGCTGGAGTCTTAATTCCCTTGAATTGGAGGAGGACATGCTCAAGGATGAAAGTTATTGAGTCTGAGCCATGAGAATATCCAATGACCAATACATTCTGCAGAACAAGTCCAATAAGTTTAGGATAATTAGCCTTTAAGGATTGTAAAGTTATTAGTCTTGGAAACCCTAGATATTAGAAGCAAATGAATGCACTGTTGGTCAGATAGTGTCATTTCCCAAGTCTTACTATTCCAGATACTTTTAAACACTCATTTTTATGACCTAGAAGCAATTAAATATGGAGAATTGCAAAATAAAGAAAAAAAAACCCTGCAAACTACCCAAAAATAGAATCATGGAGTAAGAGTGCTGGCTTTGGAGTCAAAGCACCTGATTCAAATTTTATTTCTAACACATGTCATTTGTGTGACCCTGAATCAGTTACTTAGCCTTTCTGGGACTCAATTTCCTTATCTATAAATTGAAAATGTTGTATTGAATGGTCTCTGTGATCTTTTCCAGCCCTAAATCTGATCCCATAATGCTAAAAAAAAAAAAAGAATTAAAAAAACCTTCAGAAACTTAAATCATTGAACATTAGAGTTCAGGGTCTTAGAGATCTGCTAATCCAACTCTCCTCATTTTACTGAGGAGGAAGCAAAGGCATGGGGACTTAAAGGATTTGTTAAAGGTAGATTAAGTAGAAATGGCTAGAGGTAGGATTTGATTCTATGTCCTCTGCCTCCAGAGCCAGCAATGCTTTGACTGAATTACACTATCTTTCTACCAATCTACCTACATAGGTACCCAGAATGTTTCTCTCATTTTCATGTTTAAAATGAAAAACAAAAACAAACAAAAAAAAAGGCCAACCAAGCAATTGAATTAAGACATGTGCTTCCCCTACCCCTACCACCAGTTTGATCTTCTGTAAGAATGAATGGTTATATTGTGCATACCTTTTGACCCAGCAATAGCACTTCTAGGTCTGTATCCCAAAGAGATCATAAAAATGGGAAAAGGACTTGCATGTACAAAAATATTTATAGCAGCTCTTTTTGTGGTGGCAAATAATTGGAAAATTAGGGGATGCCCATCAATTATTTAATAACTGAAAAAGTTGTGGTATATGAATGTAATGGAATACTATCGTGCTATAAGAAAATGAGCAGGTGGACTTCAGAAAGACCTGGGAAGACTTATATGAACTGATGACAAATGAAATGAGCAAAACCAGGAGAACACTGTGCAAAGTAACAGCCACACTGTGCTATGACTGATTTTGATAGACTTAGCTCTTAGCAATGCAAGGATCTAAGACAACTCCAAAAGACCCAGGATGGAAAAAGCTATCCACATCCAGAGAAAAAACAAACAATCAATCAAACAAAAAAACAAACAAACAAGCAAACTATGGAGTCTGAATGCAGATGGAAACATACTATTTGCTCTCCTTTTCCTTTGTTGTTTTGTTTTATTGCTTCATTCTCATGGTTCCTCCCATTGGTTCTAATTGTTCTTTACATCATGACTAATGGTAAAATATGCTTAATATGAATGTGTAAGTAGAGCCTATATCAGACTGCATGCCATCTGGTAGGGGGAAGGAGAGGGAGGGGGAGAAAATTTAAAACTCAAAATCTTATGGAAGTGAATATTGAAAACTAAAAATAAATAAATATTTTTTTTTAAAAAAAGAATGCACAGTTATTGATAAATCCCTCTTTTTCAAGAATGATTTTGTTGTCAGGTAGGGTAACTTGATGGTATTTTATTTTAAGTAGCATTTTGCAGCCTCAAGGAAAAAACAATATTAAAAAAAAGAACTTAGCATTGTCCTTCATAACAATGGAAGAAGTTAGTCACTTTTACGACACAGAGATGGTTAAAGTATTGACAACAACTCTTTGACATTTATGTAGCAAGTCAGATGCATTAAAAGTCATCAAAATGGTACACTGAAGTCCCTCTCAAATACATTTGGTTTTTGTGTTTCCTTCTCTGTTTGAGGCATGTACTCTTTGAAGATATAACTTATAGATATCCTTGAAGTTCTGTTACTCAATTAAAATCTGTGTTTAATGGACCAGAATTAAGTCTAATAATGATAAGCAAGATGGAATTCCAAGCAGTTAATTCCTTATCTTCTCTTTATCTGCTGATTAGCTCTCATGCACTCCCACCCCCTCCCCACCCCTCAATGAGTTACTGCAGCTATGCTTATTAAATAGCAAAAAAGTGTTCTGTGCACATCTGAGTCAAACAATAGCACATAGTGCTAAATCCCAAACTATGACTGCAATCTGTGTTTATCAACAGCTAAGGGAAACCATGTGTAGACATTGTGTAGAAAAGCATAGACATTTTTTTTTTCTGTAGCAATTTTCCATAACTTTAGGAAACCACTGGGATTTCAGTCCTGTTCTGCCTCTCTTTGTTTTGATGTTTCATTTTTTAAATCAAAGGTTTTCATTAATGAATTTTTTTAAACCAAATCATAGTTATAAGTGATTCAATTTGCCAAGAAGATGAGTTTTATTTGGAGGCTGAGAAGCAGGAATGAAAGGCAAATGTAAAAAGCTCCACATGTTTTTAATTTCCAAAAAGTGCAGAATGTTATTGATGTTAACTTTAACACCAATCTGATGGAGGAAGCATTCAGATATTAAAGCGTGAATAATTAAAATGCTGGGGCAGCTATGTGGCACAGTGGATAGAACTCAGAGCCTGGAGTCAGGAGGATCTGAGTTCAAATCTGGCCTCTGACACTTACTAGCTCTGAGACCCTGGGAAAGCCATTTAACCCTGCTTGCCTCAGTTTCCTGATATGTAAAAATGAGCTGGAGAAGGAAACGGCAAATCATTCCAATATCTTTGCCACAAAAACCCCAAAAGGCATCATGAAGAGTCAGGCTTGACTGAAAAACAACTGAACAATTGAAGTGACAGATAAATTTTGCTTTGAGGAAAACAGAGGTATTGGGAAAACAGAATGTGGTAGCGTAAGGAGTCTTAGGTTCCAGTCCTAGTTTCCTGTCACTAAATAGCTTTTGGTTCAAAGCCCACCTCTTCCACATACCAAGTGACCTTGGAAAATTCACTTTCTGGGCTTCAGTTTCCTCATCTATAAAATTAGCATCTTTGTCCAAGGCTCCTTCTATCTCCAAACATCTTAACTTAACTTAAAAAAAAAGTGCTTAAATTTAGATCATAGAACATTAGAGATGGCAGGGACCTTAGAGATTATCCAGTTAAAGTCCTTTAAATTGGGAAATGTTCTAGGAATAGGATACAAAGTGCCCTATTTCTCACTAATCATTAAGCACCAACAGTTTCTTTACCTGTAAACAAAAGATTGGGGACTGCATGCTAAGGTCCCTTCTAGTTCTAAAATGATATCCATCCAGCTCATAGGTGATTCTATAAGACTTATAGGTTCAACACAATTTCCAATAGGGAAATATATTTTTAAGATACCAAGATATAGGTCCTGGCAGGGCAGAGACAAATTCTCAACATTAACCTGCAGCTAGGCCTTAACGCACTCTCAAGGACCGTGGTGTTACCCTTCCCGGAAGAGGAGAAGAAAAGAGAAAGTGAGGGCAGAAGCCTGTAGTAAGAATCACAGAGACACTTAGTTTGGCATTACAACTTGAATCACATTTTCTGCAGCTGCACCTGACTGGAGACGCTTAGGAATGGCCAATATTCACCAGCACTGGTTGCTTTTCCAATAATGATGATCTATTTGTTGAGATAATCTGTTGAAACTCTGTCAACTTCCATAGCAGAGAAACTTATAGAACCATATTTTTGGTGGAATTGCCCCAATAAAGAGCCATTTTTTGAAGTTGGTCTGGCTTCTTCAGGGTTGGTCACAGATATATGATATTCTTATGTGGGGCTTGGGGAGGGAGAACAGGAGGAGGGAGGGTGATGATATTCTTTAAGTTTGTCTGTGAATCCTGGGGAGGAAGCTGGGAATGGGTGTGAACTGGTTAGATGGTTTGCAATATAAACTTGGAAGTGATTTCCAAATAAGCTATTTATTTAGAAAGAAGCCAAATTTGGTAGCAGGAAGTTGTTATTTCATGGAAAGCAAGAAAATAAAAGTAGAGGGGAGAGAGGGAAGAAATTCATGTTACAAGGGCATGAAAAGATATCTCAGGATTAGACATTCAAAGGCATCTTTAGAGGACTCTGTTCATTTCCCTTGATTCAGGTACTACTACACGCTTTTCTAATGTTTTTCAAGGTTAGTCCCTAAGATAGGGAGGGCAAGGTAACCATTTTCAATTTATAAGGGAATAAAATAATAAATAGATAGATGAATAAACAAATAAAAATCTTTAAGATATCAGGAATGTATCAACTTGCTTAGCCTCTCTGACAGCCCAGGACAGTCCCATAGTACTGAATATTTTGCTGTCTTGCAGAATCCAATTCACAGAATTCCTCCCAATGGTGTATCTCATTTTATTCCCACTCAAGAAGTTTATCTTTTTCATATCGACTACTTTAGGGGCTTATGGAATTCCCCAAAGAGGAGCCTGTGAGTAAGGAAGAAACCAGGAAGCTCAGGAAGAGAAAAAAACTTTTTCCCCCCACTTAATAATATTTTATTTTTCCAATTACATGTAAAGATAGTTTTCAATATTCATTTTTCCAAGATTTTAATGTCCAATTTTTTTTCTCCCTCTTTCTCTTCCCTTTCCCCTCCCCAAGATGGCAAGCAATCTGATATTGATTATGTGTGTATAATCTTATTAAACATACTTCCACATTAGTCAAGTTGTAAAGAAGAAGCAGAAAAAGGGTGAAAACCATGAGAAAGAAAAAAATAGTGAAAATAGTATGCTTTGATCTGCATTCAGACTCCATAGTTCTTTCTCTGGGTGTGGCTAGCATTTTCCATCATGAGACTTTTGGAATTGTCTAAGATCATTGTATTTCTGAGAAATGCCAAGTCTATTAAAGTTGATCATTGCACAATGTTGCTGTTACTGTATATAGTATTCTGGTTCTGCTCACTTCACTCAGCATCAGTTCATGTAAGTCTTTCTAGTTTTTTTTTTTAATTATACACAATAGTATTGCATTACATTCATATACCACAACTTGTTCAGCCATTCCCCAATTGATGGGCATCCCCTGAAAGAAAAACTTGTGATGAAATTATGAATAATGATTACCCATTTCTCTTAGAAGGAAAAGCCCAGAGAACACATGGTACAAAATACAGTGAATGGAAATGTGTTCTAAGAGTAGAATAGTCTGCCATTAGATGAAATGAGTTTCTTATCACTGGAGGGCTCCATGCGGAGATTGGATGAGCTATTTTTGATGCTGCAGTGGGAATTCCTGTTTATATATAATCACATTAAGTGACCTCTGAATTCCCTTCAAACTCAGAGATTTTAATTCTAGGCAAGTCCCACTAATAGGAACAGGTTCCAGATGAGGCTAACAACTCTTGCCTGGTCCTAAGTATGGTCCTAAAGTCCCTTATCTTTAATGGCAAGGCCAGGACCCAAGGAAGAAGACAATGTTCTTTCAAGTTCTTTCATAGCATCATCACCCCCACCAATAAACTACACTTTTCATGTAGTTATTGAAAGTTTGCCTCATAAACAATGAATGGATCTGAGGAGAAAATGGCTTGATAAATCTGAGAGTACCTGTGTTTCTAAATGTTGTAGAAAGTTGAAGGGCATAATTCTGATTCAAAAGAAAAGCCAAAGAATATATCCAAGTGCAAAGACACACATTGTATACGTACTGCACAGGATGGGATGTGGCTGCCAAATCCAGGAGACTATCTTTAAAGCAATATGGCATTCATGACAACCTGATGACCCTCCTCCAATGTGCATTCAGAGAAGGATGACTATACCATAGTAAGTACCCAAGGCTGTCACATCATCATTATTTTAGATAATAACATTTACTGTCCCATTTCACTCTAAAGCTACATAAAATTTCTAATATATAATAGGCTGCCTATGGAAATTAAAGCATAATTCCAATTTATTATCTTAATAAAAATTTTAAAAAACTAAACTAGTTTAAGAATAAATATAAAAGATGACATTGCTTTGGCAGCAAAAATGAAGACATATCTTACTTCAGAATTTGATGTTTGAGTACTAATGGTAAATTCTTAAACACTAACCCAAGGTTTTTCTTCAAACAATAAATAGTATCTCCATAGATGAATACTTAATGTATCTTTAAAAAAAAAATAAAGGTATTTGGTCTAAGAGAGATAACCAAGTGACCATCCTGTTATTAATAACCTGCTGGCCTTATTAATAAAATGATTAAATTACCCAGAAACTGAATCTCTTAAACTTTTTAGTCATCACAGTTTTGGCAAACCATGAAGGCATACTTATGGTAAAGAGACAAATATGACTTGAGGTCTCCTAGGAAATGCTCTCTCCTTTGAGAGCTCAACAGGTGAAACTGTCACCTCGGAAAAGTACCTTTTCTGAGAAATTGCAAGTTGAGATTTTGACTCTCTCCTCAATCTGAAACTTCTGAACCTAACCTTCATCCATCTCTGGATTTGCTGTGCATTTAGACTGTCCTCAAATGGGCTGTTTTAGAGAAACTTCAGTAGCCAGTAGCTCAATGGAAGCAACATCTGAGATCTAAGGCTAGTGAATATCTGTCCTTGGGAATAAGGTAGGGAGATTACCTTGGGAAAGATAAGGTAGTATTTTTATTACTTCATTTTCCCATGCAAGAAATGTGTCCACCTGCTTCCATATGCTAGGCTACTTATAGTGATGTAAGCCCTGAGGACCAGTTTTGATATTGTTAGAAACTCTGTTTCTAACTCTCAGCAAATTTCTATTATCAGGGTAGACAAAAAGTAAAAGTTTGCCATTGCAATGCTGAATCTATTAGTCATTAGAGTATATACTAAACCATCTAAATTACTATAATAAGCTATAAGTGGGAAATATCTTCCTGTTTTGATCTGAATTTGTTGTCACTCCCCACCATAAGCAAGAGTTAGATTAGTGTTTTAACTTCTCATATGTATAAGATTCAATTCTTGAAGTATCTTATTCTTACAGAATAATATGAGCATAATTAGACAAAGGTAAAGAAGCTTGTGAAACAAAGATGTAAATCTGTTAAGTTGTGATGTTAAAGCCAGGAGCCTCTTTTGTTTTAATTTTAAGGAGTAGGATTTCAGTAGTCAGTTATGTTAGTGAAGAGTAGTAACTTATGAGCTATCTTGTGTCACCTTAATGGGAAATCTGATTTTACTTATGTTTGTCATTTAATCTGGAATTAGAACATGTGCAGAAATGCATGGAAACTAGTTAAGAGTTGCCTTAGAAATGTTCTCATTGCTTAAAGGAATTTTGAGAGCAGTAGTCTGTGTTTATGTCCATTTGAATATGGTTACACTCTATATTGTATTTGCTCAGACATGTCTGGAGAAAGGTTGATCAAGACGGGTGATATGGAAATCAATGTCTCTTTGACCAAGATTTGAGTGACCTAAGTTATATAATCATTTTAATATAGCCCACATCTGTCTTTCTATTAACCAATCTGTTGATTGCCACCTCACAGGAATGCTTCCTCTTTGAAGGCCATATAAACTGTGACCCCAGCAGCATTAGGTCTCTTTGTTCTAAAAGAGACAGCCAAATGACCATCCTTTGTTAATAACCTGCTGTCACTATTAATAAAATGACTAAATTACCCAGAAAAAAAAACAGAAGACTCCTCTCAATTCAACATCAAAAGTAAAGTTACAATTGCCTTGAACATCTGGGTACTGATGACCTAGCAGGGAAAAGTTGCAGAACATCTGTACCACAACTATCTAAACTCTTTATTGGGCTGTTAATAAAATGAATTCACCTTATTCATTTTGAAAAGATGGGGAGAATAAAGTGGCATCATACTAATCTTTCCATATCAACTGACAAATAGTGAACTAGTTTTCTCCTTATGCCTCTGTCTGTCTGTCTCTGTCTTTCTGTCTCTCTCCCTCTCTCTGTCTCTCTCTCTCTCTCTCACACACACACACACACCACACACACACACACACACACACACACACAGAGCCCTCTTCAAATCAGCTACAATCACCACCTCCAGTAGGAAAAAGCAGCTAAATCCATGTAAGACATGACATATTGTATCAGCCACAACTACAGCATTTTAAATTGTTCCCAGAATTAATCCACCAAATAACCCGTGCAGTCAAAGCTGAGCTCCATTATACTCAGTGGAACACATTCCTTAAATGTTAGTGCCACACAATGAATATTCAATAACTGCATCATTAATAAACCTGAGTGAGATATAATTGATATGTGGACGTTTAATGACAATTCCAAGTGATATAGCACACAGCATCTATCCATCCCTCCATCATCAGGCAGGTTGTTTCTCTCAGGATGATGGTCTCAATTGGAAAGGCAAAGTCTTATCTTCATTAATGGCTATGTGTAAAAGGTTTTCATTACAAGATAGATGATTATGGCCTTGCTTTATTAATTAGGCATGCTTTTTTGCAGCCCAGAATAATTGAATAAAAAGACCAGTCGCTTTTAACTCTACCATGTCTTAATGCTTCAAGAACAGAATCCACCTGTGCCCTTATCTAGTCTCCCTTATTTTGAAAATTTTCAGCCATTGAATTTTATGTGTAGTTAATTACAGCCAGTGTGTGAACTTTACACCAATAGTCTCCTCCAATCCCTCCCTCCCTCTCCAACAGAGCTTTGTGGCAATCACAAAAAACTGCCTTACTGTCTCCTTTTCCCATCACCTAAAGGTTCCTGTTGTTGCTACTGGTGGAGGAGGGGTGGGATAGGGAAACATCCATTAAGGCAATCTCACACTATAGGGAGGTGGACTGTGGAAATTCTGGCCCTTATGGATATGAGATGACTCGCATCTTTAGACAGAAGTGTTGTCTGGGAGGTAGGTTAATAGAAATCATTTATTCTCTTCTCACTGAGTCATTCCTAAGAAATGAGCTAATCATCCATGCTAGCTACTTTCACATCCTTCTTTGCTGTGGGGTCAGGAAGGGGATTTTGGAACAAGACATCCATGGAACAATTACCTCTCTAGCTCACACCAACTGCTCTAGTGAAAAAAGAAAAACTGAACTGCCTTTGGGCTTACCTTCAAAGCTCTCAGAAATCCCACAATAAGAACAAATTCCTGGTGACTTTAAGAACATGATATATAGCTTTTTTCTTCCATCTCTTTCCTTCACAAGCACAGTTGTCTCAGAGTAAACAGGCTCCAAAGCACAAGAAGGTATAGAGAAAGTTCTGAACAAAATCTCCAAAATTATCACCGTAGTTAGAAGGTGTAAATAGATCAACCTATAGCTTGGGATTCATGACAGCAAAAGTCAGGGTTCACTTGTCACTGAGCAAAATGATTTTTTGACTTTGGAAAAGCAAAAACTGTTTTGCAAAATTTGCCAGGTTGATGCTATAATTTTTACAAGAGGGATTTGGTTTCTATAGCTGTGTACAGAAGACTAAGAGACCTAGATTTAGGGGACAAGAAGGCCTGGCTTTGGATTTCACTTCAGACATGTAATAGCTGTGGCCCTGAGAAAGCCACTTAATCTGAGACTCAGTTTCCTCATTTGTAAAATGAGGGGGTTAGATATTATTCATCTAAATCTAAATCTATTAACCCATATATATATACATATATATCTATACATATATGTATATATATACACACATATATACACACAAACATATATAGCTCATATACATACATAAGTATGTGTGTATGTATGTGTGTGTGTGTGTGTATGTGTGTATGTATGTATGTGTATAGATAGCTAGGTATACATAGTTAACTTTCTGAGCAGTGGGCAGAATTTGGAATAAGAGCCTTAATTCCCTTTAACTCCACATTAAATTTATTTTATTTTCTGAGATCTAGGTATGGGCTGTCATCTAAAACTTATCTAAGCACAAAAGAAGATAGCTTGGTCACATACTAAGAGTAAGGGATAACTGATGGATGGCTTACATGTTCTATTGGAGAACATGAGGAAGCCATCCAGAATGCTAAAAGGATTCCCTCTGGGGTGAATTTATGGAAAGTCATGGATGGGAGTTACATAGGATGAATGAGTAGTGATCTATCTACAGTAAGAGAATGACAAAAGAACATTGGATTTGGATTGGGAAATATGGATTCAAATCCGGACTCTATCATTTATTATCTTTGTAACATTGGGGAGGCTACCTAGCCTTTCTGCACTTCACATTCCTCATTCGGAGAATGAAGAGGTTGGTCTGGATGACCTCTAACTATCCTTAAATCCCTAGCTCTCTGAGCCTGTGAAGCAAAGAACTTCTATAATGCTGAGATATACAGATACATTTGAGTATGAAGAGAAATATGAATATACATAGTTCAATAAATTCCAATTCTATTAACTGGTTTGTGTACAGTAGCTCATGATATTATATTAACACAGGCTATTAAACTTAACTATTAACTTATCTAAAATGTTTTTATTTGTAACCTTATTATTTGCAATTCTTTGTGTTGACTTTGCCCATTTCCAGTGTGATATTGATTCCTCTGAATTTGTCTCAATGGAAGCATTAACCAATGTTCAGCATTAGG
This sequence comes from Phascolarctos cinereus, assembly GCF_003287225.1. Classification (NCBI taxonomy): domain Eukaryota; kingdom Metazoa; phylum Chordata; class Mammalia; order Diprotodontia; family Phascolarctidae; genus Phascolarctos; species Phascolarctos cinereus. The sequence goes on from NW_027555847.1 coordinate 370,120,907, forward strand.
GATGACATTTTAATTTCATCTGTAACAATTTTTTAAGAGCCTGGACGTGGAAACTTGCCACAATCTTTCAAATCCACATGAAGTAAAATAGCATTTTCCTCCTTTATTGTCATATACACAGAGTAATGAAAGAGTAAATGGTGTTATTCAGGGTACTATAGCATCAGACTACTATGCAAACTAAAAATAATACTGAAGTATTCAAGTGATTCATTTTGTATTAGTGCAGTGGTTTCCCAAGGTGTTTCATCCTGTTTGACAGTTCTTTCTCTGTGCACTATTAACTTTTTGACTACTTGTTGTTCATTTAAATGACTGTCAAACCAGGTAATAAGTTTCTCTATAATTGAACAGGCTGATCATAACCAGACCCATCCTCAAAGTCATTCTAGCTTGGTAGAACCTGCTTCATTGTATTCAGATCTTCAAGAACTGAAGTCTTCTTCCATCTCTCAATAAGTCAGCAAAACAGATATTTAGGATCATCGCCCAAAAAGAGATAATGGGACTCATCATCAACATCATCATCAACATCATCATAACAACTCATGAAAAACTATCAACTAAGGCATGGGAATATCAAATTTTTTGTCTGTGAAAAGAGTAGGCATGCTAAGAAAAATCATGGCACCTTTGAAGTGTTGAAGTATGCAAAGCCAATAAGGGGAAGAATGTGAAAAGAAACAATTAAGGGTTTTTTTCTTTTTATTTACACTTTTATCATTTTGAATGATCCAGTAGGATGTAAGATTCATGAGAGTAGAAATTGTTTGTATTTTTGTCTTTGTATTCCTTGAACCCAACATGGATCTGTACGTGGTGGGAGTGTAAAAATATTCATTAAAATTAACTGATTCCCATTAACTTAGAAAATTGTTCCCTAATTATCTTCATAGTAACAAAAGCTTAATCGAGCCTCCATCACTCAACTCAGCCTACAGATCTTCTATCATCACCACCTTCAGCTTGAATTTTGTTTTCCACAGGTTGGTTATATACACCACCTTCATTCTACCTGCTGAATCCTTTTCTCTATTACTTCACAAGTGCGGGATAACTCTTCCATCAAGAAGAACAAAAAGCCCTTCTTCTTAACCAAAGTTTACCTTCAGCTCCTCCAATGGAAATTGTAACACAGCTAGGCATTGAAAACTACATTACATTACACTGCTCTTACATTCTTTCTCAAATGGTAGTTCACGACAGATATCTTCTACCATGAATTAGCTGTGTGATTTTGAATGTCATTCATTTTCTCTTTTCTAGAATTTCCTCATTAGTTCCATGAAAATATTAGATTAAATCATTTCTAAGACGAGGGTTCCTAACCTGTTTAGTGAGTCATGGATCCCTTTGGTAGTCTGGTAAAATCTAAGGATACTTTCTCAGAATAAGGTTTTTAAATAGAGAAAATAAAATGCATACGATTACCACAGAAACCAATAATGCTGAAATATAGATATGATTGTTGTTTTAGAAAGATTCACAGACTATTTTAACAACTGTAGCATATGTAGGTTGTGTCCAGTTTATGCTCCTTGAGGGGTATTTGTTCTCGCACACCATACTTGCCCATGTACCAAGAATCCTCACACTTGAGTGCAAAAGCATGATACTTGTCCTGTTTAGGGAGGAGGTAACAGGGCACATAGCAGTTATGTTCACTTAGCATCAATGGAGAGGTATAAAAGATCAGGTGGAAAGTAGAAAGATTTCGAGAGGAAGATTAGTGTCAAAATAGATCAAAAAAAGAGAGAAGGAAAATATATAAATACTTGGGTCATTATAGGTTTAAAGTTTGGACTCAGATTCTGTGGGTCTCTACAAAATAGCACAGCATCAATCCATTATCATCTGGAGTTTGACAATAGTGGTAGGATTTCTAGGTGAGTGACGTATATCCTTTTCAGGGCGCACACACACACACACACACACACACACACACACGCACACACACATACACACACACACACAATTTCTGTGTGTGTGTGTGTGTGTGTGTGTGTGTGTGTGTGTGTGTGTATATAAAATTTTTATAAAATATTTCTAAACTGTCTCCCATTTCCCTGGCTCCTAACCTAAATGTGTTAAATGTGATTTAACTTTTTTTTTCTAGCTAAATGTGATGCTTATAAATGACAAATATTACACTTAATTCTAACACTGCACATCTTGAGGTCTTCAAGGTTATGTGTTCCTACATTAAGTGGCCCCATACAGATGCTGTGCATTTGACTATGCATCTAATATTAGCATTTTTAGTTGCCTTTTTTTTCTATCTCTTCCTTTACTGAAAGCATATCAGATGTCCCTGTGGCCACCAATGTACGTCTCACTAAGTTCTCTTTCTTTTTTAATTGTAGTTCTAATCTGTGAGGGACTTGAAATTAATAACAAAATTTGTTACATTTCTGTTTTTTTAAATAAGTGACCAGTCTCTCAGTATATGCCCTAGGGCTCTTCTATGAAAGAGTGAATGAACTTTACTCATGGGCCCTAAGGCTTTTCTATGAAAAAAAGTAAATGAACTTTATTCGTGGGTCTCATAATAGCTATTTTTTTTGCTTCCTTCTCAGTTCTCAACTGTGTGTGTTACTGTGAAATTAGCCTTTAGACAACCAACACATATATTAGTCATGTCATGTCATGTTTATATATATATATATATATATATATATATATATATATACATATGTATATATATATATATATATATATATACATATATACATACACATACATACTCACACATATATATATTACATACATATATGTATATTATAGCAGGGATATAACAGTTCATCAAGATACAGATGAAGAAAGATAAAGAAAGATAAAAAAGATAAAAAAGATAAAGATACTTAAAACATGTATACTCAAACATAATTTATACACAGTTATTAAAACATTTAAAAAACTAACATAAAGGTGTTAGTACTACCCCACTAAAATCATTACACTGGGTTCTACCATATTTGTTTCAGAAATAGAAATCATACCCCCCAAAAAAAACTAGTTAAAAGCCAAAAGAAAGTTTAAAATACCTTCACCTTTTCATTTTCTGTTTCAAATCAATAACAGAGGCAAAGCAAACACAGCCACATCCTTTTTTTCCAATATAAACTCAGACAGTCCAGATTCTCCATTAAATATTAAAATTTTTAAATTCCCTGTTTCTCTCTACCCATCTCTGATTCCCATATTTTCCCAAACACATACACACACACAGCTAAACCAGTAGAAATGGTCTATTTAAAAAATATATATATTCTTCGGATTGATGTTACAACCACAACTCACCCAACACTGAAGCTATTACAGAAGATGACTGCGAGGTGATGAATAATGACAGTACCTCAGGCAATCAAAGTTTGGAGAATGGGCCAAACTCAGGATTCCATGCTGAGCCAACTTGGCCAGAGAGACTTCCCTATAGTACAGCATAGGAAAGAATAGAGATCAAGAAGAAAAAGGGACTCTGTGTCAAAAGTATTAATAAAAACAACTGCTTCCTCTGCTCTAACTTGGTCCCTTGGCTTCTCGACATATGTTCTAGCTATTCCCACTCTCATACTACCAAAATGTCTCTACTTGCTGTTGTCCCAAACACTCTAGCACTCTTCTCCCTGGAGAATTATAATGAATGAAAATGACTCCAGTTATTTCAATGATTCTCTTTGCATTAGGACAATTGTTTCTGAAATTATTCCATCCCCCATAATAGTTTTCCCAGCAGAATATTAACTATTTAGTTTAAATGTGTACTTGTTATTCATTTTAACATGCTGGGTGCATGAGAGAAAAGTCTACTGTAGTCAATACACCAGAGACACAAATGAGCCAACAGATGCACAAAAGCTCAGTCCTAATTATTCCTCAATTAAAGCTTTCCACAACCCAAAGTTGAATAGCTCAGCTTAACAACAGGGTGATGTGGCTGCTAGAAAAACTAACATAATCTAAAGACAGAGGAAACATGTTATAGTGGCTAGAGAGCCATACTTTGATTCTGGAAGAGCTGAATTCAAACCCTGTCTCTGACTAGCTGTTTGACCCTAGGCAAGTCACTTAACAACTTCTTATTGACCCAGGAGACTCTCTGAGACTGTAAGTCATCTAAGAATTGCTTCTCTGCATGGGTAAAGAAGCTACCACCTTGGCAGTTCCCTACACTGAAAAAACCATAGGTCCATTCAACTCCCTTCTCCACATCCCCCTCCCCTCCCCCCAAAAAAAAGTAGAGATGGAAAGTAATGAGTATTTTTATAGATCCTACTGTGTGCTGGGCACTGTTCTAAGTGACTTTTGTTTTTACAAATATTTTCCTTATTTGATCCCCACAACAACTCTGCAAGGTGTTGTTGTTGTTGTTTAGTTATTTTCAGTTGTGTCTGACTCTTTGAGACCCCTTGTGGTAGGTATTTTCTTGGCAAAAATATTGGAGGGGGTTGCCATTTCTTTCTCCAGCTCCTTTTATTAAAGAGGAAATTGAGGCAAATAGTAGGTTGCTACTATTATCCTAATTTTAAAGTTTTGAAAACTGAGACAAATATATATTAAGTGACCTGCCCATAGTCATAGAGCTAGTAAGTGTCTGAATCTGGATTTGAACTCAGGTTTTCCTGACTTAAGATCCAGCATTCTATCCACGGCACCACCAGCTGCCTCTAAGTAAGCTTCACTAATGGAAACAACGTTCGTATTGTTGAGATAAATTCCCCATAATACTGCATAATCATTAGACTAGTTTTGGATTTCTTTGTTCAGTTTGTATGTCATTGACAAACTAAAGAACATCTAAAAAAAATGGAACCAAAATGGTATGGAGACTGAAATAGTTTAACTTTTGTAGGAGAAGAGTAAAAGGAAACACGGATGATCAGGGGATCATAGATCAGAATCTAGAAGGAATTGCAGTCATCATCTTCTTCATCTCCCTCATTTTATTGATAGGAGAACTGAGACCCAAGAGGATTGAGTGAAATGCCCAGTGCCATTCAGGTATCAGAACTGGGATTTGCACTAGATGCCCTGACTTTATATCCATTGCTCTATCCATTAAACAATGTTGCTTAGTTGTTTTTGTTGTTATTTCTTTTTAAGGCCTGCTTCTTTGGAACACATTACATAAGTAAAATTCAAAATCTGCCTCTCAAAAGCTTCCATTGAATAGTATTAATTACATCTCTATGAATATCCCACTTTCACCTGTAGGATAGTCCTTCATGTATTCTGAAAACATATAAGGAGGCAGCATAAAGGAGAAGTGTTAGAATTAATTTTAGTGGTTGGAAATTTCTGCTAGGGATTCCTGCATTGGGTGAGTATATTAGATTATGGGTTCTGAGTTTTTATTTTCTTTTTTCTTGTGTACCCTTTTGGCAGTTGGATGAAATCTATGGGCCCCATTCTTAGAATACAATTTTTCAAAGCATAAAATAAAATATACATGATAATAAAAGAAACTAATTATGATGAAATAAGAACATATATATATATATATATATATATTCTTATCCAAGTTCACAGACCTCCTGAAATAGTCAAGAGCTTCTGCATTAGCAAAAATACTTTCTAGCTATGAAACAATATGGTTTTCAGCTTCTAAATTCATTGATTAATAGGAAACAACGTTTCCAAGGATACTATCTTTATTTTTGTTTAATTCCAAATCCCATTAACTCTAAAAACATCAAATGTTGCAATTTGTGTGTTTGGTTGTGTGTTGTGCCTAGTCTTTTGTTCTCGAAGAGGACCATGACATCAGGAAGGTGATGCCATGACTTGCAAGTGAATTGGATTAAGTGAGGGAGGGCTGTGAAAAGTTGCCAGCCTCTTTTTCTCCTCAGGAGCCATCTAGGTCCAGTAGCCAGATATAGATCAGGACAAGTGGAGACCATGGGACTGTTTCATCTGACTTGCTGCTGAAACCTTCCCTATGTTGTCTCCTTCCTTAGAGTATGAGCTCCTGGACAGCGGGAGACTGTTACTTTTCTATATGTTTCTCTAGTACTTCACACATGATAAGCTCACAAATGCCTTACTCATTCATTCAATTATACCACTCATTTGCCACTTAGCAGATGCTATCATGTCTCATCATGGATCTTTTATGTGTTTTATCTTTAGAACTGATGATGATGATGATGATGATGATGATGATGAAGGTGATGATGATGATAGCTCGCATTTATACAGCACTTTAGGTTGGCAAATGGCTTCACAAATATTATCTCACTTGACCTTTGCAAAGGCCCTGAGAAATAAGGTGTTATTTCTATCAGTATTTTATAGTTGAGGAAACTGAAGCAGGCAGTGGTTAAGTGACTTGTCTAGAATCACACAGCTAGTAAGTATCTGAGACTGGATTTGAACTCAAGTCTTCTTGACTTGCAAGCCCAATCCTCTACCTACTGTTCCATTCTAGCTGCCTCAAACAGTGGTTAAGTAGGTCCTATATCTCATACTTCTTTATATCTCTTGAAGAGATAATACAGGGCTTTTTCTACACATGAGCCTCTCAATAAGTGTTTCAATGCTGATGACAAGGAGGTTCAAAAACTACTAGAGAAATAGACTAGCAGAATGTAAACTCTTAAAACAGAAACTATCTCATTTTGTTATTTATCCCTACCATCCAAAAAAGTGCCTGGAATGTATGTAACATTTATGTGACACTTGGTGAATTGAATTGAATCAAAAATGAGTCAAGCATGGACCCAAAGAGAGTTATAGGGTAGGTAGGGTCACTGGAGATTTGTCAGACAGCCAGTATGCTTCCTCCTTTTTTGCAGGTCACAGCATAGTGACAGTCCTGCTCCTCTTCTGGGCCCATCTTCTCCCGTGAAATACAACACCTCAGTGATCCCAGCTTCTGCTTTTCTGTGGCTTCCACAGTGTGTCTGTCGCTAAACAGGGTGGGCCATTCCCTGCATTTTTATTCTATTCTCTACTGATTTTGACCCAAACACCAGATTTTTTTACCTGTATATGCAGCAGAGAATCCTGAGGAATTCTCTTGTATATTTCCTTGTCTATGAAGAAGAAGGAAAGTTCTGTATTTATTAGAGGCTAAAGTGTTCAGGGCCTTTTAAGAATATGAGCAGAGAGCCACTTCATAATGAAGGTATCACAGCAGTACAGTGTCACTGTCTAAAAACTCGAGACAGAGCTGAGGATGGAAATTGGCAACATCACTCCCAAGAGTATAAAATGAAAATCAATCAACTGAATTCAAATGTCTCTCTGGGCATTAAGCCGAATCTAATATAACCCTGAGATTTAAAATTGGAGACCAGTTTCTATTAAACTCACCTCAAAATGAACTCCTAAGAAGAAAACAAATCTTAGAGGATCAGGTGAGTTGACTTAAACACCATTTTCCTTCTTAATGATAAGTCTTTAAAAAAGATGACATTTTATGTCTATATGGAAAGAGAAGGCAAATTTTCCCCAAAGCATCAGTTAAAAATATAGAGGCAAGCAGGAGAGTGAGGGATTTGGGTATTTGAAAGTTGGGGAGAAATGAAAGGTTTAGATATTGCACCATAAAAAGTTCTGCCTACAGGCACTGTAGTAACTCCAATACAGCCAGGTCTGGATTAATGCGAATAATGAATGTCCTGAAGCATTGTGAGTAGTTGAACGTGCACTACTTGAAGTTATATTTATGTAAAATATGGTAATTGGATCCAGATTACTAGAATTATGCAGTTTGAATAATGCAACCACTTCACAGGATTCATTATTTGCATTACTAGGGACCCAGCTGTATGCGGTGCTTATGTAATAAGCAATATCTGCAGGACAGAATTTAAGGCAGAAAAGAGCTCCCTTAAGTCAAACTCTTCATTTTACAGGTGAGGAAACTGAAACTCAGTGAGGAAAATGACTTTCCCAAGATAATAAAGCCACTGTCACCACAGGCTACTATTACTGGATTCTTGCCAGGGCCATCCTTGGTGGGGTATAGGAGCCAGAATAAATCACATGGTAGCCAAAACCCACCTCTGCAGCCACAACTATTTATCCTGAAGCAGTCAATCCACTTTCCATCTGTTTGGACTATTTCCACCATCACTCAGCCAAACACGATGAAGTGGCCAGAAACTTGTTCTCAGCTCTTCAGAAGATAGCAAACCTCAACATGCTCTCATAAACAAAGTATTGCATTCCCATTTGAAACTCTGGGATCTATTGATATTTAAAGCAATAAAAGCTCTCAGGCAGGACAAGCAGGAGAGCAAGCAGTAGTTGAACAACACTCCAGCTTTGTGTTTCAAGAGCTGGTGTATGTGGCTGGATAAAGTGGTTGTACTTAAGCAGAATTGCAGAGTCTCTTCCATTTTGTTAGTGCTCTCTGCGTACGTTTGCATAATGATATCAGGGGGAGGGAGCCATACAAATATAGCTGCAAGATGTTTTCTGGCTAATTCTTTGGAATCTTCCATTGTTAATTAAGAATATTGCTCTTCTCAAACTTGATGGTCCAATTAGAGGCTGCCATAGCAGAGGCATTGACTGCTCTAAGGTGGCACCACTTAGCCCCCAGCAGTTTAAGTAGCAAGACCTCAGTACGAATTCCTCACAACTGGCCAGACACCTACTTAACCTACATCCATGCAAGTGAATCCATTACAAAGGTTTCTGGGTTCCTTACTTTTCTAATCACCAGACTACACTGGAAGAACAGAGTATCTGCCAGTTCCCACTAAAGAAAGAAAAGGAAAGAAAAAAAAAATCCTGGGTGGAATTGCTAGGATCGTTTGTATTGTTTCCAAAGAAACATAGAGGGAAATCATAAGTAAATTACTAATTTATGACAAGAACAAAAACATAATCATTACTAAGATCAGCCATTCCTGCTTCTCTGAACTATACTATCATGCCTTAATTACTTCCTGCTTCCTTTCCTGTGTGCCCCTTTTCCCATTAGTGAACTTTTTTCCCTAAATCTGTCCATTTTGGTGAAGGGCCCCAGACCAGCCATTCCTGTTTCTCCAGACTTAGAACTCATGCCTTAGCTTGGATACCTCTTTCCCCCGCTACTTTTTTAGCCTCCCCTCTCTGTTTTATGTAACCCCCCCTCCCATTAGAATGTAAGCACCTGGAGGGACTTTTGTTTTGCTTGTATTTGTATCCTCAGTGCTTAACATAGTGCCTGACACATAGTAAGTACTTATTAAATAAATAAATGCTTGTTGACTGGCTGAAAGTACCACTGGAGGCTTGACCACAGACCTAGATGATTTTTGAAGGCTACTAGTGGCATTCAGATCACAAGTCAAGAACCACTGAGTTAAAATCCCAGGAAGAAGAAAAAAAAAACACCTAGAATCTTGATCATAAAATAAAATATGTTAATCACAATCTGGGCTCCTATTTGAAGACAAATGTATTAGGACAATTATATCCATTTTTAGGCTATGAAAAAAATACTCTTCTCACAATCATACTGCTTTCAGAGACAGTGACAAAAGTAATCAGGAAGCGATTTTCTTTTGTCAGGGAGTAGGAATGGTTGCAAAATAGGGATTGTCAGGGTCAGGCATAGAAGGCAATTAGTACCTCTGAAAAGGATGCTTATCGGTTATAATCAGAGCCCTTATCAGTTTTTGTTGGATAAACAGATTGTGCTCAGCATGTTAGTTCCTATATTAAATCCTTAACATCGTAGACACTAATGAAACTCACGAACACTTTATACCTCCTCATCTTTCTCTGCCCTCATTCCCCATTTTAAAGTACTAGTTCACAGATATAAAATAAACAGAATGTCTCCATTGTACTTAAACAAAACAGACAGCTTGCCTGTGAATGGTTTATTGATTCTACTGAAAGATACTAACCTCAAGTATAGAGTGTTTCAGTGGACATTATCCATAGTCCGATTTTTGCTTACCCTTCCCTATCTTCCTCTCCCTCCTTCTCTTCCCCTCCCCTCTACTTCCTTTCCCTTCTCCTCTTCCTATTCTTCTTCCTTCCCTTCACTTTTCCCTTCCTTTCTGTTTCCCCTTCCCTTCCCTTTTCTTCTCCCTTCCCTTTTCCCCACCCTTTTCCCTTGCCTTCCCCACCCTTTACTGCCCTATTTTTTGTTTAGACCTCTAGTGGTTTCATCAGTATAGGGAACTTCCTGATGTAGAATCTCTATTTATTGATTGAGCAACTCTTCTACTTGACAATCCTTCAAAGACTTGAAGTTGACTATTGAACACCCACCCTTCACAAATCTTCATTTAATCAAGGTTAAATATCACCAGTTCCTTCAACTTATCCTATTAAGCTACCCAAGTCATCCTCCTCTGTATGTTCCCTGACTTATCTATTTCATCTTCAAACACATGATGAGAACTGAACACTCTTGCAGATATAGTCAGGCAAAAATATTAAATCACTGCTGCTTCATGAAAGCCTTGAAGTCCATTAAAACTCTCAAATCTTCTTCAGACAAACTTCTGTCAAGTCACAACTCATGCATCCCTCGTAGTTGTGAAGTTGACTTTGTGAACCCATCTATAAATCTTTTATTACTATTACATTTATCACTATTCTCATTTATCCTATATTCATTTTTTTTAACTTTCAGAAATCTTTTTGGATATTGACTTTGTCATTCAAAATATTAATTATTCCTTTCAGCTTTGTGTCATCTCCAATCCTGATAAATATTCCATTTATGCCTTTATATATGTTATTGATGTAAAAAAGTAAATAGTACAGTATTAAACAGTGTCTATACTCAAGACTGGTACAGTCTAATAGGGAGATAATATTTCAATGCAGACAGATGTGATATATGATATTATTTGATAAGGACAATATAAAATTATAAAATAATGTATTATTGGAGGGATGAGGGAGAATAACTGTTGCCAACAGTAATGAAATCAGAAAAGGCTTCCTGGAGGAGGTAACATTGGAGTTGGGCTTTAAAGGATAGATAGGAATTTAACAGGAGAGGGGAAAAGTTAAGGTATATTTTGTGCACAAAGAATATTCTAATCAAAGACTCAGTCATGAGAATAAGTACTTATTTACGGAAAGGTTTGTCCTAATATAGAGTTCATTAAGGTCAGTGATACAAGGTTAAAAAGGTTAAGTTTTTTTCCAGGTTCTGGTGGGCTTTGAATGCCCAAAAAAAAAAAAAAAGAAACAAAGAACTTGAATACTCATGAAGAAATAGGGAGCCACTGAAGACATAAATTAAAGAGTGATATTGCCAGGTGGGTACAAGAGAGATTTTTATACCAGCAGCATGGAAACCAGATTATAGAGGGAGAAAGTAGAAATGGAAATCTCTGGTAAAAGTGTATTATGATATTCTGGGCAGATGGTTACTAGGATTTGTGCTAGAACATTGACAATGGGAATAAAGAAGGGATGGTTTTGAGAAATGTTATTGATTACATATATGAGAGACTGGGAAGAGGAAATAATAATTTTTTCTAAAAAATCCAAGTTTATGAATATGGGGGAATAGATGAATGATATTACCATACATAGAAATAGTGAAGTCAGAAAAAGTCAGAAAGTAGATCAGGCATAGGAAAAAATCAATTAATCAAATTGTTTTACTTAAACTCAGAGTGAAATATATTCCCTCCTCAAGATTCACAAAACTACTACCTTAATACAGGTTTTCATCACCACTCACTAATACTTTTACCACAGCTTATTTCCATAATTCTCTTCCCTCTCTTGCTACTTCATATCTGTATGTCCCTTAGCAAGTCAATTAAATTCTCTGGCTCTCAGTATCCAGACTATAAAATGAAGGAATTGGGATAAATGATCTCCATAGGTTCGTCAGTTCTAAATCTATGATCCTATTGCCTCTAGAGGCTCGTCACAATATGGTTGCAATTTGTCTTTGTAGATTTACTTATTTGATAGTTTTTCTTTCATGGTATATTATAAGCAAGCCAGTCAATCATTTCATGAGTTTGACATTCTATCACTCATTGCTAAACTTTTGAACAAGCTATCTGCCTTACCTGGAATATGTCTCTCTCTCTCTCTCTCCTTACCTTGGCCTCTTAGAAGTCTTAATTCATTTCAGGTGAAGTTGCCTTTGGAATAATTCCCAGATCTCCCCAATTATTGGTGCTCTTTCCCTCCACAGATTACCTTGTGTTTACTTATCTCTGTGGTCAGCCTGTAGAATATAAGTCACTTGAAGGTAAGAGAAAACTTTACGTTTTGTCTTTGTATTCCCAGTAGCTAACACAGTCCTTTGAACAGAACAGGTGGTATTAAGTCTACTATGTTCTTTGATGACAATTAGGTTTCTCCTTGGACAGTTGGGTGGCAGAGTGATTAGAGTGCCAAGCCTGCAGTTAGGAAGAGAACACAACTACTCAAATCTGACCTCAGAAACTTACTGGCTGTGTGACCCTGCACAAGTCATTTAATCCTGTTTATTTCAGTTACTCATCTGTAAAATGAACTAGAGAAGGAAATAGCAAACCATTTCACTAAGTTTGGCAAGAAAAAAACCAAATAGGGTCATGAAGAGTCAGAAATGACTTAACAATGACAAGATTTCTCCTCTTGAAGAAAATAATTTTATAAGATCTTAGCTCAGTTTTTTGAACTTAGTGCACATTAGTTTTAAAAAATTAATGTTGCTAGTGACCAGGTATTGCTTTTACCATTCAAAATGTGAATTTCAAAATGGTCTATGACCTTAAGCTTTGATTCTCTGGGAATAGGAGTCTGACAATAACATGGCCACTTCTGACAAAAAGAAAAGTTATTTTTTCCCACATTGTTACCCTACAATGCATGCTTGCCCAAAATCAAGGTAAAATGTATATTTCCAAATTTGATGGTGGAAGTTAGGAAATATCATTAAGTAGTAAACCTTATGAGTAAATTGTTTGATGTGTAATTCAATAGGTTATGGGATTATCTCCCCTATTTCTGTATATTCTTCTTCTACCTATATTTCAAGGCCTGGCTCAAATATGACCTTCCCCCAGAAACCTTCCTTGATCTCACCCCTCTAGATGAAAGCAGCTTTCTCTCCTTTGTTTGTGTTTCTTCTTATAGCACATTTATATTCTATCATGCATTATATGTATATTTTGTCTCTCTTACTAGACTGTAAATTCTAAGACAAGCTTACTTTTGTATCTCTTGTAATAAGTAGCTTATTATCTTATATGTAATAATAATAATAACTTACATTTCTATTGCATTTTAAATTTATAAAGCCCTTTCTCTATCACTATTCCCATGAAGTAGGCAATGTAAGTATAAATATATATGTATATATGTATATATGGGTATGTGTGTGTGTGTGTATATATATATATGCATATATATATATACATACACACACACACATACATATTTACAAATGACGAAACTGAGGCTTGGGGAGGCTAAGTAAACTGCCCAAGACCACCCAGAAACTCAATGCCTCTCAAATGTATTAGTGTTTTCTATATTTGAATATTTAGTGGCACACGGTAATTTTATGTGAAGTATGAATGAATAATACAACTCATATTCAATGGAACCTTGCTATGGCATGGCTAACCAGAATGCAGATTGCAGTAAAAGTTAGACCTCTTTTGTAGCATTGAAAGGGCTTAATTAATGGAAGAACCAGTTGAAACTTGTCATTATTGTTTCACCTATCAATCACTGTTCTGACATAAACCTCTCTCTCTCTCTCTCTCTCTCTCTCTCTCTCTCTCTCTCTCTCTCTCTCTCTCTCTCACACACACACACACACACACACACACACACACACACACACACACATTTATACTCTCAAATATTTTAAACTCCATATAAACTTCCTATCATTCAGTACAATGCTTGGCTCTGCTTATAATTGGAATGATTAAATAGTGGGGTTCTACTATGATATAATGTGATTTACTGGGGAGGGGAATCACTAAATTTTTAATCAAGAGAACACTTTAGTCCTGGTCCTGCTAGCTATACCATCTTAAGTAAATCCATTTCACACCTCTGGGCTTTGCTTTACTGATTTGTAAAATGAAAGAATTGTACAAAATTATTGAAAAGGTCCCTTGCAGCTCCAACATTCTGTGTTATTGTTTTAAATCTAAGGCCTACCTCTTTGTCCTCAGCATGTAGAGAGAAATTCGTTACCTTTTCTGTCTTCCTTTAAAAGAAAAGACAACCAGCCAGCTCATCTTTCATTAACAATCAACCAACCATGAACCAAGATTTTAACTACAGCACCTTTTGTGGCAGTGTTAGCTATTTCAACAGCGCTGTGCACATTTCTAACTGCTCTTGACAGGCTCGAAACAGGAGAGGTCTCTTTTTATAACAAAGAGCCTGAGTATCACTGCTGATGTGTCCATTTTTGCATTCAAGTGAATTCATCCAAAAGGGACAGTATCATGGAAATATATATACACACACACACACATATATATGTATATACATATATATACATATATATACACACACACACACATATATATGTATATACATATATATACACATATACACACACACACACATATATATGTATATACATATATATACACATATACACACACACATATATGTATATACATATATATACACACATATATACATACATACATACAATATATATATATATATATATATATATACATGTTTTAAAATCATACTCAGTAACTCTATTTCCTCTCTAACACTTACAGGACAGGTTAATATGCAGCTATAATAATGTTCATTTGATTGACTCTGCCCAAACAGCCTTTTATCAGGCACAAACTCCTTCTTTATGATGGATGACTACAGTTTATGGTGCAGATCTCATTTGCAAGCTGAGTTGGAAAATTCTCCTTCCCTGGCAGAATTCTGATGAAGCCCATGGCATCATTATCTCATACTAAACTCATTAGAGTGAAAGGAAGGAATGGGGTGGCTGGAGTTTACGGAGGCTTCGCTAATCTTGTTGTGTCAGAAAAAAATAAATTCAATTTTCCTTTGTGGGACCTGACACATCTTGAACTTTTGTTTACTATTTCCCACCAGATTCACTCAGAGGTTGAAAACCCATCTGGGTTCTTGGAATTCTTCCTCTTTAAACATTTTTAAGGTTAAATAAGGGTATTGCCAAATCAAGCCTGTCTGAGAAATGCCTGCCTTGGAAAGCACCTTCCTTGACTCAATTCTGCTGGGGGGAACAGAAGAAAACCACCCTGCTAAGACAAAGTATCAACAGCAAATTCTCTCCACAGGAGAGCAAAAACAAATGAATATTTCGTTGGGAAGAGTTGTGTCCTGGGTAGTTTTTCTTTCTTGGATTAGTTGCAAGATTAAAAACAGCAGTGTTATTTTGTGGACTAAAGATAGAAGGCTTTTTCCTTTTTTTATATTTCAAAGTAATATTTTATGTAACTGGTAGGAAGAAGTAATCCATTATGGAAGTAGAGATGGGGAGGGAGGGGTTACAGCCAACTTTTTTTTAACAATTGAATCAATACAAACACTTTTCACCCCTAATGTTTCAACTCCTCTCCCATTTTCACAGAGATCTTGCCACATGTTATTTTCATTTCTGATTCCATATCATTCTGTAAGGATCTGCTGATCCTTGAAATAAATGTCCTCAGAAAAATGAACATCTCAAGTGAAGGTCCATCCATTTGAGAAGCCCCTGATAAAAATCAGTGAATCCAAATTCTCAGTGATATTTGCAAGAAATGAATCATAGGAAGACATTATTGACTGTTTTTCTTATGTCAACAGCCCTAAGGCAAAGTTGGGAGAGATAAATGCACCAACAGATTTGCTATTAAGTCACTACCCACAGATCCTCATGACAGTTGTGTCTGTAGTTTATAACAACAACAGTGTATTTAAGGGATTTTTTTCCACTCTGCTATAAAATCACTTTTCTCTTTATGGTTGGTGAATTTATTTCAGGCCACTCAGAGTAGGTGTCTCTCCTTGAGCTTTCTGTTTTCCATGCATCCATTGAAATTTCTCTAAAGGACAGACCTGGGATAATTGTGGCCCATTCTGATTGGCACAAATCTGAACATGAATCATCAGAAAAATGACTGATTTCCCTATCCAGCAACAGTGCTTAAGACTCAGAAAGTGTGAAATGAAAAACTTAATGTTCTCGTAACAGTGCAATTTAGAATAATGTCAATATACCACCAGCTATTTTTTCCAAAGCCTACATTTAAAAAAAAATCAAATCAAATCAAAGTGGTGAGTTCCTACCCTGCAAAATATGTACTATGTGATATCTCTTTCTTCAAACTCATCTCTCAATTGTAGAGTGCACTGAGTAAAAGAAGCTAACTGATGAGCTGTAGTATTAAATGTCAACCCTATAATTCAAACTCCAAGCGCAAGCAAACAGCCCTACATATAAACCAAGAGTGCATGTCTGTAGAAGCATTTTAACATTGGACTCACCCATTAAGAGAAGCAAAAAAAAAAAAATCCAACAGATTTTCCACTAAGTTCATGAGAACTAAATGTGTGAACCTACCATGTGTGGTAGGGCTAATTCTTGAGTGTGATATTCAAAGGAGAAATCTCTAATAAGAGAGGCAACATGGAGGTCTGTGGAAGGGGGTAGGGTGGAAAGGAGAGGAGTCCTATATTTGGCTTCAGGAAAGTAGCAACCTAGGTAAGATCCTGCCACTAGCACACTGCGTGGTCTTGGATAGGTCAAACTCTGACCCTACATTCCTCATTCATCATTCAACAGGAATGATAGTAGTACATGCCCTACCTACCTCACAGGGTTTTGTGTGTGGGTCGAATGAGATAACTGTTCATGAACAGCTTTTCTAACCATAAAACCTTGTCATTACCTTTTTTTCCCTTGTTATTTGGGGAGTTCTTGTCAAAAATCCAATCTTTGTAAATTACTGTGATGAAAAACAAAAATGGAAAGGGTATGATTACTGAGGCTGCTCATTCTTCAGTCTAAAGGTAAAATGCCTCAGCCTCCTACCCAAACTATTACCAGGACTATTCCCTACATTATTCAGCAGAAATTTAATTGCAAACCCTAGTGTCTTGTGTGAATTGGCTAAACATGACTTAGTTTATTGTACTCGATTTATGATATAACACATACACACACACACACACACACATGCACCCACAATGTTCTTCTTGAAAGTCGTGGTATATATTCATAAAACATACAGGACTACATATATATATATGTATACATATATATGAAATTCTAGGGAAGAAAACATGCAAATTTCTTTGCAATTGTTTAGTTAATTTATAAAATCCTAACTATCTAAACACATGAAGAAGAAAAAGGAGGACAAATCCATGTCTAGGGGCCCTGGTGGAATATTTGGTCACAGGGTCTTGAGCATATTGGTGTCTAGCAGAGCACTTGGCCTCCAAATGGGAAGACCACAATAAATGACTCTGAATAAGTGGAGAGCTCTCATGCGAAAGAACAATTATACTTGTTTCTCTAGGCTATGTGGGGCAGAACTGTGAGCACTGGGGTGGAAGTAGCAGAGAAGAAGATTTTGATGGAAGGATAATTAAAGCTATGTAAAAGTAGAAATGGACTGCTTTCAAAAGTAATGGGGTTACCCTTCCTGGGGAGTTCCAAGCAAAGAACAGATGACTACTTGAATGGAAAAATGGATACAATTCTGGCATAGACATCTGTGGTCTCATAACTCTGTAAATCATTGGTTCTGTGTAGTGGGGCCCAGGGCAATGTGTTCCCAAGGAAGTTTGTCCAGGTGGAAAATCTACAAGCTTTGAAGGTCATAAGCCATCAATGGAAAAGCTCCAACTAATCCGATGTGACTTTTGGCACGTTATTTCCCCTTTTTTGGTCCTCAATTTCCTCATCTGAAAGAGAGTTGAATTAGATGACTTCTAATGCCACCTATGCCACTCATTTTTGGCCTGGTCACATACTTTTGACACCCCAAAGTTCATATTCCTCTTCCCAAATTTTGACCTCTCAATTTTAGCTCACCAAAAGTTACCTTCTCATATAAAAGTGACAATTTTGGCCATCTTGTAATATCACCACAGAGGTATATAGGACAGTGGTGAATTTATGCCATTAAATACAGTGTTTCTAATCTTAGTAATCAGTTATCTTATTAGTCATATAAGGTCACTAAAGTGGCCCCTTTGTCTGTGCTCTGTATTTAAATGTACTACACATTCATAGAGATGTTAACAAGGATTACCATATTAAACTACCCATTTTCTCATTGCAGTTCCTTACATTTCATGGAGGGAAATAGTATCCTTTTCTTTTTCCTCTACATATTTTCCCCACTCTGGCAACCATACCAAACATTAGAAGTTTTGGTTAGAACAGAATGAGGCATAGGTTGATCTTGTGGCTTAAAGAGAAAGAAGAAAATTCTAAGAAAGCAAATTTAGTCACTGTTCATAATCTCTGACTGTTCTTATCAAGCTTTCAGATGCAATTTACTTGAAAACACACCCACTCATCTATACTTTGTGATATTTTTTTCAAATACTGGTTGAATTATGTGAATTATGACACTGATGCTATCTGGAAATCTGAAGTGCTAATTAAATAGTAAAACTTTGTTACTATACACTCATTACCA
The DNA here is from genome assembly GCF_003287225.1 of Phascolarctos cinereus. NCBI lineage: Eukaryota > Metazoa > Chordata > Mammalia > Diprotodontia > Phascolarctidae > Phascolarctos > Phascolarctos cinereus. The sequence goes on from NW_027555847.1 coordinate 370,139,485, forward strand.
GTGGTGGTCGAGGTAATGTGTATATAATAAGCATGTGCTTATTAACTGGTATAATAGCCTGCATCTGTGATTGGTTTCTAAAGAGTTCTTTGGTTCCAGCAGTGCCTAAGTACAACTTTAAAATGGGCCTATTTCCATGAGATTTTAAGACTATTTTTTTTCTTTTTTGGATCGAATGCCTTATAGTCCACTGAGCCACATGACAAAATCTTGCAGATTTCTCCAAAGGGACGATAGCATGTGAGCTAAGTAGATGACGCTAATGTACAGAACTAATAAAGTTCTCTTTCATGAGTCCAAATGAGCCATTAGTATCTAAACTACCATTTATATAACACTCTCAGTAACCTAAAATTAAATCCATTGAGAGTGTATATAGAGTCATCCTTTAGGATTACCTTGATTAAAGCCAACAGACCAACTGCAGAGATGGAGTTTAAGGCCGATCCTATGACTCGTTTTGTATTTGGTGAAGTTGCCATTCCCCCAATTGGGGAGTGTTAAGAACCCAGTGGAGCTGGAGGGAAGAGAAAAAGTAGCCAATTTAAGGAGCTCAAGCACCTGTGATTTTTTTTTTTAAAGCTGGGAATTCCTGACAAAGTAGTGAATTTGAATCAGCAGTTCTGCCTAGGATATACCATGGAAGTAAAAGGTTTCCTATTTTCTTTAGCCTTAAGCGCTAATATTTGTGGGTGTTAGTTGGCGAGCTGGTAAGGACCTCAGAGGTCATTTAGCTCAGTGGTGTCAAACTCATACAGAAATAGGAGCCACTAATCCATAAACAAGCATCTTTGGGCCAAATATTGACTTAGTTTTATAATATGATGTTATCTTTGTGTGTGTCTATGGTTTTCTTTATTTTATTATTTCCTAATCCTATTAAGTATTTATTTTACCCAATTTTATTATAATTTCCTTCTTCTGAATTCCAGAGTATTACAAACCTCATGTGACCCACAGGCTATGTTTGATATCTCTGATACAGCCCAACACCCTCATTTTACTCATTCAGAAGGAGGAGGTGATGATGTACTAGTGGTAGTGGTAGCGATAGTGGTAACAGTGGTGGTAGTGGTGGTAGTTGTGGTAGTGCTAGTAGTAGTAATAGCAAGCATTAAGGTTGGCAAAGCGTTTTATATATATTATCTCATTTGATTGTTATAATAACTCTGTGAAGTATGAGCTACTATTATCTCCATTTTACAGGTAAGGAAACTGAAACAGAGAGAAGTAAAGTGACTTCCAAGGGACCTACAGTTAGTAAGTGGGTGAAGCAGGATTTGAATTCAGATCTCTCTGACTCCAACTCCTAATGCTCCACTATGCCACCCATCTGTTCCTCAAATCCTTGGCAAGCCTTTAATTTCAGAGTCCATTCAATGGAGTGTCTCAATTTCAAGAAAAGCACTGGATTGGAAATCAAAAAGTCTGGTTGAAATCCTGGCTATGCTGCCTTCTACCTGTGTGATCTTAGGAAAGTTACTTCAACATCTCGGGCCTCAGATGCCACATCATGTTTCATGGGTAAAATGAAGGGTTTGGGCTAAATGACCTCTAAGGTCCTTTCCAGCTCCAAGTCTTTGATTATACTTTGGTTTGTGCTTAACAAAAAGGATCCACTATGTTAGGCTTTCTGTTCCAGCATTTTGTTTGGACGATGTGTTTACCAGATCTATCTATGATGGAGCTTGTTTCACTGACTTGATTTGACTGATGCTGTGCAGGAAGAGTAATGCTCTCTTTAACTCCCATGCCTGCAGAGGCCATAAAAATCTAGGTCAAAGGAAACAGAGAGTATTCATCTCTTCAGCTACCACCCTGCCTTTGGCCCAGGAGAAGCAAGGGGTGGGTAGATTCCTATCACCATTTTGATACATGGGAAAGACTGAGGCTCTAAGAGGTTGAGAGGGAAACAGTTTAATCCCTGGAAAGGATCTGCAGAGGTCTAAGGACTGACAAAGCTACAGAGCTTAGCACGTATTAGGCCTGTGTGTGGTCCCATCTACCTAGTTGTCTGATTAAGAGGTAATAAGAATTGAGGAAGAAAAACAGAAGTAGTGGACACTTTACTATAGTCTACTGAGATCTCTGCCTGTAGATCCTATGAAAAACAAAACTCCGAAACAAAATGGAGGGTTCAAGAGATACTCTTGAGGAGAAACAGTAAAAGAAATAAAACTACTTAACTCAGCAATACCTGGGATGGATTTGGGTTGGGGGTGGGAGTGGGGGCTGGGGGCTTCTTTAATGCAGCAAAACCAGAAGGTCCACAAGGAAAGTGTTGCAAAAGAAAGGTTATAAATAGCAAAGGCCAGAGAGGTTGACCTCTCTGGAAGGTTAACAAATTCCAGGAAGTGATGGAAACATATCTGTATTCATTCTGAACCTGAACACTTTTTGTTTTGTTTTTATTCTTTGGTCCTAACTTGTGATTCTTTTGTTGGAAGGAACTCCCTGAGAAAATATTCTATCAAAGCAGACTGGGAACTGCTCTCTAACTTAGAGTCTTGGAGAGTTGCCTCAGGCCCTAAGAGGTTAATTAACTTGCAGATGCAGTCTGAATAAGGAATACAGGTTTTCTTGACTCAGGGTCTATTCTTTAACCATTACACCATTCTTCCTCTCTAAACTGAACAACAGGAAATGGAGAGAGGATGGGGGGCAGGGTCATTTCTATATAGGCAATCATAAGTTTGGAAACATCATAGGATTAACATTGAGAATTATAATTGGAATTACACAATCATCAAATACTTATTGAATGTCAACTACATGCAAAATAACATGTTAGATACCTTTGTGGAGGCTATAAAGACTTTTAAGACATGATCTCTGACTTCAAATGGCTTAGTTTATCTGAAGAGATATATGTCTATTTAAAGTTAATGAAACTAGATAAGTAATAATATTCACACAAATAAAAAAAACTGATACATATAGAGTACACTGAGCTTTTATAATACGTTATCTTATCCATTCCACTCAACAAAGCTATAAAGTTGGTATAATTATTATGTCCATTTTGCAGAAGAGGCCACTGACAGCCAGACACTAGTCTTTGACTAGTTTTGACCTACTCAACATCCCAAACATTCCAGTCTAAAATATTTAACATAAGGAGATGTAGAGCAAGACTGATAAAAATAAACTTGGATTGAGTGGATCCTATCTAAATTCCCAATAAATTTTTCAAAAGCTTAGCAAAAATAAATAAAGTTATGACAAATTTATCTAGATGTGTGACACTGGGCAAATCTTTCCACTTCTCTAGCCTTCGCTTTCCTCATCTATAAAGTAAGAGGGTTGTGATAGAGTATTTGTAAGGTCACTTCCAACTCTAAAATCCTACTAGCTAAAATTTACCTCCTTTTGCCCATCTCCTAACAGAAGCACTAGGGGACTACTGTGTCAAAGTGTTCAAACATATTTATGTAATGCTAACAGATTACAATAAAGACAAGGCATCTTGGTGCAAATAAGGAAATTATTAACCTGGTTGTTGACAAAAGGCAGATGGTTTTGGAAGCCTTTAAGTCTAGAATGCTTAATGTGAATGGGTATGGCTTAGTAGCAAATCTATCTGACATTCAAAGAATTTATAGCCATAAAGAAGCTTTGGTAATCGTACTAGCCAGGGCAATGCAACAGGTAGATATCAATAATAAGAGTTAACTACTTATTGACAAAACCACCATCTTTAAAAAAATAATTTAGCATGATTTGAGAGATTCATAAAATAGGAGATGAAGCATGTCTACCTGCAAAATGAATGAGTGATCACCTTCTCTTGAAATCATAGGGACCCCAGGCTTCCTAAGTGCTCTCTCTCTGTCTTTGTCTCTTTTTCTCTGTTTCTGTTCTCTCTGTGTCCCTGTGTCAGTTTCTGTATTTCTGTCTTCGTCTCTCTATGTATCTCCATCTCTGTCTCTCTCTGTATCTGCCTCTCTTTCTGTTTTTTCTGTGTGTGTGTGTGTGTGTGTGTGTGTGTGTGTGTGTGTGTGTATGTGTGTGTGTCTCCTCCTTCCACCTCTCTTGTTTAATGGATCCATTTTGTCTTCTAGGGCTCCTCTACAGTGTACCAGGTTGAATCACAGTCAGGGAAACCTCTGGTCTTGTCATTCTGGTGCTGTAATGGGAGCCCAAACACTCTGGGAACCATGATACTGCTATTCTCCACAGAGAACTCTTCAATTATATATGGAGTCTCCGTGTGCTCAAGGGTCTGCCACCTACTAGACAGTTGAACTTAGGGATTCCCTACCTTCTGCGGCTGTAGTTCTAGAAGAACACTTTGGATCCTGTCAACAGGTAGAACAGGGAAACAAGAGGTCAATCATGAGAATAGTTGAGATTCTTGGGGAAAAACAGACCAAAAATATTTCCACAGTGCAAGGACTTGAAAGTCAATTTAGCAAAGGAGTAGCACAGCACTATTTCTACCTACAGTTTACTTGATTGGCTGTGCTCTCAAATGTTTAGAGGGAATTGGAATGAGGAATGGAGAAGAATATGAAGGAGGTAGCACTTTTTTTTCCCCCTCTGATTCATGTGTTATATAACTTGCTCAGGTCCATTATATCAAATTTCCTTTTATGTCAAGGAGAGGCTCACAAAGAATCGTGAGTACAGAACAGCCATTGACAGATAATTAAACTGTGGATAAGAGCCTCTTGCCCTAAATGAAGCAGTCATTGTTTGTTCCTTATTTTAAGGAATCATATGCACTGGAGGTATGGAAAGGTGAGGGGGCTTTCAGATGTTCAAAGGATGAAACCACAAACACAGGTGTAGGGAATTGCTCGACCACAATGACAATAGGGTTGGCACAGGCCAAGGTGGGTTGAAATGTTGCTAGCTCTGCCCTAGAGGGCCAGTGATTGCCTTCTACTGTAGCAGAAGAAGATAAAAAGCTTTCTGCTCAATATTCCACTCCCCAATCCTCAGATATCTTTTGTGCATCTTCCCCTTCTTCACTCTCTCCCTTGCCTGGAGCCTCGATCAGGTCCTTTTCCTCAATGGATCTTTTTGGCTATTGTGAAAATGATTTATGGCCTTACAATGCTGCTCACATCCCTGCCTGACAATGAGGATCCTCAGCCAGCCTATCATGCCTTGAAACTAAAGCAGATAAGACATTTTTGTTTGGAGCCAAAGATTAAATTACAAACTTTAAAGCACTATACAAATGTCAGCTATTATTGTTTTTAAAAATAGATTTGAACAGAAAGGTCATGAGGAGATTTTTCAAGAAGTGTGCCTATCAATCTCAGAACTTCACTTGTTATCATTCTCAGCATACTTACTTTCCTTTAGTAAGGAATCATCTGTGCCAATATCTCAAAAGGCAAGAGAGCAAGATGAAGTGCTGCCCAAGTTCCTATGGATGACAATATCCTGTCTGTCCAATAGCATTTTCTTTCCCTTAGCAAAATTATGTTATATACTATCAAATGAAGGGATTAGTTTTACTAATGGCATCAGTGGGCACTTAGGAAGAAATTAAACTGGAAAAGGTTCTTTGGCTTCCATAGAACCCCTTGGAAAATAGTACACAGAAAATAATATGTCATAATAAGTAGCTAAGGTCTTCTTCTGATCAGCCGATGTTCTAATATATCAAAAGATCAGTCAGTGCAGTAAACTACCATCTCACTGTAGCTAGCCGTGCTGGATCATGAAAGCAGATGTATTATTAAAGAAACAATAACAGACATGCAACATGTCGGAGATAAGCGGTGGTCAATGAAACCCAGGGAGCAGCAAGCAAGGATCAACAATGAGGAGAGGCAATGTTTTTAAAGCTCAGACAGGAGTAAAGGGAGAAGAAAAAAAAAGAAAAAAACAACTGCCTGTCAGGGAGAGGAAGATAAAAGTGGTAAATAGTGCAGCAAAGGGTGCACTACAGATAAAATAGGGAAAAGAGGAATTGACAAAGGCAATTCTGACATTTCTGATGCTTTGGTGAAATGCACTTGGATTTGTGGCATCTCAAAGGCTGAGTTTTTATTTCTACAGAATATATTCTAGGGAGGTTTGGACTAGATGGATAGAAGGGATGGATGGAGACACAGAACACTATCTCCCAATCAAGTGGAACAAGGAGTACAACCCGAATTGAACGGGCTCCATGTTTTCCAGTGATATAGTTCTTCAGATAGACCAAAAAATAAACAAATAAATAAACATTCTTGCTCCATGAAAGAAGGCTGGGAAAACCAGATTACATCAAGTAGCACAGATCCATTATTAAGATAGGGACATGGCTTTACACCTCTTGCTCACTAACCCCCAATTCTAATATGTTTCTTATGAAAATATCCTTATTTATTTTCATTGTCAATGAAAGCTTCAAATGCCCAGAGAATACTTATTCATCCTCTGAAGTAAGGTGAATGCCATTTGATCATAACCTTAGGATAAGAGGAATTGGTTACTTGGCAAGAATTGCCAACAGACTGGGCTCCATTCTTGAGTTAGATCAGAGGAACAACATCTGTGGCTTCTTTTCCCTGCTCCTTCATATATCTCCTATTCTGCTTCTTTCACTGAAGCAGCTTCCAACAAACTTCACTACTATGCTCAAGTTTATCTACTTGCATATGTCATTCTGGGACCTCCTCAACTTCTATTACCATCTTCTTCATTTTCCTTAGCTACCCACCACTACTGTGGTTTTAAAAACAGGTAATTTCATTGAAAATAATTGTTTGATGTTGCAACCAAGAGTAAAACTGGGGAAAACATAAACTTTCTAATAATGAGAGCTATCCAAAAGTGGAATGGGGTTTCCTTCTAAATTTGTTGCTTCTGGCTTTACCATTGTGGTCTATGCCGGTATTAGTCTTATATGTGAGGCTTCAATATCAAGGTTTCCTTTTATCCCCCTACTTATAATTCCACTCCTTTCATATCCAATCCTTTATCAAGTCCTAATAATTACCCATTTACATCATTTATTGCATCTGCCCTTATCTAGTACAAGTTTTCATGGCCTCCTACTGGAGTGTTATAATAGCTTCCTAAATGTTCTTCCCAACTTCTACTTTCTCCTTCCTTCTCCTTGGCCATCTATACTGCTACTGGAGATGATCATTCTTATTCATGGTCATGGCCACATCACTTCTGTGCTCCAAAATCATTAGTGGATTTCTTTTGCCTATGAAATAAAGTTCAAGTCATTTAGACTCCCATTCAAGACCCTCTATAACAGAGTGACCCCCTTAGCTTTCCATTTTTATCTTCTATTATCCCCTTCATGCCTTTGATTACTCTATTACAACATCCTAGAATGCCCTCTCTCTCTCTCTCTCTCTCTCTCTCTCTCTCTCTCTCTCTCTCTCTCTCTCCTCTCTCTCTCTCTCTTCACTCCTTGAATTCCAATTTGTTCTTTAAAGGCTTTGAGGAAGTCATTTTTCCTCCATGGCTTCAATTCTCTCATACACATGAGTTTGAAATCTGAAATTTCCCTCTCTGACCATATTTCCCTTTCATTCCCACACCTTCCATAGCCTTGTTTCTTCTGCATTTTTTCTGTCCTCATGATGAATTCATACCCCCTTCTTTCCTGTCTTCTCACCTCTGTTCTGGTTTTACATAACTCCCTTCATAGCCTAAATGCTATTATCAAGCATTTCAAAAACACACTCTCCTTTTGTGTTGCTTATTCCCATCAACTTCCACTATTCTTCTCTGCTAACCCTTCAGAATTGCCTGCTCTAATTCCTGAACCCCTGAGCATTTTAGAAGTCACAGAACTGTGCTCACTGGATCTTACAAAGGTTGATGCCATTCAACACAGAGGGATAGCTTTCCTTTATATCTCATCTGAATCCTTTGTTTTATTTTATTGAATATATTTTCTTTTTTAAGTTACATTTACAGAACATTTACATTTCATGAGATCTCTTGTCATAAAGTAAAGCAAATAAGTAAAAACAATAATATGGTGACCTCATCTGAAAGTGTGTGCAGCATTTCACATTTGTAGTCCCCCTAGCTGTCTGTTAAAAAAATTAAAATCTAATTTTCCCTCTCACTCCATTAGAAGAAAAGAAAAAAATAAAGTTCTTGTAACAATACTCATGATTATATAAAACAAATTCTCTCAATGACTATATACATACACACATGCATGCCTACATAGATACATGTGTATGTGTACATATATACATATGTATGTATATATGTGTGTATATATATATATATACACACATATATATATATGTATATATGTGTATGCATGTGTATTTTTGTGTAGGAATGTGTCTCATTCTGCACCCTAAGCCTATTAACTTTCTGTAATGGATAGTATGTTTCTGGAATCAGGAATTGTCAATTTATTGATCATAACTGTACAACTTTCAAAGTTGTTCGTTTTTATGATGTTGTTATGGTATGAATTGCTTTCCATGTTCTGACCATTTCATGCTTCATCAATTTACAAAAGTCATCAAGATTGTTCATTTTTCTAACATTGATGTCGATGTCTCTTCTTTCCTTTATGGCTAGACTCTAGTCTTATCACTGCCATGAAACTTTGTAAAATCTTATCTTCCTTGAATCTCTCATTCCTCTGTGTTCGAACTCTCCCACATATTAAATATCTGATACTACTTTATGGTAAGGGAAAGAAATAGGTATTTCTTTATATAATGTCTTCCATGTGCCAGGCACTGTGCTAAGCCTGGCAGAAAGTTGATGTTTAATATATGTTTATTGATTGATTGATTTCAGCCTCACAAAATTGTGGGAAATAGGTGCTACTATTATCCCCATTTTATAGTTGAAGAAAATGAGGCAAACAGAGATTAAATGATTTGCCTAAGATCACACAGCTAGTAAGTGTCTGATACCAGATTTGAACTTAGGTTTTCTTGACTCCAGGCTCAGTGCTGTCATCTACTGTACCACCAGATGCCACCACTGCATGCGCGTCAAATCTTCCCGCTAGATTGTAAGCTCCTTAGGAACATAGTCTGTCTGGGTCTAGTTTCATCTTTGTATGATTATATACCTTGAAGGTAGTGAAAAGATACTAAATACTTACCAAAGGAGCAAATGGATGGGCAAGAGTCTAAAAAGTAAGTAGATACAACTCTATTTCATAATTTTTCTCAAGGCAGGCCTCAAAAGCTCAGTTTTTTGCCTTCCAGTAAACCCAAACCACTTCTTCTAATCAATCCATGCTGAAATAATAGCTAAGGATTTTACCAGGGGAAAAACGTATTGATGGTCTATTAATGACCCAGTAGTTTTTCAAAGCAAGGCTTGAGAAGTTTTATTAGATCCACATGAGATTTTACTTTCCAAAGGTACAGCCTACACATTTTACTCTCTTTAAAAAAAAATATTGTAACCTAGAGTATAGAAAAAATGGCCCTAGATTTATAGTCAGAAGACCTGGCTTTGTGGTGGAGTGTTGTATAACAGCATGGGAAAGTAAACAGAATCCAGTATCTGGTGTCAGAGGACCTGTGTTCAAATGCTGACGGTGCTGATTCCTATCTGTAACAACTTTGAGAAGTTATCTAAATATTCTATATCTTGGCAGTTTTATCTCTAAAGGACTAGATCATCTCTATGATCTTTTCCTGTCCTAAATCCTATGATAAAGCAATCAACAAGAATTGATTAAACACCTAGACCTACCAGGCACTATGCTAAGCAATGGGAATATAAGCACAAGGAATAAAATAATCCCTACTTCGTAGGAGCTTATATTCTAATGATCCGCCAAATTCTAGTGCTTTCCTGAAAATAGATTGAGGCTTACTCAAAAGAAAGATTGATTTTCAGTTCTATTTTGTATTTCTATTGGGATGCAAATAATTTCTCAATTGCAAACATAGGTGGGTTTATTTCACTCAGATCTAATCACAGGGCAGCCCTGTCATTTGTCATCATCCATTGGCAATGAACATCACAGTAATTGCTACTGCCATCAGAAATATTGTGATTATGGTATAGACTTGTCAAAAGAGGGCTTTCCTCCTAAGAATAAACTATGATGGCTTTGAATTCTTCCCCTAAACCTACCTGATGGTATCCTCAGGGATTTTAAGGGGATAGGCAGCTACAGTGTATTTCATGAGTCAGTTCATAGGAAACCCAGTGCAGTGATTGTGGCTGTGTTTAAGTGAGCCAAATACAGAAGTGAATCATACAGTTGGTTATGCATTTTGGGACATGGTCAACTGAAAGTGTCACAGATGAATTCAGTTGGAGCATATTTCTTCACCTGTAAAATGGGGGTGATAAGAACATCTACTTCCCAGGATTGTTATGAGGATCAACTAATATTTGTAAAGCACTAAACACAATGCCTGACACGTAGTAGGTGCTATATAAATGTTAATAATGATGACAATAATCATGATGAGGTTAATATAAATTCCTAATAATTCATATATCTGCTGAAATTAAGTAAAGATAGAATAAGAAGGTTTTTTAATACACATACAGAAAAGAAGTAAATATTTCATAGAAATAAGAGAAGCATGTCTAACTGGATTTAAAACTCAGTTATCTTCTATAAGAGTGTTTCCATCCTCAGTTATTGCATATGTTCCCTGAGGGCAGGGCTGGTTTTGTTCTTCTGTGTGTCTCTTGAGCCTAGCACAATTCCTGGTGCATAATTAATGTTTGTTGAATTCAATTAAATTGAATTGGAAAATGTATAGTTGAGTAGGAGAAGAAAGGTGAAGAGGTCAAGGTAGATGGAAGGAAAATGGCTAGAGCCTTTCTGTTCACTTCTTTCTGCAGTAGATTAAAATGTTTCTTATGTATTTGAATATGCATATGTATGCTGTTGGTAACCACAATATTGATTTTTCTCATCATCAAATTACATGCATTAAACCTCATGGGAATTTCCAAGGGTTAATAAGTATATAAATGAATTAATGGCATACCTGTCCATTTGAGAACTAATCTGTACAAATATTTTGTTTCTCTGGTTCTTGCTTCTGGCAAGCTAGTGATCCTTTATTACAGCTAATTATCATCAAAGCCTCTGTATCACATAAAATGACTAGTATAAGGTTTGTGCTAAGAAAGAAAAAATGACAAGAAATCTAATAATGGCAACAATAATGTTCATCAATGAAGTGATCAGTTAGATAGAGATTGGACTCAGTCACTCACAATTTAAGAACAAACAGGAAATTTATGGATGCTAGGTATTTTAAACTACATTCACTAATAATTGTATTTGCTTATAAAAAAAAGTTTATTCAGAGTTGGGACTATTTCATTCTTCGTATTTGTATCTTCAACCCCTAGCACGGTAGCTTGTATAAACTGGGTGCTTTAATAAATGCTTAGGATCATATATTTGGACGTGGAAGGTACTGCAGAAACCATCTAAGCCAATGCCCTCACTTTACAGATGAGGCAATTAAAGGAAGTAAAGTCATTGATCCAAAGTCATATAAGTAGTATTAAGCTTCAGACTCAGGATTTGACCACCCCTCTTAACGACTTCAAATCTAATGTTATTTCTTACTCTCCATGCTTACATTTGTTCATATTATTTAAACTTGTGAATCATTTAAGTAAAAATCATTTTCCCTAATGATTATAGATAGAGACTGGATTTGGGCTTCTGTTAGACTCGAACTCTCTCAGCTAATACGTGATGGCAACTTTGCTGCAATTTGGCGTCCCAGAGAGGTGCCTGGAGCCCTGGGAGGCCAACTGATTTGCCCAGAATCACAACCCCAGTATTTGTCAGAAGGGAGACTTGAACCCAGATTTTCCTGGCTTCCAAGCATTTTCTTTTTATTTCCTGTGACATAGATTTCAACTTATTTTTGTTGTGATTCAATAGATGTCTCACAAAGTGTGTGTGCGTGTGTGTGCGTGTGTGTGTGTGTGTGTGTGTGTGTGTGTGTGTGTGTGTGTGAGAGAGAGAGAGAGAGAGAGAGAGAGATCATGCAGGTACAGTGATTTGCAAAGCCCAAAGCCATATGTAACTGTCAATTGTTTGATATTATATAATTATATATGTTATAATATGGGACACCTAGGTGGCACAGTAGATGGAGTGCCACGCCTGGATTCAGAAAGACTCATTTCTCTGAGTCCAAATCTGGCCTCAGAAACTTACTAGCTGAGTGACTCTGAGCAAGTCACTTAACCCCATTTGTCTCAGTTTCCTGTAAAATGAGCTGGAGACAGAAATGGCAAACCACTCTAGGATCTTTGCCAAGAAAATTCCAAATGAAGTCATGGAGATTTGGACACAACTGAAATAACTGAACAACAATTGCTAGAATACAATTTATTATATATCTATATATCCTGTGCTGAGGGGGAAAAAAAGTGATGGATTTTGGAATTCTAGCTCAAACTTATACTGTGTTACCCTGAGAAAAGTACTAAAACATCTCTGAACAAGTTTCCTCATCTGTAAAATGTTGTTACTAATATAGATGCTGTCTTCCTCACAGAGTTGTTATGAGAACCAAATTAGATAAGGTGAAAAGGAAAAATGTGGCAGCAATTACCTATAGCAGCCACATACTATAAAAGTTTGCATATTTCTTTGAAATACTAAAATCACAGAATGATAAATGTGGAAATACCCTTAAAGGTGATGAGACAATTTAACTAAGATCACATAGAAACTTAATGTCATAAGATTCATATAAGAGAATATTTTCTTCTCCTAACTCCTAGTTAAACATATTTTTCTCTGTTCAATAGGTAAAAAGAAAGAAGGTAAGTTTTGGGAAATGGTATGTATATTTTTTTAAATTCTTCTGACAAATGTATTCTATGTTATCAGTCAAGATGGCAGTGGATATTCTTGGGTATATACAGGAGTTAATAAATATGCTGGAAGGTAATTCTGGTGGCCAAGCCCGCTAGGTTGGGGGAGAGGACATGGGGGATAGAGGACAAAAGATAAATGCAAGTGGACTTTTTTAAAGAGAGATAAGGAAAGTGGCATTCAAAATGTGATGCTGAAGTAGAGATGTGAGCCAAGAAACCAAGAAAGACAATTGAGTCTCAGGGAGACGTGGCTGGAATGAACAAGCCCCAGGTTGGTGGAGGCCTGCCCTCTCAGTTCCAGATGAGCAGTGTGGAAGATTACAATATTTGTCTCACAGCATGAAGCAGTATATGTATGTGTATATGTATATGTTTATATTCTTTATTCTTCAGCTGGATTCTATGAGGGAGGAAAAAAAGAGTTTACATTGAGAAAGGATGAAGAGAACTGAGGCTTTACACTCTGGACATCATTGATGAAAATATAATTAATATATTCAGTTGTGGAAAAAGGAAATTACCCTTCCAAGTGACCTATCAGTATAACTGATGAGTGGAAATATCATCTCTCTCAAAATGAATTCTCATTAAATATGGTGCTTCTCCTGCACTCATTGCATTCCATGCCAATTTGTGTGACAGTGATGCAGGAGTCAAGGTCAAACCTAGGCTAATGTTAACTGGACAACTTGTTCTAGTTAAGCTGCCTACTTCCTTTAATAGCTTTCTATTCTTCTCTCTTCAAAAGAGAAAAGTCACCTAATGAACAATTAAGAAGGAGAAATAGCAAATAACTCAACAGAGTTCAGTTCTTTCTGGAGAAAAAAATATATATTGGAAAAGTTTAGCACCATGCCTAGTGCATAGTAAGTACTTAATAAATTAATGTTCATTGAATCAAATTGAATTTCACTGAACTTAACTAAAAGAGTGTCATATTGTAATGCTGGAATTAGAGTTCTTCTACTAGTCCTCTTTCTTAATAGCTATGTGCTTCACCCCTCTAGGACTCAGTTTCCTCATTTGTAAAACAAAGGTGCTGGATGAGATGAAGAGTTCTTTGAAAAACAGACTTTTTGCATTAGTGTCAGATATAAATCATCCTTGGTATGTTCTTCTCCAGTGATTATCTGAGATCTGACATATTCTTTTAAATTCTATTGGACCACTTAAATAAAATAGAGTTAGCATTTATGTGCCAACACCTGGTCTGATGTGTTTACCAATTGCCACAACGTTAATATCTTCTTAAGAAATTGAGCAAATGACTTCACATGCATAATCAATATCTTATTGCTTGCTTTCTCAAGGAGCAGGAGAGAGGGAGAGAATTTGGAACTCAAAATTTAAAGAAATGTTAAAGAATTTTAAACTGCCTGACGTGAATCAAACTGATAATAATAATAACAATAATAATAATATCATAAACTAGGAAGAATTGTAGAAGATCATTTCTTTATTTGAACAGGAATTCCATTTCTGACACCTATTCTGATTTTGTTCTTAGGATTTATAACATTATCTATTGGGATATTTTAAGCATCATTTTCTTTTCTCCCCTCGCCCCCCCTAAAACTTGACACTTTGTTTGAAAATGATAATTCCACTTTGGAGTCATCAGAACTTCTAATGTTGCCATATCTTCAAAAAAAGTTTGTAGTCTTTATATGGAAATGCAGCATGAGATAGTAGAAAGAGGGCACTTGGAAGACCCTTCTTCTGATTATGGACAAGTCTCTTAAGACCTGTGTGACCTTAAGAAATGAACTTTTCTAAGTCTCAATTTCCTTGTCTGTGAAATGGGAATAAGAATAGTTGCACTCCTTATATCACAGAGTTCTTGTGAAAATGGGGATAATAATGTTTATTTATTTTGTCTTACCTAGAGGCAGCTAGATGGTACAGTGGGAAGATCTCTGGACCTGGAGTTAGGAAGATCTGAATTAAAATCCAGCATCGAACACTTATTAGTTATGTGATGCTGGGCAATTCATAGCCTTTTTTACCTTTTTATATTATTTGTAAGGTGCCTGACAAATAGTAAGCACTATATTAATGCTTGTCTGTTTCCTACCCCTGCCCCATTTCCTACATGCCTTTGCCTTACAAACCTGAGGCTTTAAGAGGCTATGCTATTTACCCATGCATGATCACATAGCCTATAAGGAGAGTTGATTTGGACCTATGTTTTCTGACTCTAGGTCCATTACTGCTCTCATTACAGCACGCTTTGCCAGAAAAGTATTTTGACAAGTAAGATCAGTGCTAGGACCAGCCTGCTGAGAGGTACAATTCTCAAACACTTCAAGGATGATATCTTAACCTGGGCTCCATTATTTTTTTTTAGAAAAGTTTGATAATTGTATTTCAATATAATTGTTTCCTTTTGTGATCCTATGCATTTTATTTTATGCATCTAAAAACATTATCCTGGGAAATGGTTCATAGGCTTCACTAGATGGCCAATGAGGCACATTACACTATAAAAAATAAAAAATCCCTAGAATGGTACAAAGAACATTGGATTGAGTATCCTACCTTTATCATTTACTACCTGTGTGACCCTGGACAATTCACTTAACCTCTGGAGGCCTCAGTTTCTTCATTTGTAAAATGAGGAATTTGATTCTTTGGCCTTAGTGGTCCTTTCCACTTCCAGTGCTATGATCCTATGATCCCATGTTTATAATCTGTAATTCAATCCATGTAGGTGCTCTTTCAATTGCAACATTGAAGAGGGAGAGAGAGAGAGACAGAGAGAAACAAGAACCAGAGGCGAGAGAGAGAGACAGAGATACAGCATGGTTTGGTATAAGGGACAGAAAACTAGCCTTAGGTTCAACTATTGCTTCTGACATATACTAACTATACAATATTGGGCAAGTTACTTAATTTCTCAGTGCCCCAAGCATGCCCTCAATCTATCTCAACCTATAATTTTCATAATATTGGTTGAGAGAATTCCTTTTCCCTATACTAGTGACATCACAGTCCAGACAAAAAACAATAGCATCTCACAGAATATTGTTGTCACCATTATTCTCATCATTATTGCAAAAGCGGAGATGGTTAATGGGGAGAGGGTGATGAAAAGGAAAAAAAAATGAAGAATAGGAAATGTGGAAGGGTGACCACGATGGTAAGGAATCTCAAGACTGTGATTTATTCACTTCAATTCAATAAGAATTTACTAAATATCCACTATGATTAAAGGACTAAGAATACAGAGATAAAAATGAGAAAAACAGCCCCTGTCCTAAAGGAGTTTACTGGGCATATGGCCTAATGGCCATACTAAGGAGTAAATAAGTAAACAAAACAAAATTTAGGAAAGAAGACTGTGGTATCAATTGAAGTTTTATAAAGACAACTAGAATAGGAGGATCAGTTATAGGAGCCAGGCATGTTTGGCCTGAGGAAGACGTGAGGGAAGCAACAGCATGTTCACGAATTCAAAGGGCTGTCACCTGGAGAAAGGAGGAGATCTGTTCTACTTGGTCTCAGGAGTAAAAGGAGCCCGTATGAAAGGTTTAGAGAAACAAATTCGGGCCTCTTATTCAATTTTATATTAAGAAAAATGCTTTTAAACAGGAAGAGCTATCCAAAAGTGTAGTTTGAGGATTGCTTGAGGAAGTAGTGCATTTCCATCAGGAAGTCTTCAGATAAAGACCAAGTGACCACATGTGAGGTATGACTCAAAGCAGATTCTTGTTCAGATATTGGTCAGACCAGAGGCATCAAACCCACAACCTACAGGCTTCATGCAGCACTCAGTCGAGCCAGATAAAAATGTAATTGGGAAATGCTTAACAAAATAATTAAAAATAAAATACATCATAGTTATTGTTCATTTGTGGTTTTCTAAGTCAATATGTAGCCTGCAGGTATCTGTTTCTACTTGAGTCTGACACCTCTGGTGTAGACTATATAGTCTCAGATAGTTTATCCTCTCTCATGAGATTCTCTGAGAAAATTACAGCACAGGGAGAAGAGACAGAATAAGCGGAATAATTAGATGAGTGAATGTCAATGATTATTTTGGAGGCCATGTGTCTAGTGAGTAGCAAGAAATCCCAGTCTCTGATTGGCTTTGTCCTGATATCATCTACATTCTAGCTCCAATATAGCCAGCTTTGCATCCCTCCCCTTATCCCACTGTGAAATCACTCAAGCAATCAGGTGAAGGCTTGAGGCAATTTATAACCTGTGCAAAAGGATCTTCAATAACTTCAGTCTATCTAGAAATTCATTATTTTTCTCCTATAATAATGCCAATCTATTAGGCAGATGGGAGTTTGGAGTGCTGAACTCCTAAATCAAGCACATATTTTAAGTACACTAACACTAAGGCCCTTATGAGATCACCTAATCTCTCTAGGCTTCCGCTTCCCTGCTTCTAAATGAGGAAAATAAACTGTGTTTTACCCCCAGGCAATACTAGGAGAAAGGAGGAGAACATTAACATAAGTGGGAAACCAAAATAGATCTTGCTTTCATAAAAATGGACTGGATCCTCCTGGGGGCCCATTGGACACTGAGGCATGGGTCAGAATAAGGACATTTGGCGCTTGGAGGAACCAGGGACCCAGAAAGTTGAACTTAATAAGTATCGCTAGCTTTGTTAGTCCTATGAGCTCTGCTTTGCATCCTTCCTTCATCAGAATGAACATGGATAGATTTTCCAAATCCCTTATTCCCAGTAGCCCCTCTTCTTTTGATGTCATACAGCTGTGTTCTCTGGCCTCCTAGAAACGGTGAATAAGAGGATGATCAGGGATGATATGCTCTCTCCCTGGGCCAGGCCCTGCTTCATATAAATTCAATAAGGCCCATTTATGAAAACCAGCTGATCTCCTTCCTCTACTAAGGGGCCCACCATGGGCCTGTCACACATGAGAAAACTTTGGTCCAACACAGAAGCCATAGATCAAGGGATGTGGTGTCCTCAAACCCCAGTGAAATAAGTGATTTTGCCCTGGAAACCTTTGTGATGCTTACATATATTCAGACTTCTAAATATCTGAAAGCTGGGGAGCTACCGCCAATAGAGGACCAGTCCTGGAATCAGGAAGCCTCATCTTCACAAGTTCAAATCTGGCCTCAACTTACTAGTTATGTGACTTTAGTGAAATCACTTAACCTTGCTTGCCTCAGTTTCTTCATCTATAAAATGAGCTGGGGAAGGAAATGGCCAACCTCTTTAGTATCTTTGCCAAGAAAATCTCAAATATGGTCACTAAGAAACAGACACAACTGAAAACAACTGAACAACAATAAATATCTGGAAATAACTACAATGAGGCAACAGCAGCAGAAGAAGAGGTAGTGTGATGGTAGGAATTCCACCTATAATGTCATGATCTTTGAAAGCTCCTACACAGGGTCCCCTAGACTGCTCTGTACTCCATTTCTTATGTTGATCATCAGTGTGGTAGCCAACATTTGCTATTCTCCACTAGTCATTATCAGATGGTACTTTATGTGGCCTCATGGCTCCAGTTAGAACAAATACATGGGTTCATGATTTCTATAAAATTAGTTCTCATTAAATGATACAACCATGAATTTTATTGTTATGTGATATGGCAATCAGGCAAACAAAGCATATACATAAATTATAGCATATAATAGACAAATGTTGGTCCCCATATGCAAGAAACTCACTGGACAAGGAGGGAGATATGTAGGGGAGAGGGAATATACCCAAAGTTGGGGTTCAGGTGGCAAGATTATATACCCTAAAAATCGGCTTGGTGGAGGACAGGTAATCAGTGCCAGATATATTTCTAATCAGATCCAGATGTAGACAAAGTCCTCAGGGTCCCTTGTCAATGCCAGGCTTGGGTAAAACTCAGGTAAGGGGTGCTTTATAGATAGGCATCAGCTTTTTCTTCTCTTTCTCTCTTTTTCTTTTCCCCCAGCCTGCTCCCTTTCTTTTTTTACAGGCTCTCTGCTTCAACGGTTTAAATTGAAAAGCTAAGGTAACTTATATGTATGGATATGAAATTTACGACACAGAAAACAGTGCTGTTTCAATAACTATTGTATTTTTCCCCTCATTTCACATCATAGTGCTAATGTCAAGGGTATAGCTTTCTCCACCATAATGGTTCTCCGAGATGAAAATACAGCCTTATGATCTTGGCCACACCAATATCCAAAGAATACCAAAGACTAGCCTTAACCACTATTCAGGCCAAATGGATAT
This sequence comes from Phascolarctos cinereus, assembly GCF_003287225.1. Classification (NCBI taxonomy): domain Eukaryota; kingdom Metazoa; phylum Chordata; class Mammalia; order Diprotodontia; family Phascolarctidae; genus Phascolarctos; species Phascolarctos cinereus. The sequence continues at coordinate 370,158,467 of NW_027555847.1, forward strand.
TGACCTGAAGGGCAAGTTTGATTTTCAGTTTATCTTGGCTCATGACCTATCATATTCCTCCTGCCATCACATACCCAACTACCTGAACAATTGACTCAATCTTTATGGGCCTCAGTTTCTCCCTCTGTAAAATAAAGGGGCTGAGCCAGATGGTTTTCAAGGTTCTTGCCAGCTCTAAATACTATAATCCTCTTTCCCGAACCTCAAAGTACTTTTATAATCCATTGGTGTTACCTACATTGCCCCAGCTCCCTGATGCTATCTTTAGAGGCCTTAATATTTTTGTTTTTCAAAAGTGGCTTCGCTCAAGGCTGCCACCAGGCAGATCATGGAACTATCTAACAGAAGTAGAATTTCAGAGTTGGAAAGGACCTTCCAGGCCCTCTAGTCAGGCTAGAACAAGAGGCCCCTGTTGTTCCAAATTACAAATGATCATTCGAATGTCATTTGAAAGCAGTGGCTTCTAGAGCTCTCAAGCCAGAGAAAGAAAGTAAAAGGACCTGGAAAATGGTCAGAAAGAGATTATAGGGTTTTCCTGTGCTAGCATTGGATGTAAGATTAGATGCTGTTTGGCAACTCCATCGCCTATAACCATTGCTGGGTCATAGTTCAAAGGCAGAATTGGGATACTTTTGGTCAAGTGGGAGTAGGAAACCTGAGGGGCAACTATCTGGCAATTCCATTACTTTTCTGGGTAATAGTTCAAGGGTGAAAAGGAGCACTTTCAGTCAAGAGGGAGTATAAGTCCTAAGGGGCCATGCAACTTCCACACCCAAGGGATAAGGGACCCTGAGGAACAGTTTCAGGTCCCAAGTCAGGAGGGGACCTGAACAGAAGTATCAATTGCAATTACATGGGATCAGAGCACGTGTTCTGGGTAAGAACCGGTGTACAGAGCAGGAGAGCAGTGACCACACCTCTCTGCAGAACGTATGACCTTGGAAACACCGAAAACTTCCAACCCCCCAGAATTAGCCCTGAAAACAGCAGTGAGAACAAGTCTGAAGCTTGATACAGAGTCCCTCCCCCTACCACACTCTGGGAACAGAGCCCAACTCTAACAAATATTTGAATCAAGAAACAGGGTGGAAAAATGAGAAAAAAAAACACAACAAAAAGAACTTGATCATAAAAAGCTGCTATGGTGACAGGAAGGTCAAGACACAAACTCAAAAGTAGAAAATTAAGTCAAAACATCTACAAACAAAACCTCAAAGGACAATGTAAATTAGACACAAGTCCAACAAGAATTTCTGGAAGAGTTAAAAAAATTATTTTCAAAATCAACTGAGAGTGGTAGAGAAAATTAAGTAAAGAAATTGAAGGAACGATAGAAAAATAGGAAAAGACAATTAACATCTTGGTAAAAAGAGGTATAAAATAATAATGAAGAAAATATCTTAAAAAGCAAAATTGGTCAAATGGAAAAAGAGGTATAAAAACACTCTGAAGAAAATAATTCCTTAAAAATTAGAATTGGGAAACTGGAAATCAATGACTGCATGACACGTCAAGAAACAATAAAGCAAAGTCAAAAGAATGAAAAAAAGTAGGGGAAAATGTGAAACATATCTCTGGGGGATAATTGACCTAAAATAGATTTAGGAGAGATAATTCTTAAATTATTAAATAAAAAAAATTAAATTAATTTAATTTAATATGATTTTTAAAATGATCAAGGAAACAGACATTATACTTCATAAAAGTATCAAGGGAAAGTGCCCTGATATTCTAGAACCAGAAAATAAAATAAAAATTGAAAGAATCCAATTATCACCTCTGGAAAGAAATCCCCAAAATAAAACTCTCAGGAACACTATAGTCAAGTTCCAGAGCTCCCAGGTCAAAAGAAAATACTTCAAGCAGCCAGAAAGCAAACATTCAAATACCATGGAGACAGTCAGGCTCACACAAGATCTAGCAGGTATCACATTAAAGGAGGAAAGGGCTTGGATTGTGATTCTCTACATGGAAAAAGAGCTGGGATTGCAACTAAGAATAACCTACCTAGAAAAATGAAGTATAATCCTTCAAGAAAAAAAAAAAAGATATTTAATTGAGAACTCCCAAGCAGTCTTGATGAAAAGACCAGAGCTAAATAGAAAATTTGACTTTCAAATGTAAGACTCAAGGGAAACATAAAAAGGTAAATATGAAAGAGAAATCATTAAGTATTTAATAAGGCTAAAGTGCTAACCTTACTTTATGGGAAAATAATACATGTATCTTTTAAGAACTTTTTCATTATTCAGGCAGTTAGAAGGATTCTTCATAGAAATAGGAAGTGAGTCTATTGTGTTTAGATGATATTAAAAAAAAAAAAAAGGAGAGAAAAAGGAATGGCCTGGGTGATGAGGTGGAATGGAGAGGAAGAACTGGGAAAATTATTTCATATGAAAGAGGCAAACAAGGCAGAACTTTTACAATAAAGGGAGAAATGGTAGAGGTGGGGTAGGCAATGCTTGAACCTCACTCACATCCAAATTGGTTCAAAAAGGGAAATAAATAAATACACACATACTCAATTGGTAATATAAATCTATCTTACCCAATAGAGAAGTAGGAGAGGAAGAAAATAAGGGAAAGGGGAGGGGATGATAAAAGGGAGGGAAAATAAAAGAAGGCAGTGGTCAGAAGGAAAACAGATTTCAGAGGAAAAACAGAATAAAAAGAGAGGAAGAATGATAAACAGAAGAAAATAGGATGAATAGAAATGCAAAGTTAGAACAGCTAAAAAACATCTTAGCAGATTCTGGAAGTTTTGTGATCAATCATTAAGGAGTTTTGAAACACCTCCTCACAATCCTGGTCATTCCCTTCTCCCATTCCCTTCCCTGGAGTTGAAAGGGTATCTGTTGATCCCTCTCCTAGGAGAAGGGAGGTTCACCTTTCCCCCACCTCTGAATTTGCCTTCTACAGCATGGGCCCCCCAGCAATGCTCTTGGGCCTGAGGCGATCTTTGCCTCAGAGCATCACCCAGGTTCAGCACATCCTGCTCAAGGTAAAGAAGCTAGTCTCCGAACTTGGGTAAGCATGCTCTTTTAAAGGTGTAGTTTTAACTGTTAGTGATGAGATGTTCATTCCCTGTGTAAAGTAATTTGGAAATGCACTTAACAAAATGGAAGTCAGCTGTTTGGTAACGAGTTTATTTCAAGTTTCAAATTGGTGAACTTTTTCTATCAGTTATGTCAAGCAACTTTTCATAATTTGGTTACCACTAAAATAATTTGGCTGTTGTTGGTTATTGTTTTAGTGTGTAAACTTGCCAAAAAGCTTGGTCGGGTTTTAACTTGTTGAGAATTTGCAAGTATAAAGAAATAATCTCTAAATGATTTGACTGGTTTTTTACACCAGGACAAATTTAAATTTGAGAAGTAAATCCTGAAGTTTTTCCTTAAGCTATAATTAGTGAAACTTGATGTTAGAGACAAAAGCTCACAGGATTTTATTTTGAGTTGTCTGATGGATCATAATAATCCATTGATAATTAATAATCCACCATCTGAGAGAAATGCCACAAGCTACTCAGAGAGAATGTGATACTGATGGGAAGTCAGCATCAGGAAAAGTTGAGAGGACAATTTTAGCCTTAGTCTAAGATGGGATCCTCCTGGCTCAGTTTCCCCATTATGTTCCTTTGAAAACGACTATTACACACCTGGCTATTCCTGAGTCTGGCTATGAGGTGGATTTGATACTGCATGGTTGGAAAACTGAATTATCTGAATCCAAACAGAGCAAAGGATGTTTAACCTGTCATATTTGGGCCCAAAATCTAGTCCCTGCTTTATCCTTTTAGAGCAAAGTTGTATAATCAGAGCAATTGGTCAGTAAAAGATTAATGCAAGTGTGTGAGATCTTGCTGTTTTGACCTGAATATGTAGTCATTCAATACCTCAAACAACTGAAATGAAATCAGAAACATCTTCAGTTTGGTTTGGGGAGGAGAATTTGAGTGATAACTGAAGTGGAAGTCAGCCTCTGGGAAATTCATTTGTATAACTATTGAACCCAGAAGTGGAAAATTTCTACCTGCAAAAGTGTTGCTTAAACTTTAGAAAAAATAACAAGATCAGATAATCCTGCAGGTCAAGTGTAAATGATTCTAATGGGGTTCTTACACTTTTACTTCTTATATCTGAGTCCTGCAGGGCCCCTGGGACCTGCAGTCTTTTCTGTCAGATTTGTGTCTTACAGACTATGGGCTATTCACCTACAGTTGGTGGCAAACAGTGAGTACCAGCCAATGTCCCCCCATCATCCTCTGGATGCAGCCTGTGCTCCATTCCAGTCAATGTCTTTGGGATCCCCTTGAGTCAGGGACAGCTCTACACACCTTGCCAGCAGGAAGCAGTTTCAGAAGCCAAGACCTTCATACCTTACCCCAAAAGAATTTGGGTCCCATTTGTTATAGGGGAGAATGAGGGAGATGGAATCTGAACCCCTAAAAGGAAAAGACCATGTCTTTTAGATCTGGACCCCAAAAAGGAAAGCCCTGGACTTTCCCACAGAGTCAAATTTTTGAAGTTCACCTGAGGCTATAATCCTATCAACTGGCCATTCATTGTGGCTACACCCAATCTCCAAATTCTATTTGGTTACCTCCCAATTGCCCTGGCCACTTCCCACCCTTAATCCTATCTAGACTCCATTCTTTCTTGGCCACAGTGGTCCAGGTCCCTGGTGGTTCTGGTCATCCCAGTGTACTGGCCACTCCCCTTCAGATCCTCCTTAGACCCCTCCTCCAGTCATCCCAAACTACCTGGCCACTCCTACATCCTTCCTACAGTCTTTCTGTATATAAGGTACATCTTGTCTTTATCAAGGTGCTCAGATTCTTAAAATCTAGCCACTGATCAGATTCTTAAGATCTGGCCAACTTTCATTGTTGTTACAAATGCTTAGATTCCTTAAGAGTTTGCCCAGTCTGACAGCTGATCTAATAAACCTTGTCTTTGTCTGAAAAAAAAGATAGTAATCATAACTGTGAATGTGATTGAGATGAACTCACCCATAAAATCAAAGTGGATACCAGAGTGGATTAGAAACCAGAATACAACAGCATGTGGTTTACAAGAAACACACTTGAAATAGACACACAGAGGGTTAAAATAAGGTGCTGGAAGAGAATATATTATGCTTCAAAAAAATGGGAGTAACAATCATGATCTCAAACAAAGCAATAGCAAAAAAAGACTGAATTACACAAAGAAAGACTATCTAAACAATTGGAGAAATATTAATTGCTCATGGGTAGCCCGGACCAATATAATAAAAATAACAATTCTACCTAAGTTAATTTACTTGTGCAGCATCATACTAATCATACTATAAATTAAATTATTTTATAGAGGCAGGGAAAAAAAGCATAACAAAATTCATCAGGAAAACAAAAGATAAAGAATATCAAAGGAGTCAATGAAAAGATGTGAAGGGAGACAGACCAGCTTTTCAGATTTCAGACTATATTACAAAGCAGTAATTATAAAACCCATCTAGTACTGCCTGGGAAATAGAATGATAGTATCAGTGGAATAGATTAGACACAATACTTAGTAGTAAACTACTGCAGTAATCTAGTGTTTGCTAAACCCAAAGTCCAAAGCTTTTGGTGTAAGAACTCATCATTTGACAAAAAAGAAATGCTTGTAAAACTGGAAAATCGTTTGGCAGAAACTAGGCATAAGCCAATATCTCACACTGTATAACAAGACAAGGTCAAAATGGATAAATGATTTAAATGTAAAGGATGATACCATAAGTAAATTAGGGGAGCATGGAAGAAATGTACCTGTCAGATCTATAGAGAGTGGAAGAACTTATGACCAAGCATGCAATACAGGTGATTACAGGAAGTAAAACATATATTTTAATTACATGAAATTAAAAAGCTTGCACATAAATAAAATCAATGCAGCCAAAATTAGAAGGAAAACAGGAAATTAAGGGAAAAATGCACCAAGTTTCTCCAATAAAGGCTTCACTTCTCAAATATGTAGACTCACATCTGAGTCAAATTTATATAACAAGATCCACTCCCCAGTTGATAAATGATCAAAGGATATAGACAGGCAGTTTTCAGAAGAAATAAAAGCTATCAATAGTCATATTAAAAAAAAAATTGAAATCACTAGTGATTAGAGAAATGCAGATTAAAACAATTCTGAGATACCACAAAACAACTATTACATTGGCTAACATGCCAGAAATGGAAAATGACAAATGCTGGAAGGGCTGTGAAAAAATCGGGACACTATTGCATTATTGATGGAGTTGTGAACTAGTTCCAATGATTCTGGAGAACAATTTGGAGTTATTCCCAGAGGGCTATAAAAATAAACATACTCTTTGACCCAACAACACCATTACTACTTCTGTATCCCAAAGAGATCATAGAAAAAGGAAAAGGACCTTCTTGGACAAAAATATTTGTAGCAACTCTTTTTATGGTGGCAAAGAATTGGAAATTAAGGGGATGCCCATCTACTGGGGAATGGTTGAACTAGTTATGGCATATGATTATGATGGAATACTATTGTGCTATAAGAAATGATGAGCAGGAGAGTTTCAGAAAAACCTGGAAAAACTTATACAAACTTATGCAAAGTGAAATGAGCAGAACCAGGTCAACATTGCACACAGCAACAGCAACATTGTAAAATGATCAATTGTGAAAAACTTAGCTACTCTGATCAAGACAATGATCCAAGACAACCACAAATGACCCATGATGAAAAATGTCATTCACTTCCAGAGAAAACTGACGAACTCTAAGTGCAGATTGGAACATTTCTTAAAATGTTTCTTTATCTGTATTGTTTTATTTGGTTTGTGTTTTCTTTTCCAACATGAGTAATATGGAAATATGTTTTGCGTGACCTCACATGTATAATTGAAATCAAATTGCTTGCCTTCTCAAGGAGAGGAGACATGCAGGAGGGAGGGACAGAATTTGGAACTCAAATTCTTTTTTTTTAAAGTGATTGCTAAAATTTTTATATATGTAATTGGAAAATATTTAATAAAATGTTGAGAGCTGGAGTGCTATGTGAGAAAAATTACAAGAAGGCCAGTGTCACCGGATCACTGAGGTTAAACAACTTGTCTTTTTAAAGACATAACTAGTTGGTGGCAGGACTGAGAGTATTATCCAAGTCTCTAGTGTTGTTATTTTTGTTTGCTTTCATTTAGTGTCCTTGATTTGTGATCTTAGACATGGAAAATTTTAATGATCTAAAGTTTATAATATATCACATTCTCTTGCCCTGGTGACTTAATTTATGTGATTCTACTCTCCAAAAAGACCCTCCTCATCCTCTCTACTCAATTAAACTATTAATATCCTTTAAAGGCCCCCTAAAATTTCACTTCTTCCATAGCTGAGATGATCATCCCACAGTGATCTGTCATTTTTTCCTGAAAATCTATAGCATCTGTTGCAAGCATTGACATATATTATCTTTTAGGGCTAGCAAATTTTTCTAGTGTGTAGGTGTCTTATCACTTCATCTAGAATGTGAGCAATTCAAGGACAGATATGCAGCAGAATATAGTGGAAACAGCACTGGATTTAGACTCAGAAGATTTAGGTTCTAATCCTGATGCTGAGACCTACTGTACTTTGGCAAGTCATTTCAAATCTTTGGACCTCAAGATGTCCTCATCCCTAAAATGAGGGGATCAGATCAGATAATATCTAAATTTCCTTCTTGCCTAGGCTTCTTAGCATAGGCATATACACAGAAGTGGTAACTTTGGAAGGCACAAGGCAGAGATGGAGGAGTCAGTGTAATGTGATTTGTCTTTTAATCATTCATGTGTGAAATAGCTGAATTCAGTGTTTTCTTATTGTTCATTTCTCTATACTAGCAAAATCAGCTGTTTTAATCCTTAAATTTCTAAATGAAAAAAAATACCCAAGGAAATATGCATGCGTAAAACAGTCCTCATTATCTACATAAATTATTTTTAAATAGTTGTCAGGTTCTAGGGCATTATACAATAAAATGTAGCAAGAAATGCTCTCAGTTCAGGGCTTCGTTTTGTTTAGCTCTTCTCCAGCTCCCATTACAAAGCCCTGCAGATCCTGTGTAGTGCACAGGCTGGAAGGGAAGGCTTAAAGGCAGAAAGAGCCTGGCAGGGCTGCTTTGAAGTCCAGCTGCTTTGTGCCAAAATGAACTTGACATTTCAAAACAGATGATTCTGCATTGTTGGTTTGCCTGACTCTTATGATGTAGGCAGGACAGAACAGCTAGTCTAAATCACCACTGGGTCGGTGCACTCCGCATATCATTTCCTCCCTTGGAGTTCCAAAGACCTCATCACAGGAGATGGAAGCTATCCAGGCCATCTCACCACCACTGCAATCAGAGGACCAACGGCTGCCGTGTTGAACTCCCAGCATCTCAAGTCATCATAAATTATAACTGCTAATATCCAGCCACCTTATGTCTTTTTATGCCACAGGAGATGATATTGCTGTGGGGGATGAGGAGGATTAAAAAAAAGTGGCAGCAATAGATGGCTCCAGATGGCTTACAACTGAGAACAAGAATGGGAAGAAGACCTGATATATGTAGTGGTATGAAAATATATGATTTTAAACCTGTAATAATAAAGTAAAAGCTTTGGCAATCCTGCCAGGGTATGAATAATACAAAACATTCAGGAAAGCCCTTGTCAAGCATATGCAGGAGGCAGACTTGCAGGTTTTTTCCCCCCATACTTATAAAATTGCATTTGTAATTCTTGCTAGAACTAACAAAAAGACTGATTTCTTGGTGTATAATCCCCTGCAATCTCAGAAACAAGTCAACTGGTTTTCCCTGTCTCTTGCAGTATAAGATTGTGTTAGAGAGGACCATAAACCAATTAAATGTCAGGAGCAATTAACTTCTGCATTTTTCATGCAACACAGAATGAGAAAATTTTATAGTGCTCCTATAATTAAAGTTAATAAAAATGAATACACAATCCCCCAAAGGCCCATAAGTCATACAGGTTCTTGTGACCACAACATACAAATATTCTCTACCTAGTATGCTTGGTTCTTGCAGCTTTAACAGAAATACCATGTGCACTGTGTCTTCTCTATCTCCTCATTCCTCCTGTGGCTGCACATGCTGTCCCTCAACATTTTTTGTTCTTCTGGGAGAGTATCAAGAAAGAAATCCTGACTGGTCTTAAGAAAGGAAGGATATTTGTGTGTTGGCTTCCCTGCTGAATGATGATTCTCTTGAGAGAATAAAAATAAATAAATAAAAATAAAGGCTTCCCTCATTCATATCCACAAAACAAGATTAAAGAGTTGGTAGCATAAAGGGAAAATGACAATCCCCCGGCTTTGGGGGGGGGCAAAGAATGTGTTAGGGCCGACATCATGAATCAGAACCCTTGAATTGTAAGGGCATTGGGAAATAATTGAAAGACCTCTAATCTTGGCATTCAGAGGAAACTGTATTCAAGTTTCACATATTATTCTCATTAACTACGTGACCATGGGTAACTCACAAACTTTCTGAGCCAATCTTTTTACCTATAAAATGGGAATAAAATACCTGCTATTAGTTATTTCATAGGGTTGTTGGAAAGCTCAAATGAGATAAAACTGTTTTGTAAACCTTTAAGTAAAATGAAATATCAGCTCTTATACTTCACCTCAGGTCTAGCGTCTTGGGGAAAATAGCATGAAGTATTAAGAAGTCCATAAACCTTACAGGGAAGAGATGCAAAATATACTGAACTGTATTCATGAAACGACAATACTCTCTATTTAAGGAATACCCTTCTTCCAAGCAAAATTCTATGTATGTACCTATACACACCAAAATATACATAGCACACTCATTATGATAACTAAGAATTGGAAACAAAGTTGATGCTCATTGACTGTGGAATGGCTAAGTGAATTGTGGTACATAAATGGAATAGAATATTACCAGGCTGTATGAAATAGGGAATATGATGAATGCAGAGAAGCATAGAAAGGACATGAACTGATGCAGAATGAAGCAAGCAGAACCAGCAAAATTATATATACAAGTACAACAATATACATGGAAAGAACAACCACACACACACAAATCAAAAGTGAATATTGCAAAATTATAAAGACAAGCATAGCTTTAAAGAAAAGATATGAAAAGATGCCACCATCTCACCTCTTTGCAATGGTGAGAGGTCCACAACTGTGGTACATTGCATATATTTCCAGACTTCCTTAAAGTATTGTTCAGTTCTGTTAATATTTTTCCTCTTCCTTTTTCTATTTTTAGGTATTCAAATATTACATGTTATAAGTGATGACTTTTTTGATGGGAAAGGGAGAGGGATACTGGGAGAAATTTTGGTGATATAAGAAAAAAGATTTTTTAAAATATTTTAAATATTTAAAGAAAATCTATAGATGAAGCATTAAATGATAGCACTATTTTTGGAAGGGGATATTGAGAAAGAAGGCATCCCAAATCTCACATGCTCATATCCACTTCTCTCTTCAGAATAGGCCAGACTTTATAAATCACTAAAATCAGAAAAGTGTCACAAAGGTTTATGAGATTGATAATGCAATTATCACCCTCATCTTACAGAAGAGAAATGTAAGGCTCAAAGAAAGTATGTTTGAGGAATGCAGGAAGCCCAGCATAGTGTATAGGAAAAGGGATAATGAGGAAGGAAAGAAAGAACTTGCATATTAATATAAGCACTTGCACAGAGAGAAGGACATCCTATAGTAGCTTTAAGCAAAGAATGAGCATAGAAGCTAGTTAATATCAGGACAAGTTGAGGATTATTTTTAGGATGTAGAGCAGGGTAACTTCCACTCAAGTCCTACTGATGCCTCTTTGGGTTATGGAAATGACTGTATTCTTATAGCCTCTGTCAGCAAAGAGAAAGCTCAGCATGTTCCTAGCAAGGAGAAAGGGCCTTCAATATGACACTTATGAAGAACTGATAGTCTCAGTCTGGAAAATCTCATTACCAAGTTGGGCCTCATCACTAATGATTTTCACCATAATAACTCTAGAAGAACATTTGGAAGTCTAATTTTGAAAAAAAGTCTTTATTGTATTTTTGTGTAGGGATTGCTTACGCTAACAAAATCACAGAGCTAAACTATTGATGCAAATTGAGTGCAGAGCAGGGCAAATAGTACTGGTTCTGAATAATAATAATAGTCATTTATACAGCCCTTAAAGTTGGCCAACCCAAGACTCAGTATCATTCCATATTATTTCAATTGATCCTCACAAGAATCCTATGAGATAGATGATATTGTCCCTATTTTACAGATGAGGAAGGCACACCTGGAAATGTCTGAAAACCCAGGTGCTCCTGATTCCAACTCCACCACTCTATTCACCATACTGCACTGCCATCCTATGATCAAAAGATTTGAGCTTAAACCTTTGCTCCAATGCTTCCAATCCACATAGCTCCTCCTAATGTGGAATTTGGGACTGTTTCCTATACCTAATTCACAAGGTTGTTTTAATGCAAGCTCTTTGTACACCTTCTAGTGATATATAAACATGAAATATTTGCAGATGAGAGAGTGAGAATTTAGTTATCCTATCTAGTCATACATGTAGTAAATAGCAAAAATTTGAGTTTTGGTCCCACTATCTACCTCACACATTTGTGCTGAGAAAAACACCCGGGTAAGCTTAAAAATTCAAAGATAGTGCAAAGGGCATTGGTTTTGGAGAGAAAAATCAAAGAAACTTGAGATGTCCATGATACTAATACATTTGGTTTTTATGTAGGGTCAGATAGGGGTATGGTGGGGAGAGTGTGGCCTGTATTCAGATTAAAAGGTTATGTATGAAATTCAGCATTCCAACTCATCTTTTCAATAATATTTTTGTTCTGAGGATGTGAAGAATTCTGTGCAATTTTACCAGTTCCCACATGACCAAGTAGCACCTGGGTTGCAGAGACAGGATAGAATAGTGGACAGATTTGGAGTCAGAGGACCTGGGTTCAAATCCTCTTTCCTTAATCTCTCTCATCCTTGTCTGTAAAATAAAGAGGGTAGAATAGATGATCCCAAAAATGCTTTCCAGCTCTGAATTTATGAATCCAAATAAATGTGAGCTATTATTTTCATTAGGAAAAAAACTTGTTTGGAATGTTTGGAAATCCATCGAAAATGCTGGAAGCTGGTAGCATGCATTTTATGGAATGTAAGACTATAAGTAAGGAATATGGGTTCCCTATATTTTCATCAATGATCAGCTATGTTACCTGAATTTCCCCCATTCTAATGATGTAGAAATTGGAGAAGTGATAAAAAGTTATTGCCTTACACTGACATTTCCCCCAAGTAATATAAAATCCTCTAAAAATGCCTACTCTAAACAATGAGATTGGCTAGATGCCAAGTAACAGGGCCAGCATGTGTGGGTTTGTTGAAAAGGTAAGTTGACAAGTTTAATGACTGGTGTTTGGAGGATATTTTGTTGGACACATGTGTCAACCCTGTCAAGTGTACAAGCTGGAATCACCTGTGAACCAGGGAACCTGAAGTTCAATGACTGCTGTGTTAACAAGCCCCTAGAAATAATTCTAGGGCACATAAACCTTCTTTTAACTGGAAGGACAATTCCTAGTAGTAACAATGCCCTAAGCTTTGCAAAGCACATTCATCACAGCCATGTGATGTTGGAAGTGCATGTATCATTGTCCTCATTTCATAGATGAGGTCAAGAGAGTCTAAGTGACTCACCCAAGTTAATACAACTAGTGAAAAGAACAGAGACACAGACTTTTTTTCCTCCTTAGATCCGTTCCTCTTTATATTCCAGTATACTTCTCAGTGCCTCCCCCACCTGTCCAGACAAAGCACTGATTCAACTTTTAAATATGACAAATGTTCCTGTTACAGAAATGCACTGACAAATCTCTGAAGTTTATGTGATTTTAGTTGACAATATAGCTTATATGTGCCATGCAATGTTTCAGCAAATACAAACTGTCACATTAACGCAGCCCATTGATTGACATTACCTAATTAAAGAAATGACTAAGAGGAAAGATAAAAGGCATGAGATGGGTCAATCAACCCATAAACACTTATTAAGTACCTACTACATACCAGGCATTGAGGTATATATTCAGGGATACAAATATGAAGAATGAAGCAATCCATCCTCTCAAGAAACATAATTACATGTCAAATAAAAACCTAGGGCAGCTAGGTTGCACAGTAGATAGAGCACTGAGCATGGAGTAAAAAGACCAGAGCTAAATTTGACTTCAGAAACTAGCTGTGTGACCCTGGGAAAATCACTTAACCCCTGCCTCATAAAACTGGAGAGAGAAATGGCAAACCACACCACTCTAGTATCTTTGCCAAGAAAACCCCAAGGACACTTGGTTCTTAGGGTCACAAAGAATAAGGCATGACTGAACAATGAAAACAGTAAAAAAATGAAGTCAGATTCCTACAGAGCTGGGAAGGAGGAAGGTTTGCTTGTGGTTAACTCAGAAGAGTATTGGGACTTAATCATCAAAATAAATAGACTAGGGTCAAAGAAGGTTGTAGTGGTGATGATTCAATACAACAGCAATCAGAAAGTAGGTACGACAGAGGCTGGCAACTGGCAACTTGATTTGGAGGAACGCTTGGGAGTTGAGGATTGAAGGTTAGATGAAGGATTGAGCAAAAACAGGGAGAAGATACTGTCTGGTCTGGGTGAAGTGGCACAAGTGCCTTACTGAATAGGGGGAGCCAAGCAGATGACAGGTTGATGAACTTGGTCAGAATCATTTAATACAGGAAAAGTATTGCATGACACATTTCATGGGGATGACGGCAGATTGGGACAACAGAAAATTCCTGGGCAATGGTGTTTTTATCTTTTTTTTTTAAAATGCAGCTTAGAGTCTTCCCTAAGACCCACACCTGGAGCGATGGTCCAAGCTAACCTTAAAGGGCCCTTGTTATAACAACCAAAGTACTAAAAATGTCCTTATTGAAAAACACAGCTCTCTTGCCATTTCCCTAGTGCAATGATGAAAATGATATGTTGATGTAAACTGAGAATTCATCCTGAAGAGATTTAAGAGAATTTCCCTTTCAGCAATTCTTTTGGAAAATCCCTGTCACTTGAATCTTTGAATCAGCTTGCATTCAAATTATAATAATTTTAAGATCTCCAGTGGTTCAGGCAGAAAACATAACATTCAGAGTGAAAGAAGCTAATGGTTACAGGCAGGAGGAGAGGAAGAAGGACGATATGAAAATGTGACAATTCAGATTCCTTATGCCTTTGTTTACCCATCTACAAAATGGCTCTGGTGCCATTCTGTTATTTCAATATATAATTAGAGAATTAAAATATCTTTTGGCACTAAATTTAGACTATTGGTCCAAGCCACACTTTTCAACATTGTTCTCTATAGTTTACATTATATTAAACAATCATTATCCTTCATTATCTATGAAAGCTCAGCACTTTAATTCATATATTAATATTGTGTGTATATATTATGTATTATATATATATGCATTTTAAAATAAAGAATGTCATAAGCTCATATATTTTTAAGAGGTATCAACTCACACATTTTACAGATGAAGAAACTGAGGCCTAAAGTGACACCTAATGCCGTCAAACCAGTAGTATAAAATCAGGACTAGATCTTGATCTTTGAACTCCTAGTCCAAGTTTTCTTCCGTTATACTATACTATGATTCTAAGGCCTTGGAAGGGATGTCTTTTTGTTTTTCCTTTGTGTTTCAGCTTCTCAAACACATTGAATTTTTCTAGAAGTCCAAGATACTGTCCTTTCCTTCCCTTGCACCATTTTCCTTTCTATTTTATTTCATCTTAACTTCTAGCATACTTATTATAAAGCTTAGGACAGAATGGATACTTAGTAAGTCTTTAAATAAATACAATTCATATGGGAAGAGATAGTAGAAGCCAATCTTGACATTTTCTATGGAAAATTCCCTTCAATGTAAGTGTTTTTGTTTTCCTGAGAAAGTTGTTGGAAAATGAACTTGAAAATGATATTTCAAAGGTGAAGATGGCCCCCTATGATACTCAATCAATAAACATTTATTAAGTACCTGTTCAATGTCAGGCACTTGGTACTAACCTCTGGGTATTCAAAGACAGGTAGAAGATGGTTTCTGTCCTCAAGGAGATCACAATATAGTGAGAGAGACAACACACTAGTAACTATATACAAACAAGCTATATCCAATATGACTGGGAAATAACAAACAGAGTGAAGGCATTGTAATTAAGAGGAAACAGTTTGGAAGACGGAGAATTGCACTATGTCTATAAGTACACATATGCATTTGATATTAACTAAAATATTAGTCCCTCTGGCTCTGTCTTATTCAAGTAGCCCTGAAAGTGACTGGTTATATTCCTTGTTCCCCACGCCCTGTGGGGTCACATGGTGACACAGATAAATCACCCTTCAGCCTGGGCTCTAATTCTGGATCTACATATGTAGGCATTTGCAAGTCATTCCATTTCTCTGTATCTCTGTATCTCCATCTTTAAAATGGAGATAATAATATCTTCTGGAGTTGGTATGAGGATCAGATACAACACTGTCTAAGAGTGAATCTTTCAAAAATATCATTTGCTATTTAGTTTTAAGGCATAGTGTTCAGTTAATTTGAGGCAAATAAGTATGCATAATCTTAAGTTTTCATGTAGACATAAAGAGAGACAGTAATCCGTTGCCATAGTAGAAAGTATAATAGGGAGGCAAATGTAATGCAAACTGTATGACAGAGGTATGTATGAACTACTGTTGAATGTAGACACATTCCTCTGGCCCTTGGGTTTTGGCATCCTTTTCTGTGCTGATAAACAAAAGAATTACTTTTTGTATTGAGACTTGTATTATATGCTTAGGACTTTTTGTGGGGGCATAGAAAGGCTGAAGTTTCCAGAGATATTTGCTCAAATTAACTAATAAGAATGAACTTGTTTCAGCCTCTACCTCATAAAGCATTTTGAGACACGTGTAAATCAAGGTAAGAAAAATACTTGCATAATCCTTCCAATACCCATTTGTTGGTATGTTGTCTACTCTGTCTATGTAGGAACAAGCGGGAAGTTTCAAATGAAAAGACTCCCAATGGAAATTTTTTTAACAATACATTATAAAATGGACAGTTACATTTGGGTATTAGTGGTAGGCAAGTATATAACACAACTGTTTGCTTTACTGACTAGTGCTTAGAACATGGGATTTTACATTTTCCAGAAAGCTATGGTATAAAGGCACTGCAACTCAATCACCACTTTTTACATGAAACCTTTCCTAATCTTCCCAACCATTAGTGCCCTCCCTCCCAAATCACCTTGTATATAACTCTGTTGTGTTTCTTAATGTTTATACTCTTCTTAATTAGTTTCTATATACTTCTAATTTTACTTGCAGTCTTCCCTGTTAGAATATTAGATCTTTTAAAGTAGAGAATGTTTTGTTCTTTGAATTTTTATTCTTTATATCTAGCACATTTCCTGGCACAGAGTAGTCACTTAATAAATGCTTGTTGATTGATTGTTCTATGAATATTTTATGTCCTGAATTGTGTACACTTATAAATAAAACATTGCATTTTCTGAGCTCAATTCATAATGTCATTTTTTAATTTTCCGTAACTGTTATAGAGATTTTGGTCTCTGGTGTTGTAACTGTATTTTTAGAGGGTTCAATTAACATCTTTTTTTTTTTTTTGGAAAGACATTCCTCTTGAAGGAAGAAAGGAAATAAAATGAATGTATTTTTCAAATATCTTAATAAGCAACTAATCCAGTCTCATTTTAGATGTGAAATATCTTTGGATTTCTGTCACAGTGGAGACCTATCATATGGTATTTGTCATGAATTATGTGGACTATTTAGAATGTTTTGTACAACATGTGCAGCAGTGATTTATAATCAATTACAAGATGTTCATATATGCTTCAGAAGATTATTGGATATGTAATTTGGTAAGACATAAGGCTTAGCATCAATTTTTGTATGCAAAAAGTATATAAAAATTAATGATTTATAAGGAAAATACAAAATTTGACTAAATGAGTCAATCTAAATTTAAATTTTGATCTATATCAAGTTTTGAAGCAAGAAAAGCTTTAGGTAAGTGAGTGGACAGACCAAGGCAGTCATGGGAATGAATAGAAATGAAAATAAATATCCAGTTATGCTTTCTAGATATAACCCAGGAGTTAGCTCCCCCCCACCAGGGCTTTGAATATAAATAGGTCGGTTTAAATCTCAGGACTGCCTCAGACTAGATATACTGCAAGATCTGGATGCTTATTTACCTTTTCCCTTTTTGGAAATTCATTAAGGATAGATTTTCAGAGAGAATTGATACTTCTGTTTTCAATCCTAGCGAAAATTCATTCTTTCATTGGCAGTGTGGTGGGATGGACAGATCACAGGATTTGAAACCAGTTTTTAGTCATGGATCATAGTGTCATGAGATCTAGATTTTCAGCTGGAAGAGATCTTAGGAGTCATTTAGTATAAACCCCTCCTTGAAAAAGATGCACAGAGATTGTATGACTTGCTCAAGATCACATGAATGAAATAGCTTCTCTTCTCTGAGTCTCAGTTTCCTCATATGAAAAAGGGCATAGTAATACTTGTATCATCTACTGCACAGAGAGGTACAATGAAAAGGTTTCATAAAGCTCTACAGAAATGGAGTCATTATCATTCATTCAATCATCACTTATTGAAGGCACATTATTTATACTACTCTATGGTAGCTGACACTGAAAATAAGAAGGCATACTTTCTGCTCTGGGGAAGCCTATGATCTATCTTTAAAAACAGAAAATGCATAGATGAAACAATTAGAAAACAATTACAAAGCAATCTCTAATTACATGATACCATGACAGGGAGAGGTAGCTTTGAGTAATCAGTAGAAGACCAGCCTATAGATCAGGAAGACATGGGTTCGAGTCCTGCCCAGACTCATATTAGCCATGAGATTCAGAACAAGTCAATTAACATATTGACTCTAGCCAACTGCCAAAGATGATAAACTGTGGAACAGTTTCATTGGTGTAAGGATTTTCTTCAATGGGAGGTCCCTACACAGACGAAATCATAGGGACAGATCTCCACTCTTCCCTTTCCCAAATATGGAAACTTTTATATAGATATACATATGGTGTGTGTCCTTCATACCCCCAATTCTACTTCTATTCCAATATTCAGATGACCTCATCTCCTACTTCACTGAAAATATTGACTATAATAACTGATAACTATATGGCACTTCAATACAAAACACAAATATACATAAATATAAATTATTTGTTCTAGGAGCAAACCTATCAGAAAGGTACTAGTGATAGTGACCAATTATTAATGTCATTTAAAACATAAGGAAACTGAGGCTCATAGACTTTTAGTGACTTGCCTGAGGTCACATTATTTCTAATTGAAAGACAGAATTTTAACCCAAGACTCTCTTGACTTCAGGTTTAGTGGTTTAAATTTTAGAGACCAATTTCTTTACCAAAAGTAACCATCATTAACACTCTCTCTCTCTCTCTCTCTCTCTCTCACCTTGATCCCATCTCCTCCCACTTTCTCTGAAATCTTACTTCCTTGATAATTTTCTAACTCATCTGAAATCTTTTGCCCTTAATGGCTCCTTTCCCTCATACCTATAAGCAATTTCAGACTGATCACTTCTCTCTTAAATATATTCCCTTGATCTTACCACTCTCTCAAATTAAGTTCCCACTTTATACCTCCTAAATGCCAAAGCACTAGAAAGAGTAATCTGCTCTCCTCCCCCCATTTCACTATCAACTCACTTCTTAACCCCTTCTTCACTCTTGTCCTTATCACTCTCCTAAATATAATTTTAGTGAGGTCACCAATGGCTTTTTAATTGCCAAATTAAAGTCCTTTTATCTGCCTTCATGATTTTGATCTATTTGACATTGGACCATTCTCTCCTCAAAATTCTGTACCCTTTGACTTCTATAACATTAATCCATTTTGGTTTTCTTTTTGCTAGTTCGCCTTTTGTTCCTCCATCTCTATATGTGAGTACTTTGGAGTCACTGTGCTTTGTCCACTTCTGAATCTAGACCTTCTTCTTCTGTGTTCTAAGCTACTCTTTATATATATGTATGTATGTATGTATGTGTATATATATATATACATATATACATATATATATACATATATATGTATATATGTATATATATATGCATATATATATAGACACACACACACATATATATATATATATATGACATCCAAATCCAATATCCAGTCACACATTCTCTTTCCTGAGCTCCATATTTGCATCACCAAATACTTCTTTAACATCTCCACCTAAGTGTCCCTTTGACACCTCAAATTCGCCATGTTTATGCCAAAAGATAACCGTATTCTCAAATTCCCTATTTCTTTTGATTCCAGACACCTTGCTTCTACTTTCTTGGAATTTCCTTTGTATTTTCTTCTTACCCCAGACTCTAGAACACTTGCTATAGCTCTTATGTGTCGTCACCTCTCCCATTTTTTTAGCTTTAGAATGTCATACTTAATGTTTGACTTTCCTTTATATCCATTCAGCAGAGACAAAGCATATCTCCTATTTTGTCAGATTCTCCTGCATCTGTCACTATCTGTCCACTATGACCATATTAGTTTGGGTCTATTACCTCTCACGTGCATCATTGTCATAGTATTGTACAAAAAGAAAAGTCAAATGCATAACTTGAGAAAATTGCCTTTATTTTTTGGTTAATCTGATTTAAGTGAATATTTGGGCCCACTCATTTTTGGCACAAGCCCACAGTCTCGCCCTCATCACTCTCTCACTGGAAGAATGGATATAAGATGTTATTTAAACCAAAATTATGATTTTTTTCTCCCTTTAAATTGCCTAGATATTGATGAGCCCTCAGCAGCCATCGATCTATAGTGTGTTATAGGAAAATCTGAAGTTAAACTAATAAATGAAATCGTGCATGTGAGGCATTCTGTGCTATATAAATGTATGCTGTTAGTATTGTTAAGCTATTATTAAAAAGGCATAAATGCCAAAATCCCTTCTGGGGTTTTAAAAGTCTTTGAGATCTGATGATTATATCAAATGCATGTTTGATTCATATCAAATTCACACTCGTCTATGTCGCTCTCTTTTATTCTTCGTTTTCCAAAGTTGCTAATGAAATCCTCCCCTATTCCCTTCACAAAAGCTCTTTACATCCAGAGGACTCCAAAAAAACATAAAGCATCTCTTTAAAACTAGCCATAAAGGGCTATTTACTACTAGAGGGTTAGGCTTTGCCAGCTCCAATGCTAGTTAAGTTAAACGGAAGTAATGATGGGGGTACAAGTAATTAGTTGCTTCTGATCAACCCCCCACCTGCCACATGCTATCCTCTGTAATAAATATGCCACTAAAAGTCAAAGTCTCCAGATCAAAGGTCTGTAAAAAGTGATAGAAATGACCAGAGTAGTCAGGCTATATTTTAAACTTGGTAATCTGGCAGGGGAAGTAGAGAAATCAAGTGACATGATGATTCCTTAAGGAATTAAATTAGTTAAATCAAAATGATAGCAGAATTTATAGAATCAAGGGAAAAATCTGTTGGTTAAATTTACATATGATTTGTTTTAGACTCTCTAGCCACATAGAGGTCTATCACATCTCATCATCATAGCACTTCTGATTATCTATCTGTCGGTACAGAGTGAAGTCCAAGGGAATTTCTATGGATCTCTTACCATTACCTACGTATAGCAACCCTCTCCAGCATCAAGGATTTCTGGAATTAAAAGCTGATCAATATTTCAATGAGATCTCTATTTTTTTTTTGAAAAGATATGATATGAATTCAGGCCATCAGTTGGGACACTGCAAGCAGAATATCTTACTTTCTTACCTTGAAACATTATCTAGCACATAATGTTATCAGCCTGTCTGTTGCTGTAAGGAATCTTCTGCTAGTAAAGATTTGGGTGGGGGAGGAACAGAGGTACACAGAGCTGTCTAGGGTCCTAAAAATATGATTATGAACCAAACTCATGCTTTATAAAGGTTAAGTTTGGGGTGAAATTTCAGACCCATATTCAAAGTATATCTATATTCAAGTTAACATGGTATATCTTAAAGTTAACGTAACACGTTAACCACCCTGTCTAATAATACTTTGACCTGAATATGTGAAGATGAAATTAATAAATTCTCTCCTAGTGTTTGGAGTATCCATTATGCCATATTCCCCTTACCTTTGAATTACCAGTCAAGGAAATCATAAGGCAACATGAATTATACTGCATAAGCTCCAGGAAAGGTCCCTCTTCTCACTAGCCTCACAATTATGCAAATCTGACCTTAAAATTTTACAGTTAAATAAAGCTATTAGTTTACTAGCAGGAGGGACATAATCGAAGTAAATTATTTGGGTTGTTATGTCCCCTTTTAGATTGTTAGGTAGTAGATCTTCACTGATGGAGCTTGATGACTAATTTCCACCTTTACCTTTCCTTTCTCTCTTTAGAATCAGTCCTCTCCTGACCTATGGTAAGAAAGATTTGCTTAACAACATCTATGCATTTTCAGTTCATTAAATTCCCACCTTATGAACCTTGTGATTTTCATCCTTAAAATCTGATAAGTGAAAAAAACTGCCTCTTGATTTCAGGGAATTAATGAAACTGATATCCTTTTTTCTGGTTGTGTTTTTAACCCAGAGACTCCATACATCACCTCACCTTTGTTGATATGACTCCACTTATCTCCACTAACTTCTTTAAGAGACAAGAGAAAATCTCTATCTTAATTTTGTTTCTTGTACTCAGTCCCCACTTGCTGTCCTCTTGAAAGAGACTTCAGTTCTAGAAAAATGACATTTTTCGAGTTCATGAAATATGGTGTAAATCAGTGTGGGTCAATGTCTACTAATTGTCCATGACTAAAGCTCCAGTTAATAGCAAGTGACAGAGAATCACAAATAACACCTTTGCTCACCGTGCACAACACAGTCATCAAATATAAATTAAAGGAGAGCCTCTTTTAGGAGCAACAGGGTGAGGATCAAGCACCACTGAGAAGGCTTTTCTCAAGTGTGAAACATGTTATTGAATTAACAGCAAGTACATTATTTAGGTAATTTAGGTAGGAGTTATGCTTAGAGCATTTAAAAAAGACAAAGATATTGAGTCCTTTCTCCTTCCAAATTGACCTTTTCATTGTGAATTCTCCTTTACATCAGCTTTGTACTAACAATCTGTAGTTTAGGGGATGAGGAATTCATCTATCATCCAGACAGTAGTAATTCATTGCCTATTACATACCAGGCATTGTGGTATACTAAAGGCATAGAGACAAAAGAGATATTGTCCTCAAGGAGCTTACATTTGAACGTAATATAAGCAAGAAATGAGGGGTAATCAAGGAGAATAATTAGCAATCAATCTATAATGTTTCCCACCTTACTCGGCTTAATGACATTATGCTAATTAATCAAGGTGAAAAAAGCCAAACCGTGTGTTAAAATGGCTAATCCCCTGACTTAGAACTACAGTTAGAATCAATTATTACTGAGATTCTAGCCCACCAAGCAGCACCAAGCAATAGCATCACCTCCAGGCGAATCAAACAAAAGGAGCCTTGATGAGGGCTTGACTATGGAAGGAGAAACACACACTCACACACACACATACACACACACACACACACACACACACACACCACACACACCCATACATATACAGACACTATTTTTTTTTTATTTCTGGGGTTGTACCATCTCATCTTGATTGTGCCTCCTCTGCTTACCATAGTGTCATAAAGAAGAGAAAGTACGGCATAGGGAACAAGCATTTATTAAGTGCCTACTATGTGCCAGGCATTGTGCTCAACTCTTTTACAGATCTTATCTCATTTGATAATCACTCCAGCTCTCTTGATTTGGAGGACTTGGGCCTGAATCCGGGCTTTGTGACCTTGGGCAAATTACTTGTCCTCTCTGGGACTCTATTTCTTTATTTGTACAAAATGAAAGAGTTGGAATAGATAATCTCTAAACTCCCAGTCATCTCTAATTACTATGATCCTACCATGCTTAGGGCTTTTCCACTGCCTCTTATCAGTAAGGATAGCAGTATACTTTTATTTTTTTTCTTTGGGAGGTGAGGCAGAAAATGGGAAGTGATAGAGGGCACTACTAACAATTAGTTAATTAAGTTAACAGTTAGTTAAGGTATCAGACATTCCATACCTGGAAAGATTTACAACTTAGTTGGGGAGATAGGACCTAAATATTTATTTTCAAAAAACAAAAACCCTTACAATGAGTAGAACAGAAGTGCCAAATTAATGGCATAAAACCTAGATTTCATCCCTACCCTTAGCAGCCCTCTACTTCTCAGCTTCACATACCATTAGTTCTTCTATGAAGGCTAGTGTTCCTACTCACCAGGCTAGTAGAATCTTAATTGGCACACTCTTTTTCTCCTAACCATCATATGCCCTCCTTTCTTCAACGGCCCCAGCAGTTCTCCTGGCTTTCTCTCTCCAGAAGTTAATTTCTGCTTCTTGGCCCACTGACAATCTTGCTTTGTCTCCTGTGTTACAAATGCTTTGAACGGTGGCCAAGGTAGCATAAGGCAGACTATGCCCTGTACCTCACCCAAACTCCTCCATTCAATGAATTTGTCCTATCTGACTTACCCTGCTTCTATTACATTCACATATGATCTCCCAGGGACTTTAAAAGCGATTGAAACTGAGCTATAGGCTTTCCATTGTAACCACCTCAGAGGCACAAGTATTCAGACCATCCTGTTTTAATAATACTCCTATAGAGTTATAGTTAATTAGCATTTCTTTAAACCACTTTGAAGACAAAAGGAACCATGTGAGCATTACAGATCATTGCTCATTAGTATTCCTCCTCCCATCCACAATCTTGGTTTTTGTTTTTTTGGTTGTTGTTGTTGCTGCTGGGTTTTGTTTTGTTTTTTGCATTGTTGTGTGTGTGTGTGTGTGTGTGTCTGTGTTTTTACCACCCCCCCATTATCACTAAATTCTTTCTTGAAAACTCTTTACAAACATTAACTAATTAATGATGATTCTAGTATGTAAGTACAGTGCATAAAGGGGTTCTAGAGAAAAGAGAGGGAAATTGGTCTCATTAGTTGTGCATTTCAAAATTTTAAATGCGACCAAAAAATCAGTTTGCTTAAATAGATACAAAAATAAGAAACCTTTTAGCAGTTCAATTAGGGACTGGAGCCAACTCTCAAAAGAGGAGGTGGAATAATTCCTTGAAATTTTGAAGTCGCAGCTTGATGGGTACTCCTCTAGGGCATTGAAAAAAAAAAGAGAGAGAGAGAAAAGTGGGAAAAAGGCAAAGAGAGAGAGAGAAAAGACAGTGGAAAGAAGGGATTGGCCATTAACCTCAGAGAAATGGACTTCAAAGGTGTTTGGTTTTTTTTTTTCTTTACAGGTCATTAATTGCAACTCAGCCTTTCCCAAAGGGTGAGTCAACCTCCACAAAACAAGTTGAGCAAATAATAAATAGCCATTAGGCCAGGTTTCTGGGCTAAGAGGCCTTTGCTTCTCTTTCTCCTTCCAAAAGTTTCCAGAATATAGGCCTCAGTCTTCCTCTGATATCCTTAAATCCCGTTATTCAGACCACTCATATCAGATAATTATTTGCTATCCCTTTATGGAAAAAATACAGAAAATTAACCAAAACCATGACAGCAAACTGATCTCCCTCCAGAGCTTAGGCTGATCTATGACAAAGAACAAACTTTTTTGTTCTCGATCTATCTTACTCTTTAGCCTCCACAGATCTAATATGGAAGGCTTTTCATTGCTATTCCCTATACTATACAAATTCAGGCAGTGAAGGAAGGAAGGATTCTCTGGTCAAATCTCTGACTCTGCCCTCTCTGGATCAGAAAGACATGTAGGTGAATTGACTTAGTCCAAAGAGACATCCTGAACTGCAAACAACTTTGCCCTCTTAGACACACAAACTTTTCTGATTAAAATTCCAAAAGCCATCAGATATCACACATTTTTGTGACTCACAATATGAGGTTTAACCTGTGGATTTGTGCATGATGTTTTCTGTATATGCCGGCTTATCCTCATGGTTTCCCTAAAGCACGACTTGGTTTATTAGGGTTTTTATTTAGGCAGTCAGGTGCCTTGCAAAAGGTCACTGCTTTTTCATCCTTTCCTGCTAACATCTCTGAAGCTACTGCAACCACTTTTAGCACTATGTAGTCTCATATGTTTCTATCAAGTAGAAGAGCCTTGAATGAATGTGATTTTTCAGCTACTAGGTTCAGAAGCTCCATTAAAAGAGGTAGATACTTGCAGCTTATCAGTCAACTTCTGGTGAGCTCTGACCTTATTATTGATGTTCCAATCTACTTGTGGACAAACATTAATATAACATCCAAACAAGAGTTTGTTAAGGAGTGCCTGGGGCATAGCCACTAGGCACTTAAAGTTCATGCATTAAATAAATACATATTGAAAATCTACTGCAAGTGTAACATTGTGTTAGGAAATATGAGGGAAAAAAAAATCTGAGTCCCAGTCCATATACTCATATGACACTTGTTACATGCTGCCTTTTTTTCAACTTATTTGCATACATGTCAAGTATTAGATTTCAAATTTGTTAAGGACAGGAATTAAGTCCTACATATAGTACCACGGTCCTGTATATAATGTGTACTAAACCAATCAATCAACATTTGCTAAGTGCATGCCGGGTAAACTGTGGATGCATAGATAAAGATTGAAACAATGGAGATGCAAATTACACATATACATAATTAACAAAAGAATTAAAGAGTACAAGAGATGTTTGAGATTGCCACATGGTTAAGACCTGGGTTCAAACTCCAGTTCTGCCACTTATGGTGAAATTTTGAGTAAATTACTTTGCCTCACTGAAACTCAGGACGCTTCTACCTAAAATGGCATTGGATTAGGTGGTTTCTGAGGCCTCTTCCAACTCTATTCATGATCCAAGATTTCAAATAAGTGATACAGGCTTAAAGATAACAGAGACAACAAAGAATTATTTACTGGAGTGGTTACATGGAGTAAGTGGATAAATATACTTGGCCTTAAAGGATGAGGAGCTGAATAGACAAATCTAAGGCCAACAGCTATGCTGACTAGATCGAACCAGCCCCATGATGCAGTGCAAATTGTGATATATTTTAAAACAAAAGTAGGCAGTTAGTTGGACAGTTAGGTAGTACAGTGGATAGAATGCTGAGCCTGGAGTCAGGAAGACTCATTTTCCTGAGTTCAAATCTGGTTTCTGACACTTACTAGCTGTGTAAGCCTAAGCAAGTCACTTAACCCTGTTTGTCTCAGTTTCCTCATCTGTAACATGACTAGAGAAGGAAATGACAAATTACTCCAGTACCCCTGCCAAGAAAACCCCCAATGGGGTCACAAAGAGTCAGACTGAAAATGACTGAACAACAAACAACGAAAGGGAAGTTGGTTATGGCGTCTTCATAATGATGAAAAGTTCATGAGTTCAATACCTAGGTGAGCCAGCTAGCTTTGCACCCTAGAGCAAAAAAAAAAAAATACAGGCCTAAGTCTTCCTTATAGTAGCATCATCTGCATACATGAAAATAAGGATTCTGTTCAGTTTTATAGGAACCTATCAGGAGTTCTGTGCCTAGTGGTGATATGATTTAAACAGTTCAGTTCAAAAACTAATTAAATCAGAGAGATTTAGTTGGCCAAAAGTAATCATAGGTGGAGCTATTCCACAGAAAAATATGACAGCTAGAAGGTTGATATCCAGACTCACTG
This sequence comes from Phascolarctos cinereus, assembly GCF_003287225.1. NCBI lineage: Eukaryota > Metazoa > Chordata > Mammalia > Diprotodontia > Phascolarctidae > Phascolarctos > Phascolarctos cinereus. Next base: position 370,185,312 of record NW_027555847.1, read on the forward strand.
GCACTGGTAGGTTTTAGAGACAGAAGCTATCATTATTACCCAAAGGATAGCTATAGAGTGTGGAAGGACTATTGAGTTAGTCACATAGCTATAATCATTAATGTATGAATGCGAACATACTTGTACATGCATATATAGGTGTATACCCTTGGTACCAGGTTAAATAGTGAAATAAAAACTATTGCAAAATTGGTCTGACATTCTTCATAGGAGAAGATGTCTATGCTTCTAGTGAGTCCTTACCTACAAGTCATGTGCTTATTACAAATCATCAGAGCCCAGAAACCAAGTGTTGTAATAGAGCTCAAAGGCCATCCTAGCTAGACTATATCCAAAGCAAAAATTGCCTTTACGATATGCTCAAAAGAGATTATCTGGTCTCTGTTTTCAAAACCTTCACTGAGTGAGTACTTGTGCCCTCATTATAAGAAGTTATGGAACTTGTACAGGGATATCATTTGAACAAATGAATCATTTATTAAGCACTAATTAAACCCATTCCATTTTTGGACAAGTTTAATTGTTAAGAAGTTCTTTCTCATATTGAGATGAAATCTGCCTTTTTATAGCTTCCACCAACACTTCTCCTAGTCCTGCCTTCCAGAGTCACATCAAATAAGTTTTGTCTGTTTTCTACACGAGAGCCCTTCAAATATCTAAAGACAGCTGGCATTCCCTCCCTAAATCTTTGAAATATTCATTCATTGCTGTTCAGTTGTTTCAGTCATGTCTTAATCTTCATGACCTTATTTGGGGTTTTCCTGGCAACTGGAGTAGTTTGCTATTTCCTTTTCCAGTTCATTTTACAGATGAGGGCACTGAGGCAAACAGGGTTAAGTGACTTCCCCCACTCCCACCCCCAGAGTCACATGGCTAGTAAATATCTGAGGCCAGATTCGAACTCAAAATGAGTCTTCTTGACTCCAAGGCCTACATTCTATCCACCTACCACGCAGGGGCCCATTCACTTAAGAGTGAGAATAAATTTACACTGAGACATCCTCATCCTTTTTCCAAGTTCCCCTTTTGACCAATGCCATGCTTTGTAATTGGCCAAGATATACCCATATGACCTGTAATTTCATCAATATAGGTGGAGCCTGGGTGAAATTTCTGACTGCAGTAGGACCAGATTAAATATAATTGCAAATGTTTAACAAAATAAATAAAATACAATAAAAATAATGTTAATTTGTGGTTTTCTAAGTTAATATACCATCCACAGGGATCCATTTTTAATTGAATTTGACACCACTGGTATAGGGAAACCCTTTTGAGGAAATTCTCTCTAATGACTGCAGTTTGGCACTCATTGCAACACAATTGCCTGAGACACTGACGGTTTAAGTGATTTGACTGGGTTCATATAGCCACTATAAGTCAGAGGCAGAACTTACTTGGATTTAGGTCTTCCTGACTCTGAAACAAGCCCTGTTGCCTCCTAACTAGCCAAGATTAGAGGAGCAAGAACATATTAGTGTTCAAGACAAAAGATTCTTTACATATTCTCTCTCTCTCTCTCTCTCTCTCTCTCTCTCTCTCTCTCTCTCTCTCACACACACACACACACACACACACACACACATGCACACACACTGGATAATAGTATTTGGAATAATAATCTACCTCAGGCTCTGATTTAATGTATTCGAATTACTGTTTATTAAATGGTGATGTCCCAACAGTCACAAAACAACTACTTGTTACATCTTATTGATTTAAAATGAAAATCACCAATATTCATCAGTCTCTACCCTCTATATTCATTTTAAAATCCAAATGTAATATGAGAGGATGATTTTAATAAAACTTTTCTATAGTGATATGAAAAACAAAACAGCCACGTTGATGAAATATTAATCCCAAAATGGAGGTACAAGAGCTAGTGGTTTGTGATCAACCACTAGGCTTTTTTCTTTATGGGGGAAAGAGATCAGGCATGCTAAAGAAGGGCTAGCTGCCAGCAGAACTTCAGGGAATTTAATTAAACTCCATTGTACTACTCTTAGTCACCTCTGTAACAAGGACACAATGAAGGAAGGAAGGAAGGAAGGAAGGAAGGAAGGAAGGAAGGAAGGAAGGAAGGAAGGAAGGAAGGAAGGAAGGAAGGAAGGAAGGAAGAAAGGAAGGAAGGAAGGAAGGACTTATTAAACCCTTATTTTTGCGCAAAGTATTGTGCTAATCCTGGAAGTACTAATAGAAAAGTGAGACCATCCCTGCTTTCAAGGACCTCATGTTTTAATGGAGCTTACCATATGATTGTATGAAAGCCTATCTGGTAAATGTTAAATCTCACACAGAAGTTTGTCCAGTGCTGGAATTCAATTTATTTGCAAAACATGTACTAAATGCTTAGTCTATGCAAGGCATTTATGCTAGGTACTAGGGAAGAGATGGTTCCTGCCTTCAAGGGATTAAAAACAGTAGGGGGAGATAAGACATGTTACTCAAACAACTATAATCCAAAAAGAAAAGATATAATAACCATGGCACAAACCCGAATTTAGAAGCAAAGGTCCTGGGAAAGACTTTTTTCTCCTTCTGGACATAGGTTTTTACATTCATGAAATGAAGAAGTTGTATTAGATTATCATGCCAATGCATGAGCCTGTCAGTGGAAACCAGCATAAACTAAGTACACCAAGAAAGCCTTGGATGGGGCATTCATGGCCACTGGAGGCATGGGAAATGGCTTCATAAGCAAGATGGCATTTGATCAGTCTGAATTCAACATGCTCAAGTCACCACAAGTGTCAGCTACTTCTCTGATTTGGGGAATTTTGCACACTTACATAATTAAATGAATTTACGACCTCATTTATATAGATAACTTTTCTCTAGCAATGCAGAGGGCAGTTCTTTGCTGGTCCATCTGAAAACCCTATGTCTACATCAATTCCTTTAGAAAGATGAGTGCATGAGTCTTTTTGGAAGAGAACAGAGTGTGTGTGTGTGTGTGTGTGTGTGTGTGTGTGTGTGTGTGTGTGTGTGTGTGTGTGTGTGTTCTTAATATAGAATGCATTCTGGAATCATCTCCGTGTTAGTGTTTTAGCTTTGCTTACTGGCTCTAAAACAACAGGACTAGTCTTGCCACTTCAACCTGGCAAAATTACATACCATGCTGGTTTGTTTTGGTTGTGATTTTTAACTGGGATCTGTGAGGAAACTCCCTCTTCCAGTCTTCTACAATGTACTAATTGTCTTATTGCAAGGGTTCTTAACCTGTTTCCTTTTAAAGTCTGTCTGTCTGTCTGTCTGTCTGTCTGTCTCTCTCTCAGAAGGCAACATTCTGTCAAATCTATCGTGGCCTGTGGAGACCTAATCAGAGTAATGTTTTAAATAATTGATGGAAAATGCTAAAATTTAAGTTAAAAATAATGAAAATAAAGAAATCTTTTTCCTCATCTAAGGTCACAGATTTCAAAATACATCCACAGACCACTTGGGGGTCCATGGACCCCAGGCTAAAAGCCCCCATCTTTTAGAATTCCCTGGGCTCACTAGAAGGGTAACTTGCCCAAAATCACAAGGCAGTAAGTAGGAATGAGAAGCAGCCAGATGTAATAGATTGAGAGAGAGCTTTCACCTCACTTCTACCTAGTTGTTTTGCATGTTGTGTCCTCCAATTAAATTATGACCTCTTGAGGTCAGGGACAGGGTTTTGTTATTGTTATTTCTTTGTGTGTTTGTTTGTTTATTTGTTTCTATTTTTCCTTGTATCTCTAGTACTTTGTACAGTACCTGGCACAAGGTAGTTAGTTAATAAATGCCTGTTGACGTGAAAACACATCTTGATTGCCTTAGGACCCAGGAAGAGAACTAATAAGGCAAAAATCAGGGATAGAAAGAAGCGAGCACCCCACATAGATTATAAATGAGGATGGTCAACTTTACATCCCTAACTCACTGATTTTCCCTGAGACATTACTATGTTCAATATTTGTATGAGGCCTTCAAGCAAGTTTAAAATACCCATTTGAAAGCTTTTCAACACAAGAAATTCCTATTGAGGAGTGGGGTAGATTAGTTTGGTTCTCAAGTCCCTTCCTACTCAGAGATCCTTTGTGATTCCATGAACTTTATAGAGTTACTGAGAGCTTTCCAGCCTTTCATTGGAGTATTTGTCTGCATTATGCTCAGCAAAGCAAGGGCTAGAATGCAAGCATAGAGTATGGTGCCATTTCATGTTCAGCTGTTTGGGTTTTACATCACTGTAGTGACAGATGTGGTTGGGTACTGCTATTTTCCCCCATCCTGTTTTCCTGTTTATCTTACTTCAGATGACTCAGCTGCAGGCTGTGTGTCTAGGAATTGAGAGGCAAGAGAGCCTCTTTCTCAAAGTGAGCTCCCAATCTGTCAGACACCTCGTGGGCCCTCAAAGTTTTCTGTTAGCTGTTTGTCAGACACAGGCTACACTCACTTGTTTTTTCTGTCCTCCATTTAATCTCATGGCCTCCAGCCTTAGCCCTAGATGAAACCTATGAAAAGAGGTTACCACAGACTTCCCCTAAGGACAGAATATCTTTATCTCTATCTCTACATTTTAAAAAGTAGGCAAAGCCCAGCACAGATGCTACTCATTAAAATCAGCAGGTAAGGAAAGCCATGGGGAAAAATCTTCTTCTAGGCAACTAGTCACCAAAGCATGTGCAACATTAGGAAGTTGTACAGAGAGAGACCCGAGAGCAAAAATGGAGCATGTGGACATAAGAAGTGCCACTAAGAGAGTATAAAACCACTGCTGCCTGAATGCCAGTTTCGCAGGAAATAACTTTTGCACCAGGGAGAGAAGGGCAATGTGCAGCATTAAGAAAAGGACATGCCGCATTTGGGCAGAATCCTACTGACCACAAGGTTGAGAGATGAGAATGCCATCAGCAATAGGCCCTGGATATTGCTGGATATGTGATCTTGAATGAAGGTACCAAACTCATTCGATCAGCAAAGGCTGAGTATCTGGCACAAAGTGTGAGGTTTGTTACGGTGGGGATGAGCGCAGAAATAGGATAGAGTTCCTGCCCTTGGGAAATATATAACTTAGTGAAGGAGACAAAATGAATGCATTCAACAAAGTATGATGATCAATCAACACACATTTATTAAGTTCCTACTATGTGCTGGCCGCCATATAAAATCCAGAGGATACAAAGAAATGAAGTCATTCCTGCTCAGGAGCTTGTAGTCCAATGGAGGAGGTTACAGATACACATGTGAGTATATGCAGAATAAACATACATCAAAGAAATACAATAGAATTAAATGCCAACTAGTTAGGATTGTTTTCCCCTTTGCAGTGGGAATCAGGAAAGCATTGTCATTGTGTAAATGGCATTACCTTTTAATGTAATTGTTGTAGAAGGTGGCCTTGAAATGAGTTTTGAAGGAGATGGGGAATTCTATGAAGCAAAGGAGAAGCAATGCATTCTAGTCATGAGAAACATCTGCTTATATAATTCTAGAGCTCAGAAGAGACTTTGAGATCTCTTAATCTCTCCATTATAGCAATGAAGAAGCTGAGGTCCAAAGAAAGGAAATGATTTTCCCAAGGTCATAGAACTAGAATCAGTCTCCTAGTTCTCAGTCCCCCTACACTTATCCCATGTTCTTTATAACTTCAGTGTCAAGGTGAAGGTAAGCAGATTGGTACATATTAGTAAACTTTTAGAGGGAGTGCTATAATGCTACAGCTTGCTGTCCCTTACCAAACATACCACAGCCGACCATCTCTATCCTGCCAGTACTGACCATATCATCCCTGCCAGGGAGGCACAGGGAAAGGGACAAGGACAGAGGAGGGGAGAGAGAGGAGGGAAATGAGACACACAGAGACAGAGACAGAGGGAGACAGAGAAACAGAAAAAAAAAGAGAGACAAACAGGAAGGCGCACACACGGAATTTATTAATCACTATGTGCCAGGCACTTTACTAAGCACTAGGAATATAAATACAAGGAAAGAAAGACAGTCCCTGCCCTCAAGGAGCTTACATTTTAATGGGAAAGATAGCACGCACACACACACAAAACTGAAAGGTGGAAAACAGAGGGAAAAGGAGAAAAGGTACCCATGACAGGAAGGAGCAAAAGTTGAAAAGCCTAAAGAGTCAGAAACAACAAGGGAAGAAAAGACAAGAAAATCTCCCTGCATTGCCAACCAGTCATTTCCACTGTAAGCACTCAGGAGGGACATTTGCCTCACAGGTAATTCCTTTGTGATTTCAGCCTTAGCCTCTTTTTTGTTTTAATCTCTAGGCATCAGCAACATCAAACCCAGCCAGCTGTTAGAATGTAAGAAACTGCTATAGTGTGAGGAATTTTGGAGAAGCAAATTAGTGGAGTACACAGCCTCATCACTTTCTCCAGCAGTGTCTGAAATCCAACCATTTGAAAGATTTATTGCTTTGGCTTCAGCATTGACCTCTTTTTCCCAACATGCTTTTAGATATACATATACATATACATATACATATACATATACATATACATATACATATACATATACATATACATATACATATACATATACATGTACATGTACACGTACACGTACATGTACACGTACACGTACACGTACACGTACACGTACACATATACATATACATATACACATATACATACACATACACATACACATACATATATATACACATATACATACAGATTTTGCATGTGTGTGTGTGTGTGTGTGTATGTGTGTATTGCAAAGACTTGGTGGGCAGCATGGTGTAAAAGATAGAAAGTTGATTTCTGAGATGGAAACATCAAGTCTCAACTTTGACACATACTAGCTGTATGATCCTGGTCAAATTTCTTAACTTTTCAGTGTCCTCTAATAACTATAATTTGCCTTTAAAGTTATCATAAGACTAAGAACTGTAGAAGTCTTGCCAATCCACATCAGTAGATAAAGTGTCCTTATTAGGAACTCCCTACAAGAAAGAATAATCAAAGATCCAGTCCTCCTATCCTGCTCCCCCACCCCCCCCACAAAAAAGCACAGATTCAGAAATCAGCTATTGAAACTGTAATTGATAAGTTTTTTTTTCTTTTTTTACATATGCTATTTCATTTGATCCTCAGCTCCATATTATTCCCGGCATTTTATTAAAGTGGAAATTGAGGCATAAATAGGCTAACCCATTGTTATACCACTAGAAAGATACAGGGATAAGATCAGATGACAGATCCTTTCTGCCTAGAATTCCAGCAATCTTCCCATTTTACACAATGACAATACTTCTTTTTCACTACTATGTTGCTAACACATTGTCACCAATACCTTAGTGTGAATTGGTATATCACATTTTCTTCCAGAACAGGAAGAAAAGAACAAAAGCATTGCTTGCCTTGGAGGGGTTTGAAAGGAAGGATAAGAAGAAAAGAAATGGAAGATGAGGAGTATAGACATCAGGCTTCACAGACCTCAATATGTTCTTAGAGCTGTCACCAGAGGATCAAATGAAAGGAAAAAAAAAAAAGAAAGAAAACAAAGCACTTTTGCTTCCTCAGGAAAGATATAGATTCAATGCAAAGAACTGACTGTAGAAATGTGAAGGCACTGGAAGTCGATCCTGAGACAAATGATGCAAAGCCTTACCAGTCGACCTTGAACGTGAAGATAGCAGGCTATCATTTTGATGTGATTTGAACTTAATTTTGCTCAGAGGCAAAGGAGTAAACCCACTGACCCAAAGTCCCTTGTAATCCTATAATTTTGTTATTTTGGTCCTTTCTTCTCTATTTATATGGGGAAAAGGAACACTATCAAATTGCTTGCATGCCATTAGAGAAATTGAAAACCCTGAGAATTACTTATTAAATAATGTAACTTGGCACCAATAAGCCATAGAGTCTGATTGCATCATAACACAAATGTAACCAAACAGGAAATGTGCAAATCCCTAATATTAGTGAAGAGTAATGAAATATCAGAAGGAATCTTTTTACCCAAAAGAATCAGAACTATCATTTTTCTCCTTCATGTAGTCATAGGATTCAGAGCTGGAAGGACTCCTATAAGACACCTAGCTCAAATCTCTGAATTTATAGATGAAGAAACTAAGATCCAGAGAGATCAAGTGATTTTCCCAAGACCACACAGGTAGTAAGTAGCAGATATAAGATGTGAAGCCAGATGTGAAATTCAGTATTCTTTCCACTATACTACGCCTAAGGCACGCTAACCTTCCTTCTTCACAACTGGTTGTTAGAAATCAGTAGGCTGTTAGACTACATTACTTCTACCAGTGCATGGATATAATGGATACTTTAATGGCATCAGCACATGGAGATGCAGCATAAAGGTTTCCTAATGGCTGGACCTGCCTTAGGGCAACCTGATGGTGACTTATTCATTCAACAATGGCCTTTAAGACTCAGAAATCCTAGAAGTTTCTGTCATCACCAGGCTAAACAGAATCATATTTCAGTTTTCCAAATTATATATCAGAAGCCCTAAGAAATCCACTAACACCTTCTTTCTGCTCTCATCCCTCCATTCATTTTTCAGTATCCACTTACCTAAAGCCTTACTCCACTTTGGAAGCATAGTTAATAAAGAGAAAGAGGTTCCTTATTCACATGTAACTGAGGAAGCATGTGGCCTATCAGGCCTGAAATCTCCATGTGTCATGAAGCAGTTTTGATTTTGACTTAGAGTTGTTTGCAGCAAGGATTCTGGGGAGTGGAATGGCACAGACTTGGCAGTTTTAAAGCGGATACCCAGATTTGTGTCTAGCATTAGCTGTCCCCATGGGACAGTCCCTAGTATTTTCCCCAAATCAGCCGCTGTAAGTTGCTTCCAGAAGATTTGGTGAAGGATGACGGGAGGGTAGCATTTAAACCTATTTCAAGCAGTGGTATCCTAAGACCAGGCATGCTCGACCACTATGTAACACACACTGTCCTTCTAGTAGCATCCTTTCTACCCATATAATTCATTCCACTCCAATGAGGGGAAGAATATGAATATAGGGGTTAGTATTTTAAATAAAGCCAGGGTAATAAAACTGATCAGACACCCAGTTAGTCAAAACACTAGCCCAAGGGAAAGTGATTACACTTCCTGGTAGGCTTTCTTCAATGTCAAAGAATAAAAAGGCTTCTATATCCTCCACCCTCAGCAAAGTCCCACTCTCAAGAGATACCCAGGGTTACGGGAGACTTTGCTTATTGAATGAAATCACTAGAAGCTCCCACCAAACACAGTGTCTTGGAATCTAGGCACAGGGCAGAGCTGTTTGTCAATCTACCCTCTGTCTGGGAACCAGCTTAGATAATTACTAACTTTGTGCCTAGCATATGCTAAGAACTTAATAAATACTTCTTGACTGACTATTACAGGGGCTCATCACCAAAAGCTTGCAAACCAGGGGATGAAATATTCTGAACACAACAAATCACAAATACTATCTTCTGGAATGTGGAGTGGTTGGATTTTGCTTTGCTAGAGAAAGTACTTTATTAGAAAAAAACAAAAACAAAGTTTAGTATGTGTGTGTATAGGTAGATGTATATAAGCATATAAGTGTGTATACATATGCATATACACATATAATATATACCTATATATACACATACATACACACAACATATACATACAATTTCCTTAACTTTGTAAAACCTGTATTTTGTTTTGGTTTCTCTCGACCTATTTCAGTGCTTAGCACTGTCCCAAGTCCTTAACACCTGTCCCAAAGTCCATTGGTAAAGAATTATCTCTTTATTGGTCAAGAGGCAGATCCTGCCCTATGTAAGGGTGGGGCAGAGCTTTTAAAAAGGGAGTGTTTCAGTTCCTCAAGCAGGGATTCCTCTAGAGGATTCTCTAAGACAGCCAGCTTAGAGTCCACTTCTATCTTCAAGAGAGAAAGTGGAAGAAGCCAACCCTGCTTTGGAAGCCAACATGAGAAGAATGGACAGTCTCCATCATGTTCGTATCCCCATCTTACTACTCTAGACACCTCAGGGAGTTTCCTCTTGGGTGAAGTCCCATGATTCTCTTTCTTGGTTGGGTTATCTCATTCCCAATGAAAGAGCTCCTTCACTCTGTATTGTCTAGCATACATTCTCCTATGTATACGTTCCCTGATTTCTGTTTTGCTATGACTTGGATAAATATTTTGCTTGTTTTTGCTACTTGCTAGGTGCACTCATTATGGAACTGATATCTGGTGGGAAAGGGGTCAAGCTTTGGATATAGAGCTTGGGGTCTTCCTTTCCCCAACAAGATTACAAAGCAATCAAATGTTATATGGAACCCAATCATATCCCCTAAAGTAACACTATTTAAGAGGGCAGAGAGAAATACTTCTACACTGGTACCCACCCCTCTCTGAGGAGAGCAGAGTGGCTATTTCTAGTCCCAACCTCCTGCTTCTCCTCATAGCAGGAATGCAAGTCTCCTTTGGAGAAAGGTGGGGGGAGAAGAGGCTAGAAATGACTATTCTGCCTCCCCTCTCGTCTTAAATAAAGACAGTATCCTTACAAATTGTGGAGCCTGCCTAAACAGGTAGGGCTCACTCCATATCCCTACATTTAAGATAAATGCTATCTGGGTTTAGAAGAAAGTAAGGACAATTAGGGTGTGTTGCTTAGCTAGCCTCAAAGTCAGGAAGACCTGAATTCAAATCCTGCTTCTTAGAAATACTCTTTGACCCAGGGTAAGTGACTTGTCAGTGCCCGAGGCTACTTTCTAAGATGATAAGTTGCAGAGAAGGTTCTGTTAGGTTGGTAAGACAGAGTCCCTCACTGTGAACTCTCTCTATATTGTGGAAATACAGATCCAGCCTAAAAATAAAAGCAAAACAAAATAAAACAAAGCCAATAGCCTTTATTAAGCAGATTTCTCAATGCTCTCAATCCACAGAAGCAGATGTAAAAGTTACCCTGACAGACCAGAGCCCAGACATCTTCATCCTGTGCTCTGATACTATGCCTGTCAGCCATCAGAGCATAGGAGTGAGGGAATCAGAGTCAGAAGTGGAGGACAACCATGAGATACCATTTAAGAAAGAAATCACTGGTGTAATTGTGATATGGACACATACAACACTATGAGAAAGCACCATTTGTCACTCAAAATAACCCTGGAGGTAGGTCTCAAAGATATCTCTGCTTCATTGCTGAAGAATGGTAGGATTATAGATTTCGAGTTGAAAGGGGCTAGAGGGCCATCTAATCCAAACCATTAATTTTATAGACTGAGGAAACTGAGGTTCAGAAAAGTTCAGTGACTTGCTAGTGTGTAGCTAGCAAGTATCAGAATCAGTATCTGAGCCCAAGTCTTCCTGATTCTAAGTTAGGTATTCTATCTATTATGCCCCTCTGTGTACTGTGCCTCTCTATTCTGGGTCTGAGAGAGGTTAAGTGACCAGCCCATGGTGACATACTCACTAAGTTTTGAAAGTGAAAATCAAACCTTCAGTTCAGACATTTTTCTCAGTCATGCCCAACTCTTCATGGCCCCATTTGGGGTTGTCTTGGCAAAGATCCTAGACTGGTTTGCCATTTCCTTTTCCAAATCATTTTTCAGATGAAGAAACTGAGGCAAACAGTGTTAAGTGACTTGCCCAGGGTCACACAGCTAGTAAATGTCTGAGGCAGATTTGAACTCAGGAAGATGAGTCTTCCTGACTCCAGGCCCAGCACTCTATTCACTGTGCCACCTATTTATCTTTTAAGTTCTAAGTCTTGACAGTTAGAAGTTTCACCTAATTTAAAATAAGATTAATACAAAGCTTTTACAAAGTATTTAATAAATATCTAGAAAATGGCTGACATATTTAAAATGCCAACCGAATGGAAAATATGAAGGGAAAAAAAAAATCCGCCTTGGCCAGGCTTCTTGTCCCCTAATCCCTGGCCCTATAGCCCAATGAGCAGAGGTAGCATCTGTTCACTCTGTTGGAAACTACCACCATTGTTGCAGCTAATGCGAGATCTCTCAGAATTCACCCCAGGGGCTTAATTGTAGGAGGGAAAGCAGCAGTAGGGACAGGGTAGGGAATATTTCCCAGCAGGTAGAACAGACTGCAAATAGATCCACCTACCTCCAGAGTGACATACAGTAAATGCTCATGTCTGATTCCAAGTAATGAAAAACAGAGCATGGAGAGAAACATTCATGAAAGAACTCTGTAGATACCAATCTGGAAGTCTAATAGAGAAACCTTATGGAAAGAATTTTCTTCCTTTTTCTTTCTTTTTCTTTTTTTTCCTTCCTACTTTCTTTCTGTTTCTTTCTCTCTCCATCCTTCCTTCCTTCCTTTTTTTTTTCTTTTTTTGGGGGGGTGAGGCAATCAGGATTAAATGACTTGCCCAAAGTCATACAGCTAATAAATATTAAGTGCCTGACACCAGATTTGAACTCAGGTCCTCCTGCCTCCAAGTCTGGAGCTGTATCCACTGCTCCACGTAGCTGACCCTCTTTCTTTCTTCCTTCCTTCCTTTCTCTTTTCTTTCTTTCTTTCTTTCTTTCTTTCTTTCTTTCTTTCTTTTTCTTTCTTTCGTTCTTTTTTCTTTCTTCCTTCTTTCTTTCTTTCTTTCTTTCTTTCTTTCTTTCTTTTTTTTTCTTTCTTTCTTTCTTTCTTTCTTTCTTTCTTTCTTTCTTTCTTCTCTTTCTTTCTTTCTTTCTTTCTTTCTTTCTTTCTTTCTTTCCCTCTCCCAGGCTGGCTACTCATGGGCTCAATAACACTACTTGCTGATTGGTAAAGGAGCTTTGACTTGTCCATTTCCTACCTGAACAAGTTTAGTCCTCCTTAAGCAGACTGATAGCCCCTCATACTTCTAGGGCTCACCATATTGGTGACTGACTAAGTGTGGACAACTGATCACCTAAGCTCACTGCAGCTCAGAATTCTCAGGCTCAAATAATCTACCAGTTTCAGCTTCCCAAGTAGCAGTGATTACAATCCTGCACCACCACATCTGGCCCCAAAAGAATCGTAAGCCGTTTTTTTTCCTTCCAGGTACATCATTTTGCTTAGGCAACTCATTCATTCACTTGCTATCCTATTCTCTCTAAGTTTTCATAATAATATTATATACTATCTGACTTCTTCTTCTCATTCTCCTCTGCTGACTCTTCATCCAGGTCACACCCATAATCCCCAAGTCTCTGCCCTTGGCCCTCTTTTTTCCTTCCTCTCTACTATTTCACTTGGTAATCTCATCAGCTCCCATGGAGCTGATTCAATTATCATCTCCATACTAATAATGCTCAGATCTATTTATTTAGTCTTATCCTCATTCGTAACTTCTATTCTCACATCTCTAATTGTCTATTAGAAATCTCAAACTTGATATCCTGCAGACTTCTTGAAACCAACAAGATCAAAAGGGAATTCACGTCTCTTCTCCCCGAAACTCTTCTCTTCTTAACTTCCACATTACCATCTAGGTACCTACACTATCAGCCTAGATGTCATCTTTGACTCCTCACTCTCACTCCCATATCCATTTTGTTACCAAGGCCTATTGATTTTCCCTTCATGGAATCTCTCATATATGGCCCCTCTTATCCTCTAATGCTACCACTATCTTGGTGCTGGCTCTCATTAAGTCACACTAGAACTATCTAAAGAGGTGGTTGATCTCCCTGCCTCAGGTCTCTGCTCACTCCAGTACAATCAGATGTCAGATTAATATGCCTAAAGTACAGATTGGATCATGCCACTTCCTATTCAATAAACTCCTGTACCATCTTATCATCTCTCTTTAACATCCTGATATAACAGCCCCTCTTTGACATTCAAAGTCTTTCACATCCTGAGTCCCTCCTACGTCTACAATCCTCTCTAGACTCTGGCATCTTCACTGGCTATAATCCATGCATGAAATATCGTCCTTCATCATCTCTACCTCTTGGTTTCTCTGGCTTCCTATAAGTCCCTTCTATACAAGGCTTTTCCTGACCCCCTCTTACTGCTAAGACCTTCCCTCTGTTGATTATCTCCCATTTATTCTGTACATATCTTGTTCATTCATAGCTGTTTTCATGTTGTTTCCTGATTAGACTTTTTTTTTTTAAAGAACAAGCAGATTCTTTATCTTTGTGCTTCAGTGGATAGAGTCCTGGGCCTGGAGACAGGAAAATCTGAGTTTAAATCCAGCCTCAGAGAGTTATTAGCTATGTGAACCTAGGTAAGTCATTTAATCTCTGTCTGCCTCAGTTTCCTCAACTGCAAAATGAGGATAATAACACATACTTTCCAAGGTTTTTATGAAGATCAAATGAAAGAATATTTGCCAAGTGCCTGGCATATAAAAGGTGTTCAATACATGCTTACTGACTAAATGACTAGTGAATGTATGTCACCTTCATGATGCTATGCTAGGTATTACAGAGGGATAGAAAGAAACAATGTCTCCTGCTCTCTAGGAACTTATAATTGATTTGGAAAAAAATGAGACAGGCACCCAAATCACTACAATGCAGAGCTATGTATATCCCATAGATAAAGCCACAGGGTAGAGATCGGGGGTAGAAAACCAAGGCCTATATGAGAACGAATTGTGCTGAATTGTAATTGTAATGAGTAAAATTATAGAACTTGATATGGAAGGGACTTGGGCTAATCTAGTCCATGCTCCTGATTTTAGAGATGAGAAAACTGAAGTCCCAAGTTGTTAAATGGACTTCCCCAGATCATATATTCACATAGTATTTAATTCCAGGTCTGCTGACTCAAGAGTTGGTGTTCTTTCTACCATATCACTAAATACTAGGAGAGAAATATGGGAAAAAAACCAGAGGAGATCAAATACCAGAGGGCTTTGGAACACATTTTTCTTTCTCCTACATTCATAGCCCAGTGTTGAGTACCTAGTACATGATCAATACAAATTCCTACCCATTTATTACTTCTCCTCCCACGCTTTATAATCCAGCCAATAAACTAGCCTTCTTGCTGTTCTTCATAGACAACATTCCTTCTATTATCTCTTCACCTCTGCTCAGAGGACAGAGACTATTTCATTTTTCTTTTTGTATACCTGGTGCCTAACTTAATGCCTGGCACATAGTAGGTATTTAAGCTATTGTTGAGTTGTTTTTCAGTCATGTCTGACTCTTTGTGAACCTATTTGGCCATTTTCTTGGCAAAGATACTAAAGTGGTTCACCATTTTCTTCTCCAGCTCATTTTACAGATGAGGATGCTGAAGTAAAGAAGGTTAATTGACTTGTCCAGGGTCACACAGCTGTAGGTGTCTGAGGCTGGATTTGAACATAGGTCTCCCTTCTCCAATCCCAGGACTCAATCCACTGTGCCACCTCGCTGTCCCAGGCATTTAAGAGGGAGGACTATCATCTGACTGGTTTGCACTATCTAGCTCATATTTCCCGGAATCATTTCTAGCACCACCTTGTAAATCAAGTCTTTGCTGATGCTTCCAGCTTGCTGGTGCAACAAACAAGTGATAGTGGTGCATGGTTTGGAGAGCCAGCCCCAGAGTCAGAAAGACCTTGCTTCAGGTCCTACCTCTGGCATATTCTGGCTGTGTGACTTTATGTAAATTCCAGGTGTCTCAGTTATCCAAGCAATTCCCCACTCTCTGACTATAAGCTGAAGAGATGTTTTACTGATCTGTAATGGCAGAGGAAGTGTCATCATTTGAGAAATCCCTATGTCAACTAAACCACAACTCTAGTCCATATCTCTATATTTTTGGGGGGGGATGAGGCAATTGGGGTTAAATGACTTGCCCAGAGTCACACAGCTAGCGAGTGTTATGTGTCTGAGACCGCATTTGAACTCAGGTCCTCCTGACTTCAGGGCTGGTGTTCTATCCACTGTGCCACCTAGCTGCCCTCATCTCTATATTTTTGTACACTTTATATATACTTCTGGTTACCCTACCGTCCTCTGAGAAGGTAAACCCCTTGATGGAAAATACTTTCATTTTTGTCTTCTTAACCACAGATCCCAGAATAATGCATGGCACATACTAGGTATTTAGCAAATGTTTGTTACTTGTTGATTAATTGAATGAATTGACAGATACTAATTATGACCTCTAGTGGTTGATGTATGTTTTCTGAGTATCATCAGAAGGGAGGTTAATTATTCACCTAACTTTGGCATTGCATCCCAGGTAATAAGGTCCTTTATAAATTATTTGTTGGTGATTCTAAGAATTTGATGCTTAGTTGTTATTTCTCTTCTCCCCCAGGTTCTCCTTATGTAGAGGAATAAGTTAAATAGTATCCAATCAATAGGCCAATGCTCCAGAGACAGTTGGAAATGAATGTTTGCTTGATAAAGAGTCTCATCATTCTCTCTGGGGAGTGGGCTCAAGGCTTTTATTACAAAACATCACAGTTGCCAGCAACTATGGAAGGTTTGATAGTGTTGGCGCACAATCCCTGGAGCCTAGCCGAAAAGGAGAAATGCCTCAAGGTGGAGCAGATGAAAAGCAGGGTGGAAAGGGGGGAGAACAAAGCAAATATAAGAACTGTGCCCTTATAATGATCATCCATGTTTCACCCACTAGTTCCTCTAGGCCCAATTGTAGAGATGGAGGACAGCTGGAGTGACCATTATAATTCTTGGTCTCCTTCAGAGGAATTTAATTTTAATCTAGCTCTTGTCATTTCTTCCTATCCATCTTCCCATTTTGCCTCATTGTCTCTCTTTCCTACCCTCCCCCCCCTCTCTCCACCTCTGTCCTCCCTCTTCTATTTCTTCTCCATTCTTTCCCTTTTCTTCCTTTCTCTTCTTCTCTCCTTCTCTCCCTCCCCTCCTCAACACTCTCTTTCCCTCTCCTCCTCTCTGTTCTTTTCTTTCCTTTTCCCTCTATTTCTTACTCTCTTTCTTTATCTCTCTCTCTCCCTCTCTCTCCTTTCTCTTTTGATCTCTTCCTCCCCCTCATCTTTCTCTCTCCCTCCTCTGTATCTGCCTGCCTGTCTGCTCTGTCTGTCTATCTTGTTCTTCCTTTTTTAGTATTAGTTAAGCACGTTATCTAGAGAGTTTACTTGATGGCTAAGGGATTGGGCAGAGGAGAAAATGAAAGTAAGGAAGAGAATTGATCTGTTTCATTCTTATTATGGCCTCAATCCTTGTTCCTCTGGGACTTATTAGCTATGAATGCCTCAAATAGCCGTACCTGGGCCCTTTCTGTTAGGCCCATGATTTGGTGTTCAATTTAATTCCACAAACGTTTAAGTTCCTGCTATATGCAAGATATTGCACAACTACTTGGGATACAGTTACAAAACATGAAACTGTCTTTGACTTCAACAGGCTTACATTCTACTGGTGGTACACAGTAAAATGTATATAGATAACACAAAGTATGTACAGAGTAATAATGCAAAGTTATTTAAAGAGGGAGAGAGGGCTAGTAATTATGGCAAGTGGGGAATGATATCAGAGAAGGCATTTTTAGAAAGTGGCAACTGAGCTGTGCTTTGAAGGAAGCTAGGAATTCTACACTAGGGATTCAGAGATGAAGAAGGAATATGCACAGTAACAGCCACACTGTGCGATGATCAACTTTGATCAACTTAGCTCTTCTCAGCAGTATAATGATCCAAGACAATTCCAAAAGACTCATGATGGAAAATGCTATCCACGTCCAGAGAAAGAACTATGGAGTCTGTATGTACTTCGAAACATACTATTTTCACTTTTTTCTTCTTTTGTTTTGTTTTTCTTTGTAGCATTTTTCCCTTTGTTCTGATTCATCTTTCACAACATAACTAATGTGGAAATATGATTAATGTGATTGTTTATGTATCACCTATATCAGAATGCTTTCTTCTTAGTGAAGGGGGAGGGGAGGGAGGGAGAACAATTTGGAACTCAAAATCTTATACAAATGAATGTTGAAAACTATCTTAAAAAAAGAAAATACTACTAAGTGGAAAATATTTTGAAAAAAAAAGGAGTACATGTCAGATAGGAAGAACATTGGTGAAAAGGCATGGAAACAACTAGCAAGTCCATTTAACTGGAATACATTTGCAGGCAAAGACAGAGAGATAAACCAAGAATTCAGTAGTCGGAGTACATAGACACCATTCTCTCCTTTTGATCTTGGATAGTACATGGTTAGGAGCCTCTCACTACATGATGAAATGTGTGATGGATTTTTTTTCCCTCTCATTCCAGGAAAATTCTATAACTCCTAGAATCTAGTAACCTTGGAGTATAGGTGAAGTTAAAAGTTTTTGGTCATCTGATAAAAAAATGTACACTCACATTTCAGTTCCAAACTGTCATTTTTTTTCTTTCCTATAGGCTATGAAGTGCATTCAGCCCACACTGGAGAATGTTGCACTAATAGACAATGCCTAGAAATCTCATTTCCCAAAAGAGCCAATTTCCTTCTCAGTTTTAAAGGAACTCAGGAAAAGTTTGTGTGCACACAACATGAGATTCTGAGAAGTGCCTGAGGATATAGTTCCCCTACCTCACCAATGTACCTAAAGTAGGAGAACAAGACAGTCTCTTGACAGCCCAGATCAAAGCTGTGCTTCACCACAATTCCCCCCAAGGGGAAGTTTTCATACATCCTTAAAGATGTTCAGGACATCTTTGCAGGAAGGTGATATGGATTTTATGGGAGTAAATAGGTGGCCTTCTTTGGGAGGGTGAATATTGTCCAAATCTTTGGGTTAAATTTTGAAGTAGATGTAAGGATTGCGGTGGGGACGGGGAAGGGAGGAAGTCAAAGATCAAGTCATCTGAACATAACTCAATCTGGACTTGCAAAAGTTCCGAGTGAAGTCATTTAGAATATTCCTGGTTTTAAGACCTTTGGAGAAATGTTATTAAGCCCCTGTGGAGTTTCTGAAAAATGTTCACCCTCCCACTTCCCAGGCAGCTGGCAAGCCTTGAAAAAATAATAATAGGCACTGAAAATGGCTTTTTCACAGTTCTTTGAGGTTGATAGTATCATTGTCCCCATTTCACAGCTGAGGTCACTGAGGTTTAGCAATGTTAAGTGGCTCATCCATGATCACACAGTCAGTAAGCATTGGAGGTAGATTCTCCTCACTTCAAGTTCAGTGCTTTTTTCACTCTACTCTGCTTAACATCAAAACTGCACCTTAGTTCCAGGGGTATGCTGGAGCCGACTCAACACAGGCTAATGAGAGTCAATCATTAAATTTTCAATGTGAACATTTATTCCTCAAAAAAATGTGGAAAATACTGCAAATAGGGCCTTGAATTATTTTCAATTGACTAAAGTTAAGAAAGGGATGGAGAAAAATATTAATTAACTTCAAAATGTCTCCCAAGTACATTTTCCCCTCAGAGAGCTAGTTGTTAAATTATTTACTAGCATACCCCTGGCCCTCACATATCATTTACTCTAACTCTCTCATTTTACACTTGAGGAAATTATTGCCTACATAGGTGAAATGACTTTGATGGAAGTCTCAGCTTATTAGTTATTAAATGAGGACTAGAGCTGAGGTCTTTTGATTTTTCATTCAATATTCTTGCTACTGCATTCAGTTGCCATGCTTAGCAAGACAAACATACCCAAGAAGTAGTTCTTGTTCTATATTTTGAACCATTGAAAAAAAATCATCCTCTGATCAACTGTGAAAGACTTAACTACTCTTATCAAAACAATGATATAAAATAATTCCAAAGAATCCATGATGAAAACTGTTATCTACCTCCAGAAAAAGAATTGATGAACTGTGAGCACAGATTGAAGCATGCTTTTTTTAAAACTTTCTTTATGTTTTCTTATTTTGTGTGTGTGTGTTTTCTTTTTCAACATAGCTAATGTGAAAATATATTTTATATAAATTCATATGCATAACTGCTATCATATTGTTTGCCTTCTCAGGAGATGGAGACAGGAAGGGATGGGAGGAAGAGGATTTGGAACTAATTTTTTTGAATAAATGTTAAAAATATTTTACACGTAATTGGGAAATATTTAACAACACACATATGTGTGTGTGTGTCTGTATGTATATATATAGATGTGTTTTAAAAGAAGTGGTGAGGGGGATGGTTTCAGAAAAACCTGGGAAGACCTATACAAACTGATAAAGAGTAAAATGAGCAGAACCAGGAGATTAATGTACATAGTGACAGCAATATTGTAAGGATGATCAACTGTGAAAGACTTAGCTACTCTGATCAATACATCGTTCCAGACAGTTCCAAAGGATTCATGATGAAAAAAAAATACTATCTACTTACAGAGAGAAAACTGATGAACTCTGAGTATAAAATGAAATATAATATTCTACTTTCAAAAGAAGAAAAAAGAACATATTACTCTTCCTTGGGAATGGAGAACACAAATACCACCTGCTTTCTGTATATTTTTCTATAAAAATGATTTATTAAATGTGGAATATCCTCTCCTTTTCATTACTGTAAAAAAATTTTAAATAAAAAAAAAGAAGAAATAAGAAAAATGCCATCCTTGGATTCTGTTTTAGATGGCAGCAATAAGGCATATGTTATATGAGATGCTCAACATCGTCCTTTGTAAGACAAAACTGAAAGGATTAGGCATGTATCCCAAAGGTCCCTACCATGCCCTTAATTGCACTGTCTTACAGTAAGATCTCAATGTTGAATGGGACTTTAAAAGCCATCTTGTCCAACTCATAGTATGAATTGTATCTACAATGTCCTCAAAAATGGCCATTCAGACCTTGTCTGAAAGCTCACAGTGACGAGGATTCCCTGCTTCTTGAGATGGCCAATTCTACGTTATTATTTTAACATATCTTATCAGGAAATTATATTTTATTATGAATTGAAAACTGTGATCTTTGCCGCTCTCACCCTCTGGGGCTAAACAGAACAGGTATGATGCTTTTTCTACTTGCCAGCCCATCACGTAATAGACAACAGCAATCATATGCCCTTATTCCTCTCTTTCCTAAACATCCCCAACTCCTGCTGATCTTCATATAGAAAAAAAATCCATGAAAATTTTATTTTTAAAAACTGGCAGTGAAATTTGCCTTATTGACATATAGAAAGCACTTTTTTTTTTATAACTCTCATAGGTAGGTATGTTTCCAGAGAAGAAAACAGTTTAGGAGTCATTAATCATAATTAATTTAACAAGGGCCTAGATTTACAATTTAAAGGGACCTAAATGATTATCTAACACCAGCTCCTCATTTTACAAGTCAGGAAACTGAGGACTTGGGAAGTTAAGTCCTTTAAGGGAGTTTGCTGCTACTTTGCTGGCTTTTATTTCTGGTTAGCTACGGCCATACCACATACCCTTGTAAAAGAAGATGTCAATAATATATTTTCCCCCACTGGCAACTGCAAATTCATCACTGAAAACAATAACAAAAAAAAATAGAGGGGTTGGAATGAGCATTTATTAGACACTTACTCTATACTAAACTCTGTTCTAAGTGTTTTACCATTATTATCTCATTCAATCTTCACAATAACACAATGAGGTAGGTGCTATTATTATCATCCCCATTTTACTGAGGAGAAAACTGATCCAGACAGAGGTGAAGTGATTTCCCCAGGGTCACATAGCTAGTAAGGATCTGAGGTAAAATTTGAACTCAGGTTTTCTTGACTCCAACTCCAGTATTCCATTCATTATGCTACCAAGCTGCCTCTTTAAAAAATCACTAAGACAATTCTTCCAGCTCTACTGTAGCAAATACCAAAGACCTTAGTTTTCCCTGATTCCCCAGTTAACTGATGACAGTATTAAGTCTTTAGTTTGTGCAGAGTGTTCCCACACTCATTAGTTTCTCACCAGTATTTGTTCAGTCATCTCTATACAATCCAATGATATCAGTCTGCCTCAGTGTTAATCAGTTTTGGAATGCAAGTTCCCAGAGGGCAGGTGCTCTGTCTATTTTAGGCTTCTGTCACTCAGTGTGGAGCATAGTATTCTGGCGAGCACTTAAATACCTTCTAAAAATAATGTATAATTGTGCTGCCTTTATAGCTATAGTTCAAGAGTTTTATCATCTAGAAAACCATCATTAGAAAGATTTGGGAATGACATTATTTCCAGCTGAACCTGATGTAATTTGAAACTGATGAAATCAAAACTACATATGTCTGGCCCTGGTTCTACTTGAGCCCTTTCTTCTAATTGTAAGGCGTTAAAGTACCCACATTTAACAAACCTAATTCTAGAATTTAAAATAATGGTTTCCCTCTCTCTTCTGAAAAGGAATCAGCAAGAGATTTAGAATGTATCATTTATTTAACAGGAATATTGACATTTGGGTGATGGGCTGTTTGTGGGTTATTTGTTGTTTTACACATATTTCATTCATTAGAGCGAGTAGAAAACTCTCAACTGAGAAAAATTCCTCTCTCGAAGCAAGTCAGCACCTTCTCTGCAACTTATAGGGAGGTAACTAGAGGATTAAGGGGTTAAGTGATTTGCCCAAGGTCACACAGCCATGTGTCAGAGGCAGGACATGCATGCAAGATGTGGCTTCAAGTACAATTTCTATCAACAACGCTCCATTGCTTCTCATTCATTATATCTATAAAGTTGTACAGAAGGAAATAGATGGGGAAGTGAGAGTTTCATTCCCCTCTCTCCCTTGTCAATGGAAAGTCACCTCTCCTTCTGAGTATTGCTTGGTTGTCCTTTCCTCATGATTAAAATATGGCAACTATAGAACATTATGAAAAAATAATGAAAAATTGCAGGACATATGCGGCAAGGATGTGTATGTACACTTTGGGGCTTGGAAATCAAGACTCTTCTAGCTAATTAGCATGGTTAATTAATATATCACTCCATTTATTTCAAAACTCATTATGCTCACAAAAGGCCTGTTGGCCCAACAGAGGAAGAATGAAAATAAATGACTAGGGAAATATCGCTCATAATAACATCATTTACTGATTGAAAAACTAATACAAGGATTACCCACATCCCCAATGGCTTTTCTATCACCTGAGGCCTCACTTCACATATACTGTACTGTGCCTTGGCAAAATTCCTCTCAATTTCTGATTTTTTTAGGGTAGTTAATTAATAATAGCTACACTATTGTCAAGAGACTGGAGCCAGACCCCTGGACAGAACTTTTTAAGTATAAGGAATAGGCTAAACCTGTGATGCCTGCTTTTATTTTAGTTTCATCCAATAATAATGTTTGTGTATGTGAAAGAATTGTTAACCTAAGTTCCTTAATTTTTTTTTTTCAGCTATACCATTCCAAGTAGAAAGTGATGACTGGAATTTGAATCAGGAAAACTGGGGCAAATTTCAGCTCTAATACTTACCTATCTTTTTGACAAGGCATTTCACCTCTTGAGGCCTTAGTTTCCTTATATATAAAATGAGTAGTAAGATTACGTAAACTCTAGTGTCCTTTTCATCTCTAAATTGGATAATCCTACAAAATGATGGTTCTTCATCTGTGAAAAATGAGCCAGAGAAGGAAATGGCAAACCACTCCAGCAGCTTTGCCTAGAAAACCCCAAATTGGGTCATGAAAAGTTGGACATAACTGAAATGACTGCATAGCAACAATGGAATTATTCTGTACTGCTGATGGGCATTAGCTTCTCCCCATCAGTGAAAAGGAAATGAATTTGTCTTGTTGCAAGATGGTGGTAGATTGGTCATTAGAAGGAATTAGTTTTAAGTCATTAGACCATAATAGCAAGGGAAATTGGAGAATCTCTTTTTCTCTGTATACTTTAAAGGGGAGTGTAGAGGACTACTTCCCTGGCATTGTCTCATGATTGTAAGCAGAGTATAGACTGGTTAACTTCTGAAGAGTCCTTCTGGGCCAAAGAATGAGTTGGGTGGTACAAAAGATTGAGTGAGGGCCCTGTACTCAGTAAAAAAACTAAGTTCAAATTTTGTCTCAGATGTTTACTAGCTATGTAACCCTAGTCAAGCCCCTTAAACTCTATCTCTGTTTTTCATCTGTGGAACTGGGATAATATTATCATGTGCCTCCTAGGGTTGTTGTGAGGACAAAATCAGAATATGAAGTGGTTTGCAAACCTTGAGGTGCTATGTGAATGTTAGTTGTTATTACTATTTTATACAACTTTTTCTTAGGATATGACAAAATAAGCATTTTAAATGTTCCTTCAGATTTTAAATTTGCCTGCTTTTCCAAGTAATTCAAGCAGTGGTTCTTAATCATTTACACTTAACTTCCTCATGCAGCAAACACTATGTATCATTGCGGAAAGTTCCTGAGCTTCCAGGAGCCCTTGGTGGATTCTCAGGTGCTGGGAGGTTCAAGGAAACCACCAACTCACTAGATAAGTTCTCTTCCATGCCAATATTTCTTCCTGAATGAGTTGCATGCTCGATTGCTGTGTGGAGCACACACTGACAAACTTGTCATTATTTGAGACATTTGTTAGTTAAATGTACTCCTTTATGCCATCAAAAACACTGCTGCTAAGTGGTTATATACAACAATGCTGTCACCTCCCTATACCAAAGAAGAAAATACATCTTCTCTCTTCATTAAAGAGATAGAGATAGGAATAAAAATAGAGAAATATGTTTTCCACTTAATAAAATTTTCCACTAATTTTCCATACTACTTTGAAGGAATCTGTATCCCCCATCAAAACTAAGAAAGGAAGCCAAAAAGGGAGAGAAAGATATTTCCCCACATAACCTTTAAACCAGTCCCTAAAAGGCTTCTTAGTCATCTCCCAATTCAGAGCAGAAAATGCCTTACTGACCTTCATTAGTACTATAGATTTTTTTAACTGCAATGGGACTTAACCTACGGACCATTTCTCAGAACTGCTAATGATGACTTTCATAGGGATCTACATAGTAAGTAAAACACCCAGCTTATAAAAGTCCCTCCAAATCCCCCCTCACTCCCAAGAAACCCCCCCCATAAAACAAAAAAACAAGTAGTCTTCTTATACTCGTTTGGATAATAGAGTCTTACATATAATTTTAAAGGGAAATGACATGATCTCTCCTACCTTATCACTTGAGAACAGCCCCATGTTCATAGTAAAGGCTAGAAAGCTGTGCTTTTAATGGTGGTGATGATGCTATGTCAATCAAACACGTGTTTTATATCCCTACTGTGAGTCTAGTGCCATGGAAGGCACAGTGGAGGCTGGGGTGCAAGAGAAGACAAATGTTATTGAGAAAATAAAACTAAGAGAATCAAATAAAGTGCAGTAAGCAATGGGGTGTGTTGAAGTCCAGAATCGGAGAATAAAAAGTTCACTAAGGGGAGAGGTCAGAGAATGAGTCTTAGAGATGGCATTTCAGCACTGTGTAAATGTGAGTTCTTATGAAGATGGAACCTTTTTGCCAGGACAGAACAGAGTAGTCTGCAATACAGGACAGTGGAATCAGCACAATGAGAGAATGTCAATTCCACCTGTGGTGGCAGTTGTAGTCTGAGAAAAGGGAGGTAAGGATATCAAAATCTGGCTCAACCACTTCCTAGCCTCCAGTTCCTCAAGTAGTGTAGTGTGTGGACTGTTGTGGCTACATGAAATGTATATTGATAAAAATCATCCCATGAGTATGGGGTATGGACATGAGCTGTGCCACAGAACCACGTTGGTGCTTATTTCCTTCAACGTATGGGACCAGGGGTAGGACGGCAAGATGTGTAGCAAAATCCTGGATGAATAGGACTGTAACTAGGACGAGGTGACTGGTACTTGGCACTGAAATTTAGAGGGTACTGATAACACTCTGATTCCTTTGCTAGGGAAATGGAATTGAGTTTGGCATCTCAAATGAGTGAGTAGTTAAATTAGAAGAATGATCAGTTAAAATAAAAAGTAATATTTCAGCATGTTTTATCCTGCTAGTGGTCATACCCAAGGTAAATTGGTGAATTCCTACCTAGCCCTGTACTTTTTTCTATCAGCAGCAACTTCATGGTGCTCTGGGGTCTTAGCCTATGAAGAATTATCTTGAGGACTTTTTCTCAATGGTCCTTAAGTTAAAATGACTGAGTTCTTTCCCTGATTTCTCTTCTCACTGGATAAAATGAATTGATAATAATAATAATAGCCAATGTGTATTAAGCCTACAATATACCAGACAATAGCATTAAGCTTTTTGCATTATCTTCTTTGATCTTCATCACAATGAGGCAACAGGAAACTGAGGCAAACAGAGGTAAAGTAACTTACCCAACTAATATGTATCTGGGGCCAAATTTGAACTCAGGTCTTCCTAACTCCAAGCCCACTTCTCTATCCATTGTGCAAACTAGCTGAATTTTTCATAAAAAGTTGACTAATGGGCATTTTTATGATGCTTGACTCAAGTTCATTTTGTGGTAATTGCCCTGGGCAATAGACTTCCTTTCTAGAACTATGATTACAAAAGCAAAAAGAGATGGGAATCATTTGGAGTGCTTGAAACACTCAAAACCCAAAACAACTAAGAGGTATAAATAACTCTTAAAACCGTTAAGGTTCTCCAGTGATGTCCATACTTGCTTCAAGCCATTCATTCTGAGATGATTAACATAACAAGTTCTACCATGCACTCAGGAAAAAAGTATCTCCTTTGCTTAACATGCCATACCATTGGAAACAACTGGGGATTTCCCATGCTTCATTTGTTTCCCCACATCCTACTTAAGGGTGACTCCCTTGCACGCTGCCAAATTGTTGTCTATCTAGTCAGTTTCATGCCTTTCTAAAATAACATACATCCCTTGGAGAAAATCCAAACTGTCTAAAATAGAAATTTCTTATTTACTGCAGGGTCAAAGAACAGCTTCCAAGGAACTTAATGTTTGCCAGCAATAACTCCTGTCCGTGGAGTTGTAAAGAGATTAGGGTTTTTCCCCCCTTAATGTAGCTCTTTACTTATGAATTCAGCAGCACTAATATGGCATTTAAAATAATTACCCCCCTTCTCTCTTTTCTCATGAATACCTTGTTTCAAAACGTTACTATGCCAAGTTGGTCGTAGCGATTTTTTTAAATTGATCTCAGTATGTTACCTAATGGCAGGTTTAGATCTTTAAAGCAACTCATTTAAATCTGTGAAAACTGAGACAAGTCTGGAAGCCAAAAAAGGCACAGGGAAAATCTTTAATTTTTCTTCTGTTACACAGTTTTCATGTTACAATGTGCTATAGAGTGGGAAGGATTTTCTTTTTTCTAGGATGACTTCTAGAATGCATAGATTCATGCATTTGGTGTTAGAATATAGAATCATGAAACCCTCGAGCTGGAAGGGACCTTAATATAACCACACCCAACAAGCTTACATTACAAAAGGAGAAGCTATGGATGATAGATCTGAAGTGATTTGGTTGTATAAATGAATAGTGGCAAAGTTGGAGCTAGTTCTGAGTCTCCTAATTACAAGAATATGTCAGCTTTCATTTATGGTGCCATCTTTACATAAAGTTCCTATGAAATTAGAAATTGTCCGTCTGTCACAGGGCTAGGGGAGCAATATCTTATTTTTAATGTTATAACTATTTAATCCTTTGGTTTTGCTAATTAATTGTTTCTTAAGCATGTTTTAACATGCTTTCTCTCTCTCTGAAGCCCAGTGGTGTTGTCAGACATCTTTTCTATACAGCATATTACTTAAGATCTAAAATAGTGGAACTGTACACCTCAGATTCTGCTGCTAACATACTAGAAGATGTTGGACAGTGCACTTCACTTATCTCAAAAAAAAAAAAGAAATCTAATTCATTGGGTGCTATTTGTAGAGTTAGAAAAGTCTTAAGAAGGAGAAATCTCAAACCCTTACCTGGTAGATCTCCAAGGTCCTAGATAACAAAGTCCATTTTAAGCTTTCTTCATGCTTTGCTGGGATTCTCAGCTGTTCTATTCAATGACTTTATCGTCAGCCATATCTCTCCTCCCCCCAGTTCTGACCCTTTAAACATGAGCTTCTGTGCACACACTCTTATCTCTGTCTCTCTGTCTCTCTGTCTCTCTCTCTCTCTCTCTCTCTCTCTCTCTCTCTCTCTCTCACACACACACACACACACACACACACACACACATTTTCACACACACTCAAGTGTCAACAGCCCCAATCTTTACTCAATATGACCTCAGGCTTTGTGAAAATATAAAGTACCTTCTCATCAATTCTACTCATACAAAACACCTACAGAAAATGGAGCCCCCTTATCTAATCAAACCAAATATTTATTTTATATTTGAGGGAACTGGATTTAGAGAGGCTAAGTGACTTGCCCAAGGTTACAAAGCTAGTTAGCAGCATTTGTGTAGCTAGAATCTAGTTCTCTCAACTAGTTGTCCAATGCTCTTTCTATAATTAATATAGAGGAGTAATGAGAAAGCCCTTTGACCACTAAATGATGAGCAAATGCTAAACAAACTGTTTACATTTGGGAAATAGATTAAATGATCATTATTATTCAGAATAATTATGATAATAACAATAATAACAAGCATGCCAGCTGTGGTCTAGGTGCTGAATAGCACACAGAATTAGATAATTGTTCTTGAACTTTTTTCCACTGGTAAAGCACAGTACACAAGCACGAGACTCCCCCTGTTACTACTTCTTGTAATTAAATACCAAAGAATCCCACCCAGAACTAATGGAGAGAATGGAGTGGCTCTGGATCAACACCAAGAAGGAAAATGTTAAGTCAGTTATCCATCCTTACACTTGCAGGGCTTCTCCTGATTGTACCTGATTTGCATTTTCACACGTACACATACCCCATCCTGGGAGGAGCTTATGGGGCTGGAACCAAGGAACTGACTAACTGGATTACTTCCCTTGAACTTTCCGAAACTATCTCTTGGTCCCAGCCACTACTGCAAGCCAGGAATTTTGCTAAGTACAGGGAATATAACAAAAAGGTCCCCAAAATATTTTGTTCTCAAGAAACTCACAACCTAATGAGGAAGACAACGTGAAAACAACTATGGGCAAACAAAATATATACAATAAAAGCTGGGGATAATCAACAGAGTGAAGGCACTAGCATTAAGAGGAACTGAGCAAACCTTCTTGTAATTAACATAAGTTTACTTGGGAACTCCTAGTAAGAGCTGCTCCTTAACTAATATATATGGTATAGATCCTTGGATGCAGCATTTTGACTGAGTCTGAGTTTTACAGAACAAATTATTTTATTAAGGGGATTTGTTCTATGAAGCTTGGATTCAGTTAAAGGGCCACACTTGAGGAACTAGAAGGCGTCATGTGCCCTCAAAGCCACAGGTTTACCCACCCCTGATCTACACAGTCATTTCTCAGTATTTGGAATGACAAGCCATATTAACTATTGCCTTCACCTACCACCACCACCAACACTACCACACACACACACACACACACACACACACACACACACACACACACACATGTACCATGATCAGTTATCATGGGACTCTTGATCAAACAAGTTCAAATGTATTCTGAGAACTCAAATGTATCTTGAGGCTCAAATGAGATAATGGATGTGAAGCACTTTGTAAATCTTAAAACACTTTTTAAAAATATATGAATGCCCATTACCATCATCATCCTAAAGTCACAAGGTCTCCAGTTTGGTGATGACTTCATTCCCTGAGCATTCTACTGTACTCCTCCTAAGCTCAATGTCCATAGAGAAATACAAAAATATATTGATAAATATTTAACAACCAGGGATGTAGATACTTTTAAGATTAATCTGTATTAGTGTTAACACTTTCTTGCCTATAGGAATTAACAAAGCAATAAATCAAGCCCTATATTGCAGATTGGTAATTTCTGAGGTGTGAATTCTCACATTAAAAAATTATCAATGGGTTCCCACAAGCTGGCTAGAGCTGGCTCCAGCATGCCCCTGGGCAAATCCCACCAGTATGCTCCAAATCCAAATAATTCAGTTGTCTGCTGAAGTGAGAATCTATTCCTGCTGGATATTTCTCTCTAATTTTCATCTACATCCAACTTGACATTGCCTTCTATGGAATGTCCATTTCCTTTTCTACCTTTTCATTCCATTGGAATTCCTCTGGAACTCCCCCTGAAAATAAAATTCTTGTTGACAGGTGCCTTGTCCTCAATTATTTCTCTTACCTTCTTTACATTTTCTGCCATTCATGGAAACCTAGCCCTCTCCAGAAAATACTACAGCCTGGACAGCCTTTCTAGTCCAGACTGAAATGCTTTATGACATAGGAGATGGAGATATACTTTTTCACCAGAGCTATGCTCAGATGTAAGAATTCACCTCTTCCAGTTTGCTGTAATTTAAAACAACATCAACAGTAGCAGCAACAACTACTGCTACTACAACAAGCCAGTAATGAGAATGGTGGTGCTCCAGATTGATGCCAAGAAGTAACATGCTAAGTAAATTATTAATCCTTATACTTACCATCTATATCACATGGATTGGCATTTTGCTATAGATTTACTTTTCTCCAAGCTTTACTCCTGACTATTTGGACTTCCCTACCATGCCAGAGAAGCTTTCTCACCTATGAAGTTCACTTCAACCCCAGACTTCTCAAAGTGGAACTAGAGTCTACCCTCAGCTCCCTTTCTTTGATTGGCTAACTTCTCTGGTTCCTCCCAGAATCTCCATTTTAAGAAGAAAGCCCAGTACAGACATATTTTTATTCTTTTCCAGGCTCTACTGCTCATTCTCTGGACTTTCTCTACCATACCCTGATATGGGTACCTCCTCCTTCCTCATCCCTAATTTTTTACTTCCTCTTATGTGTTGACTTCACCCATCAGAATGAAAGTTTCTTGAAGTCAAAGTCTTTCTTTTCTTTCTGTTTGTATTTCAATTCCCAGTTTTTAGCACAATTCCTGGAACAAAGTAAGCTCTTAATAAGTATGGGTTGTGTTAACTTATTCTTTTATGGTTGTTTCTCCATCACACCTTTCTTGCTCCCAATTCTATTCTCAGACCTTCCTTATCATCATATTATTCTGCATAACCTCCTTTGGTGTTCATCCCATCTATCTATATCACCCCCATCCAAATACTACTGCAGCCATCTACCAATCTCCAACTTATTCTTTTTACCTTACACACAGTCTAGTACATTGCTTAGAGTCTTCTTCTCCATCTCTACCTTTCACATGGTTGGAAATTTCAATACGCATATTCTCCCAAACACCTTGGCCATCCAGTCTTTCATCCTCCATACCAAAAATGACCAGATGATCTCCAAAGTTTCTTCTAGTTAAAACATGTATAATTTTCCACTTTGAATATTTCCCACTGATACTTTCACTGCCTAAACAACATTTGAACATCTATTAAGTACAAGGTTCTGTAGAATTGTGCTGTGAGCAGCTTCTCTGAGGGATCACCTACCTACTCCCAATCCTACTTCAAATAAGCTTGGGGAGAAAGAAAATAGAATTCAATAATGTTTAATTAGTAACTTTCTGTTGGAGAGAGACCATCCTCCTCTAAAACATAAGAGAGACCATCCACTTAACTAGAAATAAATGTTATCCATTCAAAAATATCTTCTTGCTCCATGTGTGTAAAGTCATTTCTCCCCAGCCAAACTATAAAGTCTCTGAGAATAGGTGCATGGCATTGCACATCCCAATATGTCTAGGTGCCCCTTCAAAAGAGAATTGAATGACTTCTACTGATGAAGGGACAGTCTTTATTTCCAATAATGTTTAATTGAACATGAATGCTTGAGTCAGTTTCCCAAGGATTTCAATTGTAGTCCCAAGAGTATTTAACATGAAACTATCTCAGGCAATGATGGCTAAATGGCAGCTGTTAAAGCCCCTCTACCATCTCTTCTCTTGCTCTTTCCAACAGAGAAAAATAGAGCCCCTATCCATAAATAGCAGCAAAGTAATTCATGGTCATTTCCAGAAAGTGAAGAGAAAATGACTCCAAGGCATACTAACCTATAGCACTCCCATAAATAACCCCCTCTTGTTAGAACTCAGTTTGCATTTTGCCTCGCAGCCAATATGGGGCCTCTTTCAGTGTGGTATATTAAAGTCTTCAATGGGAAGTGTTTGGTATGGGCTAATATGCTTGGGTTCCTCTCTTCTGGAACAATCATAATCTTAACAGCACAGGAACTGTTCATCAGCAGCTAATTTAATTTCCCATTTAGTCCAATTAGAGCAAGAGAGAAAAATGAAGCTGAAGTTAAGTACTTGTTTATAAAATTTCCCTAAGTGAGATTGCTCACTCAAATAGCATTGCAATAAGAACATTCATTCAGCTCTGTCTATCCTCAAAGGAAGCTGATGCCTAGGGATATGGAATCCCTTGCATCCCAGGAAGTTTCGCAATGGTCTTCTGGTTGGTCTGCAACAATTGTTGAATAGAAGATCTTCCATTGCATACCCTACCAGTTGGTTTGTTGATATTACATCTGGGCTGGGTCAATTGTGGGATTCTATCTTCCAGTCCTCCTTCCTCTATATACCTTCATACCGATTCGGAATAATGCATTCATTCTATAAATATATATATGTATGTATGTATGTATGTGTGTATATATATATATATATATATATGTAATAACTTCATTGAAGGCACAAGGATAGGTACTATGAGACATACGAAGATGGAAAAGGCATATTATTTTTTTTTCTCAAGATACGACCTCTTTAGTTGGAGAGACCAGTCTTATACACAAATAGCTTTAATACAAGTGAGGTGTTGTGCTATACAAGACTGGTTGCTGGACCTTTATTTTAATCCTGCCTCACATATTTATTAGCTGGGCAAGTCACGATCTCAAGAAATTTGCAAAGATTAGTTTATGGCATCATTAGTGGATTTCAATCTACAGTGTTAAAAGTTCCTACAGCAAGAATTCACTTATACTTTTATCTATGTATATACACTCACATATATGTGTGGGTATGTGTGTATAGTATATATGTATGTATATAAAAAAACAAGGATCTATAATTTCAAGAAATTACACCTCCAGTTTGGTCTTGGTGTTTTGTTTTTTTTTTTACCATTAAATCAATCTCAGTTTGCTGCCTTGTGGCAGGCTTAAATCTTCAGAGCAGCTCATTTAAATCTGTGAAAAATGAGATGAGACTCCTTTAAGCCAAAGGACACTGAGGAAACATCCTTAATATCTTCTTAGCTGCACAGGTTCTTTATAATAATGGCACACTAAGGCAAAGCATTCATCCTATGAGGAGGCAGAGCCAAGATGGTGAAGTGAAACCAGTGACTTGCTTGAGCTCTCCTCCAAACCCCTCCAAATACTCATAAAAAATGGCTTTAAACAAATTCTGAAGCAGCAGAACCCACAAAAAGACAGAGTGAAACAAATTTCCAGCCCAAGACAACCTGGATGATTGATCAGAAAGGTGTATCCAGCCGGGCTGGGAGAGCAGCGCAGTGCGGCGTGGGTGCACAGGCTGCAGAGTGGGCGCGCAAGCTGCAGCAAACCTGGAGCAGGCCTCAGAGGACTGAAGCTCGGGCAGCTGTGGAGGTTTCCAGACTCCTCAATCCACCAATGCCAAAGACAAATTAGGTCAGTGGGAAAAGTCTGTTTCTGTCGGTGCCTGAGAAAGGAAGGCAGGGTTTCAGTTCCATTCCCCAAGAGCGTGGCCCCTTTGGGGCAGCTGCTCCCCGAGCTTCCGGCCCACAGACTGAGGGGGTATTCAGTGGCTGATCAGAGAGGGATTGCAGGGATCTCTTTGCCAGTGCTGAGGCAGGAATCTCTTGCTTTGCCCGTGTTTGGATCTGGGCCACAGTTCTGGGCAGCGGTGCTGGGGTGAGGAGGAGCGCTGGCTTGGTGGAGCTTGTAGTGGTTGTGGAGAGAAGCCCCTCCTCACAGTTACAGGACAGAAAGGAGTACTTGTAGTCGCAGGCCAGGAAAGGAGTAAACACCTTGCCCCTTATCATACCACCTTGGAAGAACTGAAAATTTACAGGTCCCTACAAGTATCTCTGAAAACAGCTGTACAAACCCCCGAAGCTTGGGACAGTACATTCTCCACATTGGAAGCAGATTCTACCTTAACAAAGAGTTTAAAACTCAAGTAATTGGCTGGGATCATGAGCAAGCAGCAAAAAGAGTCAGACTATATTATCTTACTTTGGTGAAAAAGAAGACAAAATATACAACCAGAAGAAGACAACAAAGTCAAAGCTCCTACATCCAAAGCCTCCAAGAAAAATATGAATTGTCCCAGGCCATGGAAGAGCTCAAAAACATTTTGAGAAGCAAGTTAGAGAAGTAGAGAAAAACTGAGAGTGATGCTAAAGGAGACCCAAAAAATACTGAAAATAACACCTTAAAAAATAGCCTAACCCAAATGGCAAAAGAGGTCCAAAAAGCCAATGAGGAGAAAAATGCCCTAAAAAGAAAAATTGGCCAAATGGAAAAGGAAGTCCAAAAGCTTACTGAAGAAAATACTTCCTTAAAAATTAGAACAAGCAATTGGAAGATAGTGACTTTATGAGAAATCAAGACACAGTAAACAAATCCAAAAGAATGAAAAATTAGAAAACAATGTGAAATATCTCATTGGAAAAACAACTGACCTGGAAAATAGATCCAGGAGAGAGAATTTAAAAATTATTGGACTATCTGAAAGCCATGATCAAAAAAAGCCTAGACATCATCTTTCAAGAAATTATCAAAGAAAACTGCCCTGATATAGTAGAACCAGAGGGCAAAATAGAAATTGAAAGAATCCACAGATCTCCTCCTGAAAGAGATCCCCAAAGGAAAACTCCTAGGAATATTATAGCCAAATTCCAGAGTTCCCAGGTCAAGGAGAAAATATTACAAGCTGCCAGAAGGAAACAGTTCAAGTACTGTGGAAACACAATCAGGATAACACAAGATTTAGCAGCTTCTACATTAAAGGACCGCAGGGCATGGAATATAATATTCTGGAGGGCAAAGGAGATAGGATTACAACCAAGAATCACCTACCCAGCAAAACTGAGTATAATCCTTCAGGGTAAAAATGGTCATTCAGTGAAATAGAGGACTTTCAAGCATTCTTGATGAAAAGACCAGAGCTGAATAGAAAATTTGACTTTCAAATACAGGACTCAAGTGGAACATGAAGAGGTAAACAGGAAAGAGAAATCATAAGAGACTTATTAAGATTGAACTGTTTACATTCCTGCATGGAAAGATGATATTTATAACTCATGAGACCTTTGTCAGTATCAGGGTAGTTGGAGGAAAAAAATTATATGTATGTATATGTAGATAGATAGAAAGCACAGGGTGAGTTGAAGATTAAGGGGTCATATCTGGAGAATAAAATTAAGGGATGAGAGAGGATTATACTCAGAGAAGAATAAAGGGAGAGGTAGAATGGGGTAAATTATCTCACAAAAAAAAAAAAAGTCTCTTACAGTGGAAGGGGAAACAGGGGAAGGTGAGAGGGAATGAGTGAATCTTATTCTCATAGGATTTGGCTTAAGGAGGGAATAACATACACATTCAATTGGGTATGGAAATCTGTCTTACCCTACAGGAAAATAGGGGGGAAAGGGGACAAGAGAGCAGGGGGATGATAGAGAGGAGGGCAGATTGGGAAAGGGGTTAATCAGAAGTAAATACTTTTGAGGAGAAACAGGGTCAAAAGAAAGAATAGAATAAATGGGAGGGCAGGATAGGATTAAGGGAAATAGAGTTAGTTTTTCACAACATGGACATGTTTTGCATAACTGCACATGTACAACTTATATTGAGTTGCTTGCCTTTTTAATGAGGGTGGGTGGGAGGGAGGAAGAGAGAAAATTTGAAACCTAAAGTTTTAAAAACATATGTTTAAAAAAATGTTTTCACATGCTACTGGGAAATAAATATAGGAAATGGGGTACAGAAGACTATCTTGCCCTACAGGAAAATAGAAGGGGAAGGGGATAAGAGAAGGGGAGAGAGAAGAGAGGACAGACTAGGGGAAGGGATATTCAGAATGCATGACATCTTGGGGTGGGGGAAGGGGGGAGATGGGGTGAAAATTTGGAACTCAAAAACTTGTGGAAAGGAATGTTGAAAACTAAAAATAAATAAATTTATATTAAAAAAAAAGAATTCATCCTATGAGGATGATGAATTGTCAGATCCCTTGAGTATGCATTAAGAAATGTATAAAAGGGATATAAACAATGGGTTATGTGAAGAAGGAGATTAGGTCTCAGAGGAGGTAGTCGTCATTCTTGA
This sequence comes from Phascolarctos cinereus, assembly GCF_003287225.1. Lineage (NCBI taxonomy): Eukaryota > Metazoa > Chordata > Mammalia > Diprotodontia > Phascolarctidae > Phascolarctos > Phascolarctos cinereus. The sequence continues at coordinate 370,221,372 of NW_027555847.1, forward strand.
CTGGCTGGAAGGTTAGACTCCAAAATATTTGGGTGGATATGGGAGATAGTCTAACTGGACTAGGTCAGAGAGATTATATACGGAAAAGTATTTTCCCTCATGCTGGTACTATATCTTGGAAGCCAGGTGAAAACAGTTATCCTTCTTTATTAGGCTTTTTAAAAATGAGCTTGACTCATGATATCTCAATCCTAACCATGTTAACATATCAGGATGCCTTCAGTAAAGAAGACTGAACATCAGTATCATTTGTAGTCTCTAATCTAGTTCCCTTTTCATGTAGGGATGGAGTAACTTTTGTTTTATTTTGTTTTTTGGGTTTTTTTTTTTTAGGCAATTCAGGTTAAGTGACTTGCCCAGGGTCACACAGTTAGTAAGTATGACTCCAAGGCATACTAACCTATAGCACTCCCATAAATAACCTCCTCTTGTTAGAACTCAGTTTGCATTTTGCCTGGCAGCCAATACGGGGCCTCTTTCAGTGTGGTGTATTAAAGTCTTCAATGGGAAGTGTTTGGTATGGGCTAATATGCGTGGTCTGAGGCAAGATTTGAACTCAGGTCCTCCTGACTTCAGGGTCAGTGCTCTATCCACTTCATCACCTAGCTGCCCTGAGATGGAGTAACTTCTGTGATAAACTTGTCTCTCTATATAATGTCCATTTACTAGAGATAGTCTCCTCAAGGAGGCCAGAGCCATTGTTTTGATAATGAACATGAGTCCAGTCACAGACTCTGGATTTGTTACTCCCTTGATGGAATAAGCCTTTGGAAACACCTCTCTCCCAAACTAAAGCAGGATGATAAAGTGGAAAGAGCCCTAGACTTAGAGTCAGAGGACCTGAGCTCAAATGTGGGCCCTAACACTTACCATCTCTGTAGTCTTGGGTAAATAATTTGACCTCTGAGGGCTCAGTTTCCTCATTTGTGAAATTTGGGGATAGTCCTAGATTATCTCTAAGATTTTTCCTATTTCCAACTCTACAAACCCATTTCTAGGAATGTTTGTGGAATTGGATTGGGCCTTTTTACAGGACTGGCTTTACTGACTCAGCTTTCTTCTGTCATTTTTATTTGTTTAGTTTCCAACATGTAATTTCATCAGTATTGGGAGCTCTTTTCTGTTCTTTGAAACTAAGTCTTAGAGAGTTGCCTAGGGCACTTAGAGGTTAAATTACTTACCTGGGGTCACTTAGCCTTAAACTTATCTGAGGAAAAAATATGTTCAGAAGACAACAAAGAGAAGAAAATTATCATCTGCTAGAAGAAGAATATGCTACAGTAACAGCAAACTCCATTGGCACTTAAAAGAGAAATGAAGGGGGAAAAAGATAAAAGAGTCAGATGAATAGAGATTCATTTTTAAGCTCTGGCTGAAAGTTTTTGTTTTGTTTTTCCAATAAAGGAGGGTGGAAAAGCCCTTCTACTAAGGACACCAGCATTTTTCTTTGCTTATTTCAGGTATTTTTCTTTGTGTGTGTGTGTGTGTGTGTGTGTGTGCGTATGTGTGTGTGTGTATCATTTTGCCAGTTTGATGATGCCTATGGACCCTTTCTCAGAATGTTTTTAAACACATAAAATAAAACACACAGGATTACAAAGGAAACCAACTATATTGAAATAAATGTATGGTTTTGTACCACCTAAATTCCCAGACCCTCTGAAAACTATCCAAACACATTAAATTAGTAATTCCAAGAGGCAAAGGCAGGATTTGAATTCAAGTCTTCCTGATTTTTAGGCCAATTCTCTACTATATCATGGTGCTTCTCTCTTCTACCATAGAATCATAGATTTAGGATCAGAAGTGGCCTGAGAGACCACCTATGATACTTTCTTCACTTTACAAATAAGGAACTGAAGATTAGTGAGGTTAAGGGACTTGCCAGCTTTTGTTTCTCAGGAAGAATTTGAACCCAGGTCTTCCTGACTCCAAGTCTGCTATTTTACCTATTATAGTACATTGCTTTCTATAATATATTAAAGCTGGAAGGGACATTAGCCATCATCTAATCCAATTCTCTCATCTCACAAAGGAGGATATGGAAGCCCCAGATTGGCTTAGTACAATGGAACAAACAATGGGTTTATAGTCAAAAGATGGGATCAAATCCTAATTCTGCAACTTGATACCCAAGTGGTTTAGAGTAAGTCATTTCACCTTAGCAAAATTAGTGGTCAAAGATCTTGTAGTCATCTTAAATGAATTCATTAAGATCACATAGCTCATTAGTGGCAGAGCTAAGACTAGAACCTAAATGTCCTGACTTTTAGCAAGGAATTTCTGTATATTTAAAAACTATATCACAGTGATTTCTCATAGATGAGAATGATAAACTCTTCAATCATTCAAACAATGTTTATTAGACACTTATTTTGTGCCATGGCTGTGCTAGGTGCAAGAGATATAAAAAGAAAAGTAAAAACAGCCCCTGCCTTCAAGGAGCTTACAATCTAGCTGGGCACTAAAATTCTTATTCCGTAACTCCATCTGTAATGCACAGTTCCACATTCAGAGAATGATATAAGACATTATATAACACCGACATGACTAAAATATACCTTAAGCATTAATTTAATTAACTGAACATTAATTTTAGATGTAAAGAAATGTAAGAACTAGTGGGCTATCTATCTATCTATCTATCTATCTATCTATCTATCTATCTATCTATCTATCTATCTGAAGGGGGTACATGCATCAGAAAGAATTGTGTGTGATTTGTCCTTTGAACTCAAAGAGGAATAAAACATCTGGGAGATAATAACATGACCTGCAATTGACTGATTTGAGTGAGCCCTGAGGGAGGGCTGTGCAAAGTCACCAGCCTCATTTTCTCCTCCACAATGGGTCCACTGGCCAGATATTCATCCAGAAGTTGTAGCAATCATGCTCAGGGAGAACACACCAGTCTATAGCAGTTCTGATGGATTTAATTCCTTTAGATTGGACAGTAGATCAAGGTGGAAAAGTTGACTCTAGATGCCATTTAACATCTTTGGGGATCCACCAGTGCAGACTGAATCCCCTGTGAGTTCCCTCCTGCCCAAACATATAATTCCAGAAGTGTTCCAGCATAATCTCTGAACAAAGCTGGGTTTAGGGGATTGATATTTCCTAAGGGTTAAATATGGGGTCATGTCCAAGATCTAGGGTCATGAAATATATGCTTGAATACTTCGCATTTCTCTCTAAAATTGAGAAAAATCCATACACACATTTCTCAAAGTCACACAGGTTTTCTGAGGGGAAAAGAAGAATTCACGCTCTCAGCTCCTGGATTAGGTCCACAGAGAGATGACAGCTTTGTACTAAACACTTCTCACTATGCTCAAAATTGTTCTTACAGCCTATTTAGCATGTACTGTTCTAAAGAGTTACTTGAGATCTCATAATGAATGATAAAGATTAATTATATGATATGATTAATGTGTCTCAAAAGAGCCAAATCAGGACTAGCATTTAATTATTGCCTTATATTAATAATAATAAAAATTATAGAGTAGGTTTGGTTTGCTAATTCCTTTAACCTTGGACATATCTCTAATTCGTATTTTATAGCCTCATCTTTCCAAGTAAATTTTGTGACTACTCAAACTTTCAACTTTTAGATTGATTTTGATAAGATGAAGCAAAGCATGGAGAAAGCCCTAGAATTGGAGTTAGAAGATCTGTGTTCATTTCCAGCCTCAAATACTAGCTATGTGACTCTTGACAAATCATTTAACCTCCCTTGACCTCACTTTTCTCATCTCTAAAATGAGGATAGTAATAATACTTATCTCATTGGGTTGTTGTGAGGCTCAAATGAGATGATGTATGTAAAAATGGCTTTGAAAACTTTAAAATATTTTATAAATTATTAGCTATTATTAGGAATATATGAGTCCCTTGGACATCAAACATATGTAACCCCTATATTGGTATGTCATATTTTGAACAATAATAATTAGGGTTGGCTATCAGATTTTTGTAAACATATGAAATATATAAATGAATATATATGTAAATATATGCACATGTATGCAAATATGTGTATGTACATGCATGTTTGTATATGCACTATCAAGATATTTCTATCTATCTATCTATATCCTCAGCACCCTACTATGGCAAGCCCAGTTGCTTATAATATAAAGGACACAAAGCCCCCAGATATTTCCTTTTGGAATTTTTAGCCAAGTATCAGATTGTTGATCCAAAGAATGAACATTCTCAAATTCTGATGGTACCCTGGTGAAATCAATGTGAAAAGAAGAAAATTATCTTTTCCTCCACTGAGCTTCCACCTTCATATTCCTTTTGTATATCTCACTGTATTGTATAAAAAATAAATAACAAGGCATTTGGGGGCATTAATCCTTCCAAATAACATCAAAGAATTGGATCTGACTTAGAATTCTCCTGGGTCCAAGGGAGCCACAGGCTATCGATTAAAAAATATTATTAAAGATGGAAAGAAAATGCTCCAGGTATGAGTTGGGTTCTTTCCATATCCTTTTTCAACCTATTTTCACCTTCTTTGAAAATCATACTATTGTCCCAGAGTACACATGCCTGGAACTGTCTATCTTTTGACCAAATTTGAACAAATCAAACACCTTCATTTCAAAGACATAGTCCTAGTCTTTATCCATACTCTCTAAAGTTAGGTGTCATTCTTCTCCCACCATTATGCTTTGCATAGTGCAAAGATCTACTTGTGTTTGTGAAATGAATGAATACCCTAGTGTTTTGTCCCCATCATGGATATTTCTGGATTTGGATGCATCCAGATAGAATAAAATTTCTTGAACTAAAAAAACAGATAATCCAATGATTTTCATATTCACAGCTTGAACTATATGATCACTGAGAACCAGGAACTTCTGTGACTTTTTAATGAAGTATTTTCAAATATCAAATTCAACCTTAGTCTTTAGTGACCAAGACTGTTCTCATTTTTGAAGGCTCACTTTTCTCTCACAGGACCAATTTTACTAAATAACTTATCAAAATCATAAGTCTCCAAACTGGGAGCCAGGACCACCTCAAAAGTAGCAGAATCATGCCAAGAGCCCCATGGCCTGACTCCAAGGCACATGTTATTAACCAATTGAGAGTGGGAAGAAAGTTAAACTCCTGCTGAGATAGCCCATCATGGGGTTTGAGTTGAACACAATCACACCTACATATATTTCCCAGCTCTCCACCATCCCTTTGTTGTTCAAGCTCTCAACCCTTCCTTTCTGATCAGAATGTTGGGGAGGTAGAAGCTAAGTTCACTGCTTACAGTAGCAGCTGCAGGTGCTCTTCTGAAAATTCCACTCCCCTCCAGCAGCCCTAATGCCCTGAGAGATAAAGATGTTTAATGGCCCAACCAACTCATAGAACCTAAGCAGAAAGGACCAGCTACTATATATAAACAATCTTATGACAGCTACCCTTAGGAAGGCAAGTTCCATTCTCTAGGGTGGTAACCAGTAAGGAAGACCCTTGACCTTTTCATTTGAGTGAGATAGAACCAGTCACACAAGAAGAGCAAACACAGATGGATTGTGATCTGCATTGCTGATATCATTATACTATCTTTCCCCTGAAAGTTATGTCTATGAAAAAGTTCAAGATTTTTGTCCCAAACACCATCATCCTTCCAAGCATTCAGTCCACTCCAACTTCTTATTCTCCCTCACTCTACATCTCCAATTAGTTGTCAGATTTTGATATCTCCATTTCTCACGTGTTTCCTCTCTTCACTCATAGGTCCACTACTCTCATTCAGGCCTTCATTTACTCTCTGATGCATAATTACAGTAGGCACCTAATAAGTCTCCTTATCTCTCCCCACTATAAATAGCTCTCCATACACATAGCTAGGTGGCACAATGGATTGAGCACTGGCCCTGGAGTCAGGAACACCTAAGTTCAAATCCAGCCTCAGATATTTACTTAAGCACTGTTTCAATTTCGTAATCTGTAAAATGAGGCCAAAAGCACCTACATCCCAGAGTTGTTGTGAGGATACAATGAGGTAATATTTGTAAACCACTTAGTGCAGCGCCTGACACACAATAGGCACTTAATAAATTCTTGTTTCTTCCTTGTTTTCCTTCCACAGAACTACCAAATTGAACTTCCTAAAGCCCCCTTTCAATGAATACCCATGTTTCCCTTTTGACCGGAGAATCAAATCTCATCTGTGTTTCATCAGTTTTAATGTATATTGTCAAATATTTTATAAAGTACATAATTATCATAGATCATGGGTTAATAAAATAAAATATTTAGAAAGTTGCCTTTAAAACCATCAAGTGCAATTCTAGTATACAGAGATTAAGAGAATTGTTCAGAGTCATGGAGATAGAAAGTGTCAATAGGATTTGCAGTCAGGTCTTTTTCATTCCAGTGCCCTATCTATAATACTTTGCTATCATTTCCAAATGGAAATTAATAACTGAAAATGGAAATCCCAAAAATATGTTAAATTAAATATATCTAAAATATATCTAAAAATCCATTGTCTTCCCTCCAAATCCTCCCCTTTTGTACTTTCCCTATTTCTGTAGAGGGTAACACCATCCTTCCAGCCTCTCAGACTCACAACCCAGGAGTCATCCTGGAATCCTCACATCTCTCACTGCCCCGCCCCCCCCATATCCAAACTGTTGTCAAGGCCTGTTGACTTCACCTTTGCAACATCCGAATAGAAATATGTCTCCTTCTCTCCTCTGACACTGACACCACTCTAGTACAGGTCCTCATCACATAACTTCCTGATTACTGCAATAGCCAACTTATGGATCTGCCTGCCTCAAGTCTCTCCCCACTACAATCTATTCTCTCTTAAGCCACTAAAGGTATTTTCCTAACACTCAACTTTGATTATGTCACCCTCCTACTCAATAAACTCCAGTGGCTTCCTCTTGCCTTCAGGAGCAAATACAAAATGTTCTTTCTGACATTCAAATCTTTCACTACCTATCCCGTTCCTATCTTTCCAATCTTCTTATACCTTACTCCCCAAAACATATTGCTTGATCCAGTAACTTGATCAAAGTCCAGGCTGTTCTCCTAAATAGACCCCCAACTCTGGGCATTCTGTCTGGCTGACTCCCATGCCTTGAATGCTCTCCCTCTTTCACTGTGACTACGGATCTCCCTGACTTCCTTTAAGACCTAACTAAAATCTCACCTCCTACAGGAAGATTTCTACAAACCTTCTTAATTCCAGTGACTTCTCTTGTTTAATTTTTCCTATTTATCCTGTAGGTATGTATGTAGGTGTATGTATATATGTCTATATGTCTATATGTGTTTGTCTGTTGTCTCCCTTATTAGATTGTAAGCTCCCTGAGGGTGGGAACTGTCTTTTGCCTCTTTTATATTCCTAGTTAGTATCAAAGGAAAAGAAGCTGGCAGACTTCCAACATGACCAAAGATGTGCTGCAGAAATGTGTACTCTTTACAGTTGCGTCTTCAGAAATCCTAAGTAAGGACCTGGGAAGCTACCAAGTGGGACAGTGACCATTGCAACAGTGGTAGAGTTCAGGTCAAAATACCCCAGGACTCTGAGATCCCAAGCACTCTGTCCTGAGGTGTTATAAAGAGTAATGATAACCATTTCTTTGAACTTCAAAGATCTAAAGAAGCGAACCCCCAAAATCCACCTTGGAAACAAGGTGACCAAGGGGCAGACGAAGTAAGAAGTGAGGAAGTGAGGACAACATCACCTAAAACTGCAGTCTGAGGCAGAACCTGGCCTGGCACAAAGCCCCAAGTTGGAAATGAGTAGAGACCAATAAATTGAGGAAGATATTCTAATCAAAGCAATGATCAAGCATGTCTCTAGAGGACTCCAAAGAAGCATGTTTCCCACTTCCTGACAGGGAGGTGATAGCTTCCAGATGAAGAAAGAGACATACCTTTTTGGACTTCATTACTGTGTGGATTTGTTTTACTTAACTATACTTATTTCTTATGCATGAATTTTCCTCTCCTTTTTTTTAACTGGAGAGAAAGTAAGGGAAGATGGATAATAACAGTGATGCAAAAAAGAGGGTCATTAAAACATTTTTTTAAATGCACAGGAGAACAAAAAGTTCTGAAGAAGAAAATACAGATACCATTTTGAAAGCAAAATCGAATTTGTTTTGGAACAAGAAGTATGAAATGGAGACTTGTGGTTTCATATGCAATCTTTGTGTTCTGCTGTATATGTGGAAATGCTCTTTTTTGGCATTTAATTCCATAATTAAAAATGAAACAAATTTAAACATTTTAAATTAATTAGATCATTTCTACAGAGGGAAGCCCCACTATATTCTATAAACCAAGATAGAAATGTCAGCTGTTATTGTTCATTTGCACTTTTGGTGTGCTGCTGATAATAAGAAATCCTTACAGCCAGGCTCTGTTACTAGATAACACTTTGGGAAAGAATCCAGAATCCTTCGGAAAAAGGCTTTTCTCTTACTTTATTGCCTCTACTTATTTCTAAACTCTGTATGTTGTTTCTCAGTCTTTTATTTTCTTCCATCCAACTGTTCCTCTGGTTAAAATTACATTTTGAAAATTCTGTATCTGTCCCCTGCACTGTTGAAACATGCAGCCCATTGATTGTAAACCTCAAGATTCTTGTCATCAAAGTCAAACCTTAGCTTAGGGATCATAGTCTACTGTGTTCTTAACAATACTAGTAGTATAAAGCTGAGGACCTTAGAAAAATGTATTTTATTTTCTATATAACCAACAAATGGACTTGTATAGCTGTTCCTTTATTTCTAAGTTGTATATTATTCTTTTCTTTCAATGTTCCTGTCTTTAACTATAACAATTAAAGTCAGCCTACTCACAAATCCTGTTTAAACTTGCAGCCCTCAGTGTTGCAAATACTGGCACTTTCTCTGGTTCGCTGTGTTTTCAGAAAGCCCTTTAATGACAAAATGGCATGAGAGCAAGTAGGGATACACACAAACACACACACACACACACACACACACACACACATACACACACACACCCCCATAGTTATTGACAGGCAACTGTGACCATTCTATTTCCATAGTGTTTCATATTTACTATTTCACTTAATCCTTCTAACAACCCTGTGTGAGGGCTGTGCACTGTGGAAGTGCAATTATTAAAATCCCCATTTTCAGATATGGAAATCAAGACTCAGAGAGTTTGTTAAATGAGTGATAAATGACAGAGACAGATTTAGAATCCATGCCTCTGGATCCAAGTGTTCTTTCTACTATACTTTGATTATATTTGCTGTAGTATTGAGAGAGCTACTGGACTTCTGATTTCATTGTTACAGGGAACTCCCAGGTGAGGTCAGTAGCTTCTTTGTAACCTACACCCTTAAGAGTGTTGCCTAGAGCACTTGGAGGTTAAATGACGTGGCCAAGGTCACAGTGTTAAGAGTAGTGTTTGAATTCAGGTTTTCCTGATTTCAAGGCAAACTCTTGATCCATCACACTACCGATTTTTTTTATGTAGTATGTTACATAATAAATACTAAACACATAATATATACTTACATATGCATGTGAGAGGGAGAATTTGAGTATATATTATATATGTTTCTCTGTGTATGTAGGTTTGTATGTATGTACAGTTGTATGTATGTGTATGCAAGAACTACACAGGCATAACTTTTATATAAACATATATGCCCCATACTTCTCACACAACTTCAAAATGTGTTCATAACCAAAAATAAAACTTGCATATTTTTACAGGCACTTAAAGGCAGTACAATGAACAGCAACAGCCCTTTACACAGGGTCTTCACTTGTCAATCTAAAAGTCAGAATGAGCCAAGTTTTTTCCTAGTGCATAAATCATGCCTGGAATACACAAAAAAGTCAGGTAGGGAAAATGAGGAACTTCCAATGTCCTGAAGCAGTACAACAAATATAAAAACCCTTCCAGGATTGGTGTGTTACTCCTCTTGGCAAAAAAGAAGTGTCTGTCCTACCACCAGGGAGGTCTTGGGGAATTCTGAGCCAGAATTCTGAGCACTAAAATGAAGGTAGTCATGCAGTACTGAGGTGCATAAGCCAAATATAATATGAAGTTACTGTGAATAAACTTTAAGCCCTTGCAAAAGTGTGGAGAGGGAGCAGCACCAATTTGCCATCATTTAAAACTTTGCCTCCTGTTTCAGCATCCAGAGAATATTCCCAAGCCATTTTATAAAAGTTGCACAAATCTCAGCAAAAAAATTTACCCTTAGGAAAAAGTTCTCTGGCAAATTCTTGGCTAGAAGCCACTTCTCAAAGGGAGCCAAGATGCCAGCATGGATAAATGGCTCCTCACCCACTAGCCTCTTCTACTCCTAATCTAATTCTAATTAACAGTCACAGTCTGGAACTTGTAAAACATAAAGGAGCAACTATAAAAGCCTCAGAAGTTTGTGGGGAAGAGAAGAGGGGCTGATTTATTTTTTCCCCTGATCTGAACCATACACCCTGATTCTCTTGAAAAAATTCTTTTCAAGCAAGTCAATAAAAAAAAATTGTGTCTGATATATTCCAGACACTGGCATACAAAGACAAAAGTGAAACAATTTTTGGAATCAAGGAGCTTACATTCTGAAGAGATATGTAGATATATAAGCATATACAAAGCATATTTTAAAAAAATGAACACAAGCAAGTTTTATCATCCCACTCTTTCTTGGGCAAAAAGTGGCCACTCAGAAAGGAGTTTATCAGATCCATAGATAAAACCATTTTTTTTGAGAAAAAAACAGAACTAAACCCCACAAGCAAAAAAAGACCAGTTCCATCTGGCCTGAGCAATTTCCTTTCACATTCACCCCAGCCCTCAGTTTATGATGGGGAGATGGGTCTATTTTTTTCTGCCATTTTTTGAGTGCTGCTAAACATTTTAAAAATAATTTCTTTTAAATAATCTATATAGAACAAACAAAACCAGAATATCTAGCAAATATGTAGCACTTTACCTCCTTAAAGCAATTTTCAGTCACTAATTAATTAACCCTTTCCAGACACATAGGAAAAGCTGTTCAGTATTTTTTCTCATGGAAATCTATATCACCAGATTCAAAGCTTAAAGGGACACAAGTGACTACCTAAACCTCATTTTAAACATGGGGAAACTGAGGCATAATGAGGCAAATTGAAACTATTGGCCACCTTTTTTTCGATTTAGTTGTACTTCTCTGGAATTTCTCATCTCTGTTAAGTTTTTATTAAGGTATTACAAGCCAAGTAACTGACTATATGATTGCCTTCAAGGACCAAAGATGATCTTGTCAAAGATTAAGAAGACTTTTTTCCAATATCCATGAATTTCATCATCATCAAATATTCCTTAGCATTTCTCTAGCTTAGACTAGGAATCAGTAAGACACATTCCAATCCCACTCACTTCAGACATTTAATGACTGTGTGATGCTGGGAAGGATTTTTAACTTCTCTGAACCTCAGTTTCCTCCTCTGTAAAAAGAGCATAATGATATATTTTTGTATCTTTCTCATGAAGTTGCTGTGAGCTATTCAAATGTGAGTTATTAGTACCATCACTACCACCACAACCATATAAAATTTAAATAACAACAATAAATCTACTTTGCACACTGTCTTCTATACCATTTAGAACCAATCCCTTCATTGGCCCCTAGGGATTTCCATTATAAATATTACCCTATCCAGAGAAGTATCTATATAAATCCTTTGTTTTCCGGAATCTAAGTCATTTCCCTGACCATGGCAAAAATAATATCCCAACCAGATTCCATGGTAACTTATTTCTAAGAGTCTATGGGAAGGTGCTTTTTAATTTTTTTAATTGAAATAAATTTTATTACTGGTTTCCCCTTGCCTTACCCTCAGAAAACTCATTAGACATAATTCATTCTCTGCTTTCATAATACAATGCTTTTCTCAAAATAGCTGATGCTTGCATCTGGTGATCCTAATCTCCATTAGAGTTTCTCATTGGATATTTAGATGTGCAAATGAGACTCCCCAGAGTCCCTTCAAATGCCCTCCTCTGAATGAGTCACATTAGCCACCTATCTGTCAGCCCTACACCACAATGTCCATTTTCAGCAGGAAGGCACACATTCTCATCTCCACCCTCCTGGCTTCTGGCTTCTTTGGCTTCCTTTAAGTCTCAAATAAAATTCCATCTTCTCCATGAAGACTTTCCCAAAGCTTTTTAATTCCAGTGCCTTTCCTCTGTTAATTATTTCCTATTTATCTTTTATAGAGCTTGTACGTATTTGTTTGCATGTTGTCTCTTCCATCAGGTTGTCTTTTGCCTCTTAGCACCATGCCTGGCACAGAGAAGGTGCTTAATAAAGGTTTATTGATTGATTTCACTTCTACTGCAAAATTCCTTTAGGGTTCTTGGGTGGATACCATCTAGTCTAACTAGTTTACTGTACATCAGTCTAGTTTGTTTATAATTTCCTGTGTAGTGACCACTGTTTGTTCTAATACTGTTTTCTCAACTACTTCAAAAGACAATTTAGAAATGGAGCTCCTCCTCAGTAAAGATTAAAGGTTAAATGAGTCTCTGCTGCTGCCTCCTTGTCATTCCCCCTCCTCTGGTGAACCTTTAAAAAACTCAAGCTGTTGATTCTCTGGCTGTCTTTATCTGATCCTTATTCCTCTTAATACCAGACCAAGAATCAGAAAAAAAAAATGATGTACTGTCAGAGTTAGAACTTTGGAGAGCATATCCAGTCCCTGCAACTTCCTGGTACAAATGCATTTCTAGTTTGCTTCTGATATGCCACAACTCTGCAGCTTCTTTAGACAGCTTCTTTTTTTACAGATAGCTATGATATTGAGTAGGGGGAGATCCATTAATTTCTCAGGTCCAGGTTCCTTAGCTACAGAAGAAGAGGATTGGACTTTGATCTCTATAGTTCCTTCTTATGCTAAACATTTGCAGTTTAACCTTGGTGGTTTTTTGTTGTTATTGTTTTGTTTTTCTTTATGCTTGCACATTTGCAACTCAGGAGTGCCTTATGTCTGTTCTGACAATTTTGTCTGCAAGGGTCTGGTGGAGTCATGAATGACTAATCCTGTGTTGCCTCATGAGTGAAGATGAATGCTATTTCTTTGCTCTATAGCATTCTCTCTAATGGGGAATGTGTGCTTATATGATTATTTTCCAGGACTAAAGCTATTGTCAGTGTTGGTTAAGGAAAATTAAGTATCACAGAAGAAAAGAGAAGGGTCTTCAGCTTGAATTCTGTTCTTGTTTTGAAAAGTGTGAATTGTTACTCTGTGGTTGTTACATAAACATTGACATACCACCTAGGACTTCTGTGTGCATTCCTCAATTCTGTGCCCCGTGTTGAGTATGTGATGTCTTGGAGAAGCATGTTTATTTATCTCTGATGAGTTTGAATGCTAAGACACATACAATTGCTGATTAAGATATAAACCCATTCATCCATTTCAGAAACACGGGTGAAAGCATTCTGAAAAACAATATCAAATTTAGAACAACACTGAAAATAAACAGAAGAACTAGCAGTCAGGTGAAAATGGCTCATTTGCAAAGTAAAAGAATCCAGCAAAAAACAGAGTCCAAACAGATGGGGGAAATAAGTGGCAGATTTTCTTTAAGCATTGGCTTCCTTTTGGAGGAAGCAGTGGTTTTTGCCAGTGTTACAGAATCCATTCTTGCAATGACTTGTTAAAGTATGGAGACAGAGAGGTGTTATCACCATTTTTTTTTTCAGTTAGAGAAATTGAGAGGTAAAGGTAGTTTTGGTGAATTGCACTGAATCTTTGAAGCAAAGCTACAGGTCTTTTCAGCCTAAACTGAAATGATGGAGTCATTGCTTCAAAATGCTTAGAGATGACACTCATTGAGTACAATTATAACCATAGCTGCAGGGAATAATTATGAGAATTTACAATTTCAGTACAGCAAATGTCTCATTGTCCCATTTAAATCAACAACCTTGTGAGGCAGCTAGGGCACTGGGTGTGTGTGTGTGTGTGTGTGTGTGTGTGTGTGTGTGTGTTGTGTACACAGTTCTGTGATTTTGGTTAATGTAGGAAACTTGAAGTATGAAAATTCTTTCAATTAATGCGTATTGGTAACTGTTCTGCAACTTGAGAGTTGAATGGGTCACTAAAAAACTGTAATTCATCAAGTCACACAACATAGCCACTGTGTCTCAAAGGAAAATCTGAAAATCTTCTTGACTTTAAGTCTGTCCCTCTATTCAATATACCATGCTGCCTCTCAGGGTAAGCATTATTATCCTCATCTTAGAGATGAAGACACTGAAAGCAAGAAAAGTTGTGATTGACACATCTCAAATAAGTAGCAGAGTCCAATGGTCCAGCACAAATGCACAAGTTGTATTACACTAGGACACCAAACATATTTCAGTGTACACTTCTCAGCACCAAGAAATGGTCATGGATATCATTTGTAAGTATATGATGATACTGACAGTATTTTCCTAGAATCAACTTGTTAGGATACAACAAGAAATGTGAATAAAAGCTTAGGGTTAACAATTTTGTGATGGTAGGGAAGCCATAATCATGGAGAAGGTGAGATCTGGGAAGTCCTCTCGTGTACTACCTTGGAGGGCAAGTTATATATTACATTCATTCACCACACATTTCTTCAGCGATTCCATATCCAAGGAGATTCTAGGGATGGGGGAGGCATCTTAGGTTCTTATAATTCAGGGGGAGAGATGAGAGGTCATCTAGTTCAATACCTTCCTTTTACAAATAAGGAAACCAAGGGAACAGAAGAAATGACTTGTCCAAGGTCATATAGGTAATAAATAACAGAGCCAGAATTTTAACCCAGGCCTTCTGTCTCCAAAAGCCAGCCTTCTTTACACTATACCACACTAAGGTACCTCTCTATAAACATATGCCTAAGTTACTACAATACACAATATTACATATACATTGAGAGGCACAAACTAAGTGATATGAGAGATCTGAGTAAAGACAGATTATTCACAATATTTGTACTGATAAGGATCTAATCCCTCTCCCTCATGGTACAGGTGAAGCAACTAAAGTCTAGAAAGTGACTGGCCCAAAAATTATGCAGCTAGTTGGTAGCACAGCAGGGACCACAATTCTTGTGCCCTGTGTCTATCTCCTAGTCTAATGCTTTTATCAGAAATAATAATGTTAACAAATGGTTTATATTTATATTCACATAACTTTTTATTACAAGGCTCTCTCTATATATGAATTCATTTGATTCTACTATGCTTTGTCATAGTAATAACCAGTTTTCAATTTCAAAGCAAGTACAGAAACCTGAAATGTAGAGATGTTAAGGTCAGTTCTGCACAAAGCAAAACTTCATGGATTTTCATCTCATCCACTCAAAACAAACAAAAGGCAACCACTGGCTGGAACAAAATCAGATTGAATTCCAATGACAGTTCCCTCAAGTTCCCCTCAGATTGTTTACTTACAGACCTATTAGGCTGGAAAGAATCACAAGAGGTCATTGAGCCAATCCCCCTGCCTCCAGCAAGTTTCATATTTAAACAAACCTCACACAGAGAATGACCTCCCTAAGTGGGAAAAAATATCTACAAAAGTAGCAAAGTGCACATAAGCATCACTACTTGCTTTGCTCATTGTTCGCTAAAACATCTAACAACTAGACTAGAAGAAACCCTTAAAAGAAAAGGGGAGGAGGAAGGAACCAAGACGATCCAATCAATACCTATGTGGCCCTCAGCAGCCCCCAAAGGGCCTTGCTTCTGAGAAGAGGCATCACTACTCTTCACAGAAACCCCCCATCAGGCCCAGGTCTTTCTAGGTAGTCAATTTCAACGATCCTACAGCAGTGCAAACTTCCTGCTGCTTTGGATTAAAAAGATCTCTTCAGCTTCTCAAGTTAGCCAAGCTGTGCCCAATCAATGCTCATTATAGGAGGCTTTTGGCAACTGAGAGAAACTCAAAGAGGTAGGCTGGGATTGTTAACCCAACCTGACACAGAACACTAGATCATAGGGCAGTCTGGGTTGAGGAGAAAGGAAACAGGTTTCATCAAAAGTGGCCAAGTCAATGTGGGAGTTTTCAATTGAGGGTGGGGTTGGGGGAAGGGTGGAGAATCTTATTCTTTCAGTTCTTTGTAAGATGCTTCCTAGTGAGACTGGAGAAGTCTATGAAAAGGAATAAAGACATTTTAATGAGAATCAATTGAAAGTAAGTTTATAAGTGGTAGCTGAGATCCCTAACAAGTTCTAGAATTCCTTAGGTCTGGGAAAGAAAAAAAAAGAGTTGAATTAAGAAATGATTAATTTGTATTGATATATTACTTAATATTAATTACTTAGTATATATTATTAATACACAACACTAAAATCTTTATTTTCTTCAAATTATTTTCCTTACAAATGTATACACACATTACTAGTTGGCATTAACTTTTTTTCTCTTTAGATCAATTTTTTAGGAAATGTAATTGCCAAAAAGCAAATTGCTACTGTTTTTTTAAACTGAATTCCACAATAGTGGTTTTTTTTCTTTTTCAAGGTGGTTTCTCATTATTTACTAAAAGATCCAGAGGGCTTAAAAGAACCAGGAGAGTTCATTGAGGTCCCTTTGCCTATCGATAATACCCTATTTAAACAAGTCTCGGGCAGACTGGAGAGCCCCGAAGTGTTCTAAAACTTAAAGTTCTATCCTAAGTTCTAGAACTGCCTTGGTAATGAAGCATTAGACTGGGGTTATAAGAAATAAAATTTGTCCTTTTGTCTGGGTGGGAAACATCTGACTGGAGGACAGAGTAGTGATGATGGACTTATCAGGAACCTGGGCTTCTTCCCTGCCCTAAAACTTTTTGCCCCTCCCACTTTCTCTAGGCTATTCCCCCAAATCACCTTTTGGTCTAACAGCAGAAAATTCCCAGCCACTATTAAAGGAAAAACAAAATATAACAAACTATGCAAGGACTTGGCAAAATAGACAATTCTATCTACTGCTGTCATATCTACTTCTACTTGGAAAGGGGCCCTTCAGTTTTGACTAAGAGGACTTCTTTTGCAATTGTAAAAATATTTGGTCACTGCCCTTGTCTCTTGCCCTTGAACAGAGAGTTGTCATTATTGCTGTCGTTTTTAATCTTACTCTGATAATAAATTCCTCCACTTGAATTACAAATACTCCTCTTTTCTCCTTTTTTTTAGTCCTTTAAATCACACCCCTTCTTTCTTTATCCCTCCTTCTTCTGTGAAATGTTTTGCTTATCTATCCTAAGTTCCTGTAAAATGTTATGTAGTTTAAGACAGCCTGAAACATTACCAAAACCAAATGTGTATCCTATGAAACTGGAGTTGCTATCACTGATATCAGCTAGAGAGTGAAATAGCTGGAGAGGCAGAAGACAGGAAGATCTGAGTTCCAAGCTGACCTCAGACATGCATCATCTGTGTGACCCTGCATAAGTCACTTAACTGCTCTTTTCTCAGCTGTAAAATAAGGATATTAATAGCACTTCCCTAACAGGGTCATTGTGAAGATTAAATGAGATATGTGTAAGGCACGTAGTCTGGTACCTGGCACATAGTAGGTACTTAACAAATGATTGTTTCATTCCTTCCTCAGAATACTAATACATTTCTTTGCTTTCACTTTGTCCTTACAGTCATCCTGTCCCTGTTGACAGATGTATCTCTCCTGAGTGACCCCATTTCTCTTCCTAAGGAAAATTCCCTAAGAGTCACTTACCTAATAATCTTGGAAAAGTTAACCTGGGAGAACTTTTCATAAAAGTTAGGATTATCCCCTCACTTTACCAGTAAAGTATGACAGTGTACTATCACATTTTATCTTCCCCAATTTATCTTTCATTATGTAGTAATGTCAGTGGTAATTACCCCTTATAGTAGTCAGGTGTCTCCTCACTGACTGCCAAATATTGCCATGGTCATCCCAATTTCACACTTTTGTGCCTGCTTTTCCTTATTTGAAACCTATCCTCAAGGTATAGCTGGAGTCATCATCTCCAAGATACTCTACAAGGAGTCATACTCTTGCTTCCACTTTCCCTACTTTGTATTATCTTTTCGCACCTAATTTGCCTTTTAATGATAAATAAATAAAACATTTCAGGAAAGACATGTTGAACATGAAACCATAAAGAAGAAAGCTATGGCTGAATATGTTAAGAAACTAACTGGCATCTTGAAGTCAAAATTAAATGGAAGAACATATTTAAATCAATTAACACATATATAATATCAATCTTAATGCAAAATTTCAGAAGTGTAATACATATAACAGATTTAGAAAATATTCTAATCAAAACTGATATAATATTGATAAAGCACAGGAATCATCATTGAAGCGAGCTATAAAAGACTAACATTTCCTCACCAAAAAAAGTAAGAGAGTTGATGGACATTCTCAGAACACACAAAAGTCCTTCAGGAAGGAACAGATATCACTTCAAGGCTGACAAAAGGTGTATTGCATTTGACTTGTTGAATATAATCTAGAGTGATTTACCTCCTATTGGAGCCATTAATAGGATAAGATTGAAAAGGTGAATTCAAAGGCACTCTATAAGACTTCCAAACAAATACAACCAATATATAAAGGGGAGGGGTGTGTGCAACAAATTGCTGTATCACATTGTTTTTGGTAACATAGGCTTCTGTTATGGCAATTCAGGACCAAGTCCTTACAATTCAGGATCATAAATTATATATAGGAAAGGCTTAGTCTTAATGAGCCACATTAATCAATGCAGATTATGCAAGAAAATGGTAGAAACTGTGCTTTTACTGCTGACTTCAAAAGTTAGCACCTCCAAATATTTACCAAAACATGAAATAATGGCAAGAATCATAACAGTAGAAACTCATTCCTTTCCACAGCCTGACAGACAACAATCCCCATTTCATAAATATACACTTTAAAATGTCCCTGACAACTAAGCTTATCAACTATACCAGAACTAAGCCACTGTCAGAGACCAGACTATTGCCCACTGAATTTTCAGTGCTGAACTTTGAATAATGGGATGAGTTCAAATCTTGACTCTATCAATTAAGACTTTGTGAACTTAAACAGGACACTGAACTTCTATGGATAAGGTTTTCCTAAAAAGTAAAATGTGGGATTATACTACATTATCTCTATACTTCCTTCCAGCTCTAGACATTAGGGGAGCAAGAATGATAGGGGTCTTCAAGCATTTCAAGGTACATCAAGTGAAAGAAAGATTAGATGTTGTACTTGGGGCCAGAGATCAGAAAATATCAGTGGGAGATAGTGTAAAGATGTGCATTTAGAGGAAAATTTATTAATCATGAGATATATCCAAAAGTGGAATGGGCTGTCTCAGGCCGTAGAACATTTTCCCTCACTGAAGGTATTTAAGCAAGGGCTAGATGGCTACCCAATCATTATATAACAGAAGGAACCTATCTCAGGAAACAAGCTGGCCAAGATGACCTCTGACATCTCTTCCAGCACTGAGATTCTATGACTCTCTGAGGCAGTGGGTTACTCTGTTCCCTGTCACTAGAAATACTCAAATGTAAGCTGAATCACTGTTTTCTGGTGATAAAATGGAAAGAATTTTTGCCTTTGTGGAAGGTATGATTAAAGAACCTATCAACTGAGCCATGGCTAGCAATGTTTGTGGTTGTAGCAAATTACACAAATGTGACCTTAAATATTTTTGGGTTTACTAACCCAGAAGAGATTAACTTCTGCATGGCCCCAGAGGGAGGGGGAATGGTATGGAATGGGTAATTCAGTAACTTCCAATTTCAACTAATTATTCTTTCTAACTCATTGATAAGTGTAGTTGTTTCTATGTGGCTTAAATGACTGTGAATATTATCAGAATCTTCTACATTTCATTGCCCTAGGGCAAAGCTTCTGATTGCCCCCCCTCCCTCAGTTATGGCTTTTCTTCTAAGATCCTTTCCAACTCCAAGATTTTGATTTATATAGTATTTTTACATGTATTATCTCATTTGATCTCATGATAATAAACTTATGTGATGCCTAGGAAAAGCATCATTTTATCTCCATCTGAAAGATGAAGAAACTTAGGTACATAGAGTTAAGTAATTTGTTTACTTAGTTTTTGTATGTCAGATCCTAAACTAGAACCCAAGAATCCTGACTCTCAGCTCTTTCCTGGACCATAGTTATTCATTTACTCCCAAGATTCCTTAGCAATTTCAACTATACTTGAAAACATTAATGATCATCTTAACTGAACTAAGAAGGTTGTTTTCTGAAGCCTGATGGGAGATATTTGGAACTCTCTGCGGCTTTGCTTTTTAAGGGAGAGAAGTGTAGAGTGATTCCCAGAGGCAGCACAGGATCTAAAAAAAGGTAAATAAGGAACTCTGAAGGGTGACCCCTTATCCCTGATTGCTACTTCCAATGTTCTCCAAAATAATGAGGGATCTAGAAATAGAAACAGAACCAATCAATTATACATTCTATTAATTAGTCTGAGCTGAACCTGGTTTGAATGCAAACTTCCCAATGAGCTTTTGGGTCCCTCACTAGACCTTAAACAGCAAAATAAATTGCTGGAGAAAAGGGCATTTAAGATAGCCCAAGTTAGACAAGTGTCACATTTACATAAGGAGAACAAATAGTGAGAGTTGAGCATTTTTCTTGGGTTTTTGTCTGTAATCAAAGACCAGGCTCCTGATTTCTCCTTTGCTACCTCAACAATTGATGTTATTATACACATTACATCTCCACTTAAGGCATCTCTGATGTTTAATTATGTTGACAGGAAAAAAAAATAGAATGCTGACCTTAGGCTTTTAACAGTTAAGATAGAATGAGGAAACAGTAGCAGCCTGAAAGAAACACCTACACGATGCAAGTGTCCCTTTCCAAAATTTCCTCATCTTTCTTTGCCAAAGGCACTCAAACAATAATCATCCAAAAAATACATATGATTTGACTACCTATCATAACAGTATTTCATTTTTTGATGCCTTAAGTTTTTCAAAGATTATTTCCTGGGAGGTTGGTGCTATAAGTTTTCTTCTTCCAATTTTACAAATGAGGGAATCAAGGTCTGAGGTTTGGCTAAGGTCATGTTGCCAGCAAGTGATTCAAACCAGGGTACCCTAACTCCTGGCCCAACACTCTTCCTATTATACAATGCTAGCTCACTTTGTGTCCCTCACTCTTAATTTTTAAGGAACCTCTTTAATTGCTTAACTAACACTCATCTGTTTTGTTTGTTGGTTTGTTTTACCTTTGGTATAGGTGGTCAACTCAACATGTCAAGTCAACAAGCATTTATTAAACATTGTGCCAGGCACTGGGCTAAGAACTGGGGATATGAATGTAAGCAGAAAGACAGAAAGTACATAAATGATATAAAAGGAGAACTGGACTTGAGTCTGATGATCTCCATTTCAATCCCAGTCCCAATTGTTACTAATCATGTGACCTTGACCATATGATCCTAAGTAAGTTAGTTAACCTTTCTGAGCCACATTTCCCTCAAGTATATTATAGAAATAATTCCAATTACCATCAGTGCATAATGCATTGTCAAAAATGTGCCCTTGTATACTGCTAATTGTTGCATTATTCCTGGACTTTCCCCTTCTCCTCGGGGTTGGGGGAAGTAGAAAGGTAAAAGGTATCGGTTTCATTTCATAAAAATCTGCTAAATTTCCTGCTTCTGTAAAAATGTGTATAGAATGTTGATTGTGAAGAAGCAAGTGGACACAATTTGGTTAATAATACTTGGTCAATAGAGGAAGGTCTGACAGTAATGCTCACTCACCACAGGAAGTTGGCACACCCAACCCCTGTTCTATACACATTTGCTTAAAATATATTATTTACCTCACAAGGTTTTTATGAGAAAATGCATTAAAAATCTAGAAGATTATAGAAATAAAAATTATGATTATTATTACTATTACAACTATTAATATGATTATGACTCCAACTCCTCCTGCTACTACAATTACTACTACATTCTGTGGGCTTAATACTGGAAAAAGTTTGTAGTTTATTTTCTTTGTCATCTGACCTGATCATCTCATTCTTTGTCCTCAGCTTTCATCTGTCCTCATATAGATCCTATATGGGTTTGAGGGCAGAAGTAATTGAGGGAATGGTGTGAGTCCTAGGGACATCCCCCATTTGGTCTAACATTGCTTAAGGATGCACCATCCTATGTGCTTCTAAACAAGAAGAGATTCTAGTGGGAATGCCTTCTAAAGCCAGACCTAACACCTCCCACAGTTGTGAAATCACTGAATTTTCTTTCCCCATCTTCAGAATACTGTGTTTGGATATTTCCATGAATCAAGCCTATGCATAGAAAGATCAATCTAGGAACAGAAAAAAAAAAAACTTTCAACACCAAAAATACTGTATTCAGGAAATGACAACTTCTTAATACAATTGAGATTAATTATATTGTTTCTACAAAGAAAATGGAATCCTGCCACTTGAATATCCCATCATACATTTCAAACTTGCAGTAAAGGCTCAAAGTTGGTAGACAGTAGACACGTACAAGAGAAACACCCTGACATGCATTTTCTATAGCAAAGTCTGCTTTGATTCATCAAAAAGGAACATCAATCTTTCCCTTCTATGTTGATCATTTCCTTCTCCATGTTTATTATTTTTGCACACCATGTTATTGGTATTGTGAAATTGAGTCTCATAATCTCCACCACTACCTCCATGACATAATACAAATTAGAAGGCAAATGTTGAAAGGCAGTGGCAACATGAAATCATGAACTGAGTGATAGACTTGGCCTCAGGAACACCAGCACCAAAATCCTGCCTCTGATTCATACTAGCTATAAAGCCAAAGGAAAAAGATTGTAACCTCCCTGAGCCTGTATTGGTTCCTAATGACATAGTATTGCTATAAGAGAGACAGGTGACAACGTGGTTAAATCTCATCAAAAACTTGATGATTTTATATCAGTTTCAGTAATTACTACTAACCACATATTGTTTGTTGTTTTCTCCCTGGTAGACAGTCAATTTAAGATTTCTCAGAAAAGAGATACGAAACTGCTCATGCATCTACCTGATGCAATTCTCTCCCCACCATTGTCCATACTTCATCCACTTATCAAAGTGATCCTTCTAAATAAGGCACCATTCTGACCACATCACTTCTTTATTCAATAAATTCCACTGTCTCCCTATCGTATATGTATTTAGACATAAATCTGCACATATAAATATATGTATATTTATTTCTCTATATAATATTGGTATAAAATCTTTCTCTTATCAAATTTAAGAGAAGAAATTTGTCATAATAAATAGAGAGATGCCCTTGTATTCAAGAAGATCTGGGTTGAAGTCCTTCTCCTGAATATATTACTACAGGCAAGTCCCTTCAACCTCTTAACTCACTGAGTAACTGTCCAGGATGATAAGTCACAAAGAACTTCTATACCTCCACCAGTGGGTAGTTCCCAGTGAAATCACATATCCTGACAAAAAGAAAATAAAATTCAAATTTAAGAACAGTGGTACATATTTGCTGATCCAAAAAGGATTGGAGATTTGATAAGGGAAAGAAACTGAATTCTGATTACAATGAGGCAAAACTTCATTAAAAAATTCCTCATGTTCATTTCCCCTTACAAATAATATTTAGGCTTCATGTTTCCAACCCAAGCAGATCATTTATCCATATCTCCAAGGAGACAGGGCAAGGGGGCCTCTTTGGCAGATGAAAGGTCAAGGGAGCTAATGAGCTCTCTGGTATCAGTAGAAGGACTCTTCATAGATGGTGCAGGCTGCCATTTTGTAACAATGTGTGAAGAAATGAAAAGATAACATTGCCATTAGAAGAAGTAAGGGGAAATGAAATGCAAAATAATCTCATATAAACTCTTGGTGATATGGCAGAATTGAGGACCTCAGACAGGCATAATAATAATAATTCACATTTCTATAGGACATGAATATTTGCAAAGTGATTGTCTCATAACCTTGGCTATAGGTAGTGTGAGTGCTATTATCCCCACCTAATAGTACAGGAAATTGAGAATGAAAAGTGAAGTAACTCATACAGCATCAAATTTCTAATACATAGAAAGCTGAAATTCAAACCCAGGTCTCCTAAATTGAGGTCTAGTGTGCTTATCATTAGACTCCTGCTGCAAGCACATGAGTATATTAGAATAGTAGTCAAGAGATCAAACATGAAACTAAATCAATGGATGCATCTCTTCTTAAAGTTCTTTAAGAGATAGAGTCAAACAGTAAACTAAAGCTCTCCTTGTGCTGAACCATTGTTTCCATCTGTAAAGGAGAAAGAAATGGCAAACCACTCCAGTATGTTTGCCAAGAAAACCCCATGGTCATTATGGTCCACAGGGAAGAGTCAGATGTGACAGAACAACTGAATGACAGCAACTAGGCAAAAAATCTAAAATCATAGGTAGACATAGAAACAAATAGATATGTCCATTTCTTTAGATGATAGATAGATACATAGATACATAGATACATAGAGCTAGATGTACACGTACATACATGAAATTTTAAATGCTTCCTCTTGTTTAGTTGGTGGGAAAAAGGGTTCAAACTGGAGTCCAGGGCAACTAAAGTACATGTTTTTGATAAATTACAGGTGTTTGAATAAAGAGAAAGAATATAGATACTTCAGTATTAAGAATAGAAAATAATCCTAAGTATGAAGACTTCAGGGGAACTAGTCAAGGAATTTCCCCAAAAAAAAGTTGTACCACTACAACGATGTGTGCCCTTCCCCCAATTTGTAGAAGATGAAAGTACTTTGAACTTTCCAAAGTGGTGCCCCCATCCCACACATGTCAGATAATAATACCTAGCTTACTATATGCCTGGGCACTGTACTAAGCATTTTACAGAAGTTATTTAATTTAATCCTCTCAACAGCCACAAAAGGTGGGTACTATTATCATTCCCAAGGTCAAGTGCCTTGCCCAGGATCACACAGCTAGGGGCTATATTTGAACTAGATTCCTCCTGACTCTATCTACTTGTACCACTTAGTTACAAATGCTCCCATTCATTGTGAAGCCAGGACAATGAAAGGAACAATAAGAACTAGAGCAACAAAAAAGTCCTTTTTCTGGATAGAGCATCATCCCTGAAGTCAGGAGGACCTGAGTTCAAATGTGGCCTCAGACCAAGCACTTGATACTTACTAGCTGAGTGACCCTGGGCAAGTCACTTAACCCCAATTGCCTTAAAAAAAAAAAAGAAGTCCTTTTGCCTGGCTGAAGTTTCATTTCATCCAACATTATGATACTTATCTTAGACAATATCTTTGATCCTGGCATTAGGACGCAGTTAAAAAATTCAGCAGGACTTTCTTTCTGGGTGATTTTGTACTTCAGAAACTCAGTCAAATTTTAAACATAAAACATATTTGCCAAAGATGCTATGTCCTTAATTCTAGCTCTATCCTAAGGGTAAGCCAATCCAGAATTTATTTGATATTTTCCCATGCTTATCATCATCATCATTATCATCAAATATTTATTGTGTCTACATCATACAAGACACTACACTAGGCTTTGAGAATATAAAGAAGGATGAAACAGTGATTGTAATTAAGTAACTTAGAATCTTGGTGGGGAGATGGGATATATACATTAAAAAGATAACTAATGATATATAGTAGGATCAGATAAATATCGAATAAATGAAAATGGAAATAGCTGCATGGGAAGGTATATCAAGGGGCATAGCAGTGCTTGGATAAGACTTCAAGGGAACTTTGAGCCAGGTTTTGAATGATAAATAATCCCACCACATACTGTTTTGTGAAAACAGCTTGTGATCTTACACTGACAATTCCTTTTTCATATGAGCGATATATGGTCCACAGATGAAGAGGCCATGGCATTATTGACATTTAATGTGTGTGATCATTTATTGGTCACCTATCTATTCTGCTGTTGTTCAGTCACTTTTGAGTCATGTCAGAGTGTTCATGACCCCATTTGGGGTTTTCTTGGCAAAGGTACTGGAGTTGTTTGCCATTTCCTTCTCCAGCTCATTTTACAGATGAGGAAACTGAGGCAGACAGCATTAAGTGATTTGCCAGGGGTCACACAACTAGTAAAAAAATACCAAATGGTGTCATGAAGAGTTGGACAAGGTGGAACAAAAACAAAGCAGACAGCTTAACTGTTGAGTTAACTCTCATTGGACGCATCAGTGTCCTCTGAGTTGGGTAAGTTGCATAAGTGCAATCACCCTAGAAATGGAAGGGAAAACCTGTTATCACCTGAGCATTTTTAAACTTTAAGTGAAAGGCCTGGTCATGTTTCTCATGTAGTATCATAGAGGAGTCCAACTGCCCATTTTTAATGCTAATTAAACCAAGTAGTTTCAACAAGCATAAACTAGTGTCAATCTATTACTGTCAACAAAGTAAAATTGGTTCTTTCCTTCCAGTAGTTCAAAAGTAATCAAAAAGGTTTGAGAATCTAACACTCATATCCAATTCCACTTTTGTCTGGGTCAAGTGAAATCATCTCTCCAAAAACACTTTCAATGTTTTTAGAACAAATTTCCTGACATTAATTACTTATTTAATAAATTCATGTAGCAGTTTCTAAAATATATACATATATAATCCATTGTATAATAATATATATGTATACACTATGTGTATATAGTGTGCAAAAATGTGTGTATATATGTGTGTATATCAAATATGTATATGTATATACATATATATCTATCAAATGAAGTACCATCTCTTTAAGAGAAAATGGGGTTATTGATTAATTGATTAAATCCTGCACACAAATGTCAACTTAAGCACAAGTGAGGAAACAGTATTGAATGTTCATAATTCAAAAGCCAGAACACCACGCTACATGGTTTCATTATTACCATTTCCTATTTTAATGAAAACATAGCATTCCACTTTGTTGGACTAATTTACACTATATATCAAAACTATATTAAACTCTCTAATATTACTATAAGAGAAATTGCAACACGTGTGAATTGCAAAATATGGCCTTATTCCAAAGCTGTGAAATTAGCATTCCTGCCCTGTGACAAAGATTGTTAGTCTGCGTTTACAGTCATAGCAGATTTCTGGTTCAGAGGAACCTGAAGAGCATTAAGTTACTTTACCCCCTTGTTAGCAAAAATTGCTTGTCTGAAAGCCTGCCTGAATGATTTGAATGTTTTCTTCAGCATCCCAAGCTGCTGGGAGTTTCATGATAATGTGTGAATTACTGGCAGGAGATCTGAGTGTGTTGTTTGTTTGGGTTTTTTGTTTTTGTCTTGTTTTGTTTTTTTGGCTGAATCTCAGATATGACAAAGTCTTTTAGCTCCTTTTAATGACAGAACAAAGGATTGATAGAATCTTGAGTAGAATAATTAAAGATTGAGAAAGAAAACCTGATCTCTTGTTTAGGGTTTTGAAGGGACCCACCCTAAGTAGCTCAGAGGATAGAGTTCTGGGCCTGCAGTTATGAAGATCTAAGTTCAAATCTGTCTTCAGTCACTTACTAGTTATGTGTCTCTGGGCAAGTCACTAAACACCTGTTTGCCTTAATCTACTGCAGAAGGAGTTTGTTCCGGTATATTTGCCAAGAACACCCCAAAGGAGCCATGAAGAGTCAGATACAACTGAATAATGACAGCTGTACTAACTAGAAAATCTTCCCTTTTTCTCTGCTTCTCTAAGAGAAAGTTATGAGATAGAACTCTCTGATATATCACCAGATCATTGATTTAAGGCTGGGAGGGTCCTCAGCGGCTATCTAGCTCAGGCTCCTCAGTTTAAAGATGATCAAGTTAAATAAATTGTCCAAAGTCACCCAAGTAATATGTGACAGAAGAAGGATTTGAACTTAGGCCCTCTAACACCAAAATCAGTATTCTTTCCACCATGTTTGCACTAGCATTCTTTCCAGGATACTTCAAGAACTTCCTGAGCCTACTCCCTTCTCTGGACATCATGTTCTAAGCCCATTAAATGTCTTAAAGATAATCTAGCTTTAGCCCAATCTTGTATTTTGTGTTAGGTGGTCCACTAATAATAAGGTATTTATTTAACCATGGAACATACTGCCTGTGACAATATTTATTCTCTGTTTTCTGAAGTCTGGAAAATGGGGTGTTCTTGATTTTTAAAATGTTTGATTACTTACCAAGCTAAATTTTTGTACTTGGGCACATAATTACTCCATAGAGAAAAACTACAACAAAAACCAGGTCAGGATATTTCTTTCTCAGCTCCAAACTACACAGGAGTAGCCATAATCAAAACTCTACCCTTCTCTCATCATCATAAAAACTTCTTCCACAACCAAATCTGTTGTTCTTGCTCTGCCCAGCTTGGCAGCCAACCTAAGAAGACAAAGATAACTGTGCTTTTTTCTGGCCTGTGCTGCCTTGGTTCAAACAGTAGAGAGAAAAACTTACTGCTTTCACATCTTTAGATCTTGGGTTTCATGATTATACTCTTCACAAAGCTATCTGTCCCTTCCAAGGCAATTTGTCCTTTTGGGATCTCCCAGAAAACATTAGAAAAAAAAAATGAACCTGTAGGCAAAGCTTCTTAGTTCTGAAGGGCCCAAAGGTACATTGTTTATGCTGCCAGTGTTATTTTTTACCTAACCTTTCAATTTATCTTTCTATTTTCTATTTAGGCTCATCACTGAAATTGTTCAGGATGGATATTTATTAATGAGCATTGGAATGACATTGGAAGTGATGCTTGTAGGCTGTAGAGTCAAATATTTACCTTCTTTTCTTGCAAGAAACTGAACACTTAAAATACAGTATCTGTCTGGCAGGCTTTACTTCCTCTTCTCCACTTTTCCAAATGTTTCCATCCTTGAAGGCCAATAAAAAATTTTTCACCTTGTCCACAAAGTTCCCAACTTCATGACTCTCCTATGCCTCAGAAATTCTGTACCATTCAGTATTAATTATTACCTTGGATTCCAATTTAACTTCCTGTATGTGTCCTGATAGCCAGATTATGAGTATCTTCATGGCATGGGCCATGCCTTATCAACTAATCAACAAGCTCTTATTAAACCCCTACTATGTGCTTTACACAGTGGGATAAACAGTAGGGAAACAAAACCAAAACTGAAACTCTCTGCTGTCATGGGTATTCAAAACATACATGCACACATGTATGTCATGTGTATATATGTGTATGTCATTCATTTACAACAACATATATGATTTATCAATATTAAAAAATATATGGATGCATCATAGGGAAGATGGCATTCTTGTAAATGATGATTTTCTTCTGCAGTCCTTTCCTATGATCATTTATTTACCAGTCTGTTCATTCAACAGATATTTATTGAACAATTATGACGTACTCAGTGCTAAGAACTAAAGGAGAAACAAAGAATAAAGCTTTCTCATCTTCTTATATAATATTCCCACTTTTGCACTCTATGGTCCAGTCAAATAAACTTTCTTGCTTTTCCTCACACAAAATATTCCACCACCTGTCTCCAGACCTTTGTACTGGCTGTCTTTAGCATAGCTACAAAAGATATTGTGAAGATATAATTGAAGGTACTTAATAAATGATTAGATGGGAGAAGTAAGAAGATGGATTTTTTTTCCCCCTCATTCTCTTTGTTACTCATACTACAATTGCCTTGACTTCCACGTCTCAGCTGCTAAAAATATGGGATTTCTTATTTGACTTCCAAAGATCCTCTGGCACGCTAAAGGAAATCACAAACACTATTAAACTACAATTGTTTTGACTTCCATGTCTCAACTTCTAGAAATACGGAATTTCTTATTTGACTTCCAATAATCCTCTGGAACTTTAAAGGAAATCACAAAGACTATTTTTGGAATTATTATTTAAATTGCTATTATTGTATCTTATTCCATATTCCTTACATTTTTTTTTACAATTCCTTAGATACAACTATAGCTCTAAGAGATTATAAATTCTATGGGCATCACAAGCTTTCCTGTCAGTGTTTGAGGAATATATTTAGGCTTGATTTTGAATTATAATCAAGTACCTTGGAATTAGGTTCTTGAAATTATTGATTATGGTGGCATAGCAAGAAATAAAAAGTAAGAGAAGCAAGAGGAGTATGAGGAGGAAAAGGAGAAAAAAAGAAGAAAAAGAAGAAGAAAGCTTTGAGATTCAATTATTCTGTAAACCAAACTATTTGAGCTATTGTTCTACCACAATGATTACAGTTTCTATGCAACATAAATAAGCATCATACAAAAAGAAATGATGAATAACTATTTTTGAACACAATATTGCCTGGGATTGTGCTTGCTTTATGCCATAATGTAACAAAATAGATATAAGGTAAGGTTGCTACTGCCCCAAAATAAATCATTTTATTATCTCCCGAAATTGAATGATTTTGAGAATGTATTGTTTCTTTCAGTTTTCTGGCTAGTGAATCTGTGACAAGACTATCCATATTTTAGAGTTCTGCTTACAGTCTTCAACAATTAAAAGGAGTTTAGGCAGACTAAGGACCTAGCTATACATATGGAAGCGACAGAACTATAAGCCCTTATTTTCATAATAATAGCTAGTATTTATATGGCACTTGAATATTTGCAATATATACTACATGTTGATCCTTACAACAACACTGGGAGGTAGGTGTTATTATTATCCCCATTTTATAGATGAGGCTTATGGAAGTGAAATGTTTTGCCCTAGCTCACACAGCTAGTTAGTTTCTGAGATGGGATTTGAACTCCAATTTTCCTAACTCCAGGTCCACCACTACATCCACTGCACTATCTAAGCTGCCTCTTTTCATTTATGATATCACAGACATCATATTTACTATCATCACACTGTATTTTGTAACTGAGACC
The DNA here is from genome assembly GCF_003287225.1 of Phascolarctos cinereus. Lineage (NCBI taxonomy): Eukaryota > Metazoa > Chordata > Mammalia > Diprotodontia > Phascolarctidae > Phascolarctos > Phascolarctos cinereus. The sequence goes on from NW_027555847.1 coordinate 370,252,196, forward strand.
AGAATCTTCAAAAAGAACTATAACAAGGTATAAATTGTGTGTGTGAGTGTGTGTGTGTATGTGGATAGGCAGCTAGGTGATATATTGAATAGAACACCAGGCCTGGAGCGCGGAGGATCTGAATTCAAATCAAGCCTCAGACACTTGCTGTATGACCCTAGGCATGTCACTTAACTCTGTTTGCCTCAGTTTCTTCATCTGTAAAATAAGATGGAGAAGGAAATGGCAAACCACTCCAGTATCTTTGACAAGAAAACTGAAATAGGGGGGTGGAGCCAAGATGGAGGAGTAAAAGCAGCGACTTGCTTAAGCTCTCCCCCAAACCCCTCCAAATACTCATAAAAAATGGCTTTAAACAAATTCTGAAGCAGCAGAACCCACAAAAAAACAGAGTGAAACAAATTTCCAGCCCAAGACAACCTGAATGATTGATCAGAACGGTGTATCGTGCCGGGCTGGGAATGCAGCACAGTGCAGCATGGGTGCACAGGCCCCAGCGAACCTGGAGCAGGCCTCAGAGGAGTGAATCACAGGCAGCTGTGGAGGTTTCCAGACTCCTCAATCCACTAATGCTGAAGACAACTTGGAAGGTCAGTGGGAAAAGTCTGTTTCTGTCAGTGCTAAGAAAGGAAGGCGGAGTCTCAGCTCCATTCCCCAACAGCATGGCCCTGGGGGGGTGGGGGGGCAGCTGCTTCCCAAGCTTCCAGCCCACAGACTGAGGGGGAATCCAGTGGATGATCAGAGAGGGATTGCAGGGATCTCTTTGCCAGTACTGAGGCAGGAATCTCTTGCTTTGCCCGTGTTTGGATCTGGGTCACAGTTCTGGGTGGCAGTCCTGGGGTGAGGAGGAGCGCTGGCTTGGTGGAGCTTGTAGTGGCTGTGCAGAGAAACCCCTCCTCACAGTTACAGGACACAAGGGAACACTTGTGGTCACAGGCCAGGAAAGGAGTAAACACCTCACCCCTTATCATACCACCTTGGAAGAACTGAAAATTTACAGGTCCCTACAAGTATCTCTGAAAACAGCTGTACAACCCCCTGAAGCTTGGGACAGTACATTCTCCACGCTGGAAGCAGACTCTTACCTTAACAAAGAGTTTAAAACTCAAGTAATTGTCTGGGATCATGAGCAAGCAGCGCAAAAAGAGTGAGACTATATTATCAAAATATACAACCAGAAGAAGACAACAAAGTCAAAGCTCCTACATCCAAAGCCTCCAAGAAAAATATGAATCAGTCTCAGGCCTTGGAAGAGCTCAAAAGGGATTTTGAGAAGCAAGTAAGGGAAGCAGAGGAAAAAGTAGAAAGAGAAATGAGAGTGATGCAAGAAAATCATGAAAAACAAGTCAACAGCTTGCTAAAGGAGACCCAAAAAAATACTGAAGAAAATAACACCTTAAAAAATAGCCTAACCCAAATGGCAAAAGAGGTCCAAAAAGCCAATGAGGAGAAAAATGACCTCAAAAGAAAAATTGGCCAAATGGAAAAGGAAGTCCAAAAGATTAATGAAGAAAATACTTCCTTAAAAATTAGAATAGAGCAATTGGAAGCTAGTGACTTTATGAGAAATCAAGAAACTGTAAAACAAATCCAAAAGAATGAAAAATTAGAAAACAATGTGAAATATTTCATTGGAAAAACAACTGACATGGAAAATAGATCCAGGAGAGAGAATTTAAAAATTATTGGACTATCTGAAAGCCATGATCAAAAAAGAGCCTAGACACCATCTTTCAAGAAATTATCAAGGAAAACTGCCCTAATATATTAGAACTAGAGGGCAAAATATAAATGGAAGGAATCCACAGATCTCCTCCTGAAAGAGATCCCCAAAGGAAAACTCTTAGGAATATTATAGCCAAATTCCAGAGTTCCCAGGTCAAGGAGAAAATATTACAAGGTGCCAGAAGGAAACAATTCAAGTACTGTGGAAACACAATCAGGATAACACAAGATTTAGCAGCTTCTACATTAAAGGACCACAGGGCATGGAATATAATATTCCGAGGGCAAAGGAGATAGGATTACAACCAAGAATCACCTACCCAGCAAAACTGAGTATAATCCTTCAGGGGAAAAAATGGTCATTCAGTGAAATAGAGGACTTTCAAGCATTCTGATGAAAAGACCAGAGCTGAATAGAAAATTTGACTTTCAAATACAGGACTCAGTGGAACATGAAGAGGTAAACAGGAAAGAGAAATCATAAGAGACTTATTAAGATTGAACTGTTTACATTCCTGCATGGAAAGATGATATTTATAACTCATGAGACCTTTGTCAGTATTAGGGTAGTTGAGGAAAAAAATTATGTATGTATATGATAGATAGATAGATAGATAGATAGATAGATAGATAGATAGATAGATAGATAGAGGGCACAGGGTGAGTTGAAGATTAAGGGGTCATATCTGGAGAATAAAATTAAGGGATGAGAGAGGATGATACTCAGAGAAGAAAGGGAGAGGTAGAATGGGGTAAATTATCTCACAAAAAAAACAGAAAAGAAAAGTTCTTACAGTGGAGGGGAAAGGGGAAGGTGAGAGGGAATGAGTGAATCTTATTCTCATAGGATTTGGCTTAAGGAGGGAATAACATACACATTCAATTGGGTATGGAAATTGTCTTACCCTACAGAAAATAGGGGGAGAAGGGGACAAGAGAGCAGGGGGATGATAGAGAGGCAGATTGGAAAAGGGTAATCAGAAGTAAATACTTCTGAGGAAGAACAGGGTCAAAAGAAAGAATAGAATAAATGGGAGGGCAGGATAGGATTAAGGGAAATAGAGTTAGTCTTTCACAACATGTCTACTATGAAAGCGTTTTGCATAACTGCACATGTACAATCTATATTGAGTTGCTTGCCTTTTCAATGAGGGTGGGTGGGAAGGGAGGAAGAGAGAAAATTTGAAACCTAAAGTTTTAAAAACATGTTTTAAAAAAAATGTTTTCACATGCTACTGGGAAATAAGAAATACAGGAAATGGCGTACAGAAGTCCATCCTGCCCTACAGGAAAATAGAAGGGGAATGGGATAAGAGAAGGGGAAGAGAAAAAAAAGAGGACAGACTAGGGGAAGAGATATTCAGAATGCATGCCATCTTTGGGTGGGGGGAGGAGTAAGATGGTGTGAAAATTTGGAACTCAAAACTTGTGGAAATGAATGTTGAAAACTACAAATAAATAAATTTATATATAAAAAAAGAAAACTCAAATGGCATCACAAAGAATTGGACACAACTGAAATGACTCAACAACATGTATGTGTGTGTGTGTGTGTGTGTGTGTGTGTGTGTGTGTATTTTTTCAGGCAGTAGTTGTCCAGTAGGAGAATGCGATATGTCTATAGAAGATGCATTGAGGGAAATCTAATTTGGAATAAATTAAACCTGTTCAACCACTACCACAGATTGACAGATATTCTGTCCTTAATCAACAGATCTACTTATCTCTAGGCCCTTAAATAAGTATTTTTAATCTGAGATCTGTGAACTTTTAAAAATATTTTAAGAGCTATGTTTCACTATAATTTGTTCTTTCGTTCCATTGAATTTTTTGGGCTACCAAAGGAGTCAACTATGAAAAAACAAAGTTTTGAAAATCCTGCCTAGAAATTCTCATTAAAGCCTCGCTAGAAAAATAAACATATAGTATCCATAGATGCTGTGATGCATATTCTATCCATCTTTTATTGTTATTCTTTCTTTGAACTATTCGTAAACCTTAAAGTCTCAGCAGTCCCAGTATCCTATGCCTGTTTCTGGTTAGAAGGGAAATAATTAAACAGGTGAGAATTCAAGGCTATCGGCTTTTTCTCTCCCAGGAAATCTTTGATTCTGTCAATAAAAGGTTGATCATGGATGCAAAGAATTTTTTATAGGTGGAAGGGGCCTTAGAGGTCAGCTAGTCCTAGCCCATCGTTTACATATAAGAAAAGTGAGTTCCAGCATGATTAAACGACTTGCTTCAATGCAAAAGGCCAGTGAGCAACAAAACCAAGAGTCAGACCTGGATCTTGTTATTCAGTCTAGAGTCCTTTCTCTTACACTCTGCTATATCATGAGTTGGAAGAGATCTTAGAAATCCTCTAGTGCAACTCTTTGCTGAAGGTTGAATATTTCCTCTAACTGTCCCAATAATTAGCCTGAGCAGCTGCCCAGTGGTATCTATCATTGAAGTCAACAAGCCAAGTCAAAAATAGCTTATTAAGCATATAATATGTGTTAAGTTCTGGGGAGCCAAAGAAAGCAAAAATTAAAATAAATTATACATATATACATATATATGTATATGTATATACATATATATACACATACATATATATACACATACATATATATATATACACATATATATATATATATATATATATATATATATATATATATATATATAATGTTCTGCACTCAAAGAGCTTACAGTCTAAAGATCTAGAAATTTGATGCCTCTTCTGTCCTCCCATGTCTGAAGGATGTTTGGGAAGTGCATCCTAATGGGCATCCTGACCATCCTTGATGTTCATCAAATGTAAGGCACTTTAAGCCTACTTGAAGTTGCTGAATCTCCCATTGGGAGAAATCACTGTGGATTTTATCCATAACAAAGCTGGACAATGAGGGGAAGTGTGATAATTTTGATAATCACAGGAAGGGTTCATTTCTTCTTAGCCCATTTAATATATGACCTTGCCCAACAGTAATTCAAGAATGTTATCTTCTTCTGTATTACTGAAGATGAAGTACAACTGCAGTGTAGGTGGTGGTGGGAGAGAAAGGGGAGGAGTATGATTGTACCTCATAAGAAAGGTGAAAAGCATTTTATTCCATTCCCAAAGACAATTCAAAACAAAGTGAGTGTTGCCAAGGCATTTGAATGGCCCTAAGCCAACATACGTATTGAATGAAGCAGGAGGAAAAAAAGACCTCTCATAATTACAAAATTTTGTTCATTACTTATGAGTATGAACTATGAGATCTCTTCCATGTTCATCTCCACTACCTAATCACTCATTATTCAGTCCTTTCAATTGTGTTGCCCTCTTTGTGATACCATTTGGGGTTTTCTTAGCAAAGATACTAGAATGATTTGTCATTTCTTTCTCCAGCTCATTTTACAGATGAGGAAACTAAGGTAAATAAGGCCAAGTGGTTTTCCCATGGTCACACAGCTAGCAAGTATCTGAGGATGGATTTGAACTCAGGAACATAAGTCTTCCTGACTCTAGGCCAGGCACTCTATTCACTGTACCATCTAGCTGCTCTAACCCAGTGACTACTGACACCAATAAATGTGCAGTGTGGGCAGAGCCAACTTTACCTGTATTTGTAAGATGCCAATTTTCCCTGGAAAAAGCTCTCCTGGAATTTTTCAAGAATTCAGGATTAGATTTTGTATCTTTTCAGAAGCAACTATTTTTATAAAATATTAATTTGGTGTGCTTCATGCATCTTGATGGGAGCGGATCACCCTAATCCCTAATGTTCAGGAACATATAAAATCTAATTACAGACAATGTAAACCATAGCTAATCCTTCAAACTGGATAAATCAGAGTCCTAGTGGTTTCCCTCTGCAACAGGAAACATGTCAAGGCCCCTATGTTGCCTCCTTATCATCTCCACAAGACTATATGGTAGGATTGCAGGGATCATTTAATTGTCTTCCTTTAAATGTATATCACAATGAAGATAAGTAAAGGGCCAGGTTGTAGAGGTCACAGCACAATTTTTAAAAGCCAACTTTATTACAGTGCAAGTAATCAGTACAAGTAATTTGATAACTCATACCCGTGAATTAAAATGTGAACACTCTAGTTCACACACTGATCTCCTTTTTCCCAGCATCACTTTTAAGGGTGGGGAACCTGCAGCCTCCAGGCCACATGTGGCTCTCTAGGTCCTCAAGTGCAGCCATTTGACTGAATTCAAACTTCACAGAACAAATACCTTTAATAAAATAATTTGTTCTGTAAAACTTGGACTCCTTCAAGGGCCACATACAAAGACCTAGAAAGCCTCACGTGACCTCGACGACACAGGTTCCCCACCCCTGATTTAGACTCTGCCCTCCTTCCCTAAAATTTGCCCACATTTGAAACACCCCACTTTATCAACTGAAACTATTCCCTCCATAGTTTTCACAGCATTTATGCAGTGGAAACACTTGACATTAAACAAAAAGTCAATCATAACACACTCTTTGGATGCAGCATGTCTAGAAGAACAGCCATTTTAATCATGTCTCTTTTTATAGCTTCCTGCCATTGCCCCTGGGTCTCCCCAGCAGTTTCACAAGTTGACAATAAATCTGGATGGTTCTCCAATCTTTCAATAATATTCCCTGTTTAAAATTAGTGCAGCACCTACTCAGTTCCTCTCCTGTCCTCCCCCTGGAAACCACCATTCCCTAGCTTTTTCTTTCTTTCTTTATCCCCCTACAGTCTACATCAGTTAGCAGCCCCATCCTTAACTGTGAAAGCCTTCTTCACACATGCTCAAGAGACACTCAAATGGTAGGGAGAGAGGAAAAGAATCTAACACCTGCTACATGGTCATTGCTCAAACCACATCTAGAAACCCTCTTTTGGAAACTGCTTTTGGAAGCAGAGCCACACTAGAAAATCTGTTTTGAAGCTACAGTTAGACCTCCTTTTGGACCAAAAGGCAGTATTACTCAATATAATCACTTACTTATTTACCAGATACCTTTGTTTTGTTTTTTTTCCCAAAAAAAACTTTTCCAAAAGTCAAAAAGTTTTTCAATGCTGTCCAAATGAGTTTCCCAGCTGAAACTAATTACTTTGTGAATTTATATATAATAGTCTCTCAAGTATTTTAAATGATTGAAGGGGAACTGAAAAACTTTTACTACAGCACCTAACATTTAGTAAGCAATTGTTTGTTGTCTGACACATGCATATATACATATATACTCATGGGCAGCCACTGTAGTCTGTCCATCCATGTGCATATCACAGGTAAACACAGTTGGCTTTAAAAATATATTTTTTTTGTTACATTTTGAGTTTTTGTTACATTTGAGTTCCAAGCTGTTTCCCTCCCTCTTTCCTTCCCAACCTGGTCCTAGAGAAGTACATGCATGTGTGTGTGTATGTATGTAAGTATGTGTGTATGTATACACATATGTATTATTATACATGTGTGTATGTATATATATGTATGTATACATGTGTGTGAGTATGTATATGTGTGAAACTATACAATATATAGTTCCATATTTCAGTTCTTTCTAGGGAAGTGGATATTAATAGTGTCTTCCTTCATAGGTCCTTTGTAGTTGATTTGAATATTTATAAAACTCAGAATAACTCAATCACTCACATTTACTCTTTCAACAATATTACTGTTACTGTATACAATGTTCTCTTGGTTCTGCTCCTTTCATTCTTCAGTATTTCAGGCAAGTCTTTCCATGCTTTCCCAAAATCAACCTGCTCATCATTTCTTATAGCACAGCAGTATTCTATCACAATCAGAGTTGGCTTTTATTAAATGTTTGTTGAACTGAATTGAATTAAGCTAGCATAGGAGTATGTCATTATCCTGAGGCCATTAATACCAAAAAGAACTGCTTAAAAGCAAAGCTTTTTTTTTTTTCCTGGGTGTCTAGGTGGTGCGGTGGATAAAATACTTGGCCTTCAGTCAGAAAGACCTGAGTTCAAATGTGACCTTGCACACTTATGAGCTGCTATGTATATGACCCTAGAAAAGTCACTTTGCCTCAGTTTCCTCATTTGTAAAATGGAGAGAATGATGGTACCTCTCTTCCTGGGTTGTTGTGAGAATCTAAGGGGGAAAAGCTATGCTTAGCACAGTGCCTGGCATATAGTAATTGTGATAAAAATGTTAGTCATGATTATTTAGAGCTAGGAACTAGCAGAGGCTGCTGGTACATATGCAATTTCAGTAATTCTACCTGAGTTTTTAAGTTGTAGTAGTTAGAGATTTTTCAGGATGTCGTACAGCCTCCTGAGCAAGTGGGACAATGTTCCCTTGAGCGAAGGTCATCCATCACTTGTTTTCAAGTACAAAAGGACACTGGGGTTTGGGGTCGCCACACCTGAAACTGTGACTTCTGTGGAGGAGTCTAATGAAACTGAGGCCCAGCCACCCACCCTGCTGGGTTGATGTCTCTGCATGATTAGAGGCTAATGGGAACAGTGGCTTAAGGGAATAGCCTTGCCAACAGTCTATTTTGGTCTATGCCACTAGAGTACTATAGGGAGAGTTATAACTCTTAAGTTCCCTCCCTACCTCTCCATCCCCAAACTGTTGGTGTAGCCTACATTGCAGTAAAGTGCTTACAATTTTCATTGTCTTACTGAAAGACAGCTGTGCTACAGAATGAGGTATAATGTCAAGGTTCACCAGGTGGAGGCAATAGAGATCAAAGGGGTGAGAGAAAGTGCCTGGAACTATCTCCTGAGAGTAGGAGGAAACTACAATAAGACTTCCTTCTCCCTCCTCCTCCCTCCCCCACCCTATCCCCACCACCCCACAATAAAAAAAAAAAAGGATAAACTTGCATGAACATTCATATTGGATGAAAACAAAATTCCCATTGTTAGGGAAGCTAAGCTAAGACTATGGGAATGAATTTATCAAGGGCTCTGCTCCTGAAGTCTCTCCCAAACAATTCTCATAGGACTCAGCTTGCCCTGGAGTCAGAAATATCTCTTCCATGAGCAGATGTTAATTGCTAATACTAGGTTGGAACACAGCAATTCTAAGGTCTGAACTTCTCTCCCTTAAGCATCAAAGCAAAATATTGAATGAATGTCTCCATTTTATCTAAATAAATCAATAACCTTTTCTATATCCATATCTATGTTTATCTGTCAATCTGTGTTGGTTTATGCATATAAACAATGAATGAACCCAAGTTGTATATTCAAATATGAATTATATGTGTATATAACATGTTTGCATGTAAATATACTGTATAGGTATATGGTATCTATGTGTGCATGCATATAATATATAGAGTGGTTGGAGGTTAGAGATGTGGATAGATAGATGACTTAGGTCAAATGATAGATAGCTAAAGGGAAGGAAGGTAGGGTTTTGTCTCTCCCAAAGTTCATGGGTATGTCACATGCTGAAAAAAAAAAAAGCCTCTGGGACTGTGGTATAAGTAATAAAGGTGCACTGGGCTAGACTACATAAAACCTTGATTACAGCCACTTATTAATTTTAACCTTTATGAATCTCAGTATTCTCATCTGTAAAATAAGGATAATAATGCCTGACCTGCATATAAGAATACTGAGAATTTGATTTAGTGGAGTGGCAGTGGCAGTGAAGAGCAAAGAATCTGTGTGATGTTGTTCAGGCCAGTTAACATCCCAGGCCTCTGTTTCCTTATCTGTAAAATGAGGAGGTTTGAATAGATGGCTTCCAAGGTCTCTGCAAGTTATACACCAGTGGTTCTATGATTTTTTTATTGTGAATACAGAATCATCAGGGCCTATGTTAGAGAATGAGCATTAGGGAAAGGAAATATTTAAGGATAACTTCAAGGTCTGCATGACCAAAAAGATTCATGGTGGTTCCATAAGCAGAAACAGGGAATTCAGGATGGAGAAACATATTCAGGAAAATGATGAGCTTCCTTTTTGAACATGTACTAGTTGGTGTGAATCCCAGTAAGTCATGTAATCTCTCAGCCATTCAGTTTCTTCATCATTACAGTGGAACAATTAGACTTAATGTCCTCTAAGATGCTTTTCAACCCCTAAATCTGTGCTCATGTGATCCTGTGAGATGCCACCAGGACATCTAGGTAATTCCTAGCAGGCAGTTCATAATCTGAGTTTAGATGTGGGCTTTAATTCTTACCTTAAGGCAAGAAAAAATGTCCTTTTCTAACATATTGCTTATAAAATGCTCGTAGTCTCTGAAAGGCAGTTTCAATGTTCTAAATATAGTTTTGCTTAAAGGGGGAAAAAAAGCAGTATTACACAACCCTGCTGGGGAGCCTGCTTAGTTTCTTTAAGGACATTGGAAGGCAGAGCCTGCAGTTCATGAAGTAGGTATAAACTCCCCCCACCAGGAGAATAGGAGAACTGCTGGCTGTTTTCATACAGAATGACCCAGTTCCTGCAGCCAAGCCCCAGGTCCATTCCTGCAGGCAGATTTAAGGCACAGAGACGTAAAGCTTCTAGTTCCCTCCCTTTGACTGGTTGTTCAAAGAGAAGCCATCTAAAGCCACTTTGAGGTCTCCCCTGCACCTCTTTTCCCTACCCACCCCAGTTTACCCCCTTCTCCTCTCCCTTGACACAGAGGTACAGATAAACAAGGACTCAGTCTGTCTGAGACCCAATGACCTGCCAGCATCACAAGGTATGGGTCAGCATGAGGTCACTGCAATGAGGTCTCATTTCTAACACAGAAGTCTACGTGTATCTTTGGCTTTAGAGTTTGAGAGACAGAGAAGGGAGAAAAAGAGAGAGAGAAGAGAGAGGGGGAGAAGGAGGGAGGAGGATTCATAACTCCAGGGCCTCTTTCAAGCGATTTCCTTTTTCCTAGCATCAGAGAGGCTGAAAGGAGGGAAGTGGGAAAAGTAAAAGAATATGGAGTAAGACCCAGCAGACCCTTTTAAAATGCCTTTTCTTTTCTTACATTGGTAAGAGGAGAGAAAGAAGTGAAAAGCAAATGGAACAGAAAATGAATGCTTTCAAGTGTGCTCATTCCTAGGCAAAATGAAGTGTGTCATAGCCTCTAAGAAAGAGGGTATCCAAGGAGCTAGGACCTCAACAAAGTAGTTTTATTTGAGCAGAGCCCCAAACTGAACTTATCACTCAATATATCACTAACTCCATACTACAAGTAGTTCAGTATGGAGGTTAGAACACGTAGTACTCTCTTTCTCTCTATCTCTGTCTCTTTCTGTCTCTCTGTCTGTCTGTCTGTTTCTAAATCTGGGTAAAAATAATTATGTTGAGCCTTCAGTCAGTCAGCTACTTTATAGTATCAGTCATCTATTGCATACAAAACACTCTATTAGACATTGTAGCAAAACAACAACAACAATATCAAACATAAAATAATAGCACAAAAGTATCCTTTTCCTGGACCATTTATTTCTATCTGAACTCTATCAAATTAAGATGAGAAGACTGAGATTATAGTAATAGTGATGATATCAGGAATAAGAATGACAAATATGAAAACCAATGTGATGACAGTGGATTACAAGATAGCCTAGGAACCACACAGATGTGGGTCCAAGTCTTGTCTCTGACACACGCTGTGGGGCCATGGGCAAGTTGTAAACTCTTAATGTCCCCAAATAGTTATATAAGACTGTAAGTTACAGATGAGTTGTTAATCTGCATTGACAGAAGAAGTTTCCTTACTTGGACTCCCCCAGTGATAAAATTAGACTTGTGGACTATTTTTAAAAATATCAATAAGAGTCATGCATGTGGTAGTCATTCTCTAATTGCTGCTGCTGAGGAGGCTGAGTGAGGCTGGAAGAGGCTGGAAGAGGCTGGGAGTTCTGAACTGCAGTAAACTAAGCCAATTGGGGATCTGTACTGTTTGCTCTCAGAGTGATCAACTCAAAGGAGCTGAGCTGAAGGTGATGGTGATGGTGGTGGTGGTGATGTGGGGGGGGCAGGTTTACAGGGGATCAGGTTGCCTAAGGAAGTGCAAACAAATCCACGTCAAAAACAAAATAGATCCCATATTGATCAGGGAACCAGGCTAGGGAGCAGCCCATGTACTTCCAGACAAGGAGATATTGGAAAAGCCAATCTCAACAGAAGCAAAATAAATGTAATTAAATTTAAATTGCAAAAAATGACAACAGCAACAATTCCTCCAGTTCTATCTTCATGATTCCTAATGATTCTAAAGTTCTGATGACTCAGTATGAGCCTTAGTGGATCCTTACAAGCTGAAAAAGCTTTGAGTACAACAAATACATGATGGAATATTCACACTACCTAACAAGGTAACCTATGCTAGGATAGAGTACATACTAAAAGTCTAGCCAAGAGATTATTTCCCCTCTCCCACCCCAAGTCATGGAAAATCACAAAGCTTGTTTGTTGAGGCATGAAGAGACAGACAACCTGGACCACAGGAGGAGTGCCCAATGAAATAATGAACTCCTGAAATACTGAAATTATTAAAAGTACTTTACATATATATATATATATATATGTGTGTGTGTGTGTGTGTGTGTATACATTTGTGTATTATGTGTATATCGGTTTAATTACATAATTTTCTCTTTGGGGTTTTTTGTGATATGGCTAATGTGGAAACATGTTTTGCATGATTTCACAAGTATAAATAATTGATATCATTTTGTTTGCCTTCTCAGTGTGTGGGGAAAGGGTGGGAAGAAGGAGAGAATTTGGAACTCAGAATTTAAAAAGAAAAGAATGTTTAGAAGAAATGAATAATACATTTAAAAAATTCAGAGTATCTCCTATGTTTGAGTTCCTGGGATAGGACCTTTAAACCATACAGAATTATAAGGCATAGCTCTTATCTTCTGGAATATATAGTCAGATTCTATAAAGAAGTTATGAACAAAATTACTCTAACCAGAAAGCACGTGTTGAGAATTACCTAAATGGCATATGACAGTAGTGTTGGGAATGAATTTTTAGACTATGTTATTATGTTGGGCTCAATTCTCCCTTTTTCACCCCCAGAGAGAATCAGCAAATTCTCAAGGATCCAAGAATTCAGGTCTGCTCCTAATTCCTCAGTTCAGCTGGAGCTACAGTTATCACTGCCTTGTGGTATTTAATGGGTTGGCTTGTTGTATAGACTTAATAATAATGACTTCTATTTGTAAAGCTCTAGAAACATCTCAAAATATTTATATTACTTTATCTCATTAAATTTTCACAATAACTAGGTAGGGCAAATTGAGGCAATAGGATTAAAAAGTCCACTTTGGCTGGTTTAGAACAAAATTCTATTATAATCTAGATTCCCTGAGTAGTAGTAGTAATTTGAGTGCCACCAAAAAAGAAAATAATGTTTTTTGTATTTGTACTAAAAACATTAAATCAACATAAAAATGGGAAATGGCAGAAATCATCTGGTAACTTTCTTAGTAGGAGAGACAGTGTGGTATGTGAACTGTCCAGGAAGACCTGGGTTCAAGTCCTTTGTTTGACACATACTGGCTGTGTGACCCTAAGTAAGTCATTTAGCCTCTCAATATTCTATGAAACTTTCTAAGACAAGAAGGTGCTGACCTTTATTGATAGAAGGAATTCCCTCACCTGGGAGTTCCTTTTATCCATGAAATCAAAGGTCCACTTCCTGTCTTATCCTATCTCTATCTCCTTTTATAGTGGAGAATTTTTACTGAGGGTTGGTTTCAAGTGGCCAATCTTTCTGCCAGATGAAATTACTCTTCATTTATCCCAAAACCAGTTGAGAACAGGTGAGAAGGGCTGAAAAAATGGAGGCTGGGATGCTGACAGTGAAACTGAACAAAGAGTTGAAGAAAGAAGAGAAGCAAATGTTTCTGTTGACTTTGGTGCCTGTTGTCAGAAATTCTAATAAAATTCAGAGCGAGAATCATGACAGCAGGGCTAAGCACACTAAAAAAATTACCCAATCAATATTTATTAAGCATCTGTGTCAAGCACTGGGGATACAAAAGAGGCAAAAGGTAGTCCCTGCCCTCAAAGAGCTTTCAATCCAATGTACACAGTCTATGCAAATACATACAAAACAAGCTATACATAGGAAACACAAAATAATTAACAGTAAGAAAACACTGGAAATAAGAAGGGTTGGAGAAGGCTTCCTTTAGAAGGTGGAATTAATTGACTGATTCTGTGCTAAAGGGAACAATATCATTAAAGGACAGGGAAAAGACAAGTACAAGAGTGATGCAATAGTCCCAGACAGCACTTTATATTTTTCAGTGTTTTCATATATATTAACCCTTGATCATCACAACAACCTACAAATATCTTAAAGTAGTTCTATTATTCTCATTTGATAGATGAGAAAATGAGAACCAGAAAAGTGAAGTATGTTTCCTAACGTTTTATATCTAGGCACTGATACAGCCAAGAATAGATAGTGCCCATATCTCTATATTCCTCTTTTCTCTATATCACGCTACCATCCAAAGCTAATACAACTTCACAGGGAAGGTTAGTGGAAAATCCAATGGTGCCCTAAATGAGAGATCTCACTTAGAATAGGACATTAAGTCTAAGGAACACTCATTGCTAGAAAAACACAGAGAAGTAAAAGGAGATCAGAAAAGAGAAATGAAAATGATTAAAGCTCTGAAGGGCTATATGAGGAAAGATTAAAAGGGCTAAATATGTATAGCCTCCTCAATGAAAACTAAAGGAAGCTCAAAATGATTGATGGCCAGAAATATTGAAAGATCTTAAACACAAAGGATGTAGAGGCTTACTGAGCATGCAAGACAGAACCTGTTACTGGAAGATGTAAAAAATGGGGTGAATGCTTAAGGGAAAAAAATGACAATTTCACATGAATTTTAAAGAAACTCCTGACAGTAAAAACTGATACAGTGTTGAAAATTTCCCCTAGGGAAATCGTGGGCAGGCTGTCCCTGGAGACATCTAAAGCCACACTGAGAAAATGACTGGAAAGTATCCTGTGGGGAACAACCCTGTATAGAAATCAGACTTGAAAAAGAACACTTTGAAGATTTCTTTTCTAATTTATATTCTCTTGAGATTGCACCAAGGAGAGGAAAAAATAGTGAGGGGATAATGGATTGAGGACTCCAATAGCAGGGGGCTTGCTTAGATGTTTCAGGTTTGACTTATATCTCTAACTAGTCAGTCAAAGTCAGACTAGCTCACACTTTTTAAGATCTCTTCCATATCCAGAGGACTTCCCTGACATGACCAATAAGAGACAGTGAACAAGTCATGAAGCTAAACACAAGTGGGATTTCTCTCTCTCTCTCTCTCTCTCTCTCTCTCTCTCTCTCTCTCTCTCTCTCTCTCTCTCTCTCTCTGTATGTGTGTGTTTTGTGTATGTGAAAAAGAGAGAGAGAGAGAGAGAGAGGAGAAGAGAGAGAGAGAGAGAGAGAGAGAGAGGGGAGCGCAAAGTCAGTGCAAACCTCTGGAACAAAGTGCTGTATTAGAATGCATCCAGGATCTGAAGTATTGTATATAGAAAAAGAAAGGAAGAAAGTTAAAATGACCAGCTGATGATTTTATCTCAGGCTTTGCTGCCTCAAGGACATTTCAGAAATGTCTAATGTTTTGAAGTAGAAATGGTACAACTGTAGACATTTTTCTGATAAGTTATGAGCATAAGTAGAACGCATGTGGGCATGTCAGTGCAGAAACTTCTCTGAAAAATCCATACTTTCCATGGTGTACACAACTTCATTGTAGTTACTTTAGAAAGTCATCTAACTTACACACAGGTTCTGGACAAGATTGAGACAGTAATATTGTACTTGTCCTGGAATTCAGACTTCCATTAACATCAGCCATCTAGAACACACTTGAGAACCCAGAAATAAGAGATACTGCTGAGCAATCTAAAGATCATCATAAATGTTTAGATCTTTTAAGAGACCTTAGATATCATCTTGTTACACTCCCTCATTTTATAGAAGAGGAAACTGAAGCCATAAAAAGAGAGAAAGAACAACTGCAAAGCCTGTGTATTTTATTCAGACCCTCACTCACATCCTACTTATTCTTATTTGAAGCACAATTTTAGCAAGATTATGTAGCTAAAATCCTAGTCCACTATAACTAGAAGCAGCAAATTAGAAAAAAAAAAGTTTGTCAAAGCCTGCCTGCCTCATTGACAGTAGGGTCAAGAAAAAGCTAACTAACAATCTAAAGGCAAAGGAAAAGAATGAAAATGTATAAAAAGCAGATAAAAGCTCCTGAAAGATTCCAGAAAAGCTTGGGTTCATTTTGCCACTAATGCCAACAACCCTACCCTCCTCAATTTCCCCTCAGGATATCATCATATTATGACCCAGTAAAATAATTGTTTGGTTTTTTTTTTATGTCCCTGAGGTATCAATAAAAGGTTAATTTCAAATCATGGTACTCAAGAAGGCAGGGAAGTATGTAAAATATTCAGAAAGTTGTCTACCAAAAATAATTAACAGTAATAAATTTGATTACTTTGAAAAAGATTATGCTTCGATTATCTGGAAAAATCCATATTAAAGAACTCATTCACCTTGGTGATACCAAATAAATGAGATGTCATTGTAATTTATGGTAATGATTTTAGAAACTTTTTGCTCTTGGCATTTAAAAAAAGTGCTTCGAGTAAATTTTAGTTTGTCCAGAATGATGTCATCTCCATAAAACACCTAATTAAATATGGATTCTCTAAGTAGTTGGTATTGTAATGGTATAATATATGAAATGCTCCAGTGAATCCAGAAAAACATTGATGGCCTGCTCTTTGGGTTATGCTCTGGCAAGAAGAGGGCAAAGATTTCAATGTTAAGGGGAATATAATCAATAGATTTAGGGGAATTGGGGGTAAAGTTAATGAATTAAGAGGCTAGCTGTCATCATCATGAACCAAAATCCAACAGAAAGACAAGTGGCATAATAAAGTGTTCTTCTAGCAAAGCCACAAGGTTCCTAAGACATAACTTGACAGCAAATCTTCACAGAAGGTGAGTCTTGGATATTAAGTTACTGAAAAATTTCAGAGAACATAATGTTTCCTTTGTAGGACAATGGATCAGAGGCCAGATTCTCTTATCCCAAATGCAAGAACAAATAAGACTTTGCACTGCAGGTTCCACTCAAAGAGACCTTAAGGATCATAGGGAGAGCTGATAAGCATGCAGAGATTTTCTAGTTCAAATTCCCTCTTTTTACAAATAAGGAATCTGCGGCCTAGAGATGTCCAGTGACTTACCAACATCATATAGGCAATCCATCACAAAAGACAGACTTGAACCCAGTTTCTGTGACTCCAAATCAGTTGTCCTTTCTGCTATATCATGTTGCTCCTCAGGAAACACTATTCCTTCACAGAAAGACCTTATAATTTAATTGGAGAGATAAGCCACAAAGTCTAGGAAAATTTACTGGTAATTGTATACATTTATTTCATGGAGTGCTGCACTTACATAGATGCATAAAATCACATTTTTTTCCTCCACACTAAGACATCAGTTTAATTGTATTCTGTAAGTATTTATTCAGTACCTACTGGAACAGTGTTATGTACCGGGAGACAAACATAAAATACAACCTCCCCTCAAGAAGATTACATTCTACTGGGTGTGGGAGTTAATACCTTGAATGCAGATGAGCAAATATGAGATAATTTAAAGAAGAAGAATGAGCTAAAAACTCGGGGTGGGGGGAGAAGATGGAGATCAGGGAAGGTTGACTTAAAAGAAGGCAACTGAGAGAAGTGTGGAAGGAAGATAAGGATTTTGAAAGGCAGAAACAAGGAGGCAATATAAACCACACAGGGAATAGTGGATTCTGGGAACAGCTGCTAGTCTACTATGTCTGATATGTAGAATCCCTGAATAAGAGTGATAGGAACTAAGGAGGGTAATTTTGGTTAGAGTCAGATTGACTAGCAATATGCAGTTTTCATGAAGGATGCATTGGTCTTTCCATGGGTTGCTGGATATTTTGCTTGTAGTTCAAATTACATATTCATCTTTTTTTTTTCTGTTTTCTTATCCACAATCTTGAGTGTGCCTTTTCATTGGTTGTCCTATGATAGGCTAAAAAGAGATACTCATGTTTCAAGCTTCTGACTGAAGAAATTATATCTGCATCAAATGACTTCTCAAAAACATTATGAACCCAAGAAAATTATTTATAGGGTAAAATTTAATGTTCTTCACTTATTAATCTAATAAATCTTTGTTTGACCTGTTCTTAGTAAATCCATGTCAGCTCCTAATGATCACTGTACTCTTTTCTAAATCTTTACAGACTTTGGAACTCAAGTAATACTGATTCGAGTTGATGCTAGGAATGTTTTAATTGCTAGCAGCAGAATGGCAAGCATGATATAGAGATGTATTCATTTCCAGGAAACTGCTACACTTCAATTGTTTGTTGATGTTTTTGGTTAGGCAAAGACAATGTTTGTAAACTTTAATTGAACAGTTTAGGACAAACAACAACAACAACAACAAAATATTATGCTATTCCAAAGTGTCATGCCATAGATTAAACAGGACTGGTGGACTACAACATTAGTTTCACAGTGAGAAACTCTTACCTGTACACCACATTACTTCAAGGAAGCCAAGGAGCTTCCCATGCATAGGAGATGGGAACTGTGACTCAAAGGGATGGGTGAGATACAAATAAGCAGGCTAGAGAATATTTAACCAGTGTTGTGTTTATATTTAATTCAGTGTTTTTTCAATCATGGTTTAAGTGAGATTTGAAGCTACAATTCATTAAGTATAACTGTTGTGACAACTAGGAAAAAAAACTCAAGTCTTTCTGTAGAGTATCAGAATGCAGAGAGAAAGAGTGCAGGAAAAAATAAGGTTCACTACTTACAATTTATGAATTGGAAATGTGTATGGTATTTACCACTCTACTTCGGGGATTACAGCATTTTTGCAGAATTAAGTGACTTTTTATCTTTAGTTAATTAATCACTGAATCCTCAGTAGGCTTATGCCATTATTCCTTTTACTCAGGCACAACTAAGGGTTCCAGAAATTTACATACACAATTCATCTAAAAGATTATCTTCTGAGTTGGATTAATCAATTAAAAATTCATCATGTGAATCAGTAGTAAGATGAAAAATACATACCAAAGGAAAAAGATATGTTCTCAACCTACATCATAGCTCTAGAGACAAACCTGGCCCTTTACTGCTAAACTTCAGGATAACTAAAGTCAAGCAAACTCACACTAATCAATTTCTAGGAGTTCTGTTTATCAGATTAGGTTTCTCATGATTTGACCTTATTGTACTATTTGAGCAGAAGGGGATAATCCTCAAACTCTCTCTTCTTTGTTGCTTTTTTTGTATATAAAGAGAAAGGCAAATAAATTTTTCTTCTAATAAGATGATCTCCATTGCAAAAAGGATGAGGTACAAATTCCATTTCCAAGGCTTAATCTGACAAACTCTATATGTGGTATTTAAGGATAATCTCCCAGAGAAGGAAGGTTTCAGAACCAGAGCACTACCACAATCCATAGGCCTTCCTCTTAGTATAAAGAATCTATATCATGAGATATAGTCTGGTGTCCTGAGGACAAGTCATTAGATAGCACTACTACTACTGTGATATTATTTCACTACCATGAAATTTTCACAGAGTGATCCCTACCGAGCTAAACTTTAGATTGTGAGACCATAGAATGCAGACCTGGAAGACCTATAGGTAATTTAGTCAAATCCCCTCATTTTAGAGATGAGGAAAGAAAGTGACAGAGAGATGAATTGTCCCAGGGAACACCTACAATAAATAGATCATGTGATACATTAGAAACAGCACTGTTCCTAGACTCAGAAGATCTTGCATAAATTCTGATTCTGATGCTTAACAACCTTTGGGATCCTGGGAAAGTCACTTTAGCTCACAGACATCAGTGTCTTCATATGAAAATGAGGGTTTGGATTAGATGGCCTCTGACGTTTCTTTCTAACTTTAATCTTTAATCCTATGATCTTAAATAGCAAAAAACCAGATCCTAGAATTCAAATGAAGTAAGATGAGTTAGGCAATCTCTGCTCTGCTCTGCTCCACTCCCTAACCCCCAACCTTGAAGAAAATAAAAGAAGATAGTATGGAAGATACTTTTTCTGCAAAGATTTCCCTGGAAAATCTACCACTCTATATCAAATAGAAATCATACAAGTGGGCACTCACTTCTAGCAGCTCAGCACTGACTTGGACAATTCTCTAGACTGCTGGTGCAGTTTCTCACTAGGGAACTTACAGTAGGGCTTCATTTTGGAATTAAGATGAGATTAAAGCTCTTGCCCTCCAATGAAAACAATAAGGAAGTTTGCTGAGAGATTAATTTACCAGAGAATAAATTTAAGTCCAAACATACTGAGAAATTATAAATCTCTCCCCAGAAAAATGCCTATCAGCAGCTCTGTCCAGCCCAGCTTTTAAGAGCATTAAACCAAATGCACTAAGCCTAATATATTCACATATAACACATGTGGTGGCCTTTTCACATGCTTCATAACTCAGAGGGCAACTGCTGCTGTGTGTGAAATGGATGCTGTGACAGGTCACTAGTGATTTATACTGCACCACTCAGAGAGGAGCTGAATGCCAAGTGCCCAGACACCAGGAGGTTCTGACATAGTCTACTGTACATCATACCCACGTGTCTAAATTGAATCTCTCTCCCTCCCCAGTCAGAAAAAGGAAAGGGGGTGGTGGAGAGAGAGAGAGAGAGAGAGAGAGAGAGAGAGAGAGAGAGAGAGAGAGATTTGAAAGTATGCCCAGGTTATAGTCTCAAACTGTCTTATGAAATTTGATGCTAACTCTATAAAGATTTTGTTAATGTTGACCCCATAGTTTCACTGAATCTCTTTTTTTCCCATTTAGCAGTAAATGTTGTGCATCTTTGCTTGAATTAACTGCATTGCTTTTTTAGTTCAAGTCAACTATAAGAGTTGGCATTTCACAAACAATGGTTAAAGCAGACTAAAAGGACTTCATTCTCATCCCCAAGTATCATATTCCTCACCCAACACTGACACTGTTCAAGGATGGCCTTTGTTATATAGTTTTTTAACAATTTCTTACATCTCCAAAGCAGCTTTGGGCTTTAGTCAGCAAGTGTGAAAGGACACAGCCCCATTGTGTTGGCCTCCATAATCCTTTGTTACCAATCAACAAAGTCTTTAAAATGCCCTGCTGAATGGGAATTTTGCCAAATAGCAAACTAGCTCCTTGGCCTTATTAAGGGCACCTCCTACTGGTCCTTTCATATAGTGAATTGTGCTTTCTTCATTATCAGTCCCCTGCTAGGTTTCTGAAGGGAGAAAATAGCTAGGAAGAAGAGGACAGGTAATTCAGATTAATGAACAGAAGCCAGAGTCACTGGAGTAGCATTATCTAAAAGAGCAGGGTCCTCTCCACCTGGTACCTGTGCAGGGGGATGCAACTCATTTATAAACAAAGCAAGGATGTTTAGAGATGCTTAACTATTTAGATGCACAAATCTACACATTTATGAAGGCAGAGATACCGACGTATTTGTAATGACTTTTTTTTTTTTAGGTAGAGAAGTCTTTTGACATATGAATTAAAGGAAGATCGGATGCTTCTGGTTTTGGGGAAGGTCTAAAGACTAAGGGGGGTGGGGGTGGGGCAGGATGAGAACAGACAAGTCACTTTCCCTATCTGAACCACAGTTTCCTCATCTGTAAAGTGAGGGCCATGGATCAAATGACCTCTAAAGTTCCATCCAGCTCTAGTATTGTGGATTTTATGGTTTTTTAATTCGTGCTGAAATCTATGAAAGAACGGCACCCTTATAGTCGTAACTTCCATTCCTTGTGTTTGCCCCCCACAAACTGAAAGCTCTTGTTTTGTGTATTTTTTTAAACATAATAGTCAAAGTAACATTGCAGTACCTCCACAACAGCAAAATTTTCGATTCAATACATCTCAGTGCCTTCCCTCCTGTCTTCTTTCTGCCTACTTCTCCTCGTGCTCAAGTAAACCCTAAGACATAGGGAATTTACACTGAATAACGGGTCGTCCCTAAAAACTTTCCCTTTTCCTCGCTCCAGGAGATAGTGGTAAGTCAGTCATATTTTTGGAAGGGGAATCTAGACCGAGTCTCTGGTCTGCTAGCCCTTAAGATGGAAATTTTTAAAAGATATCTATTTATTACCCTGCTCTAATGGCCCAGGGCCCACCTTCTGGGAGAGTAATTGCAGAGGACAATGCTACCTCCAGAACAGCCTGGAAGTAAAGAGGTGAGAATCCCCAGGGCCAGGAAGAAACAAACACATACACATAAACACATTGAGAGAGAGGCATACCCACGCGCGCGCGCGTACACACATACACACACCACACACACCACACACAGGCACAGATCTCGACCCGCACTCACACATGGGTACAGACCCGGACCCAGATGCACGCTCGCATACAGCGAAAGAGAGAGAGAGAGAGAGAGAGAGAGAGAGAGAGAGAGAGAGAGAGAGAGAGAGAGAGAGAGAGAGAGAGAGAGAGAGAGAGAGAGAGAGAGAGAGAGAGAGAACGCTCGGGTTCGTGTGGACGCGCTTAGAAGCCAACAGTAGTCCAGGTGCCGCGGCAGCTCCAGCAGCTCCAGGACCTCCGGACTCGCCCTAGGGCTGACAATCTGAATATCTCCCGACAGCAAGAGGCGCTTTCTCCACTCTCAGTCCTTTGCAGGCATATGCCGCACTTTGCTGCGCAAAGAAAGCACAAATACGGCACCCGGAGGCATACTGGCTGGGCTGTGATTTTCATACTAATTTATTATTAATTTTCGGGATGGGAGGGAGCTTCCCAGAGCCACACTTCTCCCCTCCTCCTTCCCTTGCCTGCTGGGCTGTGTATTTTCATTTGGACCCAAGAAAAGGTCGTTTCCTGAGGGGATTTGCTTCCTTTCCTTTCCACGCTTTCCCTCCCTCCCTCTCCCCCTCCGCACCTCCTCGGCTTCCCCCGCTCATTTCTCCGGGGCGCCCACACACTTGTGGGGAGGCTCCGAAGGAGCCAATAGTGGATTGTAATCATTCATTACAATGTTTTTGATGCGTTTGACCGTCGAATCCCCCAGCTCCGCTCAGCCTGCTGCTACCGCCCGGGGGCCTCTGAGTATCAATTCCCTCTTTCTCTTTCTCTGGCCCAATTCAATACACAACCAGCTTTGCCATTTTTAATTAGAAACTGTGCCTGCCAAGTGCAGAGGGGAGAGCAAGCCAGCCAGCTCTGCCGAATATCAATCAATCCGAGTTGGGAGACGGACGCTCCGGAGGGTTAGGGGTTGTTGGCTCTCGAAGTAGCTTCTGCCCTCTGGTTTTTCTTCTGCATGGCCACGCGCTCCACATGCCCCTGATGCTCTCGGATCCCAGTACTCATGCCCCAAACCGACCTCCAACCCCAAATTCAAAATGCAAAAGCGCGGTCGTCTTTCTTTTTCTCAAATCTCAGTCTTCAAATCCAAAGTGGTAATTACCAAGAAGATAATCAGAAGCCAAAATGTCTAGTTGTTCCTTCTCTCTGTGCCTCTGTCTCTCTGTCTCTGTCTCGCTATCTCTATCTCTTTGTCTCGCTGTCTCTGTTTCTCTTTCTGTCTTATATTACCCACATTTCTTAAATCCATGCCCAGTGCTCCCTTTCTCCTCCTCTTGTTCTAATTTCCTTCTTTCCAGATCTAGCCTTGTAAGGATTCAACCCTTTAACCACTTCCCCCCACCCCAATACACACAAGCCTACACACACATGCCCCTTCCTGCCTCCCCCAACCTCTATCATCTCCCCTAAACAGCCTGCTGGCTTTACAGGTCTACGTAAGTATTTGTAAATAAAATAAATAAGAAATGCATATATACACAGAGAAATACATACATACATACATACATACATACATACATACATACGCACACACACACACATATGCATATGCAAAGCGGCGCCCCAGTCCCATGCCACCCCACCCACCCTTAACCCAGAGAGAAAAAAGTGTATAGTATTGATAATCACAAGGGACTGAGGTGAACGTAGGGGGAAAGCAAAGCGAGAGAAATATTTCGGAATATTTCTGTAAATTTCTCCCCCCAACAAAACCCATCCCACTCCCTCACCCCACCCCATCCCCGTCAACCTGTTCTCTCTTTAATGAAGTGAAAAGGTTAAAAAAGAGAGGAGGCTGGGAGGGGGACAGGAGAGAGAGAGAGAGAGAGAGCGCGGAGAAAGAGAAAGAGGAGCTACTTACCGGTGACTTGAAGATGCAAGCTGAGTAGGGAAGCCCCGAAGAGTACAAAAGCCAGCTTTGGTACCCAAACACATCCAAGACTATTCTCCATATTTCAGCCAACAGCTAGGGAGATTTTGGTCCCGGGCACCAACAACACTCACACACATGCACTCACACACGCATACACTCATGCATACACACTCACTGAGCCCCTTCTGCTCCTCCTCCTCCTCCTCCTCCTCCTCCTCCACCACCACCACCACCACCTCCTCCTGCTCCTCTTGCTCCTGAGTCCCCTTTCTCGTGCACAGACAAGATCAGCAAAAGGGGGAAGAAAAAAGTTCCATCCAGTCCAGGAGCCCCCAAGCCCCCAAAAACTAACTCAAGGGAAAGGAGGAGGGAAGAAGGGAGGAGGAAGCTTTCTCCGATGCTTGCGGATCATCAATAAACAGGGATATCCTGAAGAGAAGAGAGAGGGAAAAAAGAACACCCTCCAAAAAATTAACAATCCTTTGCTTGAGATGTGAATTAAAAGGTTGAGCCTGGTTCCATGTCTTCGGCTGTGTAAAGTTGAAAAACAAAATCTACCAAAGAGATGGTGATGATGATTTTCTTCTCTTTGAAGATGGGAGGGGGGTGTGCGGAGAAGAGGTGGGGATAGAAAGGGGTGTAAGGCAAGATCTCACTTGTTACTGGAGCTGTCCACCAGCAGTATGTGAGCTGGGAGTTGGAGCTGTACCATCCATTGATCCAGAGAAGTGGAAGGCTGGAAGGGAAAATGTGGAGAACGGAGGGAAACGAACTGGATCAGGCAAAGATTCCACAGGAAGGGGGGGAGGGCTGAAGGGAGGGGGACGTAAGGGAGGGAGGGAGAGAGAGGAGGGTGGAAAAAAATGAGAGAGAAAAAAAGGACGGAGAAGAGGCTTCCAGCAGCTGCATTCGCTTGGTCTACATATCAATGAGCAGGGATGCCCTCTGTGGGCAAAGCGTGGGAAGTCACTTTTCTCAATGGATCTGGTTAATACAGCGTGTGTTTTTGCCTTTTCTGCTATCACTCTTGACGTTCGTTTTCAGTGAAATAATTTTTATTATGCTATATACCTAGGCTGCCATAATACGTTTAGCTAAATGTCCTGCCTATTTATTCCTCTGTTCTGCAATTATTTCAAATCATAGCATTGTATAGCTGGAAAGAACTTTATGGACATTTAATTCCTCCATCCCTTATTAATAGCAAATGAAATTGAGGGACCAAAAAAGATAAAGTGAATTGTTGAGCTCATAGAGCTTGCTAATGACAGTTAGAGAATAAGTGGGTTTTTAGAAATGAAGGAAGAGGATTAATTGTGGAAGGAATGAATGACTAGGAATCAAGAACCCTGGGTTCTAATCTTACCTACAACATGAGTTGTATGGGTGACGTCAGGCAAATTACTTGGCCTGTCTGGGCCTCGCTTTGCTAGTCTTAAAAATAAATATCCAAAGTACCACTTCTAAGATCTTGTCCCTTTTTGTTTCTTTTATGAAGGAAAACACTGAAACTCAAATGACTAAGGAACTAGCTCAAGAATACAGAGCTGAGATTGAACCCAAATCACCTCTCTGCTAGCTCAGTGTTCTTTCTTCTGTATTACAATGCTTCTCTCCTATTGCTTGCCTCATACCTTCACAAACTGAAATGCTAGCGTTATTTGCCTCAATTAATTTGAAATTGAATGAATAAGCCATAGAAATGATTAGAGAACAGTTGGGAAAGGTGACGAGTAAAGACAGTGATCGGGTTTTTTTTTTCAAGAATCTGAAGTTCTGGATTTTACCCTACCCCACCTGGGAAAGGAAGGAGGGGGCAGGGGCAGCAGCTACAGCATGGGTCCCCCTGGCAATGGCCTTGGGCTCTAGGGCAACCTTTGCCTGGACCCAACACCCAGGTTTAGCACAACCTGCTCAAGATGGAGAATCTGGCCACTGAATTTGGGGAATCACAGGAAGATCAACATGACCTCAGACAGAATAAAGTAAGCAGAGCCAAGAAAACAACACACAAAATGATTACGATAATGTAAATAGAAAGAACAGCCACAATCAAAATTGAATGTTGCAAAATTACGAAGAAGGAGACACAAAGAAAGAATAAGCCATTCCCACTCCACTCATTTGTTGAAGTGGGGAAGGGCATAGGTGCATTTATTTTCAATTTTTTGATTCATTGATTCTGCTGATTGTTGCTTTTTTCTTATTTTTTTCCTTTAAAATATTATGTTATATGGGAAAGCTTTCTAGGAAGGATGAGGGGAAAGGATACTGGTAAAAATGTTGGTGGCTGGGGCAACTAGGTGGCACAGTAGATAGAGCACTGGCCCTGGAGTTAGGAGGACCTGAGTTCAAATCTGGCCTCAGACATTTGACACTAGCTGTGTGACCCTGGGCAAGTCACTTAACCCCAATTGCCTTGCTAAAAAAAAATAAAGAAAGAAAAGAGAATAAAAAATGTTGGTGGTTTAAAAAAAAGACATCAATTTTTTTCAAAATTTTGAAATGGAAAATAATAATTTAAACAACAAAAACCATTTACTGTCAACTGTGTATAAAGCACTATGTCCAGTATTACAGAAGATTCAAGGTTTAAATAAGACAAAACCTCAGACTTCATGGAGCTTAGACTAATAAGAGGTCAGCTGTATTTCCTTCTCAAGGTTTTGCAGATAGCCCCAAAGGGTAGGAGGTGATTTTCTGTAATTCTATGTGCTTAAGCCCCCATGCTGGTGTGTTCAAATAATATTAACTGTCAGTAATTAGTAATTCAGCTTTATTTGTCCAAATTAATATAAATTTGCTATAAACTACAAAGATATATTTATTTTGAATAAGTAGAAAGAACATAAGCAAATATACCCTCAATTTCTGAAAGACACACACTCTCCTATATCACCTCTTTCTGTGGGGAGCATGGGCTCCAATTTAGATTAATTTCTACAAAGTATTTGTCCCTTCATTTAGTTCTGAATTTGGCATAATTGATGGATGAATCTTTGTAGCACCCTCTTGGCTGTCTTTGTCTTGGCAGGGTCAAACAAGTTCCTTGGAACTTCTTTCCTGACTAGTATCAAGGTGCAGACTCAAGCTCCTGGACTTTTTGCTGCTCTTCACATTCAGATCTTTGGAAGTTTGTGAGGTTGTTTCTTTCTCCAATACTCCTTCATCCTGAAGTGGGAAAGAACAAATGCAATGAGGCAAAGAACTGAGGTCTATGATGAGGCCACATGCCACCCCCAAGGAGGCCTATAAACCTAGAAGTTTATAGCATCTTACTCTGAATCAAGTACTAGCCATATTAAAAAAAAAATCAGGAACAGGAGACTTGCATTGATTTATTAGTACCTTATGAATGCCTAGCTGGTACCAATTACAGAATGTTTGAACATACACCAAAGTGAGGAGCAGGGAGCTTTCATGCATGCTTTCTGCCTTTTTGGAAGCAGGGTCCTCATAATTACACCTACTCTCTGAGTATTGAACTCTGTGGTTGGGCCCTTGGTAATAACTCTAATACATGATAATAACTAAGTGTCACAGAAAGGTGTCTAACAAAATACGTCATTAGATCTGAAAGAGAACAGGTTATTACAGATTTAGGGTAGAAAATTGGGAAGGCTTCATGTAGAAAGAGGCACTTGAGAGGGATTTTGGATGAAGCCTTCAAGGTAGTTTGGCTTATCATGTCGTGTTCAATAAAGGAGAATAAAATACAGGAAAAAAGAATCTGGGGTTCCAGCCATTTCTCTAATTATATGCATTTGTGTTTGTGTTATATTTCCACTAACACCTTGGAAGCTATTTGAGTGCAGGGCACTAATTCATGCTTGCAACTTCAGAAGTGTATAAAATAGCACCTTGCTTATGATAAAATAATAGAGGAGAAAGACAGACAGACTGAGACAGAGAGAGGAAGGAAGAAGAAAGAAGGAAGGAAGGAAGGAAAGAAAGAAAGAAAGAAAGAAAGAAAGAGAAAGAAAGAAAGAAAGAAAGAAAGAAAGAAAGAGAAGAAAGAAAGAAAAAGAAGGAAGGAAGGAAGGAAGGAAAGAAAGAAAGAGAAAGAAAGAAAAAGAAGAGAAGGAAGGAAAAAGAAAGAAGAAAGAAAGAAAGAAAAAGAAAGAAAAAGAAGAAAGGAAGGAAGGAAAGAAAGAAAGAAAGAAAGAGAAAAAAGGAAAGAAAGAAAGAGAAAAAAGGAAAGAAGGAAGGAAGAGAAGAAGAAAGGAAGAAAGAATTCAAGTAGCTGGGTGGATTGGACTATGCCCTCTCCTCCAGAGATGCCATTTATCAAATGTAGTACTTCTCTCGTGTCTCCTCTTTCTGTCCCACTGTCTCTCATACTTCTTAGCCAGGGGATCACTGAGAACAGTCTATGTACTTCTTCAAGTTTCAATTATATTTACAAGTAACCAGATTCCCTAAGGTCTAAAGACTACTGTTGCTCCTTCTCTTCTTCTTGAAAAAAAAAGTTGAAAAATGCACCTAATGCTACAGCATAGTTGTCTGATTATCTTCTGAGCTAGAATGAAGGAATATTTGTAGAACATAATATCAACTCTTTAGTGGCCTCCAAATTACGTAAGTTTTTTGAAGTGTTCATGGACCAGAGATGACTCACGAACCAAACCTATGGGATGAAAGTACAATGGTTAGAGAATGAGAGATGTAAGCTTTTCCAAGCTATTCAATTCAGTTCTTTGCCATGAACAACACCAAGATCCGTAGAGATAGGATTACAGTGTGAGAGAAACAGATAAGGAGGTAGGTATGAAGCAGAGATAGTCCTGCTTGGAGAAAGTGGCACTGTTTAAATAATATTCAGAAGAATTTTTTAAGTGTAAATTTAATCATGCATAAAGTATTGTGTCTTAACCCAGGTAGCAGAATCATCAGTGAATCACTAGCATCACTCTGAATGTCTCTGTAATATAAAAACAACATTATAGTGCATCAGATCCAGAAAAGCACTCTTTCTCCCTACTCAGCTTATGTAAGATCCTAATAAAGGTCTTGTATCAGTTTTCAACTTTCTAGTTTAGATGAGTTATAAAGTTCTTGGAGGTGATCCAGATGATAGCAACAAAGATGAATCTGAGGTCTTGAAAACAGATTCTCTGGGGTGAATTGACCTCTGTTGTTTGCAAATATGTTGAGATGTGTCTTTGAAGAAAACAATGGGAAGATGTCATTGTCTGCTCTAAGGAAGACTGGATGAATCCCTGGGATTAGAGAATTTAAAAAAAAACCTATTTGTAATGCATAGGGCAATTGATTCAGATGTTCAGGTGTTGTGAGTTGGATTAAAAAGATGGTAGAATTGGTTGGAATAATTTTAAACAGGAGAAGAATGTCTTTAAGAACGAGAATTCTGGCTAAGGAAGAAAAATGTTGCAAACTGGAAAAGATTATACAAATGAAAATTATATACATATATGTGTGTCTATGTATGTATGTATATGTGTATGTATGTCTTAGGTAGTTGGAACAAGAAATAACGTGAGGAGAAACTTCTTGGGTGATGGAAGAAAGGAAGAGAAAAGGATCCTGAATTGGGAACAAATTGATTTAGCAATGAACTTAACTAAAATGAGAGACCTAGGAAAAGCAGCTACATGTATTTTCCTCAGTTCTGGAAAGCAGAACTAGGGATATTGAGTGGAAATTTAATCTTTCAGATTCAGATTTTAGTTATAAAAACAAGAAAAAACATTCTACTTAGATCTATCAAAAATAGTGAGCTAATTCATAAAGCAATAAGTTCCTTATCTATAGAGGTCTTCAAGAGAACGTTGGATGGACCACTTCTCAGAAATATAGTAGAAGGATCAATGCTTTGGGAAAAGGTGGAATTACTTCTGTGATTCTGTGATACTGGGATACTGTCAACTGTGTATAAAGCACTGTGTTCAGTATTACAGAAGATTCAAGGTTTAAATAAGAGAAAAGCTCAGACTTCATGGAGCTTAGACTAATGAGAGGTCAGCTATATTTCCTTCTCAAGGTTCTACAGATAGCCCCAAAGGGTAGGAGGTGATTTTCTGTAATTCTATGTGCTTAAGCCCCCATGCTGGTGTGTTCAAATAATATTAACTGTCAGTAATTAGTGATTCAGTTTTATTTATCTAAATCAATATAAATTTGCTATACTATTAGTATACTGTGTATACTAATGTATCCTAGTATCCTATCTCTCTTTCTCTGTATATATGTGTGTGTGTGTGTGTGTGTGTGTGTGTGTGTGTGTGTGTGTGTATATACACCTGAATCTAACAATATGCCTTAAAACTGGTAATTTGTGGCCTTGTAGGAAATTCCAAGATAGTGTATCATACATACAATATATGTGCATATATTTATATATGTATAGCTTTCATATAAACATATTTCCTCTTCTTAGAATTTATCATGAATAATATAGTATAATATTTTACTCACAAAAATTGCCTTCCAGAATGGTTGCACCAAATCATAGCTCCTCCCAATGTTTATTACTGTATCTGTTTCCACCAACCCTGCAATATTCACCACACTCATTTTTTGCCATCTTTGCTAATTTACTTGGTGTGAGGTAACAGTTCAGAGGGTTTTTAAAATTTTTATTGTCCTAATTATTAAAAATTTGGAATAATATTGCATTTGACTTCTAATTTGTAGCTCTTCTTTTGAGAAAGTGTTTATTCTATTCATTTTGTTCATGTATCTTTTGGCCATTTATTTAATTGAAAATAACTTTTCATCTTGCATATTTCTTTAGTGACATGTATCTTAGATAACAAAGACTTATCAGAGCTTTTTCACACAGATCTTTACCACTCAACAAATCATCGTCTTATGTTGGTTGCATTGATTTTATTCTTAAGAATTTCTTTTCTATTTTATAGAATCAGCATTTTCTATTTTATTTTTTGTGATTGGATTTATCTACTTTGGGGTTAAGAATTCACCCTGTAATCAGAGCCATGGTACCTGCTTTGGCTCTTTTCTTGTGTCCATTTTGAATTTATCTTGGCACATGGCAGAAGGTGTTGTTTTAAATCTAATTTCTCTTAGATTACA
Source organism: Phascolarctos cinereus (assembly GCF_003287225.1). Lineage (NCBI taxonomy): Eukaryota > Metazoa > Chordata > Mammalia > Diprotodontia > Phascolarctidae > Phascolarctos > Phascolarctos cinereus. The sequence continues at coordinate 370,283,189 of NW_027555847.1, forward strand.
TTCCAGCTTTATTGGAAATTCTTCTCAAATAAGGAATTTTCCCAAGATAATTTATATTTTTGCTTTTCTCTAACATGGAGTTATTGAGTTCAATTGTTTCTGCATGTTCCTTTTCTCATCTCTTTCACCGATTTACTTTTTTTAATTGTTGCCAAATTTTTTAATATAAAATTTGATATATGGTAGTACAATTATGAACCTCCATTCTTATTGTCTTTTGATTGCCATAAAACTGCATGTATAAATTAATTTAGATAATATCATTATTATTTACAGTTTTGATTATATTGACATACCAGCTGTGGGTACTGATTATGCCTCCAATTATTTTTTAAAGGAATTTATAATTATTTTGAATAGGATTTCCCATTCTATAGTTTCTTACTGATTTTTAAAAATTTCTACATAGATACGTTGTTAATTTCTGTGGATTTATCTTGTATACTAATACTTTACTGAAGCTAGTAGTTTCTCTTTTTAAATATTTTTTGAGTAATGTCTTTTTATGTTGCCATAGTTTTCCCTAGTATCCCTCTCTCTCCCACTCCTAGACATGTATCCCATATAACAAACATTATTTGTTTAAAGAAAAGAAAAGAAGGTAAAAGGAAAATTCAGTATATCAAAAGTCTGAAAATATGTGCAAATTATATCACTTGTAGACCACCTGCCTCCACAAAGGGGCAAGATGGGGGTTTAGTTTTGTTTTTTTCCATATGAATGTGGTTATTATTTCATCAAATAGTACAAAGATGAGGTGACAAACATGCTGCCCTCTTGGGTGTGGCCTGAACCAGATTAAAATATAATTGATAAATATTTAACAAAATAAAATGACACAATAAAAAGGTATTATTACATTTAAAAAATAAGTCAAAGTGTAGCCCATAGGAATCCTTATATATGGATAAGTAGCCCTTGTTTGTATTTTGTGTACTTTGGTGTATTCATACTCTAGAATAGTGTAGTTATTTGAAATGAGATTTCCATTTCTACAATTGCCTCCTGGATTTTGTTGTTATCGTTATATAGAGATACTGTTCACTTTAAGGATTTATTTTGTAGCCTACAAATTTTCTGAAGCTATTTTCTCTCTTACTCTCTAGGACTTTCAATGTAAGCCATCATATTATCAGCAGATAGGAAGCCTTAATTATTCTTTACCAGTATTAACTTATTTCTCTTGTCTTATTGCCAATGTGAGAATTTCCAGTGCTATACCAAATAATAGTGGGAAGAATGGCCAGTCTAACTTTACTTCTGTATTCATTGGGAAAGGTTCTTCTGTATTCCTATTGCATGTAACACTTGCTTTGATTTTAAAATAATTTTATGATATTAAAAAGTTCCTCTATACCTATATTTTTGACAATTTTTATTGTGAATGAGTGTTGTATTTTGTTAAAGGCTTTTTTCCTCATCTATTGAGATAATTGGTGCTTTGAGAAATTTTTGCTTTTAATAAGATTAATTGTGATTATTTTCCTAATGTTGAATCATCCTTGTATCTCTCATGTAAGCCCAGTTTGGTCATAATGAACTATTACTTGGATGAATTATTATAGTTTTATAAGATTTTACCCTGGTGTAGTTGTTAAGACTATATTTTCTGACAAATGGAATCTGTTAGGGTGTTCACTTTCTCAATTGTTGAGATTAATTTGTATATTATCAATACTAATTATTCTTTAAATAATTGATAGTATTTTCCTGTGAATCTATAACAGGCAGGAGTATTTTTTTTCTTTTAGTAGTCCATTTTACAGCTAATTTTATTTCCTTTTCAGAAATTGGACTATTGAACATCTCCATTTCATCTTTTGCTAGAAGGATTTATATTATTGAAGATATTCCTCTATCCTTTTGTGTTCTTAGTGTTTTTTTCCAGCATGTAAGCATGTACAATAGGTTCTGATAGTTATTTTATTTCTTGTAGCTTTGTTGTGATTTCGTCTTGTCCATTTGTTGCTTTGTTGATTTGATTTCCTGCCCTCTTCTTTTTAATCAGGTTCACTATAGGTTTATCAATTTTATTGGTCTTTTTGAGGAAGCTACTTTCAGTATAATTAGATAGATAGATAGATAGATAGATAGATAGATAGATAGATAGATTCATTTCTCTCCCAATTTTTAGTTTTGCTTATTTTTTTTTACTTTATAATTTTTAAGTCCATAGTCAGCTCAGTAATCCCCTAATTTTCCATTTTGTTAATGCAGGTTTTCAGGAATTTTTTTTGTTCTTGAGGATTACTTGAGAAATTTTGGTATGTTCGCTCATCATTAAAATTTACATTTATGTAATTATTGGTTCTGTGATATATTGTTTTACCCACTCATTTCAAATAATTTCATTTTTATTTCTTCATTCAGAACTGTATCTTTTTTTGTGATCCTTGAAGTGATTATAATTTTTATTGCATTATACTCTACAGAGGATATATTTACTATTTTTGACATTTAAAAATTTTTAAATATCTTTATTGCCTAATATGTAGTAAATTTCTGTAAAATATCATGAGGTATGGGAAAATATGTATATTCTTTAGCATGAAAATGTCATAAGTCTCTTAGCTCTAGATTCTCCAGCATGCAGTGACATATTTTTTTTCTTGTTTTTATCAATCTGTCAGATACATCTAAAACTGGGAGAGAGACATTGAAATCACCTTCCACTATTTTTACTATGTCTTCTTATAGTTGTTACTTTTTTTTCTTTATGAATTTAGATGTTAAGGCATCTGTAGCATTCAAGTCGAATATAGACCCAGATTTGTTGTAATTGATTATTTTTAGCATAATATAAATTACTTGTGTACAATATATATCCATTTCTATGTTTTCAATGTTTATTTTTCCTTGGATTGATAACATTATTGCAACTCCTATCTTTTTTGGATTCACTTAATGCATAGTAATTCTTGTCAGCCCCTGATCTTTATTCCCTATTTTTACAATTTCTTTCCTGCAGGCAACAAGTTATGGGGTTTTGTTTTCTTACTCAATCTGTCACTCTTTTTCATTTTATTATTTTGCTTAATCCATTCACATTTAAAGTTATGAGAGTTATGTTCCTGTTTTCCTCCATTAGTCACTAATAGTTTTTTTTTTCAAATTAGAATTTTTTTCACTTCCTCTATAAACACAGTATTGTTTCTTTAGTTATTTTAGTTTAATTTATTATAATGCAACTTGATTTCCACTAGCCCCTTTCCCTTCACTCTTAATACCCCTCTTCTCTACAATTGTTACTCCATTTTGTAGTTTTGAAGTTTTGCTTATTCATTTTTCTTCCTTTAATTTTCTTCTTTAATTCTTTCCCTCTTTTGTTTTCCTTCCCACCTAAGTAGTAGAATAATATTGCCCATCCTTTCTTCACTTTAACTCATTTGGTTTGTTTTTAACTTAATTTTCTAAATCTTATTTAAAAAAAATAATTTTCTTCCTTCTTGTAATTATTTATCTTCCCTTTCCTTCTAGGCTAGACATTTATTATTTGTTTTGTGATGCTTATACTCCTTACATTGTTTCTGCATATCTTATGAAATTAAATTTTCTAACCTATTTTGGGTATCTTCTTCTAAAATTTTTCTCTGTTTTTGCCTTGTATATCTCACCCTGTAGCCCACCTTTTCTTCTGTGATGCTTTAGTCATTGTTTTTCAACACTTTCATTGTAATGTTCAGGTGTTTTGACTTGTTTTCTTATGTGAAACCTATAATCCTTAACTTGTCTACACATTATATCTTTTGAAATCAATATGTTATGCATGTATGGAAATCATTCTTTCACTTAAAATTATTACAATTTGCTTCTTTTCTCCCATATTACTCATCACTTCTATACAGTTGCATTCCCAATTAATTGTTCTTTCCTGTTTCTTTGGTAAACTTGTAATCATAGACTCATTTTTTTAAAATTTTGTTTTCTATTCTGCCAATTATTTGTGTTGTGTAGGTCATAAATTCTGCTTTTGCATTTTTTTTCTCCATTCAGGAACATCTTTCTGTGGTTCCCTGCTCTCTTAGAAATTCACAAAGTCTTCTGACTCATCATCTGTGATTAAGTTTTCTTTTTTCTTTTACTATTTATTAATAGATCTATTGAATCTTTTTGTTTGATTTGGATTATATACCCCATTTTGTTAACAATAGTTTCATTATTTGTTTTATCTATTTATACTCATTGTCTTTAATTGATTTTTCTTCCTCCTAAGGTCTTTGGTAATGCAAGTTATTTTGCCCTTTTGCTCACTTTCTGACTCTTTCCCTTTTTTTCTTTCTTTCTTTTTTTTTTTTTTTTTTTGGCTAGGCAATGGGGTTAAGTGATTTGCCCAAGGTCACACAGCTAGTTAAGTGTTATGTGTCTGAGGCCGGATTTGAACTCAGGTCATCCTAAATTCAGGGCCGGTGCTCTATCCACTGCGCCACCTAGCTGCCCCTCTCTCTCCCCTTTCATGGCAATTTTCCTAAGGGCTGATTTCTAAGCTATCTTAGCTTCCTCCCTCAGTGGGCAATTTACAGTTTTAGTGTTCTTAGTCATTACCCACAGTGATTTCTGGAGGTACAGAACTGGCCCCAGATGAATGGTGGGCTTTTAACTTCAAACTTAATGGAGTGCCACACAGCCTCACACTCACATGTCCTGCCACAGACCTCTTTGTGTCCCAGGTTTCCAACTGAGCTCTGGTGAGTCATATTGTGCTGGCATGATGCTGTGGCAGCCTGATCAAGTTTCTGAGCTATGGATTTCTGTGATGCTGGGCTTTGAATGGGAGGGCAGGTACACTTGCATTCTCTCATAAGCCCTTGTCATAGCTTGTGCAGTTCCGTTGTTGAAGCATAATCAGCAGTGGGAGGTAAGGGGTTCTGAGTAAACACGTTTAACTTTAGGGATAATTTACTTTCTCTTTTGTTTGTTCTTTTACTTTTCAACTTATTTTGCTTTCTTGTCTTATACCATAGTGTCAGTTGAACTTGCATTATCTGTTTTATTATCTCTATTTCAGAGAGGTTTAAAAAGTTATGCAAATTGGAGTAAATGTCTAGTCCTTGATCATCTTGGTCATATGACCTGACAGTCTGAATCTATTAGTTTTAATAGTTTTATTATATTTGAATCATTTTCTATTCTTATTCTTTAGAATATGCTAAGTATACCATCATAGTCTATTTTCACTATTTTGAAGGATGATGGGGGAACTGATAATAAGATGGAACCTTTTGATCTGAAATCGTGCTAGAAGTTTCCCAATAAGAAACTTGGATCTATGTTAATTATCCTAAGCTGTTCCACAGCACAAAAAAGCTATGTTCGTTTGTTTGTTTTAAAAAGAAAATTTCCTGTTGATCTTATGCATTTGCAAATTTTGAAAGATTACAATCTATAAAAAATTAAAGTTTCAGGTTACCTTAAAAATGTTTGGTCCTATACAGAAAGCTGTACTATATTTATAATCATAGCTTGTGTGGAAAAACTAGCATAGCATTTTGGAAATGTTTATTGGAAAAGGACATTGGCCAGTTATATGGTGAGAGCAAGGGAAAATAGATGGATAGTTGTAGTAATGTATGGGTACTCAAATTATAAAAAGAAGAAGAGGAATCAAGAGAGAATATAAACAAGAACTGTGTGGGATAAGATGTTATTATCTACATAATTAAAGTGAATACCTATATTTATGAGATCACAGAGTCAAATAAATGTTGAGGGAATATTTCTGGGAGGCTATCAGTTTTAAATCATGAATTTTCATAGTAGTGAGGAAATTAATATACTTGATAGCATTATGTGATTTTCTAGATGTGAGCAATCTTAACCTCTTCCTTCTTTCCCCAAATCATTACTTACCTGCAATATTTGCCCAAAGTATGTACTGAAATATGAACTCAAGGGGCAACACTAGCAAATGCATATTATCTAGGAAATCTGCATTTTTATCTGTTTTATTTTCTTAGTAAGAATAATTATCTAGAACTCTAAAATAACTCTGGGTTTTCAGGGAGGAAGGATTTTAGTGTTCTAGAGCATTTTACAATTAGTACATTTTCACATGAGAATATTGGGATTTGGAGAACCTTGACACCACAAAGCAATCTTTATATAAGTATATTTGGATTCTGTACAGGGCAATCTTTTTAACATTAGAAAGCACTTGACATGAGAAAACATTCATGTATCCCTCTCCTGGGCCTCACTTGAGCCTTAATCAATTTCAGAACAAAGCTGTATCTATGATTATTCCGGTCATAAAATCCAGAGTAAATTTAAAATATGCATTATGGGGAACTTGTTTAGGAAAGGGCTTTTACTTCTGATTTCAAATTTATTAGGCCAAATTCAATTGTGAATTCAAGAATTTCTATTTTTTTATTTTGTTTTGTTTTTACCTTTCAGTGAGCTAGTTACTGAAAATTTAAGGTGAGATAGAAAGTCATAAGTGAAAAACTATTTTTCCAACTGATATTTTAATCAACCACACACTCAATATACACATAAATGTACTTACAAAGATTTTTTAAGAACGAGAAAAAGGGATATGGGTCCATAGTTAATGATATCTTTTTATATACCATTTGAGGTAAAAATACAATTTATTATCTTTCTTAATTTTTAGATTCTATACACTGTGTTATTTCAGAACATCTATCCTGACCCATTTAAATAAGTTCTGGACCACTCTGAATGTTAAATGGACAGAAGAAAACACATTTACTCTGATCTTGACAATTTTACAATGTCTTGATTTCTCATGAAGTCACTAGCTTCCATTTGCTCCATTCTAATTTTTAAGGGAAGTATTTTTTTTCAGTGAGATTTTAGACTTCCTTTTCCATTTGGTCAATTCTTCTTTTTAAGGCTTTCTTCTCCTCGTTGGCTTTTTGGACCTCTTTTGCCATTTGGGTTAGGCTATTTTTTTAAGGTGTTATTTTCTTTAGTATTTTTGGGTCCCCTTTAGCAAGTTGTTGATTTCTTTTTCACAATTTTCTTGCGTCACTCTCATTTTTCCTCTACTTCTCTTACTTGCTTCTCAAAATCCTTTTTGAGCTCTTCCATAGCCTGGGACTGATTCATATTTTTCTTAGAGGCTTTGGATGTAGGAGCTTTGACTTTGTTGTCTTCTTCTGGTTGTATGTTTTGATCTTCTTTGTCACCAAAGAAAGAGTCTATGGTCTGACTTTTTTGTGTAGTTTGCTCATGTTCACAGCCAATTATTTAACTTTTGAACTCTTTGTTAAGGTATGGATCTGCTTCCAGTGTGGAGGGTTTACTGTCTCAAGCTTCAGGGTTTTGTGCAGCTGTTTTCAGATATACTTCTAGGAACCTGTAAATTTTCAGTTCTTCCAAGGTGGTACAATCAAGAGTGAGATATTTACTCCTTTCCTGCCCTGGGCTCTGGTCTATGGGTGACCACAAGCACTCTTTTCTGCCTTGGAACTGTGAGGATGATTCCTTCTCTACCACCACACCAGTGCTCTTCCATGCCCTAGGACCAGCATCTAGAACTGTGACCAAGATCCAACTACGGGCAAAGCAAGATATTCCTGCCTCAACACCAGCAAAGAGATCCCTGTAATCCCCCTATGATTAGCCACTGGATACCCCCTCCATCTGTGGGCCAAGAGCTGGGGAAGCAGCTGCCACCCTGGAGCTGTGCTGGGACTGGGGCTGGGACTAAGGTTCTCTCTCACCCTGGTCACAGACCTTTCTTTCTGACCTTCTAAGTTGTCTTTGGCATTTTTGGGTTGAGAAGTCTGGAAATCACCACAGGTGCCTGTAATTCAATCCTCTGAGGGCTGCTCCAGGTTGGCTAAGGTCTGGTCTTTGCCTGTGTGTCTATGCTGAACTGTGCTACTCTCCCAGCCAGCACAATACACCTTTCCAATCAACCATCCAAGTTGTCTTGGGCTGGAAATTTGTTTCATTGTCTTTTTTGTGGGTTCTGATGCCCTAGAATTTGTTTAGAGCCATTTTTTACAGTTTGATCTTGACATTTTTAAAGGGAAACTTAGTCACTAAAAAATAACCACATCAAAGAGTCCCCAGGAGCCCAGAAGCCAACTTAATCAAAAAATGATGGATCATTTCCAAGCAGAAAAATTTAACAACCCAGAGAAATGTGTGCATAGAATATAAGCTCATTTGCCAGACATTAAAAATATGATGAAAGAAAATTAAAAGCAGTTGAAAAAATAAACCCTTTAGAATAAGAGCCCTAACCATTTTGATGTCATGGAACTCAGAATTTAATAAAGCTTATGGTCTACTAATTAGATTTTAAAAAATTATAATCCAATAAAATGTTAAATTTTAGTATGAGGCTAGTGAAAATTAAAAACATATTTTCCCCACCCATGTTCAAAGAATGCCTGAAATCTATCCAGAAATTATCACAAAGATGGAAAGGGTCAAAAAGAAAAGAAAGATCAAGAAAGATAAATATAATGTAATACATGTAGATGTATTTATAAAGTAATGCCAAGTAAATACACAGAAATGGATGTGTCATATGCATGTTTATTATAATATTTACATAGACAGATAGAGATATACATATGCATATATACATATGCAAATATAAAATCAATACTATCTGTAAACGTGAGTTTAAATTTATTATAACTCAGAATAATTGTTATAAACTGCATGATTATTAGTGATGTAACACTAAGGTCTATAAATAATTAAAGGTAAAGACTACCCAATTGGCAATACAGAGGCACATGATGGGTGTGAACATATTGTGACATATGACAAACAGAATAATGAAGGAACAGTGTAAAGGATGCCATCAAAGACATGCATGATTTAAAAAAATGGAGAGAGATATGGACTGGTCATTTACCTAGAGTTCGAGGTAACCAATGAATAACCCATGATCTACATTGGCATTCTCATTATCTCAAAAGAGACTCACAGTGACTCCTGTGGTAAAATTGTGGTAGGATATGGGTAAGAATAATGAAGAAATGTGGTGTGTGAATGGTTTGCAGTCTACATGATTTCAAGGAATACCTATGTAATTATCACTGGTGCATGTGTAGAAGCGATCAGTTAGCTAAGATGATGTCATCTATGTGAAAGATATGAGGGAGCTACTTCTAGGAGAACTGTGTGGTGTAGACATCTCTGGCCTTTCTGTAAAAGACTCCATTTGCTGTTCCACTTCTGGGAGCCAAGATGGTGGAGTAAGAAGTAAGTCACTCTCACCCTCCCTTATGAACCTCTGAAAGCCCAAAAAATATCACCCCAGGAAAAACCCTGGAAGAGTTGAATGAGTAGAAAGACAGGGTGCAGTTTTCCAGTATCCCCAGGTAGCTTGAGGGAATAACAGGAAGGACCCCTCTTGCTTTGGGGGAAGGGGAACAGTACAGAACAGGAGGTGTCCCCATAAGTTAGCAGAAAGCCCCACTTCAGCATACCAGGGGAAGATCCTGAACCGCAGGTGGTGGAGCAGGAAAACACCAACAGCACGACCCCTGAATGCCTCAGTACAGGCAGAAGAACCAGTGGAAAACAGCTCAAAAAAAAAATAAAACAACCATGTGCCTCAGCATTCTATTGTATGCAAGTCTCCCAGTGCCTCAGCAAAACTCTGGGAAGTGTGCCAAGAGTTCCCCCATAGGCTGAGAAACATCCCACAGCAGCAAAACATCCACCTGAGAGGAGCTGAAGAAAGTGAAAGGAAGTAAAGGCCTCGCTGAGCAGGCAACTCCAGGGGCCAGACTACCCAATTTACCCCTAGAGTCCCAATGTTGCTTATTCCAGCCCAATACCAGGCAGAAACTTCCAGCCCCCAAATGCCAGCATTGGAAGCCCCAGAACACAAATCCAGTGACCAGGCCCCAGGCTCCCAACACAAGAAGCTTGGGTCAATGCCCCCTGGTCCCCAGCAGGAGAGCTCAATCTCTCTTAGGCCAGGAAATAAGCAAATGCTATGGGTTCTTATTATGAGAACAGTGAAGATCAAGGCAGAAATTCTGAAGAGGACAACATTGCCAATAAACCCACATCTAGAACCTCAAAAGGGAATATGAACTTGTCTGAAGCCCAAAAACCCTTCTTGGAAGAACTCAAGAAGGATTTTAAAGGTCAAATAAGAGAAGTAGAAGAAAAATTTGGAAAAGAAATGAGAGGTATGCTTGTCAATAGCTTGGAAAAGGAAGGACAAAAATTAGCTGTAGAAAACAAGTTCTTAAAAAATACAATTGGCCAACTGGAAAAAAATGTACACTGAAGAAAATAAGTTTTTAAAAAATACAATTGGCCAAATGGAGAAAGAGGTACAAAATCTAATAGAAGAAAACAATTTGTTAAAAAATAGAATTGGGGAAGTGGAAGCTAATGACTCTGTGAGAGAGCAAGAATCAGTCAAACAGAAACAAAAGAATGAAAAAAAATTAGATGAAAATGTAAAATACCTCATTGATAAAACAACTGACTTGGAAAGTAGATCCAGGAGAGACAATTTAAAAAATTATTAGTCTACATGAAAAGCATGATGGAAAAAAAAAAAGAGCCTGGATAGCATCTTTCAGGAAATCATCAAGAAAAACTGCCCTGAGGTCCTAGAACCAGAGGGTAAAATAGCCATAGAAAGAATCCACTAATCACCTCCTGAAAGAGATCCCAAATTGAAAATACCAAGGAATATGGTAGCCAAATATTGCAAGCATCCAGAAAGAAATAATTTAAATATCATGGAACCACAGTCAGGATTACACAGGACCTTGCAGCTTCTACATTATAAGATCATAAGGCATGCAATATGATATTCCATAAGGCAAAGGAGCTTGGACTACAACCAAGAATCAACTACTCAGTGAAAATAAGCATAATCTTTCAGGGTAGGAGATGGATATTCAATGAAATAGGGGACTTTCAAACCTTCCTGATAAAAAGGCCAGCACTCAACAGAAAATGTGATCTTCAAATATAGAACTCAAGAGAAACATAAAAAGGTAAATGGGACAGAAAAAAAATACAACCACCACAACATGTTATTAATAAGGACAAATTGTTTACATCCTTACAAGGCAAGATGACATTTTTAACTCTTGAGAACTGTATTTTTATTACACCATTTTAAAGGAGTATACATAGAGGGGGTGGGTATAACTTGACTTTGATGTAATGATTAAAAAAAATCTAATCAAATGGGTTATATGGATCTAAGTAAGTGGATTAATCTGATCTAACTAAGAAAATGTACTGAGAGAAAAGGAAAGGAGGAGGCAGACAAGGATAAATTACTTTAGAGGAAAAGGCACAAAATCCTATTACAATATAGGGAAAGAAGGGAGGAAGATGAGCATTGTTAGAACCTCACTCTCATCAGATTTGGCTCAAGGAGGGAATAACAAAATCAGGTAGGTATAGAAATCTAACTTGCCCTATATGCAGTAGGAGGGAAAAGGGAAAAGAAAAGGGATGGGAAGACAGAAGGGAGGGAAGAAGCAATAAGGGTAAAGGGGAAGAAAAGGGAAAGTGGCTAATATAAGGGACGACAATGAGGGACATGTGGTCAAAGCAAAACACTAGTGAGGAAAGAGCAAAGAAAAGAAAAGCATAAAGGGGGGAAAGATGGAGAGAAAGATACTGATAGTAATCATAAATGTGACTGTGAAGGGGATGAACTCTCCCATAAAATGGAAGTACATAGCAGAATGGATGGACAATCATAATCCTACAATATGTTGTTTACAGGAAACACATTTGAAACAGAGGGACACACACAGGGTAAATGTAAAAGGCTGGAGTAGAATATATTATGCTTCAGCTAAGAAAAAAAAAAGCAAGGGTAGCAATCCTGATCTCAGACAAAGCAAAAGAAAAATAGATCTTATCAAAAGAAATAAGGAAAGGAAACTATATCCTACTAAAAGGTACCATAGACAATGAAGTTATATCATTACTAAACATATATGCACCAAATGGTATAGAAGAATTCTTAGAGGGAAAGTTTAGGGAGTTACAGGAAGAAATAGAGAAACTATACTAGTGGGACCTCAACCCCCCTCTCTGCACTAGATAATCTAACCACAAAATAAACAAGAAAAAGTTAAGGAGGTGAATGAACATTAGAAAAGTTAGGTATGATAGACCTCTGGAGAAAACTGAATGGGATAGAAAGGAATATACTTTTTTCTCTCAGTACATGGCACATACACAAAAATTGACCATGTACTAGGGCATAAAAACCTCGCAATCCAATGCAGAAAGGCAGAAATATTAAATGCATCCTTTTCAGATCATGATGCAAAATATTATATAATAAAGGCCATGGAAAGATAGACTAAAAATAATTGGAAACTAAATAATCTAATCCTAAAAAATGATTGGGTCAAAAAACAAATCATAGAAACAATCAATAACTTCATTCAAGAGAATGACAATAATGAGACAACATACCAAAATTATGGGATGCAGCAAAAGCAGTTCTTAGGGGAAGTTTTATATCTCTAAATGCTTAAAATAAAAGAGGAGATAATGAATTGGGCATACAACTAAAAAAACTAGAAAAAGAACAAATTAAAAATCCTCAACTAAACACCAAATTAGAAATATTGAAAACCAAAGGAAAAATTAAGAAAATTGAAATTAAGAAAACTATTGAACTAATAAATAAAACTAAGAGCTGGTTTTATGAAAAACCAATAAAATAGATAAGCCTTTGGTTAATTTAATTAAAAAAAAGAAAGAAGAAAACCAAATTACTAGTATCAAGAATGAAAAGGGTGAAGCTACCACCAAGGAAGAAGAAATTAAAACAATAATTAGGAATTATTTTGCCCAACTATATGCCAACAAATTTGACAATCTTAGTGAAATGGATACATATTTACAAAAATATAAATTGCCCAGATTAAAAGAGAGAAGTAAAATACTTAAATAACCCCATCTCAGAAAAAGAAATTGAACAAGCCATTGATGAACTCCCTAGGAAAAAATCTCCAGGGCCAGATGGATTTACATGAATTCTATCAAACATTTAAAGAACAATTAATTCCAATACTATATAGACTATTTGGGAAAATAGGTGAAGAAGGAGTCTTACAAAATTATTTTTATGATACAAATATGGTGTTGATACCTAAACCAGGAAGAGTCAAAATAGAGAAAGAAAATTATAGACCAATTTCTCTAATGAATATAGATGCAAAAATTTTAAACAAAATACTAGCAAGTAGATTGCAGCAACTTATCACAAGAATAATACACTATGACCAGGTAGGATTTATACCAGGAATGCAGGGTTGGTTCAATATTAGGAAAACTATCAGCATCATTGAGCATATCAACACCAAAACCAACAGAAACCACATGATCATCTCAATAGATGCAGAAAAAGCTTTTGATAAAATACAACACCCATTCCTATTAAAAACACTAGAAAGCATAGGTATAAATGGAGTCTTCCTTAAAATAATAAATAGCTTCTATCTAAAACCTTCAGCAAGCATTATATGTAATGGAGACAGGCTAGAAGCATTTCCAATAAGATCAGGGGTGAAACAAGAATGTCTATTATTACCACTGTTATTCAATATTGTACTGGAAATTAGCTTTAGCAATAAGAGAAGAAAAAGAAATTGAAGGCATTAGAATAGGCAAAGAAGAAACAAAGCTATCACTCTTTGCAGATGACATGATGATATACTTAGAGAATCCTAGAGATCAAGTAAAAAACTACTTAATAATAAACAACTTTAGCAAAGTTGCAGGCTATAAAATAAACCCACATAAATCATCAGCATTTCTATATATTACCAACAAAGCAACAGCAGCAGAGAGAAAGAGAAATCCCATTTAAACTTACTGTAGACATAAAATATTTAGGAGTCTACCTCCTGAAACAAACCCAGGAACTCTATGAACACAATTACAAAACACTTTTCACACAAATAAAATCAGAAAAACATCAGTTGCTCATGGGTAGGCCGAGCTAATATAACAAAAATGACAATCCTACCTAAGCTAATTTACTTATTCAGTGCCATACCAATCAAACTACCAAGAAATTATTTTATAGAGTTAGAAAAAATAATAACAAGATTCATTTGGAAAAACAAAAGGTCCAGAATATCAAAGGAACTAATGAAAGAAATGCAGGGAAGGTGGCCTAGCAATTCCAGATCTTAAATTGTATTATAAAGCAGCAATCATCAAAACTGCTTGGTACTGGCTAAGAAATAGAGGTGGATCAGTGGAATAGGTTAAATATGCAAGACACAGTAGTCAATGACTATAGTAATCTATTATTTGATAAACCCAAAGACCCCAGCTTCTGGGATAAAAACCCACTCTTTGAAAAAAACTGCTGGGAAAACTGGAAAAGAGTATGGCAGAAACTAGGCATAGACCCAAATCTCACACCATATACCGAAATAAAGTCAAAATGGGTTCAGGGCTTAGATATAAAGGCTGATGCAATAAGTAAACTGGGGGAACAAGGAATAGTTTACATATCAGATCTATGGAGAACAGAAGAATTCATGACCAAACTATAGACAGAGAACATTATGAAAAGCAAAATGGATAATTTTGATTACATTAAATTGAAAAGTTTTTGCACAAACAAAGCCAATGCAACTAAGATTAGAAGGAAGGTAGAAAATTGGGAAAGAATTTTTACAACCAGTCTCTCTGATAAAGGCCTCATTTCTAAAATATATAGAGAATTAAGACAAATTTATAAGAACACAAGCCATTCCAATTGATAAATGGTCAAAAGATATGAACAGACAATTCTCAGATGAAGAAATTAAAGCCATCTATAGTCATATGAAAAAATGCTGTAAATCGTTATTGCTGAGAGAAATGCAAATCAAAACAACACTGAGGTACCACATCACACCCATCAGATTGGCCAACATGACAAAACAGGAAAATGATAAATGTTAGAGAGGATGTGGGAAAATTGGAACACTAATACATTGTTGGTGGAGTTGTGAAATGATCCAACCATTTTGGAGAACAATTTGGAACTATGCCCAAAGGGCTACAAAAATGTGCATACTCTTTGATCCAGCAATAGCACTTCTAGGGCTATATCCTAAAGAGATCAAAAAAATGGGAAAAGGACCCACATGTACAAAAATATTCATAGCAGGTCTTTTTGTGGTGGCAAAGAATTGGAAGTTGAGAGGATGCCCATCAATTGGGGAATGGCTGAGCAAGTTGTGATATACGAATGTAATGGAATACTATTGTGCTATAAGAAATGATGAACAGGCTGACTTCAGAAAAACCTGGAAAGACTTATATGGTCTGATGCTGAGTGAAGTGAGCAGAACCAAGAGGACTTTTACACAATAACAGCCACGTTATGCAATGACTAAGATTGTTAAACTGAACCCTTCTCAGCATTACAATGATCTAAGACATCTCCAGAGGCCTCAGGATGGAAAATGCTCTCCACACCCAAAGAAAGAATTATGCAGTTGAAATGCAGATCGAAGTATACTATTTGCTATTTTCTTTTCTTCTCTTTTGTTCGTTCCCTCTTTCTGGGGGATCTTCCTATTGATTCTAATTCTTCCGTACAACATCACTAATATGAAAACATGTTTAATAGGAATGTATATGTTAAAAAGTGTATATCATAAAAAAGAAAGAAAATCTACATCAGTCAGCACGTTAACTCTGTTAGCTGGTTACGTGAAAGTGGATAGCATGTTTCATCATGACTCCTTGGGAACTGTGACTACTCACTGTGCTGGTCAGTTACTCTCTTTCAGTTGTTATTTTTTATGCTATTATTGTTACTGTATAAATCATTCTCCTGGTTCTACTGACTTGCTTTGCATCAGCTCATATAAGTTTTCCCAGGCTTTTCTGAAATCATCCCTTTCTTAATTTCCTACAGTAGAATAGTATATATTCTATTGAATTAATATGCCATATCTTGGTCATCCATTCCTCAACTGATAGGCATTCCTTCAAATTTCCAATTCCTTGCCACCACTAAAAGGAACAGCTATAATTATCATACACACACACACACACACACACACACACACACACACACACATATCCTTTTCCTCTTTCTTTGATCTCTTTGGAGTCTAGACCTCAAAAGGTTAAAGATTATAAATAATTTTATGCCTTTTGAGGCTTAGTTACAAATTTCTTTCCAGAAGGATCGAACTAGCTCACAATTCCACCAACAGTGAATCAGTGCATTTTTCCTCCCCCTAGAATTTGTTATTCTGCCTTTTTTTTTTTTGGTAACCAAACCAATCTTACGGGTGTGAACTGGGACCTCAGGGATATTTTAATTTACATTTTTCTATCTTTGATTTGGAGCATTTTTATATACCTTTTGATGGCTTTGATTTCTTCCTCTGAAAATTGCCTGTTCATATCTCATGACCACTTATCAATTGGAAAATGATATTTATTCTTATTAATTTGATGTTGTCCTCTTTATATATTAGAAATTATACCTTAATCAGAGAAACTTACTTCAAAAATTTCCCCCAGTTTTCTCCTCTTATTTTTCCTAATTCATTGATTTTGTTTGTACATTTTTTAAAAAATTCATGTAATAAAAATTATCAGCTTTACCTTTCTATCTTTGATTGGGCAGGAACTCTTCCCATATTCATGGATCTGACATATAATTTCAGTTCATACTTCAACGATTTCCTTATGATGTCACTCTTTATGTCTGAAACATGTATCCATTATGAACTTATTTTGGCATACAATGTGGAATGTTGAATTGTGCTTGGTTTTTGTCAAATGACTTCCCCATTTTTCCAACAGTTTTTGTAGAATAGTGAATTTTTGCCCCCAAAGCTGGGATCTTTAGGTTTATGAAACATCAGATAATTGTATTCATTTGCTTTCATATATTGCATACCTAATCTGCTCCACTGATCCACCTCTTTGTTTTTTCACCCAGTATCCAATTGGTTTGATGCTTATAGCTTTGTAGTATAGTTTGAGATTTGGTACTGCTAGATGCCCTTCCTTCCCACTTTTTTCATTGATTCCTCTGATAGTCTTGACCTTTTGTTCTTCAAGATGAATTTTGTTCTTATTTTTTCTAACTTTATATTGTACTTCTTTGGTCATTTTGTTGGTATATCATTAAGTAAATATATTAATTTAGGTAGTGTTGTAACATTTATATTGCACATACTATGTGGCAGGAATTGTACTAAGCACTTAACAATTATTATCTCATTTTATCCTCACAACAATCCTGAAAGAAAGGTGCTATTATTATCTCTATTTTACATGTAAGTAAACTGTGGCAAACAGACATAAAGTGAATTGCCCAGGGTCACACAGCTAGTGAGTGTCTGAGGCCAAATTTAAACTCAGGTCTTCTTGTTCAGCCCAGTGCTCCATCCACTACTCCATTTAATCTGCTTTTTTTTTATTATTATATTAGCTTAGTATACCCATAAGCAATTAATATTTATCCAATTATTTACATCTGTATTTGAAAGAATAGTCTTTTTGTAATTGCATTCATACAGTTCCTTTCTATGTCTTGACAGATAAACTCTCAATTATTTTATACTGTTTATTGCTATTTTAAATAGAATTTCTCCTGTTTCTTTGTGCTATGTTTTGTTGCCAATGTACAGAAATGCTGATGATTTGTGTGAGTTCATTTTATATCCTGCAATTTTGCTAAAGTTGTTAACTGTTTAAGTTAGGATTTTAGTTGACTCTCTAGGGTTCTCTGAATAAATCATCATACATCATCTGCAAAAAGTAAGAGTTTTGTTTCCTCATTACCTGTGCTTATTCTTTCAATTATTTTCTCTTGTGTTCTTGTTATAGCTAGCATTTCTAATTCAACTACAATTGTAATAATGATAATGGACATCCTTGATTCACTTTTGAGTTTATTGGAAAGACTTCTCATTAATCCCCATTATAGATAATGCTTGCTTGCTCTTGGTTTTATAAAGATGCTACTTATTCTAAGGGAAACTCAATTTATTGCTAGGTTTTTTAAAAAATAACAATGCATGTTGTATTATGTCAACAGCTTTTTCTGTTTCTATTGAAATAATCATATTTTTGATATTTTTGCAATTAATATGGTCAATTACAGTTACACTTTCCCCAATAGTAAAGCAGTCATGAATTTCAGGTTTCAATCTAACCTGGTCATAGTGTAAGTTCACTTTTACTTGTTGTCATAAAATCCTTTCTAGTATTTCATTTAATAATTTTATATCTCTATACATTTGGTAAATTGGTCTATATACATTTCTTTCCCTGATTACTTGCTGGTTTAGGCATTAAGATCAAATATGTGTTATAGAAGGTATTTGTTAGAGCTGCCTCTTTACATTTTTTTTAAACTTATGTAGTGCTATAATTATTTTTTTCTTTTAATGCTTTTGAATTCTTCTGATCCTGGGCTTTTTCACATTTTGGGAATTCATTTATGGCTTCTTCAATTTATTTTTCTAATATAAGGTTATTAAGGTATTCCCTTTCCTCTTCTTTAAATCAGAGCAATTTTAATTTTGTTAATATCCATTAATTTCATTTAGATTTTCAGGTTTATTGGCATATAGTTGGATAGCTTCTAGTAATTGCTGTTTTTTAAAATATAAATTTATTTATTTGTAGTTTTCAACATTCATTTCCACAAGTTTTTGAGTTTCAAATTTTTACCCTGTCTCACCCTCCCCCCACCCCAAGATGGCATGAATTCTGAATATCTCTTCCCCTAGTCTGTCCTCTTTTCTTTCTCTCTCCCCTTCTCTTATCCCTTCCCCTTCTATTTTCCTGTAGGGCAGGATAGACTTCTGTACCCCATTTCCTGTATTTCTTATTTCCTGATAGCATGGGAAAACTTTTTTTAAACACATGTTTTTAAAACTTTAGGTTTCAAATTTTCTCTCTTCCTCCCTCCCCACCCACCCTCATTGAAAAGGCAAGCAACTCCATATAGGTTGTACACATACAGTTATGAAAAACACTTCCATAGTAGACATGTTGTGAAAAACTAACTCTATTTCCCTTAATCCTATTCTGCCCTCCCATTTATTATATTCTTTTCTTTTGACTCCCTCCTCAGAAGTATTTCCTTCTGATTACCCCCTTTTACAATCTGCCCTCCTCTCTGTCATCCCCCTGCTCTCTTGTCCCCTTCTCCCCCTATTTTCTTGTAGGGTAAGACAAACTTCCATACCCAATTGAATGTGCATGTTGTTCCCTCCTTAAGCCAAATCCTATGAGAATAATATTTATTATTCCTCTCACTTCCCTGCTTCCCTCCACTGTAAGAGACTTTTCTTTCTGTTTTTTTTTGGAGATAATTTACCCCATTCTACCTCTCCCTTTCTTCTTCTCTGAGTATAATCCTCCTCATCCCTTAATTTTATTCTCCAGATATGACCCCTTAATCTTCAACTCACCCTGTGCCTCTATCTATCTATCTATCTATCTATATCTATCTATATCATACATATAATTTTTTCCTTCAACTACCCTAATACTGACAAAGTCTCATGAGTTACAAATATCATCTTTCCATGCAGGAATGTAAACAGTTCAATCTTAATAAGTCTCTTATGATTTCTCTTTCCTGTTTACCTCTTCATGTTCCACTTGAGTCCTGTATTTGAAAGTCAAATTTTCTATTCAGCTCTGGTCTTTTCATCAGGAATGCTTGAAAGTCCTCTATTTCACTGAATGACCATTTTTACCCCTGAAGGATTATATTCAGTTTTGTTGGGTAGGTGATTCTTGGTTGTAATCCTATGTCCTTTGCCCTCTGGAATATGATATTCCATGTCCTGCGGTTCTTTAATGTAGAAGCTGCTAAATCTTGTGTTATCCTAATTGTGTTTCCACAGTACTTGAATTGTTTCCTTCTGGCAGCTTGTAATATTTTCTCCTTGACCTGGGAACTCTGGAATTTGGCTACAATATTCCTAGGAGTTTTCCTTTGGGGATCTCTTTCAGGAGGAGATCTATGGATTCTTTCAATTTCTATTTTGCCCTCTGGTTCTACTATATCAGGGCTGTTTTCCTTGAAAATTTCTTGAAAGATGATGTCTAGGCTCTTTTTTTGATCATGGCTTTCAGATAGTCCAATAATTTTTAAATTATCTCCCCTGGATCTATTTTATAGGTCAGTTGTTTTTCCAATGAGATATTTCACATTGTTTTCTAATTTTTCATTCTTTTGGATTTGTTTTACAGTGTGTTGATTTCTCATAAAGTCACTATCTTCCAATTGCTCTATTCTAATTTTTAAGGAAGTATTTTCTTCAGTAAGCTTTTGGACTTCCTTTTCCATTTGGCCAATTTTTCTTTTTAGGGCATTTTTCTCCTCATTGGCTTTTTGGACCTCTTTTGCCATTTGGGTTAGGCTTTTTTAAGGTGTTATTTCTTCAGTATTTTTTTGGGTCTCCTTTAGCAAGCTGTTGACTTGTTTTTCATGATTTTCTTGCATCACTCTCATTTCTTTCCAGTTTTTCCTCTACTTCCCTTACTTGCTTCTCAAAATCCCTTTTGCACTCCTTCATGGCCTGGGACTGATTCATATTTTTCTTGGAGGCTTTGGATGTAGGAGCTTTGACTGTGTTGTCTTCTGGTTGTATATTTTGATCTTCTTTGTCACCAAAGTAAGAAAATATAGCCTGACTTTTTTTGCATGCTTGCTCATGATCCTGGCCAATTACTTGAGTTTTAAACTCTTTGTTAAGGTAAGAGTCTGCTTCCAATGTGGAGCATGTACTGTCCCAAGCTTCAGGGGTTTGTACATCGGTTTTCAAAGATACTTGTAGGGACCTGTAAATTTTCAGTTCTTCCAAGGTGGTATGATAAGAGGCGAGGTGTTTACTCCTTTCCTGGCCTGTGACCACAAGTGTTCCCTTGTGTCCTGTAACTGTGAGGAGGGGTTCCCCTCCACAGCCACTACAAGCTCACCCATGCCAGTGTTCCTTCTCACCCCAGTACCGCCACCCAGAACTGTGACCTAGATCCAAACACGGGCAAAGCAAGAGATTCCTGCCTCTGCACTGGCAAAGAGATCCCTGCAATCCCTCTCTGATCATCCACTGGATTCCCCCCCAGTCTGTGGGCTGGAAGCTGGGGAAGCAGCTGCACCCCCCAGGGCCATGCTCTTGGGGAATGAAGCTGAGACCCTGCCTTCCTTTCTCAGCACCGATAGAAACAGACTTTTACCACTGACCTTCTAAGTTGTCTTTGGCGTTAGTGGTTGAGGAGTCTGGAAACCTCCACAGCTGCCCGAGATTCAGTCCTCTGAGGCCTGCTCCAGGTTTGCTGCAGCCTGCGCATCCACGCTGCCCTGGGCTTCCTGATCAATCATCCAGGTTGTCTTAGGCTGGAAATTTGTTTCACTCTGTTTTTTTGTGGGTTCTGCTGCTTCAGAATTTGTTTAGAGCCATTTTTTATGAGTATTCGGAGGGGTTTGGGGGAGAGCTTAAGCAAGTCACTCCTTTCACTCCGCCATCTTGGTTCCACCCTGTTATTTTTTCTTTATTAGTTGCAAATTCAACTTTTTTTATGCTGATGATTTGGTTTCCTTTTTTCTTTTTAAAAGCAAATGAGCTAATTTTGTATATATATTATTCAGTTTTTAAAAGCTCCTAGTATTTATGTATTCAATGATTTGTAATTCAATTTCATTAAATCCTTCAGTTTTCAGGAATTGTATTTTTTGCATTTAAATGGAGATTTTAAAATAATAGATTTTCAGTTTTTTCACATGTCTAATTTCTTAATCTGTTCTTCCTTCCTTCCTTCCCTTCTTTCATTTTTTTCTTTCTCTCTCTTTTTCTTTCTTTTTTTTTTTACTGATGTAACCATTGAGATATAAATTTCCTGAAACGTATTGTTTTTACTGCCCCTCACAATGGTATGTTTTCATTATCTTGAAAGGTTGTTTATATTTTTGTTCATTGGCCCACTAATTTTTTAAAAATCAAGTTATTTAATTTTCAATATGTTTTTGACCTTTACCTGAAAATATCTTTATTGATCTGTTTTATTATACTGCCTTCCATAAAATATGCATTTAATATTTTTGCCTTTCTGAATTTTTGTTAGGTTTGTATTGTATAGTTTTGTGAAGTTGCCATATCCCACTGACAAATAGGTATACTCTTTTTTATTCCAATTCAATATTCTCCAGAGGTCTGGCATATTTAACTTTTCTACCATTACGTTCATCTCCTTAACTTATTATTTATTTATTTTTTTACTAGATTTATTTTACTGTCCATTTCCACCTGTAACTCATTTAACTCTTTTCTTTAAGAATTTATATTCTATATTTGGTATTAACATCAGTTCATTAGCTATGGCATCTTTTTAACAAAATGAAATTTCTCTATTTACCTCCTTTAATTATGTCTATTTTTGCTTTTTTTTAAAAAAAATCTCAGATCATAATTGCTACTGCTGCTTTTTTTTTTAACTTTGGCTAAACTATAATAGATTCTGCTCTAACTCTTTATTTTAATTCCATGTTTATCTTGCTATTTCAAGTGTGTTTCTTATAAACAACATATTGTTGGATTCTGCTTTCTAATCTAATCTGCTATACTCTTCTTTTTTTATGGGTAAGTTCATCCTATTCACATTCATAGTTTTGACTGCTAACTGTGTATTTCCCTCCATCCTATTTTATTTTACTTTCTCATCTTCTTTCTTTCCTACCACCTTTAATAGATCATTTTACTTCTGAACATTGCCTAACTTAATCTTTTCTCTCTCTTAGACTTGCTCCTTCCCTTAAACCCTTTCCTTCCTACTTCACTGTTGAGTAAGATAAATCTTTGTATGAAGCTGGGTATGTATTTCTACTGTTCTCTCCTTTAACCAATTCAGATTAGAATTTATCCACTTTCTCCCAGTCCCTTTCCATTGCATATACTCTTCCTGATGTTCTCTATTTATTTCATTCTCTCCTCTGCCAGTATATCCCTTTTCTACACTGTTCCATTCTTCCTTTGACATTTTACAAATATTATAGAATCACACTCAGGTCTTTGGTGGAATAAGATTCCATCTAAAATCCCTGATGATGATAAAGTTCTGGGGATGTACATGGATTATCTCCCCCTATAAGAAGGTCAACAGTTCATGTTTTTCAATCCTTTATAATTTCTTACTTACATTTTTATTTTGTTTCCCTTTGGTCCTAAGTTTGAATGTCAAATTTTCTACACAGCTCTTATCTTTCATCAGCCATGCTTGAAACTCTCTTATTTCATTTAAGGTTAATTGTTTTTTCTTTATAGGATTATGCTATTTGTCTGGATTTGATATCCTTGATTGTAATTCCAGACCAATTTCCTTCTAGATTATAAAATTCTGAACTCTTCATTCTTTTATGGTGGTGGCTGATAAGTTTTGCATCATCCTGACTATGGCTCCATAGTACTTATATTCTTTCTGTCTCCTTTCAGCATCTTTCCCTTGCCCTGGGAGCTCTAGATTTTGGTTATTATGTTCCTGGGGTTTTCCTCTTAGAGTTTCTTTCAGGAAGTGACTGGTGGATTCTTTTAATTTCTCCCTTGTCCTCTGGCTCCAAGATATCTGGGAGGTTTTATAATTTATTAAAATATACTAGTTAGGCTCATACTGTTTTCATGACTTGCAGGGATTTAGGGGATTCTTAAATTATTTCTCCTCAATCTTTTTTCCAAGTCAGTTGTTTTTCCTGTTCTGCATTTCAAATTTTCTTCTATTTATTCAATCAAAGCGACTTTGTTTTTAATGTTTCTTAATGTTTCATGAAGTTATTTACTTCTGTTTGGCTAATTCTCATTTCCAAGAAGTTATTATACTCTTTTACCATGTAGTTAATTTTTTTCATGTATTTCTTCCTTACCTCTCATTTCTTTTCCCCATTTTCCCCTCTAGTATTCTTATTTTTTTAATTTTTTTTTTGCTGTTTTTAATAGCTTTATTCAATACTTACAGGAATTATTTTTGGTTTTGTGTACAATATGTGTTTTTCTTTGATGTTTTGCTTGTAGATATTTTTAAGTCATTAAAATGATAGTAGCGCTTTTTGCATGGGTCCCTTTGTTTGTTTAGTTGCTCATTTCTCCAGCCTACTTCTTGACTTTGGTCTTTATGTTAATATTGGACTCTGATCATTTCTGGGGTCTGAGGTATGTCTTAATTGAGCTTTTGGCCTCTTACACACTCCTGCTGCTTTTATTGGTGAGCCTAGGGCTTTCAAGTTTCCCATGATCTTAAAGTGGAGTGATACAGAGAGAGGCCTGTTTACTACCCTCCTAATAGGAGTTTTGAAAGTTCCTGATGCAAGTTTGTTTCTATCAGCTTATGAGTAGTTGAGACTCAGTAGTCTGCTGCTGGACTCAGTCACTCTTACCCTTCTTAGAAGTCCTGCAGGTTCAGAGTGTGTAAATTGGTGGCTTTCATTTGGGCATGGTCTCCTGCCCTGGTTATTCTACTGCAAGGTTTTGTGCTAGAATAAAGGTTAGAACTAAGTTGTTACTCTGCTCTTGAATTCAGAGCCACATAGCTGTCTTACCAGAACTTGTCCTTTGCTCAGTACTCAGCCAAGCTCCATGCTCAAGTGTTCTCCTCTCTGCCCTGAATCTGTGGGTTTGAACTAGGTAATGAAATCCAGAGCTGAGGATGGCACCCATTCCTATACTCAGTGCTAGTTCAGGGATCCTCAATTCTGGTACTTCCTGTCCTGGTACTAAGCACTGGAATACTCTCTACTGTTACCTTTGTATGTGCTTCTGGCCAATCCTTGTGTCCAGTGTCCATAGATCTCTCTGTCTATATCCCTAAGCTGCCCCATGCTAGAAAACTGCTCACTGTGGGTTTTTTTTTTTTGGCTTTCCAAATCAGAATTCATTCCAACATGTTTTCTAAATTGTTGTGGAGGAAGTATGCTGGGCAAGCCTTAAAAAATGGTTCCTCTTACTTTGCCTGCTTGACTCTGCCTGAATTTCCTTATTTTATAAATGATGAGACAGATACAGAGAACAATCTTCTACAAGAACCTACAGATAATCGGTGACATAGTTGGGATATGATACCAGATTATCTGGTTCTAGTCTTCTGGTCTTTCAAATGTTTCTGCTTCCCTGGATTGAAAGGAGTCAGCAGATCAAAGGCAAATCCAAATGAGGTTGAAGCAGAGTCAGTGATAGCAAAGAAAGAGGAATTTTGAGGTATTAATCCTGACACTATTTCTGGCACTTACATGTTGAGATTTCACATATGCAGGCCTCATAGCCCTGATCTTTTTCAGTCCTTAAAGAAGTATTCTGACATATAGCTAGGGTTTGAAACTATGTATTACTGACTACAATCCCTATTTGGTCCCTGGGCATATATTCCCTTAATTTTATTTTTTTTTAATTTATTTTTTCCCTTTTATTTTGAAATAGCAGATAGCTTTCTTATTTTGTTTTATCATGACTAACAAGGAAAGAAACTGCAGAAAAAAATTCCATTGGTTTATAAAATGGGAAAAGAGTTTTTCTTCCTGATTAGAAAATAGGAAAAAGCAGGTTTTTGAAGATAGAAAAGTATCATTTTTGCAGTTGAATACTCTTGAAAGTTGGTAATTTGGTACAACTCTATCATGAGGTTCTAAGGGAATTCCCTTTCTGATGATGGTAAAACTGCTATAGAAATAGTCCATTCATTGCTAGAGAGCTGAGCTACAGAAGTTTAATTGAATAATTTCCTGTTTCTAGTTCCAGCATTTGAAATAGTGCAAAAAGGCCTCACTTCTGACCTTAATTCATGGCACACAAGGGAATTTGCAAATCAGGTCTTAAATAGTTTGGAATTCCATAGAAGTCTTGTGGTCTACCAAGGAAAAAAAAAGAAAAGAAAAGAGGAGAAAAGAATGCTTTTGGAACATGGATGAAAGGAAAATGACTGAGGGTTCATAGAATAATAGAATCACACATCCTAAGCTGGAAGAGACCACAAAGGCCATTTAATGCTACCAAACCATTTTACAGATGCAGAAACTGAGACCTAGAGAAGTTCCTTTAATTAAATATCTGCTTTCCAACTGCATCTTCACTTGGTTTGAGCACTTGGGAACATGATGCCTCACCCAGAATAGGGTGATTACCTGAAATCTCATCATCACAATGCTATCTGAGTCCTGGATTCTTAAGGCTCCCAAGTCTTTCAGCCTCTTCTTTCCTCTCAGTGGAGAGTAGAGTAGTAAACTTCTTCTAAAACTTTCTTTTATAGAAACCTGGGACATATACTTTCCAGATAGTGCTCCATTTTACATCTGTACCTCTACTTTATTTTGATCCCAGGGAAATTATGTTCCTGTGCTGGGTAATCCCTGGTGGCTCCCTGAACCCCTGATTTCCAGCATCCTTTCGTATATCTTCCTCCATTATATTGAAAGCCCATTGAGGAAAGGGACTGTCTTTCTTTTTTCTTATTTGTATCTCCAGCTTAGCACAGTGCCTGGCACATAGTAGATGCTTAGTAAATGCTTATTGAAGATGAATTGAAGTTTGAGGTTAAATGACTTTCCAGAATTCACATGGCTAATGAATGGCAGAGTGAGGGTCAAAAGTAGGAGTACATGCTTAAAAGAAGAAGAAAAAAAACCCTTTGAAATGAGAGAAGCAACTGTGTGGGGTAGAAATAATTTGTTCTTAAGCACCACGATTAAAGCACCAGACCTGGAGCCAGGAAGACCTGAGTTCTAACCTGGCCTCAGACACTTACTAATGTGTGACCTTGTACAAGTCACTCAACCCTATTTGCCTCAGTTTCCTCATCTATAAAATGAGCTAGAGAAGAAAATGGCAAATCATTATGGTGTCTTTGCTAAGAACTCCAAATGGGGTCATGAAAAATTAAACATGACTAAAAACAACTAAACAACACTATTTTTGTACTTCTTTAGTCACTTTGAGGGAAATAGATATTTAGGCAGCCATAAAATTAAAAAGAAGGACTGTTCCCTTTAAGATAAAGACCAAGAATCAATGACAAAAAAAAAAAAGCAAAAACTGAACCTCATAAATTAATAACTTGGAAAATGGGTAAAAAAAAAAAAAAAAAACCTCACCAATTAAGCTCCCATGTGACAAAATGTGTCTATAGAAGGGCAATTTCCCTTTCCTTTCCCTTCCCCCATCTCCCAGAATGCTCAGAATTGGCATCCCTACTTATATTGACCATGTGGGTATTTTCAGGTCTTCTGGCCATATGGTGGTTCAGTACGGAAAAGATTTTGCATTTTGATATTATACTGTGTTGTCATTTTATATCACCACCCCCAATTGTAGAACCAGGGTGGGAGCAGGGGCTGTAGCATTTAAAAAAAGAAATAGCTTCTGACTCAGGTCTTTTGGCTGTCACTCTTGTGTAGTAAGTAGGGTGCTTTTTGGATGAATAGTGCTCTCCCTCCTTGCTGTTATTTCACTGGGAAGCATGGACTCAACCAAGAGTGTTTACACCTTGGCTTCTGATTATTTTGTCTGCTTTGTGTTTCATTGACTAAGTAGAACATTGAACAATGGCTTCAGAGTGAACATATCTAGGTTTAAGGGATCATGAGGTTATGGATCCAAAAAGAGGAAAGGTTGGTTGCAAGAGCAAAAGGACTAGTCAGTGGTGAAAGTTGCTGAGAATGAATTTCAGAGGAGATTCAAACTTAAGAGTGGAGCAAAAATACAACTGAAATGAAATATACTGTTTCTTTTTGACAAATGTGTGTTTGTAAATATCTTGTATTTTCAATCCTTTAATAATCCTTTTGTATGTAGGAATGGAGTGTCAGGTGTGTTCAGGAAAGACTAGTACCTCTGGTGTGATGGCTGCCAAGGCCTTTTCAGGGCTGCCTCCCACCTTTTGTGTCTACCTGTTCCACGTAACTCTCACCTATGGCCCATAGAAGCTGCAGCATGCACAGCGGCCACATCCTGGTAAACTGTTTCATCAAATGGGCCAAACCAGGTTGAGGATAACCAAGGAGTCTCAAACCCACTGGTGAGTAGAGGGGTGTCTTCCCCAAGCCTGTGAAGACTTCCCCCAGTGGAATGGGTGGATGAGAACATTTTGTTCCAACAGCCATAAAAGCAGCTAAAGCAGGCACTATGGAGTGCTTAAAGCTTGGTTAGACATTGAACATGCCAAAGTCATCCACTGCATCTTAAGCCATCACTAGGTGTCTTGATTCTGTCCTGCCACTGGACTGTGGTGGCTCTGGAGGAGACAGTGAGGCCAACAACTTCATGAAACTTTGCCTCAATTAAATCCAATTTATCCATGAATCAAAAGACATTATCCACACCATTTTACCATTTTACCTATCTCAAAGTCCTGTGGTGATAGGTAAGTGATGAAGCCAGGTGTGGATACAATGGGAACTGTAGTCAAAATTTTGCACACAGGCAGCCTAGGCCATAGGATGGTTTTCTCACTGGAAATGATGGTGGGACTCAGTAGCCCCCTGAGTGTCTGAGCAGCCTTTTAAAGATCACATTGCTCATCTCCTGGCTAGAAAAGATGCCCTCAAAATTGTCCGCTTACCCAACTCTGACCTGATTACCATGGCAAGCAGGGAATCCTGCTCAGTGGTTGAAATACTAAAAAAAAATGTATGAAAACTTCTGCAAAGATGATTCCACTTACCAATCAGCATATAGAATGTGCTCACACTTATAGACAACACAAACTCCAGTAGACTTGAAAGATGAACAGCTCTTGTTGCAAGAGACCTTAGCAGGTATCACACCCAAATAGCAGCCCTAAGTGAAACAAGGCTGGCAAATGAAGGCCAGCTTACCGAATTTGGAGCTGGATACAAATTTTTCTGGAGTGACCACAATGAAAGGTAGTGCCTGAAGCTGCTGTAGGTTTTGCAATCAAAGATAATCTAGTCAACAAGCTTGCATGCCTACCAAAATGAATGAATGAGAGGCTTGCCACTTGCAGGAAAACATCATGCCACCATAATTAGTGCCTGTGCTCCCACTGTAACAAACCCTGATGAGGTCAAAGAAAAATTTTATGAAGACCTGGAGACCCTTATCATCAATGTACCAAAAGAGGACAAGCTCATAATTCTGGGTGACTTTAATGCTAGAGTAGGTTCAGATGGCCAGACTTGGCAGGGAGTCCTAGGGAGGAATGGAGTTGGAAACAGGAACAGCAATGGTCACTTACTACTGAACACTCGCACATCTCATGACCTTCTCATCACCAACTCTGTCTTCCATCTACCTAAACACAATAAAACTTCATGGATGCACCCTCGCAGCAAACATTGGCATTTAATAGACTATGTGAGCATAAGGAAAAGAGACAGATAGGATGTGAGAATGACAAAGGCAATGTGTGGCACAGAGTGCTCAGCTGATCATAGACTTAACGTCTCCAAGCTAAATATTTGCATTCAACAAAAGTGGCATTCCCAAGGCAAAATGACTACCAAAAGGATTAATGTCAACAGATTAGAGTCCTTCTCTCAGTGAGAATTGTTTGTTGCTATCTTGGAGAGAAAGTTGAGCCAACACACAGTTGGCAACAGTGGAGTAGAAAAGGAGTGGGCAGCTTTCAGAGATTTGGGGTATAGCACTGCATTTGCTCATCTGGGTCAGAACATTTACAAACACCAAGACTGGTTTGATGAAAATGATGGGAAAATTCAGAAGTTGCTTAAATGAAAAATGAGAACTCCACAGGTTTTACCAGCAGGTTAGTTCATCCATTTCTAAGTAGGCAGTATTCAATTCCATCAAAAGTAGAAACAAGGCTTAGAGAGATGCAGGATTCTTGGTTTAGCAAAAAGACAGATGAAATTCAGTTTTATGCTGATAGTAACAATCCAAAGTGCTTTTAAATTCCCTGACGGGTATTTATGGTCCAAAGACCTATGGTGCATCTGAATTACTCAGTGCTGATGGAGTCACATTGATTAGTGATAAGATATGATCAGATGGGCTGAACATTTCCACAGTATTCTCAACAGACTATCATTAATCAGTGCTGAGGCCACTGACTGAATACCTTAAGTTGAAGTCAACGCCTCCCTAGCTGAAGTTCCAACTGAAGAAGAGGTTTTGAATGCCTTTAGACTTCTTTCATGTGGCAAAGCACCTGGTGATGATTCTATTCCAGCTGAGATGTACAAGGTAGGGGGTCCATTGCTCATAGAAAAGCTGGCTGAAATTTTCTAGGTTATATGGCAAGAGGAGGTTATCCCCCAAGAGTTCAAGGATGCCTCCATTGTCCATCTCTGTAAAGGTAAAGGAAATAGATTGTCCTGTGACAGTCACAGGAGGGAGTCTCTCTCTTAGTTATTGCTGGCAAAATTCTTGGCAGAGTCATACTTAATAGGCTGATCCTTCACTTGGAAGATGGTCATCTACCTGAGAGCCAGTATGGCTTCAGAAAGGGCCAAGGAATGGTTGATATGGTGTTTGCAGCCCAACAACTCCAGGAGAAATGCCAGGAGCAGAACAGAGGTCTGAACACAATGTTTGTTGATCTAACCAAGGCCTTTGATACTCTCAGTCAAGAGGGCTTATGGCATATTATGTCAAAACTTGGTTGCCCAGAAAATTTCATCAGCATTGTATGTCAATTTCATGATGGCTTGGTTGCCCAGGTTCTGTATAACGGACAATGCTCTTTTGCTTTCCCAGTCACCAATAGAGTGAAACAAGGCTGTGTGATTGCTCCCATGCTTTTTAGCATGATGTTTGCAGCCATGTTGTCAAATACTTTCAGTGAGGAAGAACATAACATCAAGATCAGCTACAACACTGATAGCAAATTCTTTAACTTGAAAAAGCTACAAGCAAAAACCAAAGTGGAAGGAGTGTTGGTGCATGATTTTCTGTTTGCAGATGACTGCACTAAGTGCAGCCTCTGAAGCTGAGATGCAACAAAGTATGAATTGATTCTCTTCTGCCTATATTAACATCTAGCCTAACAATTAACACCAAAAAAAATTCAGATGCTCCATCAACCACCACCACATCATCCATATGTGGAACCATTAGTTACAGCAAAGGAGAAGTTTTGAGTACTGTGGATAAGTTCACTTACCTTGGTAATGTACTTTCTAAGGACGTACACATTAATAATGAGGTTGATACATGCATTGCCAGAGCTAGCTCAGTGTTTGTGAAGTTCCAAAGGAAAGTGTGGGAGAGAAGAGGTATTAGAATGACTACCAAACTGAAGGTCTACAGAGCTGTTGTGCTGACCTCATTGATGTATCCTTGTGAAACCTGAACAATATACCAGCTCCATGCCAGGAAACTGAATCCCTTCCATTTGAATTGTCTTAAGATTTTGAAGATCACCTTGCAAGATAAGATACCAGACACTTAGGTCCTTTCTCCAACAAAACTGCCAAGCATTCAAATTCGCTTCAGAGGGCACAATTCTGATGGGCTGACTATGCTTTTTTAATGCAAAATGTACCCTTGCCAAAAAGACTATTTTATGGAGAACTCACGTAGGTGGCCAGAAGAAGCAATACAAGGACACTCTCAAGGTCTCTCTTAAGAACGTTGTAATTGATAGTGTGATATGGAAAACACTGGCAGAGGACCACTCAGTGTGGCATGCCCATATCAGAGAAGGTGCTATGCTCTACAAGCAAAATAGAATTGAAACAGCTCAAAGGAAATGCAAGATGCACAAATTTAGAGAAACCACCCCAAATGTTCACACAGAGTATGTGTGCCCAACCTGGGGTAGAATATTCTGAGCTCATATTGATCTGATCAGCCACAGTGGGACACACTGAAACTTGATTCTAGCATAGTGATGTTATTCTGGTGCTCTTTGAGAATGAAGGACAACAACCACATAGGAATAAATTACCTTTTTCAATATTTGATTCATGATGTACCTTGAGTAACTATTTCCTCTCCTTCCCTTTGAAAGAGAAACTAAATATGAATCATAAGTAAAAATGTGCCTCAGGACTATTAAGTGAACAACTTAATAAGATGAATGCACAAACACAGAGACTATAATTCCTCTCATTAAAGGCAGGATCCTTTGGGATGGAACCAAGTCTAAATTATATGCCTTGGTAGAGGATTGGGGCACATTAGTGCTCTAACTCCTAGTGCTTCAGCTCAACTTTTTCTCAAGATTAAATCTAAGGGGGCATCTAGCCTATCAGTTACACAAAGCACAATTAGCCATTCCTCATTCTGAACAACAGCATGAAGATTTTGGTGACTAGCCACTGATGGAGTTAAATTATGAAATGATAAGGAGACCTCTTATTGAACTTAGAGTTAAAGAAGTGATGATTCGGTTGAGTTTCAAAAGGGAACAGCCCATCTCTTCAACTCTTTCTTCCTTTTGTCTCAAGAATTATATAAGACTGTCTCCACTTGCATCCCAAGAATAGAGAGGGGGAGGAGCAGGTGACACATTTCCCAATCCCATTAGCTAAATTATATGTCCTGCTTGGATAAATATGAACCTGGGTTATGGCTACCTGTTTTTGTGTGTTTTGTTTTTCCTAAACTTAAGCAGGTGACTACCTGTCCTGATATGGATATTCCCAAGATTGGAAGTAAAATTTTCAGTTTGAGATATCAAAGTTATTGGTACAATGACGGAAGAAGGAAGGTGGCCAGGCTTTCTCTTCATTTCCTACCAATTATAATTCAGATGACTCCATCATACCCATGCACTCTTTGCAGCTTCCTTTTTTTGCCTTTTATACATTATCTCCTTTTCTCCATTAGAATTTAAGTTCCTTTAGAAGGGGAAGGGGATAAGAGAAGGGGGGAGAGATAGAAAAGAGGACAGACTAGCGGAAGGGATATTCAGAATGCATGCCATCTTGGGGTGGGGGGAGGGGTGAGATGGGATGAAAATTTGGAGCTCAAAAACTTGTGGAAGGGAATGTTGAAAACTAAAAATAAATAAATTTATATTTAAAAAAAAGAACTTAAGTTCCTTAAAGTCAGTAGTTATCCTTTGCTTGTATTTGTGTTCCTAGTTCTTTGGCACATTACTATATGTTTAACAAATGCTTCGTGACTGACTGCATCAAATAGGGCTATCACTACCAAGAGTATTGACTCAAGTGGTCATTTTACTAGCAGACAACCCTATGAAAACTGGATGGTATAAAGCTGAGGTGAAATATAACATGTCTAATTAACAGTCCTACATTTGCCTTGTATTCTAATAAAGTTTATCAGCCTCTTACCATATTGTAACAATACTTACTCATTAAGTTACTGAATCCTGTACTGCTAATGTACTGTCATAGTCTTTTACATTAAGCTTCTATGTTGGGGGGAGCTGAAAGAGTCCTGATTCACATTTTAGTTTGAAGACCAATTTTACTTCCCCCTCCCTTTTTGTGAAGGTCCTAAATGTGAGCATTAAGTAAAAGCAGCCAATGGCACTGGGGTGGGTGTCTTAAAGAGCCAGAAAGTATGAGAACAAGGAGCCCTTCTCATTAGAACTCAGACTTCCACGGACCAACCTGGTCCAAACTACATGCCTAAATAGACAACAGTGAGTGGCAATTGTTACCCACCCATAGTTCCTTAAGGTCAGAAGTCCTTTTATTTAAACATATTCTTTCCTCTCTTTTCTTTCATGAATAAGATTAACTCTGCAAAATAGATTATGAAGTATTTTTTTTATTATTATTGTCAAACTTCTTTAAAGTTGGGAACTTTTGATGGTTGTCCAAATTGACTAGACTTGTTTGAATTGGTAGAGGATAGTTTAGTCAAAAAGTAAAGTAAGTTGTTTATGTATTGACCTGATACTTGTTGAACAAGAAGCATGTTCAAAACCCCAGCTATTCAATTCAATTCAAAAGCCTTTCATTAGTCAGTTACTATGTGTGAGAAATTGTATACATAAAAAAAAAAAATTGAAACAGCCCTTGCTAGTAATGGGGGTAGGGGGAGGGTTGGCATCAACATACAGATATAGATTAAACAAAAATTATTATTTGTTGGAGTGGAGAAAAAGCAATAATAATGCATGAAGTAGGAGGTCATATGTGAACTGAACTTTGAAGAGAATTAGGAGAACCAATAGATAAAGGTATTATGCAAATGACAGTTATTCATGTACCCCCAGACTTGTGTGGGGTCTTGGGTATGAGTTCCTATCTAATAACTTCCATAACTCCTCCTCTCTGGAAGTTGTTTTCCTCTCAAACCAGGTCCAAGAAAAAAAGGCCAAGGATCCCCCTTAGTACTAGCCTTGGTAACCATATTATTCCCTACCCTACCCTGTGTTGACCAATCATTCTTTTTTTTTCCTTGTTCTAGAAAGTCAGGAAAAAAATCAATGTCTTTGTTTCAGCTTTCAGTCACAAGCCAGTAGATTGGTGGCAAAAATACTGCAGTTTCCAAATCTTCCTTCTTTTCTTCCTTCCTTCTTTCATCCTTGCCTTCCTCCCTCTCTTTCTTATTTCTTTATATTTCTTTCCTTCTTTTTCTCTCTTTCTTTCTTTTCTTTCTCTCTCTCCCCCCTACCAATCAAGTTTGCTTAATAATGATCAAGTTAAAAGACAAAGTAAATAGATAGGTAAAATAAATTTAAGAAACAGAGAGAAGCCTCCCATAACCTTGAGCAAAACATTGGGTTTCTCTCCTCCCTGAGTAGGAGAGGGAAGCAAAACAAGAAGAGAAAGGAGATGAAGAATCACTGTCATGAGATCTGCAGTTCAGGAAATTTACATTTTTTTTTCTAAAGGAGTTCAATTGTAGATTCTTTCAATTACTTTTTTTAATTAATTAGTTTATTTATAGTTTTTAACATTCACTTCAACATTTTGAGTTCTAAATTTTCTCCCCATCTCTCCACTCCCCCCCACCTCAAGATCACATGCATTCTGAATACCCCTTCCCCAATCTGCTGTCCCTTCCACCACTCACTCCCCTTATCTTATCTCCTACCTCTTCTATTTTCCTGTAGGGCAGGATAGATTTCTATAACCCATTGCCTGTATATCTTATTTCCCAGTTGCATGTAAAAAACAATTTTTAACATTCATTTTTAAAACTTTGAGTTCTAAATTCTCTCCCTTCCTCCCTCCCCACCCACCCTCACTGAGAAGGCAAGCAATTTGATATAGGTAACATATGTGTTGATATACTAGACACTTCCATAATAGTCATGTTGTGAAATATTAACTATAATTCCCTCCATCCTATCCTGCTGTTCTGTTCATTCTATTCTCTCCTTTGACCCTGTCCCTCCTCAAAAGTGTTTGCTTTGCTTCTCATTACTTCCTCCCCCAATCTGCCCTCCCTTCTTTCATCCCCTCCTCTTTCATAGCCCCTTTCCCCTGTTTTCCTGTAGGGTAAGATAGATTTCCATATCCAATTGATTGTGTATGTTATTTCCTCCTTAAGCCAAATCTGAAGAGAATAAGATTCATTCATCCTCTTCCCCTCCACTGTAAAAGCTTTTTCTTGCTTCTTTTATGAGATAATTTACCCCATTCTGTCTCTTCCTCTCGCTTCCTACCAGTACAATTCTCTCTCACCCCTTAATTTTTTTTTATATATCATCCTTTCATATTCACCTCACCCTGTGCCCTCTGTGTGTATGTGTGTGTGTGTGTGTGTGTGTGTGTGTGTGTGTGTGTGTGTGTATTCTCTCCAACTACTCTAATACTGAGAAAGGTCTCATGAGTTACAAATATCATCTTTCCATGTAGGAATATAAACAGTCCAACTTTAATGAGTCTCTTAGAATTTCTCTTCCTGTTTTCCTTTTCACGTTTCTCTTGAGTCTTGTATTTGAAAGCCAAATTTTCTATTCAGCTCTTGTCTTTTCATCAAGAATGCTTGAAAGTCCTCTATTTCATTGAAATATCCATTTTCCCCTGAAAGATTATACTCAGCTTTACTGGGTAGGTGATTCTTATTTTTAATCCTTGCTCCTTTGACCTATGAGATATCATGTACCAAGACTTCCAGTCCCTTAATGTGGAAGATGCTAAATCTTGTTTTGTTTTTTCCACAATACTTGAATTATTTCTTTTGGGCTTCTTGCAATATTTTCTTCTTGACCTGGGAAATCTGGAATTTGACTACAATATTTCTAGGAATTTTCCTTTGAGGATCTCTTTCAGGAGGTGATCTGTAAATTCTTTTTTTCCCCCTTTTTTTTTTTGGTGAGGCAATTGGAGTTAAGTGACTTGCCCAGGATCACACAGTTAGTAAGTGTCATATGTCTGGGACTGGATTTGAACTCACGTCCTCCTGACTCCAAGGTAGGAGCTCTATCCACTGGGCAACCTAGCTGCCCCTGATCTATGGATTCTCTCAATTTCTATTTTACACTCTGGTTCTAGAATATCAGGGATGTTTTCCTTGATAATTTCTTTTTATTTTCTTTTTTTTTTTTTTGGCAATTGGGGTTAAGTGACTTGCCCAGGGTCACACAGCTAGTAAGTGTCAAAGGTTTGGTCTGAGGCCGGATTTGAACTCAGGTCTTCTTGACTTCAGGGCCAGTGCTTTACCTTGATAATTTCTTGAAAGAAGATGTCTAGGCTCTTTTTTTGATCATGGCTTTCAGATAGTCCAATAATTTTTAAATGATCTCTCCTAGATCTATTTTCCAGATCAGTTGTTTTACCAATGAGATATTTCACATTGTCTTCTATTTTTTTTTTCATTCTTTTGGTTTTGTTTTATAATTTCTTGATTTCTCAAAGAGTCATTGGCTTCCATTTAGTCCATTCTAATTTTTAAGGAATTATTTTCTTCATTGAGCTTTTGGACCTCCTTTTCCATTTGACCAATTCTGCTTTTTAAGACATTCTTCTCCTCATTGGCTTTTTGGACCTCTTTTGCCATTTGTGTTACTCTATTTTTTAAGGTGTTATTTTCTTCAGTATTTTGGGGGGTCTCCTTTAGCAAGCTGTTGACTGGTTTTTCATTATTTCCTTGTATCACTCTCATGTCACTTCCCATTTTTTCCTCTACTTCTCTTACTTGCTTTAAAAAATTCTTTTTGAGCTCTTCCATGGCCTGGGACTGATTTGTATTTTTCTTGGAGGCTTTGGATGTAGGAGCTTTGACTTTGTTGTCTTCTTGTGCTTGTGTGGTTTGATCTTCTTTGTCACCAAGGTAAGATTCTATAGTCTGAGGTTTTTTTCCCCCATTGTTTGTTTATGTTGCCAGTCAATTACTTGATTTTTTAACTCTTTGTGAAGGTAGGGGTCTGCTTCCAGTGTGGAGGGTGTATTGTCCCAAGCCTCAGTGGTTTTGTGTAGCTGTTTCCACAGATAGTTCTGGGACCTATAAATTTCCAGTTCTTCCAAGGTGATATGGTCAAAGGAGAGGTGTTTACTCTTTTCCTGGCCTATACTCTAATCTTTGACCACAAGCACTCTTTTCTGCCTTGGAACTGTGAGGAGGATTCCCTCTCTGCTGCTGGCACAACCTCCACTATTCCAGTGCTTCTCCTTGTCCCAGGACCACCACCCAGGACTGTGAACCAGGTCCAAGTATGGGCAAAGCAAGTGAATCCTGCCTCAGAGCCAGGAAAGAGATCCCTGCAATCCCCCTCTGATCAACCACTTGATTCACCCCTGCCTGTGGCCAAGAGCTATGGAAGCAGCCACCACCCTGGGGCTGCCCTAGGGACAGGGCTAGACCAGGCTCCTCTCACCCAGGTCCAACAGACCTTTCCCACTGACCTTCTGAGTTGTCTTTGGCATTTTTGGGTTGAGAAGTATGAAAATTGCCACAGTTCCCCTTGATTCAGTCCCCTGAGACCTGCTCCAGGTTTACTGAGCTTCATCCTTGCATGTGTGGCCAACACTGAACTGTGCTACTCTCCCAGCCTGGCTCAACAGACCAAGTTGTCTTGGGCTTGGAATTTGTTTCACTTTGTCTTTTTGTGGATTCTGCTGCTCTAGAATTTGTTTAGAGTCATTTTTACAGGTATTTGGAGGGGTTTTGGGGGAGAGCTCAAGTCAGTCACTGCTTTTACTCCACCATCTTGACTCCACCTCCTTCAATTACTTTTTTCTAAGTAGGGCTACATAATTACTCTATTCAATAATTCATAATTACTTTGTTCAATTAATCTGAATAATTTATATTACTGTAAGTATTTATCCGTTTAATTTAGATTGTCAGGTTTATTAGAATATAATTTAGTAAAATATCTTCTAATGATTGCTTTTATTTAATTTTCATTGGTTATGAATTTACCTTTTTTAATTCTGGTAATTTCATTTTCTTCTTTCTGTATTTAAAATCAAATTATCCAGTAGGTTAATCTATTTTGCCATTTTTGTTTGAAAAAAAAACTTCTAGTTTTATTTCTTAGTTTAAGACTGTTGGTTTCTTTTCTTTCCATTTTATTGGTTTCTCTTTTACTTTTCAGGGTTTTTATCTTGGTGTTTAGGTGTTTTTACTTTGTTATTTTTCAAGATTTTTAAGTGTGTACTGAATTCTTTCATATGTTCTTTCTCTCTTTTATTAATCTAAACATTTAAAAAATGTAATTTTTCTCCTAAATATTATTTTTGCTTCATCCTACAAATATTGGTATATTGTCTAATTGTCATTATCTTCAATGAAAGTATTGTTTTTATGATTTGTTCTTTTACTTACTCTGTTTTAAGAATAAGTTATTTAGTTTCCAATTAACTTTTAATCATTCTTTCAAAGTTCTTTTGTTAAATGGATTTTTATTGTATTATGGTCAGGAAAAGATGCATTTAATATTGTTGGTTTTCTGCTTTTTTCATGAAATTTTTAGGTCTTTGGATGTAGTCGATTTTTGGGAATGTGCCATGCATGGCTGAAATTCTTCAAAGATCTTTAATATCTAATTTTTTAAACATTCTATTCATCTCATTAACTTGTTTTTTGTTTATTTTATGATTAAATTCATCTAAGACTGGGAAGGAAAAATGATATTTATCATTATTAAAATTTTATTATCTATTTCTCCCTATAACTTATTTAACATTTCCTTCAAGAATTTGGATACTATGCCACTTGGTAAACGTGTGTTGAGTATTGATAGTATTCAGTATTTTTTTCTAAATACCTTTTTAAAAATGTATTTTACCTATTTATCTCTTTTGATTAGGACTTTTTTTGGTTTTACTTTGTCTGAGATCATGATTGCTACCTCTGCCTGTTATACTTCAATTGAAGCATAATAGATTCTTTTCTAGCCCCTTATTTAACTCTAGTATATCTTTGTGTTTCAAGTGTATTGCTTGTCAACAGCATATTGTGAAATTCTGGTTTCTATTCCATTCTGCTGTCCTTTTCTGTTTTACAGGTGAGTTCATCCTATTCACATTCAGTTATGATTGCTAACTGCACATTTCCCTCCATCTTGTTCTCTTTTACTTTGCTTTATTTTCTGTCCTCCCTTTAAGAGGCTGTTTTGCTTCTGACTACTGCCTCCCTTCATCTACCTTTCCTCTTCTCCCACTCTCTTTTTTAAAATCACTGTCTTTTCTACTTCCCTATTAGATAAGATAAATCCTAATACTCACTTCTGTGTGTGTTATTTTTCTATCTTTGAACCATCTTAGATGAGG
Organism: Phascolarctos cinereus; assembly: GCF_003287225.1. Classification (NCBI taxonomy): domain Eukaryota; kingdom Metazoa; phylum Chordata; class Mammalia; order Diprotodontia; family Phascolarctidae; genus Phascolarctos; species Phascolarctos cinereus. The sequence continues at coordinate 370,322,721 of NW_027555847.1, forward strand.
GTGAAATTCAAATGTTCCCTGTTCCTCCTCTTCTCTTCTTCATGGTAGAAGCTCTTCCTTGTGCGTTCCCTTTATGTAAAATAATTTTCCCCATTCTTCCTCTCAATTCCCCCTCTCCTAGAACATTCCTCTTTCACACTCTTCCATTTTTCTTTTGAAAGCTTCCAAATATTAAACAAGCCCACCCAAGCCCTCTATTTAATTAAGCTGCATCTAATATCCTTATTTATGATAAATTTCTAATGAGTTACCTATATAATCTCCCTATATGAGAATGCTAACTTTTTCTAATGCCTCATGATTTCTCTGCCATCTGTGTTTAAATTTTATGCTACTCTGAAGTCTTGCATTTCAATGCCAAAGTAACTCTTCAGCTCTGGTTTCTGCTTTTAATCAGAAAAGCTTCAAAGTCCTCTATTTCATTAAAGATCCATTTCTCCCTCTATAAGATTATATTGTTTGTTTGTTTTTTTCTAGGTATGTTATTCTTGGTTGTAATCCTAACCCCTTTCCCTTCTGGAATATCATATTCTGAGCTTTCTGTTTTTTGATAGTAACTGCACAATCTTGTGTGATCCTGATGTGACACCTAAAAACTTTAATTATTTCTTTCTGCTGTTTACAGTATTTTCTCCTTTACTTGGGAACACTGGATTTGTGCTACAATATTGCGGGTGGTTATCTTTTAGAATTTCTCTACTTTGCCTTCTAATTCTAAACTCCTAGGATAATTTTCCTTTATAATTTCATTAAAAAGTCTAGGTTCTTTTTTGTTGTTGTTGTTCATTGCTTTCAGATAGTGCAACTATTCTTAAATTATCTGACCTCAATCTGTTTTCTGGGTCAGTTGTTTTTCTTATGATACATTTCCAATTTTCTTCTATTTTTCCTCAGTTTTTTGGCTATGTTTTATTGCTTCTTCATGTCTCATGGAGCCATTTGATTATACTTGGCCAGTTCTTATTTAAAAGGAATTATTTTCTTTATGAGTTTTCCTTTTCCTTTTATCATTTGGCCAGTTCTGATTTTTTTTTTTGGTGAAGCAATTGAGGTTAAGTGACTTGCCCAGAGTCACACAGCTAGTGAGTGTTATGTGTCTGAGGCTGGATTTGAACTCAGGTCTTCCTGACTCCAAGGCCTGTGCTCTATCCACTGTGCCACCTAGCTGCCCCACCAGTTCTGATTTTTAAGGAGTTGTTTTCTTCAATTTTGTTTTATACTTTTTTTTTAACCAAGCCATTGATTATCTTTTCATATTTTTCTGGTATGGCTCTCATTTTTTAAATTTTTCTTTACCACTTGTTTTTTGGTTAATTTCTCCCTCTGTTTTGCTCTCTCTTTGTTTTCTAAACTCTTCTAGGAATTCTTGTTGAGCTTGTGTTCAATCCATATTTTTCCTTGAGGCTTTACTTATACATGTTTAAAAATTATTTTCTTCTCTGTGTCTTTAACTTCCCTATCACCTTAGTAACTTGTTATGATTTGGCTGTTTTTATGTTTGCCCATTTTTTCCACTCTAATTCTTGGTTTTAAATTTTACATTAGTGTTGGACTTTGCTCATTTCTGAAGTGGGGGAGATATGTGCCCTGAGCTTCTGTCTTTTTATATCTTTTTTATTGTTTTCACATCCCAGTCTGAGGACCTGTACATTTCTGGTGCTTCCAAAGTGTTGTGATCTATGTAGAGCTCTATTCACTGCCCTCCTGGTCTATTCTTTGCAAATTCTTTATCTAAGTTTGTTTCTGTTGCTTTGCACATTTCCACAGACAGTGAGTGGACTCAGTAGCTCTTAGGTTATGCAGGTTCAGAACAACTGAACTATTTTCTTCCCCTTAGTTTTGCCCTTGTTTATTCTACTGAAGGTTTATTGCAAGGCTAAATGTTAGAATTGTGTGCCTGCTCTTCTGGTGGGCTTATAGCCACACAGCTATGGTCCCAAAACTTATTGCTTGTTCCTTACACAAATGGGGTCCCTGATCCCTCACAACCACAACTGTTCCTCTCTATTCTGGAACTGTGACCCAGAACTGAGTAATGGGAAACAGAGCTACCGTATGTCACTAATTCCTGCTCATAGGGCTAGTATAGAAGTCCCCTGGGATCTCCTTTTGCCCCAGGGTTTCCTGCCCTGATATTTAGTTCCCTTACTGACTCCAGTTGCTGGAATGTTCCCCAATATTGCCTCTACCAAGACTGACTGCCATGCCACTACACTCCTTGCCAACTTCTACTCCAGTGTGTGCAGACTTCTCTATCTTCTTAAGCTGCACTGGACAGGAAAATGACTCATTATGATTTTTTCTTGGCTTTTCTGATTAGAATTCAGTATGGTATGCTTTCTATGCTGTTATAGAGGAGGTTGTGGGTGAGGTAAAGCAAGAATGTTACTTCGTACACTGCTATCTTGACACTACTTTTCCAGAGGAATTACCAAGTACCAGGATACCACAGTATCCATCTCGACATGCTTTATGCATGACTCATATAGCTCTTGGAGGCCATTAGAATGATCTAATTGTGTTTCTTCATTTCACAGCTTCTGCTATTTTGCTCCAATGTATTTTGTGTCTCTCACTCAATGTGGGTTCTTTTCATTCTTCCCCACAATCCATTAAGATGGGAGGGGTATGTTTGTGAGTAAAAACCTGGCCCCACTAATCACCAACTTAGGGAAAACTCCCTTGGGGGTTTAAGGAAAGGAATGCTGGGGAAAATTTCAAGCCAATCATTCAGACATTCATGTCCAGGTCCTAATCTCTTTGGAAATGCTAAGATAGTGTTACACGAGCAATTAGGAATAGGGAGGATGAGTTAGTTATCATACAAAAAAGGGGCATTGAGATGTTATGCGTAGTCTTGATCCCAAATGGAAGGAGGGGACCAACCATTACACTTGAGCAGGTCATTAAAGTAAGTACCCAGACATACTCTATAAAAGAGAGTCCAAAGTAATTGAAAAGAAATAGTCAGTAAATGAAGTCCATACAGGTAGGTTGGGAACAAGGACTCAATATAATACACAGGTGATCAACTCTGCCCAAGAATACAACCAAGAAATAATGGTGAATTATAGGCCATGAACTATTGCCCTGCTGTTAAGTTCTGTTCTGACTGGTGACTAAAACATGGACTCAGGGATGCCCCCATTATTCTAACAGTTTGTAAACTTTGTGAGGTTGAACCCATGGCAAATGAGGGAAGAATTAAAACTTACTTTCCCTTTGCAAAACATGTACTTTTTTGCACAGAGTAATCTCTATCTCTTTGCTAGCCATCTTAAAAAATGTGTGTTCTTGGTCACAAGGAAGACTGCCCAAGTTTTACATGGTTAATCCAATGAAAAAATCCAATGGATGTTCCACAGTGGCTGAGCAATATCTGCCTATAAAAGGAAGTATTTTTCTTCTAATAAAGAAAATCCCTTCTGCTGTATCTCATCTAGAACATGGGTAGCTCGGTAAAGCTCTCATGCCCCAAGGAAATTGTTGGAAATAGAGCACTATGTTTTTGTGGGTTCCATTTTTTTTTTTGTGGTTTTGTCCTTCATTCTCTTTTTTCTTTTTTTCCTTTTATTAATCTATTTTGTGATTTATCAATAATCACTTCCATATACTTTTGAGTTTAAAATTTTTCTTCCCCCTCCTCCCCACCACCGTTCCCAAGATGGTGCACAATCTGATATAGGCTATACATTCCTATTAAACATATTTTCACAATAGTGGTGTTGTAGGTAAAAATTAAAACCAATAGGAGGAACCATCAGAAAGAGGAAACAAAACTCAACAGAAGAGAAAAAAATAGCAATTCAACTTTCATAGTTCTTTCTTTGGATATGGATAGCATTTTCCATCACGAGGCCTCTGCAGATGTCTTAGATCCTTGCATTCCTGAAAAGGATTAAGTTTATCAATATTAATCATTGCACAACATGGTTGTTACTGTGTACAATGTTCTCTTGGTTCTGCTCATTTCACTCAGCATCAGACCATATAAGTCTTTCCAGGTTTTTCTGAAGTCAGCCTGTTCATCATTTCTTATAGCACAATAGTATTCCATTACATTCATATACCACAACTTGCTCAGCCATTCCCCAATTGATGGGTATCCTCTCAATTTCCAATTCTTTGCCACCACAAAAAGAGCTGCTATGAATATTTTTGTATATGTGGGTCCTTTTCCCATTGTATGATCTCTTTGGTATATAGCCCTAGTGCTATTGCTGGGTCAAAGGGTATGCACATTTTTATAGCCCTTTGGGCATAGTTTGTGGGTTCCATTTTTACAAAATTCTTAGTGAAATACTAAAGAACATGGAGATTCTTTGATAATAATGAGCATGCCATGGATGAGCTTCGTTATTTTAGTATTAATTTATCTACATGATTATTTTCAGCATCAATGAAGATTCAGTTTGTGAAACTTGTTTCAAAGGTCTATATGAACTAGTATGTTTTTCCCATATATATTATACCTCCTCAGACAAGATAACTGAGAATTATAGACATCCCAGCATATCTTTTATGTCAATGGCTCAGCTAATACAAGGTTCAAGTATGTTCTCTTATCAAGTAGAAGCTGTGGGCATCCTTTTATTGTACAATTACATATTGAGCACCTGCTATGTACAAAGCTCTTTGGGAGTGAGGACAGATACAAAGACACAAGGATTTTACAAGCATGTGGGAGATAAGGCATTGCAAATATGCTAGATTTCATATAAGAAACTCAATAAAGAAGTAACATATATTGGATAGGGTGGCTTCCTGAGAATCAGTAAGGCCTGTATACATTCAAATCTTGCCTATCATATAAATTGAGGAGCCATGGGCAAATTATTCAATTTACAGAACAACCTCAAACAATACTTTCAAAAATATCCAGTATTATAGAAAGATTGCTGTCTATGTCAATGAAGGGCATTATGATGCAGGTGTAATCACAGGTGCTTGACTTGTAGATAAGAAAATTGTTGTGTGATTGTTAGTCTAAGAATGATGCCAGTTTCTAAGATTGGGAGACTAGAATGTCAACTGAAATTAAGTTGTCTATTTCTTTTGGGTCCCTCAGAATTTGATTATATTTAAAAGAGTTCATATTCCACTCCTTGGTGAAAAGTTGCAATGTATAGGAGGCTAAGAAATTCCTCCAAATTAATCTTGTGGAAACTGTAGCCTAGATCCTAATGCCTCCCATAGCTATTGCCAAACATTCCCAAACCTGGTCGCCCAAATCTATTCCTGCAAAGTCTTGATTATAGCCAGTACTTTTCAGGACATTGGTTACACTTAACATACAGTAATGCTGAAACTTCAGAAAGTAATTGTGTTGATATTATTTATTCATTCTGAAGAAGTTGAAAATGTTGAGTGACATGAAAGTACACGTATGCAGAGAAGGTTCATAAAGCACTTAGACTCTCTCCAATGACAGCACATATTCACAGAGTTAATGTGGGAAGGAAGGAGGAAGGGAGAAATGGAGGCAAGACAAGTGAAATAAACATTAAGTCCAGAGTCAGAGGACTTGGATTTCAAATTCTCTCTCAAATGCTTACTACTTATGTGATATCAGAAAAGTCACTTAACTTCTCTAGATCTCAGTTTCCTTACCTGTAAAAGGAGAATTAGATGGCCATTAAAGTCACTTTCAGGTCCAGATCCATGATCCTTATTTTTTTCCTATTCAGATTGGTAGATCAGGGATAAGTGTAGACAGTATATGGCTACATTTTGGCAAAGCCTTTGAAAAATATTCTCATGACCATGAGGTAGGCACTCATAAATGGCTATCCAGACTTAAGGATATTGTGGATATATACAGAAAGGAAAGAACCAGAGGTAAGAATCATAATTCAGGAATCAAGAGGCTAAAGGTACCAAAGATCAAAGCAAGGCATTGTGTCAGAAGACAGAAAGGCAGGCAGTACCGCATGTAAAAGTGATGATAACAAATAGACTTTACAACTGAGGTAACTTCTACCAAAACGACCAAAATCTCTTATGCTATGGACAAAAATATACAAATTGAAAGGAGGAATATAGAATTGAAGAAAAACCAGAAGCTGCTATTTCATATACTGAAGTCCAGAACTTTAAACCTATCTTTTATTATTTCCTTTCATTTGTTTTCCCGGTGTTTATCTTGTTTGCTTACCTAGACTGCAAGCTTCTTGAGCACAAGCCCTATTTATTCTACTTTTATTGTATTCTCCTAGAGTGCTAGATATTCTTGTAATAGGTGCTTAATAAATACTTGATGTTTGCTTGCTGCTGAATATCTCTATATGCATTCTTAGGGGATGCATAGGTTATTGTGCCTGAACCTGAGTTCAAGAGCTAAACTGGGCACCTTTGAGTTGCCCCCCCTTAATATACATTATGTCCTCACACTTCTGAAACTTTAATCAGACTGTTTCCTAGACCTGGAATGCCTTTCCTCCCTCTATTCCTTCACCTATGGAATTCCTACATATACTCTGCATCCCAAATTAAATTCCAATTTCTCCAGGAATCCTTGCCCTTGTTGACTAAAGATATTTCTTTCCCCTACATATATACCTTCCAAAGTCTGTGGCTCTTTTCCTATATATGTTTTAGGTCAGGATCGAAGCAAGTTGGGAGCCATTGTGTGTTCTCTCTCAAAGGAGAACTAAAGAATTTCTCTCTCTTTAAAAGTTCTATACCATTTCTTAGTCTATTCCTCATAAAGGCATTCAGCAGTGATTAACCTCTTTACTAAACTGGAATCACACCTAAGTAGCAGCCTGAGTCTTGAAACCTGGGTAATTAACATAAGGTTCTATAGCAGAACTATTCTGATGCTGAGCTATTGGCCAAGGAGGGTTCCTAATATTTGTCCTGCTGAGAGAAGGATTGGTCTCATATTATGTGGCTGGGCCAAACCTTTAAGTGGGGCTACAGGGGCTGCAGCTTCTAAAGTTAAAAGTGTACACATCTGAAGACCTAACATATCAGTGGAGTTACAGCTAGAATGGACCTTTTAATAGTATCATTAATTAGAGTATAAACTCTTTGCAGACATCAGAACATGTATTGGTAAAAGTCCTGAACTGAGAGTCAGGAGTCTGGGTATGTGGTCTGAATCTGTCACTAGTTAGCATAGCACTATGCCTGACACATAGTAGGCACTTAGGAATGGTGTTTTGGCTGCCTAATGACTGAAATACCTATGTGGCCTTGGGCTAGTCAGTTAACTTCTTTGGGCTTCAAATTTCCCATCTAATATATAGAAACACCAAACTAAATGATGTATCTTATTCCTTCCAGTTCTAAATGCTTCAGATTCTATGATTATGTTTGTTTGTTTGTTTTAGTACAAGTTATTAAATACTGTAATCTCTTGGGATGCTGAATCTGTGATTGCTCATTGATTGATGGCCTAAACAGGCCTGAATTGTTAAAGCTACCATGACTTATCCCTGAGAATTTGCAGAAACGTTACTGCCAATGTGTAGCTATAATTTTTTCTGGTCTTTCCATCTAGATAACAAGGTCTTACAGGTAAGAATTGTGTCTTCTACTTCTGTGTATTCCCCACAACCACATCACCTTCCACATTACAGGTGCCCAATAAAGCTTGACTAATAATCCTGCAAAGAGCTGCATCTGTATTTGTCTATTTGTGGTGCTATTATATCACCCAGTATTGCATTTCAATGGCATGAGCTCTTAATCATATCTCCAGTGAGCCACCTAAAGGCACAGACATATCAGCAACATTTAGTTTTCAGTATCCTGGAAAAGACTCCAACACAGATATAAAATATGATTCTAAATTAGTGATACTAACCATTTAAATATGCACTGCGGAATTTATCCCATTGAGTTTCTTGCTGTTCAAAGTTGTCACCAAGAAAGGCTATTCACTTGTTCCAGAGAGGCTGCCATTGATTAAAACATTTTTGGAGTTACTGTTTGGGAACCTCCTTCAGAGCCAATTTATAGCCATGGAAGAATATCATACACATTGATTCACAATCAGGCATCCTTCACTATACCTCCTCAAAACAAAACAAAACATAGCATTAGCCAGCTTGATGAACCATCTTATTCTCCACACTTAGCTCAGAATGACATCTGATAGTTTTGAAAAACCAATTTGAGCTTCCAAGATTAGTGATTTGACACCGTTAAGTATATAAAGAAGTTCCCGCAGATAGATACTAAAAACACTTCCCAAAGAGGCATTCTGAAAACATTTTAGTATCATCTTAGTTTCATTGGAATCAATATGTTGCTCACACCCATTTTCCATGTTGAAAACTTTGATGAAGACATCTCCTTGCATTTATACTTTGTGATTTGTTTGTTTAAAAGTCAATGACATTGTTTCTAGGTATATCTCATAATTTGAAATTCTTGTTAAAGCATAGGATACGTTTTGCAAAAGAGGGGAGAATATAATAGCCAAAAGATAAGGGAAAAAAAGTGAAAGGAGCACTAACCATAATGGTGGAGTAGAAGGAAGCATTATAAGTCAGGTACCCCCTGCAATTCTAGCAAAGATGTAAGGAGAAGGTCAGGCAAAGTAGTAATTAAGGACATTTAAAGAGAAACCATAGTAGGCAATTTTTCTAGGCCAAGATCACAGATCTAAACCAGAAGCAATGAGACAGGGAAGGAATAGTGGAACATCAATGAGCTGGGATGACAGACTCAGTCCTTTGGGACTGCAAACACAGCTGGGCCAGCAGCACAAGCAGTCCTCCAGAGCAGATTGTAGATTCAGCCCTGAGCTAAGAACAAAGGAGATCAGCAGTTTGTTTCTCTGAGTGGACTCAGCCCAGGGACCAGAGTGGGGCCAGAGGAGCATTTCCTCTGAACAAATTGTAGACACAGACATAGGCTCAGAACAATTATCTAGCAAGGGCTAAGGATAACAACTGTCCCACAAAGTTCCACCCAGAGATAAGTCTGACGCTTATCTACATCCCAAAATAGCATCTGGAGTCTTGAAAGCCTAGGAAGGCAGATATCAGAAGACAGTGCTTTTGATCATGACCTATAGGCTCACTAAAATTTTGCAGGATTCTGGCACAAGCCACCCCATGAGATTCTAAAAGAAAACAACATTCAATACCCAAAGAGTATAGTGGAAGGACCTCTGATAAGATAGCTCCAGAACAAACAAAGCCATGGTATTCTCAACATATATGGACAAGACTTGGCCCTGACATGAAATCACAATCTTGAAAGCAAAGTCAGAGAAATGAGTGAACAAAAATTAAAGTTATTTTGGTGCTAAGAATATTGAAGACTCAAGCATGGAAGAGGAAAATAACTCTAAAACATCTGCAAGAAAAACCTCAAAAAACAAACAAAAAAACCCCCCAACAACTTGACCATGAGCACAATCAAAATTCCTAAGAGAAATGAAAAAATAAAAAAAAGTAATTTCATAAATAAGCGTGATGGAGAACAGAATTTAAAAGATGAAAGGACTAGAGGAAAGGAGAATTAGCAGGTTAACATAAGAAATAAAAACAAAGCAAAACAAAACTACCCAAGTTGCAGACACCCCACAAATTAGAATGGACCAAATAAAAGCCAATGATGTCATAAAACAATAAGAAATATTAAAATGAAATAATTGGAAAACATGGAACATGTGAGGTATGTCATATCAAAAACAACTGACTTGTAAATAGATTGAGTAGTGATAATTTGAGAAACATTGTATTTCCCGAAAGGCATAATCAAAAAAGATGATAGATATCAAGAAATTATGAAAGAAGAAAATTACCACAAGATATTAGAAAAAGGGTAGAAAGGGAATGGAAAGAGAATTCATTGATCATCTTTGAAAGAAGCTCCCAATGGAAATGTCCAAAAACATCACAACCAAGATCCAGACCTACACAGTCAAGAAAAAAATCTGCCAGCAGCTAAGAAGAAAGAGCTCAAGTATAAAGAAACCATAGTTAAGACCATAAAAAAAAATAGCAGTCACATTAGGAAAATGGAGAGCATAGAATCTGATATTCCCAAAGGCAAAATATAGGATTACAAACAAGAATAGCTTACCAAGCAAAACTGAGTATAATCTTATAAAGGAAAAAGTGGAACTAATGAAACAAAGGAATTCTAAGAATTTCTGAAGAAAAGACCAGAGATAAGCAGAAATTTTGAAGTAAAAAAAACATGAGTCAAGAGAAAAGTTAAAAAGTAAAAATAAATTGGACAAGAGGATGGCATTTTATAAGTGTTTTATAAACAGTGTTTGAATTCTATTGAGGGGAGGGTGTGATACAAATGTTCCCTCAGAATCCTACCATCATTGGATTCATATTCAAATAAGACAAAAAGTCTGGAATTGGTTTACTGATTTTTTGCTAACCTTAACAAAAGATACAAAGTGAGAAGAGGGGGAAGTGATGGATGAAATAAAGAAGGGGGAAACATCTCATAATCAACATATGCAAGTAGAAGTCTATACAAACAAGGAACCACAGATGTCTTGAAGCTCACTTTTATCTGATTTGGTAAAATAAGTGTGCAATGCACATATACAAAGTTTGTGTAGAAAAGTAGATTGTGCTCAAGGGAAACAAGAGGAAACAGAGAGAGGCAAAAGGAAAACTAAGAGGATTATGGATTTAGAGAAGAATTAGTCATAAATAGAAGAAATCTTATGTTCAGAGAGGGGATAGTGAAGAGAGGCTTATAACGAAGGAATGGACAATTTTGAACCCATGACATCAGTCTGATAATAGGAAAGAGAGGAGGAGCAGGAGAGCTGATTACATTAAGCATGAAGCAATTGTACTGTACACATTCCTCTTCTATGATCCCTTTTCTTCTTTAGAAAAAAAAAGTATGGGCTTAGATTCTTAAAATCTCACCACTGCTCAGATTCTTATAATCTAGCCAATAGTTTACCAATATTCAGACTCCTTAAGAGTCTGCCCAATATGACAGATGTTCTAATAAATCTTGTCTTTGGCTGAAATAAAGCTTGGGTTGAATTCTTTCGAGCAGGTCCCACTTGTTGTGATTTTGGAGTCTCAGCACCCCTGAACCCCTAAACCTCAACATGTTGGTGGCCTGTATGGGAAAACTGCCTAACACCAAGTTCTTCTCTAGCCAAGACCAGAAGGTATGTAAACCTCCCTGCCCCCCCCCCAGCTTCTTGCTCTGTAGTTGGGGTCGCTCTCAAAATACCAAGGCTTAGAGATGCTTTTTGAGCATACAATTAAGAGGCTGTCTCAAACTCTGCCTGGCTCTCTCAGGATCTTGGTCCGCTGGGTCAATTCAAGGCCATGGACCTGGGTACACCTTCCGCAGCATAGAGGACAAGGACAGGTGACCTATCTGGAAGTGTATGCCCAGTTCTGCCAGTTCTCTCAGCACTAGAGAATTACGGAAAATAGCAATTGCTTTTTGGTTCCCTGAGGCTTGCTTACTCCCTTCCTTCTACACCCACGAATTCTCTTTCATAGAGGTTACAGGGGAAAGTCAGAACAGCTAAAAATATCTTGGCAGATTCTGGAGGTTTTGCTATTGATCATTAAGGAGTTTGGAACTCCTTCTTACAACCCTGGTCACTCTTTTCTCCCTCCCTTCACCTGAGTCAAGAGGGTATCTGTTAATGCCTCTCATAGGAGAAGAGAGTTTCACCCTTTACCCCTCACCTTTGATTTTACCCTCCTCCACCTGGGAAAGGCAGGAGGGAGGAAGGGCAGCCTTGGGCCCTAGAATGACCTTTGCCTGGAAGCATCACCCAGGTTCAGCATATCCTGCTCAAGGTAAAGAAGCTGGCCTCCAAACTTGGGCAAGCACACTCTTTTAAATTTGTAGTTTTAACTGTTAATGAAGAGATGTTAATTCTCTGTGTAAAGTAATTTGGAAATGCATTTAACAAAACTAAGGTCACCTGATTGGTAATGGGTTTGTTTCAAGTTTCAAATCGGTGAACTTTTTCTATTAGTTATGTCAAGCAACTTTACATAATTTGGTTACCATTAAAATAATTTGGCTATTGTTGGTTATTGTTTTAATGTGTAAACTAGCCAAAAAGCTTGTTTGGGTTATGGCCTGCTGAGAATTTGCAAGTCTATAGAAATCTCTAATGATTGGCTTTTTATACCAGGACAAATTTCAGTTTGGGATATAAGTTCTGGAAAAGTTTTTTTTTTCCTAAGCTGCTTTTAATGAAACTTGCTGTTGGTGGTAAAAGCTCATAGGATTTTATTTTGACTTGTCTGATGGATCATAATAATCCATCAATAATCAATAATCCACCATCTGAGAAATGCCACAAGCTACTCAGAGAGAATGTGATACTGGTGGGAAGTCAGCATTGTGAAAAAACTGAGAGGATGATTTTACCCTCAGTCTAAGATGGGATTGAAGAGGTCTAGGACTTTGGGGTGCTGGGAACCCCAAGATCGTGACACTGGGCCCTGTCTGAAAGAATTCAACTCAAATCCTCTTCCAGCCGGAGGAAAAGTTTTATTAGTGATAAATCACATAGGCCAGGTAACACCCATGAGGACTACAGGCCACAAGAAATGCTCAGTCTTGTGGGCCTGAGATTCTCAGCTAGGTGATGCCCTTAAAGACAAGCAGGCATGAGAAAGTCTCAGCCTTTTGGGCATGAGATTCTCAGCGTCTGAATGGGTGCCAGGGTAGATCTTATATACTAAAGTGACTTTGGGTAGCCAGAGGAATGGTCTGGGAAAATGGTCTGGGAAAAGAGTCTGGGTGAGAATTCAGATTGGAATGTCTAAGAGATTGAATAGACAATGGGAATACATAATGAAGTAACTGAAAGGCATCTGAATGAGATCAAAAAGGTGGGGCTGGGGCTTTCAAAGGGAGATGAGGGCTTGGGGCCTGTAGAAAAATGGGAGCCAGATTCCCTTTGGGGTAAGGGGCTAAGATCTCCATTTGGGCCACACCTCATCATTATCATCCTGACTCAGTTTCCGCATTATGTTCCTTTGAAAAGGAATGTTATCCACCTGACTATTCCTGAGTCTGGCTATGGGGTGGATTTGATACTGCATGGTTGGAAAACTGAATTATCTGTATCCAAACAGAGCTAAGGATGTTTTATCGTATCACATCTGGGCCCTGCAGTCTTCTCTGTCAGATTTATATCTTCCAGACTACAAGCCATTCACCTACAATTGATAGCAAATGGCAGGTACAAGCCAATGCACCCCCCGCACCACCACCATTGTTCCCTGGATACAACCTGTGCTCCATTCCAGTCAACCTTCTCTTTAGGACCACCTCGAGGCAGGGACAGCTCTATGCCCCTTGCCAGCAGGAAGAAATTTCAGAAGTCAACACTTTCGCCCTTTGCCCCAAAAGAATTTAAATTCCATTTGTTTGAGGGGGGAATGATGAGAATGGGATCTAGACCCCAGAAAGGAAAAAACCTGGACTTTCCAGCACGGTCAAATCTCTGGCATTCCCCTGAGACTATTATCCCATCAACTGTCCTTTCCTTGTAGCTACACTCAATCTCCCAATTCTGTTACCTTTAACCCAGCCTAGCCTTCCATTGTTTTACCTCCCTAAGGCCCCTGGCCATTCCCCATCCTTAATCCTAGCTAGGCTCCATTCTTCTTTGGCCATGTGCTCCAGGTCCCAGGAGCTCTGTTCTCCCCAGTTTAATGGCCACTCCTATTCAGATATTCCTTAGACCCCTCCTCCAGTTACCCCAGACTATTTGGCTACTCTTAGATCCCTCCCACAGTCTTTCTGTATATAAGATCCATCTTGTCGCCATTAGGAGGCTTAGATTCTTAAAATCTAGCCACTGCTCATATTCTTATAATCTAGCCAATAGCTTACTAATGTTCAGACTCCTTAAGAGTCTGCCCAACATGACAGATGTTCTAATAAACTTGTCTTTGGCTGAAAAAAATAAAAAGAGTATGAAACAAAGACAGGAAAATCCATAAGAAAATAGAATGGAGCAAAGTATAAAACTAATGATTATAAGTGTCAATGTTGAGCTAATGAACTCACTCATAAAATGGAAAATGATAGCAAAATAAAATGGACACTTCTGATTACAAAAAAGTCAAAGTTTTGCACAAGCAAATGCAACAAAGCTAAGATGAGGGGAAACGGCTGGGAATAATCTTTACAGCAATTTTCTCTGATAAAATTTTACTTCCAAGAATATAAAGAATTGATTCAAATTTATAAAAATAAGAGCCTTTCCTGAACTGGTAAGTGGATAAAGTATCTGAATATATGAATGAATAAAGTATTTATTAAACACTTACAAAGTACAAAGCACCGGCTGAGTACTTAGATAGAAACTGAAAAGTAAGACCATCCCTGTTTTCAGGGAACTCCCACTCTATTGGGGGAGACAGGACATATGGTGGGCTTCAGCTACAAGTCAGGTGGAAAGATCCCATGCTCCTTACAGTACAACAGCAAAGCAGATGGTAATGTCTAATCCTTTAAGTCATTTTCATTGATAAAAATCATATCAGATTCTTATGTTGAATGACTTGATAGTATTGAGGACTTTGGTGACAAGAACCTACTTTGTGAGTCTTCATAGACATGGTGATAGCATTTGTGAAAGATGTTACCAGGCTGCATCTCTATAGGATTGATTTCCAGGATGATTGTCACGGACATTAGGGTGGAATCAATGCCATTTCCAAACCTCTTGGGCTCAAGGTCCTGGGCTATCTCCCTCAGTGTCTGAGTACAGATGATGGTCAAAGTAGTGATAATTTGACTTACTTGGTATGTGCTACTTCCTGTCTTTCCCTTAGGGTGTCCTGCTGCTTCAGTTATATGAATAGGAAGTTGTTAAGGAAAGGAATCAAAGTTATCTATAGTCTTATGACAAATGCCCTATGTCACTAATAATTAAAGAAATACAAATTAAAGCAACTCCAAGGTTCCACCTCAAATTGAGGTTCTACTCATGTGGTTGACAAAGTTGACCAAAAAGGAAAATGACAAATGTTACATTTATTGCAGGAAAATAGGCACATTGAACTACAATTAGGTGGAGGTGTGAAGTGACCCATCCATTCTGTAAAAAATTTGGAACTATACTCCAAAATTCACTAACTTGTCTATACTTTTTGATCCAACAATACCACTACTAGCTCTGTACCCCCAAAGAACTGGTTTTTTTGAATAAGAAAAATTCCTATATGTACAAAATTATTTATAGCAGCTCTTTTTGAAGTAGCTAAGAAACAGAAACTAAGGAAATAGTCCATCAGTTAGTAAATGGTTGAACAAATCATAGTACATGAATGTAATGGAATACTATTGTGCTATAAGAAATAATGAAAGGGATAATTTGAAAGAAATTTGAGAAGGCATTTATGAACTGATTCAGAACAAAGTGAGCAGAACCAGGAGAACTCATGTGCTGAATGCCTTGTAAAGACATAGAATTTTGAAAGACATAAGAACTGTGATTAATGCAATTATTAAACTTAATTCCAGAGGACTAATGATGAAGAATACTACCCACCTCAGAAAGTTATTGAATGTCTATGCAGAACCAGACTTTTTAATTTTAAATGGCCAATGTGCAAATATGTTTTGCTTGACTGCATATTTGTTACAAGGTGATTTTTCTTTGTTTTAGCTTTAGCATTTTTTGCCTGTTTGAATTGAGTCAGTAAGAATTGAGAGGTAGAAAAAGAGCTTCTTAATTTAAAAACAACAGTAATCATTCTAATTTAAGTGGAGATTTGAGGCTATGAACTACATTAGGGGGTGCAATGTAGTTCATCAATAAGGTTTTACTGAAGACTTAACATGGGTGAGAATATAAAACAAAATAAAATACTTCCTACTATCCAGATGTTTATATTTTACTGGAAAGATGCCATAAGTGAGTAAAGACAAGGTATACACAAGTTACTTTCAAGTGGAAAAGTGCTATCTAGTGGATCACAAAAGCCTTGTATTTTGTGGCACTCAAGGAAACTAGTGACTACTTGCTGATCAGGAGGTGAGAGTGCATTACAAACATGAGGGCCTAGAGAGGTCTTGAAAAGGAATGCCAAGAGATAAGACTGAAGAAAGAAATATCTAGGAACTAAATTGCAGAGATTTTTTAAATGCCGGGATAAAGTTTATATTATACAGCAGAGGGAATCAAGAAGTATTGAAGATTTAAAAGATGGCCACATGGTCAGATCTGATTTAGAAATATCAATTAAGCAGCTGTGTGGATGGTAATCTAAAGAGGAAAGACCGTGGAGGCAGAAAGATTGATTAGGAAGTTCCTGGCCCCATACATGGAGTACATAGTGGCACTTTACAAATAGGCTCCTTTATTTCAGTGAACCTTTCAAAAAGGACTACTGTGTATGCAAAGAATATGAGTGGAAGGAACCTTAAAGATATCTATTTTAACCTATCTCTTTCTAAGCCAAGAGGCTGAGATATAAAGAGCATGAATAGTCACACAGCTATTAAATGTCAGAATGGAGATTTGAACCTGGGTCTTGTAACTCCAATCAAAAACTTTTCCACTAGAACATGATGCTTACATTGTGAAAAGCCAAGAAAAATATCTGAAATAACAAAATTAAAAATAATAATAATTTTGTCAAAAACTAAGAAGCGTACTGACAATATAAAAAATGTTGTACTGAGGTAACAATGAAAATAACCAAATATTAATGCTGCTAAGAAATGGAATTAAATTAATTAATTAATGATTGCCTACTATAGGTTTAGTACTCTTCTAGATGCTACAGGTTATAAAGGGGCATTCAAGACAAGCTTCCTGACCTTAAGGGACTTAAAATCTGATTGGAAAGAGAAGACATAAAGTTATTCGAAGTTAACAACAATGCAAAAAGTATTTGATGATATGTCAAATAAGTGACTCATAAACAAATTCTATAGAAGCTTTGAAAAGGACAAGATCAAGGTGGGGTACAGAAGGTCAGTGTAAACTATTTTTAGAAGGTGTAGGTTGAAGTATGGGTAGGACTGGGGTAAGTGATGAAATAGTAACATACTGTTCACTGAGAAATGTGTGTATGTGTGTGTGTGTGTGTGTGTGTAAGATCTCCGTCTGTCTCTCTCTGACTCTCTGTCTTTCTGTGTCTCTCTTTCTCTCAGTCTCTCTGTCTCTGTCTATTTCTGTCTCTGTGTGTCTCTCTTTCTCTTTCTCTCCATCTCTCTCTGTCTCTTCCTCTCCCTCCTTCCCTTTCCTTCCCTCTCCTTCTCTCTCTCTCTCTCTCTCTCTCTCTCTCTCTCTCTCTCTCTCTCTCTCTCTCTCTCTCTCCACATAAATATACATATCTAGGTAGATATAGATAAAGATAGAATCTGCCCTAAATTTGCCCTGGATCACTATCTCCAGTTTCTGCTACTCTCATATTGATTATCCATAAGTGTATAGTTTCACATAGTAAAGATTAGATGTAGAGTAAAATAATCTGAGTTACAGTCTCTCTATGCTACTTCCAATCTTTGTGACCTTATAAAACATACTTTCTGGGCCTCAGTTTTCTCATCTTTAAAACGTGTATTTGAGAGCATGGAAGCTCTTTTTCAGCTCTGCAGTGTTCCAGGGCTTCATGCACTTCACTCAATGCCAGTGATAAATAAGAGAATCTCAAGGTGTTTACCATCTGCAAGGAATCCTTCTTTAAATTTTGGTCTCCCTGACAGTGGCAAGCATACATCTTTTTGACAGATTAATGGATATTGTCAGTGCTCAATTAGATCACTCACCAACCACATAGCTCAGAGCCTATCCATACATACCTCGTTTGTGTGTCTCTATTGTGTGTCCTCCATAACTACACCACACACTGTCCACCCAACATGCTAGCTGACTTTTCTAAATCTCAATATTACATTGATACCAAAGGACCCAGTGAACTTTCCACTGCTTATCTCTTGCTCTCACTATAGGAATGGCCCATCTTTTATTCCCCTCACACACCTCCAGGCATGAAGTTCCCTCAAAAAACATTCTTTAAAACTCTTTTCTGTAAGCTCCCAGTTAGTACTGTGCTGGAGGCTGCTTGTGGCCACCATGTGCTTCTTCCTTTCCATTTGAGCAATTCTTAATTACAGTTCTTCAGACACAGTGCTATACAACATCATTGAAAGAAAAGAACTATAAAGGTGTATTACAGTGGAAACCTTGAGGTCATTATTAGAAATGTACCATTTTCCAAAGGCCATCTTACCTTTTTTCATTTCATTCCATTCTAGGCTGAGTTTCTCATTGCCCCTTTTCACTGTCTGTGGAAGATTTACATGCTGATTTACCAGATCTATGGATTGTTTATCCAGCCACATGTTATTTTTTGAAAATATAAATTTTCCTTACACTTGGCTTTTCTTTTCTGAATTGTTAGTGATGAATTAAAAAAAAAAGTTCTGCAATGTTCCAGGGCTTAATAAAATCCAAATAATGCCATTAACAACTGGGACATTAAGATGCCATCACTAGAGAGAACCCTTCTTCAATGTTTATTTTGCTCTGGATATAAAGAGATGTGGTCCATGCTGGAAATGACACACATTTTAGGCTAATGTGGTATCACTTTTTCAGGTAGCTATATATTTTGGTATTGTTGCCCCCTCTCAAATGAAAGATAACTGAAAAAAAAATTAATAACTACCAATCTATAAGAATATTTTTTCCTATTGTTGCAAAAATTGTATGACAACACTCTACTTAAATCTAAGGGATTTATTATGGGAGGACACACAAAAGAGACACACAAGAGAGATATGCATGTATGGGCTGTGAGCTATGTGGTTGGTGAGTGATCTCAGTGAGCACTGGCAATATCCACTAGTTTGTCAAAGTACTTCTGAGGTCCATAGCATTTTCTAGGAGTTCATAATTTGTTTTTTAGCCTCTCAATTACTTTTCCTAGGAATCTTCTGCATTTTTCTAAATGTACTATATTTCCATTTTATAAATTCATTATTTTAGTATTTGGAGGTATGCATGTATTATGGTCCTGTGGTATATTCAGGCAATGCCTTAAAATGTTCAAAGGCCCACAGAATATTTATGTTGACCATGTTCATTTTATTTTACTCTCCCCTTCTCATTTTCATATTGCATTGTAGTAAATTCAGCATTATACTTTTCAAAATGCCAAGTGGCTCTTAAGAAAATAGTGAAGTACCCAGAGTGCTTACATTCTTCTGCCAAACTAATGATAATGATGATGATGATGATGATAATAATAAGCTGCAGATATGTATCATACCTTTCACTTTAATTGCCATATTAGTGGAAAAAAAAAAACTAAGAACTCCAAATGGGCAGATCTAAGTACATAGAGGTATTGGTTTATATCCCAAGGTCCTGAATGAGCCTTTTATGCTTTGGGGAATAGATTATCCCCTCACCACATGCCCCTAGGTGTTTCCTAGTGCCGAAATAAATGTATTCACTAAACTGAGCACAGGGAGCACAATACCACATAGTATTGTAATTGTACTCACATGTGAGCTCTTTCATGCTCAAAAATCCTTTTGGTGACAGCTGCTTAATGATTTGCCACTGATAAGCTTCTCACCTTCCATTGAATAGGGAAGGAAGCAGGATGTACCAAAAGGCATTAATTTGGACAGCAGGGGATCTGAGTTCGTGATACTAATTTGCTCTATAATCTTTGATAGTTGAGCTAGAAAGCCACTGGGAGTTATTAAGAAACAGCCTTGGTAACTCACTTGAGTAAATGCACTGGAATCTAAGGATATAAATATGTACATAAACACATTCCATATTTTTGACTAGAGACAAGGTTTGTCTAGGATTAGAAAACTGAGAGCTGGAAGAAACCTCAGAGGTCATCTGCTACAACATTCTCATTTTACAGATTATGAAACAAGCCCCCAAAGAAAAAGTGATTTGACAGAGATCAGTTGGTAAAAGAGGTCAGAGAGAAAATTTGAATCCAGGTCCTCTCCAGATCCAACACTCTTTCCACTTTGCCATACCAGCTGACAGAATAGGAGGAATTAACTACCTGTTAATTGCTAACAGCTTAGTACAGGTTTCATAGATTTTTGCTAACACTGGGTGCTTTTTGGCTACTTTTTATCTATTTTAATTTGTTTTAATTAATTTATTTTTACATTTCAACATTCACTTGCATGATATTTTGAATTCCAAATTTTCTCCCCATCTCTCCACTCCCCCCACCCCAAAATGGCATGCATTCTGAATACCTCTTCCCCCCAATCTCCCCTCCTTTCTGTCACCTCCCTTGTCTCAACCTCTTCCCCTTCTATTTTCCTGTAGGGGAAGGTAGGTTTCTATATCCCATTGAGTGTATATCTTATTTCCCACTTGCATGTAGAAACAATTTTTAACATTCATTTTTAAAACTTTGAGTTCCAAATTCTCTCCCTTCCTCCCTCACCATCCACCCTCATTGAGAAGGCAAGCAATTCAATATACATGTGTGGCCATGCAAGACACTTCCATAATATCCATGTTGAAAAAGACTGACTGTATTTTCCTCCACGCTATCCTACCCCTGTTTATCCTACTCTTTCCTTTGACCATGTCCCTCCTTATAAGTGTTTGCTTCTGATTACCCCCTCCCCTAATCTTCCCTTCCTTCTATCATCCAACCATCTCTTATCCGCTTCCCCCTATTTTCCTGTAGGGTAAGATAGATTTCCATACTCAATTGAGTGTGTATGCTATTTCCTCCTTAAGCCAAATTCAATGAGAATAAGATTCACTCATTCCCTCTCACCTCCCCCTTCTTTCCCTCCACTGTAAGAGCTTTTTATTGCCTCTTTTGTGTGACATAGTTTATCTGATTCTACCTCTCCCTTTCTCCTCCCAGTACAGTTCTCTCTCACTCCTTAATTTTATTTTTTAGATATCATCCCTTCATATTCAACTTTCTCTGTGCCCTCTGTTTAGATAGATAGAGATATCTATCTATCTATCTATCTATCTATCTATCTATCTATCTATCTATCTATCTATCTACATACGTACGTATGTGTGTATTCCTTTCAACTACCCTAATATTGAGAAAGGTCTCATGAATTACAAATATCATCTTTCCCTGTAGGAATGTAAACAGTTCAACCTTAATAAATCTCTTATGATTTCTCTTTCCTGTTGTATTAGTAGGATTTAGTGAGGTTCGGATTCGCTCC
The DNA here is from genome assembly GCF_003287225.1 of Phascolarctos cinereus. NCBI lineage: Eukaryota > Metazoa > Chordata > Mammalia > Diprotodontia > Phascolarctidae > Phascolarctos > Phascolarctos cinereus. Next base: position 370,343,862 of record NW_027555847.1, read on the forward strand.
TATAAATGACACTCTCCAATGCACCAGAAAATAATAAGAAATAGATAATTTATTTAGAAGAAGCAAAGCACAGATAGTTTGAATTTGCATAGAAAGCATAAATAATAAGAACAATCAATAATATAGCACCGATCAAGAGAGTCGGTAATGGAAGAGAATACATCACCAATTCAAGGGAACCTCCAAAGTCAATCAACGGCTGGGAGCCCCGTTGCAGCCAGTACAAACTTGAATTGTGTAAAGATTTTCCCGGGCGAAGCGTCCTTCCCGCGGGTGAGGCTCAGCAGGCTTACAGGACGCAGTGTTTTTATATTGTTCTAAACAAAGAAGGCTTGGGGCCAAGAAGCCCTTTTTGATGCTTGCGCTATTCATGGTTTGTCCAATACACATCTGACCTTAGCCACGCTCCCATCCGCCTGAGGCTTGGTATTTTGTTTTTTAATAACATCACGTCTCACAAGGAGAGGAGCCAACCCTCCATGTCAACGTGACCTAGGAATGGCTAGTTCCTGGAATGCTAGGCCAAGAACACTCAGGAGATATAGAACGGTCATGACCGAGATTTGAACTGAACCTATTTATTTGAGTGATCTTATTAATTTAAAGGGGAATTTCCAATTTCCATTTCACTTGGCCTTAAGATCATGAGAATAATAGGTGAGGGGCAAAGGTGTGACATGAGTGTATATAGTGCGTATTTTGGTATACATATAACAATTGCATATACAAAGACATAAAAAGAACAAAGCAAGTAGTAGTATGGGGGTAGCTAAGGAATTAAAATACATAGTAGCAGTAGGAGATTTAAAAAGAAAATCATACCAATGATGATTAGTATCTGAGATCACTAAATGAGAAGCTTCGACTAGTCTTCCTGCGGCTATAAGAGTCTGTATTCGATGTTCATTTAACGCGCGTTGGTTGGACTCTAATAACTTTTTGATTTCAGTCGACTGATTCAAGATGTTCATAAGGGGATATAGAGATAGAGACACATGAGGTAGAGGCAAAGATTGGGGTACCCAAGCAAAATTTTTAACTAGGTTAGTGTCTGGTGGAAAGTAAAAATCATTTCCTTGCCAGCGTAGGAAAGATACATTGGATAAGCAACCAGAAAATGGAACAGTAGTAATACTACAGATAGAAGGTCAGAGTGATTATTAGAGCTATACAAACATATTGAGTAGATACTTCATATATCATAGAAAAGTTACTCACTGGGTATAAAGTTAGATCACACAAATTGGATGAATGTGAGAGAAGGCAGGGTTCCATCTGCCGAGTCATCATCCCACAAACAATCCCTCCATTAGTTACAACACAATCAGACAGAGTATGAGTTACATTATACCAATCTATATAGTTTCCATAGATATGAGGTAAAGCAAAGTATTTATGTAAGACAAAAGGTATTACATGAAATTGGCACATAACAGTCCAAGTTTTAACTTGGTAGAGTATAATAGTTCCAGCGCACCAAAGTGGAGTGCATCTAGCATTCTCAGGTTTTTGCTTTTTCCATACATCTGACAAGTCAAGTATATCGTTCCATATGTGAGAGTTACCTTCCTGTAGTAATCTTTGGGCATTTTCCTTCTGTATGAGGGTATATAAGTTTTGCAAGGAACATTTAGTCCAATTAAATAAAACACTAATGTTTTTCATAAGGTGTAAATTAACGAGGATGCTATTATTAAAGACTTGTAAAAATTGGCCTTGATATTGTAATGTATTTTGGTGTGGCAGGATCGTTGTGGGTAACCATTGGGCATTCACAGTCAAAGCTTGAGAAACATCTTGTCCAGCACTGCGCAGTCTGCTGGCCAAGGTCTCAAGGTCTATAGAATTAACTATACCCAAACCAGTTCCTGCACCACCAAGTAATGTATCATACCAAGCTCTTTTTTTCCTGACACAACTTTCTAAAGAGGGAAAAGTTACATTATAATGAAACACTATTTTGTGTTGCAAGATAGAGGTGTTAGTACATGAGCGAGGGACACGAATTATTCCAGGAGGTTTTGGTGTCACAGGTACAACCCATACTAATTGGTTTAGATATTCTTCATACAGCCCATTGGAGGTGTTACGACAATAAAAATATTTTCTGTCGTCCGCTTGTGATAGTGAGACAGTGTAGGTGGAGTTTACTTGTGTCCAATTATATGTTACAGATCTTAACCTTTTAGGAAAATATGGACTAGGTGGCCAACTTGTAAGGGTACAGGATATATTGGTACCGTTTGCTGCGTAACAGTTAGATTAAAACTAGTTAAATTGATTCTCATTAGGGGAAATAAAGGGGCGTCCCAAACTTCTACGTTGAATGGGTATGACCAATTCATGATCTGGGTGTTGTTTTCACCACCGTAGATGGAATCAGTACGCGGTCCTTGCTGAGGATTTCCCACTGGAATACCTGGAGTTCATGCCATAGTTAGCGTATAGCAGGCAAACACTGTAAAACACTTAATTCGAAAAACATTTGGGTTAGTGGGACATGATACCATTTATCATCACCAGGGTATACTACTATGGCAGTATTAGTGTTTCCTTGTGCTATGAGCTCAGCTGGCCTTGGTCTATCAGATTGATGCTTCTTTATCCAAACTTTAGTACCATTATTACTCTGTATTTGTAGGGGGGTCCCATAATAAAGAGAAATAATATCTAGGGTTTTACAAGTGTTTTTCTGGGTAGCCCGTTTATAGGGGCAGGCAACTAATACCCCAGAGTAGGTGTCCACACAAGTGCAGGCATATTGACACCCCTGACTAACAGGTAATGGTCCAATATAGTCTATTTGCCAAATTTGAGCAGGTAAAGACCCTCTAGCCAATTCTCCAGTGATTTTCTTCGGCACAGGCCGATGAGCAAATAATTGACATTGTATGCAGTTTTGTACTATTTGCTTAAATAGATCCAGAGGTATGTTAGTCCCTCTGTCTAATGCCCACCTGTAAGATGCAAGAGCGCCAAGATGTCCTGCGGTGATATGGACCCATTTTCCTAATTGTGTTTCATTTTCCTCTCTGGGGGTGACCTTTAAAGCTTTTCCTTGAAGTTTGGATAATTCATCAGCACGGGCATTATACTCACGTTCCACAGAATCTTGATTCACATGGGCATCTACATGAAATACAGATACATTAGTACATTGACACCATTCCCATATTTGTTCCCATAATTCTTTTCCCCACACATCTTTGTCTCTAATTTTCCATTCGTGTTTCTTCCAAATTGGCATCCAAACTGCTAGGCCATTGGCTACGGCCCAGGAATCAGTATATATATATGACATTGGCCACCTTGTTCCTTTTGAATTACTTGATAGACAGCCACTAATTCGGCCCATTGGCTACTCTGGCCTTCACCAGAGCTTTCCAAAATAGTATTGCATGAAGGGTTATAGGCTACAGCTTTCCAACATCGCTTAGATCCTATATATTTAGCCGAGCCATCAGTAAACCAAGCATGCTTCTTCTGCTCGGGGGTTAGAGAATCATATCCATTATTCCAAGAAACAGGTGATTGATCATAAGACTTTGGTGGTATATCAATATCATTTGAATGTTTTGGTAATTCTAATACCTTTTCATGCAAGGTGGAAATACCCGATCTGCCTGTCTTGACTCTATTTTGCAAATACCATTTCCATTTAATAATTGATGATTCTTGGGCATGTCCTATTTTATGTGAGGCGGGGGTCCCCATAATCCAACTCATAATGGGTATGGCTGGCCTCAATACAACTTCATGGTTTAAAGTTAAATGTTCTGTCTCTACCAGGGCCCAATATGCAGCCAATAATTGTTGTTCAAAAGGAGTATAATTTTGGCCAGCAGGTGGCAGTTTCCGACCAAAATCCTAAAGGAACATTCCTGCCCTGTTGTTTTTGCCATAAACTCCAATCAGCATATCCATGCAAAACTGTAACTTGCAATTCCATCGGCCCTGGCTGTACAGGCCAAAGATCCAGGGCAGTTTGAATAGCTATTTTGGCTTCCTCAAAGGCTTTCGATTCTGTTTCCCCCCATTCAAATGCATACTTTTTCCGGGTAACTTTATACAATGGCTTCAAAATCTGACCTAAATGAGGAATGTGATTCTCCAGAAACCAAACAACCCAACGAACTTTTGAGCTTCTCTTTTGTCCCTAGGAGGTGAAAAATCTAATATTTTTTGCTTGGCCTTGGGGAGGATTTCTCTATGACCCTTATTCCAAATTATTCCTAAAAACTTCACACTTTGAGCTGGACCTTGAATTTTATCAGGATTAATCTCCCATCCCTTCTCCTTCATATGTTCTATTAGTTGAGTTAATCTTTTCTCTACCACCTCTTTATTCTCTGCCTGTATTAAAATATAGAGGTCAAACTCAAAAATTTTAGACAATCCTTGGGGTCGAGCCACACTCCTCCAGCTCCCCCATCACTTAATCTTACAAGCCAGGAGATTGCAGGCTCTCCTGATCGCTGTGAAAACCTACTAAGCAAATCAGTAATTTCTCTTTGGGAGTAATCTTCCGTGATTTCAGTCACCCGGGTGGGTTAGTTCCCTCCTTTTCGGCTTTTCTCCTATCTATCGGCCGAGCTTCCCCGTCTACAACATCCGGAACATCTTCCTCTATTACTTCCCCCCACCTATCATCATCTTCATCCCAAATATCACCTTCCCAAGTATCAGGGTCCCAATTCATATTTGCTACAGCTATTACAGCATGCACTTTCCTTTTACTCACCCTTCAAATTTTCTACACACACTCCTCTCTCCTACATGCTTAAACTTCCTTGCCTTTCTTTCTAATGATTTAAAATCCCCTTAAAACCTGTACATATCTCATTCCTTTCTAATTCTGACCTAACACTTCAACAATCCTTCCCAACTTGCCCTCTACCAACCATATAACCTAAGTAATAAAGTATTCTTCTCTCTTTCCCTCTCCCATCCACGCACTGCTTTGAAGCTGCTGTTACCTGGGGAGGGAGAGGGGGAGAATGAAGGCAACTTTTCAGAGTCCTGCTGCAGCCTTTGGCTGTCTGGCTGCAAACAACCCAAAAGGGAGGGAAATGATGTACTGGTCGTATCCCCCCATTATCCCTGCTGGCAACCGGCCCATCCGTCGCACCCCAAACGAGAACCCCCAACACCCCCAATCCTCACTAGGTCCTGTACACTGTGACCAGGTTTTTGCGAGCGAGGAAAACGGAGGGTCCTCCCAACCGGGGACCTCTACCGGAGCCCGGGGCTCAACATTTCTCTTAAAGAAAGGCATTTATACAGCGAATCCTGTTCGTGACGCCAATTTTGTATTAATAGGATTTAGTGAGGTTCGGATTCGCTCCTATAAATGACACTCTCCAATGCACCAGAAAATAATAGGAAATAGATAATTTATTTAGAAGAAGCAAAGCACAGATAGTTTGAATTTGCATAGAAAGCATAAATAATAAGAACAATCAATAATATAGCACCGATCAAGAGAGTCGGTAATGGAAGAGAATACATCACCAATTCAAGGGAACCTCCAAAGTCAATCAATGGCTGGGAGCCCCGTTGCAGCCAGTACAAACTTGAATTGTGTAAAGATTTTCCCGGGCGAAGCGTCCTTCCCGGGTGAGGCTCAGCGGGCTTACAGGACGCAGTGTTTTTATATTGTTCTAAACAAAGAAGGCTTGGGGCCAAGAAGCCCTTTTTGATGCTTGCGCTATTCATGGTTTGTCCAATACACATCTGACCTTAGCCACGCTCCCATCCGCCTGAGGCTTGGTATTTTGTTTTTTAATAACATCACGTCTCACAAGGAGAGGAGCCAACCCTCCATGTCAACGTGACCTAGGAATGGCTAGTTCCTGGAATGCTAGGCCAAGAACACTCAGGAGATATAGAACGGTCATGACCGAGATTTGAACTGAACCTATTTATTTGAGTGATCTTATTAATTTAAAGGGGAATTTCCAATTTCCATTTCACCTGTTTACCTTTTCATGCTTCTTTTTAGTTTTGTATTTGAAAGTCAAATTTTCTATTCACTCTGGTCTTTTCATCAAGAATGCTTGAAAGTCCTCTATTGCATTAAACATCTATTTTTCCCCTGGAGGATTATACTCAGTTTTGCTGAGTAGGTGATTGTTGGTTTTAATCCTAGTTCCCTTGACCTCTGGAATATCATATTCTAAGACCTCTAATCCTTTAAGGTAAAAGCTGCTAAATCTTGTGTTATCCTGATTGTGTTTCCACAATACTTGAAATATTTCTTTCTTGCTCCTTGCAATATTTTCTCCTTGATCTGAAATTCTGGAATTTGGCTATAATATTCCTATGAGTTTTCTTTTGGGGATCTTTTTCAGGAGGTGATTGGCAGAGTTTTTCAATTTCTATTTTACCCTCTGGTTGTTGAATATCAGGGAAGTTTTCCTTCATAATTTCTTGAGAGATGATGTCTAGGCTCTTTTTTTGATCACGGCTTTCAGATAGTCCAATATTCTTTAAATTATCTCTCCTAAATTTATTTTCCAGGTCAGTTGTTTTTCTAATGAGATATTTCACATTTCTTCTATTTTTTTTCCAGTTTTTGGTTTTGTTTTATAATTTCTTCATTTCTCAAGTAGTCATTAGCTTCCATTTGCTCCATTCTAATTTTGAAGGAATTATTTTCTTCAGTGAGCTTTTAGACTTCCTTTTCCATTTGGCCAATTTTTCTTTTTAGGGCAGTCTTCTCCTCATTGGCTTTTTGGACCTCTTTTGCATTTAGGTTAGTCTATTTTTTAAGGTGTTATTTTCTTCAGTATTTTTTGTGTCTTCTTTAGCAGGCTGTTGACTCATTTTCATGATTTTCTTGCATTACTCTTATTTCTCTTCCTAATTTTTCCTCTACTTCTCTTACTTGCTTTTCAAAATCCTTCTTGAGCTCCTCTATGGCCTGGGACTGATTAATACTTTTCTTGGAGGCTTTGGTTGTAGGCACTTTGACTTTGTTGTCTTCTTCTGGTTTATGTTTTGATCTTCTTTGTCACCAAAGTAAGATTCTATAATCTGACTTTTTTTTTCTGCTGTTTGTTCATATTGCCAGCTGGTTACTTGACTTTTTAACTCTGTGAAGGTAGGGGTCTGTTTCCAGTATGGAGGTTGTACTATCCCAAGCTTCAGGGGTTTTGTGTAGCTGTTTTCAGAGATAATTCTAGGGACCTGCAAATTTTCAGTTCTTCCAAGGTGGTATGATCAAAGGGGAGGTATTTGCTACTTTCCTGGCCTGTGCTCTGGTTTATAGGTGACCACAAACACTCTTTTCTACTTTGGAATTGTAAGGAGGTTTCCATCTACACTGCTGCCACAAGATCCACCTCACCAGCACTTATTCTTGCCCCAAGGCCACCACTCAGGACTGCAACCAAGCCCAGGCAAAGCAAAAGAATGCTGCCTCAGCACCAGCAAAGAGATCCCAGCATTCCCCCTCTGCTCAGCTGCTCAATCCCTACATTGTCTGTGGACTGAGAGCTGTGGAAACAGCCACAGTGTCCACCTCCCTGGGGTTATACTACAGCCAGGGCTGGATTGTACTCCTCTCTCACCCAGATGCAACAGACTGTTCCCACTGACCTTCTATGTTGTCTGGCATTTGTGGGTGCAGAAGTCTGCAAACTGCCACAGTTGCCTGAGATTCAGTCTCCCTGCCTGGGTTTGCTCTGGCCCAGTCTTTGCCTGTGTGGCCCACACTGAACTGTGCTCCTTTCCCAGCCTGGCATAACAGACCTTTCCTATCAACCATCTAGGTTATCTTGGGCTGGAAATTTGTTTCACTCTGTCTTTTTGTGGGTTCTGGTGCTCTAGAATTTGTTTAGAGTCATTTATTATAGATATTTGGAGGGGTTTGGGGGAGACCTCAAGCAGGTCACTGCTTTTACTCTGCCATCTTGACTTTGCTCCTTGTTGCCTACTTTTTGAATGAATGAATTGAATAGTAGGGGGGAAAAACCACTGGATTTGGAGTCAGAGGATTTATCTGGATGTGGTTTCAAATACTAGTTCTTCTGCTTATTACTAAATGAACCTAAACAAGTTACTTTAATCCTAAGGATTTCATTTTCCTCATCCGTAAAATGAGGACATTGGGGTAGGGTAGGGGAGATGCATTATTTGATCCTTTAAGTCATTGCAAATTTAAATTTGATAAAGTGTTTTTTTTTTTATGTAGCCAAAGCTAACTTAATGGTCTAGTTCTTATTTTTACTTTCTCAGAGTCTCTTGGGTTTGTATTATCCAAGACACATAGCACCTACAACTAATAAGTTATTGGTAAATAATAAAGCCTGCTGTTGGATGTGTTATAACAATCAAACACTCAGGAAGAATGTATATATAAATATTACTGTAAACATTTCCACTAGAGCCTTTTCACACTAATTCAAACTTCTGAGGCCTAAAAATGCCCTTTGAAGATTTCCTGTACTTAATTCTGCAGGCACTAAAACTCCTTTAAAACATCATTATTTAGCCCAGCATCAGAAGCCATCCAATTATTTCTGATTATTTCTTTTGCCTATAATTTACTCACCAACTTGCCTGCATCTCACATTTGTTCACAGTAACTTTTTAGACACACTTATGGGTTGGTCCAACTGTTAAATAGACCCAAATCCCTCAGATTTATCTACTCTTCACTTATTATTTCTTATTCCCAAAGCAGTTAGGAAATAAAGCTACAATCAAGCGAAAATTAGTAATTGCACTGTTTTCTTTTTCTTCCTTCTAAACTTATATAGTTATCTGGTTATCTTTCGTCTCCTTATTGCCTCCTCTTCTTGTGGCTTCACTGACCTTCTTGATCTTGTCTCTTCTAAAAGAATGCTTGAGATTTTTTTTTTTTTTGGAATTTGGAGATGTTTCTCTCCCTCTCAATTTTGCCTAGCTTTCTGACTCAAAATGTTCTTTGTGCCTATGCATTATTGTTTTAACCTTCTCAAAGCATTATTTGACACCATTGAACACAAATGTCCTTGTCTTAGAAAATCTCTAATTGTCAGTCGTACAAAGTAATATTGTGCCTATTGGTCATTATTTTCTAAGGTTCTGATTCCTAGGGCATCCTAAGAAAGAGAGAAGTCTTCTAATTTTTCAGCCACTAGTACCACAGTGTTCTCTTGTGCCCTTAGGTGATTTTTTGTACCAGTCCTGCCAGTTATTTATTATTCTGGCTGCTGAGGTGCAACAGAATAGGAAATAGATTTTGAAACATGAGGTTTTTTTGTTGTTTTTTGTTTTTTCATTTGAGACCCTCTACACATTTTAGTCTATTTCCCTTCAAGGTAGATGAGATTTAAAAAATGGTCCAAAGAAGTACATTGAGAATGGTTATAGGTTTTGGACTAGGGCAGAATTATATAAAAATATGGCTTCATCATAGTAGTGACAGGCATCCTAGGAAAGAGTAAAATTCAAAGTACTCACTTGCAACAGTGAAATCTACATGTGACATTTTTCACTTCTAATGCTTCCCCACATATAACAATACTTGGCTTTGAGAAGTGCCTTCTGATGCACAGGCACACACATACTGCCCCGCCTGAGTACGGTTATTACTCCTCATGCTTCCTTTCCCTAGCTTATTTGGAACACATCCCAAAAAAGTCCATCCCATGATAAGCAAGGACAAAAGTACAGGCCTAAATGGACACTTTCTGTCCCTGTGAAATTAAACCAGGTTAGAAAGAACAGTTGTGTCTAGCTCATACTCCATTTTACATTTTAGGCTATATGGGTAAGATGTCAAGGAAAAGCATTTTCTTACTCTCATGAAAGGACTGCTGTCAGAGTTTTTCCCTACTCCATACCCCACATAAATTACTCTAGCTTTTTTCCCTGAAATTTTTTAATTCAATTCAATTCAATAAATACTTACTAAGTACCTACTATATCCCAGGCACTGTTGCTGAAAAGCAACTAACTTTTATAAAGGACCAGAGTAGCCCAGGGATTTAAGGTTCAAGCTGTGCCGACTGTGATACAGCAGCTTCCTAATGACCCTGGGTCATACTAAGATGGCTTCCTGGTCACCTAAGGGTATAAAAGGCCCATCCATAAAAAGTAAGGGTTCTTCAGACTTGGCAGATATCTCTGTGTCATGTGAGTCACCACACCCTGCCCTGCTAATCAGATGGGTTTCAATATGGAAGGTAGGAGGGCCACATCTGCTTATGCAGATTGCCAAAGTATCCTTACTAAATGTCCTTCCTACATTATGGCTAAGTAAATTTCCTTTTGTTAATTGTTGAATAACTTGAAAGTGTCTCATTCCATTCTAAATCCAAATTTAAACTAACAGGTACTGGCCTGAGTCAGGTCCAGCAATAACCCCTTTTCTATGTATTGCAATAGATATCTCTAGAGTGAGCAGAACTACCTTACTTTATGTATATTAAAGGAAAGGAGAACCAAGATCCTTATGTGAAATTTGTAAATCCAAATTAGGCCTGTGGAGCTCTTGCTCATGTCCCTAGCAAAATATCAACCTCATATGTTTGGTTTTTTTTTTCTTCAAACATTCTGAATTTGTAGCCTAAAATCCCTAAGCATATTCCTATTCCCTAACATAGTTACTCTTTCCCCATGATGCCAAGGAGTAGGTTCAAAAAATAGCGTATCTTGGAATGATGATGGGGAAAAGAATACCTTTACTCCTCATTTTTTCCACAGACTCAGGGAATCTGACTTGACTGGGACATCAAAAGCCATTTAGACCAATCTGCGCCTTAAGACTATTCCCAATAAATGATCATCGAGACTTTCTTTGAAGACTTAATGACAGATAATCTGCTACTTCATGTAGCAACCCAGGTCTAATTGTTAGAAAAGTTTTGTTGGTTTCTGATATATCAAGCCTAAGGTCACATTGTAATTTCTATCAACTATTTCAAATTCTTCCTTCTAGAGCCAAGCAGAACAAGTTTAGTGCTTAAAGGATATATTCCTTCAAGTATTTCAAATACATGACAGTAGAATATAAGGACCTTGAATTTTAAAGTTTGTCTCATTAGGTCTTTGTATCCCCAAAGCCTAATGCAGTAATTAATAAAGATTTGGGAAATTATAATGATATTTAAAGGGAACTATCATATCTCCCTTCCCAAGTTTTCTTTTCTTCAGATAAATTATCCCCAGCTCCTCGCACAGCAAAGATTCCAGTCCCTCCATTATTCTGATCACCCACTTCTGTATAAACTCAAGATCAATGTCTTCTTTCGGAATGTGGTACCAGAACTGATAATGATTCAACAGCTATAGCCTGGATAAGGAAAAATAATTCAGGGTATCATCTCCTTTGTTGTAGACCTTTGCCTTTTAATTGCACCCTTACCTTCTAGAATGGGAATTAATAGCTAGACAACCTATACATAGTCAGGAGCAAATTAGCAAGATAAAACTCCAACAAACTCTTCCTTTCCAACTCTCATCTTCCTTGCTACATAGAATTTGAGAGTCTCAATAGCCCAGGGATGAGCTCAGTGGTGATTCCATTAACTTTCAGTGACTTAGGAATCTGGGAGTGGAAAAAAGAAGGGCTTATTTGTGTATATGGGAAATCTATATATACAACAGTGTTATTTATGCCTCTTTCTGAACTCTTATCTTTCTAACTTTCTTTTTTGGCCCCTAGCTACATTTTTATTACATGAAACCATTTGCTTATTTCAAATCATCGCCATCCAACTCTACACTCAAGTTATACTCTGGTGCCTCATAATGGAAGGAAGGTGGTTAGAGGTCATAAAAGACTATGTTAAAAATTGTTTTCATATGCAACTGGGAAATAAGATACACAGGAAATGGGGTATGGAAATCTATCCTGCCCTATAAGAAAATTGAAAGGGAAGGGTATAAGAGAATGTGGGGAGAGATAGAAGGGAGGGCAGATTAGAGGAAGGAGCATTCAGAATGCATGCCATCTTGGTGTGGGGGAGGGATGGGATGGGGAGAAAATTTGGAACTAAAAATCTTGTGGAAGTGAATGTTGAAAACTAAAATAAATAAATTAATAAAAAATAAATATAAAAAAAGAAAGACTATGTGGGCATAACACAAAGTCTGGCAGGTTCTATACAGCCGGCAAATCTTTGTGTATGAGCCAGCTTAACAATCATCCTAAAGTTTGAGAGTCAAAGGCCCAGCTGGCTTCTGGGTGAGTAAATTTTTGTTCATGGCAGTTCCCAAAGATCATGTATCTGCTAAAATAAAGAGGGATTATGATCTTCCTAAGTGGAGGCAATAACCAAATAAACAAAACCTCAACCTTGAAGTACTGAAGTTGGATAATTAACTCAATTTTTCATTTTTCCTCTGCATATTTTTGTGGCCTATAGGCACAGTAGGAGTTTTTCTGAATGTTTACATCTTTATCTGAATCCCACTTTCTTTTCCTCCTTGTTTCTTTCTTTTTCTCCATTCTCTTCTTCATCCTCTTTTTCTTCCATATATTTAATTTTTAATCTTTTGTTTTCCTTTTTGAGAAAACTAAAAGCTTGAGTTATCTCTGTGGACATGCTTAGACTTCATTTCCACTTCTGGTAGAATCTAGGCAAAGTTAATATTTTTATATACTCCAAATTCTTTCCAAATTTGTTCAGTGATAGTTCCTTAAAGTTTACAGGCAACTAATGTCTTCACAACAGAAACATTAAGGAGGTCATTTTCTCTCAAAAAGATAGGTTCTAAAGCTTCTGTAAAGTTCATGGAGTCAGGGAAATTGGAGTTGAAAAAGAACTATGAAGTCATCTTCAATTCAATATACAGTGAAGTTAATATAATTCTCTCAAATGCTAAATCATTTACCTTTGCTTTTAGGTAGGACCTCTCCTGGCCTGAGAATGACTTTAGTCCTCCATATTCTAACTCTCTGGGGGGAAATTCTTTGATTAGAATGCTGATTTTTCAAGACAGATCAGAGCACTTACTTGTAAACATTCTTCTTGTGAAGAGAAAGAAGAGAGCTTAATTCTGGGAATCATTCATTCAAAAAGCATCTCCTTCTGTGTTCTCAAGTTAAGTTTCATTATAAGAAGACATTGGAACAGTGGGATGAAGTCATGCCCATTGCCACTTTCAACCCAGTAGGGATTATCTGAACTCCTTTTCCTGTGGGATTTGTTAACTATTACCCAGAAAACCTGCCTTGTACTACTAGGAAGAAATAAGACTTTTAAAAATTCCTACAATACAGTATTTTTCTATCGTGGTTGAAAAACTTTGGGGAATTATTTCTTCATTATCTCTATTTTGGTTCTGGGAATAACTCAGTTGAACCCTTTACCTTTCATCCTATGTCTCTGATATTTACTTTCTTATTCTCACAGCTTGCTTTTATATCTCAGTGGGGAAGAAAGATCTTTGCAAAAGCTATTCCATATTTCCCTCTCAGTTATGTCATAAGGGTAAGGATTAGAGACCAAACTTGTTTCAAGATTTCACAAGTATAGGGTACTCCTAGATGAGGAAATTCCTTCTACAAATACAGATGAGCATCTTTCTCTGAAACTTAGAGTTTTAGGGAGTTGTCAAAAACACTGAAAGGTTATGTGACTTTCCTGTGGTCACTCAACTATTATGGGTCAGAATGGGGTCTAGAACTTAGGTCTGATATGACCCTATGGCACACTATATGCTAGTTTAAGTTACAATTGAAAAGTCTGCCTCTTCTAGTAAGCCTTCCCATATTGAGACAGTGTAGCATAATGAAAAAAAAATATATATATATATATATATATATATATATATATATATATATATATATATGTATGTATGTATTTAAAAGGATTTGAAACCATATGGTCCAAATTTAAATCCTAGCTTTATAGTTGCTATCTGTGTGACCTTAGATAAATCACTTCCTCTCTTTGGGAAGTTTTATTTTCTGTGAAATCAAGGAGTTAGGTTCACTGATTTCTAAAAATGTTTTCTGACTAAATCTCACTATCCTGTGATCAATGTAGTCCATTTTTTAACCCACAAGCACAAACTTGTGATCTCCCTTTCTCTCCCAGGTCCTTTTTATATGTCATTACATCTTCCTACTGAATTATACTATTTATGTATCTTGTTGACAACATCATAATGTAAAGTCTGTGTTAATTTCTATGTTTAATCATTTTCCATCTTACTACAAATGCACACTACAATGCTTTATATAACATGATTATAAGTGATGCTAGCATTCAAAAACCCACATAAGATCTAATACAATTAAATTAAATTTACCCCTCGATATATTCACTTACAGAGTTTCCTATGATTCAAATATCTCTCGTACTCCTCCCTTGGTATGTTGTCATCATAGCATGCAAGAACATTAGTCTTCTTCTATTGTTCCACTCTATTTGGGGGGTGGGGTAAGTGGTATGACACAATTTAAATCCAATACTTTAATTACCAAACTTGACCCCAAATAACTCTTCACTATCTCCAAAGATTATCAAGCTGCAAAAGATACGCAATTTCTACCATCAAGGACATGAAGTAAAATAATCCCTAAAGAGAAGACCTAAAATGTTTTGAGCAATGACAATATGGTTAGAATAAGTGTATAGACTTATAAGTACACTACTTTGAACAAGTCAATACTTGACTAGATGTGTAGATTCCTGTACTTTAAATAAAAGTCATGATATTTTATGTCTAATTCCTTCACATTTACCATATGGACACAAATAGATATTGGATAACTTCCTGAATGTCTTCCCAGCTGACTCCATTTGATGTTTTTTCTTGATTTTAGTTTGTATGCACTAAGTTTTGTGTAGGTGCCTGTCAAGTGCAAGGCAGAGATGTATCACAGACAATATTATATCAAAGGGGAAAGCCCACCCAAAAAGGGAATTTTACAACTTCACAAGCTTGGATTATTACAAATTGCCTTTTTCAGAGTATATTCGGATATGGGAGACTGCTTCTTGAGAAAATATTAGATATTTGTGAAGAGAATTGGGATATTTCAGTAATAACAATGAGAGCTTAAAAAGAAGGAGAAGGAAGGGGCTACACTAATGGATTTTACTTTGCCATTGAATGTCAAGGCAATTTTTGGAAATTCTGAATCCTTTCCAAGAGATTTTACCCAAGATTAGATGGCATTGTAACACCAGCAAATAAATAATGCTTACATTCTGGCACAACAGCTGAGTGATAGCTTCTGACTAGAAATTGAATGAACAGTTTAATGGTAGTTCAAATAGTAGCAAATAGTTGTTTGTCAGTTTACAATCACTTATTCTCATTCCCTTCATGTCATTTCCTGAGCCATGTTACAGTTAAGAAAGCTGTCATGTGAAATGAAAGTGGCTTTTTTTCAAACAGAAAACAAATGTACCCTGGCTGCTATACTGTCATTTAATCATTCAGTCCCTTTGCATCATTACTCTGCTGCCAACATAAAATCCTAAGTTGTTTATTGAACAGAGAATGGACCAACCATAGGGCCTATGTCAGCCTCTTCCAATCACCCCAGCTGACTCATAAGGATTTTTCTCTCACTCTAGGAAGTTGTACTTTTTTAGAGATTTGCCCTAATTCATCAGTCATTTGATTTTGGTAGAGGGTATCATGGAAATTCTATGAAGATATGGGACCATATGATGTATGGACTCACTTCACATGTTTAAGGAGTGGATTTGACATATTGCAAAGCTATGGTCATAGAGATGAATAATTTAAGTTGGAAGGAACTGTAGCAATCATCTGATTTACCATCCTCAGTTTACATGGGAAGATACTGAGAACTAGAGATATGAAATAACTTGCCTGTGGTCACATAGTAAAACCAGTATTCAAACCCAGGTACTTTGACTCCAAATTCAGTGTTGCTTTCCTACTTTGGATGAAAATGTCTTCCTTTATTGGATCATTGAATTGAAGTGCCTTAAAACACACAGACTCAGATGTTATTTGTGCTATATTGTTTTGTCACCCAATTTTAAGGCTATGGTATGCATATGTGGGCATTAGATGAGCTGTCAAAGTTAATGTTTTTCATGAAAATACAAATAGCTTGTTCTTTTCAAATAATTTTAATTGATCATTGCTTAGGAGTGAAGGGACAAAGAAAGCAAGCAACGAAGAGAAGGCAGATTTTGTTATTTTCCTATTTTGTTTTGACATTCAATAGTTTATTTCTCTTTTTTTCTAACAAGAGGGAGGCTCCTCTGATGAGGACTCAAAAGACAAAGGTCTTTGAAAAGGAAATGAAACTCAAAGACAGCTTCCAGTCCTCAAAGAGTTCAAGTTTACAAATGAATTGGAAGCCAGAGAGAAGAAAAAAAAAAAAGCAAATGTGAATAATGAGCCAACATCACTGAAAAACCATAGTGAAAGGTGTAAGAATTGCAGACTTAGAGACAGGGACGTTTCATTCCATTTTGAGAAAAACAGGGGGGTAATGAATTCCCCAAGCTATAAACCAGTGAGATTAATGATTGTTGGCAAAATTCTGTCAGATTTATAAAGTAATGGGTTTTCAATGTTAGGAAAGAGAAGCAATCATCACTGTAAATCAGTATGGTTCATCTAGAATATACCATGCCAGACTAAGCTAATATATTTTAATATAGTTGTATCAGTTTTGGTGCAGTTAGACAGGTAAATAACAGGAATATCATAAATGAACTATTCAAAGATTTGGGCAAATTGTCAAATAATGCCTCATATTTTCCTTTTGGATAAAATAGAATGCAGACCAAGGAACAGGCCAGTTAGGTAGATTGAGAAATGAGAATAATTAGACTCAGTGATAATGATTGACAGGTCAATGTCCACTTAAAATGTCTACAATTTAGGGACTAGAGGTCTTTTATTGACTCCATTCTGTTTAAAATTTATATTAGTGATTTGGCTGGAAGCATAGATGATATTTTTATCAAATTTGAAAATGTCATGAATCTTGGAAAGAGCTCTAATATGTAGTATGACCATATTGGGTTCTAAAAGGAATTTGATAACTGAATGATAGACCAAACCTAATAAGATGAAATGTATAAATATAAGTTCCTACTCTTTAGTTTAAAAAAATGAGGGGGCAACTACCTGGCTCAGTGGATAGGTCACTGACACTGGAATAAAGAGGACCTGAGTTCAAATCTGGCCTCAGACACATAACATTTACTAGCTGTGTGACCCTGGACAAGTCACTTAACCCCATTGTCTAGACAAAAAAAATGAAACTATACAAATATAGAATTGGCAAAGGCTTTATAAAAATATGTATGGGTTTCAATCCAAAACAAGGTCACTATGAATAATTTTAAAGCTCCTACTATATTCAAAGTACTTTTCTAGGTACTAAAATACAAAATCAAACAATCCCTGACCTTAAGATATTTCCTTTCTATTGGTGTGGGAGTGGAGGAGGGAAAGGGAAAGTGAATATGTAAGTACTAGAGTCTCAATTTCATAAATTTGAATTCTTTTTCATGAATTTGTATGTAATTTTGACTAGAATCTATCCACATTTATTCATCTAATGCAATTCTTCTCTCAGTCTTTCCCAAAGTTTGCCACAGATAGCA
The DNA here is from genome assembly GCF_003287225.1 of Phascolarctos cinereus. Classification (NCBI taxonomy): domain Eukaryota; kingdom Metazoa; phylum Chordata; class Mammalia; order Diprotodontia; family Phascolarctidae; genus Phascolarctos; species Phascolarctos cinereus. The sequence goes on from NW_027555847.1 coordinate 370,361,408, forward strand.
GGGATGCCTTCTTTTGTTTCTCCTAACATCACCAAGATAGCAACGAAGCATTCTGGCTACCCACCTGTCATCCTTCACCCATCTTGTGACCAGCCCATCTTCTCTGCACATCATATATTCCCTTGATAACATGTTTTACTCTTGCTCTTCTACATTCAACATTCGAAAGCCTGCTCACACTCAATCTGCATCTCTCCATTGCCCTCTCTATAATATTCATTTTCAATTCTTCAGAGACCATTGTGTTCCATGTGCTGCTGTTATATAATAGCAACTGTAAAATGTTAGTATTGAAAAAAATGATGGGCCTCTATTTCCATGAAAGGTTTTGGGTCATCAAAGATCTTACAATTCCCTATGGGCAATCTAGGCCACTCTCTCTGTACTGCCCAATTCTGGGCTCAACCACCAGACTACATTTGTATAATCTGCTTCAATTACGCATTATGAATTTTGTCTATTGAAATGGATATAATACACTTGTCTATGAATAAATATAATAAGGTAAATTGAGGGAGATAACACAAACTGGGGAAGGTGAGATCAATGAAAACTTCATGGAGAATAAGGCTCCTCATCTGAACCTTGAAGCAAGTCGAGGATTTTGAAAGAAGTGGCAGAGATTAGGGAGATATTTACAGTTACAACTATGATTTCTAAGGAAATCAAATGTAATATTAAACTACATTACTGGGTGCATAATATCCTGAACAAGGGAGCTAATAGTATCACAGCAAAGTGCAGTATCTGCCCTTCTATGCTTTATATGCACAGCGTGTCATTTTTTCCAATCTTCCTCAAAACCAGATATTCTCCTAAAGAAGTATACTCTCTGTCTCTGTCTCTCTGTCTCTGTCATGTGCGCACTTCAGAAAACTCTCCAAATTTTCCAAAGGAAGGTGTTGCTCTGAGAACAACTTTTATATGCTTCATGAATACATTTTAGAAGATGTAGGCCCTACCTCTTTAGAATGGAATGCATCAGAAACTTATTCCATATATTACATATACGTTTCCTTTCAATAAGCTGATGAAGCAATAGAATTAAGTTAGATTGCTGCACTTCTCTAGATTGGACTTTGAGATTTCCTTGATAATATTTGTCAGTGATATCAGTATTATTATTAATGACAATAGCTTATATGTATATAGTTCTTTAAGATTTGCAAAGTATTTCTTTTCATAACAACCCTGTGAGACATGCTTAGATGAAGAAGCTGAGACTCAGAGAGTAAATTACATTCTCAAGGTCACACAGCTAGTGTCAGAGCTAGCACTATTACTAAGGGCTCCTAACACCACAATCAGGGCCCTTTCTTCTGCATGTCATCCTTATGATACAAAATGCATTTCTTCTCTCTCCTTTCTAACTCAACTATATTTTTGGTAATGTACTTTGAAAAAAAATAAAGAAAAATAATATTTCCAAATAAATAGACTAGCATTCACTCTTGATACCTTATTTTATTATTTTTTACACAAATATATAGGTGTACATGTAGGGAACACATCATGGGAGTTCTCTAATTAGCTTGATGAACTTGCCATATGGCTTTTATTGGACTTAGCATCATTTTATGGAGTGTATTGAAATGTTCTCTGCCTGGAAAATGGGTGGAACTGGCTGCAAGATGAATTATTTTAATTGAATTCTTAGGATTATGACTATTGATGAACTTCATGCTAATCTATACTAGAGAATTATAGTCAAGGACTAACTCAGGCCTTTTTCTTTTCTCTATCTTTTTTTTCCCTAAGAAGTACTGAGAGAATGGTAGAGCTAAAATCAGATCTGTAAGGGTTTAGGGGAGAGAAGAAGAATGGAGACATTTCCTTTCTCTTAATAAGCTTTTATTTAATTACTAGGTGCAGGGTTTACTGTGTATAACATTGTTCTATTTAACTCAAAACCTAGAATCTGACCACTGTCAGATTTATGCTATCTTGTCCAGCATCTAGAAGAGTTATAGAGAATAAACAACAAATTCATTAGAAGTATGGTAAAGAGGAGAATTTATAAACAAGAACATTTTATAAAAAGACTAAAATTTAAAAAAAAATTAAAGAGGGAAGAGGAAAATATGAGTACAGCAACATCAATTAATTCCAACATGAAATTATTAAGTGCCTTCTACATGCAAGATGAGAGGCTCCATGGATGAGTGAATAGAGATCTAGTCCCAGAATAAGGAAGACCCATGTTCAGTCCCCTTTGACTCATCAATCAACCAACAAACATTGAAAAACTCACTTACTAAGTGTCTGGTGCTATGCTCAGTGTCGGGGACACAGAGACAAAAAAAATAAAACAACAGAAATGCAAAAAATGATATGCTCTCACAGACCTCACATTCTATCTATCTATGTATCTATCTGTTCTGGTTATCTGACCCCAGGCAGATTAACTACGTAGTGTTCCATTCAGCTTCCTAGCACCATAAAGTGCTTTTGGTGTTCAGTTGCTTTTCAGTCATGTCTGACTCTTTATAACCTCATTTGGGGTTTTTGTGGCAAAGAAACTGGAGTGATTTGCCATTCCCTTCTCCAGCTCATTTTACAGAAGAGGAAAATGAGGCAAGTTGGGTTAAGTGACTTGCAAAGGGGCACACAGCTAATATGTGTCTGAGGCCACATTTGAACTCACAAAGAAAAATATTCCTCACTCTAGACCTAGCACTCCATCAGCTGCTCCACCTAGCTACACCAAAAGGTGCACATGTGTATTAATTTAGGGAATTTTCCCATTAGGATTTTTGCATGCCAAAGGAGGGGAGAAATCTTCAAGGCACTGAGGTTACAAAGTCAAATGGAAATGTCCTTTAATGACAAAAACTTTACATTGAGGAGTAAGGAAGAGACAACAGGTACATAGATATGAAAATGTGATGCACATACAATGTAATTGAGAGAGAGAGAGAGAGAGAAAGAGAGAGAGAGAGAGAGAGAGAGAGAGAGAGTGTGAGATACAGACACACAAACAGTTGACAGAGCATATTGGATCATTTGTCAAATTAGTGACTTAAAGGTTTTTTTTTTCTATATGATTATTCAATGTATTGACATGAACTTGATATTCTTTTTTTGTCTTTCTAATTGACCTTCATACTTATAGTCTGCAAAACCAACTCAGATCTCCCTTTAAATCATGATTTTAGTTATGTTTGAATTTAAGCCTCTTGTTGGTAAATGTTCAATACTGGCAGAATTGGCAAGTATGTAGTCACTCCATTCTCACTGCAATTCAATACTTTATGCCCTCTAAGGCATGGAGAATAAGAAAAAAAATTATAATATATATGAAGATAAATTATGCATTCTTTCCTAGTCCCAACAACTCATCTGATTTGCTCAGGTTTAAATGTCATCTACAACTATTGTAGCTTATAATAGGTCACTTGCCTCCAGCTAGAAAGAGAAGTGGAAGGGCCAGGGAAACATAAGGAAAATATAGTTAAAATGAAATATTTAGGTTATTAAAATGTCATAGTAAAACTTATATGGCATGTAGGAGTATCTGAATAGCTCAGCCCCTTTGTATATCAGGGCAATCTTTTAAAAAATGATTGTACCTTATCTCTTCCTTGTGCAACTTCATAAGAGGTCTGGTTATTAATTGTAATTTGTTTTGTATTCCTTGTAGAAAAGTGTTTAATGCCATTGTCAAAGCCAACTATGTTTGGAACAGTTTAATCTTGTAAAATGTTCCCCTCAGTTATACTAGGGAATATGCTTTTGGGATCCAGATGCTAGCAAAAGTGAAAAGAAGCCCACATGCCCATTTCCATCCAATATTATTTTATTAAAATTCCTTATATCTCAGATAAAATTTAATTTATCATCTGTATATCATATGCAAGTAACAGTTTGAAAGCACATTGCCAAGTTATCTCCATAAACATATGTTCTATCCTGGTGGTTTCAGATGATCTGAAACTAGTCATCTTATTATTCTTCAGCTTGATGTGGAGGTAAACCTGGAGTTTTGCTCTTGGTGATGTCAATAGGGAATCCAATCTGAGCTCTGCTCCTAGTGAGGAAGAAGGGCTTCAAGTATGACACTGGTAATGGATGAGATAACTCAGGATGAAGGACCAGTCCAGCTCTCCAAAGAGAGAAGAGGCTCAGAATCAGAGGATTGGGTAGTATGTGAGCAAAGAATGTTTGCTTTTCTTTTCTTTATGTCCTCAGCACCAAGCATATTTTCTTGGATATATTTAACACAACAAATATTTATTGAATTTATCATGAAGGTGGTGGCTGATTTTTTGGCACTGCAACTCATTTAATTCTCTCTGAAAGCATAGAATTATAATTATCTGCATCAACTGAGGTATCATCCACTGACAATGAAATGGCAGGTACTTGAAGTGTAATGAAGTCCACTATCATGAAAGTACTACTAGAAGAAACATAACAAAAGGTAGAACCCTAGAGGGAATGGTTGAGTACTTCTGATCCAGTGGAGTTTATATAAGATAGTATCCCCTTGGAAATTTCATTATTAAAAAAAAGTGGGTTGTTAAAAAGCACCCTTCAAATGCCACTACTATATTCTCCTACAAATAGCTGAGGAAAGAAGGAAAGGGAAAGGAAAAGGAGAAAGGGAAAGATATGCCCAACTGAATCCAGGACTCCAGATAATAGCAGGGAGAGATAAGAAGGTTTTCTTAAATGAGCAATGTGAAGAAATAGAAGAAAACAACAGAATAAGAAAGACAAGTGATCTTGTCAAGAAAATTAGACATATAAAGGGAAAGTTTCATGCAAAAAATGTGCATAATAAAAGACAAAAAATGGTAGAGATTTAAAAAGAACAGTATATTAAGAAGAGATGGCAAAAATAAACAAAAGAATTAAGTGAGAAAGATCTTAACATCACCAATAAACACAATGATGTATTTACTAATCTAGAGCCAGACATCCTAGAAAATTATGTCAAAAGGGCCTTAGGAAATATTACCAACAATCAACCTACTGGAGGTGGTAGAATTTCAGTTGGAATATTTAAAATCCAAAGGAATGATGCTGTTAAAGTGCTGTACTCATTATGTCTGCAAGTTTGGAAAACTCACAATGGTCACTTGATTGGAAAAGATCAGTTTATGTCCAAGTCATAAAGAATAGCAATGCCAAGGAATGTTTGAATTACTAAATAATTGCACACATTTCACATGCCAGAAAGGCTAAACTTAAAATTCTGAAAGTTAGGCTTCAGAAATACATGAATTGAGAATTACTAGAAAAGCAGGCTGGTTTTCAAAGAGGCAGAGGAACTAGAGATGAAATTGCTAACATTCACTGGATTGTGGAGAAAACAAGGGGACTCTAGGAAAAACATCTACTTTTTTGCATTGACTTCATAGCCTTTGTGTGGAACAAAATAAAATGTAAGTCCTCAAAGAGGTGGACATACTTCATCATCTTACTTCTCTCCTGAGGAACCTGTATGCTGGTCAAGAAGCAACAGTTAGAACCAAAAATGAAACAACTGATTAATTTAGGAAATAATGGAAAAGGAGTATGACAAGGCTGTATATTGTCACCTTTTTTAAATTTAATATCTATGCAGAGTACATCATGTGAAATGCTAGACTGGATAAATCAAAAGCGAGAATTAAGGTTGCCAGAAGAAATATTAACAATGTCAGATATGCAAATGATACAAATCTGATGGCAGAAAGTGAAGAATTAAGAAGCCTCTTGATGAGGGTGAGAGAGGAGAATATAAAAGCTGGCTTGGAGATTAATATTAAAAAGACAAACTATGATCTTGGCAACTGCTAACATCACTTCCTGGCAAATAGAAGGAAAAAGAAATGAAAGCAGCATTAGGTATTATATTCTTGGGCTTAAAGATCACTGCAGACAGTGACTACAGCCATGAAATTAAAAGACTCTTTCTCCTTGGAAGGAAAGCTATGGCAAATCTGGATAGCTACTAAAAAGCAGAGCCATCAACTTGCCAACAAAGGTCCATATCGTCGCACTTCTTTTTTTCCAGTAGCGATGTATGGTTGTGAGATTCAGACTACGTGAAAGGCTGAGTGCCAGAGAATTCACACTTTTGAATTGTGGTACTGGAGAAGACTTATGAGATCCCTTGGACATCAAGGATATCAAATTGTTTAATACTTAAAAATTAATTTAGGTTATTATCTGGAAGGTCAAATACTGAAGCTGAAGTTTAAATATTTTTGGCCACATAATGAGAAAATGGATTCATCATAAAAGACCCTTATGTTAGGAAAGATTGAAGGCAAAAGTAAAAAGGGACCAGCAGAGGATGAGGATAGATAGTGGCTGGGAAACAACAAATATGAAGTTGGACAGACTTTGAGAGATAGTGGAAGATAAAGGGGCCAGGCATGCTATGGATTGTGTGCCACAATGAGTTAGATATGACTGAATAATTGAATAACAACAACAGTATTCTCATGCATATTTATTTATTAGACTTCAGAGGAGTGTTTGTTGTATCAGTTGTAAACAAAATGTTGCCATTTGTCTACAATAATCCTTCTGGTGTTCTTAAACTCCCTTCAATGTCCCTCTAACAGCAATGAGAAAAAACATTTGTGCCATCTCACCATGGTTTGAAAATTGGGCTCTCTACTTTAGAAAGCTTTACCTTTGGATGCTTGTTGATGAGATTTGAATATTTCTCACAACACAGGAACACGTCACAAAATGCATAACAATAAAATGTGGAGAATTGCATTTCCTGTCATGGAAGATATATCAAATTATGTTAGTTTTAAAAATGCTCCTCTATCCTCCTTGCTACATTGTAGACAACTGCCAATCTTGATTATCACTAGTCCCAGGGCTCCATTATGCTCACTCTATCAGGAAATCACATTGCAGTATTTAATGCAGTGTGATACAGTACAAAGAACACAGACTCTGGGATGAGGGGACACATTACCTGTGTTACCTAAGGCTTATTATTTTGCCTTTTGGGGCCTCATATTTCCTAACCATTTGAAATAGCATTGGCATAACAACTTGTCACTCCCTTATTTAGCTTTATAATATATGATGTCTTAGAAGTAGAGGATGGGTTGAGAAACGAAACTTCGTATTTTTAATATGATTGGAAATTTTAAATTCAATGTTTCCTGGCCACTCATAAATTGATAGTTTCTTTCATCATATAATGGGCCTCATATCTGGCATGTTTCCTGTAACACAGAAGTAAGGATGTTGCCTTCAACTCTCAAGGATAGAGAAGAGTGGCCTTTTGACATTCTCAGGGGTTGAGGAGTTGTTATTTGTATTCCTCAATCCTTTCAGTGGTAGTAATCTTTGTCTTCTAATCCCCCTGAGATCTACCCTCTTCTCAGTGACAATGGATATTCAACAAATAAATGACAAGCATTTATTAAGCACCTTCTATATTCTGGTTACTGTGTTAGGTACTGGGGAGATAAAATGGCCAAAATAATGAAGCAGTTCCTCCTCATGTATTGATGTTTTGTTTTAAACTTTCATCCTATTGAAGTACAATTTGGCGAATTGTAGTTATAAGAGCATTTAGACAGTTTAAAGAACCTTAAAAGAATGCCTGACATTTACTCATTTTGTCTTTAAAAGTTTTGTATATAGGAAACCAGGCATCAAAACAGACATCTGTTTACATTGAAAGAGAATTCTCCCCTTGGATATCATGTTTATCCCAACAATATCAATGAAAAGGAAATGAATTTTGGTCAATATAAATGGCCAATATAGTTGTGCAAGAGCAAATGATTGGGTTAGGGAAACAGGGACCTGGCATTGCTCTCTTTGCATTCTAACAAATTCTTGAATTGTCACAGATATAAAACATTTTACAACACTTTTCCCTCTTCCACAAGTTATAGCAGTAATAAGTCAATAAGCATTTATTTGGCTCCTACTTTGTGTGAGGCACTGTTCTAAACACTGTAGATAAAAGATAAAAATAAGATAGTCCTTGTCCTTAAGAAGCTCACATTTTATTGGAAAAAACCTTCCTCCATTTCTCAGCAGTTTTCCTGATCATATTTTTGGGGATTATGGTTCTGCTATTTGGACAAATTTAAAATTCAATTTAAGTATACACTCATTAATTTGTTCTCTGTTTCCCTTCATATGCTGTTTCACTTATGTATTGGTGACATTCTTAAGTTGTTGCTTTCCATTTCTCTCTTCAGAGAACCAGAGCTCTGTCCAATGTCCTGAACCCATTCTCCAGAAATACCAACTTTACCCTAGTTCTCCAGTTTGCTCCTTGGAGAACATTCTTTGTTGGCTTTCTAAGGCACAGTAAGCAGCATAATTCTTAGATTACTTCTTTTCCCCGAATATACTTTACTTCATATTGATAATATACCTTTGGAATTAAACTGACTAGATTAAAGCAAAAAATAAGAGGAAGAAATAGATTCTTAACACTTACTTTAATTCCAAAGCAATCTGTGTTATTGAGATCACTAACTTCAATTGGAAGCATTTATTTCTTTTCCAAATAAAATGTTCATAATTGTTATTTTTCCCATGACTCCTTCTGTTGAATACATGATACTTGCTTTTACCCCAGGCTTCATTGCTTCTTACTCCACATCATACACTTTATTGATTTTCCCATTACTATTATTTCCTTTGATAAGTAATTTTCAAATGACGTGGATTTTCTTACTGTTGTTTTGGCTCCTGTCACTCCTTGACATAGAGTCTGAGGAGGTCACTGGTTTACAACATTCACTTTGTAGCATTTTTCCTTTTCATATTTCCCCTTTTGTTTTCTCTGCACAATTACATTTACTAATACCAGTGTTTTCCACACCTAAGTAATACTTTCCGAAAAAGCTTTTTGGAAGGAGGTAGAGCCAAGATGGTGAAGAAAGGGCAGCAAGTCACTTCACCTCTCCCCAAAACCCCTCCAAACACCTTTAAATAATGTCATAAAACTATTCCTGCAGCAGCAGAACCCACAAAAGGATGGGGTGAAATGGTTTTTTTTTTTTTCCAACTTAGAAAGTTGGCAGGAAAAGTCTGTCACATGTGTGCGGCAGTGGAGTACAGTCCAGTGCAAGCCATGCCAGCACAGACTGGGCCCCAGCAAACTAGGAGCAGGCCTTGGGAGTTACTGCATTAGCAGTGGTAGCAGCTGCTCCCACAACTCCCAGCCTGCATGTGGTAAGAAGGAGAATACAGGGGTCTCTTTCTGGCAGTAGGGGCAGGACTCTCTTGCTTTGTGTACCCTCAGATCTGGATCACAGTCCTGGGTGGCAGCCTAGGGCAAAGAGGAGCACTAGCACACCAGAGCTTTCAGCCTCAATGGAGCAGGGAAACTCATCAGTTCCAGGACAGAAAAAGAATACTTGTGATCACTCACAGAGTGGAGAAAAACCAGGAGAGTAGTAAATGCACCTTCCTTACCACCTTAGAAGAAGTGAAATCTTCCAGGTCCCTAGAAGTATCTCTGAAAGTAGTTGCACAAAACCCTTGAAGCTTGGAACAGCGCAAAGTCCACCCCAAGCAGAGCCCCACTTTAACAAAGAGTTAAATGTCAAGAAACAGACTGGATCTGGGAACCAAGATGGCAGAGTAAAAAGGTAGTCATTCTCACTGTCCCCTACCAACCTCTAAAAATCCAGAAAATATCACCCCAGAAAAAAACCCTGGAACAGCTGAACCAGAAGAAAGACAGGGAGCAGCAGAGCAGTAGCCCAGCATCACTTTAGCACATCAGGAGGAGATCTTGGTGACTCAACATTCTACAGCAAACCGGTCTCCCAGTGTCTCAGCAGATCTAAGGGAGGCAGCAAGGCAAGGAGCGCTGGTGGATAAATGCCCTGCAGCATTCATCTGAAAGGAGCTGAAGAAAGCAACCTAGAGTCGCCTTAAAGTTCTACCTTGCTGATTCCACCCCAAAACCAGGTAACCTGTCAGAACCCTACAGCCTCCAAATGTCAACCAGGAGGAGATCCTGAAGCCCAGGTGGTAGAGTAGGCAAACACCAACAGCTGGACCTCTGAGCCTCAGTGAGGGTGGGGGAACTGGTGAAAACTAGCTCAGAAAACCACCAGGGGCCTCAGCATTCTAAAGCAAAGGAGCCTCCTGGTGCCTTAGCAGATCTAAGGGAGAGAGCACTGCAAGGGGCCCCAGGCAGATAAACACCTGCAGCACCCATCTAAAAATAGATGAAGAAAGCTAAAGGAAAGGAAAAGCAGGCAACCTAGGATTGCCTGAAAGTTCCAGCCTTGCTGATTCCAGCCCAACACCAGGTATGCTGACAGAACCCTACAGCCTACAATTGCCAACATAACAGGCTCCAGCACAGAAACCAGTGACCAAGACCTAGGCTCCCAATACAAGAAGCTTGTGTTAGTGCCATCTGCTCCTCAGCAGGAGATCTCAATCTCTTTAAAGGCCAACGAATAAAGAAACACTATGAGTAAAAAGAAATGCATCACAGTTACATATTATGAGAAGAGTGCAGATCAAGACAGCAATTCTGAAGAGGACAACATTGTCAACAAACCCACATCTGGAACCTCAAAAGGGGCTATGAACTGGTCTGAAGCCCAAAAAGCCTTCTTGGAAAAGCTCAAGAAGGACTTTAAAAGTCACATGACAGAGGTAGAAGAGTATTTTTAAATACAGTTGGCCAATTTAAAAAAAAGTACACTAAAGAAAACAAGTCCCTAAAAAACACAATTGGCCAGCTGGAATAAAAGTACACTGAAGAAAATAAATTCCTCAAAAACACAATTGGCCAATTGGAGAAGGAAGTAAAAAAAAATTAACAGAAGAAAACAATCTGTTAAAAATTAGAATTGGATAAATGGAAACTAATGACTATGAAAGAGCAAGAACCAGTCAAACAGAAAGAAAACAAAATGAAAAAATGGATGAAAATGTGAAATACCTCATTGGTAAAGCAACTGACCTGGAAAATCGATCCAGGAGAGACAACTTAAAAATTATTGGACTACCTGAAAGTCATGATGAAAAAAAGAGCCTGGACAGTATCTTTCAGGAAATCATAAAGGAAAACTGCCCTGAAGTCCTGGAACAAGAAGGTAAAATAACCATAGAAAGAATCCATCACTTACCACCTGAAAGAGACCCCAAATTGAAAGTGCCAAGGAATGTAATAGCTACATTCCAAAATTACCAGATGAAAGAGAAAATACTGCAACAGAAAAAAGAAATTTGAATATCATGGAGCCACAGCCAGGATTACATAGGACCTTGCAGCTCCTACATTCAAAGACTGCAAGGCATCCAACATGATATTCCATAAGGCAAAGGAGCTTAGATGGCAGCCAAGGATCAACAACCCAGTGAAAAAGAGTGTGATATTTCAAAGGGGGAGATGGATATTCAGTAAAATAGGAGACTGCCTAACCTTCCTGATAAAAAGACCAGAGCTCAACAAAAACTTTGACCTTCAAGTACAAGTACAAGATTCAAGAGAGACATAGAAAGGTAAGTGGGACAGAAAGATACATATGTTGCTAATAAGGGCAAACTGTCTACATCCCTACAAGGGAAGATGACACTTGAAACTCTTGAGAACTGTGTTGTTATTACACCATATTAAAGAAGTATACATAAAGAGGGTGGATATTAGTTGACTTTGATGTAATGATAAAAATATCTAATCAAGTGGGTTAAATGGATCCAAGTAAGTGGATTAGTCTGATCTAAGAAAATGTACTGAGAAAGGGGAGGCAGACAAGGGTAAATTACATTACAGGAAAAGAACAAAATCCTATTACAGCAGAGGGAAAAAGGGAGGGGGAGCATTGTTTGAACCTTACTCTCATCAGATTTGGCTCAAGAAGGGCAATAATAATCAGTTAGGTATAGAAATCTAACTTGCCCTATAGGCAGTAGGAGGGAAAGGGAAAGAAAAGGGAGGGGGGAAAAGGGAGGGAAGAAGCAGTAAGTAAAGGGGAAGAAAAGGGAAAGGGTAATAAAAGGGGAGGGACTGAAGGAGGCGTGGTCAAAAGCAAAACACTAGTGAAGGGGGAAAGGAAAAAGGAGAAAGAAAAGCATAAAGGGGGAAAAAGGATGGAGAAAAAGACACAGATAGTAATCATAACTGTGAATGTGAATGGGATGAACTCTCCCATAAAACAGGAAATGGATTGGAATGGATTAAAAACCATAATCCTACAATATGTTGTTTACAGAAACACATTTGAAAAAGAGTGACACATACAGGGTAAAGGTAAAAGGCTGGAGCAGAATATATTATGCGTCAGCTGAAGTAAAAAAAGCAGGGGTAGCAATCCTGATCTCAGACAAAGCAAAAGCAAAAATAGATCTAATCAAAAGAGATAAGGAAGGAAACTACATCCTGCTAAAAGGCACCATAGACAATGAAGTAATATCATTACTAAATATATGCACCAAATGGTATAGCATCCAAATTCTTACAGGAGAAGTTCAGGGAGTTACAGGAAGAAATAGACAGCAAAACTATACTAGTGGGGGACCTGAACCTCCCCTCCCTGACTAGATAATCTAACCACAAAATAAACAAGAAGAAGTTAAGGAGGTGAATAGAACATTAGAAAAGTTAGGTATGATAGACCTCTGGAGAAATGAATGGGGATAGAAAGGAATATCTTTTTTTAGTACATGGCACATACACAAAAATTGACCATGTACTAGGGCATAAAAACCTCACAATCCAATGCAGAAAGGCAGAAATATTAAATGCATCCTTTTCAGATCATGATGCAATAAAAATTATATGTAATAAAGGGCCATGGAAAGATAGACTAAAAAATAATTGGAAACTAAATAATCTAATCCTAAAAAATGATTGGGTCAAACACAAATCATAGAAACAATCAATAATTTCATTCAAGAGAATGACAATAATGAGACAACATACCAAAACCTATGGGATGCAGCGAAAGCAGTTCTTAGGGGAAGTTTTATATCTCTAAATGCTTACATAAATAAAATAGAAAAAGAGGAGATTAATGAATTGGGCATACAACTAAAAAAACTAGAAAAAGAACAAATTAAAAATCCTCAACTAAACACCAAATTAGAAATATTGAAAACCAAAGGAAAAATTAATAAAATTGAAATTAAGAAAACTATTGAACTAATAAATAAAACTAAGAGCTGGTTTTATGAAAAAAACCAATAAAATAGATAAGCCTTTGGTTAATTTAATTTAAAAAAAGAAAGAAGAAAACCAAATTACTAGTATCAAGAATGAAAAGGGAAGCTACCACCAAGGAAGAGGAAATTAAAACAATAATTAGGAATTATTTTGCCCAACTATATGCCAAATTTGACAATCTTAGTGAAATGGATACATATTTACAAAAATGCCCATATTAACAGAAGAGGAAGTAAAATACTTAAATAACCCCATCTCAGAAAAAGAATTGAACAAGATACTGATGAACTCCCTAGGAAAAAATCTCCAGGGCCAGATGGATTTACATGCGAATTCTATCAAACATTTAAAGAACAATTAATTCCAATACTATATAGACTATTTGGGAAAATAGGTGAAGAAGGAGTCTTACCAAATTCTTTTTATGATACAAATATGGTGTTGATACCTAAACCAGGAAGAGTCAAAAGAGAAAGAAAATTATAGACCAATTTCTCTAATGAATATAGATGCAAAAATTTTAAACAAAATATAGCAAGTAGATTAGCAATTATCACAAGAATAATACACTATGAGTAGGTTATATACCAGGAATGCAGGGTTGGTTCAATATTAGGAAAACTATCAGCATCATTGAGCATATCAACACAAAACCAACAGAAACCACATGATCATCTCAATAGATGCAGAAAAAGCTTTTGATAAAATACAACACCCATTCCTATTAAAAACACTAGAAAGCATAGGTATAAATGGAGTCTTCCTTAAAATAATAAATAGCTATCTAAAACCTTCAGCAAGCATTATATGTAATGGGGACAGGCTAGAAGCATTTCCAATAAGATCAGGGGTGAAACAAGAATGTCTGTTATTACCACTGTTATTCAATATTGAACTGGAAACGTTAGCTTTAGCAATAAGAGAAGAAAAAGAAATTGAAGGTATTAGAATAGGCAAAGAAGAAACAAAGTTATCACTCTTTGCAGATGACATGATGGCATACTTAGAGAATCCTAGAGAATCAAGTAAAAAACTACTTGAAATATAAACAACTTTAGCAGAGTTGCAGGCTATAAAATAAATCCACATAAATCATTGGCATTTCTATATATTACCAACAAAGCCCAAAAGGAAGAGATAGAGAAATTCCATTTAAACCTACTGTAGACATTAGAAAATATTTGGGAGTCTACCTCCTGAAACAAACCCAGGAACTCTATGAACACAATTACAAAACACTTTTCATACAAATAGAGTCTGATCTAAATACTTGGGAAAACATCAGTTGTTCATGGGTAGTCCAAGCTAATATAATAAAAATGACAGTGCTACCCAAGCTACTTTGCTTATTCAGTGCTATACCAATCAAACTAAGAAAAAATTATTTTATAGAGTTAGAAAAAATAATAACAAGATTCATTTAGAAGAACAAAAGGTCCAGAATATCAAGGGAACTAATGAGAAGAAATGCAAAAGAAGGTGTCCTAGCCATTCCAGATCTTAAATTGTATTATAAAGTGGCAATCATCAAAATTGCTTGGTACTGGCTAAGCAATAGAGTGGTGAATCAGTGGAATGGGTTAAATATGCAAGACACAGTAATCAATGACTATAGTAATCTATAATTTGATAAACTCAAAGTCCCCAGCTTCTGGGATAAGAACCCACTCTTTGAAAAAAACTGCTGGGAAAACTGGAAAAGAGCATGGCAGAAACTAGGCATAGACCCAAATCTCTCACCATATACCAAAATAAAGTCAAAATGGGTTCATGATTCAGATATAAAGGCTGATACTATAAGCAAACTGGTAGAGCAAGGACCTATCAGATCCATGGAGAACAGAAGAATTCATGACCAAACAAGAGATAGAGAACATTACAAAAAGCAAAATGGATAATTTTGATTACATTAAATTGAAAAGTTTTTGCACAAACAAAAGCAATGCAACTAAAATTAGAAGGAAGGTAGAAAATTGGGAAAGAATTTTTACAACCAGTCTCTCTCATAAGCACCTCATTTCTAAAATATATAGAGAATTAAGACAAATTTATAAGAATACAAGTCATTCCCCAATTGATAAATGGTCAAAGGATATGAACAGACAGTTCTCAAATGAAGAAATCAAAGCCATCTATAGTCATATGAAAAAATGCTCTAAATCATTATTGATTGAAGAAATGCAAATCAAAATAACTCTAAGGTACCACACCACACCTATCAGATTGGCCAACATGACGAAACAGGAAAATGATGGACGTTGGAGAGGATGTGGGAGAATTGGAACACTAATGCATTGTTGGTGGAGTTTGAAATGATTCAATCATTTTGGAAAACAATTTGAAACTATACCCAAAGGGCTATAAAAATGTGCATACCCTTTGACCCAGCAATAGCACTTCTAGGGCTATAAACCAAAGAGATCATGCAAATGGGAAAAGGACTCACATGTATAAAAATATTCATAGCAGCTCTTTTTGTGGTGGCAAAGAATTGGAAATTGAGAGGATGCCCATCAACTGGGGAATGGCTGAGCAAGTTGTGGTATATGAATGTGATGGAATAGTATTGTGCTATAAGAAATGATGAACACTCTGAGTTCAGAAAAACCTGGAAAGACTTATATGGTCTGATGCTTAGTGAAGTGAGTAGACCCAAGAGGACTTTGTACACAGCCACATTATGCAATGACTAAGAGTGTTAAACTGAACCCTTCTCAGCAATACAAGGAACTAAAATATCTCTAGAGGCCTCATGATGGAAAATGCTGTCCACATCCAAAGAAAGAACTATGAAAGTTGAATTGTTTTTTTTCTCTTCTGTTGAGTTACATTTCTTCTTTCTGATGGTTCCTCCTATTGGTTTTAATTTTTACTTACAATACCACAAATGTAAAAATATGCTTAATAGGAATATAAATGTATAGCCTGTATCATATTGTGCACCATTTTGGGGAGGGTGGTGGGGAGGAAGGGAGAGAAAATTTTAAACTCAAAAGCATATGGAAGTGATTATTGATAAATCAAAATAAATTAATAATTAAAAAAAAGAAATAGACTGGAACAATAAACAAAGAGGAAAAAAAATTAACCAAAGAAAGTTATTATGGTGACAGGGAAAAGCCAAACACACACCCAGAAGAAGAAAACAAAGTCAAAGCTCAAAAATTCAAAGCCTCTGAGGAAAAAAAGTGAATTGAACTCAGGCCATGGAAGAGCTCAAAAAAGATTTTGGAAATTAAGTAAGAGAGGTAAAGGCAAAATTGAGAAGAGAAATAAGAATGATATAAGAAAATTATGAAAAAAAGGTCTACAGTTTGGTAAAGGAGACACAAAAAATACTGAAGAAAATAACACCTTAAAAAACAGAATAGACCAAATGGTAAAGGAGGTAAAAAGTAAAAGCCAATGGGGAGAAAAATACCTTAAAAAGCAGAAGTGGCCAAATGGAAAAGGAGGCATAAAAATTCCCTGAAGAAAAAACTCATTAAAAATGGAATTGGCCAAATGGGAAAAAAAAAAGTATAAAACTTCATTGAAGAAAATACTTCCTTAAAAATCACAATTGGGCAAGTGGAAGCTTATGACTGTATGAGAAATCAAGAAGCAATAAAACAAAACCAAAAATTTGAAAAAGTAAAAGACAATGTGAAACATCTCATTGGAAAAATGATTGACCTGGAAAATAGATCCAGGAGAGTGAATTTTAAAATCATAGGACTAACTTCCGCTTCCGGGAGCCAAGATGGCGGAGTGAAAAGGTAGTCACTCTCACTCTCCCCTATCAACCTCTGCAAACCCAGAAAATATCAGCCCAGGAAAAAAAAAACCCTGGAACACCTGAACTAGAAGAAAGACAAGGAGCAGCAGTGCAGTAGCCCAGCAAATGGATCTCTCAGTGCCTCAGCAAAAACAAGGGGCCCCAGGCAGATAAGTACCCTGCGGCATTCATCTGAAAGGAGGTGAAGAAAACAACCTAAAGGCTTCCTAAAGCCCCGGATTCCAACCCAACCGCCAGGTGAGCTGTAGGAGCCCTGAAGCCCCCAGTTGTGAAGAAATCCTGAAGCCCAGGTGGTAGAGCAGGCAAACACCAACACCTGGACCTCCGAGTGCCTCAGTGAGGGTGGGGGGAACCGGTGAAAACTAGCTCAGAAAACCACCAGGAGCCTCAGCACTCCACTGCAAAGGAATCTCCCGGTGCATTAGCAGAAGCAAGAGAGACAACACTGCAGGGGGCCCCAGGCAGATAAACATCCTGCAGCAGCCATCTAAAAGAAGTGGAAGAAAGCTAAAGGAAAGGAAAAGCAGGCAACCTAGAATTGCCTGAAAGTTCCAGCCTTGCTGATTCCAGCCCAGAACGAGGTAGGCTGCCAGAAACCTACAGCCTCCAATTCCAGCATAAGAGGCCCCAGAATGCAAAGCCAGTGACCAAGACCTAGGCTCCCAACACAGAAGCTTGGGTCAGTACCCTCTGTTCCCCAGCAGGAGAGCTCAATCTCTTTAAAGGCCAGGGAATAAGGAAACACCATGAGTAAAAAGAAACATACCATAGACTCATATTATGAGAAGAGTGAAGATCAAGACAGAAATTCTGAAGAGGACAACATTGTCAACAAACCCACATCTGCAACAACAAAAGGGAATATGAACTGGTCTGAAGCCCAAAAAGCCTTCTTAGAAGAGCCTCAAGAAGGATTTTAATAGTCAAATGAGAGAGGTAAAGAGTCCTTAAAAATACAATTGGCCAATTGGAAAAAAAATACACTGAAAAAACAAGTCCCTAAAAAACACAATTGGCCAGTTGAAGAAGGAAGTACAAAAACTAACAGAAGAAAACAATCTGTTAAAAACTAGAATTGGACAAATGGAAACTAATGTCTCTATGACAGAGCAAGAATCAGTCAAACAGAAACAAAAAAATGAAAAAAGATGAAAATGTAAAATACCTCATCAGTAAAACAACCGACCTGGAAAATCGACTCAGGAGAGACAATTTAAAAATTATTGGACTACCTGAAAATCATGATGAAAAAAAGAGCCTGGACAGTATCTTTCAGGAAATCATAAAGGAAAACTGCCCAGAAGTCCTAGAACCAGAAGGGAAAATAACCATAGAAAGAATCCACGATCACCACCTGAAAGAGATCCCAAATTGACAATGCCAAAAATATAATAGCAAAATTCCAAAATTACCAGATGAAAGAGAAGGTGCTGCAAGCAGCCAGAAAGAAAATTTAAATATCATGGAACCACAGTCAGGATTACACAGGACCTTGCAGCTTCTACATTAAAAGACCGCAGGGCATGGAACATGATATTCCTAAGGCAAAGGAGCTTGGAATGCAGCCAAGGATCAATTACCCAGCAAAAATGAGCATCATTTTTCAAGGGAGGAGGTGGATATTCAACGAAATAGGAGACTTCCAAACTTTCCTGATAAAAAGACCAGAGCTCAACAAAAAATTTGATCTTCAAGTACAGGACTCAAGAAGGACTTAAAAAGGTAAATGGGACAGAAAGATACAATATTGTTAATAAGGGGGGGCTGTTTAAACCCCTACAAGGGAATATGAGACTTGCAACCCTTGAGAACTGCATTGTTATTACACCTTGTTAAAGGAGTATACATAAAGAGGGTGGATATTAGTTGACTTTGATGTAATGATAAAAAAAAATCTAATCAAGTTAAATGGATCCAAATAAGTGGATCAATCTGATCTTAGAAAATGTACTGAGAAAGGAGGAGGCAGACAAGGGTAAATTACATTACAGGAAAAGACACAAAATCCTATTACAGCAGAGGGAAAGGGGGGGAGCATTGTTTGAACCTTACTCTCATCAGATTTGGCTCAAGAAGGGCATAATATAATCAGTTAGGTATAGAAATCTAACTTGCCCTATAGGCAGTAGGAGGGAAAAGGGGAAAGAAAAGGGAGGGAAAGAAAAGGGGAAGAAGGGAGGGAAGCAGCAGTAAGACTAAAGGGGAAGAAAAGGGAAAGGGATAATAAAAGGGGAAGGGACTGAAGGAGGCGTGGTCAAAAGCAAAACCCTAGTGAAGGGGAGAAAGGAAAAAGGAGAAAGAAAAGCATAAATGGGGGGGAAGGATGGAGAAAAAGACACAGATAGTAATCATAACTGTGAATGTGAATGGGATGAACTCTCCCATAAAACGGAAATGGATTGCAGAATGGATTAAAAACCATAATCCTACAATATGTTGTTTACAGGAAACACATTTGAAAAAGAGTGACACATACAGGGTAAAGGTAAAAGGCTGGAGCAGAATATATTATGCGTCAGCTGAAGTAAAAAAAGCAGGGGTAGCAATCCTGATCTCAGACAAAGCAAAAGCAAAAATAGATCTAATCAAAAGAGATAAGGAAGGAAACTACATCCTGCTAAAAGGCACCATAGACAATGAAGTAATATCATTACTAAAATATATGCACCAAATGGTATAGCATCCAAATTCTTACAGGAGAAGTTCAGGGAGTTACAGGAAGAAATAGACAGCAAAACTATACTAGTGGGGAACCTGAACCTCCCCCTCTCGGCACTAGATAAGTCTAACCACAAAATAAACAAGAAAGAAGTTAAGGAGGTGAATAGAACATTAGAAAAGTTAGGTATGATAGACCTCTGGAGAAAACTGAATGGGGATAGAAAGGAATATACTTTTTTCTCTCAGTACATGGCACATACACAAAAATTGATCATGTACTAGGGCATAAAAACCTCACAATCCAATGCAGAAAGGCAGAAATATTAAATGCATCCTTTTCATATCATGATGCAATAAAAATTATATGTAATAAAGGGCCATGGAAAGATAGACAAAAAATAATTGGAAACTAAATAATCTAATCCTAAAAAATGATTGGGTCAAACAACAAATCATAGAAACAATCAATAATTTCATTCAAGAGAATGACAATAATGAGACAACATACCAAAACCTGTGGGATGCAGCGAAAGCAGTTCTTAGGGGAAGTTTTATATCTCTAAATGCTTACATAAATAAAATAGAAAAAGAGGAGATTAATGAATTGGGCATACAACTAAAAAAACTAGAAAAAGAACAAGTTAAAAATACTCAACTAAACACCAAATTAGAAATATTGAAAACCAAAGGAAAAATGAATAAAATTGAAATTAAGAAAACTTGAACTAATAAATAAAACTAAGAGCTGGTTTTATGAAAAAACCAATAAAATAGACGAGCCTTTGGTTAGTTTAATTAAAAAAAAAGAAAGAAGAAAACCAAATTACTAGTATCAAGAATGAAAAGGGAAGCTACCACCAAGGAAGAGGAAATTAAAACAATAATTAGGAATTATTTTGCCCAACTATATGCCAACAAATTTGACAATCTTAGTGAAATGGATACATATTTACAAAAATATAAATTGCCCAGATTAACGAAGAGGAAGTAAAATACTTAAATAACCCCATCTCAGAAAAAGAAATTGAACAAGCCATTGATGAACTCCCTAGGAAAAAATCTCCAGGGCCAGATGGATTTACATGCAATTCTATCAAACATTTAAAGAACAATTAATTCCAATACTATATAGACTATTTGGGAAAATAGGTGAAGAAGGAGTCTTACCAAATTCTTTTTATGATACAAATATGGTGTTGATACCTAAACCAGGAAGAGTCAAAATAGAGAAAGAAAATTATAGACCAATTTCTCTAATGAATATAGATGCAAAAATTTTAAACAAAATACTAGCAAGTAGATTACAGCAACTTATCACAAGAATAATACACTATGACCAGGTAGGATTTATACCAGGAATGCAGGGTTGGTTCAATATTAGGAAAACTATCAGCATCATTGAGCATATCAACAACAAAACCAACAGAAACCACCTGATCATCTCAATAGATGCAGAAAAAGCTTTTGATAAAATACAACAGCCATTCCTATTAAAAACACTAGAAAGCATAGGTATAAATGGAGTCTTCCTTAAAATAATAAAAAGCATGTATCTAAAACCTTCAGCAAGCATTATATGTAATGGGGACAGGCTAGAAGCATTTCCAATAAGATCGGGGTGAAACAAGGATGTCCATTATCACCACTGTTATTCAATATTGTACTGGAAATTAGCTTTAGCAATAAAAGAAGAAAAAGAAATTGAAGGCGTTAGAATAGGCAAAGAAGAAATAAAGCTATCACTCTTTGCAGATGACATGATGATATACTTAGAGAATCCTAGAGAATCAAGTAAAAAACTACTTGAAATAATAAACAACTTTAGCAGAGTTGCAGGCTTAAAATAAACCCACATAAAATCATAGGACTACCTGTAAGCCATGAGAAAAAAAATAGTCCTAGATATTATCTTTCAAAAAAATTATTAAGGAAAACTGTTGTGATAGGTTAGAACCAAAGGAGAAAATAGAAATGGAAAGAATTCACTGATCACCTCCTGAAAAAGATCGCAAAATGAAAAAACTGCCAGGAATATTATAATCACATTCCAGAGCTCCCAGGTCAAAGAGAAAATATTGCAGACAGCTAAAAACAAACAATTTAGGTATGATGGAGCCACAGTTAGGATAACAAAAGATGTAGTAGCATCCACATTAAAGGATTTGAGGGCTTGGAATATGATATCCCAGAAGGAAAAGGAGCTAGGATTACAGCCAAGAATCGTGTATGCAGCAAAATTTAGTAAAATATTTCAAGAGAGAAATGAAATAGAGGACTTTCAAGCATTGTTGATGAAAAGACCAGAGCTGAGTAGAAAATTTGAATTTCAAAAACAAGAATTGAAGAAGCATACAATGGTAAATAGGAAAGGGAAATCATAAGGGACTTAATAATGTTAAACTGTTGACATTCCTACATGGGAAGATGATACTTGTAACTCATAAAATGCCTTCTCATTAGGGCAGTTAGAAGAATAACATATATATATATATATATATATATAATATATATATGTATACACACACATGTATATATGTATGTGTGTGTGTGTGTGTGTGTGTGTATACACAGAAGGCACTATATGAGTTGAATATGAAGGGATGATATCTAAAAAAATTAAATTATGGAGTGGGAAAGAAAAACGCACTAGGAGAAAGGGAAAATGAGAGGTAGAATGGACTAAATTATCTCACAAGATAAAGCTTGTATAGAAGAGGGGAGGAGGGGAGAGGAGGAGGAAGAGTGAAACTTACTTTCATCAGAATTGGTCAAAGAGGGAATAACATGCACACTCAATTGGGTATAGAAATCTATTTTACTCTGCAGGAAAGTAGGCAGGGAAGGGGAATACAAGAAGTGGGGGAAAGGTGATAGAAGGGAGGGCAGATTGGGAGATGGAGTAGTCAGAAGCAAAACACTTTTGAGGAGAGACAGGGTGAAAGGAGGGAATAAAATAAACAAGAGGGAAATAGGACGGATGGAAATATAGTTAGCAATAGAAACTGTGAAAAAAAATTGAAGTAAATTTCTCTGATAAAGACCTCATTTCTCAAACATAGAGAACTAAGTCAAATTTATAAAAATAGGAGCAATTCAGTGATTGACAAATCATTAAAAGATATGAAGTTTTCCTATGAAGTAATCAAAGCTGTCTATAGTCATATGAAAAAATGCTCTAACTCACTATTGACTGGAGAAAAGCAAATTAAAACAATTCTGAGGTATTCTCTCATACCTTTTAGATTGCATAATAGGACAGAAAAGGAAAATGGCAAATGTTGGAGTGGGTATGGGAAAAATGAGTCATTAATGCACTGTTGCTGGAGTTATAAACTGATTCAGCCATTCTGTAGAACACATTGGATGTATGCCCAAAGAGCTATAAAGCCATGACTATTCTTTGACCTAGCAATATCACTACTAGGTCTGTATCCAAAAAGAGATATAAGAACATAAAGGAAGATGACCTATAGGTGCAACAATATTTATAGAGGTCCTTGTCTAGTGACAAAGAATTGGAAATTGAGAGGATGTGCATCGGTTGTGAAATGGCAGAACAAATTTTCTATGTGATTGTGATAGAATACTAGTGTGCTGTAAGAAATGATGAGCAAGATGCTCTCAGAAAAACCTGGAAAGACTTACATCAGCTGATACAAAGTGAAATACACCATGTACAAAGTGGCAACATTGTAGTAAGATGATCAACTCCAAATGACTTAGCTATTCTCAGTAATACAAGTATACAAGACAACTCTGAAAGAGTTATGATAAAAAAAATTTCATCCATTCCCAAAGAAAGAACTAATGGCTTCTGAATACAGATTGAAGATTTTTACTTTATTTTTCTTGAGTTTTTTTGTCTGGTTTTTTTCACAACATACACATCTATAACCTCTATCAAACTGCTTGCCTTATCAACAAAGGAGGGTAAGGATAGAAGAAGGGAGAAAATTTGGAACTCAAAGTTTTAAAAAAACAAATGTTAGTTTTTTACATGTAATTGGGGGAAAATTAAGTACTAAATATTTTTAAAAGGCCTCTTTGCCCTTTGCAAATGCAAAATAAAAACTATTTCAGTAAAATGGAACAAACACCAAATGGTGTCATTGTTTCTTCTTCTCTATTTCCTCACTTAAGTAGAATTTATCCCTCTAGTAAAATCCCATTGATATGTGGTATTGTGGTTCATTTTTTTTGATTGATTGGTTTATTTTTTAAATTTCTAAATACAGTATGCTTTAATTATAGTGGAAACTTTGATTAATATGAAGTCAAAATAGTATTTCCCCAAGTGCACCTTAGAAAAAGGCAAAGTGCTATTGATTCAGAAAAAATGAGGTTCAAATAAATAGATAGTCACTCTGAGCCATCAAAACCCAAGCAATGACCAGCAGAGGTTTGGGACTTATTATTGGCCAATCAGTTCTAGCTAGAGTGATTTGGGCTTAAGGCATACTCAAGCAGCTATACTTGAATTGCAATGGGTGTCATGAAAAAGTGTTTTGTTTTTTGTTTTTTTAGCGTTTCTTCAAGAAATAGATTGATTTCTTTTTTTTTTTTTCAGTAGGTAAAAGAGGCCACCTTTTGCTTCATTTCTTAATTAGACTAATTACTGAATGGATGTCGTCTCAGACAAACTGAGGCCTGGGAAAGACCTCGGCTTTAAAAGGCCAAGGTCTCCCACTGCATCCAGGGCCATCTCCAGTCATTTTTATCTATGTCTTGCCACTGGACCCAGATGGCTCTGGAGGAAAGAGTGAGGCTGGTGACTTTGTGCAGCATTACCTCACTTAAATTCAATTCACTTGCAAGTCAATACATCACCTTGCTGATATCATTGGTTTTCTGAGAATGAAGGACAAACAACAACAAGAATGTAGTCACTGATACAGGATATGAAATCATCCAAGACTCTCAGGTACCTTCCTTTACTTCCCAAGTAATGATTAGAAATTGTATTTGGTTGGACATTTGGGTGTTATAATACTGTAATTTTTGTGGATAGCTGCCTTTAATCAATTTCCATTATCAAGTAGGGATAATGTTAGTTGTACTTCCTGCCTTATATGACCATTGTGAGGATCAAATAGAATAATGTACTTGAGTACTTTGTGTTAGGGTTCTGCTGTTGGTAGCCATGAGCTTCTTTTAACTTCTGGCAGAGATATACCCAAGAGAATCAAGAACTCAGATGGTATTATTAAGATTCTGTCTCTAACCTTGTGATACTGATTCATATTGTCTACAGAAGCTTTTCAGTGGGTTCTCTTTAGTTCAAACCTCTTAGTTTATAACACAACCCAGTGCTGTAGATATAAACAAAGACACATATGATTCAGGTAAATAGAAATATTGGCACACAAAAAAGGCACTCAAAAACATAGATTCCCCACTACAACCCCATAAAAACTTTCTGCTGACTTTCATTCTCTCTCCTTCCAGTGCATATAGTTTTGAGACTTCAGTATAAAGATTTTTTGAATTAATTAATTTATTTTTAGTATTCAACAATCACTTCCATAAGCTTTTGAGTTTTAAATTTTCTCCCCTTCCCTCCTCAAGACAGCATGAAATCTAACATAACCTCATATACATTCCTATTAAACATTAGTCATGTCGTAAAGAAGAATTAGAACCCATAAGAGGAACCACAAGAAAGAAGAAACAAAACAAAACAGAAGGAAAAAAAGAGCAAATAGTACACTTTGATCTGCATTCAAACTCCATAATATGGGGCACCTAGGTGGCACGGTGGAGAGAGCACTGGCCCTGAAGTCAGGAAGACCTGAGTTCAAATCCAATCTCAGACTAGACACTTGACACTAGCTGTGTGACCCTGGGCAAGTCACTTAATGCCAATTGCCAAAAAAAAAACCCAAAACAAACCAAAAAAACTTCATAGTTCTTTCTCTGGATGAGGATAGCATTTTCCATCATGAGACGTTTGGAGGTGTCTTAAGTCCTTGCATTGCTGAGAAGAGCTAAGTCTATTGAAGATAGTCATTGCACAACATGGCTGTTACTGTGTACAACATTCTCCTGGTCTGCTCACTTCACTCAGCATCAGTCCATACACGTCTTTCCAGGTTTTTCTGAAGTCTGCCTGCTCATCATTTCTTTTTTTTTCCCGCAGTCACAGAATTCTATTTTATTTTTTTTAATATAAATTTATTTATTTTTAGTTTTCAACATTCCCTTCCACAAGTTTTTGAGTTCCAAATTTTTGCCCCATCTCCCCCCCCACCCCAAGATGTCATGCATTCTGAATATCACTTCCCCTGCTCTGTCCTCTCTTCTATCTCTCTTCCCTTCTCTTATCTTCTTCCCCTTCTATTTTCCTGTAGGGCAGAATAGACTTCTGTACCCCACTTCCTATATTTATTTCCCAGTAGCATGTGAAAACTTTTTTTTAAACATATGTTTTTAAAACTTTAGGTTTCAAATTTTCTCTCTTCCTCCCTCCCCACCCACCCTCATTGAAAAGGCAAGCAACTCAATATAAGTTGTACATGTGCAGTTATGCAAAACACTTCCATAGTAGACATGTTGTGAAAAACTAACTCTATTTCCCTTAATCCTATCCTGCCCTCCCATTTATTCTATTCTTTCTTTTGACCCTGTCCTCCTCAGAAATTTACTTCTGATTACCCCTTTCCCAATCTGCCCTCCTCTCTATCATCCCCTGCTCTCTTGTCCCCTTTCCCCCTATTTTCCTGTAGGGTAAGACAGATTTCCATACCCAATTGAATGTGTATGTTATTCCCTCCTTAAGCCAAATCCTATGAGAATAAGATTCCCTCATTCCCTCTCACCTTCCCCTGTTTCCCCTTCCACTGTAAGAGACTTTTCTGGTTTTTTTGTAAGATAATTTACCCCATTCTACCTCTCCCTTTCTTCTTCTCCAGTATAATCCTCTCTCATCCCTTAATTTTATTCTCCAGATATGACCCCTTAATCTTCAGCTCACCCTGTGCCCTCTATCTATCTATCTATCTATCTATCTATCTATCTATCTATCTATCTATCTATCAGTATATACATACATATAATTTTTTTCCTCCAACTACCCTGATACTGACAAAGGTCTCATGAGTTATAAATATCATCTTTCCATGCAGGAATGTAAACAGTTCAATCTTAATAGGTCTCTTATGATTTCTCTTTCCTGTTTACCTCTTCATGTTCCACTTGAGTCCTGTATTTGAAAGTCAAATTTTCTATTCAGCTCTGGTCTTTTCATCAAGAATGCTTGAAAGTCCTCTATTTCACTGAATGACCATTTTTTTCCCTGAAGGGTTATACTCAGTTTTGCTGGGTAGGTGATTCTTGGTTGTAATCCTATCTCCTTTGCCCTCCGGAATATTATATTCCATGCCCTGCGGTCCTTTAATGTAGAAGCTACTAAATCTTGTGTTATCCTGATTGTGTTCCACAGTACTTGAACTGTTTCCTTCTGGCAGCTTGTAATATTTTCTCCTTGACCTGGGAACTCTGGAATTTGGCTACAATATTCCTAGGAGTTTTCCTTTGGGGATCTCTTTCAGGAGGAGATCTGTGGATTCTTTCAATTTCTATTTTGCCCTCTGGTTCTACTATATCAGGGCAGTTTTCCTTGATAATTTCTTGAAAGATGATGTCTAGGCTCTTTTTTGATCATGGCTTTCAGATAGTCCAATAATTTTTAAATTCTCTCTCCTGGATCTATTTTCCAGGTCAGTTGTTTTTCCAATGAGATATTTCACATTGTTTTCTAATTTTTCATTCTTTTGGATTTGTTTTACAGTGTCTTGATTTCTCATAAAGTCACTATCTTCCAATTGCTCTATTCTAATTTTTAAGGAAGTATTTTCTTCAGTAAGCTTTTGGCCTATTTCCATTTGGCCAATTTTTCTTTTTAGGGCATTTTCTCCTCATTGGCTTTTTGGACCTCTTTTGCCATTTGGGTTAGGCTATTTTTTAAGGTGTTATTTTCTTCAGTATTTTTTTGGGTCTCCTTTAGCATCACTCTCAGTTTTTCCTCTACTTCTCTAACTTGCTTCTCAAAATCATTTTTGAGCTCTTCCATGGCCTGGGACCAATTCATATTTTTCTTGGAGGCTTTGGATGTAGGGCTTTGACTTTGTTGTCTTCTTCTGGTTGTATATTTTGGTCTTCTTTTTCACCAAAGTAAGATAATATAGTCTGACTCTTTTTGCTGCTTGCTCATGATCCCGCCAATTACTTGAGTTTTAAACTCTTTGTTAAGGTAGAATCTGCTTCCAATGTGGAGAATGTACTGTCCCAAGCTTCGGGGTTTGTACAGCTGTTTTCAGAGATACTTATAGGGTCCTGTAAATTTTCAGTTCTTCCAAGGTGGTATGATAAGGGGCAAGGTGTTTACTCCTTTCCTGGCCTGTGACTAGAAGTACTCCTTTCTGTCCTGTAACTGTGATGAGGGGCCCCTCTTCACAACCACTACAAGCTCCACCAAGCCAGCGCTCCTCCAGCACCGCTTCCCAGAACCGTGGCCCAGATCCAAACATGGGCAAAGCAAGAGATTGCTGCCTCAGCACTGGCAAAGAGATCCCTGCAATCCCTCTCTGATCAGCCACTGGATTCCCCCTCAGTCTGTGGACTGGAAGCTCGGGAAGCAGCTGTCCCCCCACAGGGCCATGCTGTTGGGGAATAGAGCTGAAACCCTTTCTTCCTTTCTCAGGCACCGATAGAAACAGACTTTTCCCACTGACCTTCTAATTTGTCTTTGGCATTGGTGGATTGAGGAGTCTTGAAACCTTCACAGCTGCCTGAGATTCAGTCCTCTGAGGCCTGCTCCAGGTTTGCTGCAGCCTGTGCGCCCACACTGCAGCCTGTGCACCCACACCACACTGCGCTGCGCTCCCAGCCCCGCACGATACACCTTTCTGATCAATCATCCAGGTTGTCTTGGGCTGGAAATTTGTTTCACTGTCTTTTTGTGGGTTCTGCTGTTTCAGAATTTGTTTAGAGCCATTTTTTGTGAATATTTGGAGGGGTTTGGAGGAGAGCTCAAGCAAGTCACTGCTTTCACTCTGCCATCTTGGCTCCGCCCCCTCATTTCTTATAGCACAATAATATTCCCTTACATTCATATACTACAACTTGTACAGCCATTCCCCAATTGATGGGCAGCCCCTCAGTTTCCAATTCTTTGCCACCACAGAAAGAGCTGCTATAAATATTTTCATACATGTGGGTCCTTTTCCCATTTTTATGATCTCTTTGAGATACAACCTTAGAAGTGCTATTGATGAGTTAAATGGTATGCACATTTTTATAGCCCTTGTGTGATGTGGTACCTCAGGGTTGTTTTATTTGCATTTCTCTAATCAATAATGATTTACAGAATTTTTTCATATGACTATAGATAGTTTTTAATTTCTTAATCTGAAAACTGCCTGTTTACATCCTTTGACCATTTGTCAATTGGGGAATGACTTGTATTCTTATAAATTTGACTTAGTTCTCTATATATTTTTAGAAATGTGGGCCTTATCGGAGACACTGGTTATAAAAATTCTTTTTCTCTTTTTCTGCTTCCCTCCTAATCTTGATTGCATTGGCTTTGTTTGTGTAAAAACTTTTTAATATAATGTAATCAAAATCATCCATTTTGCATTTCATAATGTTTTCTAACTCTTGTTTGGTCATAAATTCTTCAGTTCTACATAAATCTGACAGGTAAACTATTCCTTGCTCTCCCAGTTTACTTATAGTACCAGTCTTTATATCTACTGTGTAAACATTTTGACTTTATTTTGGTAATAAAGATTTCTTTTTACCCTAACTGACTCTACCCACCCCCTCCAAGCTGCCAGTGCCCTCTCTCCCAAATTTTTCATGTATTAATTTTATATATTCTGTACATGCATGTGCAGACACACACACATATTTATTCTTTCACCTGTCCTTTGAGGGCAGGGACTGTTTTACTTTGGTCTTTGTATCTGAAGTGCTTAGCACAGTATCTAGCTTATAGTAAGAGTTTAATAAATTCTTGTTGATTGAATGAGTGAACAAAATACCCATCTAAGAGACTGATTTCTCCTCTCCTTTAAAAAATCAGAGATAGATCATTAATAATATTATCTGAGCTGTTCTTGATTCTCTTGGGTATATCTCTGCCAGAAGTTAAAGCATACTCATGGCTACCAAGTGCAGAACCCTAACACAAAGTACTCAAATATATTATTGCTGATAGGAATCTTCTGAGGTGATACTTAAATACTTCCTGGCTCTATAGGCAGTTCTTTATTCACTATTCTATGCTGCCTTTTACACATACTACCTATGTGACTACAAACAGGTTATGAAACTTCTCAGTACCCTAGGCTACTTTGAGACCATAAATTATAAAGAAAATGGTCACCTGCCTCAGTAGATAGTCTCTTCATTTACTAGCTTTCCATATCATTTGAAAATTTATTTTTTAATCAATAAAAAATCATCTTCTCTCTCTCCCACATCCCCTGCCATGGGGGGGGGGGGAACTTTAGTAATAAATGTTCATTGTCAAGCAAAAAAAAAAAATCCTCATGTTCGCAATATCCAAAAAGAGACATCTTCAATCCATCACCTCTCTGTCTACGATTATGATTTATCATTGAAATGACCAGAGTTCTTAGGTCTTTCAAAGTTGTTTTTTGTCTTTACAATATTGGTTCAGCTCACCTCACTCCTTGTTCTGCTCACTTCACTGAGTCAGTTCATGAAAGTCTCCCCACATTTCTCTGAAATTGTCCCATTCATCATTTTACAGCATAATACACTCTTAAAAAAAATCCTTCATGGCAATTTGTTCAGCCACTTCTCAAGTGGTGAGCTTCTCCTTAGTTGTCAGTTCTTTGTCATTACAAAGGGAGTTTCTATAAGTACTTTTATGCTTATGGATTCTTTCTTTTTTTATATGTCTTTGAGGTATAGACTTAGTAGTGGTATTATTGTGTCAAAAGGTATGTACTATTTAGTGACTTCTGGGGCATAGTTTCAAATTGATTTCTAGAATGCCTATAACTGTCTGTAGATCTACCAACAGTTCATTAATGTATGTGTATTCCCATAGACCTTCCAACATTTGTTATTTTCATTTTTATTGTCAATTTTGCTAATCTGATGTGTATGAGATAGAACCTCATGGTTGCTTTTATTTGCATTTCTGTAATTATTAGATATTTGGAGAACTTTTAAAAAATAGCTATTGATAGACTGAATTTTTTTTCCTTTAGAAACTGCCTATTAATGTCATTTGATTATCACTTGGGGGTGGCTCTTATTCTTATAAACTTCAATCATTTCCCTATATATCTTGGAAATGAGACGTTTAATGTAGAGATGTGCTACAAAGATTTTCCCCTAGGTAGTTTTCTATATCAATGAAATCACAAGTCTAGTTGGTATCCTTATCATTAAGAATATTTAAAGTGTGAAAAACCTTGCTAAATCCTAAGTAGCTGTTGCCTCCCTATCAGACAAATCAACTGTCTTGCTTTCATATTTGTGGTAACAGGTTGCAACTGTAAAGTGCTATGTGAATATGGGCTAATGTTTTTAAAATTATTTGCTCATGATTCCTATAGTATTTTGCAGCCTAGGCATTTTGGAGCTCTAGAATGTGCCAGTGGGTGGTTTGTGGATTCTGTCTAGATAGTATGACAGAATCTGAATATGTGAAGGAATCAAAATCTACATTGATAGGAAGGGGTGCTCTCTTTCTCACCCTACTCCAATCTAATATAATATAATTCAATAAACATTTATTAAGCCTGTCACATGTGCAAGAGGCTGTGTGGCATAGTGAATAAAAGTACTGTTCTTGGAATTAGAAAGAGCTGGTTTCATATAGTACTCAGTGACTCTAGTAAATTCTTTAAGTCTATAAGTTACATAAAAGTTGATGGTCTGGATTAGAGAGGGAGTTCATACACAAATTATTTCATAAGTCAGATAGACATGATAGGCAAATATCTCTACATACAGTTTGGATATCTATATTGTGATGATAAATGTGTTTATGCATAAAAATGTAGATATGCATATATATGGAATATAGATATATGCATATATATATATATGTATATTACATGTATTATTATGTATTCAAGACATGAGGTGCTAGGCATGGTAAGGAAGAAGGAAAGGCAACCTTTGCTCTCCAAGAGTTTACATTCTTGGTTCTTGATTCTTAGATATTAATTTGAGGAGAGACTTAGGTAACCAAATGGAAGAGTAAGCAGTAAATCACCTTAACTCTCCCATATTCACTTCCAAACAACCACAAAATAGCACCCCAAAACAAATCCCAGAACAGCAGAAAGAGCAAAAAGATGCGGTGAAATAATTTTTAAGCCCAAAAACTTGGGAGATCAGCAAGAAAGGCCTATCTCACTCAAGTAAAATGGGAACACAGTCCAGGACAGGAAGTATCTCAGCAAGCCAGCAGCAAGCCCCACCTCAGCAAATCAGCAGGAGATCCTAAACCCCACTGCAGTGGATCAGGCAAATGCCAACACTAGGACTCCCACATGCCTAAGCATGGCCAGGGAAATGGGTAGACTCCAGCTCTGAGAACCACCACATGCCTAAAGTAGTCTCAGGGAAACACGAAAACACTCCACCAGCCTCAGAACGCTTCAGACACCAGCACTAGGACCTAGCTCAACACAGGTTAAGCTGCCAGACACCTACAGCCTCTAGCAGTTTCAGCCACCACCCACCCCACCTTCTCAGTGAAGCAACAGACAGGAGGGTCCCAAGTGGGCATCAAGACAACATCAATGCAGCACCAGGTAAACAGCCAGGTTTTTCAGCACCTGGCACAAGAAGCCTGAAGGAGTGTCCTTTCTACCCCTGGAGCAGAGTTCAAATTTAGAGGAAAAGAAAAAGGCAGAAAAAATGATAAGCAAACAACACCAACAACAAAGAATCTGACAATGGAGAGATAAAATGATGACAGAGAAGATTATGACACAAACTCAGAAGAGGACAACAATGTCAAAACACCTATGGGCAAATCCCCAAAGAAAAAACAGGAAGTAGCCTCAAGCCCAGAAAGAAATCATGGAAAAGCTCTAAAAGGAGTTTTAAAATCATATAACAGAGAAGAAAATTGTGAAAAGAAATGAGAGTGAGTATGAAAAAAGAGTCAACAGCTTGGAAAAAGAAAACAACTGCAGAAAAAAGTAGAATTGGACAAATGGAAAAGGAGATACAAAAATCCGCTGAAGTAAACAGCTTCCTAAACAGTATAATTGGCTAAATGGAAAAGGAAGTACAAAAGCTAACTGAGGAAAATAACTCTTTAAAAGTTAGAATTTGGCAAGTGTAAGCTAATCGCTCTATGAGACATAAATAATCAATCAAAAAATTCAAAAAACTAAACAAAGGGAAATGTAAAATACCTCATTAGAAAAACAACTGACCTGGAAAAGAGATTCAGAATAGATAATTCAAAAATCATTGGGCTGCCTGAAAGCCATAATCGAAAAGGAGGACTTGGAGACCATCTTTCAAGAAATTATAAAGGAAACTGCCCTGATATCCTGGAATCAGAGGACAAAATAGACTTTGAAAGAATCACCTCAGTAAAGAAATCCCAAAATATTTATTACATGGAACACCTTTCAGAACTATCAGGTCAAGGAAAAAGTACTGCAAGTGTCCAGAAAGAAACAATTTACATATTGGGGAGCCACAATCAGTATTACATAGGACTTGGCAGCCACAACATTAAAGGACTGGAGTTAATGGAACATGACATTCTGGGAAGCAAAGGTGCCAGGACCACAACCAAGAATCAGCTACCTGGAAAATTAATCATAATACTTCAAGGGAAAAATGGTCATTCAATGAGATAAGGAGAACACTAGAATTGAACCGAGTGTTTGATCTCTAACATCAAGACCCAACAGAAGCCTAAAAAGGTTTTTTTAGAAAAGGGAAAAGAAAACATAAGAGATTTAATGAATGCTGGACTGTTTATATCCCTACATGGGAAGATGATACTTGTAATACTTAAAAACTGTACCACTAATAGCACAGCTAGAAGAAATATACATAGACAGAGGGTTTGGGTATAAGGTGAATTTGAACAAATGACCTATAAATAATTAAAACATGAGAAAGATGAGTACACTGGGTGCAGAAGAAAGAGAGGGATAGAGTGGGGTAAATTATCTTACATGAAGAGGCATGAAAGACTTATTACAGTAGAGGGGAATATGGAAGGTGGGAGAATAATGAGTATCACTTGAGTCTTACTCTCATTAGTACTGGCTCAAAGAGGGAATTATATACACAGTGGAATATAGAGATCTATCTCAACCAACAGGAAAGTAGGATGAGAGGAGATTAAGTAAGAAGGGGAGGGGACTGACAGAAGAGAGGGCCGACTGGGGAGGCAGCACATAGAAGCAAAAAATCATCAAAGAGACAAAGGGTAAAAGGAAAAAGGCAAAAATGAGGAAAATTGGGGGGCAATACATAGTTAGTAATCATAACTGTGAATGAGGATAGGATGAACTATCCCTTAAAATGGAAGTGGATCAAAAACCAGAATCCTACAATATGTTGTTTCCAAGAAGCACACTTGAAGCAGAGATACACACAGAGTAATAGTAAGGGGCTGGAGCAGAATCTATTATGCTTCAGCTGAAGTACAAACAAAAGTAGGGGTAGCAGTCCTGATCTCAGGCAAATCAAAAGCAAAAATACACCTAATTAAAGAGATAAGGAAGGAAACTATATCTTTGTAAAAGGTACCATAGACATTGAAGTAATATCAATACTAAACATATATGCACTGAGTGGTACAGCATCCAAATTCTTTAAGGAGAAGTTAAGTGAGTTACAGGTTCATGACCAAACAAGAGATAGAGAGCATTACAAAATGTAAAACAGATAACTTTGATTATATTGAATTAAAAAAGCTTTTGAAAAAAAAACCCAATGCAACCAAGATTAGAAGCAAAGCAGAAATCTGGGAAACAATCTTTACAGAAAGCATCTCTGATAAAGCCTCATTTCTCAAATATATAGAGAAGTGAATGTATAAGAATACAAGCCATTCCCCAATTGATAAATGTTCAAAGTATATGAATAGGAAATTTTCAGATGCAGAAATCAAAGCTATCTATAGGCACATGAAGAAGTGCTCTAAGTTACTTTTGGTTAGAGACATACAAATTAAATCAACTCTGAGGTACCACTTCAAACCTATCAGATTGGCTAATACGAAAAAAAGCAGAATGATATATATTGGAGAGCATGTGGGAAAATTGGGACGCTAATGCAGTGTTGTGGAGTTGTGAACTGATTCAACCATTCTGGAGAGCAAGTTGCAACTAAGCCCAAAGGGTAATCAAACTGTGCATCTAGCAATACCATTACTAGGTCTGTATCCCAAAGAGATCACAAAAAAAGTAAAATGACCTACATGTGCAAAAAATATTTATAGCAGCCCTTTTCATGGTGGCAAAATATTGGAAATTGAGGAGATGCCATCAAATGGGGAATGGCTGAACAAGCTGTGCTATACAAATATAATGGAATACTATTGTGTTATAAGAAATGATGAGCAAGTAAATTTCAGGAAAACCTTGAAAGATTTATATGAATTCATGGAAAGTGAAATGAGCAGAACCAGGAAAATATTGTGCACAGTATCAACACCATTGTATGAAAATCAACTATGAATGACTCAGCTTTTCTCAGAAAACCAATCACCCAAGACAAGCACAAAGGACTCATGCAGGAAAATGCTATCCACATCTAGATAGAGAACTGATGGATTCTGAATGCAGATCAAAAGCATACTTTTTTTTTCACTTACTTTATTCTTTTCTGTCATTTTTTTCTCTTTTGATCTGTTTCTTTCACAACTGTAGCTAATATGGAAATATGTATTATATGACAGCACATGTATAACCTATATCAAATTGCCTACCATTTTAGCAAGAGGGAGGGAAAGGAGGGAGGGAGAAAAATTTGGGACTCAAAATCTTGCAAAAGTGAATACTAAAACTTTTGATGATATGTGATTGGGAAAATACTATTAAATTTTAGGAAAAAAATTAATTCAAGGAATCTTGGGGAAATAACACTCAGGAGCAAGCAGAAATATCTATGTGTGCTGAGGGGGCTGCTCTCTCTGCCCTAAACTTCTAGCCCTCCTACTTGACAATGCTCAAAATTCCTCTAGAAGGGGATAAAAGTCATCATTTAATTTATTATAGATAAAGATCAAATAACAAATTCCCCTTCCCAGGAAAATTAGTTATATTGCCTTGAATTTATACTACGCAGCATATACCTGTTATGTATGAGGTACTTTCCAAAGAACATAAATTTTTATATGAGGTTACTGGTGGGGAGACAATTCAAAGGCATTGGACAATTAAGGAACATTTAGGACAACGAAGAGACTCCCGGAAGGGAAGAAGAGAGAATAGGAAGGGAAGTGGTAAGGCACCAAAAGCTTTTGAAGACAACCAGTAATGGAATATTGTGTCTGGGTACTACATTTTAGGGATGACTTTGAAAACTTGGAGTTTTATACCTGCCAATGGGCTAGGGTGACTTTTATGGTAAGGGGCCTTGCGATCATGTCATCATGTCATAGCAATATCACCAATGAATAAAGAAGAGTGATCATGAAGGGAGTCCTTATACAGATATTCAAAATGTATGCTAAAAGGGAGGTTTGCTTACCTCTAAAATAATTTGGCTATTTTTGGTTATTGTTTTAATGTGTAAACTTGCTTGTTTGGGTTATGGCTTGCTGAGAATTTGCAAGTGTATAGAAATCTCTAACAATTGCCTTTTTATACCAGGACAAATTTAAATTTTAGATGTAAGTCCTGGAAAAGTTTTTCCTAAGTTGTGATTAGTGAAACTCGCTGTTTGAGGTGAAAGCTCATGGGACCATAAGTTGTTTTATTTTGAGTTGTCTGATGAATCATAATAATCCACCAATAATCAATAATCCACTGTCTCTGAGAGACATGCTACAAGCTACTCTGAAAGAATGTGATAATGGTGGGAAGTCAGCATCAGGAAAAGCTGAGAGGACAATTTTGGTCTCAGTCTAAGATAGGATCCTCCTGGCTTAGTTTCTCCATTATGTTGCTTTGTAAAAGACTGTTACCCACCTGACTATTCCTGAGTCTGGCTATGAGGTGGATTTGATACTGCATGGTTGGAAAACTGAATTATCTGATTCCAAGCAGAACTAAGGCTATTTTATCCTGTCATATTTGGGCCCTAAATCTAGTCCCTGCTTTATCCTTTTATAGCAAATTTCTATAATCAGAGCAAGTGGTCAATAAAAGATCAATGCAAGTGTGTGAGATCTTGCTTTTTTTGACCTGAATGTGTAGTCACACACTACTCCCACACAAATGAAATTAAATCAGAAACATCTTCAGTTTGGTTTGGGGAGGAGAATTTTAGTGATAATTGAAGTGAAAGTCAGCCTCTAGGAAATTCATTTGTATAACTGCTGAAGCCAGGGGTGGAAAACTTCTACCTTCAAAAACGTTACTTAAACTCTAGAAAAAGTAACAAGATCAGAAAATCCTGCAGCTCAAATGTAAATGATTTTAATGCGGCCCTTACACATTTACTTCTCCCTATATCTTGGCCCTACAGTCTTTTCTGCCAGTTTTGTGTCTTCCAGACTACAGGCCATTCACCTACATTTGGTAGCAAACAGTGGTACGAGCCAATGTCCCCCACGTCATCCCCTGGATGCAGCCTGTGCTCTGTTCCTCTTTGAGGGGACCTCTTTTGGGTCCCCTCAAGTCATGGACAGCTCTACATCCCTTGCCAGCAGGAAGCAGTTTCAGAAGCCAAGACCTTTGTCCCTTAAACCAAAAGAGTGTGGGTACCATTCGTGTGAGAGAGGAATGATGGGGTACAGACCAAAACCAAGAAATTTGTCCCCATTTGGGCCCCATTTGTCTACAAGTCCTAGAAAACCCTTGGACTATCCTTGAATTCTCAAGGAATCAAGGAAGCCTCTGAAGGTATAATCCTGTTAACTTGCCTTTCTTTATCACCTACTGCCAAAGGTATAATCCTAGTTCCTACATGGTCTCTCAATTCTCTATTCCTAGCCCTCCATTGTCTTACCTCCCTTAAGCCCCAGGCCACTTCCCACCCTTAATCCTATCTAGGCTTCATTCTCCCTTGGCCACCTGTTCTATGTCCCTGGCATTCTATTACCTCACAGTCCCTTAGACTACTTGGCCACTCCTAGAACCCTCCCATAGTCTTTCTGTATATAAGGTGCATCTTGTCTCCATTAATGTGCTCAGATTTTAAAATCTAGCCACTGCTCAGATTCTTAAGATCTGGCCTGCTTGCATTAGTAATATAAATGCTTAGATTCCTTAAGAGTCTGCCCAATATTGGGGCAGCTAGGTGGTGTGGTGGATAGAGCACCGGCCTTGAAGTCAGGAGGCCCTGAGTTCAAATCTGGCCTCAGACCAAAGACTTGACACTTACTAGCTGTGTGACCCTGGGCAAGTCACTTAACCCCAATTGCCTAAAAAAAAATTTTTAAATTTAAAAATTTAAAAAATTTTAAAAAAGAGTCTGCCCAATATGAAGATTCCCTAAGAGTCTGCCCAATATGATGGATGTTCTAATAAACCTTGCCTTTGGCTGAAAAAAAAAAGAGAGAGACTTCAGAAAGAAAGGGGAGAGAGAAGTGGAGATGAGGAGGGAGAGAACTGTCTTTCCTTGGGAGTCCTTGAGAAGAATCCCGCCTTTGGAATTTTGAGCCTTCTCTTTTAGAGATGCCCAAGGATATACCAATAGTGTCTAATGTATTACCCTCAGAAATCTGGCATTTCTTCTCAATTCCAGATACATCATATACACATACACAGACACAGACACACACACAGACAGACACACACACCCTTCAGGTGAAAAATGAATTAATGAAAAGGAGCCATTGATTTCAGAAACTGCAGGGCCTTTTAAACAACCAAAAACCTTGGAAACAATTTCCAGAAGCCGTTAGGAAAATGCAGATCAGCCTGTAACACTTATTTATATAAGAACGTGAGAATTACTGTCATGGGTTATCGGATAGCCCACCCAGCCTAAGATTCTATCCTCCTGTGGATCCTGTGTAAAGACCTTCTTTTTCTCCAGCCTCAGAAGGAAGACATACTAACATCTTGATTTACCTTAGTAACTAATCCACCCTATTATTGGGTATACCCACATTTCCTGATTCCCTTCTCTCCTCTTCCTAGGGTCCCCACATCCTACTATTACATTCTTAAGAACTGGAGAGAATAAAGCACATTCAGTCATTCCACTAAAAACATTTCCAGTAATATCATACTAAGTCAGTAGAAAGGAGAAGGAAAATACATTTCCATTTTCTTGGATTCACTGCCTGGTTTTCACTTGGCCTTCAGCTTCCTATGCTATTAGCATTCCTTATTTTTCTTTTTTGGGGGGAGAGGCAGAGAACTAATTTAATTGAGAGGGGTATTTTAACTTTGGGACTAGAGGCAAGAGATTCTAAAATCTTTTATAAATATAAGTTGTTCATTTTCATAAGAAGGGATAGCTGACCCCATACATAGCCAGCAATCACATTCTGGCTAATGCATTCTTTTCTATATCTCTTGCTTCGTATCACTGAAATCAGACCCAGTCATGCATCAGAATAATAGATACGTAAATACACAGAAATGACAGCCAGTGCCATGAGGAGGCAGTTCCTCTACCTCCTAATGCCTCTTGATTTGTGAAAGTCCAATTGGTTTTCTCTTCCCTCCTGAAGTACAGTAGGAGGGTTAGATGAAATTTCAAACATAATTTGGCTTTCTTTTTCACCTCAGCTTTGAGTTCAAGATTGACTTTCTCTTCTATGACCTGCCATTTTCTTGCTAGCATAGCAGTAGTGATGTCAGCTGTTTCCCAGAATGAGAACGTCCATTGCAGCTTCTGTGTTTTGGCAGGAATTCGAATACAACTAGCCAAGCCTATAGGAATTGCCAGCTTAAGGATGATGTCATAATTAGATAAGAGATGGGTTGAGGGAGGAGAAAGCTTTTACTTGCCACCTGAGATTATTTCAAATAAATGAAAGAGTTAAATACACACAAGCTGTGCCCCCCTCTTGGAAACACACCAATGGATGTAAGTGTTAAGCCTGAACTGTCCACGTGATCAACCCATCTTCTCTCCCTATATCAAATTTCCCAAGTGATATAATTCCTTCATCTGGCCATATGACATGGGCAAGGGGTGACAGGGAGACAGCTGCAGTTCTCCATTGATATACTTGTTTTCAAGAGATAATGGAAGGGCTCTGGTACTTTGGATAGAACACATGTTGTGGGATAAGAAAGTCATTTTAACTCCATGGGCCCAAGTTCCCTTATCCATAAAAGGAGAACAATAGTGGTTCCATTGCTTATCTTACAGGTTTATTGTGAGAAATTAAACCATTAAATGATATGTAGATGCATTATCATTATTCATAGTTAAACTCCCCATAATCTACAGGTTCTGATTCAACAAATATCTACTCAACATCTTTACCTATTTTTAAGACACCTGGATGTTAGGAACTGAGGATACAAAGACAAAATTGGAGGAAAAAATCCCTGCCCTCAAGAAATTTATATTTGATCAGGCAATATAGCATGTAAATAGATAAGTAAATAGAAAATAATTTGAGGAGGGGGAGAGCATAATAACTAAGGAGCTCAGTAAAGGTTTTATACAGAAACTAGTGAATGAGCTGTGCCTTAAAAGTGATTTCCCCTAACCAGAAAGCCAATGTTCACCTTGATCAACACCATTCCTAGAAAATTTATTGTTCTTATTGTCTCCTTCAGAAATTCTTCTTTGGCACTCTTCATATAAGATGGATATTCTTTAAGGTCCTGTGCTAAGCTCTTTTCTGAACAATCTTTTCTATTCTAGATTACTTTTCTATTTTAGATTGCTGTCCATAGGCCTTCTAATCCTCAAGTGGGAGAAAACAAATGTATGGGACTTCATGGAGCTCTTTGTTTGATTGTGGTGACTACAGCATAAATAACAGATTTTGTCTGTGGAAAGAAAAGAGGAGTATTGAGAGAAGAACAGGACCTCTCCAGGACATCATAAAGAAGACTTCTGAAAAACACTTGATAAATTTTTACAGGTTTATTTGGGGGGAAAACAAAACAAAACAAACAAAAAATTATGCTCAAGGCCAAAGAGTTCTTTGAAATGTATGGTTGAATGGGCTGAGATTCCATTTGACTTTTGTACTACAGTTCCTACAGAGACAGCTTTAATAGCTGAGAAAGTAATTCTACCTATTATAACTGTAGTAACAATCTCCTTGCCTTCTGAATATGTCCAGGTTCCCCCTGGAAAAGCCTGGCTAAAAGTGCAAATAAACATTCATTGGTTGCTCCAGTGACATATCATTTTGTATTTTAACAGCAGAGCCTGGGACCACAGATCAGAGTTGATTAAGACAAGATAGCAAGTTTCATTTGGGATATGTTGAGTTTAAGATATCTACTGGATATCAAGTTCAAGACATCTGAAAGGCAATTGGAGATATAAGATTTATAGTAAGCAGAAAGATTGGGGAAGGGTAGGTAGATTTAAGAATCATCAGTATGGATAGAATGATTAAATCCATGTATTTAACTACTTCTATAAAGTAGTTGTACTGGAGAAGAAAATGGCAAATCACTCCAGTGTCTTTGCCAAGAAAACCTCATGGACAAAATCAAGGAGTCATGTAGAGTTGGACACAACTGAATGACAACTATAAAGAAAAATTATAAAGGAACTTTTGGTGAACTTTGTTAGTTTGCTTGTTACAGTCATGAATCTGTTCATTAATTTTTGTAGTATTGTCATTTTATGATAATATCATAACCAAACTTTGAAATACAAATATCTCTTAAGCTTCAAGGTCCTTATTTTTCTGATTTGGGTCTGCTCTTACATATTTTGTGCCTGAACCTGGGTCATGATGTTGTCATCTATCTCACAAATGCATACTACTGATAGAAGAGGAACTAACAAAAGACAGCAGTAAGCCTGAAACAAAAACTCATCCCCACTATGAGGAAAACAAATCAAAGACATTTCTTAATGCAATGTATCAGTAGTATATTCATCTACAGGTATGATTTCTATTTTCTTTCTTTCTTTCTTTCTTTCTTTCTTTCTTCCTTCCTTCCTTCCTTCCTTCCTTCCTTCCTTCCTTCCTTCCTTCCTTCCTCTTCCTTCCTTCCTTCCTTCCTTCCTTCCTTTCTTCCTTCCTTCCTTCCTTCTTTTCTTTCCTCTATGGCATAGAAAAGTATAAGCTACATTTTTTTGAAGTGGCATAATGTGAGCATCTTTTAAATCCCACTATATGGATTGGAAATCCTACAAATCCTCTTTTGAAAACTCTGATATTTTTCCAGAGTCCAAATGGAGTCAACATATTTGCATAATAATTCCTGGCAGTGTCTCATCTGTTGGAAAGCTTGACATCTGATGCCAAACAGGAAAGGCAGCAATTCCCAGAGTAAGTAATGAGCTATGGCCAAGGTAAATTTCTCCCTTCAGCTCAATGCTTCCAAAATGAGGGAGAGAAAACTGATTTGCAATGGTTTGGGATCTTAATTCTGTTAGTGGAGATAGAAATTGATAAACAACATTGAGTGACCTCCTGGAACAAATAGATTCTTGATTCAGCAAGAATCCAGCTGCTATTGTGTTCCAGGTGAACAAGTCTTACTTAAATAAATAAATCCCTTTCCTTTCTCTTACATGCTTTCCAGGTTTGCAAGGTTTATTATGTTAGGGGAGGACTCAGGGAAGAGGAATTTAGTATATTCCTTTGGGAGACACCAAAGAATTAGAGGGATGGAAAGAAAGGTTAGAGAGATCCAGAGGGGGTGAGCACTGTATTTTGCAGCTTTCTTATAACCGGGTCTGTTATTAACTTAGCAATATTCTGAACTTCTCAAGCACCTTTCAGCCACAAAATTCAAAGTGCATTACAAATATTAATTAATCCTTAAAGTACCCCTAGTGCTATTGGTAAAAGTTCTGGCCCATCTTCATTGATGGTTTAACTGAGAGCAGGGGAAGCTAAGCCACTGGCTAATAGACAGATGGGCTCCATGGTTAAGGCACGATTTGAACTCAGGGACTTCAATTCCCAGCTTGGTGATGAGTGACAGATCATGCCATCTCTTGGGAATGATAATGGAGAAGAGAGGGGAGGAGGTGGGAGGAAGCAGAGGAAAGCAATTTTAGTATGAGTCAATGGTGTGATGTGATGCTTTTTAAAAAAAGAAGAAAACTAATGTGATCTTAGAATAATTGAATAAAAGAGACATAGCATCACAGTTGCAGGAAATGGTAGTCCTGCTATGCTAACTCCTGGTTAGTCCTGTTCTGGAATATTGAGTTCATTTCTCTGTGACAACTTTTAGGAAACATATTGGCAAGCAAGCAGGAGTGTATCCAAAACAGGGAAGGGAAATTGTCAAATTAGAAACCTTGCTGCATAGAAGTATAGGTTGAAAGAACTAGGGATGCTTATTCTGGAGAATAAGAGACAGTGGGGGAAGGACAATGTGCTATATCTGTCTTCAAATACTTAGAGGTCATGTACAGTCCAGAAAATAAATCTGCTTCTTTTTTCTTGCCTAGTGTTTCTTTGTTCAGCGAATCATCTATACCACAGCTAAATCTTCTTTCTTCCCCATCCCACCCATTACTCCTTCATACATCTCTCCACTTTTTCTCCCTCCTCCCACTCTCCATCTAAGTTTGGAAACTTTGGAGACAGACTTATCCAGTTTCCTACCTGTGACCTCTGTAGTAGAAAGCCAATACAATCTGCCCAAGATGTTCCTCCCCTTCCCTGTTATACATCTGAGCTACTTTGATCTCAAGCTGTCCAAATGATTGAGCTGCCTAAGCTGCCATAGTTCATAAGCCCAGAA
The DNA here is from genome assembly GCF_003287225.1 of Phascolarctos cinereus. Taxonomy (NCBI): domain Eukaryota; kingdom Metazoa; phylum Chordata; class Mammalia; order Diprotodontia; family Phascolarctidae; genus Phascolarctos; species Phascolarctos cinereus. The sequence continues at coordinate 370,404,963 of NW_027555847.1, forward strand.
GTCCCAGTAAGATAGTATAATCAGGTACAAAGCAGCCCATCCATTGACCATCGTATACCTTGTTTTTCTTCTATAGCCTGAAGGAAATTATATGCACATCCCTTGGGCAACTTTCCTAATTATATCCTCTACCTGTTCTTTCTCAGCCTGGCTTTATAAGCATGAGTCTTGGCCCTAGCATGAGGAAGCTGATGAGTTGCCCTTTAACTGCCCCCTTCTTTTCTCTGACTCCCAGCCCCTTGAGTGTCTCCAGTTAAGCCCTATGGGCTTCCCTTTGGAACTTTCCATTAAACAAACTGTATAAAAGACCTGAATTCTTTCAACATAGATAAACTCATCCAATTCTTCCACCTAAGTGCTTTTTAGCCCAGTAATAGAATCTGAGTGAAGGACTATTTTGTGAAGGAAGGATTTACTCATTCTGGTTGGCCCCATAGTGCAGGCATAGAAGCAATAAGTGGACGTTACAGAGATGTCTCCTCACAAAGTGAGAAATGTAATGTTCTAACAATAAGGTACCTGAAGTGCCTTGGAACATTGTAAGTCCCCAAGAACAGAAGGTCTTCAATCACAGCCTATATATATACACTGCCTGGTGATATAGAGGGGCTATCTCAGGTATGGAATAGACTAAAAGAATACTAAAGTCTCTTCTAACTCTGAGACATTGAAATTCTATGAACAAGGAGGATAAAATCCATGAAGGTATTCATAATAATCTGCTTACATTGTGAAGGCAATTTCTTCTTCATTTTTTCAAAATAAAGAGAAAAAGATTACATAAACTCAAACAGAGGGGGCAGAGCCAAGATGGTGGAGAAAAGACAGTGACTCACCTGAGCTCTTCCCCAAATCCCTCTAAACACCATTAGGTAATGTCATTAAACTATTCCTGGGCAGCAGAACACACAAAAGGATAGGGTAAAATAATTTTCCAAAGACAACTTAGAAACTTAGCAGGAAAAAAATCTGTCCCACCAGGGTGAGAGTGGAACACAGTTCAGTGCAGGCTGCACCAGCATAGACTCAGCCCCAGCAAACCAGGAGCAGGTCTTGGAAGTCAAAAAGCAACTACTTCAGGAGCTCTCAGCTCACAGACAATAAGGTGGTTGAATAACTGGTCAGAAGATTACAGGGATCTCTTTGCTAGAATTGAGGCAGGACTGTTTCTTTGACCATACTCAGATTTGGGTTGCAGTCCTGCGTGGCAGTCCCGGAGTGAAGAAGTGCACTAGCACACCAGAGCATGCAGTCTCAGTGGAGCAGAGACATTCATCACAGTTCCAGGGCAGGAAAGAGTGTTTGTGGTCAAGCATAGACCAGGGAAAAAAGCCAGGAGAGTAGTAGAGACACCTCTCCTTAGACCATATTTTCTTAGGAAAACTATAAACTTATAGATCCTTAGAACTATCTCTGAACACATTTGCACAAAACCCCTTACCTTGGGACAGTGCAACCTCTACTCTGGAAGCACAGCCCCAGTTTAACAAAGAGTTAAAAGTCAAGAATGGGCTGGGAAAATGAGCAAACAACAGGAAAAAAAAATTTTTTTGACCATAGAAAGTTATTATGGCAACAAGGAAGATCAAAATACACATTGAGAAGAAGACAACAAAATCAAAGCTCCTAAATCCAAAGTCTCTAAGAAAAATACAAATTGGTCTCAGGCCATGGAAGAGCTCAAAAAAAGGATTTTGAAAATCAAGTAAGACAGGAAAAATTGGGAAGAAAAATGAGAGTAGTGCAAGAAAAATGTGGAAAAAAAGAGTCAGCAGCTTGGTGAAGGAGACACACAAAAACATCACTGAAAAAATAACAACTTTAAAAGCAGAATAGATCAAATGGTAAAAGAGGTGCAAAAAAACCCAATGAGGAGAAGAATGTATTAAAAAGCAGAATTGACTAAATGGGAAAAGAGGTACAAAAATTCACTGAAGAAAAAAAAAGAAAACTCCATAAAAAATAGAATTAACCAAATAAAAAAGGAGTTGTAAAACCTCAATGAAGAAAATAATTCCTTAAAAATTAGAATGGAGCAAATGGAAGTTCTTTAAAACAACTCAAGAAACAAAAAACAAAACCCAAAGAATAAAAAAAAATAGAAGAAAATGTGAAATATCTGATTGGAAAAACAACTGACCTGGAAAACACATCCGGGAGAGATAATTTAAAAATTGGACTACTTGAAAGCCATGATTAAAAAAAAAAAAGAGCTTCTTTCAAGAAATTATCAAGGAAAACTTCCCTGATATTCTAAAACCAGAAGTAAAATAGAAAGGGAAAGAATCCACTGACCTCCTCCTGAATATGATCCCAAAATGAAAATTCCTAGGAATATTATACCCAAATTGCAGAGCTCCCAGGTCAAGCAGGAAATACTGCAAGCAGCCAGAAAGAAACAATTCAAGAATCATGGAGCCATAGTCAGGATAACTCAAGATTTAGCAGCTTCTACATTAAAGAATTGCAGGGTTTGGAATATGATATTCCAGAGAGAAAGAATCACCTACACAGCAAAATTGAATATAATCTTTTTGGGGTGGACTTTCAAGCATTCTTGAGGAAAAGAGCTGAATAGAAATTTGACTTTCAAATACAAGACTCAAAAGAAGCACAAAAAGGTAAATAGTAAAGTGAAATCATAAGAGACTTAGTAAGGTTAAACTGTTAACATTCCTACATGAAAAAATTATACTTTTTTTTTCATAAAACCTTTTTTTCATTTTTAGGGTAGTTAGAAGGAGTATATATAGAGAGAGGCCACAAATGTGAGTTGAATATGAAGTGATGCTATCTAAAAAATAAAATTAAGGGGTAAAAGAGGAATGTTTTGGAAGAAAGAGAAAGAGAGTGGTAGAATGGGGTAAATTATTTCACATAAAAGAGGTAAGAAAAATATTTTACAGTGGAGGGGAAAATGGCAGAAGTGTGTGTGGGGGAATGAATGAACTTACTTTCATCAGAATTGGCTCAAAGAAGGAATAACATGCACATTTAATCGAGTATAGAAATCCATCTTACCCTACAAGAAAGGAGGAGGGGATGGGGATAAGAGAAGGGAGTGATAAGAAGGAGGGCAAACTGGGGGAGGGAGCAGTCAGAAGCAAAAAAACTTTTGAGGAGGACAGGGTGAAAGGAGAGAGAGAGTAGAACAAACAGGAGGAAAATAGGATGGAGATAAACACAGTTAGCAATAGTAACTGTGAAAAACTTTTTGAAGGAAGTTTTTATGATAAAGGGTTCATTTCTCATATAGAAAACTGAGTCAAATTTATTAAATAAGAGCCATTCCCTGAATGATAAATGACCAAAAGATATGAACAGTTTTCAGATGAAGTAATAGAAGCTATCTATAGCCATATTAAAAAAAATGCTCTAACTCACTATTAACTGGAGAAATGCAAATTAAGACAATCCTGAAGTATTACCTCTTGCCTATTAGATTGTCTAATAGGACAGAAAAGGAAAATGACAAGTGTTGGATAGTATGTGGGGAAAATGAGACATTAATGCATGGTTGGTGGAGTTGTTAACTGATTCAGCCATTCTGTAGGGTAATTTGGAGCTATGCCCAAAGGCAAAGCCCTGCATACCCTTTGACCTAGCAATACCACTACTAGGTCTGTATGCAAAAAGAGATAAAAGAAGAAAAAAGGAAAAGGACCTATAGGTACAAAAGTATTTACAGCAGCTCTTTTTTCTGGTGGCAAAGAATTGGAAATTGAAATGATGCCCATCAATAGGGGAATGGCTGAAATAAATTGTGGTATGTTATTATGATGGAATATTATTGTGCTATAAGAAATGATGAGCAGGATGCTCTCAGAGAAACTTGAAAAGACTTAAGTGAGCTAATGCAAAGTGAAATATACGTGTACAAAGTTAACAGCAATATTGTAAAATGATCAGCTCTGAATGACTTGGCTATTTTCAGCAATACAATGATCCAAGACAACTCTGAAGGACTTATGATGAAAAAATGCTCTCTATCCTCAGAAAAGCACTGTTGGTGTCCAAATACAGATTGAACTGTACTTTTTTTTTTTACTTTCTATTTCTTTTTTTTGTCTATGTTTTCTTTCGCAACATGACTGACATGGAAATGTTTTGCATGACTACACGTGTTTAACCTAAAACTATTTGCTTGCCCTGTCAATGAGAGAGCGTTGGTTGGGGGAGGAAGGCAGAGAATTTGGAGCTCAAAGTTTTAAAAATGAATGTTACAATTGTTTTTACATGTAATTGTGAAAAAACAAATACCAAACAAATTTAAAAAAAAGAAAAAAATCACATCACCACCAACAATAATAAATCTCTCATGTACCTATAGCACTCACCCTAAGTTCCACCCTCCCCTCCATAATTTAATACTTTTGTGAACTTTGGAAATCCACTTACTTCCCCCCAGGTCTCAGGATACTTACTTGTAAAATGAAGGACTTGGACCAAATCAGAGCTTTCAGAAACTTGGCCGACAAGCTCCTTGCAGCCCATAGAACTCTTGAGTATGGCCTAAGTGAGATTCAAATGCAATTTGGAAATACTTAACAAGATAAATAAAAAGAAAATAAATCATAGATAACATTCTGTTTTAAAACTAAATCAATATGTGGCCACAGGGATGCTTATGTGTATGGGTTTGGTGTCTCCCATTTCTATTTGCACTTGACATCACTACACTAGATAATCTCTAGAGCTCACTTCTGACTTTACATCAACGACACTGGTGTCCCTCCTTGGCTATAGCACATAACATACTTGCTTCTTATTTTCCTCATGAAAAAACTGAAGTCCCAGAATATTTCACCTCCTATTTCATATTCTGCCACTGAATAAAAAAGAGAATGAACAATACCACCTGAAAAGAGGGTGAGATGTCATTGATTTCACAGGATGATTTCAGGGCATGTATGACAAGTGACAGCAGTGACATTTCCAAAATTATAAAAGTCAGGAGTATGCTTCTTGGGTACTTCTGAGGCAAGATCTCCCTGAGTCACAAATAAGATTATAAAAACAGAAATGCTCAAAGACCAATCACAAAATCATTTTCCTCAAGAAACTTAAAATAGATCCCCAAATGTCTCATTTTTTCTAGGTGTGATCCATTTTACTACCTGCCACTTTAATCTTCAGAACTGTCAGGCTGAACAGTAATATCAAACACAGGTTTATTATCAAGGTCCACATGTTCTATTCTCTCTCCCTAACAACCTAACACAAATGCCAAACCCAGAAGTTATTCCTGGTTCAGCACATCATTTAATTCACTCTGGCAGGTTTACTCTTCTTTGAGACAATAAATTCATTCATTAGTTAGAAGAGACTTGTTAAGCTTTGATGTATCTACTTTTTTGTTTGCAAGGATAGACAATCTCACTCTGATATACAGTATGTTGCCATGAAGTACTCTAGTTTGTAAGGATGAGAGAACATTGATGATGGCTGAAAACTTAAGTGTCTTATCCGTGGGTTTGATCTAAACCAGTGAAATTAGTGGAATATGTTAAGATGGAAGAAATTACACATTTAGCAAGTGCCACCTATATGCCAGGCACTGTGCTAAGTTTTATGAATATTATCAGCTTTGATCATCACAACAACTGTAGGAAGCAGGTGCTATTATTATACTCATTTTATAACTGAGTGAAACTGAGGCTAGGAAAGTTTAAGTGACTTGTCCTGGGTCGCATGCCTAGGAAGTGGTTGAGGCCAGATTAGAACTCAGATCTTTCAGACTCCAGGCAACCTATCACACCACCTAGCTACCTATTTTTGAAAAAGCAACATGATACAAAGCAGGATCTGTAACAGGAAATAAAGATTTAGAAAGGAATTTGATAAGGAATTAACTCCAGAGCCAGAAGGGAACTTAGTGATCATCTAATCCAAGTCCTTCATTTTTTATAGGAAACTGAAGCTCAGAATAGAGAAATGATTTGCCTAAGGTCCCACAGATAACAAATAGTAGAGCAGAAATTTAAACCTCAGTTCATATATTTAGAGTAAAAAATAATCTAAAAAAAACATTAAGCAGCATGAACTACTGTTGCATCTAGTTAGGAGGTTGATTATTAAAACCATTTAAACATAACAACAGTTTGTAGGTTTGTAGCTTAAGCACTTTATATTTTACCTCAGCTTGGGACTGTCTAAATTCAATATGTCTTGGAGTAAAACAGACCAAGTTTGAAACAGTCCTATTTTTGATGGTTCTCTTGTCTGGAGAATTCTAGAGTAGTTTCCATGGGTTCCTCCCAGTTTATCCAGCTGCTACTCACTGGAATCCAGGATTTCTGCATCTCTCAAAATCACCATTTTCCTCCAAGTCTGGAATGTTCACCTCAAGAATATTTTATCACCTATTCAGGAAAAGTAAAATAAAATGGAAAAGGTAAACAGGGGCCCAAGATCTAATTAACTAATTTATTTCATGTTCCATGTGGGAGAGGCAGCTGAGAGAGGGAGGGAAGCATCATCCATCCCCCTACCCTTCTCATGGGGACTCAACATAAATTATATTACTTGCTGAATGGGAGAATCAGAGAGAGAGAGAGAGAGAGAGAGAGAGAGAGAGAGGAGAGAGAGAGAGAGAGAGAGAGAAGAGAGAGAGAGAGAGAGAGAGAGAGAGAGAGAGAGAGAGAGAGAGAGGCAGAAGTAGCCTCTTCTTTTAACTGAAAAAAGCTTTCTATACCTCCTTGCTGCTCAGGGTTTGCAATGTCATAATAAAATACCACTACTTCCTGCTATGTGTCACCATATGGTAAAATCTGTGTTTTATAAAGTTCCTGCATGGACAGCAGGTAACAGGAAAGGTAACTCTGAGCTAGCTCCATGAGATGCTCCTATAGGTCAATTCAACTTCCAGTACATTAAGATATATACATATGTGAAAAATTCAATAAATTTCTTTAATTATATAGATTTACCTAGAATAAACCTTCCTTCTTTTGAAGGGTGAATAAAGTAGGAAGAGTTTTTAATGAGCCAACATAACATGAGGGAAACTATTAGAACAGGAAAAAATGTCTTGGTTCTAGTCTCAATTCCACCAATTAATAGCTGCATGAGCTTTAAGAAGTTCCTTCACCTCTCTATCTTCGGTTTCCTCAACTACACAATGAGGGGATTCCTAATAGTAAGGCTCCAGGAATGGACTAAGGGTGGGCGAGAAGTGACACCACTTTCTACTCAGTGGCTCAAGATCTTTCAAAGCAGGTGATGAAGAGAGCACTGTGGCAGATTGAACTCTGCCTCAGATAACATAGATGGTGCATTGAAAAGATTATGGAATTTAGAATGAGAAGATGGCTTCAAAATTCAATTCTGTTTCATTATGACCCTGGACAAGTCATTTAACTTCTCTGGGCATCACTTTAATCATTTGTAAAATTGAAGGAGTTTGTGCTGTTAATGTGGAAAGAGTTCTGGATATGAAGTCTGAAAATATGGATTTAACTTCTGTCTCTGCCCTTTGTGTGACCTTGGGTAAGTAGTCATTTTACCTCTCTGGGTATCAATTTTCTCATCTGCAAAATGGTTCTGTTGGACATACTTTGATATGAATTGGGGAAGGGAGAGAGCTGTGTGTTTTTCTACACCCCCCACAGAACAGGAACAGAGTCGGTTTTCATAAAGTGGATGTCAGATAAGAGATTTACCATTTTGAGATAAATTGAAGAATGTCTTAACATTTTAAGATAAATGGAAGCCAAATTTATATATAGCTTGTTACACAGACATACTACTGGAAGTCTTCTACTTAACTTTTTATTGTGCAGACACAATATGTCTCCTAAAAAGTAGCAAAGTCCCCCAAAACTGTAGCCAATTTTATAGGATCACTAATTGGAAGGGACATTAAATGTCACATAGTCCAGACTTTTAATATAATCGATATGGAAGCTGAGGCCCAGAAAGGTGAATTGATTTATCCAAGATTCCATGAATAGGAAATGGCAGAGACAGAATTCAAAGCCAAGAGTTTAGATTTAAGAGCTATCATTTTTTCCTCCACACTAACCTGTTTCCCATCTACCCTCCACTGTTTGAGTCTTTCTCTACTTGATAGAGAAGAAAGAAAAATACTGTTTCATTTATCATGGCCAGGAGAGAAGAGAAAGCAGTGGGTTTCAAGTTGCTCCTCTGCCTATAAGGAGAAACAAAGTAAACATCAGAGGAGATGGCCTGAAGATAAATGTTGCCCAAATCCCTCTCATAGCTTGCTTTTTAGCTCTTTAATGCTAGAATCTTCTAAACTAGCTCCCTCCCACTGAGGGTCAGAAAGTAAATTATGCCTTCTTTGTTACAAATTCTGTATCAAATCTGAAGGTCACTAATGGTAGTTAAAAAACAATTCAGCTTTGACCTTCTTGTTATCTAATGCTATTAACAACAGCATAACATCTCCTACCAATAGCCATCAAAGAAACAAAGGATCATAGATCATAACTCCAAGAGAACCTATACATCATCTATTCTAAATCTCTTATTTTACAGATCATGAACAGAGAACCAGAAGTTAAGGGACTTATTCAAGGTCTGACAGGTAGTAAGGAGCAGGGCAGCACTTGAGCCACCATTTGACTATTTGTCACTGTACTATGCTTACTTCCAAACAACTCACGTTAACAAGGTATTTCAAGATTTTCAAAGTTCTTTTTTCATGAATACCCTGTAAGTTTGGTAATATAAACATTATTATTTCTGCTTTACAGACAAGGATATTGAAGCTCAAAAAAAAGTAAATAAAAAAAGGTTGAGTAACTTTCCCCAGGTCATACAGCTAATAAGTGCTCCTTGTACCTGGGATTTGAACCCAGATAGAAAGTAACACATTATCCATTGATAACTGTCATTTTAAAATGAATGGTCTTGAAGCTGTCTTCCAGCTCTAAAGATGTAAGACTACATCTAAATATTTCTAGGAGAAAAATATTATTGTACATTACAACACAGCAGGATCTGTTTTATAACATTACCATATGGATATTTCACTCACCATTTGAAGTGTAGTCTAGCATTTATTTAAGGAATTTACTAACATCTTTCATAAAAATATTTCCAAAATATGCTTAAAATCTATCATTTAACTACATTTGTCATTCAGAAATCAGCCTCTAGGCATAAAACTAAAATAAAGTAGACTTAAGACTGAAATAATTTACCTAGAAGACAAAAAATGCATACTTTTAGGTCCATAAATGACACTTGATAGCATGTGACATTATAGGAAATTAATAACTTTGTTCATTTGCATAGAATATTTATATTTTCAAAATAATTATATATTTTTTCTATCATTAGAAGCTATATGGTATAAGGTAGATATACAATGCAGTATGGATGAGAATATGGAAACAACAGGGTTATGTGAATTCCTTAAGCTCATAGAGCTAGCTAATGACAGACACACACTGAGTACTTTTAAGAATATTTGTAAAACAGATGAGATAGGAAGTTGGAGCATGATTTTGAGGGGCTTTATTTTTTTAGGAGTCACATTATGTTTGCACAATAAAAAGGGAAGTGAGAGACTTCAACTAGCATGCCTGAGTTAGAAGCTGTATATAAATTTGGCTTCCCTTTATCTCAAAATTGTAAGTAATGCTTCATGCATAGTAAAAAGACAACTATACGAAGAGACAAAAAGAAATCTTCAAAAGAGAAATTAGCAAAAGGACTGAAAATGAGGAAAAAATCTCCCTAGTACAAAGAAGAAATACTAGGAGTTAAAAGAATGCCAGGAGAGATTTACAAAAAAAAAAAATGAACATAATAATAATAATTCCACATTAACTAAAATCAATACTTCATGTGAAGAATCACTGATCTACACTATTATTTGAAATAGTGTTTGGAATCCCAATTATGTAAAAAAAGAAAAAAAATATGGTAGGGTTGATGAAATTATCTCTAGCTCTAAATGATTTGGTTTACTTAGAGAATTCTCCTGAAAAGAAAAATTAAAATAATAACTTCAATAAAATAACAGGGTAAAAATAAATTGACAAAATAATTATATATATAACATCCATATATCCATATTTCATATATATACATATTTTATATATATACATATACATACATACATATATACACATATACATACGTGTGTGTGTGTGTGTGTGTGTGTGTGTGTGTGTGTATATATATATGGATAGATGGATGGATTACTAACAAAATCCCAAAGGACAAGGTTGGAAAAGAAATTTCACTTAAAATAACACTATAGGCAGAGCAAGGGTGTGTAGTAAAAGCAGTAACTTGCTTAAGCTCTCCTCTAAACTCCTCCAAATACCTGTAAAAAAAATGGCTCTACACAATTCTAGAGCAGCAGAACCCACAAAAAATTGGAGTGAAAAAAAATTTCCAGCCCAAGACAACCTGGAAGGTCAGAAAGAAAACTCTCTTGTGCTAGGCTGGGTGAGGAGCACAGTTGAGTGTGGGCTGTGACAGCAAAGACCAGGCCTCAGTAAACCTGGAACAGGCCCCAGAGGACTGAATCACAGGTGGTTGTGGCAGTTTCCAGACTTCTCAGTCCATAAACACCAAAGACAACTTAGAAGGTCAGTAGGAAAGGTCTGTGACCTTGGTGAGAGATGAGCTTGGTCTAGAGCCAGAACCTGTGTAACCTCAGGGCAGTGGCTGCTTCAGGAGATCTCAGTCCACAAGAGGGGGGATCAAGTGGCTGATCAGAAGTGAGATCAAGTGGCTGATCACAGTGAGATTGCTGGGATCTCTTTGCTGCTGCTGAGGCGGGATTTTCCTGCTTTGCCCATGCTTGGATCTGGGTTGCAGTTCTGTGTGGTGGCCTGGAACAAGGAGTAGCTGTAGTGGAGCTGGTGTGGTGGAGAATGTGGAGTGGTAGAGTTTGTGGCATGGTGGATCTTGTGGTGGTGGTAAAGAGAGAATCCTTCTCACAGTTCCAAGGCAGAAAAGAGTGCTTGTGGTCACTCATAGACCAGAACACAGGCCAGGAAAGGAATAAACACCATGCCTTTGATCATATCACCTTGGAAGAACCAAAAATTTACAGGTCCCTAGAACTATCTCTGAAAACAGTTGCACAATATTGCTGAAGCTTTACATTCTCCACACTGGAAGCAGACCTTAACAAAGAGTTTAAAAGTCAAACAGTTGGCTGGGATCACAAGAAAATAGTGCATAAAAAGTCAGATCACAGAATCTTATTTTGGTGACAGATCAAAACATTTGTATGTTGTATCAAAACAAGACAACAGAGTCAAAGCTCCTATATCCAAAGCCTCCAAGAGAAACATGAATCAGTCACAGTCCATGGATGATCTCAAAAAGGATTTTGAGAAGCAAGTAAGAGAAGCAGAGGAAAAAAGTGGGAAGACAAATGAGAGTGATGCAAGAAAATCACGAAAAACAAGTCAACAGCTTCCTAAAGGAGACCCAAAAAAAATACTGAAGAAAATAACACCTTAAAAGCAGACTAATCCAAAAGGCAAAATAGGTCTAAAAAGTCAATGAGGAGAAGAATGCCTTAAAAAGCAGAATTAGCCAGATGGAAAAGGAAGTCCAAAAGCTTACTGAAGAAAATGCTTCCTTAAAAATTAGAATGGAGCAAATGGAAGTTAATGACTTTATGAGAAATCAAGACATTATAAAACAAACCAAAAGAATGAAAAACATAGAAGACAATGTGAAATATCTCATTGGAAAAACAACTAACCTGGAAAATAGATCCAGGAGAAATAATTTAAAAGTTTTTGGACTATCTGAAAGCCATGATCAAAAGAAGAGCCTAGCCATCATCTTTCAAGAAATTACCAAGGAAAACTGCCCTGATAATTTAGAACCAGAGGGCAAAATAGAAATTGAAAGAATCCACTGATTACCTCCTGAAAGAGATCCCCAAAGGAAAATTCCTAGGAACGTTATAGACAAATTCCAGAGTTCCCAGATCAAGGAGAAAATATTGCAGGCAGCCAGGAAGAAACAATTCAAGTATTGTGGAAACACAATCAGGTAACACAAGATTTAGCAGTTTCTACATTAAGGGACCAGAGGGCTTGGAATATCATATTCCGGAGGTAATTTTTACAAATACAAACAAAAATCACCTACCCAGCAAAACTGAGTACAATCCTTTAGGGGGGAAAATTGACGTTCAGTGAAATAGAGGACTTTCAAGCATTCTTGATGAAAAGACCAGAGCTGAATAGAAAATCTGACTTTCAAATACAAGACTAAAGCAAAACATAAAGAGGTAAACAGGAAAGGGAAATCATAAGAGACTTATTAAGGTTGAACTGTTTATATTGCTGCATGGAAAGGTGATATTTGTGATTCATGAGATCTTTGTCAGTATTAGAGTAGTTAGAGGGAAAAAAATTATATGTAAGTAGATAGATAGATAGATAGATAGATAGATAGATAGATAGATAGATAGAGGGCACAGGGTGAGTTGAAGATTAAGGGGTCATATCTGGAGAATAAAATGAAGGGATGAGAGAGGATTATATTCAGAGAAGAAAGGGAGAGGCAGAATGTGGTAAACTATCTCACATAAAACAGACAAGAAAAGGCTTTTACAATGGAGGGGAAATTGGGGAAGGTGAGAAGGAATAAGTGAATCTTATTCTCATCAGATTTGGCTTAAGGTGGAAATAACATACACACTCAAAAGGGTATGGAAATCTATCTTACCCTATAGGAAAATATAAGGGAAGAGGATAAAAGAGAGGGGGATGATAGAAGGGAGGGCAGATTGGGGGAGGTGGTAATCAGCAGCAAATACTTCTGAGGAGGGACAGGGTCAAAAGAGAGAATAGAATAAATGGAGGGCGGATAGGATTAAAGGAAATACACTTAGTTTTTCACTACTATGGAAGTGTTTTCCATGACTACACATGTATAACCTGTATCGAGTTCTTGTCTTCTCAATGAGGGTGAATGGGGAGGGAGGCAGGGAGAAAATTTGGAACCCAAAGTTTTAAAAAGACCAGAGCTGAATAGAAAATTTGACTTTTAAATACAAGACTCAAGAGAAGCATGAAAAGGTAAACAGGAAAGAGAAATCTTAAGGGACTTATTAAATTTGAACTGCTTACATTTCTACCTTGAAAGATGATATTTGTAACTCATGAGACCTTTCTCAGTATTAGGGTAGTTGCAGGGAAAAAATATGTATAGATAGATAGATAGATAGATAGATAGATAGATAGCACAGGGTGAGTTGAAGATGAAGAGGTGATATCAAAAAAATAAAATTAAGGGGTGAGAGAGGATTATACCAGGAGGAGAAAGGGAGAGGTAGAATGGGGTAAATTATCTCACATAAAACAGACAAGAAAAAAGCTTTTACAGTGGAGAGGAAATAGGGAAGGTGAGAGGGATTAAGTGAATTTTATTCTCATCAGATTTAGCTTAAGGTGAAAATAACATGCACACTCAATCGGGTATGGAAATCTATCTTACCCTATAATAAAATAGAGGGGAAGAGGATAAAAGAGAGGGGGATGATAGAAAGGAGGGCAGATTGGGGGAGGTGGTAATCAGAAGCAAACACTTCTGAGGAGGGACAGGGTCAAAAGAGAGAATAGAATAAACAGGGAATCTGATAGGATGAAGGGAAATATGGTTAGTCACAACATGACTACTATGGAAGAGTTTTGCATGACTACCCAGGTATAACCTGTCTTGAGTTGCTTGCCATCTTAATGATGGTGGGTGGGGAAGGAAAAAGGGAGATAATTTGGAACTAAGACTTGAAGGCAGCCAGGGAAGCTGGGAAGTGGAGATGAGAACAGTGATTATTATAGGCATGGGGGAAGCCAGTGAAAATGTTCAGAGGAGAGAGATGGAGTATTGTGTCTGAGGAACCAAAAGAGCCTAGTGTCACTGGATCATGGAGTACTTGAAGGAAGTGAGGTGTTAAAAGATTGGAAATGTAGGAAGGGGTTATTTATGAAGGATTATAAAAGCCAGACAATTTTATATTTAATCCTGGTGGCAACAGGAAGGTTCTGGAAATTACTAAATGAGTGTGTGTATGTGTGTATGTGTGTGTGTGTGAGGGAGGGAGGAACAGAGAGAGAGAGAGAGAGAGAAGAGAGAGAGGAGAGAGAGAGAGAGAGATCAGACTGGTACTTTATAAAGATCACTTTGACAGCTGCATGAAGAATGGATAGTACAGTTGAGGTAGGGAGATCACCTGTTCCACTATTCAGCCATGAAATGTACATGAGATTGTTATAGGACTGCACTGTGATGGTTTCAGTGTCAGAGGAAAGAAGGGGACATATACAAGCAAACTATCAAATGTAGAAATTAGAGCACTTGACAACTTATTTGATATGCAGGGGGTAAAAGAGAGTGAGGATTCAAGTATGACATCTAGCTTCTGAGCCTGGATGACTGGTGAAATGGTGGTATCCTTGAAAGTAAAAGGAAAGTTAGGAAGAGGGGACAGGTTTTTCTGGGGAAAGATGAGTTCACTTTGGACATGTTGAGTTTAAAATGTCCATGATACAGGTTTCATTAAGTGTGTGCCCACTCTTTCCTACACTGAGTACATTGATGGGAAAATGTGATTCAGTTTTCTGTGCAGATTCTGTTGCATTTGTTAAGAATACTATTGTTTTATTATGTTTTCAATATTATTATTTCTTTTGCTTTATTTCTACTTAATGACTATGCTTAAAATTTAAAGGTGTCATCACTGTGAGTGGCTAGTTTATCTAAATAGAAACACATATGCATGGGCTCAAGTTTTGGTCTTCTTCAAGAATAAAAGACAGCAACCACCATAGATAGATGATAGATAGATAAGTAGATAAATATATATATGTATATATATATATATATATGTATATATACATAAATATAGAGATATAGAGAGATATGTACATACATATATATCTATATAGATATACATAGCAATATATACACATAAAAACAGATATATACATATAACTAAATATGTTATTTAATCCTTGTAATAACTTTCCGAGGTAAAAGCTAATATGAATCTCATTTTACATATGAGGAAACTGAGCCTGAGAAAGATTAAGTAACTTACCCAAGGTGACATAGCTAGTAAGTCTCTTGGATAGATTCAAGTTGGATCATCCTGACTCCAGGTCCAGCACTCAAATCACTATGCCACCTATCTATGTTTATATTGATACTTATATTTATATCTATATCTATATCTATACTATAACTCATCAGTACATAGTATGCTGCTTCACTTAGAAGATGCTTAATAAATAATTATTGAATGCAATAAAATTAGTATTGAAGTTTTATATATGTATATGTAACTATGTTTCTATGTATATTGAATATTTATGTATGTATTTTGTATACATGTACATATATGCATATATGTGTATTGCATATATATGTATGTGTGCATATATATATATATATATACATATATATGATATATTCTTGTGTGTGCATATACAACTACAACTACACCACTCAATTGAAATTGTTCTTGTTTAAGTTTCCAATGAATGCTTGATTGCTATACCCAGTGGCTTTTCATATCTTCCCCTTTCCTGACCGGTCTATAGCTTTCAATATTACTATTGACCATCCCTTTCTGTGAATATTGTCTTCTCCTTAAGTTTACACATAAAAACATATAAACATTTTCATGTCTAGTAGGTATCGTTTAATTCTTTGTCCCTATGTTGGCAGTGCCTAGCACATAGTAGGCATTTAATATTTATTTTTTTTTCTTTTTTCTTTTTAAGCAATTGGGCTTAAGTGACTTGCCTATGGTCACACAGCTAGTGAGTGTCACGTATTTGGTATGAGGTCAGATTTGAACTTAGGCCCTCCTGACTTCAGGGCCGGTGCTCTATACACTGTGTACACATCTAGCTGCCCTTGGCATTTTATATTTAATAAATACTTATTGCTGAATGCGTATTTTCATTCTGTAAATAGAAGCTAAGACTGATTTGACCCATTGTATAAGCAAATATGCTGCATAAGAAGTTACTTTCCCTGTGACTCCTGAAAGGCACAGAAACAATAAGCTACCAAGGATGATTTTTTTTTTAAATAATATATGTAAGATTTGGTGAATTTTATTCTTTGGATTATTTACCTTGGGAAGTTCTATGGTTATTTCCAGGTTGTTACAGCCATTCAAAACATTTTAGGAACTTCTTTTGGAGCATTGCCTTCCAAGTCAGTGGCAAGGCTACCCAAGAAGTGGCCTCATCCCTTTGTAGTTCTATGCCCATGAGCTGGAAGCCCTAGTCAGTGACACCTAGGTTTTTACTTTTTTTCAAGAAAGTTTTATTAGCAACGTTCAGTCAAAATTGAAAACTGACATTTTGAGTGAGTTCTACAAAGACCCAAGAAAATTGAAGCATGCTTTAAATGTTTTTTTTTTAGAAAGTAACCTATATTGGAACCTATATTGTTCTATTCCATTACATGTGTTTTTTTTTTTTTATGAGTGTTTGAAATCAGACCTGGGAACAATATCATTAATGAATCAACTAACTTCTCCATGGCCAATTCTAAAGGGTAACTTCTTCCCTAGTGCAGAAGGAAAAGACTTCTTTTTGTCATTTTCAATTTTAAATGCTTTTCTCTGAGAATAAAAAGCTTTTTTATTTTTTGAAAGGAGAGAAATGGACTCTGAGAATCTCAGAATTAATAATAATATAATATAACAAGCTTTGTGGCCTCACCAGAAAGTGAATCCCTTTCACAATAATATCAATAAATGGGCATATAACTTTTGCTTAAGACCTGTAGTGAGGGGAACCTGCTACTCAGCCTATTTTACTTTTGATTATTTCTAATCAAGTAACTTCTTTATACTAAACTTGAGTCTGCCTCTGTGTAACTTGCACTTGCACTCCTCCCGGTCCTTCCCGCTAGGGCCAAATAGAATGAGACCAATCCATTTTATTTTCTCCTTGCCCATTCCCAGGTCCAGCCTGGGACATTACTATATTTCAAATCTTAAAAATCCAGATTGTCACAGAGCTGTGGAAGTTCCCATGCAATGGGAGAGTGGGGGAAAGAGATATTAATTCTCTACCATTTATTTTCATAGAAGTTCACTGTCTCAAACTAGCTTGATAACAGACTAGCCACCTACTCACGGAAAGGAAGGAGAAGCACCACATGATTATCAAGTAACCACTGTGTACTCACTTTTGGTTTGAGGGTTCCTGTGTTTGATTGTCAGGATCACTTGGAACTTCAACAGCCTTGCTAAGTTATTTAAAATGTGAAGGTCCTCTTTTCAGGAATAACTGCATGTCAAGGCAACCTTCACAAAACATCTCTGCCTTCTCTTTCCAAAAAAGTAACCTGAAAACAGAAAAGGAGTATGAATTGGCTCTAGGAATATGTTCTATACATGAGTGATATTTTAAAGAGAAAAGAAATGCTGTCGCCAATGATTCACTGAAAGGTTTTCAGGCTTCTTGTTTTTCTAAAGCAAAATTGAATTTCCCTGAAAGGCTGAAAATCATTAAAATGAGCCTATAAAGTAAAACTGATGAAATATTTTTAGCTTAGCTAATGAGGTACTATGTTTTCTCTAATGATCTATTTTACTTACAAAAGTGTCTTATCACAAGTACATATCATATCATCAGTTTTAGCAACTTTTCGTGAAATCAATAATGGAAAACTGTCTTACAAGCCTCTACTTTGCCCTGTTAATCTAATATTTCTAAGAGTTTTTTTTTAATCTATATGCGAAGAACTTAGCATTTTTCACCTCACTCCACAGACACAAAAAGGATGGGAACAGTCAATGTTAGAGGCAATGTAGGAAGACAGGCAATAATGCACTATTGGTAGAGTTGAGAGGTAATCTAAACATTCTGGATTTCAATTTGGAATTGTTCAAGAAAAGTTATTGATGTGTCCATATTTTTTGACTCAGATATTCCTCTATTGAGTATATACGCCCAAGGAAGTAAAAGACATGAGAAAAAGTTCAATGCATACTAAAATTCAGAGAAGCACCATCTGTAGCAGCAAAGAATTGCAACCAAAGTCAATCCCCACTGATTAGATAATGGTTGAAAAAATGAATATAGTGGGAACTTATTCTGAAATAAATGATAAATATGAACAATTCAATTAGTGCTCAAAAGATTTGAATGAATGGATACAGAGCAAAATAAGTACTATCAAGATAGATAGATGGATAGAAAATTGGTAGATAGATCGTGTGTGTGCAACGTGAATGAAAAAATGTCACTGTCAGAAGGAAGTTAAAGTCTGGGTAATGATTGCGAAGATAAAAACATGAGAAAAGAGATAACAAAACAACTCCTCCCTCACAGAAGAGATATAGGGAACTAATAGAATCGAATATTACATATATTCTTAGACAAGATTTTTGTATGTAATTTTTCCACTTTATTTTTGTGACAAAGGAGGATATAATTATGGAGGCATAAGACATGCTTGTGATATAAACGCAAAAGTTCTCAATAAAATATATTTTAAGACAATTCGTTTTATGTTAATTTGGATTTTGAAAGGTCAGAAAATATAAAAATAGAGTGTGGATGCATCTACAATCTGTACCATCTAGGAAACATCTCAATTCAGAAAACAGGAACTAAGGATATTTTACCTTAAGGAATCGTTATACTCAATGCTCAGGGCAGAAATACATAGAGAGCATCCCTGAGTTCTATTCCTACTAGTACCTACAGTATCTGATGAAAAATAATCAAAGAAGTAGGAAATTTCTTGAAAATCATATGATCTGGGTGCATTCATTGATCCATTCATTCATCAAACCCACTCAATGCCTGACACTGGTATAAACACTGAGGATATAAAAGCACATGTGAAATGATCTCTCTTTTTGTATTCAAAGGGTTTAGATTCTACTGGGAGTAAACAAGTCCTCAGATAAATCGATACAAAATATATACCAAATAATTTCAGCAGGACGACACTAAATGAGGCAAACAGGAAAGAGATCCATGAAAAGATGATATATAACCTGAGCCTGAAAGAAGCTAGGGATTCTCCATGTGGCCTAGTATAATGTTAGCCTGGAGTTATTTCTTAATGAATGCCCAGTGATTGATTGAAAGTGACAAAGAATTCATAGCCACAAAGGAGAGCAGCCTGCTCAAAGGTATAAAATTAGGAGATGGAATATTGCGTATAAGGAAAAGTAAGTAAACCAGTTTGCCTCCTTTGTAGAACATGTGAGAGGGAATATTGTGAACTTTATCAAAGAATTAAAATAGATTGTAAAGGGTTTTCAGTGCTAAACAGAAGGGTTTATGTTTTACCCTAGAGTCAATTGGCCACCCCTGAAGCTTTTTGAGCAGGACAATGACATGGTCTGTTCTATGCTTTAGGCAGAAAGACAATTGGTAAATTTTGAGTGGGATCATTTACACTACAGAAATCAGCAAACTAGGATTTAATTTATTATTTTGCTGAATATTGATTAAGACCTGGGGTGGGCTGCCATCCCTTGCGAAAAAATGTTAATAATACAGATTAAAATTAAAAGTACATCATACATAGATAGATAGATAGATATATGTCTGTATGACATTCATACGTATATCCCCACTATCAAAATGTACCTTTACTAAGTCTCTTTCCTTTAGTCTCTTTCCTTCCCATTCTGTTATCCTACTAAAAAATCTGATAACTTAGCAAGCTAATTCATATTATACAGTTAATAACCACAACATAACATAACTGATATTCCTGGAAAGATTTGCATTTTGACAGAGGACAATACCAGTTACCTAATAAATGAGCTTCTATAATTTAAAATAAATGAAATTTAAATAACAGTTTAGACAGGTATAAGAGATTTTTAAAAATTTTATTTTAATGAATTATTTCCTTTAATATTTTGTTCCTCTTTTACCAAGCTGTTAATTCCCTTTGCAAAACTTCTTGCATAGCTCCAAATCATTTTCCCAATTTTATCCCTAAGTATATATATACATATATATATATATATACATATATATATGTATATATATGTATGTATATATATGTATATATATATATATGTATATATATATATATATTTTTTTTGTTCTTTTAAAATTTCTTGGGGCAGGTAGGTGGTACAGTGAATAGAGCTCTGGCCTTGGTGTCAGCAGAAACTTAGTTCAAATCCAGCTTCAGACACTTAACACTTACTAGCTGTGTGACCCTGGGCAAGTCACTTAACCCTGATAGCCTCACCAAAAAGCAAAAAAAAAAAAGCTTTTCTTTCTTTAGCTGTTCTACGAATTCCTCTTGGGACTGTGTCAAATCTGCATTTTTTGAGGCTTTGCTTGTAGCTGTTTTCAAGTCATTGTCTTCTTCTGTGCTTGTGTTCTTCAGTGTCTCTTTCGCCATTTGTAGATTTTTATTGTCAGGTTCTTTTTTTTTTTATTTGCTCATGTGACAAGCCTAATTCTTGACTTTGGACTTTATGTTGTGTTACACTGCCCACCTCTAGGGAAACAGGAATGTCTTGGCTTGAGGTTTTGTCTTTTATGCCCTGTTGCTTTCACAGCTCAATCTGGTGGCCTGTAAGTTTTCAATATTTCCAAAATGATGTGATCTAGGGAGAAGTCTGGTCACTTCCCAATTGGTCTGAAAATTCTGGACCCACTTAGTGTCTGTTGGCTTGTGTGTGGTTGAATTTACATGGACTGCTGCTAGACTCAGTCACTGTCCATCTCCTGGGAGTTTCTGCAGGTTCAGAGTAAGTGAACCACTGGTTTCTTTCTTGGTTTTGATCTCCTGCCCTGATTTATTGCACTGCAGGCTTATGTCTGGGTCTAAAGGTTAGAAGTAAATCCCCATTCTGTTCTTGCTCAACAAACAGCTATGATTTTTGGAACTTGTTCCTTGCTCCTTGCAGAGGTAGGGTCCCTATTCCTTTGCAACTTCTCCTCTCTGCCCTGAAATCATGACCCAGAACTGAGCAACGGGCAACAAAGTTGACAGATGGCACCCATTCCTGCTCTAAGTGCTAGCACAGTCCCCCCCCACCCCAATCTCTTTTTGTTCAAGTATTATGTCCCATTACTATCCTGCTAAACTGCTCCTTCATGCTGATGCTACCATTAGAACCTGCTGCCACTTTTGCCTGTTGTGGACATACAAGTGCATTCCTGGTCAGCCCCCACCCAGTGTCTCCAGACCTTTACACCTTCCTAACCTTCCCTGGGTTAGAAAAATTGCTCACTCTTAGTTTTTCATGGCTTTCCAAATCATATTCATCTGGTGCTCTTTATCAGTCATTGCAGGGAAAGATGTGAAGAAGTTAAGGCAAAACTCCCAGCTTACACTCTACCATCTTGACTCTGCCTAGAAGATATTTCTGCGTGTAGAAATTTCCCAATAGCTGTGAGCTGAAAACACATTTATTCTACATACTCTATGCATCTATATGGCCATTACCTAGGCTACATTCTTGGTATTCATGAACAACTTCTTCTTTGAAATAATCAGCATGGTAGAGGCAAGATGGTGGAGAGAAGGTAGGAAGTTGTCTGAGCACTCCTCAGTTTCCCTTAGAAACATTAAATCAATCATCTAAAAGAATTTTGGAGTGAAAATATCCACAAAAAGGTGGAGTGAGACAATTTTCCAACCCAAGATAACTTAGAAGGACTTCAGGAAAGGTCTGTCTCACTAGGGTAAAAGAGGAGAACAATCCAGCACTGGAAGTTGCCAGGCAAGCCAGCAAGAGGCTTTTAGCCACAGTGCAGATAAGCAACCAAGGCAACCATGGTTTGGGATGAGTAGGCCAGTAGAACAGCAGGCTAACTGAGAGGCCTCCAGTCCCAGCACAGCAGGCAAACTGCCAGCCTTAGAACCCAGGACACAACAGGCATGATTATGCCAAGCCATACTACCCAAGAGGCCCTGGTACAGAAAGCCAGTGACCAAGCCCTGGCTCTCAGTGCAAGAAGCTTGGGACAGTGCCCACTGTACCCCAGGAGCAGAACTCAACTTCTAAAAAAATTGAGCAAAAAACAAAAAGAGCCCTGACCATAGAAAGCTACTATGGTGACAGGACAGATCAAACCACAAATTCAGAAGAGGACAACAATGTCCAAGTGCCTACCTGAGAAACCTCAAAGGGGAATATCAATTGGTTTTAAGCCCAAAAAGTCTTCTTGGAAGAGCTCAAAATGAATTTTAGAAATCAACAGAGCTAAAGAAAAAGTGGAAAGAAATGAGAGTTATGGAACACAATTACTAAAAAGTGAACAGCTTGGAAAAGGAAGTGCAAAAATTAACTGAAGAAAACAACTCCTGGAAGAAAAAAAATACAGAATTGCCTTAATAAGTCTCTTATGATTTCTCTTTCCTGTTTACATTCCTGCATGGAAAGATGATATTTATAACTCATGAGACCTTTGTCAGTATTAGGGTAGTTGGAGGGGGAAAAATTATATGCATGTATAGATAGATAGATAGATAGATAGATAGATAGATAGATAGATAGATAGATGGCACAGGGTGAGTTGAAGATTAAGGGGTCATCTGGATAATAAAATTAAGGGATGAGAGAGGATTATGTTAGGAGAAAAAGAAAGGGAGAGGTAGAAGGGTAAATTATCTTACAAAAAAAAACAGAAAAGAAAAGGCTTTTACAGTAGAGGGGAAAAGCGGGAAGGTGAGAGGGAATGACTGAATCTTATTGTCATAGGATTTGGCTTAAGGAGGGAATAACATACACATTCAATTGGGTATGAAATCTGTCTTATCCTCCAGGAAAATAGGGGGAAAAGAGGAACAAGAGAGCAGAGGGATAATAGAGAGGAGGGCAGATTGGGAAAGGGGTAATCAGAAGCAAATACTTCTAAAGAAGGACAGGGTCAAAAGCAAGAAGAGAATAAATGGGAGGGCAGGATAGGATTAAGGGAAATAGAGTAGTTTTTCACTACATGTCAATTGTGGAGGTGTTTTGCAT
Source organism: Phascolarctos cinereus (assembly GCF_003287225.1). Classification (NCBI taxonomy): domain Eukaryota; kingdom Metazoa; phylum Chordata; class Mammalia; order Diprotodontia; family Phascolarctidae; genus Phascolarctos; species Phascolarctos cinereus. The sequence continues at coordinate 370,427,899 of NW_027555847.1, forward strand.
GGCTACACATGTATAGCCTGTACTGAGTTGCTTGACTTTTCTGGTGAAGGTGGGTGCGGAGGGAGGAGGGCAGAGGGTTTGGAGCCCAAAGGTTTTTTTTTATTTTTATTTTTATTTTTTGCAAAAAAAGAATTTATTCTAATGATGGAGGCTATGCAGAATAGTAGAACAGGCACTAGCTTTGGAGGCAGGGGATCTGAGTTTGAATTCTAGATCTTTCACTCTGAAGTTGTGAAGCCACAGGCAAATCACTTCACCCCCAGCCTCTGTTTCCTCTACAGTGAAATGCTCAAAACTCTTCACTGGCTGACAGTTGACTCAAGAATAAATTATTTGGCATTTAAGGCCCTCCACAATCTGGCTCAAGTCTACCTTTCCGGCCTGACTGTACTCACAATCTGTTCCCCAAACTCAGCATTCCACCAACGTTCTATGTTTGCACAGGCCATCCCCCATGCCTGGCCTCTACTCTTTCCTTAGCTCTGTCTCTCAGAATTCTTCTCTTCCTTAAGGGCAGGAGCCTCCATTTATTTTTTTTAAAATTTATTTATTTTAGTTTTCAATATTTACTTCCACAAGATTTTGAGTTCCAAATTTTCACCACGTCTCACCCCTCCCCCCCCAAATGGCTTGCATTCTGAATATCCCTACCCCTACTCTGTTCTCTATTCTATCTCTTCCCCCCCTTCTCTTATCCCCTTCCCCTTCAATTTTCCTGTAGGGCAGGACAGATTTCTGTACCCCATTTCCTGTATTTCTTATTTCCCAGTAGAATGTGAAAACATTTTTTTAAACATATGTTTTTAATGGGCAGCTAGATGGCGCAGTGGATAGAGCACCGGCCCTGGATTCAGGAGGACCTGAGTTCAAATCTGGCCTCAGACACATAACACATACTAGCTGTGTGACCCTGGGCAAGTCACTTAACCCCATTGCCCAGCCAAAAGAAAAAAACATATGTTTTTAAAACTTTAGGTTTCAAATCTTCTCCTTTCCTCCCTCCCCACCCACCCTCATTGAAAAGGCAAGCAACTCAATACAGGCTATACATGTGCAATTATGCAAAACACTTCCATAGTACACATGTTGTGAAAAACTAACTCTATTTCCCTTAATCCTATCCTGCCCTCCCCTTTATTCTGTTCTTTCTTTTGACCCTGTCCCTCCTCAGAAGTATTTCCTTCTGATAACCCCTTTCCCAATCTGCCCTCCTCTCTATCATCCCTCTGCTCTCTTGTCCCCTTCTCCCCCTATTTTCCTGTAGGGTAAGACAGATTTCCATACCCAATTGAATGTGTATGTTATTCCCTCCTTAAGCCAAATCCTATGAGAATAAGATTCACTCATTCCCTCTCACCTTCCCCCATTTTCCCTCACTGTAAGAAACTCTTCTTTTCTGTTTTTTTTTGAGATAATTTACCCCATTCTACTTCTCCCTTTATTCTTCTCTGAATATAATTCTCTCCCTTCCCTTAATTTTATTCTCCAGATATGACCCCTTAATCTTCACACCACCCTGTGCCCTCTATCTATCTATCTATCTATCTATCTATCTATCTATCTGTCTGTCTGTCTGTCTGTCTGTCTGTCTGTCTATCTATCTATCTATCTATCTATCTATCTATCTATCTATCTATCCATCTATCTATCTATCTATCCATCTATCTATCTATCTTCCTACCTACCTACCTACCTACCTACCTATGTACCTATACATACATATAATTGTTTCCTCCAACTACCCTAATACTGACAAAGGTCTCATGAGTTATAAATATCATCTTTCCACAGGACTCTTTCCTGTTTCCTTTAAAAATCTCTTATGATTTCCTTTCCTGTTTACCTCTTCATGTTCCACTTCAGTCTTGTATTTGAAAGTCAAATTTTCTATTCAGCTCTGGTCTTTTCATCAAGAATGCTTGAAAGTCCTCTATTTCACTGAATGACCATTTTTTCCCCTGAAGGATTATACTCAGTTTTGCTGGGTAGGTGATTCTTGGTTATAATCCTATCTCCTTTGCCCTCCTGAATATTATATTCCATGCCCTGTCCTTTAATGTAGAAGCTGCTAAATCTTGTGTTATCCTGATTGTGTTTCCACAGTACTTGAATTGTTTCTTTCTGGCAGCTTGTAATATTTTCTCCTTGACCTGGGAACTCTGGAATTTGGCTACAATATTCCTAGGAGTTTTCCTTTGGGGATCTCTTTCAGGAGGAGATCTGTGGATTCTTTCAATTTCTATTTTGCCCTCTGGTTCTATATATCAGGGCAGTTTTCCTTGATAATTTCTTGAAAGATGATGTCTAGGCTCTTTTTTTGATCATGGCTTTCAGATAGTCCAATAATTTTTAAATTCTCTCTCCTGGATCTATTTTCCAGGTCAGTTGTTTTTCCAATGAGATATTTCACATTGTTTTCTAATTTTTCATTCTTTTGGATTTGTTTTACAGTGTCTTGATTTCTCATAAAGTCACTAGCTTCCAATTGCTCTATTCTAATTTTTAAGGAAGTATTTTCTTCAGTAATCTTTTGGACTTCCTTTTCCATTTGGCCAATTTTTCTTTTTAGGGCATTTTCTCCTCATTGGCTTTTTGGACCTCTTTTGCCATTTGGGTTAGGCTATTTTTTAAGGTGTTATTTTCTTCAGTATTTTTTTGGGTCTCCTTTAGCAAGCAGTTGACTAGTTTTTAATGATTTTCTTGTATCACTGTCATTTCTCTTCCCAGTTTTTCCTCTACTTCTCTTACTTGCTTCTCAAAATCCCTTTTGAGCTCTTCCAAGGCCTGGGACTGATTCATATTTTTCTTGGAGGCTTTGGATGTAGGAGCTTTGACTTTGTTGTCTTCTTCTGGTTGTATATTTTGATCTTCTTTGTCACCAAAGTAAGATAATATAGTCTGACTCTTTTTGCTGCTTGCTCATGATCCCGCCAATTACTTGAGTTTTAAACTCTTTGTTAAGGTAAGAGTCTGCTTCCAATGTGGAGAATGTACTGTCCCAAGCTTCAGGGGTTTGTATAGCTGTTTTCAGAGATACTTGTAGGGGCCTGTAAATTTTCAGTTCTTGCAAGGTGGTATAATAAGGGTCGAGGTGTTTACTCCTTTTCTGGCCTGTGCTGTGGTCTATTAGTGACCACAATCACTCCTTTCTGTCCTGGAACTATGAGGAAGGTTTCCTGTCCACAGCCACTACATGCTCCCCCATACCCGCACTCTTCCTCACCCTTGGACTGCCGCCCAGAACTGTGACCCAGATCCAAGCACGGGCACAGCAAAAGATTCCTGCTTCAGCACTCCAGCAAGAGATCCCTGCAATCCCCTCTGATCAGCCACTGATTCCCCCTCAGTCTGTGGGCCGGAAGCTCAGGAAGCAGCTGCCCCCCAGGGCCAGCTCTTCGGGAACTGGAGCTGAACCCCTTCTCTCTCAGCACTGCAGAAACAGACTTTTTCCCACTGACCTTCTAAGTTGTTTTTGGTGTTTGTGGATTGAGGAGTCTGGAAACTGCCACAGCTGCCCAAGTTCAATCCTCTGAGGCCCACTCCGGGTTTGCTGCAGCCTGCGTGCCCACGCCGCGCTGAGCTCCGCTGTCAGCCCGGTGCGATATACCTTTCTGATCAATCATCCAGGTTTTCTTGGGCTGGAAATTTGTTTCACTCTGTTTTTTGGGGGGATTCTGCTGCTGTAAACTGTATAGGTATTTGGAGGGGTTTGGGGAAGAGCTCAAGAAAGTTGCTTCTTTCACTTCGCCATCTTGGTTCTGCCCCCCGGAAACCAAAGTTTTAAAAACACATGTTTAAAAAAGTTTTCACATGCAATTGGGAAATAATAAATACAGGAAATGGGGTACAGAAATCTATCCTGCCCTACAGGAAAATAGAAGGGGAAGGCTATAAGAGAAGGGAGGGGAGAGATAGAAGAGAAGGCAGACTAGGGGAAGGAGTATTCAGAATGCATGCCATCTTGGGGTGGGGAGAGGGATGAGATGGGAAGAAAATTTGGAATTCAAAATCTTGTGGAAGTAAATGTTGAAAACTAAAAATAAATTTGTATTTAAAAAAAGAAAAAAGAAAAAAAAAAAAAAAATAGTGATGGAGGGTGGGGCAGTGAGGATAGACTCATACGTTTATCATAGAATTTGTGACAAACTATTCGTACACATTTATCACCCATACTACTAAAAAATAACCTTTTTGAGGGCAAAAAATAATTAAAAATTGTGCCATTTGAGGCTTTTAAGGAAATGTACACGTATTTTAATTTAACGTGGTAGAAACAAAGTTGCCCTACATATGCAGAAGAGCATAATGTTTTTTTTTCTATAGATAGTTGCCATTATTCCATGAAGCAGATGAGATTTTGGACTTGCTACCTGAGGGGGACCTTGTGGGAGAAAGAACAAGCAATGTGTTTCATGTAGTTTTGTTTTGTTCTTAATTAGCTAGATGCCAGTTAAGAAATAAAACTCTCAGTAATCTAAAAGAGAAAAAAACCCAGAATTGCCCAAATGGGGGAAAAAAAAACACTGAAGAAAACAACTCTATTAAAAGTAGAGGGGGGCAGAGCCAAGATGGCATAACAAAAGCAGTGACTTCCTTGTGCTCTCCCCAAATCCCTCCAAATACCTATGAACAATAACTAAACAAATTATAGAGCAGCACAAAAAGACAGATTGAAACAAATTTCCAGCACAAGACAACCTGGATGATTGATGGGAAAGGTCTGTTGTGCCAACCTGGGAGAAGAGCTCAATTTGACATGGGCCGCACAGGCAAAGATGGGGCCCCAGCAAACCTGGACCTGGCTTCAGGCAACTGAATCACTGGCAAATGTGGCAGTTTCCATACTTCTCAAACCACAAACACTGAAGATAATTCAGAATGTCAATAAGAAAGGTCTGTCAGACCTGGGTGAGAGAGGAGAATGATCCAGTCCTAGCCCTGGTACAGCCACCGGGTTGTGGTGGTTGCTTCCAACTGAGTGGCTGATCAGATGGGGATTGCCAGGATCTCTTTGCTGGTACTGAGGCAGGATTCTTTTGCTTTGCCAATGCTTGCATCTGGGATATTCCAAAAGTCAAAGGAGCTAGGATTAAAACCAACAATCACCTACTCAGCAAAACTGAGCATAATCCTCCAGGGGAAAAAAATGGATATTCAATGAAATAGAGGACTTTCAATCATTCTTAATGAAAAGATCAGAGCTGAATAGAAATTTTGACTTTCAAATACAAGACTCAAAAGAAGCATGAAAAGGTAAATAGGAAAGAGAAATCATAAGGGACTTATTAAAGTTGAACTTGTTACATTTCTACATGGAAACATGATGTCTGTAACTCATAAGACTTTTCTCAGTATTAGGGTAGGAAGGGAAGATAGATAGATAGATAGATAGATAGATAGATAGATAGATAGATAGATAGATAGATATAGATATAGATATAGATATAGATATAGATATAGATATAGATATAGATATAGATATAGATATAGATATAGATATAGATAAAGATATAGACAGAGGGCACAGGGTTAGTTGAATATGAAGGAATAATATCTAAAAAATAATATCAAGGGGTGAATGAGGATTATACTGGGAGAAGGAGAAAGCGAAAAGTAGAACAGGGTATATTATCTCACATAAAAGAGGGACAAAAAAGCTTTTACAGTGGACAGGAAGAAGGAGGAGGTGAGAGGGAATGAGTGAATCTTATTCTCATTGGATTTCCCTTAATGAGAGAATAAAACTCAATTGGGTGTGGAAATCTATCTTACCTACAGAAAACTAGAAAGCAAGGGGATAATAGAGGAGGAATGATAGAAGGTAGGACAGATTAGGGGAGGGGTAATCAGAAGCAAACACTTTTGAGAAGGAACAGGATGAAAGGAGAGAATAGAATAAATAGGGGGGTGGGATAGATGGAGAGAAATATAGTTAGTCTTTCACAACATGACTATTATGGAATTGTTTTGCATGACTCCTCACATATAACCTGTATTGAATTCCTTGCCTTCTCAATAAGGGTGGGTAGGGAGGGAGGGAGGGAGGGATAAAATTTGGAACTCAATGTTTTAAAAATGAATGTTAAAAGCTTTTCACATGCAAATAAGAAATAAGATACACAGGCAATGGGGTATACAAATATATCCTGGCCTACAGGAAAATAGAAGGGGAAGGGGATATGAGAAAAGGAGTGATGGAAGGAGGGCAGATTGGGGGAAGGTGGTATCCAAAATGCACACCATGTTAGGGAGGAGGGGAGAAATGGGGAGAAAACTTGGAACTCAAAATCTTGTGGAAGTGAAAGTTTAAAACTAAAATTAAATTATTATTATTATTATAATAATAATAATAGTAATAATAATAATAATAATAATAATAATAATAATAATAATAATAAAGTAGAATTGGCCAAATGGAAAAAGAGGTACAAAAGCTAACTGAAGAAAATAATTCCTTAAAAATTAGGATTAGGCAAGTGGAATGTAATGACTCTATGAAACATCAAGAATCAGTCAAAGAAAAACAAAATAATGCAGAAATAGAAGAAAATGTAAAACACCTCATGGGAAAAAACAACTGTCTGGAAGATGAATCCAATAAAGATGGTCTAAAAAGTATTGATCTACCCGAAAGCCATGATTCAAAAAGGACCCTGGAAGATAGCTTTCAATAAATTATCAAGGAAAACTGCCCTGATATCCTAGAACCAGGTGGTAAAATAGTCATTGAAAGAATCCAACAATCACTTCCTGAAAGAGATCCCAGAATGAAAACTCCATGGAATATTGTAGCCAAATTCCAGAACTATCAGGTCAAAGAAACATTGAGATAGATTCCCTCCCGCTCCCCTATTTAATCATTTTCCATGGGGCTGCTTCACATTGTGGCTAAAATATATCTTCAACAAGTTCCTGTCTATACCCATTTTCACCTGCCCAAACAAAACAACTGCATTTTGGCATGTGCCTTTAAAGCAAACCCAAACCAAAGGTTTTCTTAGTTAATTATCCCTTAATTAATAACTATTGTTGAGATTTCAATTTTTAATTTTAAATGAAGCATTTAGTGGACAAAAATGTTCTAGAGATTGGTTAACATTAAATATTGCTACTGAATAGTGGGGTCCAATAGAAATAGGCTTGGACTATGAGATTTAAGTTTAGATACCAACTATCTGACCCTGTGTAAAACACTGAATGTCTCAGTGCCACAGTTTTTTCTTTTGTTGGTTTGTTTTTTAATCGATGAAATGAGAATAACAACCCTTGCCTTGCCTACCCCACAAGGTTGATATGACCATAATATGATGTGTTGTATTCAGGTCATATGGAAAGTGTTTGCTTCATTTATGAACACCACATTTTAGAAGATACATTAACAAGATATAGTGAGTTAATAAGAAGGGACCAGTACAGTGACTAGACTCAAAATCATACCACATGAAGATCAATTAGAATAATTAAAGCTAATTAACCCAGAAAACAGAAGGCTGTGTGTCTTGACCAATTGGTCTTGAAGGAAATGTTGGGGACATGACCAATGCCTTTAAATATCTGAAGAATTGTTGCCATGTGATGAGACTAAAAGAAAAGAATTTAGAATGTCTAGGTTGTGGTCATGGCCTTGTCACTGGAAGGCTAAATAATGTTAAGAAATTCAATTCAATGAACTTTTAGATAGTATATACTATGCAAAAGGCATTATGAAATACAAGTGGGAGTAAATTCCTCAGGGGATTTATAATTTAGTATGAGGATGAAATGAACAAAAATAACTCTAATGGAAGTTAGAAGATGATTAGGAGAGCTCTCAGTGGCATGCATGAGAGACTTCCAGGTCAGTTTATGACAACTGAGAAATTTAACCTCTTTCTTCCTCCTGGTGGAGGAAATAATCAAATCATTTCAGACCTAGGGTGGAGCTGGGGTAATGAAGTATTGTTTAGAAGAAGGATCTGATAATTTAATGTCCCATGGCTACGGAACTCTCTTCTGCCCTTTCAGAATCCCTTTTTCCCTTCCTCTGCTGCCAGTCCCTGTTCTTTCAACTCTATTCACCTTAGGCCAACCCCTCCTATGTCACTATTATGCTCTATACTCCTCTCCTTTACTCTTTCTGGAACTCCATTCTATCATTTGCAAACTTTAAATGAAATAATATTTCATATTAGAGAGATGGAAGGGTTGGGAACAAGCATTATTGAACACCTACTATGTGGCAAGTACTGTGCTAGGTGCTTTACAAATATAATTTCTTTTGATCTTAACTACAACCCTGGGAAGTAGGTGCTATTATTATCCCTAGTAAAAAAATGCAAATAGACGAGGTTAGTTGACTTGCCCAGGACCACCTAGCTAACAAGTGCCTGAGGTTGATTTGAACTATCTTCCTGGCACCAGGTCCAGAGGTCTGTCCAGTGGACCCCTTGAATGAATGAACTCCCTCCACCAATGCAGATTGACACCTCTTCTATGTCTTAGTACTCTTAAGGGGGCAGTTAGGTGTTTTAGCAGATAGAGCTCCAGGCCTGAAGTCAGGAAGATGTGAGTTCAAATCCAGCCTTTTCCATTAGCTCTGTGACCCTGCACAAATAACTTAACCTAATCACTGAAGGAGAAAATGGCAAACCACGTTAGTATATATAGTTGAATATCACTTATATTGTCTTCTGTGCTCAGATGTTTTTGCCACTTTGTCCTATCAAAGCCCACAACACAACAGTAGCAGGCCCTGCTCTTGTTTTCCCTTAAATATATCAGCTGAGGACTGGTTCTATTGGCGTGAAGCTAAGGTTGTATGGTGCTTCTCTTGCTTCTTTCTCTGTTGTATCTATTATTTCCTACCTTTTAGGTGGAGATTCAAGATTACTAAAATGTTTTAAACTTTGAAATGTCAGGAAATTGAGCCATCAGAAAGTCTCGGGGCAGAGTCCATGTTGGGTTTTGTGGACAGCCAACCAGCACTGAGAACAAAAGAAATGATTTTTGGGACTCATCTTAGAAGTAGTAGAGATTCAGATGTATTTATCAACAGACTCTGCTGCTTTTGGAATTGAACTTAGTGTTATGAACATTATGTAAAAATTGCCTTTTCTGGGATAAAGGGCTTGGATGTAGTCTTGTATCTTGGCAGCTAGGTGGCACCAGTGGATAGAGTATAGGGGCTGGAGTCAGGAAGCTCTGAGTTCAAATCCAGTCTCCACATTCACTAACTGTGTAACCCTGGGCAAATCATTTAACCTCTTTGTGTATGTTTCTTCTACTGTAAAAGAGCAATAATAATAGCACCTTCCTCATGAGGTTTTGGTGAATGTCAAATGAGATAATATATGTAAAGTGCTTAACACCTTGCCTGGCAAATAGTAGGTACTTAATAAATGCTTTCATATACACCCACTCATTCTCAGTAACAATAAATGTTAAGGAGATGCCCCTGTATTAGGTAATGGCTGAACACCTGTAGAATATTAATACAATGAAATAACCTTGCACTATAAATAATTATACATACCAGAAATAGCAAAACTTGAACATATTTTTTTTTATGAAATGATGTAAAGAACATGAACAGAACCAAGAGAACAATATAGTAGTCACAATAATGTAAAGGTCACTAGAAAATATAAAAATTTATATAACGGCAAATGACCAAACTTGATTCCAAAGGACTGATGTTGAAAAATGCCTCCCACTTTTTGAGATGAAAGGTGGTGCATTATAGTTGTTGAACAAAGCATATTCTTCATACATGGTAAATATGTCAGTTTATTTTACTTGACTATACTTCTCTGTTTCAATGGACGGATCTGCTGGGTATAGATATTGGCAATATTTTAAGAGGTATGATCTTAGAAGAACATGGCTTTGATTAGAAAGATATTATTGCACAAAATAATGAAGAGTTAAATGAGCAGAACCAAGAGAACATTATACACAGTGACAATATTGTTTTAAGAACAATTTTTGAGTGAATGAGTCATTTTGAATGTTATAAATATCCAAATTAACTACAAAGGACATATGAAAGAAGATTATATCTGCATCCAGAGAATGAACTGACAAATAGAAGTATGTATAAAATGGTTTTAAATAGATGACAAAGACAGAGAGAGAGAGAGAGAGAGAGAGAGAGAGAGAGAGAGAGAGAGACAGAGACAGAGAGAGAAAGACAGAGAGAGAGAGAGAGAGAGAGAGAGAGAGAGAGAGAGAGACATATTTGTACCTAACAGTAGCCATTTCTAGGGTGGGGGGGAAGGGAAGAAAAAAGAAAAAAAAAGGAAAGTTACATGACAATTTTGTTACATGTTTAAAAGAACTAGCAAGTTGTACATAATAGATTTGCAGTTTCATGTACAATCATCTATTCTTGTATTATGCTATATTAAACAAATGCTTATTTTATTTTTTTATATTCAGAATAAATAAAATTTTAAAAAGAGGTATCAATAAAATACTGAAAATAACATCACCTATACCTTATGAAATCTTAGGAGAAATTCAGATTATGTGACATGGATGAAGAAATACCATTCAGGGTAGCAGAAGAGGATAAGAAGATCAGCATACAATAAACATAAATAAGCATAAGAAGATACTTATTTCATTAGCAGTCAGCGGCATTTCAAAATGTCCGGTTTTTAAACCTGCAAAGTGATTAACTGTCTTAGATCTAATTAACATTTTCTTTTTATCTAATAATAGCATTGAAGAAGATAATTAAAGAGATTTCATTTCAGACAGGCCTTAATAATTTGCTTATCAGTGATAAATCAAAAGACCCTATGTGCTCAGGTATATATGACAGGACATATGCATACTTATGTGTGCCATCAGAGTGAGCCTGGAGAGTCCTTTGATATAGACCTCCACAATATCACACAATAAATATTATACCTTGTCAGAAGTATGTATGTAGCCACTACTTTGTGAATTTGGGTGCTCACTCCAATCTGCCCTCACTCTGTTATGACAAATCCACAATGTTATATTCATTGTCTCTCTCAAAGTCCTATAGATAGTTCTGTTAAAGTGAATTACACTTCCCCTGCTTACCACTATAGCTCTTATGCTCCCATCTGATTGATATTCTATCTGTTCTATTAATCATTTACAGAGTAAGACACCCAGTCAGTATGTGATATGTACAGAATCAACTACTCAAAATGACACTTTTAGAACATAAATATTTTCATTTACTTAACAAAATAACCAAGGAACTAGCAGCATACATATGAATAAGAATAGATAGTATCATTTGATACTATTAAACGCAATAGATAAATATCAAAATATTTCTCCAAATACATGTAACTTGTATCACATTCTTCCATGAATTCAATAGAATCTGTAGAGGATGGGTTCACACTTACAGAAACTTGATAGGGAAACATATGAATGAGGAAAATTCACATACTTCAGGTAACTCAGAACTCTGGACTACAGATTTTGATGTTACTAGTTTTTTCAGTAATATCTGCATCACACAAAACTGCTTCTCCACTCCTGCCACCATTTGTCAGCTAGTTGTATCCTCTACTCAAAACTAGTGTTTATAAATTCTATTAATGTACTATCACCCTTAAGGGGGCATTTAGAAAGTGTTGCCTCCATGTGAGGATTGGCTCTTTTTAAATCAGAGAACTGCTAAGCTCATTAAACTGGCTTCTTTGGGCTGAAGAGAACAACGTAACAAACGATTTTCTTAACCAGATGCTGCACTGTCCAAAACTAGAACTCACAGTAACACAGTTTAGCTGATTTTTTTAGACCAGCAAAAAAATCCAGCCAGCTCACAGGATTCCAAAATAGCTAAAAAGTCCCTCTGCTTTTCCTTCTCAAGGCAAGAGGTGGTAACAGAGAGTAAAAGGCCCTCCTGTATAGTTTTACCTCTCTCCTACTCTAGATGTTGGCTGGCAATAAAAGGCAATAACTGAAGCTTTTGGACAATGAATTTAATTCTATCTACTACCAATCAGGAATCATTTAACTGAAGCCTTTTGTCAGCTGACTGCTTCTAATTTGCCACAGATCCAATCGAACAGTTTTGAAGAACTTCCACTGGGTCTTCCATTTTCTGAGGTTCCTATGTCACATTCTTAAGTTCCAATAGGCCCATTTTTCTCTATTTGGTGGCTTAAATGATCAATTCTTGAGTCTCAGACACTCACTTCAATTAAAAAGTCACAATACCCCACATTTCCCTACTCAAGTCAATAATCCTTTTAAAAAAATTCATATTAAAGTTCAACGCTCTCTCCTTCCTTCTGCTGTGGCTGCCATTGCGGCTACAGTAGTACAGCAGCCACGACCATCTGATACCCCATGGCCCTAGGCCTCAACAAGGGTCACCAAAGTTACCAAAAACATTTCAAAGCCATGACACTGGCACCACTCTGGGCTGCTTGACCAAACATACCAAGTTTGTGAGAGATACGATCCAGAAGGTGTGTGGATTTGCCCCTTATGAGAGGCGGACCACGGAATTGTTAAAAGTCTCCAGGGATAAGCGAGTCCTTCAGTTCATCAAAAAAAGGGTAGTGACTCACATCCGGGCCAACAGAAAGAGAAAGAGGAGCTCAGCAATGTCCTCACTGCCATATGGAAGGCTGCTGCCAAGAAGGACTAAGCTGGATCCTGTCAACCTTTTCCACTTACCCAATAAAGATTTGACAAATAAAAAATTAATAAAAAATTTAAAAAATACAAAATGCGTATTTCATTCTCCAAATGTTTATTGTATGGGGATATCTAAATGATTTAAGGTCTCATCTTCAAAAGTAGGTACAAGTACTTTGAAAGTAATAGGAGAACAGTGACTAAATTTCTAACATACTAGTTAGTATGAAAGCAGTCAAAGTCCAGAACTGCTAAAGCTAGGCAGTCTCTCCCTCTGTCTCCAGGAGCAATATTGGGCTATTTGCCATTCTTGAAGTCTATCTCTAGTCTAGAGACACAGATTTAGATTCATAATAAATGTCTCTTTCCTGAACTCATTTTTAAATTTTTATTAATTAATTAATTTTTAGTTTTCAACATTCACTTCTATAAGATTTTGAGTTCTAAATTTTTTCCTCTCCCTTCCCTTCCCCCTCCTCAAGATGGCAAGCAATCTGATATAGGCTATACATGTGCAATCATATTAAACATAGTTCCATGTTAGTCATGTGGTGAAAGAAGAATCAGAACAAAAGTGAAAAAAAAAACATGAGAAAAGAAAAAAAAAGGGAAAATAGTATGCTTTGGTCTTCATTCTGACTCCATAGTTCTTTCTCTGGATGTGGATAGCATTTTCCATCCTTGAACTCTTTTAAGAAGGAGAGTAGTCCTTACTTTACAGTCACTAGCTTAGTTAGCTCTTTCCCACAAAATGCTGGTTACACAAAAGACTGACATGAAGAGCAAATAGTAAACCCATTTATCCAAGAAAAACACCAAATAGAAATCAGAGAAGTTCTATAGATTAGAATATTTCAAAGAATATTGAAGAATAAATGAATTCTTGAGCTAGAAGTGGGATAAAATCAGAGCTCAAATCAGGAAAGAGGAAACATTTCATTCAGGAAGGTTGTTACTTAGCAATCTTTAGTATTGTAAGCCCTGGAGATCAAGAAACCTAATTGAGCTGAGTCTCATATATGTCAGTGACTCAGAGAATTTTAGTCAACTCTCCAAAAGTTTCTGTCTATCTGTCTGTCTGTCTCTCTCTCTGTCTCTCTCTCCCCCTTCCAGAAGCATCTATCTCCATATATGATTTTGAAGTCTCCCCCAAAACCTCTGTAACAAACTGAAATAATTCCCTCACACAAGTATGCAGTAGCACACTCAGGATGTTCTCAGTCAGGAGTAACATTTCACTTTCCTTAAATAGCACAAAGGGCAGGGATGTTGCTTTATAAAATCATTCCAGTCCTAGGTGAAAGCAGGGTTACATATATGTTAATGAAACATAAGGCTCATTACCCCAAGGGAGCTATGGATTAATCAGATTAAATTTCCTCATAAAAAAAGAGGAAACGAATTGATACAAGTTCTGATAGAACTTGATTTAACAGGATTAAAATGTACAGAAATACTTTTGGAATAAATAGTCCTCACTTTACAAAACAATGGTAAAGGCTTACAGGTACATATACACTAATATATTTGTGTAATATAACTGAAAATTGTTTGCTTTCTCAATGGAGCCTTTAAATGGCTAAGATCCAAGAGCAGAATGAAAAAGACCTCCATCTTTTTGGTGACAGTGCCATGAACTCAATCAGTATAAAGTATCCTTGAAGAGCAGAAATGCATGAATCAATGCATACGATGAAAACCATAGAATCTATTGCTACTAATAACAACAGTGTACCAGCTATTGGATCCCTAAAAAGCCTTTATCAGGTGGCTAAAATTGTTCAGCAGAAACTTTCTTTCATAAGCGACTAGACAACGAATCCCAATAATACAAATATAAGCCTTTAATTTCTGAAACTGGAGCATAATTATATGTGGAGCTATTGTCTGCTCCCTCTGAAACAATGTATTGAGTTGTAAAAATGTAATAACCATGTTTTTAATAGATGTCACTGTATCAAATACACATAATATCAGAGCTACACGGATTGAAAAGCTTTCAAATGCAGAAACCTAATGGAAGAAATTAAAATCATGTGGGAATGGGAGCATGTATCTATCATTCCAATCATCCTGTCTGTTACTATAATTATCCTAAAGGTGTTTTTCATGAATGTCTTGAAGATGTGCTTCCAATGCTTTATTGGGAAGCATTCCAATACTTTGATTCAATTACAATATGAAGTCATTTTATCTACCTATACAAAAATAATTCTTAGAACCTGAAATATAAAATAATAATATCAGGGTGTAACTTGCTTTTAAACTGTTTCTATCTGAACTCTATAAAAAAGGGGAAAAAAAGATGAGAAAAAATGATCAAAGAAACCCACAAAAAACAAACAAAGGCAACAAGAATAAGATTGGTCTTATATGCAAGCAGAATAGTTGGTTGATCACATAATGTTCTTTAAGTGTCTTCAAATAATCTACTTTCCCTAAAACAGTGGATCTCAACCTGTGGACTGTGAATCCTGAGAAGGTTTTTCAGTTGGTCTCAGATTTTATGTTCACTAAGCACTGTTATTTAGCTTTACATATACATATACATACACACACACAGAGAGACACACACACACACACATATATACACATGCACACATATATACACACATGTGTATATGTATGTATACATATGAATATATGTACATATATGCATCCATATACATATATGTAGCATGACTCCATAAAAGAAATAAAAATCAAAGCATAGAGTACCTTCTATAAACTAATGAATAATGTACCTTCCATATACATGCATTACTATTTTCTGAAAGTACCATGATTCTGTTGTGATTAATAAAATAGCCATTAATAAAAAAAATTGACATTAAATTTGTAATATTTACTATCATGGATTTTCTCAGTGCACAAATTCTTATAGCATAGCTATTTGACTATCTGAGTGATGTTTTAACATTAAAAAGGAGTCTTTGGGGCAGCTAGGTGTTACAGTGGATAGAGCACTGGCCCTGGAGTCAGGAGGACCTGAGTTCAAATCCAGCCTCAGACACGTAACATTCAGTAGTTGTGTGACTCTGGGCAAGTCACTGAGCCCCAGTTGCCTCAAAAAAAAAAAACCAACAACAATGAGTCTTCATTCTGAGAAAAGTTGTAAGATATGTGACAGCAAGGACTATTTGATTCTTTATCTTTACACAAGACCTAGTACAGAGCCTAGCAACCTAATTGGCACTTAATAAATAAATGCTATGTTGATTTTAATCCCTGTCCTATAGTATTTCTCCTATCTAGCAAACAGTGGCAAAAAATGCCTAACAGTGGTTGTCATTTAAGTGCCAGAAGCCTCATTTAAAATGCAAATACTTATCTGACCAGTTAGCACATCGAATGACTTCCAATTATTAGCACCTTAGACCTAATTAGTGAATTAGGGGACATGTTGTCAATAAAGGTGAGGGTTATAGAGAATGAGGAGAGGAAGCTCTGGAAAGCTAGGTCCAGACTCAGGGCTTAATGCTGTAATGGGAGATACCGGAAGGTCAAAGGAGGTCACTTGTCACTGGAGGCAAGGTGTAGAAGGAAGAGTAAGGAATGGAGGAGGCTGTCAGACAGAAAAGGAGGCTAAAAGGGGGAAGGAGGGACACTAAAAACAAAAACAAAAACAAAAACAAAAAAACCATTTTCTGTTTCACATTTTTGCCCTTTTGAATTGGCCTACCCTTGAAGAAATTCTAACCTACTTGTCAACCAAAACATCACAATAGCAGAGGGCAAGGCATTAATCAATACATACTCAGTGATGTCTTGACAAATTCCACGGTCAGGCTCAGTCTAAAAAACTCAGGCAGTGAGTAGGAAAGAGTTATCAATGTAAAGAGTGATTAATGGCTTTGGAAAGTTTCACTAGACACTCACCCAGTGGCTCCATGATCCTCACTTTAGCAACACTAGATGGAAAACAGATAAATTCCTTTCCATTTCACTCATTGTTGCTATTTATATCCTGATTGCTTGAAATAAATTTGTCATCTCTCCTCATTACATCCCTTCATTTCATTGTCATTTCCATCAGCTCCAGCCAAATTAAGGCATTTCTCTTTGCATCCTTTGATCTAAAGAGAAAACTGACCTTGATGACCAACATCACCA
The DNA here is from genome assembly GCF_003287225.1 of Phascolarctos cinereus. Lineage (NCBI taxonomy): Eukaryota > Metazoa > Chordata > Mammalia > Diprotodontia > Phascolarctidae > Phascolarctos > Phascolarctos cinereus. The sequence goes on from NW_027555847.1 coordinate 370,444,627, forward strand.
GCAGTCACTAAGACTCAACTCACAATGGATCATACAGGGCAACAAACAGATTTGGCATTAAAGTAATCATATTGGCCCCAATGGGGTGACATCATCAGGAATACCAACCTGAAGATATGGGTCACTCATCAAATATTTACTGTGCATCCCCTATGTTCAAGGACTGGTACTGAAAGGAGGGGATGGCAGTAGGAGAAATGACAGGTGTAGGGCCTGCCCTTCAGAAGACTAACAACAGCCCTGATTCATCCAGAGCTTCAAGGTTTACAAAATGCTTGAATTACCACAGCCCTCTGTGGTAAGAGCTGAGTATCTCACTGTTTCTATTAGACAGATGAGAAGGCTAAAGCTTCGAGAGGGACAGAGCCACACAGTTGGGAAATGGCAGAGGTTAAGTTTTAACCCACATATTCAGACTCCAAATGATAATAATAACAACTCACATTTGTATAGCGCCTTAAGGCTTACACATGGCTTTGAGTCTTACAACAAACCTATAAGAGACAGCTTGGCATAGCGGACAGAGAGCTAGCCTTAGGATCATAGAATCATAGAATTGGAGTTGGACCTGAGAGGACATTGAATCCAACTGCCTTATTTTTAAGGTCACACAGCTAGTAAATGACTAAAGCACATGAGTGCTGGTCATGCTAACTCTAAATTCAGTGCCCCATTCACTATGTCATGCTTTAATAGAATCAGGGAGACCTAGAATTGAATCTTGCCGTTGGCTTTGTGACTTGGGCAGATCAGTTAAATTCTACTGTCCTAGTCGCCTCTCTGAAACTATAAATTGGAGAGAAGGTGCTAATCTGCTTTGGCAGATGGATCGATTGTCCTCACTGGAAATTTCCTGTGAAATCACAGGTCTGGATCAAAAATAGCACTGGAAGGTAAATACTAGAAGCCTACCTGCATTTGCATTCTTGGTCCCTTATCAAAAACAAAAATAAGAACAAACATAAAATACCGACTGTTGAGGGCCAGTTCTAAAGAGTCCGATCTGGGTTTAAGATTCAGGACAGAGTTTGACTCTTACCCAGTCTTAACCCACAGGGCTCAATCATTTAGGAAGCAGGGCTCTCCAAATCTCCCCCTGCAAGGGAGGTTTTCTGAGACATTCCTTCTCACTCTTTGAACCTTAGATTTACATGGTACTCCTCTCTGCAGGTGGCACCAAGACGCCTGGGAAAACCTTGGAAAATACAACACAATCTAGGAACCCTGATAACGAGGAAATGTATGTTGTCACATCCTCAGCAGATGTTTTGGGGAGTGTCTCACAGGGAGGACTCTTTGAAGTTAGGCTAGATTTTCTCTCTATATCCTGTACCCTCAGATGAATACACTGAGTCAGTCTTTACTGCTCCACCTGGCCCACGTTTCACATTTATTTCACACCTTCCCCTGCAGTGCACTATCTGATTGCTGGCGACAACCAACAACAAACAATAGGAACAGCAAACAACAACTCTCTGAGCATAACTTGTATTTACTTTAACAGAGCTAAGATACAAGAGGGAATCCTTGAAAAAACTTTTGACATCATCAAGTTCATTTTTAGAGTCTCCACTTTGTTTCTTCTATAACTATTTCATCATTTCATGGGCCATAGCTCTTTCTTTATTATAAAAAGAGGATGGTCAAAATTAATTTGTGCAGGTTTGATGAATTGAGATCTAAAAGGAACTCTTAGGTACCCTCTAATATACTCTTTCCTGTTAACTACATAACAGTATAGAAAATGTTAAGGCCATGTTAGGCTGCCTTGAAAAGAAGAGATTCTAGGAAGAGATAATTAGACCTTTCTTGCTCAGACCACATATGGAATATGATGTACAATTATGGACCTCGTATATCAGTGAGGACAGTAGTAAACTTCAGAATGTCCTAAGGTGAACAACCAAGATGGTGAATGACTTCAACTTCTCAAAACGAGACAGTTTGTTTTAAAAGTAGAGAAGGAAGAGGACAACAAGGACACAGAATAACATGGCATATATTAAGAATATTCACTCTGGCAAGGAAAACTAGGAATCCATTGGGGAAAGCATTGGGGAAAGCATATGGCTAAACATCAGCTGAGGTGGAAACAACACTGTCAGCAGGGGTATATTGGGAAGCTAGTGAATAGAAGAAATAGATGAGTTTTGCTCCTACCTAACAGTTATTTCTCAGTCTCCTTTCCTATACCTTCTTCCAAGTAATGCCCACTATAATTAAATGTTACCCAGGGCTGTGTCCTGGGTTCCCTTCTCTTCTCCCTGTATATTTTTTTATTTGGTCATCTCATTACCTGTTATAATTTCAGTTATCATCTATGCTAATGTTTATCAGATCTGTCTATCTGGCACTAACCCCTTTTCTGACCTCCAGATTTTCAACTCCAACTTCCTATTAAAATCTCAAACTGGCTATCCTGTAGAAATCTTAAACAAGGCGCAGCTAGGTGACACAGTGGATAGAGCACCAGCCCTGAAGTCAGGAAGACCTGAGTTCAAATCCGGCCTCAGACCAAATACTTGACACCTACTAGCTGTGTGACCCTGGGCAAGTCATTTAACCCCAAATGCCTAAAAAAAATAAATAAATAAAATTAAACTAAAAAATAAGAAATCTTACACTAAATATGTCCAAAAGTGGACTCATTAGAGTTAAAAAAAAATAACGTTTTCCTGATCCCTTTAATGCCTTCCCTCTACTGATTATTTCCAATTAATAGTACACATAACTTATCTGTACATAATTGTTTTCATCTTGGTTGCCCCATTAAACTATGAGGTCCGTGAAAATAAAGATTATCCTTTACCTTTTTTTGTGTCCTTGGCACTTAGAATAATACCCAGAATGTGGTGTTCAGTTATTCTTCAGTTATGTCTGACTCTGTGTGAGCCAATTCAGGGTTTTCTTCACAAAAGTACTGGAGTGGTTTGCCATATACTTTGCCAGATCACTTTACAGATGAGGAAACTGAGGCAAACAGGATTAAATGAATTGACTACAGTCATAAAGGTAGTAAGTGTCTGAGGCTTGATTTGAACTCAGGTCTCCCAGACTTTAGGCCTGGCACTTCATCCACTGCACCACCTAGCTTCCTCCAGAACTTAGTAGGTACTTAACAAATAGTTACTGACTGACTGACAATCCTGGAAGAAGTATGGCATTGTAATGAGATGTTGTTAAAGTTATCCAGACATCTGCTAGAGTTGTATCTGTCACAAGCAGAACCACTAAGTCCATGGTTTGCATTAAAGGCATTTTTATCCTTCAAGAGATAAAGTAATAAACAAGGAACTCAACCTGTATATAAAGAAAAAGAAAGAAGAAAAAAGAAGAAAAAAAGAACAATAGCTCCTGGTTATTTTGACAACACTATCAAGAAAAGTTTTGCTAGATGGAATATTTCAGAAACTATTTGAATGACAATTTATTAAGTGCATCATCAGTGAATGCCATGCCTATATGCCTCACTCATAGTAGTGGCAAACAAGGTGTCTTAGATCTGTGTCTCTCCTCTCCCACAGTCAGTAAACTCTAGTGGCTCCCTATTGCCTTGAAGATCAAATGGAAAACTATTTGTTTGGCATTCAAAGCCCTTCATAACTTATCTCCTTCCTATACCTTACTTCTTATCACATATTCTTTGATCCAACAATATTGGCCTCTTTGCTGTTCTATAAAAAAAGACATTCTATCTCTTGACTTTGGGTATTTTTGCTGGTGGTTCAATATGCTTGGAATGGCCTCCCTCCTCTGCTCTAATTACTGACCTCCCTGGATTTTTCTAAGTCTCAACTAAAATCTCATCCTCAACAGGAAGGTTTTCCCACTCCTCTTATTCTAGTGCCCTTTCTCTGTTAATTATTTCCTATTTCCTGTACATAGTTTGTTTGCACATATTTGCTTATTGTCTCTCCTATTAGATTGTGAGCTCCTTGTTAGCAGGTTCTGTCTTTGACTCTGTATCTACTGTGCCTAGCACAGCACCTGGCATGTATTTGGGTAATTGCTCTCCTTCATTCTCAAAGAGGACAAAAATGACTTCATTATGTTGGGGTCTAAGTACAGTGTGTCTGATTGTGGCTGATCAGACCAATATGAGCTTGGAATGCTCTACCACAGGGCAGGCACATATAATCTATGTGAACATTTAGAGTGGAGATGCCTCTAAATGTACACATCTTGTGCTTCTTTTAAGCTACTGAAATTGCATTTTGCTTATATAGTGCAGAGTCTTCTTAGATGTGGGCATGCTGTTCTGGATGGTCCTAAGCCAGTGTCTCCCATGTCTCACTGGAATGTAGTAGGCATTTAATAAATATTTATTGACTGATCAATTGACTGACATCGAACAAAAGAACTGAAGTGGGACAGTGAACCATGCTATAAGTGCCTTATGCTCTGGCCTGATTAAACTCATACTTAAGAGGTATCATTCTGTTGAAAAGTTCTTAAAATTTTCATCTTGAGCCTTTCTAAGGTCCATCTCTACCATTTTAAATTCTACCAATGGCTCATTTTTAACCTTAGTGAAGTTTTGGAGCATTCTCATAGCTGGAGACTGGGTGAATGGGTTGTGTGACATTCAGGCTTAGAATTACAGTGTTGTCTTTTTTAATATTAGTTTGGGGCAGCTAGGTGGCACAGTGGAATCAGGAGGACTCATCTTCATGAGTTCAAATCTGACCTTAGACACTTACTAGCTGTGTGACCCTAGGCAAGTTATTTAACCTGATTTGCCTCAGTTAATCATCTGTAAAATGAGTTGGAGAAGGAAATGGCAAACCACTCCAGAATCTTTGACAAAAGAAACCCAAATGTGTTCACAAAGAGTTGGGTACTACTGACAATGACTGAACAATAATAAATATCAGTTCTTTTATATATTCTTGTTCTGATTAAATATTTTTTCTGAAAATGTTTCTTTAATGAGTGATGATCTATTTTTGAATGATGGTTAAATTCTAAGTGTTCTTAGCAGAAATTAATATACAGGAAATTCCAACTTTTCGTTAAAATTCATTCCTGGAAATTCTCATCGGTGCATTGTAAAAACTGCAGGGTTTGGAATCTGAGAATCTGGGTTTGCCAATTACTACATTTATGAGCTTGAGTAAATTACCTCAGTTCTCTAGGTCTCAATTGCTTCATCTGTAAAATGAAGTAGATCGACTACATCAATGTTGTCAAACTCAAATAGAAACAGGGTCCACCAAATGGTACAAAAGGATCCCTCTGGGCCACATATTAACTTAGTTCTAAAATATAAAATTATCTATGTTTTACTGGTTTTTTAAATTTTATTTTATTTTAAATATTTCCCAATTATATTTCAATGTACTTTGTGCAGCACTCTGGAGTATTCTGGGCCATATGTAGCACAAAGCCTTGCATTTCACACCTCTGGACTAGATCATTTCCAAGTTTCCATCTAGCTCTAAATCTATGATCAAGTCCTCGATGGCAGAAAAAGTGAAAGATAAGATAGATTCTAGATGCCCAATGAGATTTTATCTACCATTTTAAGCACATGTGCCAAGTTATCTTGGGGATACCAGCCAATTTTCAATAATTAATGGAGAAGGTGGTTGTAGAAATGTACTATCTGGAGGTATTAATGTACTTGGAGGACCTCAATTCTTTGGGTAAACATTGAAAGAGAATGATAAAGGACTAATGAAAGTATTTGATTGCCTGAAGATGCTAGTCTAAAACTATCAGTTCACAAGTGTTAAGACCAGGGAGCCTTTGCCAATTATGTGATGTTTGACAGGGAGTGAGAGCTGATGTATACAAGGAAGAAGCACTTGTTGACTGAACATGTCTAGAGAATCTTTAAGAACTAAAGACTTCTCTAGGCTTGGTGGCTACAAAGAGAAATTTGCCCAAGAGAGATATTATCCAAAAGTTTCGTTCAATTATTTCATATGTAATTTGCTTGAAATTACCTGAAAAAGAGTGAAGACAAGAGACATAAATGTGGCATGACACCTTCAATAGCAATCAGGTCAATTGGGACAAAAAGTGTGAAAACATTTTTAAAGACCTGTGTAAATCTTTGGAGTTTGTACCACTGTTGAATTACGCAACTTCAAAAAGGCCTTTGTGTTACATGTTGACATTAGCCTTGAAAACTTTGAAGCAGGAAAGTGATGATCACTGGAAACTGCTCATGATCAACTCATTGGTTGAATGATTCTGAAACTTCTTATTCTATACATAAATTGGAGGTGTTGACATTTTAGTGGCCTACCACTGTGAATTTTCCAAAATTATCTGTATGTACAAGGATTCTTGGAATTAATTGAAAAAAATCTTTTGATGATGATGATGATGATAATAATAATAATAATAATAACAATAATAATATAGATGTGGTGACCATGATGATGGTAATACCAATAATGAATGATAATAATGACATATATATATATATATATATACATTTGAGTTTTCATATCATTTCACATTAATATGTGAACTCATTTGATCCTTACAATAGCACTGGAAGATAGGTGCTATTATTATCCTTATTTTACAGGTGAGTATGCTGAGGCACAGAAATATTAAGTGACTTGCCCAGGGTTACATAGCTAAACAGTGTCTGAGACAAGATTTGAACTCAGTTTTTCCTGACTCCACATCCTGTGCTTTGTTAACTCTACCACCTGGTGGCCTATATTCTGAATAATACTAACTTGCATATTGTTTGAAGAATCATTAGCCTGGGTTATTGCAATAGACTGCTAATTGGTTTCCCTGCCTTGAGTCTCTCCCCACTCCAATCCATCTTCCACCTAACAATAAAGTTGATGTTCTTAAAATAGGCCTAACCTTTCACTCCCCTAATTGGTAGAATCCTGTGGCTCCCTATCTCCGTAGGACCTCTGCAAGATCAAATATAAAATCCTCTATTTCACTTTTAAAGTCCTTCATAACCTGACCCCTAACTACTTTTGCAGTCTTAAACTTTACTCCCATTCCAGGACTATATGATCTAGTGATGCTGGGTTGTTTGTTATTTCTCACACAAGATCTTCCATCTTCTGACTTTGGAAATTTTTGCAGGCTGTCCCGCATGCCTAGAATTTTCTCCCTCCTTGCTTATCTCCTGAATTCCCAGGTTTCCTTCATTTCTTAGTTGCAATCCTACCTTTTGCAATAAGTCTTTCCCAATCCCCTTTAATTCTAGTGCCTTACCTCTGTTGATTATTCCAAACTTACCATGCATGGAACTTGTTTGTACATAACTGTTTGCTACATGTTGTCTCACCCATTAGACTATGAGCTCCTTGAGAGCAAGGACTCTTTTTGCCTCTTTTTTGTATCTTCAGCACTTAGCAGAGAGCTGAGGCCAATAATAGTCTCTTACCAAATACTTGTTGACTTGACTTAACCAGCCAATTATGAGTTTATTGTACACCATTGACCAAGGCAGACTAATATGTATGAAGAAACCCTGACCCAATAAATTTTAGTGTCTGTCTGAAGATATGGTGATACTTTTAAAAAGCAGTTGGGTGGGCATAGTGAATAGTATCAGTCTTGTAGTTAGGAAGATCTGGATTTGAATCATGCCACAGTCACTTGCATATGACTGCGTGAAAAAATCACTTAATCTCTTTTTCTCTCAGTTTTCTTACCTGCAAATTTGGGATAATAATAGCATCTACTTCATATGATTCTGATATTGATCAAGTGAAGGTGTGTATACATACACAGGCATATATATATATATATATGTGTGTGTGTGTGTGTGTGTGTGTGTGTGTGTGTGTGTACATATGTTCACATATAAATATATATGTATATAATGATTTAAAGTATGATGCAACTGTTAGTTACTACTGTTGCTATTGTTATTATGGAAAGGGAAAGGAAATCCATAACACTGAAATTGTACTTCTAAAATGTGAAGGTGAATCTGAATGTCTAGAATTTGATTAGTGAGTTAATGGATGAAATCAACTGATGCAAACTTTATTGCAATGAAGCAATCTTCCTTCCTGTAGCTGTCTTTGAATGATTGGCAAGGGAAATAACTTCATTATGAAAGACTACAAGCAGTACTAAAGGTGATGAGGTCGAATGTCATCTCTGGAGGGTGCCCTATTGTTGAGGGAATGGTAAAAGTTGGTGTGATGCAATGGAGTGTTGTACCAGACTATAATGGGTTCAAGCATCAGGGAGTAGTAGGTGCTCTTCAAAGTACATTCCTCTATCACCAGAAAATTATGCTATGATGACTTTATATACTTGGACCAACAGAAACACATGCACTATTAAGAAGCAGACTCTATTAGTCCATGACAGTGGCAGATGTTGCTAAGAAATGTGATATTTGTGCTCAATATTAAAAATAAAGTGCTACCAATTTATGCTGCATCCTTAGAAAGGAGTGATTACTAGCAAGTCTTTGAAACTTATGTATGTAAACTTTTTCACCCATGTGTAAACTTTTTTCTGGAAGCAGCTAGAAAGAATGTAAGCAACGTTCTGCTGGTGACAGAGCATTTTATCTGATGTGCATAAGCATACCCAATCAGAAAATAGAAAGCTGCTGTAGTTATTAAGGGTTTGTGGGAAAAGTATTTCTCAGTATAGCATTTCTCTGACAGGATTCACTCTGACCAAGGTAGAAAATTTGAACACAAATGACTTAAGGAGGAATTCACTTTGACAGGAGTCAAGAGGTCTGGAACTTTGTCTTATGACTTTGAGGGTCTCAAGTCACCTCAGCATTTGAATCATTCATTGCTGAGCATGGCCCAGAGGTCTGAGTAGAAGCCTCTGTGTTGTCAACATTAGGTTTTTCAAGTTTGGGCATACTAACAACAATGATGGCAAAAGGCTATACCCTCTACAGTAATATTTGGAAAAGCTTTATTTTCCTATTGACCTGTGCTTTGGAGCCCAAGAAGATGGAAAAGATGTAAGTACTCACACCAGTATATCTCTCAGCCAAAGATCAGTTGAAGGAGGCCTAATATATAGTTCAAGCCTCAAGTTAAAAAAGTTCTGATACGTTTAGATATAAAGACTGATACTATAAGCAAACAAGGAGAGCAAGGAATCATTTACCTGTCAGATTTATGGAAAATGGAAGAATTTATGACCAAACAAGAGATAGAAAACATTATGAAATGCAAAACAGGTAATTTTGATTATGTTAAATTGAAAAGTTTTTGCACAGACACAGCCAATGCAACCAAGATTAGGAAGGAAGCAGAAAACTGGGAAAGAATTTTTATCACCAGTGTTTCTGATAAAGGCCTATTTCTAAAACATATAGAGAACTGAATCAAATTTATAAGAAGACAAGTCATTCCCCAATTGATAAATGGTCAAAGAATATGAACAGGCAGATCTCAGATGAAATTAAAGCCATCTATAGTCATATGAAAAAATGCTCTAAATCACTATTGATTAGAGAAATGCAAATCAAAACAACTCTGAGGTAACACATCACACCTATATGACTGGCTAACATGACAAAACAAGAAAATGATAAATGTTGGAGAAGATGGGGAAAAATTGGTACACTAATGCATTGTTGGTGGAGTTGTGAACTGATCCAATCATTATGGAAAACAATTTGGAACTATGCCCAAAGGGCTATAAAAATGTGCATACCCTTTGACCCAGCAATAGCACTTCTAGGTCTGTATCCCAAAGAGATCATATAAATGGGAAAAGAACATACATGTACAAAAACATTTATAGCAGCTCTTTTTGTGGTGGCAAAGAATTAGAAATTGAGAGGATGCCCCTCAATATAATGGATGCAATGGAATACTATTGTTCTATAAGAAATGATCAGGAGGCAGATTTCAGAAAAACCTAAAAGACTTAGATGACCTGTTGCGGAGTGAATTGAGCAGAACCAGGAGAACATTATACACAGTGACAGCCACATTACATGATGACTAACTTTGATAGACTTATCTCTTCTTGGCAATGCAAGAATCTAAGACAACTCCAAAACACTCATGGAAAATGCTCTATACATCCAGAAAAAGAACTATGGAGTCTGAATGCAGATTGATGCATATTATTTACTGTCTTCTCTCTCTCTCTCTCTCTCTCTCTCTCTCTCTCTCTCTCTCTCTCTCTCTCTCTCTCTCTCTCTCTCTCTCTCTCTCTCTCTCTCTCTCTCTCTCTCTCTCTCTCTCTCTTTCATTTGTTTCTTCTTTCTTGGAGTCTCTTCCATTGGTTTAAATTCTTCTTTACAACGTGACTAATGTGAAAATAGGTTTAAAAAATTAAAAAATATTCATCCCCCCCAAAAAAACCTCTGATAGAATACAAGCAATGATATAATTCTAGAGCTCATTGTCAAGAACTTCAGCCAAGAAAAATAGTTCTGTTAAGAAGACATGCTGTGCAGGGAACACACAATTTAGTGGATTGATTGAAAGTTATCCCTTATTAAGATGGAAAATTTAATAATGTGCAGTCAATTAGATAGCCCTGAAGAGTGGTTGGGACACTATAAAGACAATATAATTAAAATCTATCTTTTAAGTTTCATTTCTATAACATAGGATAATAAAGAGATGATTTTTCTTGAAACTGCAAATTGACTATGCACAACTTGCTATTCCTTCAAATACACAGCAAAATTACATAAATTTCTTTTTTTTCTTTTTTTTTTCTTCCCTTCTCTCCCTATCCTAGACATGGCTACCTACATTGGAGGTCCTAGTGATCAGGATGAATAGTGAAGATTTAGTTAAACAACAAAAACAGTCTAGACACCAGTTGTTGATACACTGCTAGAGTTAGGCAATGACTCATCCAGTAAGCTTTTGGATATTATTTTAGATGAGTACACTAAGTATTTGTTACTCAATGGATGGTCATCAAAATCCATGTAGTCTGCCCAGGCCTAAGAGGATCTCTATTCACAGGGAGGGGAAGCAGGAATAAATCCCAAGGGCATCTCCTTTGCTATCTAATATTTCAGTTATGGGGGGGGGGTGCTATGGACAGAGTCTGAAGGAAGAAATAGTGACCCCAGGCCACCCATAAGCTCAGGATTGCTGTGAAAGCCAGTAGACCTGGAATGGCTGAAATCCAGCCAGGGACATTTAGGAGATCAAAACAAAAATACTAACACTACTTAGCCAGTAATTATGGTCATTTACATGATTTGGGAGCAATGGAATAGGTATCTATCCCTGTAATCAGATAACACTCAGTAATAGAGTGTAAGTAGTATGTGCTTTGTATAATTTCAATGTGTTATTATATGTCATATCATAAATTATGTATTTGATATGTAATGTATTTTTATTGTGTTGTGCTTCATATATATGTTCATATACTAATACTATCTACATGGTATTGTTATATACGCATGAATTATGTTTCTCCCTGTGGCCTCAGCATTTACTTGTAGCACTTGATTCTTTATGTGGTATTGTGTATTATAAATTCATGAAACATATTTTGGCTAATATATGCAAAGCTATCATATGTTTAATTTTATGAAAATGATGCTTCATTTTCTATTCTGACTGCGTCATTTTTGTTTGGATGCCTTATATGTTTTCTCCGTGGGTATTATACAAAGAAGTTAGAATGATTGCTTATGACTTTCTCATATACTAAATTATTGTGCTTAAGATTGATATGTGTAACGTGCAAGTGCATCCCACATAATTGAAGGAATTATACATTCTTTCCTGGGGAGAAGATGCTATGGGATGTGGGTTGTGATAATCTTTAAACTAATGAATTTGCAGAGTGTAATGGCTTAAGGTTGCATTCATCTGGTGAAGATTTTTTTTTCTAGAATTTGGGGGAATACTAATGGCAATTAGGAACAAGTCAGCCTTCTTGCCCCGCTCATCTAATTAAACTTTAAAGGGACTCTTCTACCTAAGCAGTGCTACCTTCCTGTGGAGAAAGCCAATAGACTGTTTGAGTAGTAAAAGGATAGACGTGTAGATCAACGTCTTCACCTAATCTCAAGTTAGAGAGACAACTGATGCAGAGGAAGGGAAATCTACTTAGCTGACTAGCTGACTCCCTTCTCAAACCAAAGCTTTTAAGAGAAGGAGACTAAGCATAGTGTTTCTTGTGTTGGTCTGTGTAGTTCTTGAAGTTATTGAATTAATAAGTGAAAACCCTTTTGCTGAGATCTGTTAGAAATAAACTGAGAACCAAATTCTGATTGTTTGCCCTCTGGTTTCTTGGAGAGGTATAAGCAGGACCAAATGGAGTATTTTAATCTGGAACGTATATAGTAGATTGGGGTTGGATATTAGCATGCTTTAAAAATTGGTCTAAAATTTTTTTTTCTGAAGCAATGCTTTTAGTAGAGGCCACACCAGAGACATAATGAAATGAGAGGTATTAGTAGGTAGCAGCATATGAGCTGAGCAACTGAGTTGGTGGAAACACTAAATACACATACTTAGATTAACAAAAGTACTAAGAGATCCAGATCTTGACCATGGAGAAGCAGAGATAAGGAGTAATAGACAATTGATTACTCAGAGATCCTGAAAGTGAAGAATTACTGATTGGTTGATATTTACATTCATGTTGTTGGGCAGTTCACATTACATAATGATTTGATATCAGCTTAGAAAAAGGTCTCTAGTGGAGTGTCCCAAGAATATATATATGCATGCATACATACATGCACCTAAACACAAATATAACAAAATATTAGCTTATATATGTATACATACATACACACATTTTAAAGTTGGTTTGATGCCTTTTGTTTTTATGTTATAGTAATTATTTCCAGATATATAGCTCTTTTTACCACTAGATGAGTCTTTTCTTGGAAAAAAAATCAGAGTTAATTTAAGCTAAGTCAGTAGCTTGAACTGACAAAATATTCAACATTTTTCACTCATAGTTCTCCATTCTAACAAGAGTGAGGCACATTTCCACAACCTTCTATAAGGTTAAGATTGATTTTTTTTTATAATATCACGTTATTCAGCTTCAGGTCATTTATATTTTCCGTTTATATTGTTGTAGTGATTATTAATATAATTTTCCTGATTCTACTCCATTCTTCATTAGTTCATGCAAGTCTCCTGTATTTTTGAATTCCTTATATTTATTATTTCTTACGATTTCCAAGAGGAGTGGGAAATCTATACCTAATAATATCTATGAGTAAATCATTTTAATTTTTGCATTTTAAGCAGTGGTTTGAGCTTGTCTACCGGCGAGCTTTTTTCCCTTTATGTTTTCTAAATTTTGAACCAGCCCCTCTGCTCTGGAGAAAGGTTCAATGATCAATTCCAAGTTATGAATTATCAACTGTTTCTGGTAATTGAGATACAAACAACAACAGTAACAACAACAACATTCTGGGTAAGGTTTCCTGTTTTGAACTTACTGGTGACCACTGCATATGTAAGAAAATATCTTACGGTGTGCTTTTCGATGTTTTTATTAAATCCTTAATTTTTGACTTAGGATACAACCCTAAGATGAAAAGTCCTCTTTAAGTTTCTATATTCATTGCTTATAAGACTTTCTAGTATTTCAACATACATTTAGTTAAAATTCTAGCTAAAATTGTAGTCAGTAAAATGATAACATAAATTGCTAACAAAGAGGCCTGTAGTATTATGCAAAAATTATAAACAATAAAATAGATATGGAAATGTAGACAATAATTGTTCAATATATATGTGCACATATTATATAAAAAGATAAGCAATAGCAATGATTGAATGGCACAGGGAAAGAAGCAATAACATAATAAATAATACAAACTTCGGTGTTGATTACCAGCAACACAATACTAGCATGGGTGTCAAGGAATCATATGTTTGTAAACAATAACATTCATAAGAAAGATGAATTTTGAATTCTCTGGGAGTTTCACAACAAGGCAGGAGAGAATTAAATTAAAAATGTGTAGCCTGTAAAGAAATAATTCCAGCATACGAAACTTTTTTTTGAAAATGAGACTAGAAGGGGAAAAAAATTACTGGATATGAAAAAGAAAATGTTTCAACTCAAAAGATCATAAGCATAAAAGCAAACAATCCTAGAAAAGTATCCCTACATATATCACTGGTCCCCAGCCTGAAGTACTCAGATCATGAGGCACCAAGTGATATCTTACTTAAGCCTACTGGAAATTAGTATGTGACTATCATTTCTAAGAAAGAACAATATCTGAGTTGTCCAAACGATGGATGCTCTATTTCAGTCATCAGACAAATGGCCTTGTCAGTTTCTCTTTCATTCAAGTAGGAGATAGTTCTTTCAAAAACTATAGCATCCATGCTGGCTTCTAGAGGATTCTTGATGCAAGATTTTAAACTGCTTCTTCTACTTCTAAATACATATTTTGCCAATCCTGTTCAGATTAAACTTCCCTGTTCATATCTGACATTAATTTAGGGCATGAAGGGAATGATTACTCACAATATTAAAATATAAAATCTGCTGTCTATGCCTGTACCCCATGAACTAAAATGAAAAGGTGAGATGGACAAAACAGTCTTATATGAGAACACATACTTCTCACAGTCTCCTAAATCTCCTCCTGAATGACCTCTTAGATCTCCAACTCATGTTTCAGAAACAAGGAAAAATGGGGAAAAGAATGGAGAAAATCACTATCACCTTCTGACTCACCAGGCTTATGGGATTTCCAATAATTTCCAGTCTTTTCAACTCCATATTTTTTCTGCCTCCGGATCCTAGTCCCTATCATTGGTCCAGGATCAAATTATCTCCTGCTGTTCTCACACCTGTTGTTATTGTTTTTACGGCACTATAATTTCAGGGCAGCAATAGTAGTTGTGGTCTCTGTAATTATCCATTTGGTTCCTCAGGGAAACATGCCACAGCAAGGTCAATAGGTGTAATAAAGGAAGTCTTAATGAATGCCACAGCATGAAGATCATGTTTCCCCTACTACATCTCATGTTATCATATATCTTCTTCCTTTAGAATGTACTTGGGGACAAGACAGTTAGTATTTTCTTCTCTCTGTTCTTGTAATGATCCGATAAGTCTCATTTCTAGAGACCTCTCACAGAACTGGTTCCCTTTTTGTCTCTCTGTGGGAAACTTCCTAAGACCTAAGTTCTACATAGAGGTTAAAAAAAAATGAGCTACATAGAGATCTATGAAATTTCTCAGGATAATAAGCCCCTGAGGGAAAATATAGTCATATTAATCTTTAAGTCCTCCTTAGTCCCTGGGAGAGTACCTAGAACAAAGATGGTTAGATTTGGAGTCCAAAAAATCTGGGTTCAAATCCTGCCTCAGACACTTACAGGCTTTATGAAACTGGGTGACTCATTTAGCTTTAGTTCCATCATCTGCTAAATTGTGAAAATAACAATAGTATCTATCTCATGAGGATAAAATGAGATAAGAAGTAAAAACCATTTCACACTTTATTTTTAAAAATTTATTTATTTTTAGCTTTTAACATTCACTTCCACAAGATTTTGAGTTCCAAATTTTCTCCCCATCTCATCCCTCCTCCCACTCCAGGATGGCATGAATTCTGAATACGCCTTCCCCTAATCTACCCTCCCTTCTATCTCTCCCTCCTTCTCTTATCCCCTTCCCCTTCTATTTTCCAGTATGGCAGCATAGATTTCTATACCTCATTTCCTACATTTCTTATTTCTTAGTTGAAAACAATTTTTTAATACATGTTTTGAAAACTTTGGGTTCCAAATTTTCTCCCTTCCACTTTCCCCACCCACCCTCATTGAAAAGGTAAGCAACTCAATACAGGTTATCCCTGTGTAGTTATGCAAAACACTTTCATAGTAGTCATGTTATAAAAAATTAACTGTATTTCCCTTAATCCTATCCCATCTCCCATTTATTCTATTCTCTCTTTTGACCCTGCCCCTCCTCAGAAGTGTTTGATTCTGATTACCTCCTCCCCCAATCTGCCCTCCCCTCTATCATCCCCCTGCTCTCTTGTCCCCTTCCCCACCTTGTTTTCCTATAGGGTAAGATAGATTTTCATACCCAATTGAGTGTGCATGTTATTCCCTCCTTAAGCCAAATGCTATGAGAATAAGATTCACTCATTCCCTTTCACTTTCCCCCACTTCCCCTTCACTGTGAAAGCTTTTTCTTGTCTGTTTTATGTGAAATAATTTACCCCACTCTACCTCTCTTTCTCCTTCTCCCAGTACAATCCTCTGTCATCCCTTAATTTTATTCTCCAGGTATCACTCCTTCATCTTCAATTCACCCTATGCCCTCTATCTATCTATATACATACATACATATAATTTTTCCCTCTAACTACCCTAACACTTACAAAGGTCTCATGAGTTGCAAATATCATCTTTCCAGGTATGAATGCAAACAGTTCAACCTTAGTAAGTTTCTTATGATTTCTCTTTCCTGTTTACCTCTTCATGCTTCACTTGAGTCTTGTATTGGAAAATCAAATTTTCTATTCGGCTCTATTGGTCTTTTCATCAAGAATGCTTGAAAGTCCTCTATTTCACTGAATGACCATTTTTTCCCTGAAGGATTATACTCAGCTCTGCTGGGTAGGTAATTCTTGGTTGTAATCCGATCTCCTTTGCCCTCTGGGAATATTATATTCTATGCCCTTCAGTCCCTTAATGGAGAACATGCTAAATCTTGTGCTATCTTGATTGTGTTTCCACAGTACTTGAATTGATTCTTTCTGACTGCTTGCAATATTTTCTCCTTGACCTGGGTACTCTGGAATTTGACTAGGAGTTTTCCTTTGGGGATCTCTTTCAGCAGGTGATCTGTTGATTCTTTCAATTTCCATTTTGCCTTCTGGTTCTAAAATATCAGGGTAATTTTCCTTGATAATTTCTTGAAAGATGATGTCTAGGCTCTTTTTTTGATCATGGCTTTCAGATTGTTCAATAATTTTTAAATTCTCTTTCCTGGATCTTTTTTCCTGGTCAATTGTTTTTCCAATGAGATATTTCACATTATTTTCTATTTTTTTCATTCTTTTGGATTTGTTTTACAGTGTCTTGATTTCTTATAAAGTCACTAGTTTCCAATTGCTCCATTTTAATTTTTAATGAAGTATTTTTTTCAGTGAGCTTTTGGACTTCCTTTTCCATTTGGCCAATTTTGCTTTTTAGGGCATTTTTCTCCTCATTGGCTTTTTGGACCTCTTTTGCCATTTGAGTTAGGCTATTTTTTAAGGTGTTATTTTCTTCAGGATTTTTTGGGTCTCCTTTAGCAAGCTGTTGACTTGTTTTTTCATGATTTTCTTGCATCACTCTCATTTCTCTTCCCAGTTTTTCCTCTATTTCTGTTACTTCTTTTTCAAAATCCTTTTTGAGATCTTCCATGGCCTGGGACTGATTCATATTTTTCTTGGAGGCTTTGGATGTAGGAGCTTTGACTTTGTTGTCTTCTTCTGGTTGCATGTTTGGATCTTCTCTGTTACCAAAGAAAGATTCTATCATCTGACTTTTTTTTTACACCTTTGTTTGTTCATGATTCCAGCCAATTACTTGAATTATAAACTCTGTTAAGGTAGGGGTCTGCTTCCAGTGTGGAGAATTTACTGTCTTAAGCTTTGGGGGGTTTTGTGCAGCTGTTTTCATAGATACTTCTAGGAACCTGTAAATTTTCAGTTTTTCCTACGTGGTATGATAAGGGGTAAGGTGTTCACTCTTTTCCTGGCCTGTGCTCTGGTCTATGAGTGACCACAAACAATCTTTTCAGCCTTGAAACTGTGAAGAAGATTTCTTCTCCACTACCACTACAAGATCCACCATACAAGCCCCAGGACCACCACCTAGAACCGTGACCCAGATCCAAGCACAGGCAAACTAGAGAATCCTGCACCAGCAGAGAGATCCCTACAATCCCCCTCTGATCAGCCACTCAATTCCCCCTCAGTCAGTAGGCTGGAGGCTCTGGAAGCACCCATCACCCCAGGGACACACTTGATTGCTGGGGCTGGCAGGGAGTTTCTCTCTCACCCACAGTCACAGACTTTTCCTATTGACCTTCTAAGTTGTCTTTGGCACTCGTGGGTTGAGAAGTCTGGAAACTTTCACAGCAGTCTGTAATTCAGTCCTCTGAAGCCTGCTCCAGGTTTGCTGAGGCCTGTTTTGCCTGACCTTCTCTCCCCTCCCAGCATGATTGACCTTTCCTATCAACCATTCAGGCTGTCTTGGGCTGGAAATTTGTTTCACTCTGACTTTTTTGTGGGTTCTGCTGTGTTAGAATTTGTTTAGAGCCATTTTAATAGGTATTTGGAGGGGTTTGGGGGAGAGCTCAAGCAAGTCTCTGCCCTTACTCTGCCATCTTAGCTCTGCCCTCAATATTCACTTTAACGGGCTTTATAAACATTAGCTGGTAGTAGTAGCAGTAGTAGCAGCAACAGCAGTAGCAGTAGCAATAATGAAAAATGTTTGGCAGACTGGAAACTTCTTTTTACACAGCTCACAACTGAAACCCCAACCACTTCCACAATACCTACATGTGCATAGGAGGAGTATGAGCAGTATAACATTAATCACAAGTGGAAAGAATAAAGGAAAAAGAAAGGATGCTTCTAGGACAAAAGAAATCACTCAGACATTTCAGACATCCTGGCAACAACAAATAAACTAATCTCTAATCTTTTTTTATTCCAGTGAAGTAAGGAAAGAACACCAGTAACCATGTCTGCTAGTGCTCCAGTGCATGAAATAGCTTCATTTCTCTGAGCTTCCCAATAATAGACTGAGGACAGTCTTTGAGGCCTGAGAGTTCTTCCTCCTGGAATTCTACTGTAAGCCCAGAGGAGCCACATGTGGTTTGGCCAAAGCATCAACAACACATGTCCTCTTTCATGCTTGGCTAAGCTTCTGAATGGCACTGAGACGCCAGCACTAGAGTCCTGGACAATACCTTCCCATATGGCAGGAAGGCCATGCAAATGGGACACCTCTGGAGCAAGTCAAGAGCTGTGGACATACTCTCTTTGGGTGTTTATCATCTTAACTTTAGTTTCCCACAAATTCATGTCAGCAGGAGGCTGTGGGAAGTGAGACAAAGTCAGCATCTGTCTCCAGCCTGGATAATGGGTCTGCATGATGCCTCATCACCAGTAAGCCAGTGGTAAGGGAAAGTGACACCACTGTGGGAAGATTAATTCAGCAAGAGATGGATTCTTAGACTTTGGCAGACTATCAATTAGTCCCTTCCCTTTGAAAGTTCACCTACCACAATGCATTGCATGGTGGATTAATAATCTAAAGGCCCCCTCGAAGTCATGTTTGCACTCATTTCATTTTCTTCAAGATGAACAAAACCTCACAGTTCCTTTTTTCTTATAAAGTTTTGTGACCCTAGAAATATAAGTTGTCTCTTTTTCTAGACAGACTAGGAGCTCTACACTAGCAAGTGGGAAAGGAATGTTTTTGAAAGAGATTTAATTTTAACAAAGAAGAGAATAAGCTGAAACCTGACATCCCACGGGCCTCAGAAGAGACAATGGAGGAAATGATCCTTCACTACTGTGCAGGCAATATTTATATCTCAGCTGAATTTTCTTTATACTTTTCCTTTGCAGTTTTTAATCACCAACATAAAGGTCAGATAAGCAGTGTAAAAGTTAGAAATTAGGAAGGCAGAGTGAGCAGGCAAACAGAGCTGAAAGAAGGACCAGACACCATCGATAGACATTTTCATGCTCATGGGTGTGTTCTTTAACCTCTTTCTTTCTTAATTTCTCCATCCATTAAAGTAGGGATTATACTTGTTAGAAATAATGTGCCTAATTCATTAATTCAGTGAATATTATGAGATTGTGATTATAAGCAGAGCTGGTCTCCCTGCCTTCTTCTTCTTTTGCCTGCTGATATGAATTTCTGGAAAAATTTAAAATAAAATAATTAAACAGAGGAATAAAAGGTCTCCAATTCATCCTGCAGATTGCTTCCTGACCAATCTATCTCAAATACTATTTTCCCCATTTCATTCCATTACTCAATAACTTATGAAAAAGGCTGCAAGACAATTGCCACCAAATGACTCTACTCTTCATTAGTTAGGAATTATCTGTTATTATTACTGTGTGTGTGTAAAATGCATTTTAAAAATATTGGAAATTTTGACTTGACTCCCCTGAGAGAAAGGCACCTTCAGGATCCATGCCATTCTTGGGAAATAGGTAAAGTTGAGTTGGTAACTGGAAAGAGGAGGAAACAAGGTCCTTACAGAATAGCCTAAATCCATGGAAAGATCTTTGCCTAATGAAATGCCTTTGGTGAGACATTGAATGAAGGTTCAGAAAGCCAGACTGGGCTGAGTAGCATGACATGATAGAAAATTGAGAAACCAAGCTGGAGTCTCACCTCTCCAACTTACTAGTTATGTCACTTGGGACAAGCTCCCTAACATTTCTAAAACCTTAGATTCCTTTAAAGAGTAGACAAACTACTTTGAGGGTTGTAGTGAGGCTCATAAGTGAATGAATACAAATGTCAGGTATTACTTGATGAATAAATGGGCTGTCTTTTAAAATGAAGATGGTCATGCATCAAAAAAGTGAAAGAATCTGTTTTTATAAAAATATCATTTTCTAATTGAAAAGTAATAGTCTTTTCATTTGTTGTATTTTGATTTTTTTACCAGATGCGAAGCAGCCTTGAGACTAAGGCACAAGTCAAATGGTCTTGTCTCTCATTCTCAACTTCTCTTTTGATCCTGCAAACACCTGCACAATTTTATGTTGGGAGTTACACTAAAAAGCATATGTATTAACCACAACTCTAAGGGGCAATACTAACTTAATAGAAAAAGCTTATCTTTCATTTATCTGACTTCACATATTGTGAGATTGTATACCACCCAATAATGGTAGCTTGAAATTTAACAATGGAAAAAAAAAAGATGTTCTCTTCTCCTGTGAGAGTTATCGACTGGTTTTACTCCTTATGGTAAGGAGTATGGTAGCTATTTCCCTCAAATAGTCTGGCGCTGATGCATCATAACTAGCCTTTTAAGCTCATATTCTCTCATATTCTTTATACCATGGACAGAGAATGCCACATGAAATATTAATTGTCTTTCTCCTGCTTTGCATACTTGAATCACCTAGGGATTGTGCCACAACAAAAAAAGAAGAGACCAAGGGCTAAAAAGCGAATTCTGATTACTGCTTAGAACAGAAAATGCCAATGATCAGAGTATCTGCTGTATTTTAATGTGTGAAACAGTGCCACATCCAGGTATTATAAAAGCTGGAATATCTACCATGAGGTTTCTCAGCCTAATTATGATTGGGCACTTAGGAAAATGTAGAGGGAGGGACATTACTTATTAAAGAGAATGCTGATTATAGGTCCGAAAAAGCTCATAAGCCATTCTCAGTCAACCCCTTCCTTTTAAACTTGAAGAAAGTGAGACCCAGAGAGTTTGAGAGACTTAAGATCACAAAGACAGTAAAGATTAGAGACAGTATTTGAACAAAAGTCAATATGATTGTTCTATTGTAGCAGATTTTCAGCTTCTGGTATATGAGAAAAAGGAGTTGCAGTAAGCAAAAATCTTTATTTTTTGGTGGTGGTGAGCTGTTGGATTTCTAGCTATCATGAAATAAACCTACCACACCACAGCCTCCTGTGCCTTTAAGATCTCTTTTAATGCTGTCATGTACATATAGGAAAGATGTAGATTAGAACAGCTATTTAACAGTAAAGTGCCCTGTGTGCTTGCTTTGTTTGTTTTTATGAGTATCTATAAAGACAAAAAGGGATCATAAGACATGTCTTGATGGGATTGTGATATGGTAGGTAAGAGGTTGAGGAGGAGAGAAAACAGAATGGTCCTTTTGGTGTACTGGTGTAGTAGAAAGAACAGTGGACCAGTATTTTCAGGAATCCTAATCTTGGCTTTCGCACTAACCAGATATGTGATCTTAAGAAAATCAATTAACTAACTTCTTCTAGCTTCAGTTTGATCATCTGTAAAATTATAGGTCTAGTTAATTAAATAATCTGATTATTCAGATAGGGGAGCAAATAGAGGACACAAAATGGTCAGTTCTGTCAATTGGTAGGTCTGCATGTGTATTATATTAAACAAGGTATGGTGTGAATGAAATAAAAAAGAATTGGATTATACTGGATGACTTTTAAGGTCCAAAGTTCTGGCTATCCTCACCATTCTGTCTCTCCACCTATCTGCCTCTTCAGGCTTTGGGATTGCATAGAAAAGATTGCTCTCCATCTTCCTCACTACATTGGCTCAGATTTCTCTGACCATAATCTATGTACTAAAGAATTTAAAAGAGTCATTCACATAAAATATTCTATTAACTTATCACAAATATAGTTAGTGAATTTTTGCCCCTACTTGGAACTTACATATCATTTCTCGTTAAGATTCTTATCTACCTCTCCACTCTGAATGACCCCCAAGGAAATACACTCACAATGTATTTGAATACATAATTGCTGAATAAAATAAAGATAATAAAGCATAGATTAAAGTTAGAGTCAAACCCACCACACCCTCTTTTAGCCTCAATACCCAAATAAGGTGAAAAAACATCTCCATCAGTCAGTCAATCAATCAATCTTAGGCTTCAGATCAAGCAGGAAGAGTTCTTTGGGAACTAGTGAAAGGTTGACAAGAATAGTGTTTGGATATGCCAAGGGATAATGGACGTACTCCAGAGGTCACATAAAAATGTTCAAGGGAATTAAGAAGGGATTTATTTTAAACTTTTGAGTATAGCATTTTCTATAAATCTTCTTAGAAGGAATTTCTGGGGAAGGGAGAGATGAAAAATCTTGTCTTTGACTTTGGTACTCTCCTACCCTGTTGTTCTAGGGAAGATATGTAACCTTGGGAGGATCTAGAGTATAATGGGCTTCCTTCCTATCTTCCTAACATGTAACTATCAAAAGATTAGTCCAAGACCAAGTAGTAGGTCTATATAGCAATATGAAATAAAATGAAATTGACTGATAAATAGCTTTTTTTAAAACCAAATAAATGGTCCTACATTCGGAGCTGGAAGAGATCTTAAAGACTACATATGAGGAAACTGAGACCTAGGGAGATTAAGTTACTTGTCAGAGTTCACACATGTAGTGACAGGCAGAATTTAAATCCATATTATGGTCATTTCATACTAAAATCAGTATTCTATCCACCAAGTTATTAATATTTTGCATACAGCAATACAATAAATCAGTTATTAAAAACACACAACTTTGATTTATATCAATATAAGGATTAAAATACCAATGAAATAACTCATTTTGAAAAGCATTGTATAATAAATTGTTCATTTTTCTGTAATACTTCATTGTTTACAAGGTGCTCTTCTTATAGCAAACCTGTGAGCTTGACTGTGTATGCATTATTATCCCTATTTTACAAAGGAGAAAAATGAAGTTCAGAAAAATGAAGTGCTTTGCTCCAAATCACAGAGTTATAACTAGAGCAGAGCAATAGAGCTTTTAGAGGAGGGAGCTTCCTCTCCTAGCCATCTCATGGCTACCAGCTACCATCCAGGCTATCAGCATTTGGAATCTTCATCCAGTCATGCCACTAAAAGGATGATTCTCTTTACATCTCAGGTTGACAGAGACAGTGACTTTCTCACCTCCCCCTTGGTGGCAATAGAAGACTAGGTTGCTAATGGCTGCACTGAAGGGACACAACCAAGATTCTTAGAGAGAGGAGCTGTCCCTTATCTTCTATGACTGTGCCCTCCTGTCTGTGTCTTCGACTAGTGTCCCCCCTGACACAATGAAAGTGAAGACTGAGTCAGAAGTGGAAACCTCAGGTCATCCAACATTCCACACCAGCTATTCAATGGCTTCTCCACCAGTAGTCTATTCTATTTCACTAGATTCTCATCTAGTTTACTCCGTCTTGGCCGTGGTACCTAAATTTTGGTTAAGGAGTTGCACAATGCAATGACTTGTGTTAGACAGCAGTCAAACTCAGCTGTCTTTTCATTAGAACTGGGATACTTCCTGTAGCCATCTACCTCCATGAGGTATCCCATGACTCTAGGGCTAATGGACTTGCTCTCTGGTATATTTGTACTATGAGTCTGCATCTGAATGTAACCCACACAGGACACCAAAGAGAGAGGTAAATGCAAGTTAGAAAGGGCTTTGCACTCCTGGAGAATTATAACTGAAAGCCAAATGTTGTCTGTCATTCTCAACAACTGATAGGGCACAAGAGGAGTTGGTCAGATTAGCAAGTGATTGTGCAAAGTAGTTACACTCATATCAAAATGAGGCAAAAGACCTTAAGGCATTAAAAAGTCTCCACACTCATTAGAAAAGTAGGCACATGGGGGCGCGGAGCCAAGATGGCGGAGTGAAAGCAGTGACTTGCTTGAGCTCTCCCCCAAACCCCTCCAAATACTCATAAAAAATGGCTCTAAACAAATTCTGAAGCAGCAGAACCCACAAAAAGACAGAGTGAAACAAATTTCCAGCCCAAGACAACCTGGATGATTGATCAGAAAGGTGTATCACGCTGGGCTTGGAGTGCAGCGCAGCACAGCATGGGCACACAGGCTGCAGCAAACCTGGAGCAGGCCTCAGAGGACTGAATCGCGGGCAGTTGTGGAGATTTCCAGACTCCTCAATCCATGAATGCCAAAGACAACTTAGAAGGTCAGTAGGAAAAGTCTGTTTCTGTCGGTGGTCAGAGAGGAAGGTGAGGTTTCAGCTCCATTCCCCAAGAGTGTGGCCCTGGGGGGGGGCAGCTGCTTCCCAAGCTTCCGGCCCCACAGACTGAGGGGGAATCCAGTGGCTGATCAGAGGGGGACTGCAGGGATCTCTTTGCCAGTGCTGAGGCAGGAATCTCTTGCCTTGCCCGTGTTTGGATCTGGGCCACAGTTCTGGGTGGCGGTGCTGGGGTGAGGAGGAGCACTGGCATGGTGGAGCTTGGAGTGGCTGTGGAGAGGAACCCCTCCTCACAGTTATGGGACAGAAAGGAATACTTGTGGTCACAGGCCAGGAAAGGAGTAAACACCTTGCCCCTTATCATACCACCTTGCAAGAACTGAAAATTTACAAGTATCTCTGAAAACAGCTGTACAAACCCCTGAAGCTTGGGACAGTACACTCTCCACATTGGAAGCAGACTCTTACCTTAAAAAAGAGTTTAAAACTCAAGTAATTGTCTGGGATCATGAGCAAGCAGCCCAAAAAGAGTCAGACTATATTATCTTACTTTGGTGAAAAAGAAGATCAAAATATACAACCAGAAGACAACAAATCAAAGCTCCTACATCCAAAGCCTCCAAGAAAAATATGAATCAGTCCCAGGCCTTGGAAGAGCTCAAAAGGGATTTTGAGAAGCAAGTAAGAAAAGTAGAGGAAAAACTGGAAGAGAAATGAGAGTGATGCAAGAAAATCATGAAAAACAAATCAACAGCTTGCTAAAGGAGACCCAAAAAAATACTGAAGAAAATAACAGCTTAAAAAACAGCCTAACCCAAATGGCAAAAAGACATCCAAAAAGCCAATGAGGAGAAAAATGCCCTAAAAAAAAAATTGGCCAAATGGAAAAGGAAAGTCCAAAAGATTACTGAAGAAAAATACTTCCTTAAAATTAGAATAATAGAGCAATTGGAAGCTAGTGACTTTATGAGAAATCAAGACACTGTAAAACAAATCCAAAAGAATGAAAAATTAGAAAACAATGTGAAATATCTCATTGGAAAAACAACTGACCTGGAAAATAGATCCAGGAGAGAGAATTTAAAAATTATTGGACTATCTGAAAGCCATGATCAAAAAAAGAGCCTAGACATCATCTTTCAAGAAATTATCAAGGAAAACTGCCCTGATATTAGAACCAGAGGGCAAAATAGAAATTGAAAGAATCCACAGATCTCCTCCTGAAAGAGATCCCCAAAGGAAAACTCCTAGGAATATTGTAGCCAAATTCCAGAGTTCCCAGGTCAAGGAGAAAATATTACAAGCTGCCAGAAGGAAACAATTCAAGTACTGTGGAAACACAATCAGGATAACACAAGATTTAGCAGCTTCTACATTAAAGGACCAGGGCATGGAATATAATATTCCAGAGGGCAAAGGAGATAGGATTACAACCAAGAATCACCTACCCAGCAAAACTGAGTATAATCCTTCAGGGGAAAAAATGGTCATTCAGTGAAATAGAGGACTTTCAAGCATTCTGATGAAAAGACCAGAGCTGAACAGAAAATTTGACTTTCAAATACAGGACAAGTGGAACATGAAGAGGTAAACAGGAAAGAGAAATCATAAGAGACTTATTAAGATTGAACTGTTTACATTCCTGCATGGAAAGATGATATTTTACTCATGAGACTTTGTCAGTATTAGGGTAGTTGAAGGAAAAAAATTGTATGTATGTATGATATATATATATATATATATAGATAGATAGATAGATAGATAGATAGATAGATAGATAGATAGAGAGGCACAGGGTGAGTTGAAGATTAAGGGGTCATATCTGGAGAATAAAATTAAGGGATGAGAGAGATGATACTCGAGAGAAGAAAGGGAGAGGTAGAATGGGGTAAATTATCTCACAAAAAAAAACAGAAAAGAAAAGTCTCTCACAGTGGAGGGGAAACAGGGGAAGGTGAGAGGAATGAGGAATCTTATTCTCATAGGATTTGGCTTAAGGAGGGAATAACATACACATTCAATTGGGTATGGAAATCTGTCTTACCCTACAGGAAAATAGGGGAGAAGGGACAAGAGAGCAGGGGGTGATAGAGAGGAGGCAGATTGGGAAAGGGGTAATCAGAAGTAAATACTTCTGAGGAGGGACAGGGTCAAAAGAAAGAATAGAATAAATGGGAGGCAGGATAGGATTAAGGGAAATAGAGTTAGTTTTTCACAACATGTCTACTAAGGAAGTGTTTTGCATAACTGCACATGTACAAACTATATTGAGTTGCTTGCCTTTTCAATGAGGGTGGGTGGGGAGGGAGGAAGGGAGAAAAATTGGAACTCAAAGCTTTAAAAACACATGTTTTTTTAAAAAAAAAGTTTTCACATGCAACTTGGAAATAAGAAATATAGGAAATGGGGGTACAGAAGTCTATCCTGCTGTACAGAAAAATAGAAGGGAAGGGATAAGAGAAGGGGGGGAGAGATAGAAGAGAAGGCAGACAGGGGAAGGGTATTCAGAATGCATGCCATCTTGGGGTGGGGGAGGGGTGAGAAATTTGGAACTCAAAAACTTGTGGAAGTGAATATTGAAAACTAAAAATAAATAAATTTATGTTAAAAAAAAAGTAGTCACCTGGCTAGGGGGTCATAGCAATGCATTCACAATGGTGACTAGGGATTTCCAATGAAAGCTCTGTCACTGAAGGGCCACCTTGAATTTCATCAAGTCACATAACCTCAATTAACTGCAGTGATTTTCTCAAGGAGACAAAGCCAAACACTTGTGTGTGCTGGGTTTGGCAACTAAAATAAAAACCTTTTTTCCTTCGTGACTTTCTTCCAGCAAAGGACCGCATCATCATCATAAGGACATCATCATAGTCCTTGCATCCGTTCTGGGAGTGTGAGCTCCTTGAGACCAGAGACTGAACAATTTAAGAAAAAAAAAGTGAGTAACAACTTTTTTCGCTTAATACTAGAGCACAGTGCTTAACGGTGCTTAATGTCTCATGTTTTGTTGAACCTGTTCTGTCAAATCAATCCATTTGGCTTTCTTTTCCACTTGTCTGGTAGCCACCCCTTTTTCCTTTTCCTGGATATGTATTATCTTATTGCCCCCAGCCTCATCTCAACAATATCCACTCTCCTTAAACAATATTTCCAACCCCTTTTCAGTCCATAGCAGACTTATGAATTTATTAGGTCACCATCCTGTCTGACCCTAGTCCAAACTGCTATTAGGTCAATTTGCTGTGTTTGTAGCCATAGGAAGTTAAACAATTCACAGAGTAAAGAGCAGCGACAGAAAGGTTGTTTATAGAGTTGGAACAAGTTACAGAGCTAACATGAACACATGGACAGTTTCAAGCATAAGTTCCTAAAAGTGATCTTCAAGCCCACTTTATCACTTATCTGAGAGAGGCAGCATCATGTACTAGGTAGAGAGCTGGCTTTGGAGTAAGGAAAACTTGGGTCAGAGACAGTTAATAAATGTGTCAAATACCTACCATGTGCCAGGCACTGTGCTAATTGCTTTACAATTATTGTCTCATTTGAATCTGAGAACCCTGGGAGGTAGGTGCTATTATTATCCATATTTTACAGATGAAAGAACTGATGCAAACAGAGGTTAAGTAATTTGCCGAGGGTCACACATCTAGTAGTATCTCAGGCCAAATCTGTATTCCGTTCTCCCTTCCTCTAGGCCTGGTGCTCTGTCCATTACACCACATATCTACCTTCTAGAGATGATGAAGTCTAGGAAATAGCCATATGGCAAATGACAATGAGGATTCCTATGGTGCCATCCTTAAATAGAGGAGGATCTGGGAGGCATTCCCAGATGTCTGCCTTTTACCCTCTCCAACCAGAGGGAGGAAAGGGACCCAAGGTCAGGAAAGCAAAGGAGGCATAGGTTTCTGAATTAATTCCATCTTATGGAATGATGAGTTTCTGGAGATAATGAAGCTCAGTTCAGCTCCAATCTTTGACATATGCTGGCTGTGTGAATCTGGGTGGGTCACTTGACCTCACTGTGCCCTGAGCAAGTCTCTAAGACTATAAGTTGTAGACAGGTGCTAATCTGATCTGCTAAAGAAAATTCGCCAGTAAAATTATAGATCCAAAACAAAAA
Organism: Phascolarctos cinereus; assembly: GCF_003287225.1. Taxonomy (NCBI): domain Eukaryota; kingdom Metazoa; phylum Chordata; class Mammalia; order Diprotodontia; family Phascolarctidae; genus Phascolarctos; species Phascolarctos cinereus. Next base: position 370,473,376 of record NW_027555847.1, read on the forward strand.
AATCTAACTGAACATAAGCCTGGGCGGGTAGAAAAACTTCAAATTCTATCTTGGCAAAGACTATGCTGACTTTGTAAACACCAGCATAGCTAAGCACAGAAAGTCTTGTCACCAGCAGGGAGGTCACTAGCTATTGAATTCTTTGACATTCTCCACCCTGTGAAACAAAAACATAAAATGGCCCCCAGTCCTGTTTCTGTAGTGGAGTGGTGGAAGCAGTGGCAGAAGGTGCTAAGAATCACATAGTTTTGGACCATAACTAATTTCACTCCTTGTCATGTAAATATGAAATTATTATCTGATAACAAATAGCTTACAAACTACTAGAGGAACTGAATCATCCTTCTTTATGAGTGAAGCCAGAAGACATAAACTGTTTATTTAGTACCTACTACATTAGAAAAGATGTTCAGCTAGGTGGTGCAGTGGATAGAGTGCTAGGCCTGGAGTCATCTTCCTGAGTTCAAATCTGGCCTCAGACACTTATTAGATTGTGACCTTTGGGCAAGTCATGCAACCCTATTTACCTCAGTTCCTTATTTGTAAAATGAGTTGGAGAAGAAAATGGCAAACCATTCCAGTGTCTTTGACAAGAAAACCCCAATTGAGGTCATGAAAAGTCAGACACAACTGAAACAACTGAACAACAACAAAAAATTAGAAAAAAAATAACATTATTAGATCTATGTCCTGGCAACACAGAGGTAAAAAAAATTTCATCTTCTCTCTAGGGGCCTTATTGTTCAGCTGGGGAGAGAGAATGTAGACATAAAAATGATATGTAAAAATAAGCCAGAATGTGTTAGATGTCCAGTGATTGGTAGATGGTTGTTTCAGGGGTTCGAAGACGGCAAAGATCCCTGAGAACAAGCACATTTAGGGAAGGCTTCCCAGAAAAGGTGTCATTAGATCCACTCAGTTCAGTACTTTTTCCATGGCTGTTCATTAATAATCAGTAAACTATTGTATTTTGTTTGTATTGACACTTCTGTTTTTGAATGTATAATTTCCTTATTTAACTGTACTTACAAAAAACTCATAGCAACCTGGAAACTATATTGGATTTCAAGTCACGTAACTAAAGTCATGTAGGTATTTCTCTCATGCCTATGGAAAAATGAGTGAATTACTTCACCTTTCTGGGCTTAGTTCCCTATTTTATAAAAGACTAGTTTGGAATACATGTTCTCTAAAGTCTCTCCCAGGTATGGATCTTTGCCTATTAAAATGATATTTAAACACAGACACACCTCACCAATAGGACAAAAAGGATAGTGGTTGGAACCAGACTTCTGATTTTGATGGAATAGAGAATTTTGTACCTCTTCTGAAACTTATAGTCTTAAGTTTCCTAGAACACTGAAAGGTTTAGTGACTTGCCCAGGGTCCCACAGACAATATTCATCAGAAGCAGGTTTTGCTGATTCTAAGGCTGTGTTTCTATGCATTAAGTACCCCTGTTTCTCTAGTACAACAGAGCAAGCATCAATATAGGCTTATCACTCTGTCATACCAAACACGAAATAAAGTGCAAATAAAGAAAATAAGCCTTAAATGAATAAACAAACCATTGCATTTAGAATAGCAACACTTTCCTTTTTTTTTTAATTTTAGAACATTTTTATTTAAAGATTTGATTTCCCAATTCTATCCTTCTCTTCTTCTTTTCTCCCCTCCCTGAGATGGTAAGCAATCAGATGTAGGTTATATGTGTGCAATTATGTAAAACATTTCAATATCAGTCATTTCGTACAAGAAAATTAGAATAAAAGAAAAAAATGAAAGTGAAAAAAAGCATGGTTCAGTCTGTACTCAAATAATATCAGTTCTTTCTCTGGAAGCCAATAGTGTGCTTTATTAATAGTCCTTTGAGTTTGTCTTGGATCATTGTATTGCTGAGAACAGAACTGCAACACTTTTGCTCGTTTCTCTTCAGATACTTCCTCTATAGCCTCCTCAAAGCACTCAGCAAACACTGTGTACTAGATGACCTTCCACCCTGGGGCTTCACACACCTGGTTAGTGATTGATTCTCCCAGGACTTTCTTTCAGTAAAGCCCCAGTCTTACTTCACTTTTCTGTATTGACTTCCTTTATTGTCTTCTAGACAATCACTTCACTATGCCATCCATACCCTTTTCTTCTCACTTTCCACGTGCCCTCTAGTTCTGGAACCATGAACCATGACCATTTTAACTCTGCCATTATCCCTGCATGAGGCATGTCAGTTCATTCTTATATGACACCATTCATCTTTGTAATGTTCCATACCAAAGTGCCTCTCCCTGGCTACCACTTTCCTATGTATGCTATTTTCTCCTTTGAAATGTAAGCTTCCAGGAAGCAAGGACTGTCTTTAGTTTCGTATTTGTATTCTTAGCACTTAGGACATTGCTTGACATGTAGTAAGTATTTAAGTAAAAATCTGACCTTAAACTCTACCAGCTATATGATTATAGCAAGTTACTTAATTCCTGCTTGCCTCAGTTTCCTGAACTGTAAAATGAGATTAATAATACACTTACGAGGCAGGGTTGTTGTGAGAATCAAATTAATTTTTTTTAAGTTGTACTGTGTTTTTCTTTATTTTCTTAAGATATTTCCAAATTACATTTTAAAACATTAGTTAAAAAAATTACAGTTCCAAATTCTCTTCCTCTCTCCAGCCCTTCCCATATGTACAAAGAAGGCAAGGAATATGAGATAAATTTTTAAGTGCTTAGCACAGTGCTTGGAATACAGTAAGAGCTATATAAATGTTTATTCCTTTTCTTAATAAGTACTTTTCATTCAGTTGGTCATTCAACATAAAAACTATCTGATAATACATACCCTTTCCTGACCTAGATTGCTCTTCCCACTCCTCCACACTTGTTTTGATCCTGATTGTTATGTGGAGGGTCTTCCAGGCACGATCTGCTTTATAAATTCTTCCCTGGTGGCCCAGCCAGCATGCATCTCTCCTCATTACAATTTTTCTTTAATAGAACTTTTCATACATTTTGGTACTTGATTATATTATCTGGATTTGCTTTCTTATCCCTCGGGGTATGCAAAACATTCTACTTATTTTTGTCTGCTGCATAAAGATAGAATACTTCTTAAACTTATTTTGACTATCCCCTAGCACTTTGCAGTTGTGGTTACATCATCCTAATGATATGTTAGTTTTCATTTATATATAATTTTAGTATGTACAAAGCTCCACCCTCTAAAACACACTGTAGAAGGTAGTAGTTCAGGTAGTATTACTTCCATTTTAAAGATGAGGTAACTGAAGCCCAGGGAGGTGAAGTGGCTTGTTCACAGTCATATGGATAATAAATGACAAAAGATAGAATTTAGACAGTTTTCTGACTCTTTACATTATTCCTTCAATAGTCCTCAAAACTAATTGCTGAAATACATTTGTAGATCACTGATGGATATTACCTAGAGTATAGAATATAAATTTCTTGCTTGGTATTTAAAGTGCTAGACAATGTGATTCCTCATTCTGTATCACCTCTCTGTCAGGAAGTGGGTAGCATGCTTCATCATCCTCAGTCCTCTGGAATTATGGTGGGTCATTGAATTGATCTGAGTTTTTAAGTCTTTCAAAGTAATACATGAATTTTAAGATGAAAAGACATTCGGTCAAGGAAGATCAAGAAGGTAAATGAGCCAGGATTTGAATCGTGGTAAACATTCTCTGTACCCATATAAAAATGGCTGCTGTCTCCTATGCCCCTAGAGAGTGAATATTAAATTTTCCCTCAACTTTTCCAGATGTGGGGGGATGAGGAGATAGACTAACTATCAGTTCAGATTCTTGGTACATGTGATGAAACTTGGGTCTGAAACTATCTGTCTCTTCACCTCTAGTCTCAACAAAGTAGGCCTAGTAAGTAGCCACTCATAGCTCTCAATTATCACTCCAGAATCTTCATGAATCATCATGAGGCCAAGGTTTTGACTTAAAGTCACTTCCAGTCCTTTCTGTTGCTCTCCATCCCTGCTGCTGTCCAATTGCTCCTCTACATGGCTACTGTCTCCTTCCCAGCGTACACCTGCCTGGTGTAATCCCTTGTGCAAGCACAAGTAACGCCAACAGCTTCCTGCCAAGAGTTTTCTTTCAAGAACAGTAGCTCTATGTCAGAACTATAGACAAACTGAAGCAATGCTGGAGAGTATATTTAAACCCAGAGGCAATCTCTGCCAATTTTATATCATCAATCTATTTCTCTTCACCCAGACTGATCCCCATACTGATTCACCTTGCCTTCTTAGAATTCTATTCTTCCTGCAAAGCTCTTCTCAGGTGCCCCTTCCTACATGGAGAATTCTCTGATCCCATCTCCAGATATTGGTGCTCTTTACTTCATCAAATTATCTGATATTTGCTTACCTATATACATATATCAAACATACCACTTCCCCCCTGTAGAATTCAAGCTCTTTAAAAGCAAGAGATGTTTCACTTTCTTTTGCTTTTTACACTAGGATATAAAACCATGCCTAGCATATAGTAGGAACATCATAATTGTTTGTTGAACAAAATAGTATACGATTGAATTGATACTGACCAAGCAGATGGACTCATTAATATGTGCATATGGATGCATACCATACATGTATATATGTATATATACACATATATGTTTTTTTGTGTGTGTGTGTGTGTGTGTATATATATATATATATATATATATATATATACCTATACATACATACATATATATATATATATATATATATATACACATATATATATATATATATATATATATATATAATATATATACACCTATACATATGTGTGTTTTATATACATGGAGAGAAAGACAGAGAGCACCAACCTGTTCTTCATTTATGTCTGTATTTTAAGTGACCTTCAAGTCCTAAAGTATAAGAGGTGAGGGACCATATCTACATACTTCTACTTGAACAGTTTGCTGTATAAAATTAGTCACCTAAGCCGCACTGGTTAGTGGTGCTAATTACTAATCTCGATATAATTTACCAAATTATCTTACTTGAGTTTTATCACAACCTTGTGATATAAGTGCTATGATTATGTACTTTAAAGATGGGAAAACTGACGCTCAGAAAAAATTAATTACTTGCCCCTAGTAACTTAGTTATTAAGAGTGAGGAGGGATTAAAATTAAGTCATTCGATTGTAAGCTCACTGTTCTATGAATGACACCATGCTTCATCTCAATAATGATGGATATATTCTCAAATGTGAATGAATTGAGAATTATCCTTACTAATGAGTTGGTATAGAGCAACAGATCTCTCTAGTTATATCTTCAAAGACTGCATAACTTAATTTTTACTGGACATTGTTCAATAGTGTCTTGCCTTTGTTGTGGGCTACACAAAAGAGAAGACTGTAAATAATACAGCCTATAGATTGAAGAAGTTAGCTTTGACTTGCTTAATTTCCATTGGGGGTTGGGGGAGAAGCTGAATGTTATTGTTTTCAGGGCCAAAGTCTGATGGAAGGAAATGTGCCTTGTAACAGAAGGAAAATCTTATCCATGATACCACAATTTTCCTCTCACCCCCAAGAGTAGGTTTTAAAAAATATAACAGAAAGAATAAATCACTTCTAGTCATGTTACAAAGTATAACTACTGTAAATTACTGGAAATCTTTCAAAATGAGGTTCTAAAATTGAACGTTAAATTGTGCAATAACTGGGCTTATTGCTGTGCTAATTCTTAGCTAATGACACCAAGAAACTGCCGCCACACAACTGGGGCACATACTTAATAGAGCAGTGGGTTGTTCCTGTCTCCCAAAGGGTTAAAAATCCAACTAACAGGAATAAGTGTATACTGTGGGTGTAAGCAGATATGAAGAGAAATTGAACTTCTCTGTTCTTGTACTTTTAGTTCCTTCATGCTCCATATGCTCGGCTCCAGGAATTGTTAGCCTAATTTTGATGGCTAAAAACATTTCTCTTGGCTTCCTCCATGCCTGTTCTTCTATTGGAAAAAAAAAAAGCTTTTTTTCCCCTGTCTTTTCTTTGTCTCCTTATGAATATTTATGGTTGATCCTTAAGCCCATAGATTACTGTCTCAGATTTTTTTCAAAACTTAAATATTTAGATTGCATTTAAGATGGTTGTTGTAACTTCATGAGTTGCACTATTTCCATCCAAAATCTCAATATTTTAAGACTTATCCTCAGCAGGCAGTCAGATCCACTTGCTTTTTCTGTGAAGACTTTAAATGGCTTGTACTTTGAACATTTTAGGAACTCTATAATAAATATTTGTTGAATTGAATTGAATTCAGTTGAGTTGGATTGGATACCAGAATCATAAAATCACGTAATCATAGAATATTAGAGTGGGAAAATATCTTGGAGCATATCTAATTCTATTTCCTCATTTACAAATAGTGGAACTGAAACCCAAAGAGGGATATGTGAACTCAGTTGGGGCCTTAGTTTACTGCAGTGTTAATTAAGAGTAGGGATGAAAGTTATGATTATAGTGACAATGATACTGAAATGACTTACAATCTTTATAACCCTTCTACAGATCACAGGGAATTTATATACTTCCTAGGGGCCTGCTGACTCCCCTGTGTCACTTCCTGAACTTTGCTTGCTAGGATAATTCAGCCCAGTTGTTACTCCTGTAAATTAGTGACTCCTTTTAATTTTCATAAGATTATTGATTCAGAGCTGGGGAACTTCAGGTGCTGTTTAGAGCACCACCTTCATTCCAGATGAGGAAACTGAGACCAGAGAGGTTAAATGATTGGCCAAAGTTGAACATATTGTAGAAAAATGATGAGTATTCACATCCAGGCCTAAATCCAGCATAAGTAAGGGTGTCTTCCTAAGACATCAAATGTATACTTTTATGCCTACCTTTCAAAAGTTTCATAATGCAATCCTGCATATCCAATGTAATTCCCTACCACTCCCTAGAATTAATCCTTTGCTCCAGTGCCACACAATTTGTATGTGTCAGAGAAATGACTTGAAATCAAGTCTTCTTGGATTTGAGGTAATCTCTCTATTTACTAATCTTCTATACCCCATTGATGACAGTTGGTTAACACTTGGTGATGTACTGAGAGAATATCCAGCAGCACAGAGAAGCTAGCAGTGACAAATTATGCAGAGGTTGAGAAAGATGTGGATCAAGAAGAGCACATCTGAATTAACTATTAAGAGATCATTTACATGTTTGGAGAGAATAATTTCAGGTAAGTGATAAGATTAGAAGTTGGATTGTGAAAGTTTAGTAAATCAATGGGAAGAGAGGAAGTTGAGGCAATGAGTGTAGACAGATTTTTAACCTAGGATTTCACTTGTGAAAGGGGGAAATAAATTAGATGATAGATTGAGAGGATGACAAGGTCTAGTAAGCTTATTTTTTTCCTCAGATTTGTGTATGTATGTACCCAATAGGTAAGGAACCAATAGATAGGGAAAGATTGAAAATTAAAGAGTTAGGATAGTTGAGGAGGAAATATTATGAGAAAAACAGAATGAGAAAGGAAAAAAAGGAAGAATGTAGAACAGTTATCCTTATTGAGAAGGGCTACCTCTTGATCAGACCGGAATAAATGAGGAACACATGGAGAATAATGCCAAAAGATGTCCGGATGTAAAGGCAGAAAAGAAAGCTCTTGGTAAATGGACCCTTTTCTCAGTAAAGTATGAGGCTGAGAGGATGGAGGAGTTTTGAGAGGCTTGGGAAAGAATTGAAGATATGGGACTGCCCCAATGAGAATTAAAATAGAGAATCAATTAGGATGGAGTAAAAAGATTGCTTTGCTCCAGATATAATGTCCTACAGCATTACCTTACAATACTTCCCAGCATGTATCCTGTAGTCCAGCAAAGCTAAATTTCCTATTCACCCCTCCCACTTCTTACTATCACAAATAACTGAAATTTGCAGGTAACCGAAACCCCAAACCTCTATTGTCTCCCTCAATAAATCTGTGTTTATTTTAGAGAAGCTATGTGGTACAGCGGAGACAGTGCTGGCCTTGGAATCATGAAGACCTAAGTTTGAATCCTGGCCCAGACAATTATTACTTTAATTCAGTTTCCTCATATGCCAAATGGAGATAATAATAGCAGCTACCTCATAGGGTTTTTGTGAGTATCAAATTAGATTATGTATGCAAACTGCTTTGTAAGCCACAAAGTAGTCTGTAAATGCTAGCTATTACTATTTTTATTATATTTTGTGCATGTGTATATGTATGTAAACATGTACATATGTGTTTCTGTTTATGTATTTGTTGTCTCAATAGAATACAAAATCCTTGAGGGCAGGGATTGTTTAATTTTGTATTCTCAGTGCCTAATACACGAAGGTTCAATAAATGCTTGTTGATTGATCCAATAAGTTAACTTGAATCAGTAGTTGCATACACTTCTTCAAATTTTTGACCAGAGGGCTTACCAAAGTACAAAATAGGCTGATTTCCATCCCTCACCTCACTTGCTAAACATAATCTACTTTCTGTCTTCTTAAGGGTATATTGACAAGTTGTGGCCTGACCAAAAGGAAAGGAAGGGTCTAGAAGTAAAGCATTTTTATAATCTACAAAGCTTCTGGGGAATTCTGGAACCACCAGGAAAGCCAATTTTGCTATCTACAATTTCAATTAGCTGGAACTGGGATTATGTGACAACATGCATTTATGCTAAAGCCATTAGGTAATAATAATAAATCCAATAGGTCATATTTGTATAGCAGTATAAAGCTTTGCTAAACATTTTACATGCATTAGTTCACTCGAATAGCATGAAATCTCTATAAAGTAGGTAGTTTATTATTATGCCATTTTTATGAATACACAGAATGGTCAAGTCACAAAGCTGTTAAGTTGAAGAACTGAGAATGAAGTCCCATGGTTCGTCACTAAACCTTGTGTTGTTCTCATTGTACTTAGGATGGTACTTGTAGGGTTAGCTTCATGATTAGCACAAACGGGTGATCACTGAACAGTGTAATTTGTTCTTCATTGCCATCCGCCAGTTCAATATCTTTCCCCCATTCATCTTTCTCAATGCTGGACACTGTAGTGGAAAAAAAGCACAGGATCTGAGATCAGAAAGTCAAAGTTGGAGTTTGATTGTGGTGCTTTACTAGCTTTTAACCTTCACCAAATAATTTGAGCTCTTTCCTACTCATTTAATCAGTTGGAATGTGTGTATAATAACTGCACCATCATCATGGGAGGGTGTCTAATGATGTAGTGTACATAAAGTACTTTGCAAATATAAAATCTAATGTGATGTCAGTTTTCAGTATTTTGCTGTTGCCCTTTGCGGGGGGGGGAAGTACTGATATTTCTAGAGTGACCTTTTTTCAGGTCATGGATCCCTTTGGCAGTCTGGAAAAGCTGAAAGACCCCTTCTTCTCAGAATAACATTTCTCAATTAATAAAATAAAATAAATAGGATTACAGAGGGAATCAAATATATTTGTGTCTATGGTGTATATATATATATATATATATATGTATATGTATATGTACATGCATATGTATATGTATGTGCACACAGAGATCGCAGGTTAAGAATCTTGTTCTAGATAGTGGGTTCTGCATAATAAGGGGTACTTTAAGAATACCAAGCATTAAGGAAGGTAGGATGAGGTGGCAGAATTAATAATATCCTGGGCCTGGAGTCAGGAAGACCTAACTTCAAATCCAGCCTTAGACACTTACTACTTGTGGGAATCTGGATGAGTCACATAACATCTGTTTGCCTCAGTTTCCACATTTTTTCTGTTTTTTGTTTTTGTTTTCATAAATGAACTTATTTTTAGTTTTCAACATTTACTTTCACAAGATTTTGAGTTCCAAATTTTCACCCCATCTTCCCCTACGGCACCCCAAGATGGCATGTATTCTGAATACCCCTTCCCCTAGTCTGCCCTCCCTTCTGTCTCTCCCCTGCCTTTTCTTATCCCCTTCCCCTTCTATTTTCCCGTACGGCAGCATAGATTTCTATACCTCATTTCCCATAATTCTTATTTCTTAGTTGAAAACAATTTTTTAATATGTGTTTTTAAAACTTTGGGTTCCAAATTTTCTCCCTTCCTCCTTTCCCACCCACCCTCATTGAAAAGGTAAGCACCTCAATATAGGTTATACATGTGCAGTTATGCAAAACATTTCCATAGTAGACATGTTGTGAAAAACTAACTCTATTTCCCTTAATCCTATCCTGCTCCCCGCATTTATTCTATTTTTTTTCTTTTGACCCTGTCCCTCCTCAGAAGTATTTGCTTTTGATTACCCCCTTTCCCAATCTGCCTTCCTTTCTGTCATCCCCTGCTCTCTTGTCCCCTCCCCCCCCATTTTCCTGGAGGGTAAGACAGATTTCCATACCCAATTGAGTGTGTATATTATTCCCTCCTTAAGCCAAATTCTATGAGAATAAGATTCATTCATTCCCTCTCACATTCCCCCATTTCTCCTCCACTGTAAGAGCCTTTTCTTTTCTGTTTTTGTGAGATAATCTACCTTTTCTCCTTCTCTTTGTATAATCCTCTCTCACCACTTAATTTTATTCTCCAGATATGACCCCTTCATCTTCAACTCACCCTGTGCCTGCTATCTATCTATCTATCTATCTATCTATCTATCTATCTATCTATACCTACATATAATTTTTCGCTCCAAATACCCTAATACTGACAAAGGTCTCATGAGTTATAGATATGATTTTTCCATGCAGGAATGTAAACATTTCAACCTTAATAAGTCTCTTGTGATTTCTCTTTCCTGTTTTACCTCTTCATGTCCACTTGAGTCTTATATTTGAAAGTCAAATTTTCTATTCAGCTCTGGTCTTTTCATCAAGAATGCTTGAAAGTCCTCTATTTCACTGAATGACCATTTTTTCCCCTGAAGGATTATACTCAGTTTTGCTGGGTAGGTGATTCTTGGTTGTAATCCTATCTCCTTTGCCCTCCAGATATTATATTCCATGCCTCCAGCCCTTAATGTAGAAGCTGCTAAATCTTGTGTTATCCTGATTTGTGTTTCCAATACTTGAATTGTTTCTTTCTGGCTGCTTATAATATTTTCTCCTTGACCTGGGACCTCTGGAATTTGGCTACAATATTCCTAGGAGTTTTCCTTTGGGGATCTCTTTCAGGAGGTGATCTGTGGATTCTTTCAATTTCTATTTTGCCCTCTGGTTCTAAAATATCAGGGCAGTTTTCCTTGATAATTTCTTGAAAGATGATGTCTAGGCTCTTTTTTTGATCATGGCTTTCAGATAGTCCAATAATTTTTAAATTATTTCTCCTGGATCTATTTTCAAGATCACTTGTTTTTCCCATGAGATATTTCACATTGTTTTCTAATTTTTCATCCTTTTGGATTTGTTTTACAGTGTCTTGATTTCTCATAAAGTCACTAGCTTCCAATTGCTCTATTCTCATTTTGAAGGAAGTATTTTCTTCAGTAAGCTTTTGGACTTCCTTTTCCATTTGGCCAATTTTGCTTTTTGGGCATTCTTCTTCTCATTGGCTTTTTGGATCTCTTTTGCCATTTGGGTTAGGCTATTTTTTTAAGGTGTTATTTTCTTCAGTATTTTTTTGCCTCTCTTTTAGCAAGCTGTTGACTTGTTTTTCATGATTTTCTTGCATCACTCTCATTTCTCTTCCCAGTTTTTCCTCTACTTCTTACTTGCTTCTTAAAATCTGTTTTGAGATCTTCCAATACCTGGGACTGATTCATATTTTTCTTGGAGGCTTTGGATGTAGGAGCTTTGACTTTGTTGTCTTCTTCTGGTTATATGTTTTTATCTTCTTTGTCACCAAAGGTAGATAATATAGTCTGACTCTTTTTTGTGAAGTTTGCTTATGATCCCAGCCAATTACTTGTGTTACAAACTCTTTTTTTAGGTAGGTGTCTGCTTCCAGTGTGGAGAATATACTGTCCCAAGCTTCGGTGGTTTTATGCAGCTGTTTTCAGACATACTTTTAGGGACCTTTAAATTTTCAGTTCTTCCAGGGTGGTATGATAAGGGGTGAGGTGTTTACTCCTTTCCTGGCCTGTGCTCTGGTTTATGAGTAACCACAAGCATCTTTTCTATCTTGGAACTGTGAGGAGGATTTTCTCTGCACCGCCACTACAAACTCCAACACACCAGAGCTCCTCCTTGTCCCAGGACCACTACCCAGAACTGTGACCCAGATCCAAGCAAGGGCAAAGCAACAGAATCCTGCATCAGCAGAGAGATCCCTGCAATCCCCCTCTGATCAGCCACCCAATTCCCCCTCAGCCTGTGGGCCAGAAGTTCAGGAAGCAGCAGCCACCCCGGAGCCACACTGGGGACTTGAGGTTGGGATTTAGCTTCTCTCTCTCACCACAGAAACAGACTTTTCCCACTGACCTTCTAAGTTGTCTTCAGGGTTCATGGGTTGAGAAGTCTGGAAACCATCACAGCTGCCTGTGATTCAGTCCTCTGAGGCCTGCTCCAGGTTTGGGAGGCTTGCCTTGCCTGCACACCCATGCTGAACTGCACTCCTCTACCAGCCTTGTATAATATACTTTCTGATCCAGTTTGTCTTGGGCTGGAAATTTGTTTCATTATGTCTTTTTGTGGGTTCTGCTGCTTTAGAATTTGTGTAGAGCCATTTTTATAGGTATTTGGAGGGGTTTGGGGGAGCACTTAAGCAAGTCACTTCTTTCCCTCCACCGTCTTGACTCCGCCCCCAGTTTCCACATTTTTAAAATGAGGATAATAATAGCACCTACCTACCAGGGTTGTTCTAAGAATAAATAAGATAATAATAGTAAAGAACTTAAGACAGTGCCTGGAACATAGTAAGCAGTATATAAGTACCACTTAGTAGTAGTAGTAGTAGTAGTAGTAGTAGTAGTAGTAGTAGTAGTAGTAGTAGCAGCAGCAAGGGAAGTTTAGAAGATACTGGAGGCAAGTACTGACTGCTTTAAAATGCTGTTGGCTACTCATCAATATTTTGTATTTGTTCCAAGTTATTATTACAGAGAACACATTTCATTATTCTATTCTACACTCTAGAAGAAATCAGTGCAAAGCCTTGATGCAGCATGTCAGGAGTGACTTATGTTGTTGATTGTGTTATTTCCAATGTATAGTGTGCAACAGTGTTATGCAGTCAGCTTCCATCTTTGCCAAGGGAGCGTAAACAAGTGCAAAGCACAGCAGACTGGGAGAATGAAGGCCTGTGTCCAATTCCTGACTTTGCCACCAACTTGTATATTCCTCCCTAGAGGATGTGCTTCATACTCTCTACCTTTCCTTGGTAGCTTTTCAAACCCTGATGACTCTCCTTCTGTTGAATGTTTTCTTTGGGCTCACTGGTTATAGCACATAACTGTTTCTTGATGTAATCAAACATTTATCTTTTGCATTTTACCCATCTCTGTTCCTAGGCTTTATTGCAAGCACTTCACACCAGGCTAATGTCATCAAACTGACATGCATTTATTATCTTCAAGTTTTATTTTTTCCCTTCCATTCTTCTTTATTCCTATACTATTTTTTGTGCCCTTGGACCACTCTAACTGGGTCATAAATCTCATAGCATCTACTTTGCAAACTTTTGTTCTGCCTGCTGTTATCATTCTCTACTCTGTAAAAGAAATAATCTTTGGAACTTTTGCTGTGGTAAATAACTAAATCAATGTAGCTACTTTTATGTTCATTTTTATCCTTTTTACTTCGTAATCTATTCTGTGGCTGAAAATGTCTCTAAAAATAATGTTTACAGGTTGATTTCCATTTAGGGTCCATCCATAGACCCTCAGAGACTCTGCAGAAAATTCTTTATCAAAGAATCGCACAATTTCAAATTGAGAAGGGACCATGAAGGCCACCTAATGGAACCTGTACCTGAGTAGGATTCATTCTGTAAAATGCATAACAGCTAGGCACCTGGCTTCTGCTTTGAAAAGAATCTACCATCTCCTGAGGCAGCACCTTCCACTGTTGGACAGCTCCCTAATTGTAAGGAAAGTGAAATTTTAAATGAATCAAGATCTCCTATGTCCACTTCTTTGCCACTTCCACTTTTTACTCATAATTCTGCCCTATAGGGCTGGGAACGATGGATCTAATTTCTCTTTAATATGACAGTCCCTCAAGAACTGAATGATAGATATATAATCTTTTATTTTCCTTTGTTCTAAGATAATATTCTCACTTTCTTACACTGGTTCTTATATAGCATGTGTTCTAGAACTTTACCATCTTGATTGTCCTTCTCTGGATATGCTTTTAATCATCATTGTCCTTTATAAAACATGGAACCTGGAATTGAGCAAAATATTATGAAAGTGGCCTTACCAAAACAAAGCACAACAGGAGTGTTACCTTCCTTATTACGTATGTTGCTCATTTGTTTAATTGGCTCCAACTCTACATGACCCCATGGACCATTTTAGTCTCCACTTTCTTTAAAAATCTGTCCAAGCTCATGTTCTTTGTCTCCATGATGCTATTTATCTATCTCATTCTCTGCCATCACTTTCTCCTTTTGCTTTCAATCTTTCCGAACATCAAGGTTTTTTTTTATTTCTCAAAAAGTCCTGTCTTCTTATTGTGTAGCCAAAGTATTTAAGCTTTACTTTGCTCTTTTCCTTCCAATAAGTACTCTGAATCATTTCTTTAAGTAGTGAATGATTTGCTCTCTTTGCTGTCCAAGGGACTCTCAGAGGTTTTCTTCAGAACTACAATTCAAAAGTACTGTTTCTGCAATATTGAGCTTTCCTTATAGTCCAATTCTCACAGTCATACATTACTGCTTGGAAAACCATAGCTTTGACTATACAAACCTTTGTCAGAAACCATTAAGGATACAATGCTTCCATTAATACATCTTAAAACTATGTTAACTCTTTTTTTCTGATATTATGCTCGCAGTCCACTAAAACCCCCATAACTTTTTCACACAAATTATCTATGCACAATTTTTTTATACTGTGTTTGTGCAGTTGTCTTTTTGAACTCAAGTTTAATACTTCAAATTTATGCCAGGTAAATTTCATTTTATTAGATTTGGCCCACTGTTCTAGCTTATAGAGGTCATTTTGGATCTTGATTCTAAGATCAATGTGTTAGCTACCCCTCTTAGCTTTATGGTATCCAAAATTTCACATAATATGCATGTCATCAATGTTTACATCCAAACCAGTAATAAAAAAAAGTTAATCCCAAAGAATTAAAGACATATACCTAAATTACTTTATTAAAAGCCTCCTTTGGGCTGACATCAATCCATACCTAGAAGAAATGAAACAAGATATGAAAAACAAAACAAATTTTATTAAGGAAAGAATTAGAGGAGCAAATAGTTTTTTTTTAAATATTGTAAATGCCCCAAGCAATAGTAACTCTTATAGTAACTGTATTAAGAGCATCTCTTGATTGATAAAGTACACAACAAAAAGTTACTATGAATTCAGTAATACTGAATGAATTTGTAATTCGTTAATCACAATGGTAGTCATTTATGTTTGAAAGGAAGCAATACAAATATGTATGTGATTATTAAATCTATAGAAGGTATGTTTCCTTATTTATTATGCAGAACTATACTGAATATAGTATTAGAGTTTAATAAGCATAAAAACCATAATATCATGAATATATGGAGTTTTGGACCACTTGCAAAATCTCCGCATGGGTACCATGAATTGTTATTGATTGGGAATCACTGATGTAGAGTATATCTTTCCACCTTGTCTATAAGGATAACATGAAAGACTTTGACAAATGCTTTCCTGAATCAGAATATATTATATTGATGTCATTCCCCAATGTATCAGTTAAGTTACTTTCCTTGTCAAAAAATGACATGAAGCTAACCAGGAAACAACCAATTCTTGATGAACCCAAGCTGGATCTTTGTGATCACAGCTTCATTTTCTAGTTGTTCATCAACTATTCATCATTTTTTGGCCAGAATTCTGTAAAACTTTCTAGTTTATCTTTGGAAGAATCTGAATTTAAACTCAAAAGAGATAGTATTTCTATACATCCAGCACAACAGAAAAAAGGGATTATATATTAAAGTATGAATCTCTATTTCATTCTACTTGCTCTAAAAAGTATACAATAAATACAATATATTAATTTCAAAATTTTCTTGATGATCTTTACTTCCTTCTGAATTTCCTTCTGTTCTTTTCAATGGTCTTCTTTTGACATCTTTTCCCCTTACCACCTTGAAAACTGAGAAAAATGGAGGGGAAGGCCTTGTAATAGATAATAAAAAAAAAACAAGCAAAACAAATCCACACCAGTCATGTTAAAAATAATGGTTATCTCTGCAACTTATGTCTTGGTTAATAGGAGGTTACCATGCTTCAATGTAGGTTTTCTGGAAACATTGCTGGTCATTAAATTAATCAGAATTCTTAAGTTTTTCAAAGTTGTTTTATTTACAGCTTTACCGTCCTCATCTGACTTGTTCTCCTGGTTCTACTAATTTCAATCTGTCACATTCCATAAGACTCAGAATCTGTTGTAATTTTCTCTTTTGCTATTCCTTACAGCACAAAAATATACTATTATATTCATATACCACAATTTCTTCAACCATTTCTGTCAAAGAGGTAATATGTCATCTCTCCATTAGATTCCAGTTCTTTTCCTTCCCTCCCACTTTTTACTCCCCTTTCCTAGTTAAGTTGTTATTTTTCTTTTTTTTTGTTGTTGCAGTTATTTTTCCCTCTCCATATTATTCTCACTCTTAAGGCTCCTCATCCTTGCTTGTTTCCCTGTTGAGTTTATGTATTTTTACAACAAATTCTTTGCGCTTGTGTATGTATGTGCTCAAACTTACTTCATTCATTTCATTTGAGTACAAAATTCATCTAAGGCTCAGTCTTTCTTCCTCTTCCTCCTTATTCATATGTCCTTCTCTCCACATACTCTAATTATGAGAAACAGTAAAATCTGTCCATTTCTTTCTCCTTTTTAGATTAATGTATTTTTTTTACTCTCCTTTCTCTCTCTCTCCTCTTCAAACCCTTAGAATAAACCCAAAACAAATCTAGGACTTCTATTTTTCCCATTGTTCTCCTTCAGTATGCTATGAAGATATTAAGGTCCTAAAAGGATCTTTGTTTCTCCTTTTCTAATAGAATGTTAGCACTACATGGACATACAGCTCTTTCCAATTGGTCAAATGAGTTTACCTTTGTTGGTTTTTCTTGTCTCATATACTTGTATTTCAAATTCGTTATTTTTTATCAGAAATTCTTCCAAGTCCTTTATTTCAGTAGAAGCTTATTTTTTTTCGTCTTTAGGATGATACTTATTACATGATGTTATTCTTAGTTATAAGCCTATATCAATGGATTTTTGAGATACCTCCTCTGACATTAAGTAGATATTGTTACACCTTGTGTATTCCTGACTACAGTCCCTTATATCAAATTGAATTGAATTTTTTTTGTTGGTTTTTAGTTGTTTTTTTTTTTCTGGATGGTTACAGTATTTTTTTTTCCTTCAGTGTGAGAACTCTTGCATTTGACTATGCTATTCCTGGAAGTTTTCCTTTGAGATTCATTTCAGAGGCAATTGGATGATTCTTTTTCTATCTTTACTTTGCTCTCTGGTTCTAATAGATGTGGGGAAATTTCTTTTATGATTTCTTAAAATATAGAGACAAGACTTTTTTATCGTGGTGTTCAAAGAGTTTAGTGGTTTTAAAGTTCTCTCTCTTGACCTTTTTTTTTCCCATTTTTTTCTTCCAGTGAGGCAATTGGGGTTAAGTGACTTGCCCAGAGTCACACAGCTAGTGAGCATTATGTGTCTGAGGCCTGATTTGAACTCAGGTCCTCCTGAATCCAGGGCCGGTGCTCTATCCACTGTGCCACCTAGCTGCCCCTCTTAACCTTTTTTTTTAAACCACTTGTTTAAATTCTATCTTATGTTTTATTTTACGCTATTTTTTCAGTCTTTTGAGTTCATTCTAATATTCTTGCTGTCTCATGGAGTCATTAATTTTTGTTTGATCTGTTTCAGTTTTGATGGAGTCCGTTTCATTGGTAAAGTTTACCACTTTCTCTTCTAAACTATTTGGTCCTCTAATTCTTTTCTCAATAAAATGTGTTTTGTTTTTCATATCCGGTTTCATTTCATTACAGAAAATTTTTTTAATCTTTTGGTCTTTGTTTTCAATTGTTACAATTATTTACTCCTTATGAGTGATCTCTAGGTTTACTACATATACTCAGTGTTTTCTTTGATCTGCTTATCTCTCCAACTTTAGCTACTGAATTAAGGCTTTGTAAAAGAGATAGGATTTGGAACCCCTGCTTTCTGAGTTTGAGGAAAGCTATCTGCTACACTGTGCTATCTTTCTAGGAAGATGAAAACTCCCCAAATTACTAGGTACATGACCCTGGGCAAGTCACTTAACCCCAATTGCCTCACAAAATGAAGAAAGAAAAAAAAGAACAAATTCTATCATATCTTTTTCTCACCATCCTATATTCAAACTTCTCTCACACATTGTTCTCCTCTAGTCTAATGTTTATTGCTCTATTGTCTATATTGTCCCTCCCAATACACACAAACACACAGACACACACACAATGGGAGGAAGAGAGAGAGAGAGAGAGAGGAGAGAGAGAGAGAGAGAGAGAGAGAGAGAGAGAGAGAGAAATTTATTTCCCTCTACCATACAAAGGTCCAGTGATTCCATGATGGCTCAGGTTTGGGTCATTGTGTTGATATGGCAAACAAATCTTGAGGTTATTTTCCACCTCTATAAGTGCCTAAATGTTGAGCTGTGATTAATTCTGGGTGCTTTCTGGATGAGATGAATATACACAAATGTAGGTCAGCAGTAGATTTCAATATCTACAAGATCCTATCAATTTGGAGAGAGTGGAATTAGGGGTCATTTCAACATATCATTTAACCACATTTCATTCAGAAAAAGGCTTTCTTCATGTAGTATATTCAGGATCTTCTGTGCTTCACTCCTGGTCAAAATCACAGACTAGATCCTTTTGATTTGCTTTCACTGAATCTTTATTAGAACTTCCCTCATCACTATCCATGAAGACAGAGAAGGGAGAAAAATATTTAGGGCCAAAATAATGAAATTAGCTTGACTGTTCTTTGCTCCATCCTAGTTCTCCTCTATTCCTCCTTTGAATTTTGAGGTGATTAGAACAGAGGAAAAGGAGCAGGTTAATACAGGAGGTAGCCAAAAATATCTTCCCAGCCTGAATAATTAGGTTTTTATTCAATCCTTTTGACTTGAACCTAAAGAAAAATGCAAGCATGGAAAATGTCAGCCCTGTGGAGTACAGGCTTTCTCTGAAAGCTGGAGGAATTTAATAAGTAATAGTTCTAGTGAAAGCACCTTGTTGCCTTCTTTACTCTAATCCTTGGCCATTCGGAATCAGATTCCCTATTTGTTTGTTCAGAAGGACAGGAAGGCTTTGTGTTGCTGTTGCTGTCTCAATCAATATAGCAGTCTCCCTTTAATCTCTTTTTAGCTCTCTGTCCTTCTGTACTTGGGCCTGATGCTAGGGGATGTTTGCTGCATGTGTTGGACTTTATCACACATTCATTTCAATGCACTAAATAAGGCCATTAACATTTCTTGAGAGACTCGAGGGGAAAATGAAGAAAAAGATAATTTTAGTCCTGGTAAGTTTATTCTGTTTTCTTCTATTAAATCCCCAAAGTTTGCAGCCATCCAATACCCAGAGAAATGATTTTTCTAAGTCATTTAAGAGAAAAGGTATACCTTAGAAGGGACAGGTGGGGGAACCTACGTCATCAGGGCAAACTGCTATCTAATGACCTAATAATACTACAGCTGTTTGTCAGAGGTATTTTAAATGTAGCCGTTTGTCCCTACTGCTTTTTAGTGGCAATATTCTAGGTCCAGGCATGTATTCCCTGAAAGAATAAACATACCACAATTTTTCTTAAAGAAGAATAAAAGGACTGGTAACCAAGAGTATAACCTAAAAGACAATATCTGGCCTTGGACAGTTGATAACTCCCTCCTTACCTGCTCCCTACTCCTATTCCAGCTCCTGCCCCTCTCTGGGTGGAGACAATGAGTTAGGAGGCTGAGGAGGGATAAGGACTGGACTTGTGATTGCATTTGGTACTGGGAATTCCCAGGTAAAGAAATTCCTTCTACCAGTTCAGGTTAGCATCTCTTCAACTTACAGTCTTTAGAGACCTGTTAGGACAAAAGAGGCCTAGACAAAAAAGCCAGTATTTTTCAGAGACAAGATTTAAATCCATGTCTTTCTGAGTTTGAGGAAAGATATCTACTATGCCAGGGGTGGGGAACCTGAGGCCTTGAGGCCACCCGTGGCCTTCTAGTCCTTGGGTATGGCCTTTTGACTGAATCTAAGTTTTATAGACTAAATCCTTTTATTAAGAGGATTTGTTCTGTGAAGTTTAGATTCAGTCAAAGGGACACACTTGAAGACCTAGAGGGCCCTGATGGCCTCGAGGCTGCAGGTTCCCACTCCTATACCATACCATGCTACCTTTCTAGGAAGGTGAAAATTCCCCAAAATACACCTGGTCCCTTTGTTTCATCTGCTATGGAAATTGCTTGCATTCCTCACAGATTCCATCATTTTATATTTCTGTATTCTCTTTTTCCTTCTCTTAGGTTACTGTTGTGGTGTCCTTGACTTTTGTCCCTCTAAGTCCTCTGAAAATTTTCACATGTGTGCCAATTTAATGATGGTCTGCAACTTATCTTTGCTTTATCCCCCACCCACCTGGTCCAATCTTGTGTCTAAGCAGGGATAATGTAAGGAACTCTAGGACATTGGCTCACCAGCTAAGAGACAAGATGACCAAGTTGCTTTCTCTGTTCTCATATAAGGCCCCAAACCTGGTAACTGATTTCCTATCTTACCCTATCCCTGTGCCCATGTTCCCATCTTTCTTCCATACTTTGTTCAGTAGCTCTTCTGAGAGTGATAAACAATTCTGCCTCCATATTTCTCCCATATGACTTTTCTTTACTCACATGGTAACCAATCTTGTTCATTTTTCATCACTACTTGCCTACAGTGCTATACTAGTCTCTTAATTAGTTTTCCTGACTCAAGTCTCTCACACTTTTTTCTATCCTCCACATTGCTGCCAATATGGTTTTCTTTAGATGAAAATCTGACCATGTCACTCCCCAACTCAATCAACTCCAGTCACTCCCCATTATCTCTAGTACCAAATACAAAATACCCTGTTTACTTTTAAAAACTCTTATATTTTTGGGCCTCCTTGGGCATTACTCCCTCCTTAAACTCTTTCTCACCAAGCAGTCCTTCTGTGTTCCTAACTGAACATACTCCATGTCCTATTCCACTGTCTTTACATCAACTGCACTCCATGCCTGGAATATATTTGCTCTTCATATTGACTTCCTAGAGGCCTACTTTTCTTTCAAGATGCAGTTCAAGCACTACCTTCTTCTCAAAGTGTTTGCTGATTCTTTTCACCCTCGACTGCCTGTGCCTGGCACATAGAAGCTGTTTAAATGCTTGTTGATGGATGAATTGCTTGATCCTCTCAGTAACTTCCAGAGACTAGAATCTTGATCATGGAACTCAAGTTTCAGTGACTTCATTCGTACTGCTTGCTACCTAATGTTCCTGAATCCAGCTGCCCATCTGTTTGTGTTGTTGTTAGTCGCCTAAAGCTAGAACTTACCCTGATCAGCTACCCTATCTCCATGAGTCTATCTGGTTTCTTTGTCCAAGAAGAAGTGCTGATCATAACAGGAATCCCCCAATTACATCATCAGCCTGTTTCTTTTTCCCTCTTGTTCCTACACACACAGTTCCTATACTACTGAACATTCAAGTTAGGTTATTCTTCTATACCCTTAAACAAAAGTACTCCTACTTCTGTGCTCATGCCACCTCAGTCCCCTGCCTGGTGTGTACATAATCTTCTTCTTACCTATCTCTTCTGGAAGTTCAGATTAATGTCCACACCTGCATGAAGACTTCTCTGATAACCTCTGATTATCTTCTTATTCATACTTATAAGAAGTGCCATATAATGAAATGTATGCTGTAGTTCTTTAATCATAAAATCATAAAATCTACCCATAGGTACATAGTATAATACAAGCTCCTTAAGGGTAGGCGCCTGTCTGGCACTTCTGTACCCTTCATAGGGCCTAACAGAGTTCAGTTTAAATCACCATGTTGTGCTACTGGCCACTACCCTCATCTAGTTCAGCAAAAAATAGACCAGTCAGTTGCCACCCAATGTTCCTTCAGGAAGTTAAATGTTCTAGCTAATACCAGAGGGTACTTGGGAAAAATAGCAGTCTATCAATGCTTTTCAGAAGGCTAGTCCCTGCTCACTCCTACCTCTGTCCTTTTAGGTTGGAAGTGCTTGTATCAATAGTTTAGGAAATGTGATTAATGTGGATTTGTCCAGTTAGTCCACTATGGCTAATTTCCCTTTCAACAAGAAAAAATTCTACCTGAATCTCTTTGTGGTGCATTTCAATGTTTCCTAACCACATGAACAAAGTTCTTGAAAAAACAGTTACAGGTCAGGTGCTTACACTCAAATATCCCTATCAGCCAGTCTCCTGGTATGAGCTAACAAATAATATCTCCATACCGATGCTATCAAGTAACACTAAGCCTAGAATTATCCTTTCTGCCTTCCATACTTTTGGACTTGAAGTCTATTCAACAAGAAATTTTTTATGATCAGGGTTAGGGGAAAATGAGGACAGACTTTAAACCCAGGTCTTTGATTACCCTTCAAGTTACTTTTCTTTGTTACCACTCTATTATTGTTTGGGACTGAAAGACTGGCATTCTGAATGCCCCTTGGTATAACTGGCTTACTGCTGGACTGTACAAGACTGTTCTCACTCCCCATAGTCTGTTCATTTCTGGTGGAGAGAGACTTCACCAGACACCCTTATAACCCTCTTTCCCTCAAACCACCTATTCTTCAAAGTTTATGTTAGATCACTAGCTATGTCTTCTTCATTTCTGGCTCCACGCCAATTTTCAGCTTTTTAAAAATATTACTTCAGTTAGACAAAGTTGACCTGAAAAACAGAGAGCCAAGTGCATCATAAGGGGTACAGATCCATTATACAATACTGATTGGTTCATTAGTTGGCACAACATTAAGGCTTGTTTGAGCTTAACCCTTTTTTTCTTTCACAAAGTGCTAATATGATTATGACATCTAAAAGCATGCTAGACATTTTAATTGATACATTTTTACATACAAATTAACAGAAAAAAGTTTATTGCTCATACCAAAAAAAATTATAAAAAGTGCATACCATTGTCAGCATGTACCAATGGTAGATTGTTTTGTGCTGTGCTCCTAGGACATATGTATAACTGTCCTTAAATTTCTGGCTAAAACCTCTGTTTGAAGACACAATAGACTCTACAACTTTGTGGCATTACAGTCCTTCCCTCTAGAGAGGTTTTATCCTTGCTTAAAGAGAGCTACCACATCTTCATAGGCTATCCCATAAATCAAGGGGTTTTTTAAATTAAATTTCTACTGATAAGTGCATAATACATATATGTGTGTGTGTATACATATACATATGCATATATATATATACACACATATATATATATATATATGTATAAAACCTTTCACTTACCAATGACCACTTTTCTACCTACAATGAAGTTTCTCTTGTAGTAAAGTACAGTTAAGCAATACAAATCAACACATTCATTATTCCTGACAACATAGTCATCATTTTGTACCCTTTGTCTACCAGATCTCTACTGAGAAGAGAGACAGCCTTCATTATCACCCTCCTGAAGTCATAATTCATCACTGCATTGATCAGTGTTCTGATATATTCAATGTTGTCTTTCTTAACATAAAGTCCTTTACATAAATGATTCTTTCATTCCCAGCCTGTCCTCTGTTATAGAGTAAATAAATGTTACTTATATTTATGGTTAGGAAATTCAAACTCAGATGGATGTTCCATGTTAAAAC
This sequence comes from Phascolarctos cinereus, assembly GCF_003287225.1. Classification (NCBI taxonomy): domain Eukaryota; kingdom Metazoa; phylum Chordata; class Mammalia; order Diprotodontia; family Phascolarctidae; genus Phascolarctos; species Phascolarctos cinereus. The sequence continues at coordinate 370,497,364 of NW_027555847.1, forward strand.
AGAAAACTAGGAATGAAATCCAAATCCTCCTAAGAATCTATTGGAACATACAGGAGCCTGCAGAGGTGGATAATACATAGGTAGAGTAGACAGTTATTCCTATGCAAATCTGTCCTAGCCAAACTAAGTTTATTCACTGTTCTTCAGTTATACTATGCTGTCCATTCCTACCTGGAACCATCATTCACTCTCTTCCTCCTGTGTAGAATGCTCTCCCACTCCTATGTTGATCTAAATCTAACCCTACCTTTGAAGTTTAGCTCACTACACTACTCCTCTGTAAATCATGGGAGTCAAAACCAAGAGATCTCATAGGCCATCTCATCCATCCCACTAATTTTCTAAGTGAGAAACTTGTGTTTCAGGGGGATGAAATGATTTGTCCAAAGCCACTCAGGTACTTCATGGTAGAGGCAAGATTTGAAATTGGCCCTAGAACATCTGACTCTAGAATCAGTGCTTTTCCCCCTGTCAGCAACATAAATTGACACAATACAATGGCTGTGTGGGCCCACCAATATACTCCTAATCCTACACCCAAATCTACCTCCTGTCTGGCATGCTATTTGCTCTTCCTCTTCCTACTTTCTGTGGCATTTATTGCTTATACCCTTCATTTGGATCATTATTATCTTTTCTGTGTTGTTATTTACTATGTTATCTACATGTTCTTTCTCTCTCCTCAACTCATATTCTTTCTCTCTCCTCAACTAGACTATAAGCCTCACAAGGTCAGGGATCAGGGTTTAAATCTCTTTGTATCCCTAGCACAGAACATAATTCCCTTTACCCAAGTTCAATCTTGGATTCTTACCCAAAGAACAATCATCAGATCACAGGTTCAGAGCCAGAAAGAACCTCAGAGACAATCTAGTCTAAACCTTTCGTTTTGCAGATGAATATACAACAAAGCCTAGGAAGTTAAATGAATTGCCCAAGGTTGTGAGCTAAATAATAAAAGACCTATTATCTAAACCCAAGTTCTCTGACTCCAAATCTAGGACTTATACCACTGTGCATCAGGTGCTATTTGCAAAACAGACATCAATACCATATTGATATGGGTAGATAGGGAGCATGAGGCACTGACTAGACATCAATAAAGCATCACAGCAGGGGATCAGGGTTGAGCACAGTGGAGACCAAAAAGTTTCAGAAAATGTTAAAGAGAGAAGTAGAGAGAAAAATAAAGTGAGAGACAGAGACAGAGATAGAGACATAGTACTTCCTGTGTTTGTAGGGGACTCATACTGCATGCTGAGACAAAGAGTGCCCCCAAACACCATAGAATCATAGATTTATAGTAATAAGGGACATAAGAAGCCCCCTCATTTGACAGATGAGGAAACTGAGGTGGAGAGAGATTACAAGATTTGCCCAGGTTCATACGTCTAGTAAGAGGGTTTGAACTCGTTCTTTCTGACTCTAAACCCAGTCCTCCATCCATCACAACACCTAACTGCCTCAAACCCACAAAAAGTGTCCTTGCTCACAGCTGCTCCCATCTTCTTCCGTGCCAGTTATCCTTATCACTGCTGATCATCAGTTATTGCCAAAACTGGAGTGAGGGAGGGGAGAAGTGTATGTGTGTGTGTGTGTGTGTGTGTGTGTGTGTCTGTCTGTCTGTCTGTCTGTGTCTGTGTCCCTATTCCCAAAAAGAATGAAGAAACAGGATAGGCTCATAGGCTACATCCCCAGTACCTCTCCCTTCCCTATCATCCTATGTTTACCAACTAGTCCCTGAGCTCAGCAATCACGAATACCCATCAAAGAATCTCTGCCATTACTACCTCAGGATAAATAAGTAATATGCTCCTCAAATAAGCAGTTGAAAGCTTCCTCTGGAAACTGCTTCCTTACACCCAGACGATTTCTCTTTTTGTGCTGGTTTCCCACAGTAGCATTTCTCCTCTACTTGAATTCAGGTGATTCTTGCATTATGCAGATCACTTTGACCTCAAAAACAAAGGGGCATTATAATAATGTGTTTGGGGATTCTCCTTGTTGTAGTCCTCATGCCTCTCATTACTGCACCACCACAGCTCAGCACATCACAGACCTTCAGCTCAAGGTAATTGTGAATGGAACAGAGCCAAGCTGAATACAGAGTATGACTAGTCCTGTTGCTTTATTCAACAAAGGCAGGAAAGATGGCTTTCTTGCGGGAAAAAAAAGTGATTCTTCCATCTGTACTCCACATTAAAATAAATTTGTCTTTATCCTTCCTCATAGCTGCATGCTGAGCCTAGAGGGCTTCTAGATACTGCTTTCTTTACTAGATCAAGGTTTATTGGGGGAGGGATTGGCAACCTTTGCAATGTGTAGCACTCATAATGATTGTCACTGACACAGGGCCCTGGCCCCACCATCAAAGCCTCCTTCCTGATTCTTATCATAGCCACTATTGGCTAACTGCCATGGAAGTCTACATCTAGGCCATCTGTTTTCTCCATGACAGAGTCACTGTTCAGGCTACCAGAATTAGAAATTAGGTGCACTACTTCCCTTCACATACTAGAAACTATAGCCAAACTAAATCACTCAGCATTTCCAGAACCTACCCTGCTCATCCCATTAAAATGTAATATGACTTACATCCTAATGTAAGTTCCTTGAGGGCAGCAACTGTTTCATCTTCATCTTAAACCCCAGTGTTTGGCAACAAAGCCTGGCAATAACAGACACTTAACAAATGCTATTAAGGATAGAAGAAAGGATGTTCCAGCAAATAGGAAGCAAGTAGGTGATCTAGTGTATAGAGGTCTGGACCTGGAGTCAGGAAGGCCTCAGTTCAAAACTGGCTTCAGACCCTACCTGCATGATCCTGGGGAAGACAATTAATCTCCATCTGCCTCAGTTTCTTCATCTTTAAAATGCGGTAATAATAGCACCTAACTCCTAGGGTTGGTTGACTAATTCCCACATCAGAACTTTTGGTCAACTATTCTAGAATGCCCTCCCACCTCACCCCCACTCTAATTAAGAAAAAAATCGATAAACAGAAATAGCGTTCATAAACATAATTATGTGATAAGTGTCTTAGATTTACAAATCCAAGAGTATCGTGAGGTGAAAAGGAAAATGATTGCAACAGGGTAGGTCAGGAAAGATTTTGTGAAGGAAAATCAACTTTTCTAGTGCCCACACAAATACTTCTATTTAGCCTGTCCTCATTTTCCTGAATGCAACAATGTGCCATCCCTGTGCCTTTGTCCAGGTTGTCCTTAATTAATGATGAGGATGAGGATGAAGATGATAGCTGTGTTTTGAGATTTGCAAGCACTTTACAAGTATCTTATTTGATCTTTATATCAACCATAGGAGATAGGATTAACTTCTGCCTGCCTTAGTTTCCTCATCTTTAAAATGGGATAATAACACCACCTTATTTTAAAGATGAGGAAACTGAGGCAGGCAGAGGTTAATTATCTCTCCTAGGCTCGTACAGCTAGTGTCTAAAGTCAGTTTTGAACTGAGTTCTTCCTGGCTCAGAGCTCTGCTCATTGCGCTATTTCCTTGCCACCTATTTACTGCAGCATCCTCTCTTCTCCCCTTTTCCTTTTGAATTTCCACTTACCCTCTGAAGCAGGGGTCCATAACGTGGGTCCATATAATTAGAAAAAAAAATTACATCTTTATTTCAATTTAATTAATTTCCTTGGTAATTCAATTTATTTTATTTTATGCTTTTAAAAACACTATTCTAAAAGGGTAACTATTAGTTTCAGCAGATTGTCAAAGAAGTCTATCGCACAGAAAACCTTAAGAACTTTTGCTCTAATGCTACCCTCAAATGACACCTTTTCCAGGAATCTTTCATTGATTCCCCTAGAACAGGCTTCCATGGATCCCCCTGAATAGGCTTCTAGAATAGGAAATACTGAGAAACTAGGGGCAGCATCAGGGCATTATCAGTGGCTTGGATGTAGAAATTGAGAGGAAGCCAAAGATGTCCAAGAGATACAAAAGATTAGAGAAGTTTTGAAGACAAAATTCATGTTCCTGCTGAGAATTGATCCTTTTACCCAGAAGTCAGGTGGAGATATCTGTTTCTTAACTATAAATATACCTCTATCTTCCCTTCTCTGTATTTGAGACTTCCTTTCTGTTCTCTAAGATTGAAATTCTAGAAAGTTCTAAACCCATAGTCACTGTATAACTACCTTCCTCAAAGGTTTTGTTCACTGTGATCACAAGTTCTACTTCACACCCTTTCTGTAGAATATGCCACGACCCTATCATCTCTCTCTATCACTCATCCTCTTGTTTGTGTTCAATTTTACATACTAAATCAATATCCATCTTCCTTCCTTCATGTAATATCTGAGTATATAATATAGTAATGTCCTTCATAGGTTGGTTTTTTTTTTTTAATTGTAACTCCTCCTGCCCCAATTCCCTTGGATTCCAGATGAGTCAAAAACCCATTCCCCTATCTGGGTATGGATACCGGAAGGTGCCTTATTCCTGTTGGAATCCTTTTTCCATTTACTTATATGGTAACCCTTGCTATGATAAGAGGAATAAAAAGGGTTTCTCCTTTCTCTGTCTCTCTTTTTTAGGTGACAATTTCCTCAGAAAGTCACTATGAGGCAGTTAGGATGAGATTAGAAGCAACTGTCAGTATTTGTTGAGTGGTCTTATACAGGAGACACACTAATAGAGGATAATCTATCAAGGCAGCATAGTATGGGGTTACTATAAATTACATAATGTTAATAATCAGGAGACCTAAGTTCTGAAAAGAACTCTTACACTAACAGGATAAAATTCAAAAGGTCATTTCACATCTATGTCTCAGTTTTATCATCTGTAAATTGGAAGCTGAATGAAAGGATATCTATTGTCCCTTCTACCACTAGTATCTGATGACTTTCTATGGTCTCATTCCAACTAATTCCTTAGTAACCATTGAACTTCTATCAACGAATTGGAATTTTGTTTCATCAAACTTGGGTTGAACAAAGTAGACCATTACCTGTGGCTTACCTGGTACTTCTGTCTACAGAGATTCTTACTGTATTGTTTTTGAATTGTAGTTCTGCTGTTAAAGGTGTCAACAACAATTTAAAATTCACTACAGAAAGTCCAAGAGGTATCTAAAACAAAGATTCCTGGATCTGGAGATAAGGACATCATTATTATCCTTGGATTGAATATTTTTCTGCAAATTGCTGGTGAAGGAATGCAGATTACAAGGGGTTAAATAGTGAGTGGTAAGGAAGTGGAACAGTGAGCATAAAATACTCATTCTAGTTAATTAACAGTGAAGAAGAACAAAACAAGAACAAGAAGAAGAATAGAAAGAGACAGAGAGAGGTAGAGAGACAGAAAGAGCATTTGAAGGTCAGTGGAAAATTTCCATTTGTACCGTGAGACCTCTGCACATTTGTACATTGAGAGAAGGAATCTAGCAAAAAGGAAAAAGTTAAAGATGCATTCATTTATGGATTAAGGTCATGGAGGAAGTAATAGAAGATGAGATCATGAATACAGAAGGATGGCTTGCTTTTGGAGGGATGTCCAAATTATATGGGATCAAAAGAAGGGAACATAGCAAGAGGGCTTTAAAAGGTTTATTGGATTGGAGGAGTGGAGCAGAAGGGCTCTTATCAGATGGTCTCTTTCTTCTCAAGAGAGCAGGAAGTGGCATCTAATAATAGCGAAGGGGAAGAGGGTGTAGTTGTGGGCTTGAGAGAATATAAGTCACTTGAGAGAATAAGATCAAGACTGTCAAGGGTAAAGTAAATGGTTGCTTTGCTAAAGGTAGTTCTATATGAGGTCAAACCTGAACTGTTCATTTCATCCAGATCATGTGTATTCTATAATATCAAACCATTATTTAAAATATATCAAGTAAAGAGAAACCTATTGCTTCCTGAGACAATCTTTCTAAATTTGGACAGCTCTAATTGTTAGCAAGTGTTTCATCTATTAAAGCCCAAATTGGCCTTTCTACAGCTCTACTCATTGTTCCCTCCAGGGTCAAGCAGAGCAGCTCTAATAACTCATCCACATGACAGTCCTTCAAATACTAGAACAGAGCTGTCTCATTTCCCAAAAATCCTTCTCTATTGTAGTGGAGTTTCTCCCACTTCTTCAGTTGATTCTAGTAGTACATGGCTTCCAGCCTTTTCTTTATTGCAATCATTCTTCTCTGGATACACTTCAACTCCTAAGTATCTGAACTGAAGTATTGTACATAGAATTGAACACAATATTCAAATGTGACCTGAATCAAGGCAATGCATAGCAGGATCGTCATCTTCATAATTCCTAATGCTATGTTTAGATTAATTCAATTTCATTTAGTATATTTTTTGCCTTTTTCCACAAACAGCTGGCTCTTATTGAGCTGAAGGTTCCAGGTATTTTTCTCATAAACTTTTTTATAGTCATATCTCTTTCATCTCTTAGTTGAATGGTTGATTTTTTAAAACCAAATTTTAGGAATTTTTACAATTTAGGATCAGAGGATCCTAGCTTAAGGACTAGAAGAGACATGAGAGGCATTGGGTTCAACCTCTACATTTTACAGATGAGGTAATGGCAGTACATTAAATTACCCAAGATATCACTTGTACTAAGTAGAAGAGCCACTTAGTCAGTAGAAATAGTCTATATATAGTCAGTGGAATGATCCAAAGTCAGGCTTCTGACTATAAATTCAATGATCTTTCCACAATATCACCCAGCTTTTTGACCGCATTAAATTTCATCTTATTCAATTTTACCCATAATTGTGTTGAGATCGTTTTGAAACTGAACTGTGTCATGGGAAATTATATGTAACCCAGAAGCTTCATTTTACCACAAATTTAATAAGCATATTAGTAATGTCTTCATCCAGGTCATGGATGGAAATATTTAACAGAAGAGGTTAAAGGACAAAACCACAGGAAGCTCCTTTTGTCATTTTGACATCAGTTTGGTAACTGCCACCATTCTTAGGACTTTATTGCTTAACCAGCTCCAGGTCCAACTAATGGAAAGATCCTTAGTTCTGTGTCATGCATCCCTTTGGCAGTCTCCTGAAGTCTATGTGCCCTTTGCATAATAATATTTTAAATGCATAAAATAAAATATGAATGATTATGAAGGAAATGAATTATATTAAAATGAAAATATGAGATTATTTTTCCCATCCAAATTTATGGACTCCATGAATTGAAACAAATAATTAAAGGATATTTGGGAGGAATAAGTGGGTGTGAGAAGAGGAAAAATAAGAAATTAGGCTCAGAACAAAATTTTCAGAGTTAAAATAACTGATATTTATATATCATTTTAAGCTAACTTCCATATTACTGTCAAGGGCAATACCATCCTCCCTGTCTCTCAAGCTTGCAATCTAGGTGTCCTCCTGGACTCCCTACTGTCTCTCACCTCCCAACCCTCATCCAATGTGCTGCCAAGGTCTATTGATTTCATCTTTGCTCATCTCTTAAACATGCCTCCTTTTCTCCCCTGATACTACTACCATTCTGGTGAAGGCCTTCATCACCTCATGCAGAATTTTATTTCAATAACCTGTTGATGAGTCGGCTTGCCTCAAGTCTCTCCTTATTCCAATACATCCTCCATTCAGCCACCAAAATGTTTTTTTTTCCCTAAAGCATATGTTCTGCTCATTTCACCCTTCTATTGAATAAACTCCAGTGGCTCATTATTTCCTCTAAGATCAAATACAAAATCCTCTGGTTGATTTTCAAAGCATTTCATAACATAGCAACCCCCCCCATACACACAAACATACCTTTCCTGTCTCCTTACACCTTACTCCCTATCACTCTTTGATTAAGGGATGTTGGCTTTTTTATTGTTTATTTTTCCCTCAAATAACACTCCATTTTTCAGTTCTAGGCATTTGCTTTGCCTGTCCCCCATGACTGGAATTCCCTCCTTCTTCATTTCCACCTATTAGCTTCCTTCAAGTCTCAACTAAAATACTATCTTCTACACTATTCCCAAACCCCCTTAATTATAGTGCTTTCCGTCTCTTAATTATGGCCTATTTTCCCCATATATAGCTTGTTTTACATATCATTTTGTTGTCTTCCCAATTTTATTATGAGCTTCTTGAGAATGTGGACTATTGTTTACCCTTTTTTGTATCCCCAGAACTTAGCACATTGCCTAACACAAATTGTGCACTTAATAAATGTTTATTGACTGACTAGCTGACAAATATAGAGGCAGCTATGTAGTACAGTGGATAGAGTGATAGATGTAGCTGTGTGACCCTAGGAGAGTCACTCAATCTTAATCTTTCTCAGTTTCCTCAATTGTAAAGTGAGGATAATAGCATATACCCTACAGAGTTGTTGTGAGGATGAAATGAGATAATATTTGTGAAATACTTATCATAGACCTAGCATGATACTTAACAAATTTGTATTCTCCTCCCTCACCAACATACATATTATTTCATTTCACCATCACAATAACCCTGTAAGGCAAGTGTTATTATTATCTCTTTGTTTCAGAAGAGGAAATTGAGGCTGAGAGGGGTCAAATGACTTACTCAGGGTAACACAACTAGTAAGTAACTGGGGCTGGAAACAAATCAATGTCTTCTTGACTTGAAGTTGGGTGCACTATACATCACATCATGATGTCTCCCAAGGTTTCAGAGGTAGTGTGATTTCAAGTAAAGATGAATTTTGATGGGTGGGGAAGTAGAATGATGATAGAAATGATGGATTACTCATAGGATAGCTGACTTATAGCTAGAAGGAACTTCAGAGATCACCTAGTCCAACTCTCATTTTTTAAGTGAGAAACCTGAGTCACAGAAAGGCAGAGATATGTCCAAGTCACACAGGATGTGTGTTAGCATATCAAGTCAACAAGCTTTGTCATCATGTATCCAGCCCACCTATCTCTAACTTCTGACTTTATCCCTGGGAATTTCCAGAGAGCACTGTCACCCAGGTTACAAACCACCTACCTGCAGTCTCTTAGATACAGATATTTCCCAGGAAACGAATGCATCAGCCCTAAATCCAGTCACCTACCTATGGCCTCTGCCTTTTTCATCTTAGGATTCAGCTTGCTTGCATATAGTCACTGTCTTTATCCCAAGGTCTTCTCCAGCATGCTAGAGGTAATTCCAAGATTAGATTCACCTCAAATTGCCAGCTCCTGCCTCCTGATGGATATCCCCAGGCTGTACTGTCACCTGTTCCTGACTACTTACAATCAGTTCTCCTGGGTCTCAGAGGATTAAAAATTACCACCTGCCACAAGGTTGTACATCAAGAGAATTCTAAACAGTCTATTCACCTGTCTCCCTCAATGGAATTTTTTTTTAACAACTGATAATCATCTTGAACTCCTTTCTCAATGGTTAGCATAGCCTATAATACTTTCCTCATCTCAGTGATTCTGAGCCCTCACCTTTGCTGTCATTGTACAAATGCAGTTCCCCATCCCTCCACTGCCTGCTTTCTTACTCTTCCCCCGCCCTCAACCCTATCCTCTCAATGTTCCATTCCAGATCTATCCATTCCATCCACTCTGCTCACTGGAATGTGGGTTCCATGTTTTCACTCAGCACCTTTTCTTTTCTCACTTCCTTTATCTGCTGACATTCATTGAGTCATGATTCCTACTAAGGAGATAATATTCCTGACCATCCTTTTCAGGACTATTTGCACTTTCATTCATACCCCTGATTCACTCATCATGATGGAAGAATCTGAAAATTCTTAATGTCACTTCTAGACTCTCCCTCACAAACACTTAGTAATCTTTCCTCTGTTGAAATTCATTCAATCTAAATTGACGACCTTATCAAGGTTCTGGTAGCTATTACGTATGGACCTCCAGGGTGCACTCTCTTTCCTCACTGAGTTCGATGACTGGTTCACAAGCTTTCTCTTCAACTCCTATCTCTTACTAAGGGCCTTCAACATACACAGTGATACACACATAGGTGGTCATACCCTTGATTTTGTCAGCACCCACAAGTTGTCCCACTTCTGAGAATTCTGAGATTTCTTTATTTGATAATAATTAATTGTCATTCCACCCCCTCCCTCTGCCTTACATCTTCTAATCCTGTTCTTTGTCCTTTAAGTTACCTAGTTCTTCCAGCCCTTTGTTTGTTTCCCAAATATTTCATTTTTACCAAATACACTCTCCTACCTTCCTTATCTCAACTTGGTGGTGAAACAATTCAACTCCTCACAATCTTCTACTTCTAAGTCCCTTGTCCTCTTTATCCTATCATTGATCATTACTTGCCAACTTGGATTATTCCTACCATCCATTTCCTTTGCCCTTATTCATGTGCTGATGAAAAGAGCTGGAGAAAAGTCAGAAAACCATGCTGACTGGGTCCACTATAGGTTTATGCTGAATAATGTTAGCTGGACTGTAATTGCATTTAAGAGAATTTTTTGTCTCTAATCTATTTATTATCCCATTCATTACAGCACTTTTTATAGATCTTTCCTCCTTCTAATGTCTCCCTCCCTTTCACTTCCCATTTTATGAACCAGTAGCATTGTCCTTCTTGCTGATTCTTACATATGACACTACATCTCTCCATTCTTAAGCTTTTCTCTGGTTCTCTTTCAAGTTTGGAATTCTCTCCCACCTTATTCTTCCTCTTAGATTCTTTGACTTCCTTCAAGTCTCAACACAAATCCAACCATCTGTAAGAGGCCTTTCCTGGTCTCACTCAATTCTAGTATCTTCCCACTGAGATTACCTTCAAACCACTATGTATATATGTTCTATGTTCATAGTTGCTTGCACATTGTCTCCCCGATGAGATTGTGAACTCCTACAGGGTGGTGACTGATTTTCCTTTCATCTCTGTTTCCAGTTCTTAGCCCAGTGCCATATATATTAAATGGAGGGAACAATAGATCTGGTCTCCCAGAGATTTTTCTCCAACCAAGACTTTGGCACATAGTAAGCACTTAGTAAGTGCTTGTTAGTTTGACTAGAGTTATCACAGATGTGATTTGAACCCAGGTTCTTTATCTCTAAACTCAGTATTCACTATAAAGAGCTCCAGGAACTCAGAGAAGAATATTTTAAGAAGGATCCTTCAAAGTGAACATTGAAAGTTCTAGGATACCCTGCTCAATCAATGCTTAATGATCCGAAGAGATGGAAAGACAGTAAGTCAGTCTCTTAAGTCACTTATTGATTACCTACTATGTGTCCAGCACTGATAGTTATGCAGGTATAAGAGAGGTAAAATGTATAGTTGATGTTCTCAAGAAACTCACTATCTAGGCAAGGGGCAAAGTATACCCACATAAAACAATTAGAAAGCAATAAACTCTTAGACTGCTTGATATTGATATTTTCAGTGTGTGCCAAAGATAACCAATAGATGCCACGTATCATAAGGGTTCAGAGATGGTAAGGGTTGGGCTCTTTGTGACAAACTAAAAATACTCACTAAATTTATTTCCTTGTAGAAAAGAGGAAGGAAGAGCTCCTCCTGAAATGGAGTGCTTCTCTGGTTTTATAATTAGACTATTGCAATTCTTTGATCATCTATCTGGGGACTCCTTCAAGGGGGCATCTTTTTAGTTCTAATACATCTAGTGCTTTCCAAAGAGGACATGAAAATTCTTCATGAAATGAAATCTATTCCAATTAAAAAAACACACAAATAGGAATATTTCCTGAAAGATTATGTTTAATTAGCTCCCCCATTTACTTCTAGTAAAAGATGGGATCTGATAGTTTATGATAATAATATGCAAAAAGGTTGAAATTCTCTTCTTGAAAAATATGCCACTTTTCTTCACTCAATAGAGTGAGAAAGGTTCTAGATACCACCTTATCTTACTAAGGATTGGGGAAACAGAAGCATTATGATTCACTAGGGAAGGAAGCCAATGTAGACATATCACAAATTATCCTTTCCTTGATTATCCTTAGATGATGATCCCTTATAGTGGATGGAGATAGAATGGCTCCACTTTGTATGGGTGAGGATTGTATCAATAAGTGGCAGTGCTATATACCCAGTACTTCCAGGGACTTCTATTTTGAAACCATATTGGAGGATGTCCAAAGGGAGAGCCCTAATGGAAAAAGAGATGCCCTAGAGATGAGGAGATTCTCTAGACGCTACTATTTCTAGATGAAGTTTTGCTGATGGCAGTGTGTTCTAGGACACTACTAAACACTAAAGGGGCATGATATAGAAATAGTCAGAACCAGATTTTTTTTTTAAAAATAAAGTTATGAAATTTATTGTGGATACCTTCCAACCTTATGATTCCTTCTACCCCCCCCAAAAAAAAACCCCAATAAGTTCATATTTATTTGGTGCTTTCAGTTTTGGTAAGTACTTTCACCCACAATACTCTTATGAAGTGGGTATTGTAGAAAGTAATATTCCATTTCACAGATAAGAAGAGAGAGAATAAGTATTTGCCTAAAGTCACAGAATTAACAAATGTGAGAGCTAGGATTTTAACCTAGGGACTTCCTGACTCCATATATAGTACTATTTAATTTCTTTTGGTTGTTGCTATTCCATATATGGCACACTGACTCTTTTTCTTCTAAGAGCTTAGGGCCCTCATTCTGTCAACCAGTTGAGCAAGTTCCTTAGCCATGTACTTCCTGTAAGTATCCAAACTAGGGTTCACATCAAATCTGTTCACATTAAAAGTAATTTATTCTGTACTTCATTTCCACTTTCTTCTTCTCTGCTTGTTCCCATGATTAGAGAATAACAGGAAAAGAAATCATTTCTCTTTAAGATACTAATATTTGATTTAAAAAATAAGATATGACACTATGTATTGCTAACTGTGATTCATCATATTTTTGAGATCATTTGAAATCCTTTCAACCTGTGGCTGGAGATGCATTTTCCCCAGTTATCCTTTTTTCTTTGTATTTATAAGTGGATATAGTGGATAGAGTAAAGAGTTTAATGCTAATTCCATTTTTGGCAGCATTCTGTTGTATCATTTTACCTCTCTACTCTTTATGCTTGTTGTTCAGTCATTTTTTAGTGTTTCTGACTCTGTGACCCCATTTAGGGTTTTCTTGGCAAAGATACTGGAATGGTTTGCCATTTCTTTCTTCAACTCCTTTTACAGAAGAGGAAATTGCGGCAAATAAGGTTCAGTGACTTGTATAGGGTTACATAGCTAGTAAGTGTCTGAGGCCTGATTTGAATTCAGGAAGATGAGTCTTTCTGACTCCAGGCCCAGTGCTTGCTGTCCATTCTCTACTCTTTGCTATTTGCTGTTTACTAATCAAGAAAATACCATAGTTTGACTTTCGCTGACACTTGATTTGGTCCAAAATTTCTAATTTTAAAGATAATGAAATTTAATCTTAGAAATTTAAGCAAATTGCTTGAAGTCACATAGATAAGTGGAAGAACTCAAATTTTATCTGAATCATCTGATTATGCACCTAACAAATTTTCCCACTACATCATTCTACCACCTTCACCCCAAATCTCTGCCAAGTCTAATGAAAAGTGGTTGGCAAGTAAAAATATTATGCTGATCATCTAATTTGTATAAATACCTTGTTCTAAAATATGAAGACATAAAAATATTAGAAGACATGAATCTAGTTACTGAGGACTTCATGATATAGTTGAAGAACAAGATATATATTCTTGAAATGGATTGAGAAGATTCAAGAACAGTCTGTAAGTTTATGGCAAACAATGTGGCACAGACTACACATATATCTAATATTAGATATTAGAAAGTTATTAAGGATTATAATATAAGCTTTGGTATAAGAATATCATTCACTATCTTATTACATCTGTTTTTCGGTCCTTAGAATAGCGCTAAATATAATAAGCATTTAATATATTTTCTTTAATTAATTCAGATTAACTTTGGAAGATTTATATGGTTTCATTCACATGCAATCAATTGACGAATCAATCAAAGAACATGTATTAGGAGCTTACTCTCTGCCAGGAACTCTGCTAGGTACTGAAATGTTGCTATTGCCCAAAAGGATGCCTGCAGCATTTGAGTGTCTTAGTAGGATAAACAACACATGGCATAGTATCATAGATCAGTAACCTACTTAAGAGTCAGGAGATTCAATAACAATGGAAATAAAACCCAAAGTCCATGCATTCAGCAGATGAACATAAAAAAATAAAGCTGGCATAGGTAACAGGTTTGAGCAATGACATATTTGATTTAGAGCCATAATTCCAAGGCAGAGTATTCCAAAGATAATCAATGTTATGTAATTCAAAGATAAATTAAGCAGCAGTCATTCTGAATCAAAGATCCCCACATTTCCCTTTCTCTGTTAAGGGATAGTAGATAATACCTTGAAAGCCTAGAATTTCTTGGTCAAAGGCATTCCTCTGAAGCTAGTTCATTCATTGTGTGAAGATTGCAAGTATAGCAGATAGATTTTGATAGCAAAGGTGATACTGAAGACACAAGAATTTATGCAAAGGAGCAACGGCTTCCACGTGGTGGAATTTCTGATGGTGGTGAAACTCTTTGAGCCCTAAAGTGGTTGAAACCACTTTAAATAATGGGAATGGCTCTGTTGCCATCCTCCCTGTACAAGATTTTATTAATATTCAGCAATAGAGCACACAGCTGGAGGAGAAACAACAGCAGTAAGCTAATAATAGAACATCCTGACTCACATACCATCATGGTTGGCCTTCTTAGTTGGCAGGCATAAAACTGCATGTGTGACTTGGTCTGACCCTTTCTGAGTAGCTAAGATACCTAAAAATCAATATGGAATAAATCTCAGTTTTGGCAGAAGACCTTTGAAAATTACTATTTACATATGATTAATAGGAAACATACTGGACATGGAATAAGAATATCTGAGGACAAGTCCCAGGTCTGATATAAACTGTTTGGATGTGGCTATAGCCAAGTCTTTTACACCTGTTGGAGGTTCAGTTTTCTTATTTTGAAAACTGGGATACTAACAGTTGTGTTGCCTACCATGCATAGATGTTGTGGGGGGAAATGTTTTGTAAATTATAAAGCACTATATTTGCAGTGAGATATTACTATGACTATGGCCCAAGCCTACTAGTCCTGAAGGAGTAGAAAGAATCACAGAATCTCCTTCCATTAAGCTTGTCTTCCTTTTTTTTTTTTTTGGCTAGGCAATGGGGTTCAGTGACTTGCCCAGGGTCACACAGTTAGTAAGTGTTATGTGTATGAGGCTGGATTTGAATTCATGCCCTCCTTAATCCAGGACCAGTGCTCTATCCACTGCACCACCTAGCTGCCTGAAGCCTATCTTCGTTTTTATAAGTTTTACTCTTTGCTCTTTATTCTACCCTCTGAGGTGAGAAAAAAAATCAGTTTCCATATAGCAGACCTTCAAAATATGTGACAACATGTCCCGTGAAAATCTTTACTCAATCACTCAACAAACTTGTCAAGTTTCTACTACATGCCAGGTTATGGAGCTACAAAGACAAAATGAAAATGCTCTGTGCTGGCAAGAAGCTTATATTCTATCAGGAAAAAATGTATACATGTAAGTAAGTCTAAAAGATATGATTCTAAATACACAATAAATTTGAGTGAGACACTGGAAGCAGGGGAGATTGCAAAAAGCCTCATGTGCGGGGTGTTACTTAGACTTGATTTTGAAGAAAGTTTGAGATTCTATGAGGCAGACTTAAGGAGGAAATGCATTCCAGGTCGGGTGAAGTCAAGAAATGGAGTGCTTTTTGAGAAGAATAATAAACAACTTAGTTGGCTAGCCTGAAGAGTGCATAAAGGGATATAATGTGTGAATAAACTGGAAAGATAGGTGGAAGGCAGATTATTAAGGGGCTGAAATACGAAAATGAGAGAATTTACATTTTAGCCTAGAGGCAATCGGAAGCCAGTGAAACTGTTTGAGTGGAAAAGAGGACATGATCAGATCTGTACTTCAGGAAAATTACCTTGGTAGCTAGGTGGATGGTGGATTAAACAGTGGAAAGCATGATGGCAGGGAACATTTAAGAGGTTATTACAAGTCTAGGTTAGAGGTGAGGAGAGTCTGTACTGCAGCAGCACTTGTGTGAGTGGATGGGAGATAATGGCAGAGATGTTATGGAGGTTAAATTAATAAAACCTGGCACCTCATCAGATGTGTGGGTTCAGGACAATGAAGAGTCAATTATCATTCATATTGTGAACCTATGAAAACAGGGAAGTTAGGAAAATAGGTTGGGTTTTGGGGGTAAGATAACAATTTCTGCCTTGCACATGCTGAGCTTGAGATGCATGTGGGACATACAGTTGGAAATGACCAACTAAAATCCAAGGGTACCAAAAGATATTGAAGAATGGAAGACACACCATAGACTTGAAGACAGAAAGGGGTTGCCCTGATTTCCAAAAAGAAGGAGAAGGAGAAAGAGAAGGAGGAGGTGAAAACTATAGATGAGTTTGACTTTGATTCCCAGCAAAGTTTTGGAGTTTGATATTAAGAGAATGGTTTATAAATGAATACTTTAAGAAAGAAACAATGTTTACTAAAAGCCATCATGAATCATATTAAGTATTTTTTGGTTTAGATGTTATTTTTTAGCATACTAACTAGACTGGAAGAACAAGGAAAGGTTTCAAGCTTAGTATGTCAGAATCAGAGGAAAACATTTATCAAACTGTCATGCTATTCTTCTGGGGAAAAAAGAATGGAGAGATGGGTGCTAGAACATGGTATAATTATGTGCATGGAGAATAATTGAATGACTACAGAGTCACAAATAGCCCAATGCTATTTTGAGGGATGCTTTCCCGTAAAGGACCTAAGGAATCTACCCTTGGCCCAGTGATTTTGAACATTTCTGTTAATAACTTAGATGAAGGCACAGAAATCATGATTGTTAAATTTTCAGATAATTTTTGACTGATTTATTAGTTGATAGGCAATAGTGAAAAACATCCTAACAGGCCAGAACAATGTGTTGAAATGAATAAGAATGCATTTAATGGTATTATTGAAGAGTTCTATAATTGTGTTGTGTTTTTTAAATCAATTTTATAATAAAATGTTTTTGCTCTGAACAAGATTGTTGAGTTTTAGTGGCCTAACAAGCTTTTAATGAATCAATGGCATTTCAAAAAAGTCAGAAAAATTGATCTATGTTACCTCTCCTTTTGAAAAAAAATCAAAATAATATAGTTTATATTCCAATTTACAATATGTTCCATAGGATGCATAAAGAAAATAGTAGTGTCTGGAACAAAGTAGGTGATAGTTCTGAAGTCTATTTGTTGAAATTCTATTCAAAACAAACTTGGAGTAGTATGTTCCATTCTAGGCATTAGATTTTAGAAAGGACATAGGCAAAGCAGAATGCTTCCAGAAAAGACTGACCAGGATGGAGAAAGATCATATTAATATTATCTGAAGGAACTTGGGATATTTAGCTAAGAGAACAGAAAATTTAGGGTGCCCATGATAATAGTCCCTAAGAATTTGAAGGATGACCATTTGAAAAAGTGATTAGATTTGTTTTGCTAGTCCAAGGGGTCAAGAAATAGGAGCCATTGGTGGAAGTTTCAGAAAAATCAAATTTTGAATTAATGTAAGGAAAAACCTGATTGTTAAATTAAATTGAAATGAATTAGGGTTGTCCCCAAATGGAATAGGTTGGCTTGGACAGTAGTGGGTCCTCTCTTGCTGGTGTTCTTAAGGTAGAGACTGGATAATCAATTTTATTTAACAAGAATTTATGAAGTACCTACTGTGTACAAGGCACAATGCTAGATTGTGCCATCGAAGGTTCCCAAAGTGGACAATACTGCCCCCTGGGGGCACTGGAATGATCCAGGGGGCGGTAATAGCCTCAGGTGAAACCCCCAGTAGAGGCATTGAACAAGATTAAGGGGGCAGTGCAAGCATAAGGAAAGAAGAGAAAATAAGAACATTTTGAAAAACCATTCATACATGTTTCGTCTGTTGTGTAAGAATTAAAGTCATAGAGATTACATTATTTTCCAAATAAAAACACAAAATGCAAGTTACAACTGATCAGTGGTCAAGTCTGCTAACAGATTTTAACAAGCAAGTGTTGGCAAGCAAGTATGTTGGGCATTGTTGGGAAGTCCAGCATGCATCAGCAGGAATATGTGTGCATAATGACTGTTTGCAATACGATACTGTACAGTTACATGATGCAATATTGCATCATCAAAATTTCAATGCAGGAAAAAACAGAATTTTTTTTAAATGAAGATATGTCATTTAAAAATATATATATATATGAAATTACCCAAATTTCAAAAAATATGAAAGGGTTAAAGAAAGTAGGTTTCCAGGGGGCATTGAATATTTTTTTTGAAAAGGGGCAGGAGGCCAAATATGTTTGGGAACCTCCATGCTAGATGCTGGAAGTACAAAGAAAAAACAAAACAACAACCAGAGAAAAAAATAGTCCTTGCCCACAAGGAGCTTAAATTAAAGTATAGTAATACAGTGTTTACTATAGGAGGTGACATCTGAATTGACTTGAGAGAAGTTAAAAACTCTAAAAAGCAGAAATAAGGATGAAAGAAAAGCATTTTTTGTGCTTCCTATATGCAAAGCACTGGGTTAAGCTCTAAGGAGACAAACAGAAAAGCAAGACTGTCTCTCCTCTCAAGGAGCTCATATTCAAATAAGTTAAGATAAATTATATAGAAGGTTTCAATTGCAGGTGAGATGGAATGATACAGTAGTCCTTAGGATGCATTGGCAAGTATATGGTAATGTGTCTTTTGAATATCATTCCGGATAAAACTACATCAATTTCTAACATTATCCAAATGAAAGGACTAAACTTTGATGTTGGGAAATTTATTTTCTAGGTCTTCAGTAGATTTGACTGCAGAGGAGACAGGGGCTGCAGCACTTGCAGAGGCAATTGGCAAGTCAAATCTCCTTAAGTATTGCTTCCCTGGATGATGGCAACAATCTCTGGATTGATATTAAGGTTTGTGGTCTGGAGGGCACTGCTGGCTTACCTGCATTTTGGTAGTAATTGTTCAGTGATTGATACTGATGCTGGTGGGAAGGATAGACCCTATCTCATCCTCAGGAATTGCTCCTTCAATTATGACTGTGGAACAGAGTTCATCCAAAAAATGGGGGACAGACAGCCTGTGTAAAGGCAAGAGATAAACTGCTGAGTTTTGGTCACATTAAGTATAATCAAGTTTGAGTAAAATTTGAGTATGAGGGGGAATTGTGTGAAAGAAGCCTCTAAGGTTGGACTAGAAATAGATTATGGAGAACTTTAAATGACAAACTGAAGAGTTTGTATGTTATACTAGAGGTAATAGGAAGCCACTTGAAATTCTTGACCAAAAATGGCCTGACCAATGTTTTATTGAATTTTTTTTCTTTTTTGTGAGGCAATTGGGGTTAAGTGACTTGCCCAGAGTCACGCAGCTACTGAGTGTTATGTGTCTGAGGCTGGATTTGAACTCAGGTCCTCCCGACTCGTGGGCCAGTTCTCTATCCACTGCACTACCTAGCTGCCCCTATTAAAATTATTTCTACTAGCAATTGGAAGATGACTGGGAGAGAAGTATTGACAGTAAGAAGAACTGTATGCAGGTTATTGTGTTATTCCAGGTGTGGGGTGACAAGGGCCTGGATTAGCATGGCTGCTAGGTGAATGTAGAAAAGGGTACATATGCAAGAGATAGTATGGGAAAGATTTGGTAAGTGATTGAATGTGTGGGATGAAGAAGTGAGGATGGCTCTGAGGTTGTGAACTTGGATAACGAGAAGCATGATGAGCCCCCCAATAGAAATTTGGAGGAAGAATGTATTTAAAGAAAGAAAATAATCAGTCCCATTTGGGGAATATTGAGTTTGAGATGCCTAAATGACATCCAACTAGAGACTTCACGAGCAGAATCCAGCAGGCAAGGATTGAGCTCAGGATTGAGCAAGGACTTGGATGTTATTGGCAATAATGTAAAAGGCTTCCATGGCCATATGTACAGTGGATTCAATGACAATTAAAGTTTCTTGCATTCTATAGTCATTTCCCCACCTAAAGATTTACCTTCCCGACTTTAAGAGTATTGCACTAAGTTGAATGAGAACATTTTTTTTCCTTTGTGGTTGTTTTTTTTTTTAAACATCTTCGAGTACTTTCAATAGTATTCTATTATTATTCATTTTACACAGTAGTGTATTGGAAGTATGAAAATAGCTTTTGTCGTTTCACACTTATTATGAAGATTCATTTTCCTCATCTATTATTATTGGCAAAAATTAACAGAACTTTCCTATTTACCAGCCATTTTGCTCTTAAAGAAAACAATGTGCCAAAAGGCTAAATTATTGGAATATGATGAATAACATAAATTATACAATAAACATTACTTTATGATTTCTAATCTAGTATTATTAAAATAGGATGGAAATTAGTGAAGTCTTAAATGGAGAATGAATATGCTATGTCTCAAATTTTGCTGGTACCACAAAAGTCAAAATATTTTTCTTAAGATCATTGCTTTCAAAAATGTAAATTTTAAAATATTGTATATTTCATAGTTTTCATGATAAAATATATTATTTTGTGACTGATTCAGAAGAATGATTTTTATTTTAATCCTAACTGCATTTCATAGAATGTGAATTACGAATTTGAAAATGAAATCACACTACCAGCAATAGATGGTATTGCTGGATATGCTAATAAAGTACAATCTTCTGTAACAGGGATAACTTTTAAATCATAAACTAAAATTATCGGTATGCTAGTAATCACAAATTTGGTTTGTTTTAATACTTTTTAATACTATAAAATGTTTTTATAAACATCCTTTTTATTAATAGTTAATCATAACATGGAATATGTCGTATAGGTGCAGTATCTGAAAAGCGTTCCATACTCTGCACACACAGACCATGAAAAATTCTTACAGAATTTTGTATTAAGCATCCATGTTGGGTTAAAGAAATTTTGTAGTGGTGACAGGGTACCAGGACATTGATACTCGCAATCCAGATTGTTGGAATTGACATTTTTCTGTGTGTCAAACCAGGTGTGTACCATTTGTACTGAGTACACCACAGAATGAGAATTATCTGAAGTCCATTAATTTTAATATGTTTTGGTTTGTAAACAAAATTATAGTAATTTCTTGCACATTTTTGGAAAGTAATTGTATAAGAATTTACATATCTGCTTCTAGATACAATGTATAAGTAAAAATTTCATTCACAAAAAAAATTAAGTTGCTTCCATTTTTTTTTCTGTGAAATATGCTTTTTGTACACTGTATAACACCACTTTTATTGGGAAAAGCATTCTGAGTTCCAAGCATCTGAATTACAAGCAGCTTTTTTAAAAAAAGAAATTACTTTTCTTATTATTTCTTGTATTTTCTTATCCTCCTCTTCTAAAGAAGAGCCATTAAGTGATTTTAACTACTTATCCATTAACTTAATGGATAACTTAACTAAGACTAAATGAGCCACCCTCAGGCATAGTGGGAATGTCAGACTTCAGTGGGCCAAATCACCAATCCAATGCTACAGCTACTGCCTCCCATCATGAGAAATATAAATCTAGAATACATGTCTAAGGCTTTGAAAAGGGAAAAGGAAAACCAAGTCTCATGATTGTTTAATGGAAGACCATCACATATCACAAAAGCTCATAGGCACTGAGACAGATGCATTAGGCTGGAATCATTACCCAGGTTTCTTTATGGTTTTATTCCAATTTGAAGAGAAGGATCAAAGGGCATGTGATAAGAAGGTCATTCCTCTACAAAACCTTATAAGTCTTCTTCTCAAACAGAAATTATGCATCATTCCCCTCACCCCACTCCACCCCACACACACATGTATGTCTATACAGGCATAGGTGCTTCCTCAGGAAGGACATAGAATTTGGAGTCAGAAAACCTAATTCCTAGTCCTGGGTGTGACTTTGGGTTAAATCACATAAACTCACTGAATTTTAGTTACCCCATTCGTGTGAATTTTTTAAACCTTAAAAAAACTCCATAAATGTGAGATAATGATAATGATGCAACCTCACAGAGATTTTGAGAAAATGAGATAATAGAAGTAAATTGTTTTGTAAGGCATGAAATGCTATACAAATACTATATCATTTTTTTTTTATCAACACCCAGCTTTCAGAACAGCCCTTAGGAGAAACCAAACCACACAGCCAAGACTTTCATACAGGCTTCCAAGAATTCATGGACTAGCTTAGCCCTGGCCTGATTCATGCAGGCAATCTCTTTTTCTTTCTCCTTCTAGAACCCATCTGCTAACTGTACCTACTTGTTAACTGCCATCTTCCCACACCTAATGAGGAATACAGGAAGTACGGAGAAGGCATCTAGATCTTCTCACCAGACTACAGTCACAGATGTTTTCTCACCAATGTAGATAAAATAGTATACACTTGCATTCAGGTTATCCTATTTCCTGACTATCTCTTCTTCAATAGTTTTAATCCATAGGAGCTGGTGTTGGCCTGCTTGGACTGTTTTCTTTTTGTTCTTTTTCTTTTTTTACCGTCTTGAGGATAATATCTGCCTTTTTATTTATTTGTTCACTACTATAGACATACATGTGTGAGAGCGGCAGCGGGGTGTTGCATAACTTCCATTTAAGAAAAAGATTATAAGCTCTGGTAGAGGAAGGACCTTCTTATCACATGCTCTTTGATCCTTCTCTTCAAATTGAGATAAAATTTAGACTGATATAACACATAGGCGAGAAGACATAGAAATCATCAATTAATCAAAAGACGTTAAACTCAAAAGTCTTTGATAATAACTAGCCAAGCAATTAACAACCATTTACAGGCAGCTAGTGATGAAATGGATAGAGCACTGGGCCTAGAGTCAGCAAAACCCGAGCTCAAATAGGACACATATTAGCTGTGTGACCCTGGGTAAGTCACCTGTTCTCTGTTGACCTGTTACCTCAATTGTAAAATGGGGATATTAAGAGCATCTTCCTCACAGGGTTGTTGTAAGGATGAAACGAAATGATGTTTGTAAACATGCACACAGTGCCTGGAACACAGTAGGCACTATACAGATGTTTATTCTCTTCCCTTTCCCCTCATTTATTCTTTACTGTATGTCAGGCACTGTGCTAAGCACTAAGGATATAAAGAAAGGCAAAAACAGTCCCTGTTCTCAAGGAGCTCACAATCTATTGAAGGGGGAGAGACAACATGAAAACAACTATGTATGGAAAGATATATACAGAATTAATTGGAGCTCATTTCACAGGGAAGGCATCTGTATTAAAGAGGAGTAGGACTCTCAGCAGGTATGGCTGAGGCTTTTAGCTGAGAATTCAGGGAAGGTAGGGAAGCTAGGAGGTGGAGTCAAAGAGGAATGAAGTGAAATGACAAGAAAAGTGGTCTGTTTCACCTGGCTGAGGAGTTCTGTGATACCTGGGGTCCTGTATAAAGCTATAGAGTTGGAAAGAATGGGAGATTATTCTAGAAATAGGAGAAGTGTAGCCTTCCAGTACATTGCTATGGAGAAATGGACTGTGAGTAGGAGAGGCCTTGGTTTCCTCCAGGCCTCCTTCTCCCTTCCCTTAGCTCCCACCCTTTGGCAGGAGGAGGGCTACACATGATTGGAATGATCAACAGGATGTTGGACCTCCCTTTCATCTTTGCAGCTTTATCTTTATGACCAGATGAGCTAACACCAGTGTCTGCATTAGAAGCCAAATACAGATGTTAATAGATTCATTACATTTTAGAGGAACTTCTTAACCTACAAATGAAGAGAAAACTTACAGCAGCTAAGATCTGTGAGTTGCCACTTTAGCATATTCATTCTTTAAGTCAGCTTTCCCCTGGGTTCTATATGTACTTGTGGGATGGTGTGTTATAGATTTTCTTTTTGGGGGGGAGGGAGAGAAGAGGATATTTGTACTAACTGTTCTTACTATACTACCTTAATAAATACCCATTTCTGAAAGCTTCTTAAGGCTAGCTCACTAAATGATTCTCAACTAATATTCTTGGGGAAGGGGGCAAGGACACCATTGGAGATTCAAACTAATAACATCAGAGAATCACCCCTAATGCTTAAGGAGTATCAATGAACCCTGAGAAGGAAATGTAGCCAGCCTATGTCAGGAACCCAACTTTATCAGTGGGAGTAGGAGTTAAGATGAGGATTCTCAGAAGTTACATTGGGCACAATGTGGTCTCACAATTCCTCAGCCCCAGTCTCAGTTTCTGGACCTAGAGTAGCCTTTTACCCATTCCCTAGGTTTTACTTTCCTCTTAGGCCTGAATTTATGCCTGCTAACACAGGTCAGCCCTATCCTGTATGGACATTAAAAAAAAAACAAAACTGGAGTGAGCAGATTCCCCAAAGCCACTTATATCTTGCATTAAGTAAAGGGGTTTGAGAAGTGAGGGAAGGGAAGCAATATAGTTAGTAGCAATTCTCCTCGCTTGTGATCTCAGTAATTTCTTCTCCTTTCAGTTCTGTGCTAAGGGCATTTGCATAACATCAAGATCTTTGTTCAGAAAGGGTCCATCTGCTTCAGCTCCTTATTCCCACCTGAAGTCCTAATCGCTTGCCACTGACGCCAGCCTATTTCTGCTGAAAGTCAATGGTGATGCAACAAATTGGTGATTAGGAGTTCAAGGTGAAGAATTAGCAGCAGGAGCAGATGGGTTGAGGAGAGATAAAAGAGCCAGATCTCATGCAAATAACACAAGTTCGACAAGACTGAAGAAAGGTACTGAGAATTTCTTGCTCTCCCCAAAATGTGGCTCTTCTTTAGCTTAGTTGATCATGTCAAGTGTCACTTCCCAAGCCATCAACAGACATTTATTTTTAATTCCTGTTCTTAATGGTTTGTCTTAGGAATCTTATTTATGTCAAAATACTTCAGAACTATTAGCATTTTTAATACTTTCAATGCCTTTTATTTTTATGTCATAGTAGCTTTGGAATATAATCCCCATTCCCTTCACTGTTATCTATCTGTTGTAAAAAATAATAAATCTTATTTATTTTTAGAAAAATATTTTAGTAAGGGGCAGCAGAGCACCAGCCCTAGAGTCAGGAGTACCTGTGGCCTCAGATACTTACTAGCTATGTTACCCTGAGCAAGTCACTTAACCCTGATTACCTTATAAAAATAATATTTCAGTAAAACCAACAACTCATTAACATTAGCAGGCAACATATACAAAATTCCATACCCCTAGTCTCTCACCTTCTCAACAAAAAGAGGGAGGTACATTTCCTTATCTTGTTCCTGTAGTTAAATCTGGTGATCATAATTGGTGGTTGAATCCCCTCCTATGATTCCAAAATGTGTTTTTTTTTTTACTTTCTCATGCTGCCTCTGCTTCTTTTGTCATTCCTGACATTTGCAATGTCGAAGTGGTAAAGAAGGGGACCTTCATTGTATGTGTGTGTGCACGTGCGTGCATATGCGCATGCACACACACATATTTTTGCTTTCCTTACCCTGCCTCAATTCATATAACTGTACTTGTATTTCTTATATTTGTCATATATGCAATATTATCACATTATAATCATGTATCATCATTTGTTTAGTCACTCTTCAGCTGATGAGTACTCATTTTGTTTCTAATTCTTTCTTACCATAAAAATACCATATTGAATATTTTGTTGTATATGGTGTCTTTCTATCTCTGACCTCTTTAAGGTCTATATTTAGCAGTGAGCCTTTGAATCAGTGAATATGGATATTTTTGAAGCATAACTTTGCAGCTTTAATAAAATGCTAGATATATTTGCTGCAACAGTTTCCCTTTTTGTTCTAGCTGGATTGATTTTCATGGTGGTAAAGCTTTTCAATTGCATTAATCAAAATCGACTTTTATCTTTTGTAATCTCTACTATCCTGTTTGACTAAGCATTCTCACCCTAGACATGGTTGTGAAAAATATCCCCATTCATTTTCTTCCACTTTTATAAATAATGCAGTCTTTAATAGTTAAGTCACCTGTTCATCTAGAACTTATTATGGTAAGGTTTTTTTGGGGGGGAGTACATTTATTTTATTTTATTAATTATTTGTTTGTTTTTATTTTTCAACATTGACTTTTATAAAACTTAGAGTTCTAAATTTTCCCCCTCCCTCCCCAAGACGTCATGCAATCTGATACAGTCTATACGTGTACAAGCATGTTAAACGTTTTTCCACATTAGTCATGTTGTAAAAGAAGAAACAGAATCAAAGGGAAAAACTATGAGAAAGAAAAAAAAACAAAAAAAAGAGAAAATAGTATGCTTCAATCTGCATTCAGACTCCAGTCCTTTCTCTGGATGTGGATAGCATTTTCCATCATGAGTCTTTTGGAATTGTCTTAGATCATGCATTGCTGAGAAGAGCTACCATATTTCACACATAATCATTGCAGATTTTATGCATCTTTGTTTTTCAAAAAAGTGGGGTGTGAATGTTATGTAAAGCTTTTAAAACTATTTGTGCTGGTTTTACTTAAAAATCATTTATTACTAAACTGTCTTTGGTTCAAGATTAAGATGCACAGAATACTCAAGAATGTAAGTTAAAATTGAGAAGATGCAAGTCTTATCATATCATATGACTTACTCAAGGCAGCTTCATCTGCCTGATGGCTCCCTTTGTGCTTTGGCTCATCATAGCGTTGAGTAAGAATGCCTTTAGTACTTCAGCAGTCTAAACAAACCATGCAAGTTGGCTTTCAGAAATATACACATGTGCACTGAGAATTCTAGGTTTGCAATGCATAAGAGATAAATGCATATCCATATGCCACTAGTGAATACATTGCTGCTCTGTTTACCTTTTAAGCAGCATGATGAACAGAATTACACCATGTGATGATTATGTAACAAAAGGTTATAAACCAATTTTTGGACTGAAAAAACAGGCTGTAATGATTATGTGGTCATGATGATTATTTGGTGAAATATGCTAAGTCTATTAAAGTTGGTTATCACATAATGTGGTTGTTACTGTGTACAATGGTTTCCTGGTTCTGCTTACTTCACTCAGCATCAGCTCATGTAAGTCTTCCTAGGTTTCTCTGAAACCCACCTGCTCATCATTTCTTTAAAAAAAAATTATTTGTTTATTTTTAGTTTTCAACATTCATTTTATAAGATTTTAAGTTCTAAATTTCCACCCCTCTCTATTCCCCCTCTCCAAGATGACATGCAATCTGATATAGGCTATAAATGTATGATCATATTAAACACATTTCCACATTAGTCATGTTGTGAAAGAATCAGAACAAAAGGGAAAAACCATGAGAAAGAAAAAACAACAACAAAGAGAAAATAATGTGCTCCTATATACATTCAGATTCCATTGTTCTTTCTTTGGATATGGATGGCATTTTCCATCATGAGTCTTTTGGAATTGTTTTAGATCCTTGCATTGCTCAGAAGAGATAAGGATAAGTCTAACAAAATCTGTCACCACAAAATGTTGCTGTTACTATGCACAGTGCTCTCCTGGTTCTGCTTGCTTCACTCAGCATCAGTTCATGCAAGTCTTTTCCTGGCTTTTCTGAAGTCTGACTGCTCACCATTTCTTATAGAACGATAGTATTCCATTATATTCATACACCATTCATCCATTCTTCAATTGATGGGCATCTCCTCAATTTCCAATTCTTTGCCACCACACACAAAAAAATAAGCTGCTATAAATATTTTTATACATGTAGGTTTTTTTCTCTCATTTTTATGAAGTCTTTGGGATACAGACTTAGAAATAGATCAAAGGGTATGTACATTATATAGCTCTTGGTGCATAGTTCCAAATTGCTCTCCAGAATAGTTCAATCAGTTCACAACTCCACCAATAATGCATTAGTTTTCCAATTTTGCCACATCTTCTCCAACATTTATTATTTTCCTGTTTTGTCATGTTAGCCAATCTGATAGGTGTTATGTGATACCTCAGAGTTTTTTTGATTTGCATTTCTCTAATCAATAGTGATTTAGAGCATTTTTTCATATGACTATAGATAACTTTAATTTCTTCATCTGAAAACCACCTGTTCATATCTGATGCAAGATGTTTTAAATTTATTTATTTACTTTGCTGCATCCTTTCTGATTTTCCTCACAATTTTTGTTGAATAGAGAGTAATTCTTCAAGTAGTTTATATTTTGAGTTTTATTTTTGTTTTAATGGATTACTGAGTAGGGTATTTCTGATTCTTCCTTACTAGTTAGCTCTTGGCTCTTTGCAAGTGAGTAGGGTGGGTGTAGTGCTGCCTCTGAAAGCATAAAGAAGTGGGTGTTCACTTATTTCCCTTAGAGGGAAGCACTCCATCCCAGAGGCTGTCAATCTCGATTAGCTCCGATAAAGAACTTTTGTTTGTCACACAAAATAAAAATGACACAGTGGAAGGCAGTAATTGCAGATTTGTCTGAATGAGTAGTTTATATTATTTAAAGATCGTATTGCTATAATCTCTTCATTACTTGTAAAGTGTAAAAACAATAACAACAGAAACATAAAAATGCTAGTTTGTATGGTAATATAGGTCAATTAATAGTATTCCAGGAGCCTGTAAAATCATTCACCCCCAGAGGTTGGGGAAAAACAAACAAACAAACCAAGAGCTGAGCTTTGTAAAGGTTTGACAAACTGGCACCCATTGGGATGGAATGAATGAAACCAATTCTTCAGGAAGAGAGGCTAGCACAGGATTGTAGACAAGGCACTGACCAAAATACATTCCTTTCTGAGAGAAGGCCTCATCTAGAACCAATACATTATGCAGATACAGGCATCTAAGGGCAAGGTCATGTTCTTTTAAGAGCAACTATCAAAGCCCCAGTTCTTGACAAGGAAGCAAGAAAGGCAGGCTATCTCCAGGTTTTTTAGTCAGCACCTATACACAAGGAGAATGATAAGCAGGATGAGCAATGTTACTTTCAACCCTAGAATGTTTAATGATACAAAAATACAGAACAGCTGTCAGAAACATGTTGATTGGGGCAGGCAAACATTGGTGGTAGAATAATTAAGTAGGTCAGTGGCTCTTTCAGGCACACACTTTGCTCATCACCTATCTGAAGTATGAAGTTGTCTACACATGCCAAGGAAAATGTAGGAATTTATACAACCATCCACTCAATTCAGACCAATACCACCCCCACCCCCACACATATGTAAGATAAGAGAGAGACAGAGACAGAGACAGAGACAGAGAGCAATTATCACTATATGCCAGGCACTGTGCTGTGTTGTGGTGTACAAATATATACAACTATAAGTATGCTAGATGTCTTTATCCTTAAGGAACTTGTATTTTAGTGAGAGAAGACCACAGATAAAAGATGGAAAGCTAGAAAGGGAAGGGGTAGGTATTCATGTTTAAGTGAGGAAGAAGGAAGAATGAGGGAAGGAGGCAAATTTTCCAGAAAGTCTAGGAATGAGTGAGAAGCAGCCTGGCTGGGCCTTTGTTAGTGGTTCTAGGAGAAGTAATCATTGAAAGTCAGACAACTAAGGCAAAAATGCACTTGAAATTGAATTGCCAACTTTATATGTCCATCTTACAGGGACTTGACAATACTGGTCATGAAGACCTACAACTTGGTTAGTTAAATGGGAATGGTATTAGCAAATACCAGAAATCAGGCAGACTCATGGCAGAGTCCAGAGAAGTCATCTTAGGCTAGGAAGAGATGGAATACATCACATTCATAGGCAGGTGGGCCAGATCCAGAGCTAAGGAAGTCGTATGTTAGGAATCAGTGAGAACAGAACTTGAAACTGATCAAGGGCTTCAGAATGTTGGTGATTCCCAAATACTTCCTTCCTGATCATATCTAGAGTCAGTCAGAGAGTGTAAGCAAGCCAAAATCCACAAGTAAGGGTGAGCAGGCCCAACTGACTAGAATGGGAAGTGCCTATACATCTCTTTGGTCCTTCTTTATAACAGAATCAAAGGGAAGGGAATCCGGAGTTATGGGAAATAAAACTATGCACAGCAAGTTCTTGTATTGGCTTCACCTTCCGGTTTGTCCCTTCTCCTAGGCTCAGATTCTAGGGATTATTTACTGTAATATAAAGGAAATACTCTCTGATGCAAAGTGTATAGTACCACTGTGAACACAGAGGGAAGGAAATTTTTGAGGAGTCAGAGTGAGGAGGCTGCAGGCAATGTCAGCCTCTCTTTCCCCCCAATTCTTCCTGCATATGCAAACACAACCAAAGACTCCCTAGAGAGAAGCAGGGGAAGCTGCTTTCCCACAGGCATAGGAAGAGGGGAGCATTATTGGTTATTGTTTAGTTCCAGTGTGATGGAGGACAGACCAGAAAGAATCAACAACCCTGAATTAAATTGAGCAAAGAAAAAATTGATAGAATGAATATTAATTTAAATGTCATTGAAATCTCCTGGGCTGTACAATAGCTTCCCAAGGGAAAGGTCCTGCATCAGCTAAAGCCAAGCAAAACTAGATGCCAGAAAGAAAAGCACTGGAGAGAGAAATAAATGGCATTAAGTAGAATTTTTTCATCATCGGAAAGGTACCACCAAAGGAATCAAACAGC
Organism: Phascolarctos cinereus; assembly: GCF_003287225.1. NCBI lineage: Eukaryota > Metazoa > Chordata > Mammalia > Diprotodontia > Phascolarctidae > Phascolarctos > Phascolarctos cinereus. The sequence continues at coordinate 370,527,871 of NW_027555847.1, forward strand.
GATGCATTTGTACACAAATCTATCCATTCTGTCCATATAAAAGAATCCATACATCTCAAAGGGAAGGAGTGGCTGTCAGAGGAGTCATGGGTTAGGAGAATTGAGAAACAGATGCATAGTCAGCTAATAGTTTGGCTTTGCTGCCTGCGTTGTCCCCCTTTCCTGCACCCGAATTCCAGGGACTCTTTAGCATAATATATAGCTAATGCTCTCTGCTCCGCCATACATGAACCATTTTGAATGCCCGGGGAAGGATATTTACAATTGAATAGCAGTTGGTATGCAACCCTGTGGAGCATGGCTACTGTAGTCAGTTCATTATTTATGACTCAGACAGCCGGGTTCATTGTTTGTGCTGGTGCTTTTTGGGTATGCAGGTCAGAAAGACCCAGTAGAGAGGTGGTGGCCAGCCCCCCAAATGCTAATGATGTGATCCTTGAAACCAAATTGACTTTTACACATAACATGGGCTCGCCTACCTTGAGTCATTTGAAAAATGCAAAGTAGACCCTCTGATCCAACAAATCTCTCCTCCTTGGCCCTGATCTTTAAAATACCAACTTCAGCTCTTGAGAGACAATGTTGCCTAATGGTTAGTGTGCCAGACTACCCATCAGGAAGACTTGTGATGGAAACACAACCTTTGATATTTTCTAGCTGTGTGATAACCTCTCTGAATCACTGTTTTCTTATTGTGGGGCAGGTAGGTGGTATGGTAGATAGGGTTCTGGGCCTGGAGTCAGAGAAATTTAATTGAGCTTCAGCAGACCCTTCTAGCTGTGTGACCCTGGGCAAGTCACTTAGCCTCTGTTTCCATCATTTTCTTTAACTGTAAGGTGGAGATAATAATAGTGCCTACCTCCCAGGGATGTTGGAAGCATCAAATTTGATATTTGTAAAAATTTAGTAGAGTACATGGCATATAATGAAGGAGCTGTGTAAATGATAATGATGATGATGATGATGTATATCATCTAGGAAGTAGGAATAATATCTGTGCTGTCTCACAGGTTAGGTAATACCTACTTCCCAAGTCCGTTGTGAGATTCAAATATAATGTGAGATAATAACATAAGATGTGGTGTCAAACTCAAGTAGAAATGGGGCCCACTAAACTGTACATAAGCATACTTGCCAGCTACATATTTGACTTGCAAAACTACATATACACACACATATGTATATATAATATAAATATATGTATATATTATATGTAAATACAGAATGCCTGTCAATATAGGTTGTACCTCTAGAAGCAATCTCCTACAGAGTCCCCACGGAGTAAGGAAAAGAGAACTGCTTGTGAACCTAAAAGACTTTGTTCAAGTCTTAGCCCCACCATTTATTCACTATGTTAACCTGTGCAAACCTCTGAGTCTATTTCCTCGTCCATAGATTAGGACTTACAATATCTTTATTACCCATCTCACAGCATTTTTGTCAGGAAAAATATTTTGTGAACCTTATGGAAATGTGAGCTATTATTATTTTTGTAAGGAAAGAATATATATAGATATAAACTGGCAGGGGAGAGAGGAAATATAACAATTATATGTTACATTCAAGTTTTATCTAAATTAGGTTTAAGGGAAAAATATGTTCAGATTCAGGTGAACTAATTGAAGAAGTAGGGTACTCTGATATAGAGATGGGAAGTAGCATGTGCCAGGCAAGTCAAACCACCCCCACCACCTTAATCACCATCTCCTCTTTGACTGCCAGAAACAGCTCGGGACCCTGAACCCAAGAACTTTGGGAATAGCAAGGTTTCTAGCCCATTGCTCAGAATGACCATCCTGGGAAGCAAACACTGTAGAGATGCAGCCTGGCAACTGCTCCTATAGATGCTAAAGCCACATCTATTGAAGAACAAGAAAAGAAAATTCTTACCACCAAGGTCCTTGTCATTGTCAAGTGGTTCAACATAATAGACTGATATGATTTTTATTGATAGAAATTACATTAAAGAGAAGCATTAATATCTGCTTTGCTGCTGTCCCCTAAAGACCATAGGACGTTTCTCTATGACTTTCAGCTGAAACAAATACATGAACAAATTAGGATGTTACCTAGGCAGGGTAACATGGTTAGACATTATCAGTTGTTAAAAGCTGAGAATGAATTACCTTATTATACCTATGCCAACTAGGCCTTAAAAAATCTAAATAAGGAGATTTGATATCTAAGTAGAAAGATCTAAATAGGAAGACTCATTTCCCTTGATATTATGAAATATCTATTAATACAATTGTTGCATGCCTAAACACACACACACATACTTCAACACATCTAATTTTTTTTTAATTTTATTTATTTAGTTTTAGTTTTCAACATTCACTTTAATTCACAAGATTCTGAGTTCTAAATTTTTGCCTCTCCCTCCTCTCCCCACTCTCCAAGGCAGCATGCAAGCTGATATGGGTTATATGTACAATCATATTAAACATATTTCCACGTGAGTCATGTTGAGAAAGAAGAATCAGAACCAAAGGGAAAAACCACAAGAATGAAAAAAAGAGAAAATAGTATGCTTCAATCTGCATTCAGACTCCATAGTCCTTTCTCTGGATGTAGATAGCATTTTCCTTCATGAGTCTTTTGCAATTGTTTTAGATCATTCCATTGCTCAGAAGAGCTAAATCTATCAAAGCTGACCACTGCACAATGTTGCTCTAATTTATATTTCCCCCAGAAAATATGGCGTTCCTCTCTGGGACTCAGTTTTCTCATCTGTAAAAAGTGAGATTAGATGGATTAAACTCTCAGGTCTATGATTATTTTTTTTTCAGCTATGATATTGCATGGCATATTGGGAAAAATGCTATTTTAGTGTGAAGACAAAACTAGGGATGGAGCATGATAGCTCTCTTTAATATGTGAAAGACCATTCTATAGAAATAAGATTAGATCTTTCTGTACTTGCCCACAGCTAAGAACAATGGGCAGAAAGTATGGAAAGACCCATTTAGGCTTGATGTAGGAGGAAAAATAAGACACCATTTTCTGACAATTTGAGCTACCCGAAGGTGGAATGGGCTGTCTTTGAAAGTAGAAGATTCTCCCTTAAAAGAGGTTTTCAAAAGGAATTTTATGACCACTAGTCAGGAATATGAAGAAGGGATTCTTGGTCAAGTACAAATTGGACTAAATGGTCTTTGAGGAGGTTTCTCTCAATGAGCAGTTTGAGATCATTGCAAACAGGATCTTCACTCTCTCACTCCTCCTTACATCCATTTAGATGCCAAGTCCTATTGATCCTATCTCTACAACATCTCTTTCTTAATTATCTTCTTTCCATTCTTATAACCATCCCATCCCCATTTCAGGCCTTTATTGCCTCTTCATTGGACTATTATAATGACTTAATTGGTGCCCCAATATCTCCTTTTTTCCATTTCATTGTCCACATAACTGCTCAGTTGACATTCATAAAGCACAGGTCAGACCATATCAATCCACAGCTCAGGAAGTAGCCTCCTAATATTTCTAGGAGAAAATACAAATTTCTTTCTGTTTAAAAATCCTTAAAAATCTGGCTCTGAGATATCTTTTCAGGCTTATTTAATATTCACTTCAAGGCTCAGCTCAAGTACCACATCATACATGGTCAAGAGTTCTCCCTTTAAAAAAACAAATTTGTATTTATTCCATACACAGTTTGCATTCGCTAATTTGTGTGTGTGTGTGTGTGTGTATGTGTGTGTGTGTGTTGCTTCATTCCACCCCCAATCCCAGTAGAATTTAAGCTGCTTGAGGTCAGAGATATTTTCTTTTTGCTTTTGTATGTCAACCACCTAGCATATCACCTGACATCTAGTATATACTTAATGAATGTTTGTTGAATTAAATTGAGAACAGACCATGCAATTTTCCAAATGTTATACAATCCAACTTCATCTATCTGCCCCAGACATGTGTTAAAGGAATAATTCAACAGGCTGCCTAACCAACTACATGTCATACTCTCAGCAACATAATTTTTCTTTTCTGCATTGCTTTTGTAGTGTGGATAGTTAGATAGATCTCAGACATGGTGCATCCTTTTTATGAATAGAGAGAATGAGAGAAAGAGAGAAAGAGAGAGAGAGAGAGACAGAGAGAGAGAGAGAGAGACAGAGAGAGAGAGAGAGAAAGGAGGAAGGAAAAGCAGGCCTAAGGGCTAGAGTGAGGACACCGGGAGTATGATGTTTGAAAGTCATAGACAAGTCATATATTTTTACAAAGATTACATATGAATGTGACTTTTAGCTAGATTTCTAAAACATGCCACATTATATCTTTCAGCTACAGTCATTTTCTCTGGCTGTCCACCATGCCTGGAATGCTTGTCTTCCTCCATTCTGACTAAGAACCCCCTTGGCTTCTTTTAAGTCCCAATAAAAATCTCACTTGTATAAGAAGCCTTCCCTAACCCCTCTTCATTTCAATGTCACTCTCTATTAATTATTTCCTGTTATTTCCTGTATGTCACTTGCTTTGTATATGTTTGCATGTTGTCTCCTCCATTAGATTGTAAGCTCCTTGAGGTGACTGTTTTATGCCTCTGCTTAGCAGAGTTTCTGTCATGTAGTTGGCACTTAATAAATGTTTTCTTTTTATTGATTGATGCTTTATTTGCATAGGCTGCAGAGGAATAGATACATTTTTCCTAATTTCTCCATATGTCACATCCAAATCACATTAAGAACTTATAGAACAAAAGTAATAATGTGTTATCCAGAATTCCCAGGAATCAAATAGTAGGCCAATCAATGAAATAAACAAACTCTTAAGGATAATTAGATAGATAGATAGATAGATAGATAGATAGATAGATAGATAGATAAACAGACTCCTAGAAGATATCAGTAATCATTCCAAGGAATTTGGCTTAGTCACTCACACAGAAAAGACTAAGAGAATGAAAAAGGTCTGTTGCCTAGATAATAACAGGCATTTGGATGATGGAAAACCCATATGGCTTGTCCATGAGTATGTATATTTGGAAAAGATAGCACATATGGACAATGTGTTTGGCCCAAAGTTGAAGAAGAGGAGAGGAGTAGGCTGGACTATCTTCAAGAAATTTTCGAAGTTCCTTTAACGACCCCAAGGTTACAATGAAAATAAAGGGCCATATTTTTAATATCGATATTCTTCTGGATTTGCTATATGACAGTAAAACATGGACTACAACAGTATCTAAGGAATTAAAATAAATAGTATACAATAAGTGAGAGATTCATGGCAGGTATGATCAGCCTGAAACATTTAACCATCTTTGAAGAATAAGAGTGAATGATGTCATTAAGGAACTGAAGGGAAGATGGGCTGTTCTTGTATCGAGGGCATACGACGATAGTTGGACTTCCAGAGAGGTATATTGGTATACTCACAACATCAGGAAAAATCAAGAAGCCCTTCTAGAATATCAAGTTAACCACCTATGTTGAATTTTGGAAGGACATGGGCAAAAGTTGCATAGATTGAGGAAAAGTGGATAGATTGAGGTCTATATGATAGAAAAGGAAATCTAAAATGATGACATCACAGATTCATTTAAGTACTGAATATATGCATGCATACATATATGCATAGACATAATACACATACATACATTTACATGAGTGTATGCATGTGTGTGTGTATGTGTGTGTGTGTGTGTACACACACACACACACACACGTAACTCGATTGAAGAGTGGTATCTATAACCTTAGTCTCAGAGGCTCTTATAATATCAAAGACTCAGGTTCATTTTGGTGGAATTTCTCAACTTTTTTCATTTAATTTCTCATTGAGATGAAAATTACTCTCTGCTACTGCCCAATGTGTTAATGCCAACTCCACTTTCAAGCACACACTTCACCAAATTATCAGAAGAAGGTTTTATTGAACAGTTGAAAACAATAAGATACAACATGCAACAGAACTCTTAGAAAACCTCAAATGAACATCCTTCTCCCAAAGGCAGGTATAGAGTCTCAATTACTTGCAGTCACGACCAGAAACAGGTCACAGCAGATGTTTCCTCCTGCAGTTTTGTGAAGCTCACATCAGGAGGCATTGAATATCACTCTTTTTTGCTACTCCACAGCTCCTAGTCCATCTTCGTACATCATCTTTTTTTTTTCCTTTGCAGAGGTGTACTCTGTATTGCTGAAAAGACAGGTCTAGGTTCAGAGTCAGAATAGGAACCTCTTGCCCCTCTATTTATTCCCATTTTCTTCTCCCCTTGCTGACCATGGTCTCACAGACATTTGTTCAGGTAGTAGTAATCTTACTATTTTTCATCTTCAAGAGAGTACTAAGTTCATATATAATTACTATAAATATCAACGTCCATTGGTCCCTCAAGACACCAGTAAGGCACATTCATTCGCATGACTGAGCACTCCTTACATGTTCATGAGATGTCAAACCACTCTTATTTTCTGAATTGATCATAGAAAACAGATCTGTGAAACTGGGTGTGTTTATGCAAATTGCTCTTTGTTGTTTCTAGGTCTCCCTACAGTGGTGAGGGTAGCAAAGAAAGAAAGTTTCCAGGTTCTGGTAGCATTTGCAAAATACAGGAAGCAATAACTCCACTTGGACAAATTATGGTTTGGTAAGAAAATAAAATGAAATTTGAAACGTTCCCAACAATTATTCTGCAATGGAGCCAAGTGTGTAGCAGAGGAATCGGCCAAGTTTTACCAACATTCTTCTCCAAACAACTTTAAAATATTCCTTAAATTGAATTTTAGGGTGGCAGATGCAACAAAAAGTCGAGGTGAGACATTCTTTCCATCCAAGACAAGATAGGAGGTTGAATACAGATGACTGTGACACTGGAGTGGGAGTAGTTCAGAGCCCACATGGCAGTTAACACTTGCTGTGGGCCTTTGAGGTGGCAACAGCAGCAAGAACTTCAGGAAGTGTCAAACCATAGGCTATAAGGGGATTTGGCAAGTGGTCAGAAAGAGATTACAGGGGACCTTTTGCTAGCACTAGGCATAGGACAGGCAGCTACTTGGCAACTTTATTGCCAATACTCACTTCTGGATGACAGCTCCAGGGTAGAGAGGCATACTTGCTGTCCCAAGGGACCAGGGAACCTGAGGAGCAGTACTGCTCACTGTCCCAAACATTGGGAGCCCTTCCTGGATAAGGACCAGAGTGTAGGCCAGGAGAAAGGTGATGACACTTCTCCAAGATCACACCTCCTTGGAAGTATCAAAAACTTCCAAACTTCCAGAACTAGAACTAGATGTGAAAACAGCAGTGTGGAAAAAGTCTGAAGCTTGGGACAGTACCTCCCCATACCTACCCTGGAAACAGAGCACAACTTTAATGTAAAGTTCAAAGTCAAGAAATAGATTGTAAAAATGAGCAAGCAACCAAAAAAGAACCTGACCATAAAAATTTACTATCATTATAGGGAAGATCAAGACACAAACTCAGAAGAAGACGATAATGTCAAACTAGCTATAAGAAAAGCCTCAAAAATGTGAACGCCAACAAGAATTCCTGGAAGAGCTAAAAATGATTTTTTAAAAATCAAATAAGAGGTTATAGAAGAAAATTGGGAATAGGTATTAGAGTGAGGGAACAAAATTATGAAAATACAAATAGCAGCTTGGTCAAAGAGGCAAAAAAGGACACTAAAGAAAATAGCATCATAAAAAAACAAAAAAAAATTTAGTCAAATGCAAAGCTCACTGAAGAAAATATTATTTTTATTAGAATTGTGTAAGTAGAAGCCAATGACTCAATGAAACATCAAGAAAAGATAAAACAAAGTCAAAAGAATAGAATAAAAAAAGAAAATGTGAAATATCTCATCAGAAAAACAACTGACTTGGAAAAGAGATGAAGGAGAAATAATTTAAGAATTATTGAACTGCTTAAAAATCATGATCAAAGAGCAAGCTAATCATATTTCATGTTTCAAGAAATTATAAAGGAAAACCATCCTGATATCCTAAAACTAAAGAGTAAAATAGAAATTGAAAGAATCTACTCAATACTTCCTGAAAGAGATCCCAAAAGGAAAACTCCATACAGGAGAGGAAATGGACATATAAAGAAACAGAGGACTTTAAAGCATTCCTGCTGAAAAGAACAGAGATGAATAGAAAATTTGATCTTCAAATACAAGACTCAAGATAAACATTAAAAAAAGAAGTAAACATGAAAAAGAAATCATAAGGGACTCAATAAAGTTAAACTGTTTACATTCCTACATGGAAAGATGATACATGTAATGTTTAAGAACCTTATTAGGGCAGTTTAGAAGAACTCTATGTAGACAAAGCATTTGGGTGGCAAGGAAGAATGGGAAAAATTATCTCACAAAAAGGAGCTACACAAAGAAGGATTTTTACATTAAAAGGCTAGACCTTAATAAATATTGCTTTTTTTTCTCTCATCAAGAGAAAGAACATTCTAACATCAAGAGAAAGAAAACATGGAATGAGCTATCTCAGGATATGGAAAACTTCCATATCTAGAGGTGTTCAAGAAGAGGTGGATGAGCATTTGCTAGGGATATTCAATTGTATCCTTGGTCTAAGTGGGAGATTCAAATAATTAATATGAAAAATTCAATACAAATCTAAGAATCCATCTTTAAAATTGACATTGAAGGATTTTCTGTACAATGTCACATAGAAACCCTCTAGTTTGAAGTACTAAAAACTGTGATGGAAAACATAAGTGTTCCTCAGTCCATGTGAACCTCTAAGTGATACCTCAAGCAGATTGAAGGTTCTCCAAATGCTGCCATGGTTCCAAGGTCAAAGACTCAGAATCATTAGTTGCCAAGATCATCCTGGGATCTGACACTTTCCTCTGGCCTCTGCAGACCTATCTTTTGTTAGACTGGAATTAGAAAGGATCTTTTACTTTAAGATCCTGGAGAGCCCGGGGTAGTAGAGGTTCATCTACTCAGGGTCATTCAGGGACAAGCCAATTAGGCAAATTTTAGTACCTAGATTTATCTAGTTTCAGATGTCAAGTAATACAAATGAGTATATTTTCCCCATGCACGCTATTTCATTTTGTAAACTTAAATATGTTTATCTTCTAAATGAACAGAGGTACGACCTCAAAAATTTTCACCTTGAAGAGCATAATCTTCAAAGTATCTTCAAGGTTTTGTTTTCAGGTTTGGGGGGGGGGTTGACAGAGAATATTATAGTTGTGCATTTGTGGGATATTTTTTTCCCTTTTACCAGAGTGATTCTTCCTGGAAGGTCACCTAACAGATATTATCTTTTCCAGACACAAGGAAGAAGCAAAATGATGAGATTGGGAAAATTTTAGCCCCTAAGGCTAATTCTTCACAAAGTTACAAGCAAGGAGGAAAAAAAAGAAGCCAACTGGATTTTCATAGTCAGGTTCGTTTTGAACAAACATATCTATACACAAGCCCATGATCTCATCCAAATATTCCAAGCTTTTAGCATAAGGATTGCTACACAAGAAAGGAAAATAAATTGGTTGGAGAGGACAGGAGACATAGCAAACTCAATGGTTAATCTGCAAATTAGACCTGTTTGGTGGTCTGTGAAAAAACCTTTTAGTGTGTTTATCTGCTCATCAGTACAAACCACATATCAGTCTGTAAAGGAAATATTTTTTTTCTTAGAGAAAACAACTGCTCTTCTCTCAGATGATGTGTGATTTGAGTTTGAGGAAACAATAAGCCAATTAGACTACCATAATTTTGACCTAATCTGCCTTTTGCTCTGGATGAGGAAATTGGCTAGTTTCTTGTTTTGAGCACTGGGTAATCATTAGCTATGATAATAGGTAACAGTGGAATATATCATTCTCTGGCTTTGTGCATGGCTCATTTTGAATATTGTTCTTTTCCTAAAAAGAGGTGATAAAGGCAGAAACTGAAGGTAGGAAAGATTAATCGGGTCACTCAGTAAGTCTAAGGCAAAATTTGTACTCAGATCTTCCTAACTCTAGGCCTAGGGCTCTATCCATTGTACCACCTACCCCACTATTGAAGCATATAAAAATTAACTCAAGGAATTGTGAGTACATAGCCAAGGGCCAGGGAGGACACAGCATGATAGTTGTTTTAAATAAATCTGTTAGTAAGTACTTAAGTACCTACTTGTATCATGTATTAGTGTGGTAGGCATTAACATACAAAGACAAGAGTGAAACATCCCTAAAGTTTTAGGAGCTTATGATCCAAAATGAAGGAGAAAACATGTACATATAAAACATGTACATATAAAAAAAGATAAAAGATATAAGACAGGAAGCGGAGGGTGAGGTGGTGAGGGTCACTAGATTTTTTTAAAGGAAATAAATGAGAGTTCTATTCCTCTTGTAAAAAAAATACACAAAAAACTCATTTTGGATGAGGCTGGTGTACATATGAAGTATACAAGGGACCTAAATAAACACCATAAAGGCATCATGAACAACATAAAACCCAGTCACAGAGCATGTGAGCAGGTTTCTAAAGAGCAGATGATCAGGTGGGGAGGGAGAGGAAGGCAAGAAAGGCATTTGAGTTGATCCTTGAAGGAAACTTGGGATTCTTAGAGGTAGAGGTGAGGAGAGAGCACCTTCCAAGCTTCGGGGAATGAATGATGTAAAGGAAAGGAGATGGAGTGCCATGTATGAGGGATAATGAGTAGGCTGGTTTGGCTAAGTCATAGCAAACATGAAGGGGGAACCGGAAGAATCATGTACAATGAAGCTGGAGAAGTTGTTTGGGTATAGACTGTTAAGTGCTTTCAATACTAACTAGAGGAATATGTGTTTGACCCTGGAGGTAATAGAGAACCACCGAACTTGACAGCACAGAGGAGAGGCATGGTCAGACTTGTGCTTTACAGAAATCACTTCGGTAAATTTGTGAAAACATAGATTAAAATGAGATGAGACTCGAGTCAAAGAGATCCATTAGGAGACTAATAAAATAGTTCATTCAAGAGGTGATGAAAGCCTCAACAAGGGTAATGGTTGTGTTAGTGAAGAGAAGGGAAAAGATGCAAGAAATAGTTTGGAGGTCAAAATGGCAAGATTCAGGAACTTATTGGTGTGTGGGGTAAAGTAGAATGAGGAAGTGACAATGGCTTCAAGGTTGCAGACTTGACTAACTAGAAGGATAGAAGTGGCCTCAACAGAAATAGAAAATGTTGTAATAGGTGTATATGTTAGGGAAAAGATAATGAGTTCTGATTTGGATATTTTGATTCATAGATGTCCATGGATTATCCAGTTTGAAAAGTCTGACAAATGGTTGGTGATTTGATACTGAACTTCAGGGAAGAAACTGCAGCTAGATATATAGATGCCCCAAACTGAAGGCACTTACTGTTACTGCCTCCTTTGTAATTGCCCAGGCTCAGTGGCCTCTGTCCCAGTTACAACCATTTGAATGTGCTATGTGTATTTCTAGGGTGCCACAGTACAAATGTTTTACTTTATCTCATTCTGCTTTTAGGAAAAAAAATAATAACAGAAGCTTTTGTAAATGTTACAATTTGTAAAATTATCTAATTTTCAGTGGGTAATTCAATAAATAAAGATGAAAGAGCCCTGGATTTGGAGTCAGAAGACCTAGTTTCAAATCCTGTTTCTAATAGCTTACCATCTGTGTGACCTTGGACATGTCATTTATACCTACTGTTCTTCAGTTTCTTTATCTGAGAAAGAAGTGTTAGACTGGTTGACCTATAAGGTCTCTTTCAACTCTAAACAGATAATACTTAAATGCCACTTGATAATAGATATTTTATTTTTGCAAAAAGAGTTCACAATACTTGGAAGAGTTATCAATACAAAATTTAAAAGGATGACCTTAAAATTAAGAGCATTGTGATTATAGAGGAAACTACCACTTTCTCATGCCTCATCAAGTATCGCTAGGTATGATTAATTTTAATTATAATCAATTATGGCCAAGAATTTTTCATGCTTGGAGATGTTCTTGGATATAGCCAAATCTGCTTTAATGTTAAATTTTGTGTCAAACTGATTTAGGAAAATAAAAGTGAAAAGCAAAGTCCTAATGGGCATTCTTCAAAGCAGCCCTATTCCAATAAAGGTCAGTAGTGGGGTCAGCCTGCACCTCTGGGTACTCCCTTATTCTCCCATTCTATATCTAGGGCTAACACTTAACCATGGTGGAGATCAGGGCATAAAAATACTTGGCAGCAAAGTTCAAGGTCATAGGGTTGAGATCCACCTTATTCTATGGCTTCAAATTGCATTCCTGGCTCATTAGTTTGGCCAGTAGGTACCGTCAGCTGTACTGTTAAGATCTTTCTAAAGAATCAGTTTTGTAAAGGACACAAGAAGAATTCTGTTAAGTGACTTTAACCTTAACCATGTTGAACTCTGTACTGTGTATTAGGAATGAAATAAGTAACAACAAAAAGGATGGTCTAATTAAAACTACTTTTCCAAAATATTACACCTTGCTATAGCACAAATAATGAACATTATTGTGTTGCTAAGAGGCAAAACTGAGATGTAAGCTTTTGATTTGAGCATCCAGAATGAGTTTTGGATTTCAGATGCATGGGTCAATGAAGACATCATTGATCCTTTGAATCAGGAGACTTGTTTCTGACACTATTCATTTGTTTGTCTGTGGCATCATTGCTGAGCATCTGTGTCCTCATATTTCAAATGAAGGGGTTTCAAAGAGAGAGATCCAAGAAAGAAGAAAAAAACTTCATATGTACAAAAATGTTCATAGCAGCTCATTTTGTGGTGGCCAAGAACTATAAACTCAGGGGGTGCCTATCAATTGGGAAATGGATGAAGAAATTATGGTATAAAATGCAATTGAACACTGTTGTACCTAAAGAAATTATGAAAGGGAAAGCTGTAGAGAAACCTGGGAAAACTTGTATGAATGGAGGCAAAATGAAATAAACAGAGCCAGGAGAAAAAAATATATACATTAAAACCATTGAAAAGGCCACTGTTCAACACAATGACAGGCCATGATTCCAGGGAACTCAGGATGACAGTCTACCAACCTCCTGATAGAAAGGTGATGCACTCAAGGTGCAAAATAAAACATATATTTGTGGACATGGCCAATACAGGAAATTTGTTTTGCTTGATTATGTGTATTTATTGTGTGAGTTTTATTTTACTTTCTTTTTCCCCAATAAGACAGAAAGATTGAAAAAAGTTTATTATTATTAATTTAAAAAAATAATCTAAAATGAAACAAAACTAATGAGTTGGGCACAGTTTGCCCCTATGCTGACAATGTAGTCCTACCTCACCTCTTCCTATTAGAATCCTATGCTTCCTTCAAGATTTAGCTCAAGTGCCACCACTTCTCATTTGATCCCAAAGGCTGTTAGTGTTCCTATCCACCCCTCTGCCAAAATTGCTTTATATTTACTTTGTTTTGTATTGAATGTTTGTATACATACTGCTCCCTCCAGGGAGAATACAATTTCCTTGAAGGCAGATAGATTTTTTTTTATTTTGTCCTTCAGTCTTTACTACTTAGCATAGTGCCTTGTGCATATATGTAGTAGACACTTAATAAATGCTTTTTAAATAAATAAGTAAATGAATGGGTGAGAACATGAGAATGGCTAAGTCTAAAAGTGTTTCCACTCCCAGAAAAAGTACCTAAGGATGTGCGCTGCTGATAGCCACTTAAACTTTGAAAATTGGCAGCGTTTTTGGATGAGCAGGATGAAAAACTGTGTGTGTGTGTGTGTGTGTGTGTGTGTGTGTGTGTGTGTGTGTGCACGTGCATGCTTATTATTAAGTTGGAATCAGAGTCTTGAGCTTTTATCCCCATTTAATTTACAATTATGTGCAAAAGAATTAACTATAATGACCAAATTTGGCTCCCAGAAAGAGATTTAAGAATCTATTTTCCTTTTTACCTTCTGCCTCCCCGAGAAGTGGGGAAGTATGAGTGTAGAACACTCAGAATGTCAGATTTGATTGATATAATGGTTAGTTTTGCTGAACTATTTTTTTTCTCTCTTTTAAAAATTCTGTTATGGGGAATGGCTCGGGGAGGGGGAGGAAAGAAGGATACACTGAGAAATGTAGGTGATATAAAAAATGAGAGAGAAATGAATATTTAAAATAGAGTTAATACTGAATACAATACTGAATACAAACTACTGAATAACATTAGTTCTTTAGATCACAGAGGCAAAACAACTGGCTGATTAATTGATTTTTTTCAATTTAAGTCTGGGTTCCACACAGTTCTTGAGAGAACAATCTTCAAAAGCCAACCAACTATCAGGACCAGCCAGAAATAAGATCCTAGGCAAAGTAAACAAGTTGGGCATCAGCAATTTTCCGTTTCCCTGTTCTGTGCTCCTATGTCCCTGTACTCTTCTTCCCACCTAGGCACAGTTCCCCAGTTTCTATCTAGACCCTTGATTCCAGAACATGTGAAACAATCCTCTGCTAATCTATGAAGTGATAATAACTTAAGGAATTCATCTTCCCAAGGTGACTTAAAGTTTCAAAGGTCTGTCAAAGATCAAAAAAGTGAGCTGCAGGGGAGCTTCAAGGCCACATAGTGTAATCTGCACGTGATGATGAATCCCCTCTGTAGCATCACTGTAGAAGCCCAGTTTGTTTGGTGAAAGGGAAACTCCTACTTACAAGGGAGCTAATTCCCTTTCAGGCACCTCTAGCTCTTAAGAAGTTCAGTTTTTCTTTATATCCACCCTAAATCTGCCTCTCAGTGACTTCTGCTCACTGCTCCTAGGTTTGCCTTCTAGGAATAAGAACAAGTTAAACCCCTCTTGCAAATGATTGCCTGTTACTTACTTGTAGACTACTTCTAGGCTTGCCCTCAGTCTTTTCTTCCCCATCCCACATGTTTCTGGTTCCCTCAAATGGAACCTCCAATGATGTAGTCTTTAGTTATGTCTCTAGCCTGTTCTCTTCCCTCTCTTCTGAAGAATTCCCATCCAGGAATAAACAGACACATACAATCACTCCAGCTTGTCATTGCTCTTCTGAAAATACAGCAACAAAGCCTAAACAAAGTACTCTATTGCAGATGCATTCTAAAGGAAAGAGAACATTGAAGAGTTATCACTTTTTGTCCTTGGACAACATTCTTCTTTTAATGCAACCTAATATTACCCTAACTTTTTTGACTCCCTTGAAGTGTTATTATATCATCCCAATAAACCCCAGTTTATCATTTTTCCAAGAACTGTGATCTAGCCAAACCTCCCTCCTCTTGCACAGTTAATTTTGAACTCACTTAGGAATGGACACTTCTGACTACAAAAATTCGTGTTTTTCAATTCCTCATATTGTTCTAATTTGTCTAGACCATTTTGGATCACGACTGTTAGGCAGTGTGCTAAGTATCCCTCTCAGTTTCATGTCACTTTCAGATTTGACATGCCCTTCTTATATGGCCTTATCCAATTCACTTATAAAAACATTGACCAGTATAGGGTCAAATTATTGTTGCTGTTCATCCTTCATTCTCAGAGAAGACCAATGACATCATGAGGGTTATGTCATACTTGCTTCAGAATTGGATGTAAGTGAGGTAGAGCTGCACAAAGTCATCAGTCTCACTCTCTTCTCAGTCCAGCGACAAGACATAACTCAATATGACTAGTGATGGCATGGGATGTAGTGAGTGTTAAGGAATGATTAGGATATAAAAGCAAAGGTATCAATGATTTAAAAAAAAATTAAGAGTAAAAGTCATGGTAGGTAAGTAGTGTGCTAAATGTCCTATAAGGAGACAGGAATAAGGAGTGTTAGAAATAAGGCCTTAAAGAAATAAAGTCTCCTAGTTAAAAACGAAACTAAGCTCAGAGGGAGTGAAGAATCATTTATTCTATGGTTCTTGGGAGAACCTGGCAAAACCTCTCAGAAGAGATTGTGCCGATTACAGAAGCAAGAAAATGTTTTATGCTATTAGGATGCCTCAACTCCTCCCTTCCAGGCCTGGATTGGTGCTTTCCTTTCCAGGTTACAGTCTTACACATTGACCCATCCCATGCCCCCTTGACATGCCCCTCCCCATCCCTCCTCATCCAGAAGACTGTGCCTTTTGTCCTACGTAGGGCTAGTTAAAACCGGTTCTGCCCTCTAGAACTTTGGGGTCTATTAAAAGATTAGGGCCCTTCTCATTTGCTTGCCCTTTCAAGGTTTTGCAAGCTTGTTAAAACAATGTAACTTCTTTGCTGATGTTGTAAGATGTCAAAGGTTATCTTAAATTGTGGGAGCCTGATACCTTGTGCCTTACAGGAGGATGCAAACAAAAGAATACAAAGTAAAGGTAATAAATAAATAAATAAAACCTTAAGGAAAGGGACTGAGAAGTAGAAAAAGAGAATGATATTACAAGTGACTTAGGCAAGGTAGTAACAACTGAGACTGAAAGTCACTTAAGACCAGTAGCTAATATTTCCTGTGAAGATATGAGAGGATCCCTGGCATATTTCACTACACAATATTCTCCAAGATGATGTTGAACTATTAAGAACTATTCTTTGGACTTCATCATTCCACCAGGTCAGAATGAATCTAATTGTGCCATTAACTTACAAGCACAGCAGGAGAGAATTTGACAAATACTTTCCTGAAATAGAGGCTTATTATGTCTACAGAACTCCCTGGATCTAGTCATTCTGTATAAAAAGGAAAATGAGGATGGTCTGCCTTTTTGATAAAGCTAAGATGGCTTTAAGTGAGCACTACCTTTGCTAAATGTTAAAGATTTAATCTCTTTAATATCTTAAGATTTTGTCAGGATTAGAAGTCAAGGTGCCTGATTTACAAACTTCTCCTTTTCCCTGCTCATTGTTTTGATGAAAATTTGGACATCATTCAACCTTATCTAGTTCCATAACACATTTCCTATCCTCCAAGATCTTTGAGAGATCATTAACAGCCACTCTGCAATTAACTCCACTTTGTGTATAATTATGTGGTGATATATTCTAATATAAACCTCAAGTCAGAATTCCTGGCCCATAAACCTCTGTGACACTTAATGTGGTCAGATTTGTCTCCTTAATTTAGAATCCCTGGATTAACACTTCTTATTATATATTCATATGTAGAGTCTGAGGACATAGGTTACACAGCTTCACTGAATTTTAGAATTCAAAAGGAGCTTAGCAATCACCTTGTTTTTGCTCAGTTCCTCAGCCACGTCTTTGCGGTCCCATAGATCATGCTGTCCATGCAGTTTTCTTGGCAAAGATACTAGAGTGGTTTGCCATCTCCTTAAGCCACTTACCTAAATTTACACAGCTAGTAAATGTCTGATTCTAGATTTGAACTCAGGACTTCCTGATTCCAGGCTCAGTACTCTATCCACCAAGCCACCTAGCTGCTCCAAGCAATCATTCAGCACAAACCAAATGTAAAAGGAATACTAATTATATCATGTTGGCCAAGTGACATGTTTCTGCTTGAAGAAGTTCAAGGAGGGGAAAACCACCTCTTTCTCTCTCACCATTTCCACTGCACAGCATTCACTATTAGGAAGGTTTTCTGGACAGCAAACCTAATGTTGCCTCTTTTAAACATCTATTAGCTGCTCTTGTTTCTATAACAAAACAGAACAATTCTGATCCCTCCTCACTGAAAGTGATGGGGTGCTTTGGTGCTTGTGTTTGGGTGCTTGTGCTTGTACTTCTACCCCAATTTCTCCCTAGCCTCAGAAGCACTATCCCTGACAGTTTCTCCCCAGCCCAAGGACACTGTGCCTAGCAGTTATTCATGCATGGGCTTCAGTATGACCCTTATCTCTCTCCCTGGTACAGCTACACAGAGCTGGACTGCTCACGCCCCAGCCTTCAGATCATGTCTCCGGAAGCCTTCCAATTCCTTAGTAAGTTCATGTCTTGTGAGAAAGCTTTCCTTTGTTGCAAAGCATTCTCTCATCAAGACAGAGGAAGAGGGGAGCCTTGCCCAGCCCAAGGAGTTTTGTCCTTGGCCAGCCCAAGGACTCTTCCTCTTGCCAGACTCCAAAGATCCATACTTCTGTCATCTCCCTCCCTCCCTGTCCGGTATACTACCTGTACCTTCCCATCCATAGCCCACAAAGACACCTGCACCTTTGGATTACCTCATCAGTATCCCTGGCATTTCTTTCCCATGCTCTTTTCCATATAAACCCTAGCTGCATTCTCAGTCTCTCACAGGCTCCTTAAAAATCCTTGCCTGCTGAAAAGCATAACAATAAATCTTTACCACCTTGACTTAAAGAATGCCAGAATCTGTGAATTCATTCCAGACGACCCGTCCTGTACTCTGGTCTTTGAGGGGTCACAACCTCTCAACCTTTTACACTGCAACAAAAGCACTTCATAAAGTTAATGACAGCTACCCATTCCTCCTATAGCACAGACACAAAGGCCTTCATTGTCTTGTTTGTGCTTTTCTACAAGATTTTCAGCTTCTCGATGCCCTCCTTAAACTCTAGCTTTGAACTGAACACAATGCTCCAGATGAGGTCTGCTGAAGACAGAGTATAATGGAACTAGCAACTCCAAATCCCAGGAGCTATGCCTCTCTTAATGACCTCTCCATGCCATGCTGCCTGTATTTGAACCATCAGTTTCACATTCTTCCCACAAATAACTTGGACTCTACCTTTGGGTTCTTTCATCTGATAGCTCAGCTTTGGTTTTCTTTTCTTTTTTAAATTGTATTTATTTCATTTTTATATATGCAATAAAACAAGTATTTCTGTAACATAGTGTAATAATATAATAATAATAATAATAATAGTTGCACACAGAACTGTAAATCTATCATGTACAATTTGTTATTCCTTTTAAATATATAATGAAGTTATCATGTAAATTTCTTTTGTCCCTCTTTTTTCCTTTCTCCCCCTACCCTAGAGATGGCTACCATTACATATAAATATTATATTTATGTAAAATCACTCTATACATAATTCTATTTATCAGCTTTTTCTCTGGATACAGATAGCATCTTCCTTCTGAATCCTCTTTAATTCTAGGGCTTTTCCTCCGCTTATTATCTCTAACTTATTTTGTAAATATCTTGTTTTCACGTAGTGGTTTCTATTTGGTGTCTCCCATTAAAGTGTAAGCTCCTTGAAAGCTGGGACTGCTGCTGTTGTTATTTGGTTTGAGGTTGGATTCCTTGTTTTGGGAAGGACATTGTCTTTCTTTGTATCCCTAGCATTTGGGACAGTGCCTGGCACAGAGCAGGAACTTAACAAGTGCTTATTCACTGACCACTGACTAAATGGAAATGGCAGAAAAGAGTAGTGGTTAGTTAGGTCCACAGTTCCAATACAGCAGGTTACTTTTTTTTAATGTATCCCTTTCTCAATCTAGTAAAGCCAATTAACACCTTATCAGAATAATTTTTTAAATGCATAAGGTAAATTACAAAGGACTGCAAAGGGAACTAATTATATTGAAATAAATTATTATTATCATTGATTAATGTACTCTAGGAATTCAGGGGTGGGGAACTTATGACCTTCTAGGTCCTTGGATGCTGCCTTTTGACTTAGTCCAAGTTTTACAGAATAAATCCTTTTATTAAGTGGATTTGTTCTGTAAAGTTCGGATTCAGTCAAAAGGTCACATTTGAGGGCCTAGAGGGCTACATGTGGCCTCAGGGCAGAAGTTTCCCCACCCCTGCCTAAGTTAAGGATCCCTTTGCTATCCTATATCAGATTGTACTCTGTCTTAGGTTGGGGGGAGGGAGGGAAAGGGAAGAAAACTCGGAACTCAAAATCTTATGGAAGTGAATGTTGAAAACTAAAAATAAATAAATTAATTAATTTTAAAAAGAAGAATCCCTTCACTAAAGTAATTAGTCCAGTGAGAACATGGGAATGGGACTGATAAGATTATATTGTGCCAAGTAGAGTGTAGAATGGAAGAAAGAGATTAGTCCAAGAGATGAATTCGGACTGACAGTAAGTGTACAGCCTCAGCAACTAAGATATTGGGGCTTTATTCTTTCTCTTTTATTTCTTCATTATGTTGAATGGAGCCAGGGTGGTGGGGTAAACGGGGTGCAAGAATTCAGACTACAAGAGTGTATTGAACCAGGTTTTCTAGAGATGATCGCTAAATTTACAGTGTGAGCATTTATACTTCTGGAATTGGTAAATCTTCAAATCAGGGTTTGCTTTATTGTTTTGTTCATTAAAGTGATGGAGAAAATGTTAACAATGGAGATTAAACTTAAATGTGTATCACATGTACATTTCTCCCCCTGGAGTGGTTAAGCATTTTCCAGCATACCACTGATTTAAAGCCGTTCTGTTTCAGTGTCTACCTGTCACCCAACTCTCACCTCCAAGAAGCTGTAGCATGTGCAGCAGGCATACCAGAATAAAATTATTTGGGTACATAGGCTAAAGCAAGTTGAGGGTAACCAGTGGGCCTCAAACCTGTTGATAAGTTAGAGGGATATCTACCCCAAGCATGTGAAGACTTACCCCAAAGGAATGGAAGGATGAGAACAATTTGTTCCAAGGGTCATAAAGGCGGCTGAAGCAGGTGCCGTGGAACACTTAGAGCTTGGTCAGACATCAAAGTGACCAAGTCATCCACTGCTATTGCCAATTGTCCTGATTTGTGTCTTGCCACTGGACTTTGATGACTCTGGAAGAGAAAGTGAGGCTGATGACTTTGTGCAGCTCCACCTCACTTAACTCCAATTCACATGCAAGTCATCACCTGTGTTGTCATCAATTCCATTTGAAAATGAAGGACAAACAACAAAAAGTACTATCAACAACACCCACCAAGCACAATCTCATTTCAAGTGGGACGGACACATTTCTCCATAGAGGGATACAAAGACCCTAGCATGCTGGAGTAAGGTTGTTAGAAATGCTCTCATTTAGGGTGGAAGAAAGGACAACCAGGACAGTGGAGGACATCACCCCACTTTGCCATCTTAGAACTTTCTATTTTAATCTTATTGACAGTGTGACAAGCTTTATTTTTCTATGCATCAGCTTGTTATAGTGGAAAGAGCACTAAACTTGGAATCATAGGATCTGAATTCAAATCATAGCTAGGCCTCTTATTACCTGTGTGACCTTAGGCAAGCCAGTTAAACTTCATGAGTTTCCCATTTTCCTCATCATTTAAATGAGGGAATGCTGGACTGAGTGAATCAATATCTTCTGTGTCAGTGCTAACACAATGGGAATTTCTATGAGCAGAGAGAGAGGAGGCCAGAGACCAAGGAGAAGTTGTAGATGCAAGCCCCACGTAGGTGCAGAGAGGAAAGAGGTAGCAAATTCTTTAGTTTCTCAACCAGGCCAAGGGGTATTTTGATAAAGTATATAAGAACAATAGAGGGGAGGAAGTACTATGGGGGCAGGGTAGAAAGTGGCTGTTCTTCCTGAAAATTAAATTTTAAAAAATCCTGGGTAGGAGGTAAGGGACTAGGGGATCTAGGTCTTCAAAAGGAAAAATAGATAAAGTAGAAACCCAAAAGACTATAGACATGGTGAAAAAAAAAATATAAAAATCTGACTCTTTAGAAAAATTAATAAAATCCACAAATGTTTAACTAATAAAAAAAAGAGAGAAAGGAAAAACAAATTGTATTTTTTTAACGTACAAGCTGAATTCACAAAAGAGTAGAGACAAAAAAGATTTATCAGAACATGCTATGTGAAATTATATGTTAGAGAATTTAAGGAAAAGGAATGATTACATACAAAAATATAAAATTACCAAAATAACAGAACACGAAATTTAAATCATAAACAGCCTAATCTTGGAAAGAAAAACTGAATAAGCCACAAAGAACCTTAAATAAATAAATAAACCTAGTCCCTATAGATTTACAGGTGAACTGCATCAAACATTTAAACAGAGATTAATACCCACGGTACACAAATTACTCTGAATAATTGGTAAAGAGAACATCCTCTAAAACTTAGTTTACAAGACAAAGCTTGCCCTAATACATAAAACATGGTAGAATAAGTCACAGAAAAAAGAACCTTAAGACTAATATCACTAATGCATATTAATGCAAATGTTTTAATTTTAAAAAATCTTAGAAAACTACATAGTATATTCAAATAATTACTCACTATGACCACATTTGACTTATAACAAGGGTATTTTATTAGTAGTAAAAACAACAACTCATATTTTTTGGGCTAGATGTGATTTCATAGAAAAGGAAATTCTAGTGAGAAACTCCCACTGTTAATGCAGATCAGTCTTTGATTTCCACCTTTCATTCTTCAGTAGTTGCCTGGGATGCTGTCATCTAAGTGGCTCAGTAACATGTCCAGGGTCATCTTGCAAATAGGTAGGGCTTGAACGAGGTATTCCTGACTCCGAGGGCAGATTTCTGTCCCCCGAAACACACTGCCACTACAATTACTTGTATTCAAAACAGAAAAAAATTTCTTTTTTTCTCAAAAGTACATTATATCAACTCATGATGAAATTGCCTCTGACGAAATATAGCACTCATTTATGTTAAAAAAAAATAACAACTTTAAAGAACATTGATATAATAGTTATGTAAATGCTAGATCTTATTGATGATGATTATAATCGCTATTACTGATACTATTATTATTGTTATCATTATTACCACCACCACTACCACCATCGCTACTATGATGACTAAGACTACTACAACTATGACTACTACTACTACTACTGCTGCTGCTGCTGCTGCTACTACTACTACTACTACTACTACTACTACTACTACTACTACTACTACTACTATTACCAGAACCATTAGATATTCTTCAGAGTATACTCCAAAACCAATATCTAACATGATTTGCAATGGAGAAATATTGGTAGCTTTCCCAGTACTTGTAGTCATAAAGCAAGAAACCTTCCTCTCTCCACTTAAATATAGTTCTAAAAACCAAGTGATAGCAGCAACACAAGAAAAAGGAATTAGATGCAAACAACATTAAAGAGGATCAAAATTATCTTTATTTGCTAATGACATCATATTTTCTTAAGAAAACCCCAGTGAATTAACCAAGAAATGGAGACAATATCTTCAAGTAGTACTATTCATAAACTAACAAAATACGTAATACATCCATAAAAATTATCTTTTCTATGTAGCAATGACAAGACCAGAAAGAAAATAAGAAAGAAATGTCTAATTCAAAGTAACTACAAAATGCATAAAATATCTATGAGCCAATCCACCAAAACACATTCAAGAAACAAAAATAAAATTACAAAACACTCTTAATAGAATTAAAGAAAACTTAAATTATTGAGTTATATCATATATGTTATCTCATATATATATATATACATATATATATATATAGAAAGAGAGAGTAAATATCAGTTCACATGTAACATAAATTTTACTGATGTTCAGTCATTTTTTAGTCTGACTCTTTCTGACCCCATTTGGGGTTTTCTTGGAGTGGTTTGCTATTTTCTTCTCAACTCATTTTTCAGATGAGGAAATTGAGGCCAACAGGGTTAAATAACTTGCCCAAGGTCCTACAGTTAGTAAGCTTCTGAGATCAAGTTTGAATTCAGGAAGATGAGTCTTGCTAGGCCCCATCTGTATCTACTTCACTACTTAGCTGCCTTATGTAACATATTATAATAAAGTTAAAATGGCAGTACACTCTAAATTTAGTTTCACATTAATTAAATGTTACACCAATCAAACTAAAAAGGAGTTGCAATATAAATTTAAGCAAAATAATAACAAAATTTATTTGGATGAACAAAATGTCCAGATTGGGATATAATTTTTAAAAGTAAAAATCACAGCAATAGTGCTGACAGACTTTATATTATATTACAAAGTAGTAATCATAAAAATGATTTGAACCTACTTTTAAAAAAGTTAATAAACACATCAGTGGAAAATCTAGATGAATAAGAATCAGAAGTAGAATACTTCAGTGGAAAGAATTCAGGATTTGGAGTCCAAGTATTTAGTTTGAAATCTGGGCTCTACTATTCACAACATATGTGACCTTAGGCAAATCGTTCAAACTTCTTAAGTCTCAGCCCCTTTTATCTATAAAATGGGGGTGGGGGGATTACATAGTCTCTAAGATCACTTCCAACTCTAAATCTATAATTAAGCCAGATCAATAGCATGTAGCTTGACTAATATAAGAAAATTAACTGCTTGGGGAAGAACTTCTTATTACACAAAAATTTCTAAGAAAACCAAAAAGCAGTTTGACAAATGTCTGTGCATGCATGTGTGCATACACACACACACACACACACACACACACACACAGGTGCATGAGTGTGTGGGTACACATACAAATACACACATATATGTGTATATGTGTGTAATAGACACACAGTCACTCACATATATGTGTAAATATATACATATGCGTGTGTGTGGATATATATGTATATATATACATACACGTATGTGTGTGTATCCATGTGGTCAGACCACAATCTTCCATAATATGCCACTCAAATAATTTAAAACAACAACAACAACAACCATGGATCTATAATCTAATCTATCCTCCAATAACAGAAATCATAGTCCATACATGACTGCCCATCCCATGCGTCTCTTGTATGTGTCTTATCGTAAGTCTGCTACAGGCGATCTATGCAACGTGCTACAGGCATTTCCCACTTTCCCCTGATGTAGTGAAGTTTCATTTATGTGTATGTATATAAAATCTACACACTTTAATTTCCAAATGTATCCCTCCTTAATTCTCTACCAATTTTCCTTCCTTTGTAATAATAGGGGAATAATAATCTAGTAAAACCAATCAACACTCAAACCAATTTTGACAGCATAAGCAATATTCCATGCCCATCCTCTCAGTCACCTACATTTGCAATCTAAGTGTCATCCTCAACTCCTCGCTCTCTCTTAACTCACCACCCTATATCCAATCTGTTTCCAAGTCCTACCAATTCTACCTTTACAATATCCTCTATTTATTATCCCCTTTCTCTCCTCTGACACTGACACCTCTCTGGTACAGATCTTCATTACCTCACACCTGGATATCTGCAATAGCCAATAGGTTTGTCTGTCTGCCTCAGGTCTCTCCCTGTTTCAATCTGTCCTTCATTCAGCTGTCAAAGTAAACTTTCTTTTGAGGTTCAAGTCTGACAAAGTCACACCCTATGCCCTTACTCAGTAGACTCCAATTGTTCTTTATTACTTTCAGGATTAAATAAGAGATCCTCTATTTGGCTTTTTAAGTCCTTCAAAACCCGACCCCTTTCTACATTTCCAGTCTCCTAACACTTTACTCCTCTCCATGTGTCTTATGACAGAGCAATACAGGTATCTTTGTTGTCGTTGCTACACATGACACTCCATTTCTTGACTCCAGGAATTTTCACAGGAAATATGTTCCCCCTCTTTCTCTCCTTCTTGCTGTGTAGCTTCCTTCAAGACAGCTCTAAAATTTCTCCTTCTGTTAGAGGCCTTCCTGGTCTCCCTTAATACCAGTGCCTTCCATTTAAAATTATCTCCAATATAGCCTGCATATATCTTGTATGTATGTACTCATTTATATGTCATCTTCTCCATTATCTATGACCTCCTTGGGGGCGGAATTTTTTTTCCCTTTCCTTTGTATCTCAGTGCTTAGCACAGTTCCTGGCACATATTAAGTGCTTATTAAATGTTCATTGATTGATATATGTACATAAGACGTATAAAAGGACAACCTTTATTGCTAATACTTTTTAATTCTTTAACAAATCATTTCTTCATAATTACAGTTTATATAAAAAAGTGAAGGGATCTGAGTGGCCTACAAGGTCAACATAAGCTAATAACCATTGTGGAAACCAAAACTAAAACAAAACAAAGCAAAAGCAAAAATTAAACTAAACTGTCTTAGGATAGGAACTGGATATGTGACTCAAATCATATGGGGAACTCTCAGATGAGGGAACTCATTCGACCAATGCAGGCCATCATCTGTTAGTCTTGAAGAGTTACCTGTTATTTAAGAGGCTAAACATTCAGACTAAAGGAGATGAGCATCTTGCTGTACAATGCTTTGTTCAAACTACATCTGAAGCACTACATTCAATTCTCAGCACCATATTTTTGGAAAGACATTGGCAAGCTGTGGCACTTTCAGCCTGAAATCAAGATGATGAGAAGATCAGAAATCTTGTCATTCAAAGATTCAGAAATTTGAGAATTTTTAGTTTTCAGAAAACCCATGCCTTATTCACTCCCCCCCCCCAAAAAAAAAGTAGAATTAAGATTGGAACACAATCTTTACATGCTAACATACTAGAAGGCTAACATATTTGGATTTTATCTTGAATTCCTGCAGTATTGGTGCTGTGAAAAGGCATAGAAGAGGTTGTAAGCACTGCATAAATAAGGCATTTTGCTTAAGTAGGATTCATTATTATATCATTCATTCATCACCTATCTCAACAAGGAATGAACGAGGACTGGACCAAGGCATCTGTATGACCCTGTGCAAGTCACTTGAACCATTTTGTGCTTAAAACAAATCTCTAAGGTTATAAATGGCAGAAAAGGTTGTGGCCTATATTGGTAGAAATTCATCTGGAAATTCCATAGAGAATCTAATTGATATGAATCAATTTTCATCATTTCTTACTCTTCTAACTCTGCTGCATGCCATGGTCTCTGGAATAGCATGAACCATGAATTTGGATCAGTAGTAATATCCATAAGCCCCACTATTCAGCTTAATGAAGGAACAAAAGGAAACATTTGCCCCTCGATTTTTCATGTATCACAGCAACCTCACTCCTCCTGGGTACTTTGCCTTTACTCGTGTCCTTCATCATTACTACCCAACCTACCCCAGAATCCATTTAGCCTAGCCTGCTCCCTATCACACCAAAACCATTACCCCTTTCTGGCTCCCATAAATATTATAGTGGAAGGAACAGAGAAAACAGTCTCCACTCAGTTCTGTAGGTCTTGTGACATGTGAATTTCCCATAAGCAACCTGAGGCATTCTCTCATTCCTGATCTCTGCACAGCTCCTTATTCCCTCTATAAATTGATGTTGCCTAATGTAGAAGTTTATTCCTGGTGATTAGTGAAGGAAAGAAACAACATTCTACCAACCTTTATGGGTAAAACACCACCTAACATCTCCCTAATCTATGGCATTATAGATACATGATGGGATATAAACTTCTTGGGAATAGAGATTATTAAATCTTTGTGTTTGTATACCGTGGCCTAGCATATTTCCTAGAAAATAAAGATATTTAATAAATATTTGTTGATTTTATTCATTGATGGATAGAATGATTGATAATAATAATTTTTTCCCTTTCTATAACACTTGTCACATATTGATTATAGGTAGTGTCACTTGTAAGTAGAAAGCGGTTCCTGGGAATTGAATGTTTAATTGGATCTCTGCTAGATGAAATCCCAATTTGTTCATATGTGCAGGAAACCTTTAAATGAAAGGATAAATGTTGGAAGAAGTGGAATATATTTCCACATGGGGGCAACTTCCAATGAATAGAATGGAGGAATTCAGGGCAGTGGAACAGAATGGTGAAATACTGAAAGGGGAAAAATGGAGACTGCTGAGATATAATTTGACTCTTACAGAAATTCTGTGAATTGAAGAACTTTCTAAAGTCCTTTATATCTCTAAAACACTAAAATTTCAGAAAGAAAAGGCATCATTATCTCCATTAGACAGGCAAGATGATTAAGATATAGGGAAGTTAAAAGACTGAGCTGAGCCATGATCACATAGAGCATGGACTAGAACTCCGAAGCATCTGACCTCCATTCAGTCCTCTATGGAATTCCATTGACCTGTGATAGATGAGTTAGACAGAGAACACAAATTGTGTTCACCTTATCCTGACTGTGACTGATGGGAGAATAGAAAGTATAAAGACATTACAGTTTGGAGGTAGTGAAAGCTTGACCTCTATTAGTTAGTCTCATCCAGCAGTAGGAGTTGTGGGTAGGTGGAAGTCTGCTCAACCTTGTCTGGATAGTGTCCTTTGTAAAGAACATGATTGATCTCTTGTTCTGTACTTTCCTAAGGATAGATGATAACTTTCAGATTGATCAATGTGAGCCAGATGCTTCTATTGTGTCAGGTGAGGCAGGCCTGACATTCATCAATGAATGGTATCCATTTCTTTGCAATAGGTACTAGATGGTTTAGGTGTGTTGTAGCTAGCAAACTATAAGAGGAAGGTAATCTTTCTGTTACTTCATTGAAAATATTTCTTTTCATAAGAAAGCACTATATCATTCTTCCGGGAGTATAGAGTAATAGGTTAAATAAGACATATTAGCTCACAGGCTGTACAAAACATGTGGCAGGCCAGATTTGACACATGGGCCAGTGTTTACTAACACCTGGACTAAATCATATCCTTTGGAAACCACCAAAAAGGCAATGTAGTTCAGTGGACATACTATGGAAAGAGAATAAGGGACATTTGTAACCTATCTAATTCTTAATAAATGATTCAGAAAACATTGCTTATCCTGATGTCCAGATCGGTCTTCATTGAACATTTAGATAGTCATATCAACCATCTCCTAGGACAGTGCTATAAATATAAACATTCATAGGGGCAGGTAGAAGCAAAATCATAAAATCATGAAAGCAACAAATGTTCTTTGATGTTCCTCATCTCCCATTTTTTCACCCCTTTCCTCTTTAGTTATATCCTCTGCTGACTTCTTCTGCTCAGTTGCCTCTGCTTTCTCCTCACTGTTAAAGTTTATTCTGAGTAAAAAATCTTAAATCTGACATTGACATCTGAATGTGAATTTGAGCTACCATTTTATCTCCTCTAGGAGAAATTTGCCTTCTAAATTATATCAATGAGGGTGAAACTAAAAGGTAAAGCAATTTCTTTTTTGATAACATTTTATTTTTTCTCACTTGCACGTAAAATAGTTTTTAACATTCTTTTTTTTTTTAAATTTTGAGTTCCTAATTATCTCCCTCAACTCCCCCTTCCCTGAGATAGCAAGAAATTTGATATAGGTTATACATGTGCAATCATGCAAAACATATTTCCAAATAAATTTCCATGTAATTTCTTAAAGCAACTAGCAAATGAAGAGGTATTTTGAAAAGGATAGGTAGTGGACATGCCTTGAAATCTTATGGGGGAGTCTACATGTGAGGTCATCTCCATGCTTCATTCCTTAGTTGTGCTTTCTCCATTCATTCTTAGTTATGCTTCTGATTCTAAGGATTTTGTCACCATGACTAAGCCGCCTCCTCACTCCAGGACATCTCTCTGCCATGCGTGCCTATTCTTTTAGTGGTGAATTTCTTCTGATGCCTTCATTTTGGGGACAGCTATGCTTCCTTCCCACCCCACTGTGGTTCTGATTCTAAAGACTTTGATACCACTTCTCTGCATCAACCCTTCCATTCCATCCCCTCACCTTTTCAGCTCCATTTAATATGTTGCTTCCCCCATTAGAATGTAAGCTCCTCAAAGCCAGAGACTATCTTTTTGTTTGCATGTGTATTCCTCGCATCAGCAAAATATCTAGCAAATCGAAAGATCGCAGTAGGTTCCTGCTTACTTCTTGCCTGCTTATTCTATTTATTGGTCAGTCTTTAAATCATTTGTTCCAGTTTTGCCAAAGTATCCTTTTTAGCAAAAGGATCAGAGCCACAAGTAGGACAGAGAGAGTGCTTGGAACTTTGTCTCAAGGCATCAGAATTAAAGATCATGAACATTTAACACATGAACTCCTTCAACATGGTAGTAGAAAGTGAGAGGAAATGTTGATCTTTGTAAGGTTTTCTTCTTCAGGGTTTCACTCACCAATTTCTTTCATGTATTGATAAATATAATAATACCAACAATAATAATTATGATAGCATTTATATGGTGCTTTAAGGTTTTGCAAAGTGCTTTACATACATTAACTCATTGGATCTTCATGAGAAACCTGTGTAATAAGTATTATCATTGTCCCCATTTTGCAGATAAAGAAATTGAGGAACAGAGTGGTTAAATGACTTAGAATCACATAGATGGGAGTGTCTGATGCAGGATTCAAACTGCAGTCTTCTTTCCTCAAAGTCTATCAACTAAATTGCACCTAATTACCTCTAAGTCAAGAAGAAAGGAAAAGGAGGTTCAAGTTTTGCATGCCTAAGGAAACCTATTCCTTCCTTCTTTTTCTTCCTCTATCACCTAATCGTATCCATAATCATATCATATATCCTATTATCCTGTCCATACTAGCCTGGCCCATTCTATCTCTTGGCTTCCCATTCCCAATAAGCTTTCTAGATTCACAACCCATTTTCCCTCTCTTTCATCAAGTACAGTAACACATCTCCCCTCTGCCCTGCTCGTCAACAGGGCAAGTACTTCCCATACTACCTTCCCTTCTGTGTGCTGTGCCTGAGATAGCCTTAAAAGGTCTTCTGTGACCGAAAAGAAAAAAGTGGGGCTCCAAATCTTCTGGATTAAAATAGATGAAATATGAGGTCACCTGAAACTCTGAGAGTCTATCCTGTAACCCACAATACCAGCTAATTTTCCCTTGCACTCAAATGAGTATCTCTTGATTACATGTATTGTATTGCTTTCCCAACATGAATTACAAGGTTTACTGGAGGTTAAACTTTATGTTGGGTTGCCTGACAATGATACATTTCATATATGTTACCATAGACTCCAAGATTGGGAGTTACAGTTCTGAGAGAGATTTCAAAACATAAGTCTTCTAAACACAGTCTAATCAAAGGCTTCTCCTTTCTTCAAGCTAGCTTCTCAGCATTTGTACAACTATATTATCTCTTAAGACTATTTCCTATAGGACTTCTCTGAAGCAAGAGAGTCCCAAGTCCTGTGATAGCCTACAACCAAGCACTCCAGTTCTCATTTCTAAACCTTATTCTGATGATCTAAGCTAAGTTTTCCCCCACCTAAGGAAGGCATAGCATCATTCCCATAATTGTTTCAGGAAGGAGGAAAAAAAAAGCTTTCCAGCATTTCTAAGGGCAGTGTCTTTCTCTCTCTCTGTCTCTGTCTCTCTGTCTCTCTCTGTCTCTCTCTCTGTCTCTTTCACCTGTCCTGTCTTCCCCTCTATTTTCCCTAAGAATTACAAGAAGCTGTACAAAGACTAACTTCTCCTTTCTCTCTATGCCTGTCCCGTAGCTATGAACTCCAAATTAATGGAAAAAAAGCAGCCAGAAATATGAGCACCTGAAACTATCATAGGCAGTGTGACTTTCACCATGTTTATGGGCAGTCTCACTCCCCAACCCTCTCTTATTCCCTCTGTGCAGACAAGATTGCTTTGTATTTACTTAGGAAAGAAGATTTCTTCTCACCTGAAACCCCAGATTCAAGGTTGCTGTTAAGCACTGGCTCTTGTACTATGCTCCCTATAGTCTAGAAGGCAGAAACATCCTTACAAAGGTCAAGTTAAGTATGTTTTTTTTAATATTGTAAGGAGTTCTATAACATGAAATGTGAAGGAAGTAAATAAGGTAAAAAAGAAGGAAGGAAGAAGAGAAAAAGAAAGAGAAAGAGAAAGAAGAAATCCTCAGCACTCAACAATGCCAGCAAAATAGTTGAGCAGACAGAGCAATATGTTAATTTAAAAAAAATAATAAAAAATACCTTTAGTTTTCCAGCTGATGTCCGGCACGCTATTTTCTATTACTATTCATTCATCTGGTGCTAGCTCAGCATTCTCCCCATTCAAGGTAATACAGCTGTGCTGGGCTTCTGCACATTCTTCATTTGAGCCCTAACTCACTTCTACATCCTTCCATATGAAACTGGCAGGTGTCCAGCAAAATGCACAGCAGCATCTTCTTGTGTCCTGCTGAGTAGCAGTGGGCAGTTGGTGCTGACTCATCCTTCTATTCAGTGGATTCATCAACACTGTTGATGTTTGAGAATGATCCAGGAACCAGTTCCAGACTGAACTAAAGGCATTATTGTTATTATTTTCTTCATTATTCAAGAAGGTGAAATCACTTTTCTCAAAAAACTTAGTGATAACTGCCACTTGTAACTCCAGGTGGTAAGCTCAGCTTAGCTACAAATGTCACATGCCTTGCTTCTGGAGGAGTTTTATAAAGAACCCCGCAGTACTTGTGAACTCTGAGGGGAAGGACAAGGTCATCAACAACGAATGTTTGGAAAACAGCTGTTCTAGTGGATTATAAGTAAAAACTTATTACATCACAGGTCTAATAGGCTAAACTGGGCATGGAGGAGAAGAAGAAAGGCAGAACAGGTGTAGTAAGGTGAGACTGCAGGAATATAATTACATATGGAAAGATCAAGATGAAACAGCTTAAGAATTCGTTGAAGCATAGCTTTAGACAATATATCCTATCTGCGGAGTTGGGGTGGGGGTATGGATGGAAGTGGGAGAATGTGAAGCATGATAGCCAACTAACCCAATCTGTAGCTGGATTGTTTCAAAGAGCAACATAGATTCAGATTATGGCAACAGACTGATTCACAAATTGTCACAAAACCATCAAATGCTAGCCAACTGTCCAGCCATCAAAATCTGTTTCTGCTTTTTACCAGTTGTATGAGCACAAATAGGTCATTCAACCTTTCTGGACTTCTGTTTCCTTGTGTAAAGGATGTCTATACATCATTTCTGAAACTACTTCCAGCTCATGAAGCTACAGAATTCCAGAACTGAGAAGAAAATGACTTCTTGAACACAAGAATTGGGCAAGGAGAAGCCAGTGAAGTTATAAGAGTTCAAGAAATAATAATAATAAAAAAAATAAAGAATGCAAAAAAATAGAAGAGAATGTGAAACATCTCATAAGAAAAACAACTAATCTGGAGAACAGAGCAGGAAGAGAAAACATAAGAATAATCAGACTACCTAAAAGCTATGATCAAAAAAGGAATCTTTATACAATACTACAAGAAATAATTAAATAAAATTGTCCTGAAGCATTAGAACAAGAGGGGGAAAGTAGAAATAGAAAAATCCACCAATAGCCACCTGAAAGATATACTGTGAGGAAAACCCTCAGGCATTTTATAGTCAAAATCTAAACCCCCTAGATCAGGGATGAAATATTATAAGTAATAATAAAAAAATTAAATATGGTGGTACCACAATTAGAATCACACAAGACCTTAGCAGCAGTGACACTAAAAGACTATAGGTCTTTGAACATTTGGAATCAAAGAACCAAAAAATGGACATTTAATAAATTGTCAGACTTTCAGGACTTTGTTTAAAAAGAAAAAAAACAACAACCTGAACTTAATAGAAGATTTGACATACAAGAGCCAAGAGAAATATAAGGCACATACCAAAGACTAATGACAAGGAACTCAATAAGGACAAACTGTTTACCTTTTATATATGTAAAATGTAAAATATATGTCTAAGACTGTTATTAGTAATTAGGTAGTTAGTAAGAAAGAGTAGAGTAGACCTGAGTATGATATGACTTTACAAAGTAAAACTGTTTAGGAACAACTAAAAAGAATAATTATTGTATACAAATGAGGTTTGAGAGGAAAAACCAACACACAGGAATTAAATGGGGAAGGAGAGCCGCTAGTTCTGGAAACCTACTTTCATCAGGAATGGGCTCAAGAGGGAACAGTACATACATACAGCATGCATGCATATATATACATATGCATGTATATGTATGTATGTATAAAAGACTTCTAAATTTGGAAAGAAATAAAATACTAAGGGGATAAGGAGGGTAGAGAGGATAAGAGAGAGATCTCTAGAGGGGAGGTGGAGGAAATAGGTCAAAGGGGGGTATAGAAAGGTGTTTAGATTTATGGGAATAGGAAGACAAGGGAGGGATTCTTGGGAGGGGTAGGTTAAGTAATAAGAAGGCAAGGGAGTGGGCAGAAGTAAAGGAGAGGAGTCAGGAGGGATAGGAAATAAGAGATATGCACAAACATTAAAAACAAAGATCAGGAGTAGAACTTGTTAGGGAAATTATATGTCTATGCATATATGTATAAATATGTATATATGTGTATGTACATATCTATATCTACCTATAAATACACCCATGCTTAATTGTAGCCGGGGGAGGGGGGGTAAGAGCAAAGTAAAAAGTGTACAGCAGAGAAGAAAAGAAAGCTTACAAGGAAACAAAGAAAAGATTGACAGCTCTCAACACATGTGATATTTATTATATAGGCTTTCTTGACATGGAAATTTGTTTCTCCGTATTTTGAATCTTCTGTTATGGTCTGTTGTGCACATGACATGCTTTTTTCTTCTCTTATTCTGTATTTAAGTTTCAATATTTAATTTAAAATGTTTCTTTTTCTTTTCTTGTTGTCTATTTAAGTTTTAGTATTTAAGTCTAAAATTAAGAGAGAGAGAGAGAGAGAGAGAGAGAGAGAGAGAATTTAAAGTCCTTGTTCTGACCACTAGAGAAAAGTAGGATCCACCCAGAGGTCCTTACTCTACATAAAGCCAGGGCAATTTTCTCTTATGCCTAAGCCTAATACAGAAGGAGACACAGGAGTTCACTAAAATTTCTGGTTGAGAAAGGAATCCAAGTTACTCTAAGGAAGCAACTTCTTGGGTTAGAAGATCCTGAGCCAACATCCTTACTGCAGAATAATATTGAATTCCCATTCTTCAATAACCTTTCTCAGTCAACAGGCCAAGGGCTAGGCAATGACTGATCAGATGACCAACAGGGGGCATATATAACCCCAGTCTAACTGCTTTCATTGGAGGACATTTTAGTTAGATTGTATGCAGGTCTGCCTTTAGTTTGTCTAACCCAGGGAGGGGTGGCCTTGAGGTCACATGTGGCTTTCAAGGTCCTTGGGTGCAGCTTTTTGACTGAGTCTAAGTTTTACAGAACAAATCCTTTTATTAAGGGGATTTGTTGTATGAAAGTTATATTCAATCAAAGGGCCACCCTTGAGGACCTAGAGGGCCACATGGAGCCTCGAGGCTGCAGGTTCCCCACCTCTGGAGCTTATGTGCCCTTCATTCACTGGGCTATGGAATTTTGCTGCCTTGGTCCCATAGTTGATGGGTGATCCCAGTCACAAATGTGTGGTATCTATTAGGCATTGAGCACTTAAGGGCATTTTCTCTTTACCAGTGGCAAGAAGCTGTGATGCTAACAGATAAGTGAATTCCCTGCATAACAGAAGACAGAGTGATGGCGCTCCTTAGTCATTACCTTCTAGGCTTTTTAAAAAGGCCATCCTGAAAGCTTCTTCCTCTCCTTGCCTTTCAGTCTTTTCAGCATGCAGGAGAAAACCCTCTTCTTCCCTTTTTGTCAGATGATAGATTTTAAGTTTTTAAAATCTATGTCAAGGATGGCCTTCTTTCGTGGATCAATACCAAATACAATCAATTATACTTCATGTTTCCATGAAAGAATAGAAGAGGCAAGGAAAGAGTCTTATTGAAATCCCACTAGTTCTAGCCACCATTGGTCTTTTTTCTGAATTACTCCACTTCTTGTTGTCTTTGTCACACAATAGACTTCTTCATTATAATCTATTATTTTTGTCAGATTTCATGGATTTTGTTCTCCATGGGGTCCGACTCCTTGGTTTTGAATTCTTTAGCTCTGGCAATTCATGAAACAAAGGAAAACATAAAATGATCCTTAGTTGTATATGTCCTTAGTTCTGCTTCTGAGGTCAGGGTAGCAGAGAGGTAGAAAAGCATAAAGAGGGTGTAAGAATCAGAACTCCTAGCTCTTGGTATTATAAATTTGAAATTTATACCACTGTAGTACCAGGAGATAAGTAACAACTTGCCTCTTGATACTACAAATGTGAAATCCTTGTCCAATGACCAGCAGAAGGACATAGTCCTGGGGAATCCTATGCAGTCACCCGGGCTTACCTGAGCATTTTATTATCTGCTCTGAAATTGTCCCATCTGGAAAAACATGCCTCAGACTAGACCTGAAGAGACCATGCCCTGCATTCCTGATTGGCTTAATCCACTCAATTTCAGACCTCAGCTATTGGAATGAGCTATTTTGATTGATGGATGAGTGCAAACTCACCTAATCCACTCTATCTAGCTCTGGTCCCAGACTGTACTTCATATTCTATCTAGCAGTTCAATAGGGAATTTGTACTACTGAGATATCTTTACCTCTCCCTTCTCTACAATGAGTATGTACATGAAATATTCAGCTTGTGGGTTCCCTAGGGAGTGAGGAGGTGTGGCTCAAGAATCTTAACGATGGTCAGTGCTAGCCTCTCCTCTAGCTACGTATTTAAAAATATTTTATTGCTATCTTTTTTTAATCACCTACATTTTCTCCTCCAAGAGAGCCATCCTTTATAACAAACATTTTAACAGAAGAAAAAGATGATGGAAAAATAGAAAAACTGACTCATGCATTAAAAAAAAAATAATCTGATTAAGTTTGCAATGTCCCACATCTGTGGATGCCTCCACCTTACAAGCAGTTTATTTTCAAAGTATCTGACTTAGTCTGATTGAATTCTGGAAGGAATTCCATACACTGAGAAACATTTCTTTCAATACTTTAGCAACCTTGGAAGGTCTTTGCTCTCCGTTTGTGAAAATGTATGCACGATCAGAGGATATGGACTTGAGTTTTACTGGATAGAGAGGCATGGCTAACTTTGTCACATTGCTGAGGAGAATATGCATATTGAGATGATTCCGAGTGCACTGGAAAGCTGTTTCATGTATGTCAATTTTATCTTCTCTTGCCAAAATAGAAGCTGCCTGGGAAAAGGAACCAAGTGAGAAGTCTGGGTTCCTTGGAGTAAAGCTGCACCAATTGGTTGTGTTAGTGGAGAGTACATAGTAAATTACCCACTTCCCAAAACAGTCTCTGGGGAACAAGAATATGGTAGGAGGTCCCAAGAGGCCCTCTGGGGTGTGTGAATCTAATAATCTTCTCTTATTTCTCTCACAATGGCTAGCACACTCTTACTAGACAAAGAACAAATTCTAAGTTACCATCTATTGCCTTGATTTGATGTCTTTGAAAGAACTTCACAGTCACAACCAATACCAGCCTTGGTCAGGTTAACAGGAACATTAGGGAAATATGCATTTACCTCAAATTCAAATACATAAAAGCTTTTTTTAACAGTATTGGTAACGATACTTCCAGAAGTAAGTCAGAAAATAAAGTTTGTTGGAATCACCTTTAGAGTTTGCCATTTTTCTAAACTTTCTATCTGAAATAAACCTGAAAAAAAACCAAACAAACAGCAGCAAATTGGCAAAGTCTGGCTCTTATTTAAACCCTGTCTCACAGCTGTATGTTATGGAGTTCAATTCCCTAAATGATCTCCAGCAAAACAAAATGCTGCCACTGACAAAAGCTAATGAAGACAATTTTCTAATTTTCTGTCACTCTTGCTGTTTATTGTTGGGCTGAAATTCTCCCAACTACAAATCTGCCCTCCCTACCTGGCTGCTACAGGTTGGCAGATGGAGCAGTGGTATAAAAAGAGAAAGGGGGAGAGAGAGAGAGAGAGAGAGAGAGAGAGAGAGAGAGAGAGAGAGAGAGAGAGAGAGAGAGAGAGAGAGAGAGAGAGAGGCAGAGAGAGAGAGAGAGAGAGAGAGAGAGAGAGAGAGAGAGAGAGAGAGAGAGAGAGAGAGAGAGAGAGAGAGAGAGAGAGAGGAAAACGCTTCAAAGCACACACTCTAAAATTATTACCGAACAATAAGGATAAACATTTTCTGTTCTGTAAATTGATGGGGCTGGGCTATATGGTCTCTAAGACCCCTTCAAGTTTTAAAGTCCTATGATCTATGACTTCAAAGTAAACAGTTATCAGTCAGCAATATCATTCATCAGGCTTAACCACAACCACTAGCAGAACTAGGGGCTGGTGATGGAATTTATTTTTAAAAAAACTTATAAAACCTTGACAGAGTCAGATAATCTCATTTTAATTTGTTACAGGGCTGGGTAGCTGGCTGGCAGGCAGCAACATCAAATCTCATTTCACTCATAGCCCCAGATACAATTGTTGTCTGAATTCAAGCATTCACTGCTACAGCCTGATAACAATTTCATGTGCTTGGGTCTCAATGAAAGATTCCTTTGATATCCCCACAACCACACACCTTGCTAGATGTGGAGCCTTGATGGAGAAAAGGAGAAAGATAATAAAGCAAAGAAAAAGAAAAGATGCTTTTTCCCCTCCTTCTAAAATGTAGTAGAATGAAATTCTGTATTTACAATGTCACCAAATAAAGTGTACCCTGTGTGTAGTTTTCATTCTGCTAATACATTTATTAAGAAATAAAGAAAGAGGCTTCCAAAAGCCTGGACTTTAAAACTTGTGGAAAATATATGGTTAGAAATATTTGTTCATTTTTCAGTAGGGTGAATCATGGTGAAGACCCCAGCCATTTAGAAAGATTATCTCTGAAATACCAAGTACCTCCCAGGTCTGTCATTCATGGTGAGTATACTAACCTCAGGGCTCCATAAAGCTCCTTTAAGAGGCAAGATTTTCTGTAGCAACTCTACTCTGCAGGTCCAGTCAGAAAAAGAGGCCTCTTTATTTACATTGTCTTCATATGAGCTTATTCTATGTTGTCTCATTTGGTTTCCTCAAGGTGTTAACCTTAAGTTCTGGTTTGCCTCATTCTTTTACTCTGGCCTCACCTCTTCCCTCCGGTTAACTTAGCTTTGGTGTGATTTCTGTTTTTGCCTGCTTCCTTCAATTTGCTAGCTTTGCTTTGTTCACTCATTTATCCTGGCTTCCCACTTATTCATTATTGAGAATAAACACTAACTTCTCAAAGAGACTTCTAACCATGTGTGGACATGACCATCTCCCTTAACTTGTCAACATATGCCAAACTTCTGCTTGAGTCTGTGACTGAAAGGTGGAATTTGTAAGATGGATGATAGTTTTCAGAATCATAGAATTTGAATTCAACAAGATTTCAGTGGCCATCTAGACCCACATATAAATGAAATGAAATTTCTACTGAGCCTTGTGCTCTGCTTCTTATTAATTAAATAATGTCCAAGGTAGGCTATAGTCATCCATTTTAGTTCCTGGAGGCCTTACTCTTCCCTGGACCCCAAGAAGATGGTGGCATTTCTGGCACTGCTATGAAGTTAAGAGATCAGATAAAAGATAAAATGGGGGAGGGGGACAGTTGAGGGAAGCATGAAACTTATATTTCATCCATTGTCTTAAAAGACCCACAGATAAGAAACTACACCAGTTCCCTGTATAAGCCATACCAAGGATCAACAGCCCTCTCTGTTAAAATATTCCATTTGACCTCTGCTCTTCACTTAGTGAAGACAGAGGGTCACCAATGTCTTCAAAATAGTCCCTTCTAGTCTTAAAGACCACCCAGTCAATTTCTATCCTGACTCAACTCTTAAGACAAAATCGAAAGTTTGCAGAAAATATGTATCCTCCCATTGTGAAAGTAACTATGAAATATCATCGGGACAGATGCAGAGATGAATGGGCTATTGAGACATTGCTTCCCTGTGCCATGTGAAATATGGGTTTAATATGATATTTCATTTTTCTCCAAGGCACACAGCCCATCCCCTCACTGCACTTTGCCAGTATGCCCTTATGGATTGGTCGTTTTATTTATTTTTAATTTCACCTATACATTTGGATAAATGGCTGTGTAGGTGGCAAGATGAACTGTTAATGAAAGGAGTTGTTGCTGATAACCAAGAGGAGTAAAACCTTTAATCTCTGTCAAGGATATAGTGTAATTTTGCTGTGGGAGTGACATTATAATGAACACTGAAATGAGATTCCCATTATACCTTTCCCTCACTGCCATACCCCCCTCAAAAAAAAAAAAGAATTTCATTTTATGTTACTATTTTAAAACTTAACTTGAACTCGTAAGAAAATACTTCTTTTTTGTTTGTTTTGTTTTCTTTTAAAAGCTAACCAAGGACTAAAAAGTAATCTAGGTGAGGGAAAAAATCAGAAATTCCCTGGACCAAGAAACAGAAATTAGCCTGAATGTTGAGGGCCCCAAATAATGCATAAGTACCAACAGGCCTCTGTGCTTCTCCAGTTTCTTTCAAGATTCAGCTCAAATGCCACCTTTTGCAGGAAACCTTCTCAGTTATCCCAGCTCCTCACGCTTTCCTTTCTGAGGCTATATTGTTATATGTCCTACAAGTACCTTGTATGTACATTTTTTATTTACATGTTAATCTCCCCCTTTAGCATGTAAACTTCTTAAGGACAGGAACTTGTTTTAACTTTGTATCATCAGCGCTTAGCACAGTGCTTGGTACATTGTAAACACTTCATAGATGCATGTTGATT
This sequence comes from Phascolarctos cinereus, assembly GCF_003287225.1. NCBI lineage: Eukaryota > Metazoa > Chordata > Mammalia > Diprotodontia > Phascolarctidae > Phascolarctos > Phascolarctos cinereus. The sequence continues at coordinate 370,568,086 of NW_027555847.1, forward strand.
GATGAGGCAAAAGAGCAGAAAAGGAGAGTTAGAGAATAAGGAAAGAACCATGGAAGAAGAGAAAAAAAGAGAGAGAAAGAAGGAACTCGCGTACATTGTGGGAAGTGGGCGGATCACCACGAACTTTTACAAGTTCCTCAGAGCAACTTATAAAGAAAATAGATACTTCAACACATGCCTGTTAGGAGCGACAGCCCAGTGCCTCCCCTCATGGCAGGTTAGGCTTCTTTTCCTTAAAGATGTTGAGACATTCTGACATTCTTCTAGACTTGGTTGGCTTAGTAGACAAATAGTTCAGACTGTTGATATCACTTCCTCATCACCTGAGTATAAAACAGCCACAAGGAGTTGGAATTCTCAGATATTTAGCTGCTGAAGGAGAGAATTTTATTCAAGTGAATCAATTCAAGGTGTCTTCCATGCCTATTCAAGTGAGTAACCTCCTGCTATGGCTAAATATTAACTGCTTAATGATTAATGAGTGTCTCATTTTGTTCTAATATGGAGCCTAAAATATCAGGGGACTGATGTGAGTCAAGCCCAGCCTAGAACACTTAGTCCTTATTGCACAACAACTCTATTTTCAGAACTCCCTTCTTCATTCTCACCAGAAATACCATCTGGGTGTCACTCAACATTCTGATGCTGAGTCATGATATCCTAACACAATTACGACATGTAAGAACTACTAGGCAAATTTCCTAATAAAATTGCTTATCAGTCTGTATACTTTTGCCTCTACTGTTCTACCTGCTTCTTCTCTCAGCCCCATGCAACATTTTAGAATGTTAGAGATGGAAAGGTACTTGTTATTCTGGTCTAATCCCCTACCTAAAGCACAAATTGTATTTACAAGCAGTAATCTGCCATCTGCTTGAAGAATTCCAATGGCAGGGATCTCACTATCTCCCAAGGTGGTCCATTGCATGTCCTGATTATTAGGATTATTTTTTTTTCCCTTTTGCAGAGCTCAGATCAGCCTCCTTCTGGCTCCTATTCACTGGTTCTAGTTCTCTCTAGGGTCAAGCAAAAGAAGTCTAATCCCTCATGTCAATCCTTCAACTATTTAAGAGGTCTTTCCAGGTTTTCCTTACTTCTTTTACAGTCTATGCTAAGCACCTCCAATTCCTTCAAATCATTCCTGGATGGCATGGATTCAATCATCACCCTGATCAGTTTTGGGTTTTTTTTTTGGTGAATCCATTGTAGTTTGCAACATCTTTAGATGCCAGTGTAGACAATAGAAAAAAAAAGCCAGAGTGAAATAAATTACTACATTTGGAGTTAGAGGACCTCAGTTGAAGTTCCTGGCCTTTAAACTTGCTACTTTTGTGACACTGGAAAAAAAAATTATTCCGCTTCCCTAGCCTTCACTTTCCTCATCAGTAAAAATAGTTTTGAAGTAGGTGACTTTAATGTCCCTTCCATCTCTAAAGCTATCATCTAGTGGTGCTTGAAATGTGCTGTGAAGACTGGGGCACAACTTTAAAGAAACATAGTTTTGTGGATAGAAAGCTAACGTCAGTCAGAAAAGACCTTTGAACATATATCTGCATTGCCTTTGATGCAAACCGGCAATGTGACCGAGGGAAAGACTAAACTTCTCAGCGACCCAGGCAACTCTCTAAAGTTTAAATTACTGGTGTTGACCCACATTAGAAGAAGGGATTTCCTTACCAGGAGTTCCCCACACTATTAAAATCACAGGTATAAAACCAAATAATGATGATGATAAAGAGGAGGAGGAAGAGAAGGATGATAACAGATGAAATTGACCAGTGGGTTATTGTGGTAATGAGAACAACCCACAGAGGAAATAGGAGAGCGTGACTGGGGGTTCCTCTCGAGTGACTGCACCATTTCCAATAAGAAAAGCAAGAAAACCATCATGACCTAAATTATTGTTGTGTATGAGTAGAAAGTGTCTTCTTCTGGTCACTGAAGCCATCCTTACACACAACTCCCAGTAGCTAATTCATCCCCAAGTGGAAAGGAACCATGCAGTAAATATCCAAAGCTAACTAATGCATTCACGATGACTCGAAAGAAGATCCATGCCAAGTTATATTACATATTAATAACATGCATTTGTACATTGTAAGGCAGCCCATGGTGCATCTGGAAACAATACACCCAGGAGCTTGTTGCTTGGCAGATTTTTTTCCTTTGGATGACAAATGTGTCAAGTGAGGGGAGAGAGGTAGGAAAGATACTAACAGACTGTCATAAAGTTTGGAAACAGCAGACCTGGGCAGAATAATTATTTATTTGCACCAGGAGTATTTTCAGTGATAGTGGAGAAATGTGGGTAGTCTCAGGCATTGTTTTTTCAGGAGTGAGTTGCTGTGTCATCATAATATCAGTCAGAGTCTTGCAAGCCCGCCACAGTATTCTACTAACCCAAGGATGCAAGACTTGAAATGTAATCTACTAATATCATAGGTGGCAGAATTGGGTTAAGGACAGATGGTGCTATGTTCAAGGCTGGGGCCAGTACCAGCACCCTAAAGTGCTGTATCAGAATCTGTGGGTATTCCTGTATCTGTTGGCTATAACCCTACAATTGTGGCAATAGGCAATAGGCTGAATTACCACCATCTCAGATATTATTTCCAATTTATCAAGGTAGGCATCATTCTCTTAGTTCTGGATCGTTTTTCTAGGATATACTATTTCATTCTGTAGCCCACTTTACTATCACTCTGCAGAAAGCAATCTGAAAGATTCACTCTGCCTTTCACGTTTTATACTTTGAACTAATATGTTTTCCTTGAATTTCTGTAGCAGCAGCAAGAATGACTCATGCATGGGTAAGAAGGAGCTACTCTTCCTGAGGAGAGTGTGAAGGAAAAGAGAGTAGACAATCCCCACCCCACCCCAAAAAATAAGTAAATAAATGAATAAGAGAGTAGACAATCATTGATCCTGTGAGTTAAAAGAGACTTCAGAAGCTATCTAATCCCACTCATACTCAACAGAAAATCCCCTCTCCAATATACCCAAGGAATGGTTGGTCATTCAGCCTGTACTGGAAGACCCCAGTGAGGGGAAACCCATTGCTTCCTTGGGATAATTCTAATTGTTAGGGAGTTTTCTTTTTTTTAATATTAATCTAAAATCTACATCTATGAAATTGCTACCTATGTTTTCTAGGTCTGCTGCTCAGACCAAGAAGAAGAAGTCTAAAATCTCTTTCCCTTTCCCATGAAAACGTTCCAAGTACTTGATTTGGTTTTTTTTTTATATTTGTTTGTTTGTTTTTAAGGTGATTGGGGTTAAGTGACTTGTCCAGGGTCACACAGCTAGTAATGTGTCAAGTGTTTCACCTGAGGCCAGATTTGAACTCAAGTCCTCCTGACTTCAGGGCCAGTGCTCTATCCATTGTGCCACCTACTTGTCCCCTTTCAAGTTCTTGAAAATCAAGTAGCATGATATTGTGGATTGAATATTGGAGGAAGACATGGGTTTGCATCCTGTCTCAGACCCTTAATTAGCTCTGTGAAAGTAGGAAGCTACTATCATCCTGTTTCTTCATCTGCAAATAGGGACAATACCTAGAGCTCTTACCGCACAGGTTTGTTACGAAGATCAAATGATATAATGCACATAGAGCATTTTGTAAGCCTTAAAATAAATGCCGGATACTTTTTATGCTTGGAGACAACTGTTATTCAGCTAAGTGACTCAGTGCACAGAGTGCTGGGCCTAAAGTCAGGAAGACCTGAGTTCAAATCTGGTCTCAGACACTTAATAGTTGTGTGACTCTGGGTGAGTCACTTAATATGTTTGCTTTATTTTCCTCAACAGTAAAATGAGGATAATATACATTTATGAGGATAACCTACCTTTCAGGGTCGTTCTGAGTTTCAAATGAGATAAAATTTATAAAATGCTTAGCATGGTGCCTGGAACATAATGTTAGATAAATGTTTATCCCCTTCCCTAAGTCTTCTCTAAGGTAAGCATCCCAGTTTCTTCTAGTGTAGGGATGTGCTGGAGTCAGCTTATACTGGTTCATGACAGCAAATTGTTTTATTTTCATTGTGAACATTTACACTTCAAAAATGGACAAGTATTATAAATTAGGGCTTGATTTATTGTTTTGTTGAATTCTGGACTTAAGAGAGTGATGGAAAAAATGTTGATAATACAGACTAAACTTCAAAGTGTGTCATGCATACTTTCTTTTTTTTCTGGAGGGCTATATATTAAACATTTACCAGCACATGTAAGCCCCTGTGGCGTGTTCTCTAATTCACTCACCATCCTGGTTGCTCCACTGAATATATTTCAACCTATCAATGTCCTTCATGAGACTGAATGCTCAGAATTGACCATAGTACTCAAGGTCTTGGATTATAGGCATATGTGAGGGTAATAACAGAATGACTATTTAGTTTGGAAAGGGTGTAGATAATTGTCCCTAGTAGTTGGTGGAAGATGTCTACAGCCCCACTCTCTTGAAGTTTTCATCAGGGGTACTCTGGAAGTACTGCAGTACTCTGAAGCAGAGTAGACCAGTAAGTAGGGGAAGATGAGGCCTTTCTGAAGTCCTGAAGTGTTAGTGGTCTCTCCCTCTTGAAATTACTTTTTATGCACTTCATATAAGAGAGCTATCCTGGTATAGCTGATAAAGAACTGGCATTAAAGCCAGGAAGACCTGAGTTCAAGAGCCAATTGACACGCACCAACAAGGTACTTCTGGGCCAGTCATGTAACCTCTCAGTCTCCAATCCTACAACTACCTAAAATTCTGAGTTACTGAACAGTTAGTTACCTGTGCACATGCAGTATGTTATGTGATTTCTCATGGAGATTATGTACAAAGTAACTTCAAGCTAAAGATGAAAATTAACAATTGGGGGGTTTCTGAGTACTATAATAGTGGTAATTATCAGTCTACTCTATTCCACTTTTTTTTTCTTGGAAATGTGCTGCCTTCTACATAGGAGGCTCTTAATAAATATCTGCTGTTTTAATTGAACTCAGAGAATTCAATAAAAACAGAGAATGCATGTTCAGTTCTTTTTTGTTTTTCAAGTTCATATAAAAGTGTTTATTGTTTTTCTTTTAGCTGTTCTTGAATTATTTTATTTTTAATTTCCTTATTAAGTTTTTGATTTCAACAAACGCTTCTATGAGATTTTGAGTTCTAAATTTTCTCCCTTCCCTCCCTTCCCCCCTCCCCAAGATGGCATGCAATCTGACATAGGCTAAACATACACATTCATATTAAAACTATTTTCACATTAGCCATGTAAAGTCAAAGAAGAATTAGGACCAATGGGAGAAACCACAAAAAAAATTAATAATAACAACCAAAAGAGACAGGAAATACTATGCTTCAATCTGCATTCAGATTCAATAGTTGTGTTTTTCTGGATGTGGATAGCATTTTCTTTCATGAGTCTTTTGGAACTGTCTTAGGTCCTTGCATTGCTGAGAAGAGCTAAGTCTATCAAAGTTAGTTCTAGCATAGTGTTGCTATTACTGTGCACGACTTTCTCCTGGTCCTGCTCACTTCACTCAGCATCTGTTCACTTAAGTCTTTCCATATTTTTCTAAACTCTGCCTGCTCCTCATTTCTTTTTTTTACGTGTGCTTTCTTTTTTTAATAAATTTATTTATTTTTAGTTTCCAAAATTCACTTCCTCAAGATTTTGAGTTCCAAATTTTCTCCCCATCTCATCCCTCCCCCCACCCCAAAATGGCATGCATTCTGTATACCCCTTCCCCTAATCTGCCCTCCCTTCTGTCTCTCCCCCACTTCTCTAATCCCCTACCCCTTCTATTTTCCTGTAGGGCAGGATATATGTCAATACCCCATTTCCTGTATTTCTAATTTCCCAGTTGCATGTGAAAATAATTTTAACATGTATTTTTAGAGCTTTGGGTTACAAATTTTCTCCCTTCCCCTCTCCCCACCCACCCTCATTGAGAAGACAAACAACTCGATACAGGTTATACATGTATAGTCATGCAAAACACTTCCATAGTAGTCATGCTGTGAAAAACTAAGCGTATTTCCCTTCATCCTATCCTGCCCGCATTTATTATATTCTCTCTTTTGACCCTGTCCATCCTGAGGAGTGTTTGCTTCTGATTATCCCCTCCACCAATCTGCTCTCCCCTCTATCATCCCCCTGCTGTCTTGTCCCCTCCCCCCCATTTTCCTGTAGGGTAGGATAGATTTCCAAACTCAATTGAGTGTGTATGTTATTCCCTCCTTAAGCCAAATATGATGAGAATAAGATTCCCTCATTCCCTCTCACCTTCCCCCATTTCCCCTCCACTGTAAAAGTCTTTTCTTGTCTGTTTCATGTGAGATAATCTACCCCATTCTACCTCTCCCTTTCTCCTCCCAGTATAATCCTCTCTCTCCCCTTAATTTTATTTTCCAGATATCACCCCTTCATCTTCAACTCAACCTGTTCTATCTATCTATCTATCTATCTATACATACATACATACATACATATAATTTTTCCCCTCTCACTACCCTAATATTGACAAAGGACTCATGAGTTACAAATATCTTCTTTCCAAGCAGGCATGTAAATAGTTCAACTTTAATAAGCCTCTTATGATTTCTCTTTCCTGTTTACATCTTCATGTTTCACTTGAATCTGGTATTTGAAAATCAAATTTTCTATTCAGCTCTGGTCTTTTCATCAAGAATTCTTGAAAGTCCCCTATTTCATTGAATCACCATTTTCCCCCTAAAGGATTATACTAAGGTGATTCTTGGTTGTAATCCTATCTCCTTTGCCCTCTGGAATATTATATTGCAAGCTGTCTGGTCCCTTAATGTAGAAGCTGCTAAATCTTGTGTTATCCTGATTGTGTTTCCACAGTACTTGCATTGTTTCTTTCTGGCTGCTTGCAATATTTTCTCCTTGACCTGGGAATTCTGGGAATTTGGCTACAATATTCCTGGGAGTTTTCCTTTGGGGATCTCTCTCTCTTGAGATTGGTGATTGGTGGATTCATTCAATTTCCATTTTGCCTTCTGGTTCTAAAATGTCAGGGCAGTTTCCCTTGATAATTTCTTGAAAGATGATGTCTAGGCTCTTTTTTTGATCATGGCTTTCAGATAGTCCAATAATTTTAAAATTCTCTCTCCTGGATCTATTTTCCAGGTCAGTTATTTTTCCAATGAGATATTTCACATTCTCTTCTACTTTTTTTTTCATTCTTTTGGATTTGCTTTACAGTGTCTTGATTTTTCATAAAGTCACTAGCTTCCAATTGCTCCATTCTAATTTTTAAGGAAGTATTTTCTTTGGTAAACTCTTGGACTTCCTTTTCCATTTGGCCAATTTTGCTTTATAGGGCATTCTTCTCCTCATTGCCTTTTTGGACCTCTTTTGCCATTTGGATTAGGCTATTTTTAAGGTGTTATTTTCTTCAGTATTTTTTGGGGTCTCCTTTAGCAAGCTGTTGACTTGTTTTTCATGATTTTCTTGCATCCAATTAGTTTTTCCTCTACTTCTCTTACTTGCTTCTAAAAATCATTTTTGAGCCCTTCCATGGCCTGGGGCCGATTCATATTTTTCTTGGAGGCTTTGGATGTAGGAGGTTTGACTTTGTTGTCTTCTTATATTTGTATGTTTTGATCTTCTTTGTCACCAAAGTAAGATTCTATAGTCTGATTCTTTTTGTGCTGCTTGCTCATGATCTCAGCCAATTACTTGAGTTATAAATTCATTGTTATAGTAGGGGTCTGCTTCCAGTGTGGAGAATGTACTGTTCTAAGCTTCGAGGGTTTTGTGCAGCTGTCTTCAGAGATGCCTCTAGGAACCTGTAAATTTTCAGCTCTTCCAAGGTTCTGTGATCAAGGGTGAGGGATTTACTCCTTTCTTGACCTGTGCTTTGGTCTATGAGTGACCACAAATACTCTTTTCTGTCTTGGTACTGTGTGGAGGATTTCCTCTTTACCACCACTACAAGCTCCACCACGCCAGTACTCCTCTTCACCCCAGGACCACCACCCAGAACTGTGACCCAGTTTCAAGCAAGGGCAAAGCAAGAGAATCCTGCACCAGCAGAGAGATCCCTGCAATCCCCCTCTGATCAGCCATTCAATTCCCTCTCAATCTGTGGGCCAGAAGCTCAGGAGGCAGCCACCACCCCGCGGCCAAGCTTGGGGAAAGGGACTGGGAACCCGCACTTCTTTCCCGCCTCAGAAACAGACTTTTCCCACTGACCTTCTAAGTTGTGTTTGGTGTTCATGGGGTGAGAAGTCTGGAAACCACCACAGTTGCTATGATTCAGTCCTCTGAGGCCTGCTGCAGATTCACTGAGGCCTACGTGCCCACGCTGAACTGTGTTCCTCTCCCAGCCTGGCACAATATAACTTTCTGATCAACCATGCAGGTTGTCTTGAGCTGGAAATTTGTTTCACTCTGTCTTTTTGTGGGTTCTGCTGCTTCAGAATTTGTTTAGAGTCATTTTTTATAGGTGTTTGGAGGGGTTTGGGGAAGAGCTCAAGCAAGTCACTGTTTTTACTCCGCCATCTTGGGTCCCCTCCACGTGTTCAGTTCTGTTAAAGATATACAGGCTCTTAAGGACAAATTCCACCTGTCTCAAAAAAAAAAACCCAAAACCTTCCTCTGTGAAAGGTTTCCTGAAAATCTGTGCATTTACATAAGAGCTGTGAAGATCAGGTAAGGCTACTTTACCTGAGTGATTGTGTGGTCTAACACAGCTCAATTGCCTGAGCAAAGTGTGTGTGTGGGGGAGGGTAAGTTTGGGGGAAGAGGTGAATACTTTTGCTGATGGATAGTAGCTATCTTCAAAGCCCTATTGTTTTAAAGTATTTTTGGGGAAAAATGTTGAAGCCAGCAAATGAAGACAGGTTTGATACAAATTGTCTGGGTGACCTGAAGTTTGCCCCCATGGAATGAATCCAGTCTAATCAGGCAAACATTTATTAAGGACCTACTATATGCTGTGTTAGGGTGGGGTAGAGGACTAGGTCACACAACAGACAGAACAACAGGCCTGGAGTCAGGAACACCCTTCTTCCTGAGTTCAAATCTGCCCTTAGATACTTCTAGTCTGGATTTCCTCATCTTTAAAATGAACTGGAGAAGGAAATGGCCAACCACTCCAGTATCTTTGCCAAGAAAACCCCGAATGGGGTCACAAAGAGTCAGACACAACTGAAAAACAACTCAACAGCAACAAATGTGCTAAGTACTACACTAAGTGTTGGAGATATAATTAATAAAAATAAAAACAGTACCTGCCCCTAAGGAGCATAAAACTAAAGAGGGAGATTACATACAAAAGGAGGCAGGAGAGAAGCATCTCAAAATACCAGGGGTTATGTGGTATGGGGCATTTTGTTTCATGGATTAAGCATAAAATTAGGCAGGCCAGCAGATGCCAGTGAGAACTTAGTTTCTGCCCTCTATAGAGGAAGGCATTGGGAAGAGTTTGGTCCTCTGCTCCCCAGCCTTCCAATCAGAGCAGATAGAAGGCTTGAGTAAACAGCATGGTAGTGAGTTTAGAAGTGATGAGCTTATCCCGGGAGAGGCATCTTGTTCCATGGAGCTGAAACCATATTGGATGGATGAATGAAAAATCTATGAAGTACTTGTTATACCAAGTCTACATATCAAATCTATTAAGTACTTGTTTGTACCAAGCATTGTGCTGAGCACTGAAGATACAAAAAATAAAAAAAAAAACAGACAAACAAAACCAATGACAGTTCTTGCCCTCAAAATGCTTTTATTCTATTGTGGAGACAACACTAGTGCATGTGTTCCACTCTTATTCCTACCTGCTAGGAAGACAGCCAGTGGGAAGAGTCGTCAGTGCTATTGTACCTTAAAATCTGAACTGAGACCATAATTCAAATTTATTATTAGGTTTTGAATTATATTGGGGAACACTGTGTCATTTCCCATCCCCTCTCTCTGTCTGTGGTGTAGGTAGAATTTTCTAAGGCAAATGGACAATTTAGCTTTTTCTCTTGCCTTAGTGCCTCCCACACAACAAGTACCATGTACATCCTGAGAAGTATGAGAGATGAAATACACAGTGAGCCCCTGTCCTGCTAAATGACTTCTCAGAATTTACTTTTTCAAAGTGAAGTTTCTGAAGACTTCTCACATTGAAGAGGGACCTATGTGACTTGTTCTATTTGATCCCAGAAAAAGAATTAGGAGCAGTGAGAGAAAGTTGTAGGGCTGAAGATAAACAAAAAGTTTCGTAACAATTAGAACAATCCAAAAATGCAATGGACTTTCTGGGAGATCACTTGTTGAAAATGTTGTAGAAAGGATTCTTCTGCAGGCCCCAGCAGGTCTAGAGTAAAAGGTTTTAACCAGTTTTGTGTCATGGTTCCCCTTCTGGCAGTCTGTGGATTCCTTCTCAGAATGATGTTTTTAAGGACGTAAGATAAAATTCATAGAATTACAAAGGAAACCAATTATATTGTCATACAGTTATGAATATATGGGAAAAAGAGCAAATTCATCAATTAAAGCCCTTTAACCCCAGGTTAGAATCCCCTGAAATAGAATATCTCTGAGGTGCTCTCTCTATATAATTTGGCATTTCTCTTTCAACTAAGAAGCAAATTCACTAAAGTTGGTGTGCCTGGAAAAGTATAAAAACAGAGAAAGTGTATTCAGTTATGTTAAAGGTATTCAAGTTCTTAAGGACAAATTCCACCTGTCTCAAAAAAAAAAAACCAAAAAAACCTTCCTTCCTGAAAGATTCCCTACAGCTTTATGCATTTTGACTACTAAATTAAGCATAACAGAAAAATAATAGATCAATTTGATTTGAGATTCTACAGATTTCCAGTAATAAGGATTACTAATACTTCATTTAGGGACCACTGAATAACTAATTTAAACTTTTTTTTCCTCATTATATAGACAATTCATTTAATTTGAAAAGACCAGGTTTTATTTCTCCCTACTTTTATCAGGTTTTGGCCATTGCCCAACTTGTCATAATCAAAATACTCATTATTTATGTCTTGTCATTAAAGCTAATCTAGTTAGAATAAGGATAGGAAATTACATCTGAAAAGGGGAGAATGAAGATGCTGCTCCAAATAGCTCTGTAATTCCTTCTAAATAAAAGCAAAATATTATGCAAGTCAGGTAGGGAAGGGCCTAAGAGACAGCTGTATTTCATAGGAAGACAGGCTGAATGAATGAGTTTTTTCAATTTCAATTTACTTGAAATATCGTTGACTACTTTTGCCCATGAAGTTGGAAGAGAAAAATAGAACTTTTAAAATATGATCCAAAAATATACAAGTACGTGTGTGTTACACTATGTGTGTGTGTGTGTGTGTGTGTGTGTGTGTGTGTGTGTGTGTGCATGTGTGTGTACCACTTCTCCCTCCCTTACCTAAGCAACATGGACAAACATATTTAGAACTACTTTTCATGCATATGAATTCTCTACATTCATTTCATGGGTTTATAGGTCCATGTCTTTTATAAAAGTTAATAGATGGTCATCTGCTTAATTTTGACTTGAGACTATTATTCTAAATCTTTGCCTTTCTTTTATAGATCATGGATGTGATAGAAATTAATGGGCTCAGAATACCCAGAGTGGTGAATAAAACTGAGATTTATGCCATTCTTCTCTCAGTCTTTTACATATGAATCAAGAGATATATTCCCAAAGAAGAATTCCTGTATCAGCATATTGGTAATTTTACTTTACATAGTGTTTTACAAAGTGCTTTTCCTCAATAACTTTGTGAGTTAGGTAGTTCAAATTTTACTATCCCCATTTTGTAGTTGAAGAAACTGAGAGCTATAAGATAACAATCATAGCTGACATTTATATAAGCACTTAAAGGTTTTGGAGGCACTCTATACAAATCATCATAAATCATTTGATCCCAAACAGCAGCCCTATAAAGGAAGTACTAAAGACATTATTATTTCTATTTTTCAAATTAGGAAATTGAGGATCAGAGAGATCAAATGATTTGCCTAGAATAATGCAGCCAATCAACCAACAAACACTGATTATGTCCCCAGTACTGGACAAGATTTTGGGAATACAAAGACAATAAGACAGTCCCTACCCTCAAGGACCTTAACGTTCTATGAGAGATGTAACATAGTCAGAGATAAACAAATGTATGATGTGTAGAGAATAACTAAATGGTGCCAAGAGGGGGATTAACAACAGGGGGATGACAAAAGTTCGGTTGAATTGGAGGTGCCCGCTGAGCTAAGCCTTGATAGGAGCTAGAACTTCAGGGAGGTAAAAGTGAGGCGAGAGTGAAGTCCAGGCATTGGGACTTCAACACCCAGAGAGGGGAGATAAAGGTGAACGTGCAAATTCATGGAAGGTGAACAGCAAGTGAGCCAATTTAACTGGAGCACGGGAGGTGTGAGGTGAAGTAATGTGTAATCTTCTTGGAAAGATGCTAGAGTCAAATTGTGAAGGGCTTACTTAAGAGTCAGCAATGAGATTTGAACCTGGGATTCTCTTGACTTTTAATTCAGGGCTCCGTTTAATATGATGCACTAAAGTGGTGTAAGTTGCTCAAGGTTTCACAACTAGTAAAAGACAGACCTAGGATTCAAACTCAGATCTCCTGATTCCAAGATACGGTTTTTTTCCACTACTCTTTGCTTGTTGCCTTTGAATAGGTGCATGCAGTTACACAGAGAACTCTCCTCTGTGTTTGTCACCTGGAGATTAGTCTGAGTTGAGAGTCGAAAATTGTAATCATCCTTGCTCAGTGCCAACTTATAATCATAGAAAAGTCCTTTTGAAGGAAAATCAAGTCACTGAGGGCAACCCAGTCTTTATCTTATTCTCAAAACTCCAATTTTCTGCCCTAAAAGAATGAAATAATAGGAAAACGCCCCACTTAGTACTTAGTTGCATGTCAGATTATGGCAACGTCTGCCCTCCAGAACATAGCCTTGAAGCCTTCCAAATAGCTGTTACAAAACACATGAAGGAAACCCAGGCCCTTGAACTTTCTCTCAAAATTTATTAAGTCTTAGTTGCTGTAACCAAATTTTTTAAGAATCTTATCTGGTTTCCCATCCCACAGAAGATTGGAAGGAGCAGTCTACAAGGGGATGGCAGGCTGACAGAGCCACATGGATAAGGTTGAAAAGTAACAGCCTGTTGGTGATGAAAGGGGCCAAAAAAAAAAAACTAAACCAATTGCTATCCTTTCCTGTGTATTACAACAACATACAAGGTCATGTTGATGACCCCAAGGCATGAAGAAAAACAAACATTGTATTTGCTCTTATAACCTCTATTGCAGGAAGCTTGGGTGTATAGGAAACATTTTAGGTGAAGGGAGTGGTCCCTTTCACCATCAAAATGGTAAAAGTAAAACAAATTTAGGTGCTTGGAGGCATAGCTTTCAGTTATCAGGAAAATCCATGTGGAATCCATATTCCCTACAGGTTCTAGTTAAATGTGGCATGACCATATAACCCAGCACACAGAATCACTTCATTCATTCAAATTTCACTAATTCAGAATTCATAATGATCTGGTTAGTCAAAATTTGGGCTTTATTTAACAAAGTCATTGCATAAACCATGCTAAAAGGGTATAGCTAAAATACTTGAAAAGCCAGAGATTTTCAAGCATTTGGAAAGAATCTGTGTCTTTCCTATATAGACTATTTATCAATGCTGATTATAAATAGAACTTTTTTTCTATTCATTAAAGCATGTCAGACACGTTTTCATCCATCAGTCCAATTAGTGAAGCTAAACTCTGCATAACTTAATTTTAACCTCTTCTATGAAGAGTAAGCCATTTCGATATTTCATCTGTCTAATGACTCATCTCTACCATCATTAACATTGCATATACCCAATTCTCTCTCTCTCTCTCCTCTCTCTCTCTCTCTCTCTCTCTCTCTCTCCTTCTTCCCTCTCTTCCTCTCTGTCTCCCTCTCACTTTCTCCCTCTCCCTTCCCCTCTCCATCTCCCTGACTATGTTACCAAATAACTGCAAGTCTGTGCCTCTGTCTTCTGCAGGTCCAGATCATCTCAGCTTTGACTTGTCAAGGAACAATCATCTATGTTCAACTAAGTCAGCAAGAGATATAAATACATTTATTATAGAAATAAGGAAATTAACATTAGTCTTAAGGGACACAGATATGGACCTTCTAAAAATTAAGACTTCATTTGAAATATGCAGGAACTTTGCTTTTCTTTCAAGTTTGTCTTAGTCAACAACTAAAGTACATACTTCCTAAGACTTTTCTGTGTCCTAGAATTCATAATGGTAAGTCCTTAACATATGGTTATTGATTGCTTGATTGAATCTTGTGATCCTTAAATCTGAGGGGACAAAAAAATCCTCATTTTCATATACAACAGTCCTTTTGGGACCACTCCCTTCAACTGAACACTCACATTCACAAGCTGGGGTCCCCAGAAGGTGGCTCACTACTTTTCCCCTTGGGGTTTTAACCATAACTCTAAGTGGCCAAAAATTTCTACTTTTGTCATAAATGAGTCCCTAACTGCGTGCTCCCCCTTAGCAGCTATTCAGTAGTTATCAATTATCTGAAAAGAGACTTACTTAGAAGATTTAACAAAAAGAGTTGAAAAACATTCATACAAAACATTCTTCCTCATATTTGGGGTATGTCCCTCATACCTTGTATAATGAGGTTCCTGAGAAATGTGGGCTTAAACTTAATGTGGTAGGCATGTGGAGAACACATGTGGCAAAGGAGTACCTTCCACTCCTGGCCCTGACATTCCTTTTCCTCCTTTTGAGGAGGCCTCTTGAAGTGTCACTTAGATGTAGCTCTGTGCTGCCTGGGCCACTGAGCTGAGATACCTGAATCAATGAATTTCTTGAGTCCATCCATACCAAGACTTTTTTCTTCAAGGTTTATGCTCACAGAAGCTACCAATTTCTTGTGTGACTGTCTTTTCTCATCTGTCTGCAGAAGCTTCCACAGACATCAGTCACTAGTGGCTTCTGTTCCAGTTGCTACTACTATTTCCAGTTGCTGGCATGACTTCTTGATCATCTGAACTCACTTCTTGGCATGTATATCTTGGAACATATATGTATATACATATATATGTCTATGTGTTTATATATATGTATGTATATTTGGGGGAGAGACAGAGACAAAGAGACAGAGACAGAGAAGCAGCAGCAGAAGCTATGTGTCTACATCCATGGGGTAGGGTGAGGGAAAGACATCCTCTCACTCAAACCTTCACATGAGCTCAGAATCCTGCCTCCTAGAAATGAAAAGGAAAAGAAGTAAGAGATGGATGTGTCAGCTCTTTTTTGTCTGTTCACTTAGTTCCAGCTGAACAATTTCCCAGTCATTGGTTCTTACAGCTCTGTAGTCAGACTGCAATTGTCATCACGCAGTACCAACCTGAGCCATGAATGTGTACAGACATTATCACTCTGTTTCCAAATGGTGACTTAGTCTGGAAGCAGGCTAGGGATATCTACAACAGCTTCAACAGGAGGCCTTCATAGACCAGCCTACCTCCATTAAGTGTAAAATGAATTCAAAATTTTAAAAAAGGGGATGAACGTATAGACTTTGTGGTTGGATTATCTAATCCCCACTTGGCCACTAAATAAGCCAATCTGTTAACCTCAGTGTCAATCTTCTCATGAGGCAACTGGAGGCACAATGGAAAGAGTGCACTGAATAGAATTAGGAAGACTTGAGTTCAAATCCAGTCTCAGATACTTATTAGCTCTATGACCCTGGGCAAGTCACTTAAATCTCTATTTGCCTAGGTTTCTGCAATTGTAAAATGGGGATGACAATAGTACCTACCTCACAGTGTTGTTCTGCGGATCAAATGAGTGATATTTGTAAAAAGCCCTTGGCACAGTGCCTGACACATAGTAGGCACTATATAAGTGCGTATTTATCTGTAAAGTGAAGGAATCCATCTACAGCAGTGATTGTCAAAGTGTGGCCTGAGGATCCTTGGGTATTCCCTGCACCCTTTCAAAGGATCCACAAAATCAAAACTGTTTTCGTAATAACACTAACATGTTTTCATTTCTATTACAGTGTGTCTTCATATGCCTTTTTGAAATCATTTATTTCCTCATTTCTTACAGAAAAATAGTATTTAATCACATTCACATGCCACAATTTATTCAGCCATTTCTCAATTGATAGATATTGCATTAGCTTCCAGTTTGTTATTATTGTTGTATTTTGCCACCACTGAAAGCTGCTATAGTTTTGCACATAAAAGACCACAAAATAAAGTAGAACCAAAGAACAATTTATGCTGTAACAGCAATATTACAAAAATGATAAATTTTGAGGACTTTTATAAACTGATGAAGAATGAAATATGCAGAACCAGGAGAACACTATAAAAACAATTTTGAAAGCTGAAAAAACTATGACCAATACAATTGCCTTTCATGATTTCAGAGGACTGATGATGAAACATGCAATCCATTACAGAGAGGTAATGGATTTGGGGTACAGAATCACACATACATACATATGTGTACGTGTGTGTGTGTGTGTGTGTGTGTGTGTGTGTGTGTGTATATATAATTTGTGTGTAGCCATTAAATGAATTTGTTTTGGTTGACTATGCATATTTTTGTAAGAAATTGTTTTTTTTTTCTTTTTTCTTTGAATGGAGCAGAACAGAAAGGAGAGAAAGTATATTTCAGATACTTTTTAAATAGAGAGGTATAGGGGTGTGACAGATAAGAAGTTTTGCATATACTTTCAGATGAGGTAACTGAATTACTATTTTTACTTAACTGTTTTACTTTGTTACAAAATACCTTGAATAAAGTGATAGTAATTTGTAAATATAGAATAAAAGCATTTTTAAAGTATCTAATGTGGTAAATATTGATATATTTAACCCACATAAACCAAAGTTCTTGGGAAGGGTGGTTCTCAATGTTTGTAAGGGGCCCAAAGACCAAAAAGTTTGAGAACCATTAGCCTAGAAGATATATTCTAAGATCTTTCCAGCTACAATGGTCTAAAATTACTAACTATACAAGAAAAATAAAGTTTCCTGGTGGGCATCCGACCATGTAAGCCTGGATGTCTCAGGGTAGTCCTGGTTCTGTCTTGCTCAGTTCCCTGCTTCCCTTGATTCTCCAGTATAATAGTATTTTTATTTCATGCAGTGCCTGCAGCAAGCCAGCTCCCTGCTTCCCCTGCTCTACCAGATATCTCCTTTGCGACTCTGGAAGACAGAACATTTTCACATTCTTTTTGAAAAAGGATCTCAGACTTGCCTAGAACCCTGCCTAGGAGACCAAGGGAGCTACCTCCTACCTGAGGTGTCTGGCTTGAAGATTTCCCCATTTTCATTGCAGGGAATGCTCCTCCTTCCCTCTTTCTCTTCTGGGAAATGCCAATGTTTAGACCTGAAACTAATTGAAGGATTCTTTAAAAAAAAAAAACTTAAAAAAGCCTATTTGTGAACATTCATCCACTTTCTATTTGAGTATTTAAAATAATGCCTTCCAATAAATAAATAAAACACAAGTGATAATGTGAGCAATTGGAGCCCTTAATTGTCTGAATACATCTAAGGCAGAATGGGGGAATTTGTTTAATCAAAATATTCCTGTGTGACTTTAATGCAGGGCAGCTAACAGCTTCATTGACAGTGAGGGGTAGGGACTCTGGGGGCCAAGAAAAGGAACAAGTTGGAGATTTTACAAATGGGATAATCTATATGCATCTACACTGACCAATGCACCATAGTGGAACTCCACATATTCTAGTCCACCCGTGATCACTATGCAGGTCTGAAATGAATGGAGTACAAGTCACTGCTTAACTAATTACCTAAAAAGTATGTGGGTGTTTGGCAAGGGGTGAGGGGAGGATAGGTTAACCGATATTTATATCAAGCTTTGTAGTGATAACCCATCTTTTTGAGATATTATTTAATTTGATCTCATAAGACTGAATTAAACAATATAAGAATCATTCTCATTTCACACATGAGGGAACTAAGTTTCACAGAGGTGAAGTGACTTGCCTAAGGTCACACAACTGTTTATTAGAACCAAGGCCAGAACCCAGGACTTTTGACTCTGAATGTGGTGCTAATTTCACTACATTAAGCTCTGTCTCTACAAAATTTGTGATCCCCAACCAAATCCCTAGACAACTAGTCCCTAATCCCTAACTAAACCAACTAATCCTTAATCCCTAACCAAATCTATAATAAAAACATGTTGGAACATGATGATAATTAATCCCTTTAGTATATACAATCTGGCTTTGTTTTCTAGTGTTTGTTTTTTTTTAATTTTGTTTTTCTTTTTCATTTTTCTATTCTTTCCTTTTTAACTAAAGTGTATACTCTTTGAAGGCAGTAACTGAGCCATACACTTCTAGCTTCCCAAGTACCTACCAAGCCCAGCAATCATTAGACACATAACAGATAGGCAATCATTTATTGAACTGCGGTGAACAGCCGGGCCTACAGGATCATCTGTTCTGCTCTGCTCTGGTGATGAACATCCTGTTTCATTTGGCAAATGGATGAAGAAAAATGAAGAATGACATTTGTTGGTAGGTATCACGGTTGCTCAAAGTCAGCATCCTCATCACAAATTAAGGAATGTTGGAACTGGAAGGAACCTCAGAGACCACCTAGTCTAACATTCTCACTTTAAAGAAGCAATTGAGGTTCAGAGAGATCATACAGTTAGTTAGTCCCTTCTCCCTTTCTCTTTCTGTGACTGTGTCAGAAAGAATGTCTTTCTGCTTTGGTATAGTTTTCTCATGTATATGTGGAAGTGAGGAGTGGAGGAAGGGATACCACCATTCTCTTTCAAGAAGCACTCATAAGTCTGAATGCTGATTTTTTTAATCTGATATTCATAACACCCTGAAGATAAAGGCTACTTCTTCCTATACATAAGCTTTTGCTCTCTTCTTGTTCTGGTCCCCATACCACCTTTGTAATTGCCCTAAAGTGGTCTCCCTTTGACTTCAAAGGGATCCTGTTCACATAAGTATATGCATTAAGAAGGCAGGGAGTTGGGCTTCATGCTAATTTGTTCCCAAATTAGGTCCTAGCCCTTTAAATAGTAATCCCTGATAAACTAAACAGGTATAGGTTAAGGAAAGTCCAAAAACACCTCTGGACTTAACCTTTATTAGTGAAAGAAATTCCTGTTGAGAAAGACCAGGGAGTGGCTGGAGACAACAATGAATTTAATAGATCATCTATACTACAAATGGCAGTCTTGAGCTTTACCAACTCCTGAGAATATGAAACTTAAAAAAAAAAAAGGACAATTTATCACCCAAGTTCATGGCTCTAAAAGATTCATTTTCCCTAAGAGGTATCAGGCCACCAGAAAAAACATAGCTTGGCATGATAGTGTTTCAATTGTGTTTTTGCAGTGCTGAGAGACTTTCCACTCCAAAGGCCACTCTGCCTTTGGAGTACACAAAAAGAACTGAAACATGGAGCTAAAGGCTACCACAAGACAAGGCCCAGAACACTACCCTGTCCAATGACCTTATTGGGCAAGTTATGTTACATTAGTCACATGACACAGCTGGGCTCCTTCCAATGGGATTGTCTCACTGAATCCTTGGAAATTAATTTCCTTGGAAAGTAGAGCAGTCAAGTTTCAGGACTGAGTTTTCAAATACGCCCTGTCTCTCAGATCCTAGTAGACTTTCTGTCACCTATCGGTGACTGGCCAAAGGAAAAGGGAATGCAATGTAGGGAATGTATGATCTGTGACAGCACCGAGAGTACTGAACAGAGTGAAGTATGCAAAATCAGATTTATCCAGCATTTAGGGGAAAGAAAAGGAAACATATGAAGAGCATGCCCCTTTGGTGAATTAATACTTTAATTTGACCTAATAATATTAGGATTTGTCTTACGGTTATTAGTTTCATTAAAAGCCTTGAATTCTCCCTTTTTCTTTTTTTAAAGTGTACTCTGGAAAATGAGGTACTTTCCTTGTTGGATATTAAAGAATGAATAATATGTTACAACAGTGATGGAAAATCAAGGTTAAATGGCAGTTTAGCAAGACACCATGTAGTATAACCTGGATTCAAGTGGAGCTAGGCAAACTTGAGAACATCCAATGGGGTAATGTTGCTCAATGCTGTGAACTTAGAATAGTTATCTTGAGTCTGAAGCTGATGTCTGGCTTGTGCCAGACTTGCAGATTGGCAGATGCTTCTTGGCCAAGGCTCTTCACCAGGCTATAGAACCATAGAATCCTAGATCTAGAAGGGACTCCTATGAAAGTCATAGAAGATACCTGCATGATGAATTGACAGACTAAGGTAAACCATTTCAGACCCTTGAACTTATCTAAAGATATCCAGAACAAGGACTTCTCAATAACCCAAGCAATTACTTACAAAATCTAACATTCAGTTAAATTTCCTTTTATTGATCACATTGTGCCTAGTACTGTGTTAGGTGATGTGAGAGATGTAAGAAAGGTAGAATATAAGACATAATCATTTTTTATCAAGGTGCCAACAGTCTCAATTAAAAGGTAAGTCTACCACACAGGACGTAGATTGCAATACTAGCAATTCTCCAACAAACAAGCAAGTCTTATTACAAAATTTCCTTTACATGTCAGTTATGCGGAACTTTAGATATATATCAGAGTAATAATATAGGTGGGAGATAACTTCTGAACTATTCTTCTATGAACTTTAGCCACCACCACCCCAAAATAGTTATTTAATCCATAATATAGCATAGCTGCTGTTCCATAATTAATAATTAATAAAGGCTTATTCCATTATTTAATTATAGCATTTCTAGAACTAGCCTGAATTCTCAGTCCTGGTGAGCAGGGGACTGAGGAAGAGAATAGTGAAGACTAGGAATATCATTCAACAAAAATGGAGAAGACAACAATGCTTTGACACCCTGTGCCCACCCAGTGCCCGTGTGAGTGAGTGTTTATCCTAGAGTTTCTGCCCCAACATCTACTCTGCCCTTTATTATTACTAGATCCAGAAAGGTTGGGCACCATGTTCCCACTCAGAGACTGTATTTGAAAGGTTTTTTAGGGGGCAGCTAGGTGGGATAGTGAATAGAGCACCAGCCCTGAAGTCAGGAGGACCTAAGTTCAAATACAGTCTCAGAGCAAACACTTGACACTTACTAGCTATGTGACCCTGGGCAAGTCACCTAACCCTAACTGCGAAAGAAAGAAAGAAAGAAAGAAAGAAAGAAAGAAAGAAAGAAAGAAAGAAAGAAAGAAAGAAAGAAAGAAAGAAAGAAAGAAAGAAAGAAAGAAAGAAAGAGGAAGGAAGGAAGAGAGAAAGAAATGTTTTTTCATTCTGGAATCTATAGTACTGTGCCCGTTCTGCACTGGATCACTGAGCTGTTCATGAAAAGACTTAATCTCCCAGATTATATACCCAGATATCAGACCTCTGGTCACCAGACTAGCACTTGAGATACTGGCCTCACTACCAGGATCCAATCCAGAAACAAGGCCTCAGATATAAATATGATCAGGAGCCAAGTGGATGCTTGTGATCAGATAAGTGTCATCGTTTAGCATCTCGGCATGGGGCAAAGGGACAACTGCCAAGAGTAGGTTCAGTGAGATCTAAGAAATCCTCACCATTAGGAATTTACCAATCCAGGCAGTTAACCCATTTTCCCTGCTGCCTTCACCCCAAACTCCCAGCTCTCCATCATTTCTAACATAAAGTACCTTAAATTGCTACCCTGGGTATCTACTTGGATTTACGCTCAAAACTACGTACAAGAATGCCAAGATCCTTGGGGCAGCTAGGTGGTACAGAGGATAGAGCACTGGCCCTGGAGTTTGGAGGACCTGAGTTCAAATACAGCCTCAGACACATGATACTCAATAGCTGTGTGACCCTGGGCAAGTCACTTAGCCCCACTGCCTCACCAAAAAAAAAAATGCCCGGATCCCCAATCCATTAAATCTTTCCTACTTTAGATCAGTCATATGACTTCATTTCACAGGGGGAAACAAAAATAAATTACCTAAATTAGAAAGCAAGAAAGTTCATCAATAGCAATAATTTCTTGCACTGATGGCCCCAAGCAAACCACAAATTTCTTCCATTCTCCCAAGAATAGGAGCTTGTGAGTCTAGCCCAATCCTTTCCAACCTAGCCTAGGCCTGGTTGTCAATCTAGGGGAGCTGGAATGGTTGGGATAACAACTTGCCCTGTGGATGACCATGAAAAGTGCTATGGCTTTATATCTACATAATTTGTACTGTTCACTCATATACATTGATAAAAGAATAAGAGTTGGCTACTATATTCTATCACAAAAGTGTTGTGATGTCTGTTTAGGATCTAAAAGAACAAAGGGGGGAAATGACAATACATCCTAACCCTACTCCATTGCAGAGGTGGGATATCCAGTGGTGTGATGTATTGCATATTTTAGATTTGATTTTTTTCACTTATTTTTCTTACTCTTTTTTTTTCTTTAAAATATCATTTTTTTATATGAGATGCCTCTCTGGGAGTGAAAGAGGAAAAGATACTGAAAGAAATTCTGGTGATGTAAAAAAAAATCAATGAAATTTATTTTTTTAAATAAATCACATATAACAGTATGAACAAAATAAGAAACAAAACCTTTTCATCTCCAACATAAATCCTTACTATTGAAATGTCAGCCATTTCTTTATTGTTTTCTGTTCTCTGGATTACTGTTGTGAAATGGGTTGTGTGTTAATATAGCAACTATAGTCTAATGGTTTGAGTGTAGCATATTCATTTAACTATTCAATCACATTAGGGAAGTTTAGGTCCAAATAATTTAGTTATTTTAATTATTGTTTTTTTCAACCCATGAGTTTCAAAAGGGAAGGTATGACATTGGGATATCTGTGATTGGTAGCATCTCTATAACACCAGCCGAAGAGAAGTTGAAATAAACCAGAGCCAAGTTTCTGTCACTGCATTGAAAGCTGTCATGTCTTGTTTGGTTTTGCTTTTGGCTTTGGTCACAAGGCCATAGTGCCAGCCCTCATCTTTGTTTATTACTTCTCTCCCTACTTGAAATGAACTTATTGTCCTTATTTGTTTTCATCCCAGGTTCAAAAGGGATATATCTTGATATTTTCCTATTATTTCAAAAAGTTGCAACATATTTTTATTAATTAAACAATTACATCCTACTCTAGTTTATTAAATATTAGTTAGTCATATCATTAAGCCTAGAGAAACCTGTTTTCTAATAAACTTTTTCTTGTCTTTCTCTACCCAAGCCCCTCAATCTCCTAAGCTTAAATACACATCAAGTTTATTTTCTATATTTGAGTAATAAACAATAAAAAGTTAAAAATTTCTTTATAATACATCAGCTATGGGAAAGGTCATATCCAAATTCACCTTTAAGCATCATTACAACTGATGAATTCTCCTCTGTTCTGAACACAGATCTCACCATCCAGTTCTTCCAGAATACCAGTTAAATTCTCTTCTCAAGAATTCTCTTCATGATTCTTCACATGCTCAGTATTAAACTCAGCTCTCTCAAGAAATTAGTCCTTTTAGTTCTTTTTCTCTGTCCTCTCTTTAACCATAACTCTTACTGGTCTTTTTAGAATAATAATCAAATTTTCAGATCCTTCAAAGACTCTTTAAAGGATACCAATTAAACTGTCGTTTCAAGATTATATGACCTCTTAAAGATACAGTAGCAATATTTATAATCTTTTTAGGAAAGGCTGTTAAAGATTGTTTTTGTTGTTGTTGCTGTTACTCTTTCACTTCCCCTGAAAATGTTCTACTTCAACAATGTCTAAGATCAACTTATATTCCATCACCAACCCACTTGCCCACCCCATTCCAGCCCTTATGTACTGGCAAACTTTAAAAATTACCATGCCAATTTTTTTTTATCTTTTTCCATTTTGGTATTCTTGTAGAAAACAATTGGGGAAACAGAGATGGGGAAGACATGACAATTCTTGACCACCTGAGCTGTGGAAAAATGAGGACAACAGGGGCAGCTAGGTGGCCCAGTGAATAGAGCACCAGCCCTGGATTTAGGAGGACCTGAGTTCAAATGTGGCCTCAGACACATAACACTTACTAGCTGTGTGACCCTGGGCCATTAACCCCATTGCCTAGCCAAAAAAAGAAAAAGAAAAATGAGGACAAGTATGTGCTGAGCTCCAATTCTCCAGCCAAAGTTTGCTGAGGGGATTGGGTACATGGAGGAGAGTCCAGAATATTATGTCTCCATATACTTTTTCAGCTCTGATTTCCACATCATCCCATTCATTAGTCTCTTTCTTCAATTCCTTTCAACTTGGTTTCTCTCTGTGACCACTTTATCGAAACTAAAACTACCTCTCAAAGTTCATGAATGACTTCCTTATTATCAAAGTTAGTGATTTTCCCCCTCAGTTCTCATCCTCTTTGATTACTAGAGTATTTAATACTTTTGACTATTATACAATTAAAAGAGCACTAGCTCTGGATTCAAAGGACCTGGGTTCAAATCCTGCCTCTAATTCTTACTACTTGTATAATATCAGGCAGGTCACTAGGCCTTAATTTCTCCGGATGTACAATGAGAAGGTTGGACTACTTGGGCCCTGATGTCCTTTTTGATTCCAGGTCTATGATTCTATCACCATCCCCTTCTTATAATATTCTGTCCTCTCTTGGCTATAGAGATGTCACACTATCCAGCTTACTATTCTTAGGATAAGGAAGTTCAAATTTCCTGAATTAGTCTTCCTGTCTTTATCATATTACTGACCACATAAGGTGTTTTGGACCTAAGAAGTCTTTGACTTCTCTTTATCTATGCTCTATTCCTTGATGATCTTATTCACTTTCAAAGGTTCAACTAATCATTTTGAAAATAATTTTCAGATCTATGTATTTAGTCCTGACCTCTCATTTGAGCTTTAGATTCACAGCACGTGGTTTCCCCATGGAGATATGACACATTATTTTTGGAGAGAATATAATGGATTGAGCTTTGATCTCAGAGTCTGAAAGATTCAGGTTTGAAGCCTGCTTCAGACACTCACTACCTGCATGACACTAGGTCATTTCACATCTCTGTTCCTTAGTTTCCTCAACTATAAGATGTAGACATAGGGCACTATAACTTCTAAGGTCCCTTCCAGGTCTAAACCAGCAATCACATGATCTTATGAACTTCAACTGTCTGTGTCAATGTCTAGATCAATTAATTAGGTATTGAACACCTACTATGTTCCAAGCACAGCCAGAAGAACATCCAGTTGAGACATAATTAGTTTGAGATGCCATGGGTAATTATATCTTGCTGGTAGGGATTGTTTCATTCATTGTATTTAGATCATCAGCCCCTATCAATTGGAGATTCTTCTGACCTCTCCCCTTCCAAAGTCCCCTTTCCTAACCTGCTCCTGCTTCTATCTAATATCACTTTTTTGGTCAGTATCACTAATATTCACCCAGCATCCCATATTTGAAACTTTTGTACTATCTTTGGCTTTTCTCTCCCCCTTATTCCTCACATCTAATAAGTTACCAATCAGTCTGTTCTCACCATAATTGCGCTTAGCTGACATATTGAGATGTACCTCCATGCCTCCCATACTACTCTCACTTCAGGTTATGAAGCTTCTGACAAAGAAGGTGTCACTGGAATGAATCTTCTTTGTTGTCAGTAGTGCTATTTCAATAGCCTTAAGCTTTGAGGGGGTTCCTTTGCATGCAGCTTTTTGTATCTTAATTAAAAGGCCCCCAAAAGCATTTTCACATCTAAAAAAGTAACATGAAATATTAATTCCTGGCATTGGGAGTGAATGAATGCAAGCTAATAAATTATCAAATTCAATTACCACAAACTATCAGATGTCTTTGTGTTTAATTGCTCTGGATTACTCTTTAGACATCATAATGAAATTAATAGAACATGCTAGTGATCAATAGCAATGGATTAATTGATTAATCACTGACACATAGTTAGATTCTTCCACCTCTAGGCACTATTATTTATTGCCATGCAGTTCCAGAGCAAACACCTTTGAAACAGGAAGAGAAGAAAGAGGTTTGGACGTTATCCAGAGTTCAGTGTGGGGTGATAGGGCTCTTTGCATATATATGGGGTATGTCACCCTTGAAGGGTAAGCATTATGCTGCTCATTAATATATTATCAAGGTCTCCTCATAAGTGAAAGAAACACAGTCATCCTTCATGGATGAGTTATTGTATTTATTCCAGGAAGATTTATTAAAAATTAACATTGTATCATTTTACATTTTTGGTACCTGCCAGTCCCTAAAAATACATAGAATGATGCATATTTGGTACAAGAACATTTTTTAACTTGGTAAATATTTAAAAATTTCTACCTTCAAAAATAAACAATCCTTCCCTCCACACTCATTCCCAATTCTGACTCCTGCACTTCCTACTGCTGTGGGTGCCAGGTTAGAATGAGAGAATCATAGTCTGCCTAATGCAATGACTTAGTGATGTGCAGAAAACAAACCGTTCTTAAGGTAAGAAGGAGGCTGTATTACTAGCACACATGTTTCACATATCAATTTAGCAATTAGGAAAACAACATGGCTATTCTCTTCCTTGGTATGGCAGAATGTATAGGGTATTGATGGGTTCAGGAAAATATAGGGTTCAAATCCTACCTCAAACATCAGCTATATCCAGGAGACTTCCTAAGGATATATAATAGCAAAATAGATATATGTCATATATGTGGTCTCTCCAGCTCATTCTTGTGCTCTTAATAGCAATCCAAATAAAAAGTTTTTTGGAAGGGGTAGTTCGTTTCTTCTTGATATTAACTTCAGAACTTAGTTATGTCTTCAAAATATACTGGCTTCCTTTGATATGCAATAGTAGATCTATATAGACTATTAATTTTTCTAAATGTTTTGAAAATGTTACATAAAATTGCACACACACACATATACATATGCATATACATATACATATACATATACATATATGTATATATATATAAACATATCATATGTACACATGTAGATATAAATAAGATAAAGAGTTGTTTTTTTTTTTCAAATTTACTTCTCCATGAGGTGTTATTTTGTTGTTGTTCAGCTGTTTTTCAACCAGGTCTGATTCTCCATGACCCCATTTGGGTTTTTCTTGGCAAAGATACTGGAGTGGTTTGTCATTTCCTTCTATAGCTCATTTTATAGATTACGAACTGAGGCAAATAGAATTAAGTGATTTGCCCAGGGTTATACAGCTAGTAAGTGTCTGAGGTCAGATTTTTATTCAGGAAGATGATGCCTAGTACTCCATACATTGCACCGCCTAGCTGTCCAGTGGTAATTTACTCCCCATTATATCAAATAGCATGTTCTTTTTGCTAAATTCAAGTCTCTTATGTTTCAAGGGATTGATCTTTTCTTCTGGCATCCTAGGATCTGGTGAAAATGTGTATATATATGTTATCCATACACAGGTTATTATTGTCCTCTGTAGGACAAAATTGTTTAGCTGGAAGGGATATTGATGAGTGATCATTTATTCTAACTCCTTCATTTTATGGGTGAAGAAACTAAGACCAGAGGATAAAGAATCTTGCTCAAGGTCACATGGTAAATTAGCAGTGTGTGGAGACAAGAAATCTGGTCTTTAGTATTCTTCCCACTAGTGCCTACATTCTTCCATAATTCCAGGACATCTCCAGTGATTTGACCACAAGTAATGGTGTTAAGAGTCAGTGGACAACATACAAGACAGAATCACTAAATTGGAAAGGACTTCAAAGGTCATTCAGTCCAACCTTAGTCTAGTGAATCAAGAACCCCATCTTTAGCAATACTGCATGAGTAATTATACAAACTGTACTTGAAGAACTTTTAATAATGGGGAACCCACTACTTCTCAATACAACCCATTCCAATTTGGGACAGCACTAAATATTAGGTAGCTTCCATTAAACTCCATTTTGTTCCTTTGTAACTCATATTGACCACTCCTCTTGACCATTACCTTCTGTGGCCAAGCAGAGATTTCTAATCCCTCTTTCACATGACATCCCATTAAATACTTGAAGATAGCTATCATCATGTCCTTCCCAAACATCCTTTTTTCATGGCAGAAATATCTAGCTCTTCCCAGCAGTCTTCAGATGGTATGATCTTAATTCCCTTTATCATATTGGTTACCCTCATCAAGGTAGTCTCCCACTAATCCACATTGTTTCTAAAAGTAATGCCCAGAATAGTACATACAGAGCAGTTCAGCTGCAGCCTGACCTGAGCAGAGAACAGCAGGACTATCACCTCCCTTTTTAAAGACAATGGACCTCGGAATGCAATCCACACTCACATCTTATACATGCATAAACTGAGACTCAAAGAGGGTAAGTGACTTGCTCATGGCCACACAAGTAGTAAGCGTCAGAAGTGAGATTAGACCCAAGTCCTCTGACTCTAAGCCAAATCATCTGTCTACCATGCCAGTGATCTGAGGTGCTGCCACTACAACCCATTGAAAGGATGGATATTTCCTAGTCAGGAAAAGTAGCCACTCATTGTATATGCAATGTTAGCATATAACCTCTTCCTTCAAGTTTTAGCTCTGGTAAAATCAATAATCATAAGATTTAAAGGGAAATAAAGGCTTCTTAGATTCAGGAAAAGGGGCTCAAATCCCGACTCAGGCACTTATTAGCACTGTTTCTGTCACAGAATAGATATTTAATGTTTGCTTATTACATCACTGATTGACCATTATCCCAGCAAAGTCAATTAAACTTCATGAGACTTGGTTTTCCTTATCTATAAAATGGGGGTAATAATTGTACCTACTTCACAGAATGATTGTTATGTCTCTAATAAGATGTTTTAAATAAGTGCTTTCAAACCTTAAAATACATTATAAAAGTGAATTATTATTGTTATTATTTTTCCTTATTGGGAAAAGGCAGAGAAGTCTTGTTTTATAGTCTGATATAGACTGGGCAAAGTATGCATTTATCTTCTAGGGTGAGAAGATAGGAGAGAAATGAGTCCTGGATTGGCAAAAGTCAAAGAAGCTAGGTTGTTTGTACCACAACACTATGCCTCCCTCAGCAACTCACCATCCCACTCTCCGCAAAGGCTCTTCCACACCTTTTAATCCCTCCTCAAACCTCCTATGACTCCCCCTCCTGCCACCATCACAGCTGAGAAAATTTCATCATATTTTACAGAAGAAAATGAGGCCACTTGCCAAGAGCTTCCTCTTCTCCCTTCTTCCATATCTCATCACTCAGGTATCTTCTGCCACTATTTCTTCCTTTACCCCTACCTCACATGAAGACGTGGCCTTCCTCCTTACAAAATGTATCCCTCCACTTCAACAAGTGATTCTTTTCATTCTGTCTCCTCCCCAACAGATTGTTCCCTCTGTCATCCTCACTGTATCACTTAGTTTCAATCTCTCCTCGTCTACTAGTTCCTTCCCCACTGTCTACAAGCATGCCAAAATCTCCCGTCATCAAAAAACCTCACTTGATTAATCCTTTCATCCCCAAGAATGATTATTCTATTTTTTCTGTTCTTTGTAACTAAACTGCTTGAAAAAGCCATCTATGATAAGCTTCTTAATTTCTCTCCTCTCACTCTCTTTTTAACCTCTTAATCCAGGTTCTGACCTCATCATTCCATTGAAACTGCTCTCTCCCAATGTGACCGACGTTTCCAATTATCTAATTGTCAAATGCAATGGCCTTTTCTCAATCTTCATCATCCTCAGTCTCTCTGCAACCTTTGACAGTGTTGATCATCCTTTCTTCCTTGATACTCTCTTCTCCATAGGTTTTCGGGCTACCATTGTCTCTTGATTTTATTCCTACCAATCTGATTGCTCCTTCTCAGTCTTCTTTCATGGAGTTTCATGCAGATCATGCTATCTAAGGTGCAGTATGTCTCATAGGGTTGTTGATATCCCATAAGATTCTGTCCAGGACAGCTTATCTTCTCCTTCTGTCCTGCTTACCACATTTAAATTCAATATATCTAAAGTGAACTAATTAGCTTTCCCCCTAAACCCTTCCCTTATATTACCTTCCCTTTTACTGTAGAGGGCAACATCAGCCCCCAATCCCTCAGGCTCACAATTGAGGAGTTATTACTTCAACTCCTCTGTATCTCTCACTCTCCATATCCAAAGTGTTGCCAAGGCTTGTTGATTTTACCTTTGTGACATCTTTCAAATAAAATAAACACCTCTTTCTCTTCTCTGGTAAATACCCTAGGTTTCTCAACACTCCAATTTATGCTCTATTCAGCCACCAAAGTTATTCATAAAGAGTAGGTCTAACCATGTCATAATCCCTCCTCCTACACATTCATGTGTGTGAAAGTATGTGTGTATGTATGTGAGAGAGAGAGAGAGAGAGAGAGAAAGAGAGAGCACTCACACACACACACACACACACACACACACACACACACACACACACATACACATGTACACATGCAAAAAATTCCATTAGTTCCCTATCCTTCCAGGATGAAATGCAAAATCATGTGTCTGGTTTTGGAAGTCCTTCATCAGCCAGCCCTATTTTACCTTTCCAGTATTCTCATCCTCTTTGACCCAGTGACACTGGCCTCCTTGTTGTCCCTTGATCAGTACACTCCGTTTCTTGGCTCTGAGCATTTTCTCTGGCTGGAATGCTCTTTACCTTCATTTCCACCTACTGGATTGCCTGGCTTCCCTAAGTACCAACTACAACAATCTTCTGCAGAAAGTCTTTGCCAAACCCTCTTAATTTTAATGCTTTCACTTTCTCTTTCTTATTTCCTCCATGTGTATGTAGCTTGTTTGCATATGTTTGTTTACTGTCTTCGTCATTAGAGTGCAAGCTCCTTCAGGGAAAGGCCTGTCTTTTGTCTCTTTTTGTATCCCCATTGTTTAGCACAGTGCCTGGCACAGTAGTGATCACTTAATAAATGCATCTGGACTATTGACTACAAACCAAAGCTATATACTAGAGGCAAGGTACAAGGAGGGCCCATCTGTAAGCATAGCACCTAGTACTTTTAGTTAGGACTAGTTAGGTTCTACTGCTCCACTCCCAGCCTAGTGTTTTGAAATGCATGCTCCCTGCTATCATTAATGTGCAGTATAGTAAACTGGTTAGCTGGAAGAAAGCAACTATTGGTGATACTGATTCTTTGGAAGAACTGAAATTATTGGAACATTCAGAGTTGTTTGTATCCCCATTACAACTGAGCAGAGACAAAGAGAAGGGACCATGGAGTCAAAAGTGACATTTGTGCTCCAGTTAAAATAAACAAAAAAATCTTGGAGGCTAAGAGGGCAACCCCTTGAGGTCATGCTAAACAGAAAACATTTCTCTTCTTACATGGCAAGGAACATTTCTTCTCTGTGACTATTTCATTGTCATAAAGTGCAAACTGTTCATTTCAGGAAACAATCCATTGATCAAACAAGTATTTATTAATTACCTAATGAGTACTTAGCCTTATGCTGGCCAAGGAGTCAGAAACAATACAAATGAAAAATAAAATTGGCTTCTTCCCTCAAGAAACACATAGGCTAGTGAGAGAGAGAAATATAATTCACATAAGATAATTACAGAACATTAGATAACAGAAACTGGGTGGCTTCTCCTAGACCCAGAGCTGGACAGCCCAGGGTTCAGGTCCTGCCTTTGATATATATTATCTTGTACAATACTGGACAAATCACTATCACAAAATGAAATCACATATTCAGCAATATAAGAAAAGACTAAAACTGGAGGTCGAAGTGAAAAGGTAATAAACTCTAAGTGCTACAGGAGAAAAGAGAGGCTATCATTGTGGCTGCAATAATCAAGGAAATTTTCACAGATCAGTCTATCAATAAGTATTTATTAAAACTCAGGCTAGGCACTGGGAATGCAAGTATAAAGAATAAAATAATTCCTACTTGTAGTGAGCTTATGTTCTAATGGAGAGACATACATAAAAACATATATGCATACACATGCATATATAGCACCAATATAAAATAAAGAAATTAAAAATATACAAAGCAATACAATGCCAGGTCATTTGACAGGGAGCCAGTTGGGAAGATTAGGAAAGGTTTCATGAACAAAATGGTTGCTGATGATAACTATTATATATTTAAAAGGAATAGCAAGTTGTATATATTAGATTTGCAGCTTCGTGTACAATCATCTTTTTTTCTATTCTACTATGTTAGGGAAATGTTTGTTTTATTTCTTAAGTTCAGAATAAAATAAATAATATTAAAAAAAGAAATGAAAAGAAAAGAAAACCTCTATGGAGAAGTAAGTAAGAAGCATATTCATGACAAGTGCAATTGACAATGCAGAGGCATAGAGAGTGGAGATATGGTGGCATCTTTGATGAACAGAGAGAGTCAACTTGATTGGAAGTCAGAAAGTGTAAGGTCCAGGGAGGCTGAAAAAGAGAGCTTGGGGTTTGGTTGTACAGCTTTTTTTTTAATACTTCTTTTTTATATTTTTATAATTTATTTTTAGGCAGTTGGGGTTAAATGACTTGCCCAGAGTCACACAGCTAGTAACTGTCAAGTGTTTGGTCTGAGGCTGGATTTGAACTCAGGTCCTCCTGACTTCAGGGCCAGTGCTCTATCCACTGTGCCACCTTGCTGCCTCTCTGCAGCTCTTGAAAACCTAAACAGAGAAGTTTATCTTCACGAGACTTGATTAAATAAGGGAGTCACATGGCCAGTCTGAAATTAAGGAAAATTGTTTGGAAGTAATGGATAGAATGAACTAGAGTGCTAAGAGACTTGAGGTAGGGGGATTAATTGGGGGACTGTTGGAGTAATGAGGTGAGAGATGACATGCATCTCGAGTAAAGTGGTTGCTGTGTGAGTGGATATAAGGATGGTTGTAGAAATTGGTCTTTGAAAGATGTAGAGGATTTTGTTTAAACTCTCATCTCCTTATCTCAATCAATCAATAAACATCTGTTTAGTGCCTATGTACCAGACCCTGTACTGAGTGCAAAAAGAGGCAAAAGGCAATCCTTGTCCTCAAAGAAGTTGCAATTTAATGGAGGGATAACAGGCAAACAAATATATAAAAAATAATCTATACACATGATAAAATAGTAAATAATTGACTGAAGAAGTGCTTTATCTAGAAATAAGAGGATCTGAGAAAGGCTTTCTGGGATTTTAAAGGATTTTAGTTGGGTCTTAAAAGGAAGCCAGGGAAGTTAGTATGTTGAGTTGAGGAAGGAGGGTATGGGGGACAGAGAAAATGCCTGCAGGCAAGCAACAAAGTATCTTATTTGTGGAACAGCCAGGCAGGTATAAAAAGACTGGAAAGATAGGAGGGGCTAGGTTGTGAAGGACTTTGAATGCCAAACACAGCATTTTGTATTTTATCCTGGAGGCAATAGGAAGCCACTGGAGTATATTGAGTAGAGGAGTGACAGGTTCAGATCTACTATTTAGGATAATCATTTTGATAGTTGAATGGAGGATAGATTGGAATGGAGGGAGACTTGAGGTAAGACCCTCCAGCAGGCATGGGGTGAGGAGGGCTTATACTGGAGTGGTGGCTGTATCAGAGGAGAGAAGGAGGCATATTTGAGAGATATTGCAAAGGTGAAATCAACAGGCTTTAGCAACAGCTTGAATACGGGTGGTGAAAGGTATTAAGGAATTTAGGATAAGACCTATGTTTTGAGACTGAGGGACTAGGATATTGCCCTATATGGGGAATGTGGGAGGTGGTGGGAGGTTAAGGAGGAAAAACAATGAGTTCTGCTTTGGACGTGTTTAGTTTAAAATGTCTACTAGACATCCAGTTTGAGATGCCTGAAAGTCAGCTGGACATAATCGATTAGAGATCAGCGGAGAGGTTGGGGCAGTAGAGGTAGACTTGAGAATCATCAGCATAGAGATGGTAATTAAATCCATGGGAGCTGATGAGGCTACCAAGTGGATTAACATAAACTAGTCAAGACGAGGACCCAGAACAGAACCCTGGGTACCACTTCCCATCCTTAAGTCTCACTGCTGCTTTACCTCACTTCATCCTTAAAAGCATAATGGTCATGATCACTTCTGATGTAGGAAAAATAACATCATCCATGTTCTGCCTTTTCTCCTGGCAAGTTTTAGTTTTGTTTATCATTAGCTGGGCAGCTCTGTGGGATTTAGGGGAGAGAGTATAACAATGGCAGTTCCACAGGAATTGTGGAATGCAAATGGGTTAGAGATGCTACTTTAAATAAATTCTCCAAGTTCAGCTTGTGCTCATATACATATACATCTTTTCACACTTTAACTTGAATTACCTTAACCAATTAATAGAACATCAGAATTAGAAGGGACCTTGGGGATCAGCTAGTGTTTTCATCCCTCATTTTACAGAAGAAGTAACTAAGATTCAGTGAAAGAGAAGTGACTTGCCCAAGGTCATAGTGAAGCTAGATAATGACAGAACCAGGTTTTAGGACAATTGATTTTTTTTTAATTCAAAGATCTTTTTACTACCCTACATCCTGTATTGTAAATATCAAAGTTTCAACTTTGATTCTAGCCTAAATCATTTTAATATTTTCACAAATGCAAAGATTCAACAGAATTCATTGCAGAATTGCTTCCCCGTATTTAAAAAGCACATACAAATATAAAAAATGATTTAGTCAACATTGGGAGCTCCCTTCACTGAAGCAATTATTCATTCTGTCTCTCACTTGGTAAATAAATCCTAGGGAATTGCCTGAAGCACATAGAATCCAAGCAATTTGTCAAAGGTCACAGAGTCAGTGAGTGTCGTAGGTGGAATTCAAGCTCAAGTCTTCTTGACTTCAAGCCTGGCAATGTATTCTCTCTACCAGGCTCCTTCTATTTAAAAAGTATGATGTAGAAATGCCCAAGGCACTAGGTTCTAGAATTCTATGAACTGGGTTTAATCACGATACCACCACCGCCCCCTTAATAATTTGTCTTTGACTGGTTTTTCCTCCATCCAAAGTTCCCTCCAAAATAGCAAAAATATATAGTACAAGCATAGCTCATATAATTTTCCCCCAGCATTGGATTGAAAGAATCCCCAGCTCCTATATAAGTATAAAAGGTAACAATATACTTCAGGTACAGGACAACTTTCATTTAACCTAACAAAAAATGCAGAAAGAACATAAAGGACTCACAGTAACCCACAAACAATTGCTCTTTCTCTCTTATGATTCCACATTGGTGTTCAGTCAATCAGTAGTGAACCTCTCTTCATGACCCTGTGGACCATAGCACAACAGTACTCTCCATGGAGTTTTCTTAGCAAGGATACTGGAGTGGTTTGTCAATTCTTTCTCCAGTGGATTAAGGTAAACAGAGGTTAAGCGATTTGCCTAGGGTCATATAGCTAGTAAGTGTCTGAGGCCAGATTCGAACTTAGGTCTTCTTAATGCCAGGCCCAACACTCTGTCCAGTGAGCCACCTAGGTGCCCACCTGACACATTCCCTCCAAGGCCCAGTAAATTCCCCATACTCATGGTACCACCTTCTGATCTGGACTCTCTTCAAGGGAAATAAACTTATGGTTACTAGAAAAGTACAGGCCCCTCCCCTAGAATTCTAGGGAATTTTACTTTTATCCCAAGAAGATATATAGCCATCTAGGATATTATTCTAAAAGTCATGGTACCCCACAAAAGAAAGGGAAACTTAGAATATTTAGAAAATAACTCCTCTTTCTATTGTACCTATATCATCAGAATTACCCTTGGAGATAATAGAAAACAAAGTCAAGGTATTTTGCTCCCTCTCCCACCTGTTCCCCTTAACATGGCTTTTAATCCCTTACATCCAGCTCCTGGAGCCACATGCAAAATCCTCTTTTCCCCAAGAGAATGGTAATATATAGGAACTCTCCTCCCATCTCATTAGGCTGTGTTTCAGCATTCTTTTCTTCCTCCATATGACTAGCACTGCCCAGGTGGTCCCCACCCACACACCCCTCTGTCCAAGAAGCTAGAGGAAAAATTCACAAAACTTGTTTCCCTTGAGTATATCTACCATCACTAACACTAAAGGATTATGCCACAGCCCCTTCAAGGGTGGATTTAGAAAACATGGGGCCCAGGAAATTTCCTCTTAGGTCATATAAATTGGAGCACATATAACTCATCTGCATTTTTCTGTCCAAAGGCAACCATTAGTGACTCTTAGGGTTAGTTTGGGGCGGGGGAAGGAGGAATGGGCTAGAAGTATATACAGTCTCCCTGCCTCCAGACACATGCCTAATCTTATCACTGCTGTTTTATTGTCTGTCCTCTAAAAACAGGGGGTAAAAGGAAAAAAAAATCAAGTTGGCAATCAAGGCTTCCTTCTATATGTTCAACATAAAGAGGTAACTGTATCTCACTAAAGTTTGAGCCAATCGAATCCTCAATCAATTTACGCTTAGTCAGAAATTGCTCAAATGAGCACATTCACAGCCTTCACAGGGAGATGCAATCACAGTACCAAACAAAGTCTCATCATCCCGCAGCACCTAAGTTGACTGGGGAATGGCCCTGATGAACCCCCAACATGTAAAACACACACATTCCTGCAGAATCATAAACCCAAGACGCAGGAGGCCTTTGAATGAGCTGATTGCGTGAGAGAGGCAACAGTGAGCCTTTTGCAGTGAGATCTATGTGAAGAAGAGGGCAATAGAACATATTGAATAGAATATTGCCTCTTGCAATAGAAGGAAAAATTGTCATTGTAACTTCCTTTTGCAGGAGACAGATGCCTTTTATTCTTCTAACAAGCACTGGTTGAGTTATCTTGTGGGTTATGCACTGAGGAAATCCACAAAGAAAAATAAGGCATGGACCCTGACCTATAGATGTCACAATCTAGTTGGAGAAGCAAAGCATATGTACACATGAAGTACTAGATAGTAGGTGGCCATACATGGCAAGTCTCTAGTTGAGTAACGCAGCTAGAGTGTTGCTATTTTTCAGGGAAGGTAGCAGCCATAGAATATTTAAAACTGGAGAGAACTTCAGAGGTCAAAACATGTCAAGCTAAGGAGCATTTTTTAAGTGTTTACTATATGCTAAGTACTGGGATATAAAAACAAAAACCAAAAAACCAGTCCCTGTTCTCATGGAGCTCACAGTCTCCTAGGGGAAACAACACGCAAACAATGATGTACAAACAAGATATAAACAGGATAAATGAAAGACAATCAATAAGAAGACTCTAGAATTAGGGAGATTGAGAGGCACTTCATGTAGAAAGCAGGATATTAGCAAAGACTTGAAGGATGGTGGGGAAGCTAGGAGCTGGAAATGAGAAGGAAGAGAATTTCAGGCACAGAACGTAGCCAGTAATACCCAAGGATGGGAAATGGAATGTCCTGTGCAAGGAACAGCAAGGAGGCTAGTATCACTGGGTCACAGAGTATATGGAGAGTGGAAAGATCTAAGCAGACTGGAAAGACAGGAAGGGGCACCATTATATGTTTAACCTGGCCATTTCAGAGATGAGGAAACTGAGGCTGAGTAGTAAGCAAAGGAAATTTTCCCAAATCCCAAAGCTAGTTAGTAACCTAAGAATAAACAATAGGACCCAAAACTTCTAGTTAAGTAATTTGTCTTTCACATCATACGATCTCTTTTTAATATTTTGTTTTTAAAAACTAGACTTGTGATTTCACTGGAATAGGAATATCTCAAGGATTAATCTCCTTCTACCAGTGGACTCTGCAATTTACAATACCATAGTATCTCCCCAGGACACTGAAATTGTCATTTGTCCAGAGTCACACTGTAGTCCTTGAACCCAAGTCTTCTTGACTCTGAAGATGGCTCTCTATCTACTCTGCCATGCTATAGTTATAAAATAATAATTTTTTTCATTTGATCACAATGCTTGGCACATAATACATACTTAATAAATGCTTATTGATAGTGATTTTCACAAAAACCCATAATATGACATATGTACTGCAAATATCATCATGCTTGGGTAACCTCAGGGCTTCCCTCTTGGTCTCTGGGCTCACACAGGTCAGTTCTAATTATCATCTTTCTTTTTAATTGTTGACCTCAACTGGAATTAGATCAGGAAAATCTGTAAAACATAACTTGCTTGTAATCTTCTGCCTAGGTTTCCCCAAATCTGTTTAATAGGATCCCTAGCTCCTGAACAATCACTTAAGGTAATATGCTTATGAGTCAAGGACAACTTTTATTTAACCTGTGAAAATTTGGAGGATGATGGGCAGCCCAGGTGGCACAGTCAGGAGAACCTGAGTTCAAATCCGGCCTCATACACTTGACATTTACTAGCTGCATGACTTTGGGCAAGTCACATAGCCCCATTGCCTACAAAAAAGAAAAAAGAAAAAAAAAGAAAATTCAGAGGATGCTAAGCACTCTCAGGGAGCTACAAACAACTTCCCCAGGGAGACAATGATATTTGGGGGATGCTGAACAAGCATAATTTTCTATTGAACCTGTCTTCTCTGAATCATTCACATAACAGCAAGGCCTTAATCTTGTACCTCTCTGTGATATGGCTTTTTTCAACAGCCTCAGAAGCCATGTGGATTTTTTTTTTATATGAATGAGGCAACTCTCAAAGTAGATTCTGTCCAGGAAATCTCTCATCTCTACTTAGAAGGCTAGATTCCAGGATCATCCTACTGCCAAGGAGATGGGTGTTACCCTTACACACATACACACACACACACACACACACACACACACACACACACACGCATGCGCACACACAGAGACAGAGAGAGAGGAGGTTGGGATATAGGCACATGAGCTCACTTCATAGGCCAAGCAGGGCATGCACTTTTGTCTTTTTATAAGAAGTCTATTAATCTGTTCCAATCTTATTTTATTAAGTCCATTCTCTAGTTCCCAGTCTCTGGCCTTTGCTCAGAAAGCTATTGATGAGTACATGTAAAATCATCTCTACTTTTCCCTCAAGGTAGCTATTACCATTTCCTCTAGTGAGGCAGGGGAGAAGGAAAGAGTAGATTGGACCTATGACGGGCTTCTCTTCTCCCATCAATCAATAAGCATTCACTAAGTTCCATACATGCCAGGCACTGTGCGCTGGTGAAGTGCTGTGGATACAAAGATAAAATGGCACAGTCCTGTTCTCAAGGAGCTTGCATTCTATTGGTAGAAATGTGTGTGTCCATTAGATTGTAAGCTTTTTTAGGGCAGGGACATTCTTTTATATCTTTTGGTATCCCCAGTGCTTAGTTCAGTACCTGGCACATAGTAGACTTTTAATAAGTGTTAATTGATTGATTGATATGCACATCTGTATATAATATATACATTTGTATGTATGTATATGCACATCTACTATACATGGGTATATAGACATGCAAAATACATACAAGAAAATTTGAAGGTGGCACAAATATCTGGGCATTCATATAAACCTTCATGTAGAATGATTTTGACCTGCATTTTGGGGGAAAGAAGGAATTCAAAATGACATTGATGAGGAGCAAATGCCTTCTAGATAGGGGAGCCAGCTAGTGAAAAGGCGGAGAGCAAGAAATTGGGAAGTGCATGCTGGGGATTAGCTAAAAGGCCAGTTTGATTGCACCTTAGAGTGTGGAAAGGGCAGTATTGTATAATAAGGCCTGACCTTGGGGCCAGGTTGTGAAGATATTTAAATGTCCAGCTGAAGTATATATTTTATTATAGACTTGATAGGGGACCACTGGAATTTAATAAATATGAGACTGATACCAGCAGACCTTGTGGTAGGAAAATCACTTTGGCAGTAGTGTTGATGGATGAAATAGACAAAAGAGAGACTTGAGACAGGGAGTGCAGGAGAAAACCAGAAAGACCCAGATTTGCTCTGTCACAAATTGGCTTGCCTTCTAAATAGAGAAATATTTATAGGGAAGTATGAAAAAGACCTGAATGAGTTCATTTTGTAGATCATGAAGTGGGGCAGCTTCTCACAATGAGTACAACTTTCTTATTCCCCATCAGCTGATTATTTGAAGGCAATCCCAGGTGCTCAAAACTAATCAAGATCACAGAGAGTGGAAAGCAATCAATAGAAAATTGTACCTACCTCACAGGATTGTTGTGAAGATCAATTAAAATAACATATGTTAAATACTTTGTAAATCTTAAAATCTTACGTAAATGCTAGATAGTATTAATGTGATAAATATTTATATGTTATACACACAATATGTGCACAGATGTTTTTCCTCTCTTTTTTCTCTTTTTTCATTATCTGGGATTTTTCTTCCTTGGATATTATTATATTCCTTGATAAATAAATATATAGAATATTCAGAAGAGAAAAAACATCAATTGTCCTTTTAATAAAGTGTCAATGCAAATGTCAAACTCTTTATGGGGAGTTTGGATTCTGGACTACAGACAGAAAGCTTGCATCCTCGACTTGGGAGAGCTCAGCAAATTTATCAAGGATTTTCTAGATCAAATGATTGGCCCGATGACACACGATGAATAAGTGATAGAACTAGTTTTTCTGAACTCAGGAGATTCTCTTGCTCTTTCCACTGCCAGTGGGCCAGAGTCAGGCATGTGCTAGAACCATCCCATACCAGCATCAATTGTTAAATGTTCAATGTAAGCATTTATACCTCAGAAGCGGTGAACTGCAAGTCAGAGCTCAATGTATTGTTTTGTTGATTGTCTGGACTTAAGAAAATGATGGATATAATGTTAATAATTTTAATTAAACTTCAAAGTGTGTCAGGCATATTTTTTTTTCCAGAGAGCTGGTTGTTGAACATTCACCAGCCAGATTGGCCAGGGAAATCTTCAAGGTGAAAATAGAATTTGAACTACCGAATGAATGAGTGGACATTTAAGGATACTCTGAGAGGTCTTAGCAAAGTTGGTGAAGGGGGAGAAGGGCAAGAAATGATTTGGTTGGTGATTGAAATAGCTGAGCATCACTGGGTTGATTGGTGATTTTAATTCTCCTGGTATGTATCATTCAAGCAAATCAATATACTTAGTCTGATTTTCCCCTGCTCCACATTTTGTCTCCAGTCTACCTTTCCCTGCTGACAGCTGGCATGTGTTCAGGGAATACAAACCTATTTCCATAAATGGATGTTCAGTCTTTCACAGAGGAAGATAACACTGCTGACCCACTGTCAGCAGGGAATACAGTTTGAGTTGTGTTTCTAGTAATTGTGATGGAAAGAGTTCAGTGAGTCATCCCCAATGCTCTTGATCCTACTTCTCAGCTTGTGACCAACAACACACATTTCTAAGATGGCTTGGTGAGGTTAGGGGTATATGGGGCCACCGAATAGAAATTTCCCTCTGTGTAAAACCCATACGGAGAAACAAACAATTCTGCTTGAATCTGAGTAAGGACAGTTTTAGGAAGGGAAGAGTACTAGACCATAAAACACAGGTTCTATTGTAGTCATTTACTAATTTTGTGAGCTCAATCAACTCGCTTAATTTCTCTAAACCTCAGTTTCCTTGTCTGCCAAATAGGGGTAATGCAAGTAGAGGTACCTTAAAGGTAAAGAGTGCTTTATAAATGCAAGATACATTATTCACCTAACCAAAATAGCCAACTCATAACAAGGAAGGTATTTGTTTTACTACAAACACACATTTTTGTGTTTTTTTACATTTTCTACTGCTTTAGATTATTTGAATTCAATCCAACAACCAATTACTAAGCATCTGATATGTGTGTGTGTGTGTGTGTGTGTGTGTGTGTGCATGTCTGTGTGTGTGACAAGGGCTGCTAGGTGGCACAATGGATAGAGTATTGGGCCTGAAATCAGGAAGACTTGTCTTCTTGAGTTGAAATCTGGCCTCAGACCCGAAGCAAATTACTTAACCCTTTTGCCTCCATTCCTCACCTGTAAAATGAGCTGGAGAAGGAAATGACAAACCACTTCAGTATCTTTGCCAAGAAAACCACAAACAGGGTCATGAGGAGTCTGACATGACTGAAAAGACTAAATAGTTCTACGTTTATCCTTTCTACTTCACAGGGGCTAGGGGCTCTGTGCCCTTCAATCTGGAACATCCACATAAATTTTTTTGGCTCTCTCTTCATATCAGAGAAAAAGTCTATTTTTCTTTTCTTTTCTTTTATGGGGTGTTTACAGAAGGTTACAGTAAAATTTGGGTTAAGTATTTGATCATAGGCTCTGTTTTGTCCACTGGCCTTCACATGTTCTCTGCAGCTTCTGTAAAACTCCAAAACAATTCACATTTAACTTTTTTATGTTTATAGATGATATATTGAAACCACAGTGGCAAAGTCTTGATGTGGAAGAAATAACTGTATATCCACCTTCTAGGTACTTATATGGGCAGCTAGGTGGCGCAGTGGAAGAAGGAAATGACAAACCACTCCACTATCTTTGCCCACAAAACCCCAAAAGGGGTCAAGAAGAGAAAACTGAAACATTGAACAAAAACAACACATACAAGAAAATTTACTAGCACCTAAGAATACAAAGTTTTGTGTTGTTTTGTTCTTTTCTTTGCTTTTTAATGGCTCAGTTCCTGCCTTGAAGGAGCTTCTATTGTGCCACCAAAGTATCGAAATGTGTACGTTAATGGCCATAATACAAAAGAGTCATGTACTTTTCAGCCCAGTTATCCTAGCCTCCTAGCTGTTCCTTGAACAACACCCTCCAAGTACCTACTCCAGGAATTTACACTGGCTGTCCTCATACTTGGGTAAATAAGTAAATAAGTAAGCACTTCCTTACTTTCTGGGCTTCTTTCAAGTACCAACTAAAATCCCACCTTCTGTACTTTCTTCACTTTCTTCAGTTCTCTTAATTCTTGTGCCTTCCTTTTGTTGCTTATTTCTTATTTATTTATGTTTGTTTGTTTATTTTATCAAATTAGTATTTTATAATAAATAAAATTATATTTATTTATAATGCATTTATAATTTCTATGTTTTATATATAATTTAAATTTATAAAAATAAAAAAATAAATATTTTGTAAAGCATGTATTTATCTTGTTTGTACACAATTATCTGTACAGTATTTCCTTCCATCAGATTGGGAGCTCCTTGAGGACATAGACTATCTTTTCCCTTTATTTTTGGCCAGAGCCTAGCACAGTGCTTGGCACTGATTAGATAGTTTATAATTGTTTATTGACTAACTACTGACTTATAAAGTGTGTTGAGAGCAAAGGAAATATCCAGACAAATGTTCTAGAGCAAAGTGAGGAGGGCAATAATAATTTTAGGCTGGGAGGGTGGGATTTATAGAGTTCTTTATTAAAGAAGAGTAATCAGAGATATGCCTAAAAAGAAGATTCTGAGAAGGAGTCCCATGGGATAGTGAATTTAGCCCTGATTTTGAAGACCTGAAGACCTAACCTCAAATCTCATATCTGCCACTTATTAGCTGCATGAACTACACAAATCATCCTAACCTCTCTCACCCTCAGTTTCTTCCTGTGCAAAAAGAAGGCACTGGACTAGAAGACCTCCAAGTCACTTTCTCTCTCTAACTCTATGTCCCTAAAGGCAGAGATGAGAAGGGAATGCATTTGAGGCATGCAAATGCATAATGGATGAAGATGGAATATCAAGTTCAAGGGACAGGATTAATGTGAAATAGGACTAAAAAGGTAGATTTGAAACAGATTACGGAGGGGCTTATATGCCAAGCTAAGGAGTTTGTATTTTTTTTTTCAAAATATAATTGAGATATAATGCAGTTTTTTTTTTAATAAAAAGGTAGTTGATACAAAGAGCCTTGCCTTTCAAAGATTAGTTTGGCAACTGCTCAAAGGATAGATTGGGAAGAGAATTAGACCAGAGGCAGAGAAGCAAGTTATGAAGCAGTCGTAAGGGTCCAGGCAAGAAATGATGAGAGTTTGAGCTAAAGTGGAGGTAAGAAGGAAACTAATAACGTAACAGCTGTGGAGGTAGGATTGTGTTTGTTTGGTAAACTAAATGAGATTGTTGTTTGCTCAACTTAGCAAATTTATTCTATTTCTATAATCCTTGTTATGTTCACTCATTCATATAGGGGAATCTCACCCAGGAATTTTTCTCATTTCTCTTGCTTCATTGTCAAGGACCTAGCACAGAAAGTTGAGTCATTTGGCTAGCATTGTCCTGAAAAGGATGTTCTTCTGCAAAGACTAGAACTTTTGTACTGGCCAGAATGTTATACAAACTGTGATTTTGCTCATGACAGGTAGGTCAGGCATATAGAACAAACATGTAGATACATCAATAGTATCAAACTCATATTGTTAAACATTTTCCAATTATATTAGTTTATATATAGTCTCAGTTTGACTGAGGCAAAGCAATTTCAATGATTATGGCTTAATAAGAAATGAGGCAGAGAATGGCCTCTTTACTTCTTCCAAAAAAAAGGCAGCATGTAGAAGCAAAGCAGAGGAGTGAGGAGGGCTAGAGTAGATAGGGTGAGAAGGATAGTGAGGGAAAATAGGAAGGAGGAAAATACATGATAAATGATTGTAGCTTAAAATGTGAATTGGACGAATTTACCTATAAAATGGAAATAGCAGATTAAAAATTTGAATCTAACAATATGTTGCTTTCAGAAAACATAAAGATAAGAGACACACATAAAGATAAAATAAAGGGCAGGAGTAGAATTTAGTAGGCAAAAAGGCAGGGATAGTAATGATGATCTCAAAGTTAAAGTTGAAATTGATTTAAT
This sequence comes from Phascolarctos cinereus, assembly GCF_003287225.1. Lineage (NCBI taxonomy): Eukaryota > Metazoa > Chordata > Mammalia > Diprotodontia > Phascolarctidae > Phascolarctos > Phascolarctos cinereus. The sequence continues at coordinate 370,612,753 of NW_027555847.1, forward strand.
CAAAAGTGAAAAATAGAGAAACTATGTTATGTGTAAGCAATACTATTCAATATTGTTTTAAACCATTTGAAACACCTAGACAGTATAAATATCTGAGTGAATACCTGTTGAAATAAACACAGGAACTATAAGAACATAAACATAAAACACTTTTTATACAAATAAACTCAGATTTAAATAATTGAAGTAATTAAATCCAATACAATTTTAAAAGTGAAAAATTTACCCAACTAATCTATTTATTCAATATTATTCCAATTAAATTACTAAAACAGTATTTTACTAAGTTAGAAAAAATAATAATAAAGTTCATTTGGAAGAACAACAGGTCACGAACTTCAAATATACCAAGACAAAAAGATGGAAAGGGGAAAAAAAACTTCATAGACAGTCTCTCGGATGGGATATAATAGGGTTGAAATATTGTTGCGGTGTAGGAAATGATGAGCTGATTGATTTAGAAAAACAAGGAAAGACTTGTGTTTATGAAGGAAGATTCTATCCACCTTCAGAGAAACAGATAATGGGAGGAAATGAGCATAGATTGTTCTTACATAAATGTGTATGAGTATATATATGTATATATGTGTATGTTTATAGATATTTATGTATATGTATGTATATATGTGTGTATATGTACATGTATGCTTAGTTGTAGCCTTTTTTTTTTAGGGAGAAAATTAAGTAAAAAGTACATAGCAGAGAACAAAAGAAAACCAACAAGGAAGCAAAGAAAAGCTGGGCAGCTTTGAAAACAATATATAGTATTTATTATATAGGCTTTTTTGAAATGGAAATTTATTGTTTTCTATTGAATCCTCTCTTATGGTCTCCTGTGTATATGGCAATGTTTTTTTTTCTTTTGTCATTTTGTATCTAAGATTAAAATTAAAAAAATACAAAAAAAGAGTATAAATATAAAGGTAGGATATGGAATATCACTTATTATGCTTCAGATAAATAAAAAAGCAAAAGTGAAATCATTATTTCAGGAAAGGTAACAATATAATTAAAAAGTACTAAGAAAGACACATAGGGAAACTCTAGTATGCTTAACAGTACCATATAAAATGAAACAGCATTAATGTTAAGAATCTGTGTCATGAATAGAATAGTTATTGGGTATTAAAAAGAAAAGCTAACTGAAAAGCAAAATTACTTAACAGAGTATGTGTGTTTATATTTTATAGAAAAAGTCTTCAATAACATGTAGTACTCATTTTTCTTTGTTTACTTTTTGTTCCATACAGGGTGATTTCATTGGGATAGGCAACTCACAATGAAGAAACTTCTTCTACCAATGCAAAAATTATATTTACTCTGCAATAAATGGTTTTAGAAACTGAGCTCTTTTATGTTTTTTTAAAGTATAGAATGACAGGATAATTAATTATTATGCCATTATAATCTATCTACAGACAAGAACTACAAGCATTTCAAATGGAAAAATAATGGAAGCTCTTCCTTTAGGACCAGGCATTAAAAATGATTTCCAGTTGGACAATTTTGTAATATACCATGGTACTAGAAAATTAATTATAAGAAAAAGAGATAGCTGATGGCACAGTGCAAAAAGTCATGAAGTCATGAAAATGTGAATTCCTGGACAAATCATTTAACTTTTGTCTCAATTTCTTCATCTATAAAATGGGGATGATAATTGCATCTACCTCTCATGGTTGTTGTGAGGATCAAATGAGATTATATGTATAAAAAATGCTAAGTACAGTTTCTGGAACTTGGTTGTCACTATACAATTGCTTATTCTCTTCTCCCCCTTTTTCCCTTACCAATAAGACAAGAAAAATAAAAGAATTAGGATTGGATTAAAAATGGTGGCAAAAATACCTCTATCAGAAGATAGCATTGTGATTTACATAGAAACTGCAGAAACATAGAAAAGATATGGAAAGAAAAATAGTATTTAAATAACATTTAAAACCATAGCAAAATGCATTATCTCAGACATTCTACCAAGACTCATATAAGACTTATGTAGATACAACTACAAAGTAATTAAAAAAGTAGTTGTAAACAATTGAAAAGGTCTTCAATGTTATTCTAATATTGTATATTAAAATGATAATGCTACCCAAATTAAGATTCAGATATAACATTATACTAATCAAAATACTAATGGGATTCTTTCTAGAATTGGATAGTATATAATAAAATTAATATAAAGGAACAAAAATAGGGAAACAATAAAACAAAACAACACACTAAAGGAAATGATAACTGGCACACATGGCTTTAAGGTTCCCAAAACACTTTTACATATATTATGGCCTTTGAGTGTCACAATTTCTATTTGAGGTAACCACTATAAAGATCCTTAGCCTCATTTTATAGTTCAGGAAACAGGGTCATAGAGGTTAACTGACTTGCCCATACCCACATAAATAGTGTCAGAGGGAGGATTCAAGCCGAATCTCAGCATTCTTACCATTAGGCCATGCTGCCTCTTATCACCTATCAAATTATATTATAAAGCAGCAATTTTAAAATTATCTGATGCTGGATAAAAATAGAAAAAGTAGATTAATAAATCAATAACCTAAATTTAGGTGCCAAGGCATGTAAAAGTCTTAAAATTCAGTAAACTCAAGAACACAATACTTTGGAAGAAACTAATTAATCAAAAAACTGCAAGGAAAAGTGTATACAATTTTAGTGGCATTGAGTTTAGACTGGCATCTTGTACCTTTTATCACAATAAATTTCAAATACATTTCCCAGTGCATCATATGGGTAAGATACTATCCTTTTAAAGTACATCTCATTAATATGGAACAGTTTAATGTTGAAGAGGCAAGAAAAATTACTTTTACATGAAGGAAGATATTTAAATCAATTAGTAAAAGATATGATGGTATTGTTATTCTAGATAAGGAGTCAGCAAACCACAGCCTGAAGTTTGCTTACCCTTGTTCTAGGTGGACATTTTGGTGGCCGAAAGGAATAAGGAAAAGTGGGTTTTAAAACTTATTAAAGATGATTTCAGAAAACCTTGCAAAGATTTACATGATCTGATGCGAATTGAACTGAATAGAACAAGAATATTGTACAAAGCAACAGCTATATGGTTCAATGAAGAACTGGGAATGATTTAGCTATTCTCAGAAATACAATGATCCAAGACAATCCCAAAGAACTAATGATTAAGCATACTGTTCACCTCCAGAGAAAGAACTGATATTGTCTGAATACAGACAGAAGCATGCTATTTTTCACTTGCTTCCTTTCATTCTTTTTTCTTTTATTTTAATTTTCTTGTACAAAATGACTAATATGGAAATGTTTTACATTAATTGCACATGTATAACATATGTCTGATTGCTTACCATCTCAGGGTGGGGCAGGGGAGAGGATAGAATTTGGAACTCAAAACTTAAAAAAAATGTTAAAATTATTCTAACATGTAAGTGGGGAGATGAAATATACACTAAAAAAATAAAAATAAGACCTACAAAAATATTAAAATATGTGGATAAAGAAACACAATTTTCAGATGGAATTTCAGCAATTTTAGAAAATAAACTGTGGTGCAAACAAAAATTTAAATCACCACATGTAAGCAATAGTATGATGCCTTTTTTGTATGTGAACTCTTTGGTGACATAAATGGGCAAAGAAGCTTTACTAAAAACTGGAGAAAATGTGAGTATAAAGATACAGAGATATAATTTCATGGACAAAAAATGAGATGAAGGACCAGTGTTGGAAATTTAGAGAGTCAGGCAGTATAATACCTCAGTTCATCTACTTACAGCTGTTTTAAGAGCAACTAAGGAGAAAGAATGAGAGAGAGATTGAATAATTGAATAATTGAATTGTTATCTTTTAAGTGAAAGGTGAGTCACTCAGTACCAGGAGGCTTTGATTTAAGCCATTGAAAGATAGAGGTAAAGGAGACAGGAAATTAGGGCTGAAGAAAATTAAGAACATAGTAGAAGGCTCAGCATGAGTGTGAAAAGCAACTTTGTTGGAGTTATTTAAAGAGACCAGAAGCAGGAGCAACAGCTCCCAGGAGGCTATGAAATTCCCAATTGGTTAGAAAGAAGCTTAGCCTCATTGGACCAGAGCTTCAGCTCCAGATATTGCCCTTTAAGATGGTGTAGAACTTCAGAGAAAAGAAGCATCTCAAAAGTGCCTATTCTTTGCTGTCCCCCTTTAGTTTGAAAGGGAAAGTCAAAAAGTGGTAAGATGGGTTTTGTAGCTGACTTGTTGATATCTAGAATTGTGGATCGAATGATAGAATCTTAGTTATGTGATCACTCCTCTGATTGGACAACCTGGCATCCCAGTAAGTAAAAAGCTGGCAAGAGTTCTCTACTGGCCAAAGAGAGACATTTTGATGAGCTTTGAAGTTTCCTGGTTATCCAAATGAATAATGGGATACTATTGTGATACTTCTTTTAAGGGTGATTGTAAATTGAAGAGATTGTAAATACTTTGTTAACTTGAGTATAAAAATGAAAGGGATTTACTCAGCTGAAAAGTAGTAAGGACCACCAAAAATAGAACTATAACATTAAAGATTGAAGTCCAGACTTGTGATTAACCCAGTGCACGTGGGATTTTTTCCATCATTTTATTTACCTGACAGATTCCTGAGTCTTCACTCTCTCCCTCTTCTCCTAGATACTGAATGCATTGATAGAGGAGTTGAACCAAGGTTTATGTGTGGGTTGTGATGTATTTTATTATTCATGAATTCGATTTAATGTATCTGTCACATTATTTCTCTTGTGTTGTTGCTGAGTAAGTGGCCATGTTTAGGATCTAAAAGTGTCATCATTGTGATTGTCTGGTTTATATAATGTGAAGTGTATTGGTCAGTGTTAAAGGGCTTAAGTGATGAGTATGGAGAGTGTATTTGCCCTCAACAGAGTTACCTATGGGACCCTGAGAGAATACAAATGTAACTAGGTGATGATGGCCTTTCTTGAGAAACCTAGACCTCCCAGAGTGACAATTCAGCTTCCCATTGAGTAAAGAGCTGGCTTTTCACATGGCATCATTGAAGAGAAATCCAGAATGTTCCCAGTTGATTCAGCTCTGGAGACAGAAGTGATTCCACCAATGAAAGCTTGCAATCATCTTCATCCTCATCATTCTCATCAACATCATCATCTTAAAAGTTCTTTAAAACTTCAAGAGCTTATGAATCCATGTTTTCTCTCTATACCGGTATAGTTACTGAAAATATTTTCTGTGAAAGTAGTTCAATCAAGTTTACTTAAAACAAACAAACTTTGCAAGTTGGAAAGATTCAGCCAACTCAGAATGTGAGTAAGTGTCTACATGCCCAATAAGAAATGTGAGTCTCTGCAACTCTAAAATGTGGACATAGACGCATTCTATGCATTACCTACTGGAAGAATGGTTACGTATGTGTTAATCTTGAGGGAAGAACTGAATATGAAGAAAGAGTTATGCATGTCTCCACACTCAGATATGCATTCTCCTTTCCTTACCCTTGTTACAAAATGCCTCTGTCATATCAGTCCCACCACCATGGCTTTTCAGTAATTGTCAAGTTCAAATCAATGGTCAAGTAGAAATAAGATGTTACAGTGTACATTGCTCATTTAAAATTTAATTCAATTTTACATTTTACCCAGGATGTGTAGCTAACTTTTGTGAGCTGAAAAATAACAGCTTTCCCCACTCTATGTTCCAAACGATACTTTAAAACTTTTTTCAAATTAAGAACTGTATTGACTCCACTTGTTTTTATTTTTTTTCTTAAGGGTGCTATTGAGCATTTTAGGAGCAGATAGAAAATGTTGGTTATGAGTAAGGGAGAGATGATCTTGTTAGACATCAACAACTTTGATTCACTCCTTCACTGCGGAATTCTCTATGAAAACACCATTTTCTTATTATAGTAAATATTGCAACTAGAATACCAAAATATGGTATTTTTAAAATAAATTTTGATCTTTTTTTTTAACATCACCTAAATTCCCTCATTTATTCCTCTATTTCTTCTCACAAAAAGCTGTCCCAGATACCATTTTTGTTTTAAATAGAGAGAAGTGGAAACCAAATTTTAAGTCAATTAATACATTTAAAAAAAAACTGACAATAGAGAGAGAAAGGGAAACAAAATTTTAAGTTAATTAATACATTTAAAAAATTGACAATATATACATTGTTCCAACACCTATGAACCCTTCACATCTGCAAAACAGTGTGGGAAATTATTTTCTCGTTTCTTTTATTGCGAAACAGGTTTGTTTTCGTAATTTTGTAACATTTATATTTGACTATTTCATAATGGTTGTTCTTTTCATCTTTTTCTTGTTAGTCATTATATTGTCTTCTTGACTGTACTAACTTCATTTTGTATTTGTGTTAGGACAAATGATTTTCTGATTCACTTTCTCTGACCTTGACAAAGTTTCCTTCCTGCACGCAACTTGATTAGTCTCAGCTTCCCTGATCCAGCTTCCTAGTCTGGGAGCATTAAAGGACCCAATCTATGTAGTTGTCACCTCTCACATTTAGTGATTGGCACATGAGAGAGACTTGAGGGGTGGGACAGAGAAAATTTCAATCTATATAAGATCTTGAGCAATGGGCATGGGTTGGGACAAGTGATCTGGATCCTGGAGTGCACGGGATTGGACACCTTTTGGTGTCAGGATTAGTGGAGGAATTTTGTTGATGCCTCCCACCCTATAGAGTTGTTTCTGGGACACATCAGCACCCATTAGAGATATTTGCTAAGCAATCAGTTTGGAACTCAAATTATGAGTAGCAGAGGCTAGGGAGTGATCTAGTATTAATTTGGACATTCAGGTGGTAATATCATGCTGTACTGGGAGCAGGATCATATGATTCCCTCTCACTAAGGAAAGACTCTTCCTAATCCAAGTGACCCTCAAATTGTCCACATCTAGTAAAAATAACTCTTCCATTTCAGGTTAATAGTGTTGTCCATACAGATAAACATGCACATCAATATCCATCTGACTGCCAGGTCAGGCGTCCAATCTCCTGTGACAAATTGATGCTGACCTGGAGAGGGAAAGAGCTCCAGTGGTTTTTTGGATCCAATCTCCAGGAAGACTTAACTAAGTAAGAATGGACTGTGGTTCTTTGTTTGTTTGTTTTTTGAGGGGAAGTTTGTTTGTTTGTTTAGCATAGTTCCCTTTGATCCTCTCCAGCTCTTCCTTATTCCTTTCTGGCAGAGTTGCCTTAACCTTAAGGTAATTGCCCTGTCAGAGGGCTCCATATACCCTGGGAAAGGAGCTTATTTACTTCTCAATGTACAGAATTCCTTTCCTTTTGGATGTTTCAGGGAAATCATTCCCAGAAAAGGTTAGAGGACACAGAGGTGACATTGTTGAGAGTCATCCTGCTTTTTTAATAACATGGGGAAATGAAATTTTTGCTCTGTAATTGTGGTGGGTATATATTTATGTGAAAGAAAGGAGATCCCACAGTTGACTTGCTAGTAATTCTGTATCAGTGAATGAAGGTGAAGGTCCTTATTTAACCATTGTGGAAGAGGGCAGCCCTTCCAGAGAGGCTTCTAAAGAAGCAAAAATTTTGTATCATTCCCTTGACATGAATCTCACAGAAGGGGAAGTTTCAGCAATTGGGCCATGAATACTGAATGAAAGGGATTCTAGAAGAGCATTTGTATTAATTTAGATCCTGGAATAGGTTGTATCTAAGAGGCTTATGACTTCTTAGCCAATTTACTAAACACGATCCTGATGCTAGATGGAGAATGTTTTAACTATGTCAGAAGCGTATTACAGAAGCCTTGATCTACCTGGGGCTGTTCCTACTTATCATCATCACTCACATTAGGAAAAGAAATCTGACACTATACTGTAGTGCCATCATCTGCTCTGTGGCTCTGATATTCTTGGTGCTGCTCTGGTTCATCATTACCATTTGACATTACAAGACCCACTATGAACCTCAAAAATATGGCATCACCCATCACATGGAGCAGATTGTGAGATTTCAGGATTTACTCTTTCTGAAGGAGAAAGAAAAGACTTAGGGCTTCTGGCTTTTGTATTCTTCCACGTTTTGTTTTGTTTTGGTTTGGTTTGGTTTGTTTTCAGGTGGTTTTTTTTTTATTTTCCTCCTATTCTATCTCCTTGTATTACCTATTACAGAAGGCCTGTCCAGTTATTTAACATGAGAAGAAAGTCCTCCAGAATAGCAGTGTCAATTTCAAATAGACTTGGATCCCCATGGGACGCATATTGACTTCAAAAATGGCAAATCAACATTATCTATTATGTTGTATTATGTTTTTATGTTGTTAAACATTTCTCAATTATATTTAAATTTGATTTGGTCATTCTCCAAGGTCTCCAGGCTCTTTGTGACTCACAGCCCACGAGTTTGACACCTTTGCTAGAAGATCATTAGGAAGTTGCTAACAAGGGGTGGTATATTGTAGAACTAGTGGTTTCCTGATTAAGCTTCCCTGACCCTAGCACAGTTTCCTTCCCTAAGGAATCCTGATTGGCCACAGCTTCCTTGATTTAGCTTCTTGGTCTGAGAGAATAAATATCCAACTTCATGTAGTCTCCACCTCTTAATGGGTCCCCAAGATGATTGCTTTATCCTGATGACTAACTAACCAGATGTTTCCAGAGCAAGACAGGAGGTAGTATATATAGCGAAACTGTGTCAGTGTATTCTTCTTGAATATTTTTTGCCATGTTTGAGCAAAGTAAGCCTTCTCCTTTGTTAAGTGTTTAGTGACTTGAAAGTTTCTCATTTTATCCTGACATTAAACCTAAACCAGAGTGCTAGCTTTAGAGCTTTGCCTACAACAGCATCAGTTCATGTAAGCCATTTCACTGTTCCCTATATTAATGTTTGCCATTTATTACAGAGTCATAGAATTCCACTATAATTACGTACAATTTTCTTGGCCTTTTCAGTTGATGGATATCTAATTTGCTTCCAATCCTTTGCTTCCACAAAAAGCACTACTATGGATACTTTCATGTAAATTAGGCCTTTCTTTTTGTCAATGACCTCCATGGGTTATATGCCTAGCAGAAAAGTATCTGAGTCATTTAGCTACTTTATTTGCGTAATTCCAATTTGCTTTACAAAATGGTTGTAGTAATTCACAGTTCCACCAATAATGCATTAGTGTTCCTGTTTTTCCATAAACCTTGCAACAATAATTATTTCTTTCTTTTGTAATCTTTGCTAGCATTCTAGTTATAAAGTGAAGCCTGGGGGAGAAAGGGTTGATTTGCATCTCTCTTATTATTAGTGATTTGGAGGATTGTTTCATGTGTTATTAATGGTTACAATTTTGTTGAGAACTGTTTATTCGTATGGTTTGATTACTTATCTATTGGAGAATGACTTTTAATCATATATGTAACTGTCTACATATTTTGGAAACTAAATCTTTTTATTGAGAAATTTAATGCATTTCTTTTTCCCATTCAGCTACTTCCCTTTTTATCCTAGATGCATTATATGTCATGTGATACATAGACATACATGTAAATTTGTGTATATATGTATATGTGCATATATGTGTATATGTGTGTGTGTGTGTGTGTGTGTATATACATATATATGTATATACACACATACACACACACACACATGCTATATATTCCTCTGGAGGACTGCATTGAATATATACTTGAATTTTTGCTGTGTTATTTCATAATTAACATTGAATTTCATATAAATATGAATTATTTCTATGATTTGTTTTTTGACCCACACATTATTTAAAATATAATCATTGAGTCTCCATTTCAACATACTTATTTTTTGTGCTCCATTAAATGGCTACTATTTTATTGAACTATGATTTGTAAATGATGCAATTAGTATTTTTTTGATTTTTTTACATTTATTGGCAATATCTCTGTCCTGAAATACATAATAAAATTTTGTAGCAGCTGAATCAAAGTATAGTATTAAAAATTATTCATACTAAGTAGCAGTGTCCCTTTCCTCTACTATGAGCATGCCCTGTAGGAAAGGAAGTTATCTCACAAAATAATATTAGGTACTCAGCACTTATTGAGTCTGAGAGACAAAATTATCACCAGCCAACTCCCTAGTGGCTTCTTAGACATGCTTGGACCTTGATGCACATTGTGAAAGAAGTGCAAACATGCAAGATGTCCAGAGAAAGACAAAAATTAGAAATGCTCTACTGGCAGCTTTCCCAGTTTTGGAAGTGCACCATCAGGTCATACTGCTACACACTGAGGAGAAAACACCTTAGAGGCAGAAGACCACTGCAAGTGTACTACCTCCTTAAAGCAAAATTCCTGCCTGCTTCCCTGCTTACTTGCTTCTACTCACATTTGACCTTTACCTGTAGAATAATGAGGTCTGGGTTAAAAAATGTCAACATTTCCCTTTCTCTCCTTTCTCTTTCTTAATTTTATTAATCATAGTATTCATTTGGGAAGGAAGTTTGGCAAACATTTCCTAGTGTAGAAGCCATAGTATGCTCCTCATCTCTCTAATTATTATTGCCTTTGCCTTGTTGCCTTTACTAACATCAATCATTTTTCATAGGTGCCATAGAGTTTAGAGCAGATATCTTTTAGTGCCATCTTCCCATCTTCCCATTTGATAGAATTTGATCTTCTAGTCCCATCTTGCCATTTGATAGAAAATCCCAGTCCCTTTCATATGTTGGTTGTTATGAATTAAACCCTCTAGAGTTCAAATGGAACATTCCATTTACTTTTCTCCCATCTTTTCCATAGGTCATAGCACTTGTCCCTTTCAAATTGAAGGAATATGTCTATGTATTTCAGCAATGACCCTTCACCAACACATCATAATCCAAAATACAAAGGAAAGGACAGAACAAAGAGTCATGGAAGCTAGCCAAGGTGTCTCTGAAATTTAAATAAATAAATGTGCATTTTTCTTGTCTCCACATTCATCTTTTTTTGGACTCTGAAGCTAAAGCTATATACAAGGACAGGTCTATGGCAAAATAATCCAACCACCAAGGAAGGAAGACACATTTCATTCCTTATGCTAAAAACAATAGAGAAAACATGTGTGTATATGTATGTGTGTGTGTGTATGTGTATGTGTGTGTGTATGTGTATGTGTGTGTGTATATATATATATATATATACATATATATATTTATTTATTTACATGTTTATGTATAGATATGTATGTGTGGATAGATAGAAGGATACTTGGATGGATAGATAGATAGATAGATAGATAGATAGATAGATAGATAGATAGACAGACATAGTACATCTGTATGTAACCTGTTTCTTGGATTGAACCTTTCTAGTTTTGAGAGTCAATATGAACTCTGTGCATGATTTTCATTTCCTTCTTTTTCCCTTAGATGAAGGAATGCAAATTAGAGGAAAAGAAATTACACAGACATATAGGCAGAGCCTCTGGAATTTCTTGTGTTATCAAGTTTCTTGGTTTATATAGAATAAGACTAAGATTAAAAATAGATGAGTAAGTTCTGAAGTTCATTGGACCCAGATGGTTCAATTCCAATACTGGGGAGTAAGGCAATTTTTGGACAGAAGACAGACATTATTCTTATCTGAAACTTATAAAGAATGATGATTCCAGACCAGATGGAATTAATATGGACTATGCAAGTCTGAGGAAGTGTAACTAGCTACAAAAGCTTGGAAGTTAAATCCCTTTTAATCTTGGCCCAATTTTTTTTATTTGAATACTTAGTTACTTTATATGAACATATTATGTTTGAATCTACATAGATATGTTCCTTGTAAATCATTCCTAGAAAGGTCTCTCTTATAATATGACATGTATGGAGACAGGGGCTTGAAGAGTAGGAATAAAATGGATGCTGGATGTGTTCCACAGGACATGGCAGCATTAGCAATTGTAGATGATGGACAGGCACTAAGAGGTCAAGTGTAGCAGCTATCCGAAGTCAGGAAGTCAAGTTAGCTCAGGGTCTGAGAAAGCTTCAGTTTTTCAAGTTGTATTTTAGTGTCAAGTGAAGGCTTAGAAAGTGGTGAAAAGTGATAAAAGACTTGAGGCTGAATACACAGTTCCCTTGGAAAGGTTCCAAGTAGAGGACTACAATCTCTGATGATGAGGTAGCCTTTCTCATCTAGGTTGACCCTATAAATGTGCCTGTCACCTTATTCCCTTACATAATCTTGAGCAGATTATTCCCACTGTTACCCCCTCCCTCATATTCATCTTTTTCTTATGTGCTAGGTTCTTCCCTAATATTTAGAAACAAAACCCAGGCTTACCTGATCTTAAAATAATGTTCAATAGACCCTGCTATCCTCTCAAGTTATTAAATTATATCTTTCCTCCCTTTCACAGCTAAATGCCTAGGAAAAGTTCTCTATATTCTCTATGCTGATTACTCCCAGATCTAGACAGCTAGCCTTAATCTCTCCTGAGTTTCAGTCTTTTATAACCACTGCCTATTAAATTTTTAGCACTTATATCCCATATGCATGTTAGACCTTATATCCAAAAAAGAATAGTATCTTTTCCCCCAAACCCCACTTTCTTCTCCACTTCATAATTTCTGTTCAGGCCTACACTATTTTTTTCTAGTTACCCATTTAAGCAACTAATTTCATCCTTGACTACTCATTCTCACTAACCTCACATAGGAGAAAAAAAATCATTCAGACAAATCATGTTATTTCTACCTCCACAACGTATTTTGCTTCTACCTCCATGATATCCGTTCCTCTCTTGATCCTTTTGCATAGCCACTACCCTAACACAAACCCTCCTCATGTGTCATCTGGATTATTGCAATAGCCTCCCAATTGATCATCCTACCTTATTCTTCCCTCTCCTATTCATCTTGGAGAGAACTATAAAAGAGACTTTTGTAAAATTCATGCCAGAGAGGCAGAGCCAAGATGGTGGATAGAAGCCAGGAAGTTCCCAGAGCTTTCCCCAGTTTCCTCTCAGAAACATTAAATCAATGGATTCTGGAGCAACAGAACCTACAAAAAGATGGAGTGAAACAATTTTCCAATTTAAGATAACATAGAAGAACTTCAATAAAGGTCTGTCTCACTTGGGTAAAAAGGAGCATAGCCCAGCACAGATGATGTCTTGGCAAGCCAATGAGAGGCTCTCAGCTATAGCATAGATCAGCAGCTGTGGCCCATAGAGTCTGGCTCAGCAGGCCAGTGGCACAGCAGGCCAGCTGAGAGGCCTCCAGCCCCAGCACAGAAGACAAGTTGCTAGCCCTGGAAATCGGGCAACAATAGGCATGACTATGCCAGGCCACCCCAGTACAGTGAGCAAGCCACCATCACATGAGGACTCAGCACACAAAGCCAGTAACCAGACCCCTGGCCCCCAGCACAGAAATCTTGGATCAGTGCCCCTGTGCCCCAGGATGAGAGTTCAACTTTCAAAAACATGAAATAGGCAAAAAAAAAAAAATGAGCAAGAAGCAAAAAGGAAAACTTTAGCCATTGAAAATTACTATGGTGACAGGGAAGATCAAAACACGAACTCAGAAGAGGATAACATTGTCAATATACCTATACCCAAAATCTGTAATATGAATTGGTCTCAAAACCAAAATACCTTCTTGGAAGAGCTCAAAAAGATTTTAAAAGTCAAATAAATACAGTAAAAGAAAAATTGGGAAAAGAAATGAGATATATACAAGAGAGAGTCAATAGTTTGGAAAAATAGAATTGGCCAAATGGAAAAGCTAGCAGAAGAAATAATTGCTTAAAAATTAGAATTGGGTAAGTGGAAGTTAATGACCCTATGAGGCCTCAAGAATCAACCAAACAAAATCAAAAGAATGAAAAATAGAAGAAAATGTAAAATATCTCATTGGAAAAACAACTGACCTGGAAAATAGATACAGGAGAGATACAATTTTAAGAATTATTGACCACCTGAAAGCCACAATAAACAAAACAAAACAAAACAAAAAGATCCTGGACAGCATTTTTCAAGTAGTTATCAAGGAAAACTGCCTTGATATCCTAGAACCAGAGGGTAAAATAGTCATTGAAAGAATCCACCTATCACCACCAGAACAAGAACACAAAAACCAGAACAAGAACACAAAATGAAAACACCAAGAAATATTCTTGCCAAATTCTAGAATTATCTTGTCAAAGAGAAAATACTGGAAGCAGCCAGAAAGAAACAATTCAAATATTGTAAAGCCACAGTCAGGATTACACAGAATTTAGTAGCTTCTACATTAAAGGATCAGAGGGCTTGGAATATGATATTCTAGAAGGCAAAAGAGCTTAGATTACCACCAAGAGTCAACTACCCACCAAAACTGAGCATAAACTCTCAGGGGAAAAGAAGGATATTTAGTGAAATAGGGGACTTTCACAATTTACCGATGAAATGAACAGAGCTGATCAGAAAATTTAATTTCCAAACAGCAAGACTCAAGAGAAGCATAAAAAGGTAAACAGAAAAGAAAAAAAAAACATGTTATTCAACAAGATCAAATTGTTTACATCCCTACAAGGGAAGATGATACTTATAACTCTTGAGAATTGTATCTTAATTAGGGCAGTTATAAGGGGTATACATAGACAGAAGGTGTGGGTATAAGTTGACTTTCATGTGATGATATAAAAAAAAATTAATTTAGGAGTAAAAAACAGATTGTACTGGGGGAAGGAAAAGAGGGAGACATAATAGGGCAAATTATATCACATGAAGAGGTACAAAGGGCCTATTGCATTAGAGGGGAAAAAAGAGGGGGTGAGTATTTTTTGAAGCTTACTCTCATCAGATTTAGCTCAAAGAGGGAAGAAAATACACATTCAGTTGGGTATAGAAATCTAGCTTACCCCATAGGGAAGTAGGAGGAGAAAGGGGTAAGAAAAGGGAGGGTGTAGATAGAAGAGAGGGCAGAAAGGAGGAAAGAAATAATAGGGGAAAGGGGGAAAGAAAAGGGAGGAGGGCTGATAGAAGGGAGGACAGAATGAGAGAGGTGGTAGTCAGAAGCAAAACACTGGTGAGAAGGGACAGGATGAAAGGAGAGAAAAAACACATAAACTAGGGGAGGAGGGATAGAATGGAAAGAAAGACACAGTTAGTAATTATGACTGTGAATGTGAATGGCATGGACCATTAACGAAAGTGAATAGCAGAGTGGATTAAAAGCTATAATCCTACAATATATTATTTACAAGAAATACATTTGAAGAAGAGAGATACACACAGAGTAAAAGTAAAAGGCTGGAGTAGAATCTGTTGTGCTTCAGCTGAAGCAAAAGAAGCAGGGGTAGCAATCCTGATCTCAGACAAAGCAAAAAAAAAAAATAGATCTAATTAAAAGAGATAAGGAGGGAAACTACATCTTGCTAAAAGGTACCATAGACAATGAAGTAATATCAGTACTAAACATATAAGCACCAAGTGGCATAGCATTCAAATTTTTAGAGGAGAAGGTAAGTGAATTACAGGAAGAAATAGACAGTAAACTATACTAGCGCAGGACTTCAACCTCCCCTCTCAAAACCAAATAATTCTAGCTATAAAATAAATAAGAAAGAAATTAAGGAGGTGGATTTTAGAAAAGTTAGTTATGATAAACCTCTGGAGAAAAGTGAATGAGGATAGTAAGAAATATATTTTTTTTTCCCTCAGTGGTACATGGCACCTACACAAAAATTAACCGTGTACTACGGCACAAAAACCTCATGATCCAAAGCAGAAAAGAAGAAATATTAAATATATGCTTTTCAGATAATGATTCAATAAAAAATTAAATGGAATAAATGGCCATGGAAAGAGATTAAAAATTAATTAGAAACTAAATAATTGAATCCTAAAGAATGAGTGGGTCAAACAACAAATCATAGAAACAATAATTTCATCAAAGAGAACTACAATAATGAGACAACATATCAAAAAATATAGGATGCAGCCAAAGCAGTTCTTAGGGGAAATTTTATATCTCTAAATGACTATGTGCATAAAATAGAGGAAGAGGAGATCAATGAATTGGGCATGCAACTCAGAAAACTAGAAAAACAACAAATTAAAAATCCCAAATAAATACTAAATTAGAAATTCTGAAAACCAAAGGAGAGATTAATAAAACTGAAATTGAGAAAACTGTTGAAGTAATAAATAAAACTAAGATTTAGTTTTATGAAAAAAAAACAATGAAATAAATAAACCTTTGGTTAATTTGACTAAAAAAAGAAAACCAAATTACAAGTATCAAAAATGAAAAGGATAAATTCACCACCAATGAAGAGGAAATTAAAAAAAAAATTATGAGCCATTTTGCCTAACTGTATTCCAATAAATCTGAAAATCTTAGTGAAATGAGTGAATATTTACAAAAATATAAATTGCCCATATTAACAGAAAAGGAAATAAAATGCTTTAATAACCCCATTTCAGAAAAAGAAATTGAAAAAGTGGTCAGTGAACTCCCTCATAAAAAATCTCCAGAGCCAGATGGATGTACAAGTGAGTTCTACCAAATGTTTAAAGAACAATTAACTCCAATACTATATAACTATTTGGAAAAATATGCAAAGAAGAAATCCTACCAAATTCATTTTATGATACAAATATGGTGCTGATTCCTAAACAAGGAAGAGCCAAAATAGAGAGAGAAAATTATAGACAAATTTCTGTAATGGGTAACAATGCAAAAATTTTAAATAAAAACATTAGCAAACAGATTACAGCAATTGATCATAAGGATAATAAACTATGCCCACATTCATTGAAACTACACCAGGGATGAAGGACTGGTTCAATATGAGGAAAACTATCAGCATAATTAACCATATTAGTAACAAAGCTAATAGAAATCATACGATTATTTCAAAAGATGCAGAAAAAGCTTTTGAGAAAATACAACACCCACTCCTATTAAAATCAATACAGAGTACAGTAATAAATGGAGTTTTCCTTAAAACGATTAGTAGCATCTACCTAAAACCATCAGCAAGAATTATATGTAATGGGGATGATAAGTTTGAGCTTTCCTGACAAGGTCAGGAGTGAAACAAGGATGTTCATTATCACCATTGTTATTCAATGTTGTACTAGAAATGTTAGCTTTAGCAATTAGAGAAGAAAAAGAAATTGAAAGAATTAGAATAGGCAATGAGGAAAGAAAGCTATCACCATTTACAAATGATATGATGGTATAGTAAGAGAATCCTAGAGAATCAAGTAAAAAACTATGTGAAATAACTAACAACTTTAGCAAAGTTGCAGGATATTAAATAAATCCACATAAATCATCAGCATTTAAAATAATTATATACAATATAAAATATTTTGGAAACTACTTGCCAAGACAAACACAGGAACTATACGAACACAATTATAAAACACTTTCCATACAAATAAAGTCACATCTAAGTAATTGAAAAAATATCAGTTCCTCATGGATAGGCCAAGCTAATATAATAAAAATGGCAATTCTACCTGAATTAATTCATCTGGGAGAACAAACGGTGAACAATGTCAAGGAAATTCACAAAAAATGCAATGGAAATGTGGCCTAGCCATACCAGATCTAAAAATATATTACAAAGCAGCAATCATCAAAACTAATTGGTACTGGTTAAGAAATAGTATAGTGGATGAGTGGAATAGATTAGATAAACAAGACAAAGTAATAAATGACTACAGTAATCTACTATTTGATAAACCCAAAGACTCCAGTTTCTGGGATAATAACTCACTATTATGCAAAAATTTCTGGGAAAACTGTAAAACAGTATGGCAGAAACTAGGCTTGGACCAATATTTACACCATATACCAAGATAAGGTCAAAATGCATACGTGATTTAGACATAAAGAGTGATACCAAAGCAAATTATAAGAGCAAGGAATAGTTTACCTGTCAGATCTATGGAGAAGGGAAGAATTTATGACCAAATAAGAGATAGAGAACATTATGAAATACAAAATGGATAATTTTGATTACATTAAATTAAAAATGTTTTGCACAAACAAAGCCAATGCAAGCAAGATTAAAAAGGAAGCAGAAAGCTGGGAAACAATTTTTATTGCCAGTATTTCTGATAAAGTCTTCATTTCTCAAATACATGGAGAACTGAGTCAAATTTATAAGAATACAAGTCACTGCTCACTTGAGACATGATCAAAGGATATGAACAGGCATTTTTCAGATGATGAAATTAAAGCTATCTATAAGCATATAAAAATGCTCCAAATCAATATTGATTAGAGAAATGCAACTTAAAACAACTCAAGTATCACCTCACACATCTTAGATTGGCTTATGCAACAATAAAGAGAAATGATAAATGTTGGAGAAGAAGCAGGAAAATTGGAACACTAATGAATTGTTGGTAGAATTGTGAACTGATCCAACCATTCTGGAGAGCAATTTGGAACTATGCACAAAGGGCTATAAAACTGAGATTTTATAAAACCCTGTGATCTAGTAACATCACTTCTAGACCTGTATCCGAAAGAGATCATGAAAATAAGCAAAGGACCCACGTGTACAAAAATATTTATAAAAGCTTTTATTGTGGTAGCAAAAAATTGGAAATTGAGGGGATGCCCATCAATTGGGGAATGGCTGAACAAGTTGTGGTATATGAATGTAATGGAATCCTATTGTTCCATAAGACATGATGAGCAGACAGACTTCAGAAAAACTTGTACTTACATGAACTGATGCTGAGTGAAGTGAGCATTACCAAGAAAACATTGCACACAGTATCAGTAGCGTGGTGGGATCACCAAACTTGATAGACTTAGCTCTTCTCAGCAATACAATGATCTAAAACAATTCCAAAAGAGTCATGAGGGAAAATGCTGTCCACATCAACAGAAAGAACCATGGAGTCTGAATGGAGATCAAAGCACACTATTTTCTCTTTTTTTTTTCTTTCTTGTGGTTTCCCTTTTGGGTTCCCTTTCACAACATGATTAATGTGGAAATATAGTTAACATGACTGTACATCTATAACCTGTATCAGATGACATGCCATCTTGGGGAAAGGTGAGGGAATGGAGACAGGGAGAAAAAAAAATTTACTACTCAAAATCTTACACAAATCAATGTTGAAATCCATCTTTACATATAATTGGAAAAAACAGAATACTATTAAATGTGAAAAAATTTTTAAAAGACTAGAAGTTAAAATCAATGATTTGCTTGAGCTCCCTCATTATCCAGAAGAGGTAGAAATAACCTGGGAATTGGAATGAGACAATAAGGAGGTGGAATGAGTGTTTCTTGAGTTTGACATATCAATGATCTTTTGCAGTGTCCACTGGTTGAACATGGAACAAATCTGCTGTGCCAGCAACCACAGGGCCAGCTGAAACTGGATCTTACTGTCCCTGGACTGAGAACTTGCACAAATATCCTGGTTCTAGGCATGCTGCATTGCTCCTACTCTCCTGTGTCCTTTTGTGGTAAAACCATATAAACAACTCCCTAAAGCCCAATCTTCAGAGTAGCCCAGACTAAACCTACCGCTCCCCAATTTGTGTTCTGTACTCACTCAATAAATACTTCCAGGTTTTGCTCTTGACCTGTGCTTCCATTCCCTCTGTTCAGACAGACACTCTGCCTCAATTAATCATTCTGTCATAATTAATCAGCACAAAATTTTCCATCTCTGCCTTTGACTTTATTTTCTTTCAGATGAAAAATTCAATCTCTCTTCACCTGCTCTCTTAGAATCTATAATTTCCTACAAGTTTCAGGTAGAAAGTCACCTGCTACATGAGACCTTTCCTGATTTCACATGGTTTTAGTGCCTTCCTCCCCTAAATTATCTAGGTGGCTCAGGGATGGAGAATGCTAGACTTCAAATCATAGAGGTCTGAATTCCAATTCAGCCTTAAACCTGTATAGCTGTGTGGCCCTGAGCAAAACACTAAATCTCACTCAGCTTCAGCTTCCTCATCTGTGAAATGGATATAGTAGTAGAACCTACCTCATGGAATTGTTAGACCAAATGAGATGTCATGTACAATGTTTTATAAACTTTAAAATTCTATATGAGTGCTAGCTATTTTATTGGCTATCATCATATGCCTATATAGGTATGTGTTATATCCCCAAGCTAGATTTCAAGCTTTTTAAGGAGATGTGGTATTTCACTTCTGTCCTATGCCTGCCTAACACATGGCCTAGAACATAGGCAATTCATGTTGTTTGTTAATTGATTATTGAACTTGGGGGCCTAGAAAGCTGATGATGTTAAGCACAACCTAAAGCTCAGGGCTGAATTCTTCCTATTCCCTCCCTATAAGGTGATAGATTATGGCTTGATTTCTGTCCTGGAAGACAGAGAAACTAAATCATTTATGTTAGGACAAATTTATCTAGAACCATGATTTTTGACCAAATGTGTTTTTCAACTTTTTGAGGGCTAGCTTCAGTTTAGAGGACAAATATTGAATTGACTTGGAGTTTGGTGGCAGTTGAAGGTGACCCTTACTTATGGCTGCTAATATCAAGAGCAGGCCCAAGGGGTAAGGCGGGATATTGGAACAAATTTGTCTTTAGTTCTTATTTCTTTTTATTGGCTCTTTCAGTGACTTCTCCCTATCATCTACCAGGTACCCAAAGCTCTCATCTCCCCTAAGATATCTGGATACCTGATCTGCAATGCTCCACCCTGCTGTTCAAACCCTGGACTACAGGCTTTTTTCTTCCTTGTTCATAAAACATACAAAGCTTCATTTTGTTCCCTCATGACATTGTTAAGCATTAGGTCAGCTAGTCTGATTAGCAATTAGATCAGAAGTTTTCTAATTCCTTCCACATAATACAATGTTTTGACCTTGAACTTCAATATCTAAAAGGATGAGTATTATGGGGATTTTAGACACAAAGTAAAAGGAAGTGAGGGAGATATTTCAGGAACTTTCATTTAGTGGTACATAGATCTGTAACTGTGGCCCCGGTACCCTTTCTCAGGGCAAGTGCAGAATGTTCTCAGTGAGGAATGCACTGACACTGGATATATCTTGAGCTCACTACCTCTTCTCCCTGTGCAGATAACCTTGCTTCTGGGCAATATAAATAAATACATACAGAACATCACATAGGTATAAATGCTATGACTCTCTTGACACTTTTCTGAGCTTACATTAGAATGTAAGCTATTTGAGTGCTGGGACTATGTTTTTTTTTTTTACTTTCTTTCTATACCATATGTACACATGCATATAGTTGTTGCTCTTGTTGTTTGTCCTTCATGTTCAGAGGACCAATGATAGCATGGGTGATGACTTGCCTGTGAATTGGATTTAAGTGAGGCAGTGTGCAAAGTGGTTAGCCTCACTGTCTCTCCCAGAGTCACTGAAATCCAGTGGCAAGACAAACATCAAGATGATTAGTGGTGGACCAGGATGCAGTGAGCAACTTGGTGTCTTCAATGCCTCACCAAATTCTAAACTCATATATGTATTTTATATATAGCTTAGCACAATGTGTGACACATAGTAAAGACTTAATAAGTGCTTATTGACTAAAATGCTTCTTGACGATTGACTGAAAACCATGGAAGTTTATATATAAACACCACATAAAAGGGACACCCAAAAAGGAACTTGGGGCTTCATACTACCCAGCCATAGACATGTCCTCACCTGGCCTCTAGGCCTACACTCTTTCCACACTGTTCTTTCATCAACTGTCACAGAGAGATGGTTTGCTCAGTCATATACACTCTCTGTTTTCTTTTTCTGGATCCCTTTACTTCCCTGGCTATCTGTACACTTAGGTGAAAGGGAAGGGTTTCTATAGTTGGTCCACAGCTCAGGCCAACTCAGTCATCCCAAAACACCTGACAGGATGAGCTTTGCAAATTTCCTTCAGCTCAGAGACCACTGGACAGCACCTGTTGTATCTATATTCAGGATTGAAGGTAGGAAGTTTTTAGCAGCGCCTTTACTTTTGTTGACTGTTTTTACCTAAACAAATTGATGAACAAGGATTCTCTTGCAGTTTGTGCTTTTTTTTTCTTGTTTAGCTGTTTACACAAATAAGAAATTGCACTTACAGTGAAATTGTGAGTCTCCTTTTTGATCTCTTCATTATGATGGTTTGTTTTCTAACTCTTTTGCTGCCTGCACTCCAGGTGACTCCATTACAGCAGTGTATGAGAGTGGGGAATCACATTCCAGGTATTGTATTATCTGCTAACTGTCAGAATGATACCCAGAGGGAGGCAGACAGTCCAACAACCTCATTTAATTGAGCACCCAATATGTGCTGAATGTAGTGCTAGGCACTTAGAAGAATCACCTTCATTCAGATCCTTTTTGCTTCTCACCTGAACTATTGCAGCAACCTCTTAATTCATCTCTCTACTTCAAGTCTCTTCCCACTCCAATCCATCCTCCACACAACTTCCAAAGTGATTTTCCTAAAGTATTGTTCTAATTATGTCTCTCACCTCCCCCAATAAGCTGCAATGCTTATTTCTATTACATTATTATTATTATATTATTCTATTATATTGTTACTATTATTTCTAACAGTAAATATAAATTTCTTTGTTTGGCTTTTTAAGCCCTTCACAAAATGGCCCCAACCTATCTATCCAGTCTCATATTATCCCTCTACTTATACTCTAAGACACAATCAAATTGTACCATCCTCTGCTACTCACATATGACATTGCAACTCTAAGCTTTGCTTTTGCATCAGTCATTCCTTGGGCCTAAAATATATTTCCCTCTTTATCTTTGTCTTGTAAATCCCCTCACTTGAAGATACAGAGCAAACACCACTTTCTATGTCAGGGATTATCCTTTCTCAGGATGATTTTTTTATTCATAATTTAAGAAAATTTCAAATTTAGTTAGAGAGGTGTGTGTGTGTGTGTGTGTGTGTGTGTGTGTGCATGTGTGCGTGTGTGTGTATTCTCACCCAAGCTCTCAGATATCCTAAAATCTATCCATAGATTCCTTGTGGATACCCCAGGGTAAGAATGCTTGTTCTGTGTACTGCTAATGCCCTCCCTACAAACTCCTTTGTATTTAGTTATCTTGTATTTCTTCTTTATATTCTTATTCTGTGCATATTCATATTTGCACTTGTCTTCCTCAGTATTATACATGAATAGGAATTGCTCCATTCTTTGTATTTCTCTCCCAGCACCTAGAGCAGTGCCTGGAGTATAGTATGAGCTCAATAAATGTGTGCTGATTGATTGGTTGGTACAGAAGAAATAAGAGATTCAAATACTTTTCTCTTGGGAGTGCACAACGAATGAGGGAGAGGGCTTCTGCTATTACATTTTATAGGCCTTTGCAATGCTGCAGTTTCCCAGACAGACTAGGGGGAAGATAAGGACAGAAACTTCAACCCAGAGACAGCTGCGAGAAACTGTCAAAGTCACCCTAGGAGGGTGAGATTAGAATCATTTGCTATTAAGTATTCTACCATTACAAGTGATATAATTATTCAATATAAAATCTCACAAATGTTTCTGTAGCAAAGGTGACTCATCAGGGTGTTTCAAGTTATCAAAAAATATTTCCCTTCTTTCCAGTCTGGTAAAACAATCTTCAACCTACCCTACATCTATAATCATTGGAGACATTTACATATATAGCAATAATTCCTTTATTCAGCACTACTACCTATACAGTGAATTTTCCAGGTAACTAAAACTCATCCCTTTATCTCAAACTTCGTTTTTTAAAATGATTTTTTCCTTTAAATCTTAGAATTTTGTTTAAAACAAACTAAATAGGATCTGAGTGAGGACCTGAGAGAACTTTCCGCTGAGTATGTAGCACATATATTTACCCCCTTATCTCTGGATTGGCTCACTAATCAAACTTGCACCTGCATTGATAGATTAGGGGTTCCTAAAGTAAGCAGGCCAACCACTAATACAATTTAGTTTGGGGATTCTTGGGGCAACACCTGTGATATGGTTACCCCACTATTACTAACACTATGGCTTCTTGGTTCCCACCGGGGTTCTTCCCATTTAATACATGAAATAAGATGACAGTATTAACAATTAATCAAATAACATTAACCATACAGAAAAAACAAAAGATAATTATAAAATGTCACGCCCATAAACCTGAAGTGCATTGCCCTATGAATGTACACAACATCCATGAGGGAAAGTGGACCCAAACTTAAAAGAACTGTTGAATGAGGTAAATATTGAGGGAATCCATATGCCCAGAGAAATGCATTATTCTGGAACTTTGGGCCTTGATGTTCTTTCTTTTTCTCAGAAACAGTCAACAGGAAAGTCTATTTGCAAGCATGGCTCTGGTGTTGAACATGTGGCTCTGGCTTCTTCTGGACCAGTTTCCTCCTCCCTGGGGCAAGGCCATTTCTCTTCTGCTTACATCCCTCCTGTGCTGAGCTGGACCACTACTCTTTTTTTTGTTTGTTTTTTGTGATATTTTTTCTTTTTCTTTTTAAAAATATAGTAAATTATTTATTTTTAGTTTTCAACATTCATTTCCACAAGATTTTGAGTTCCAAATTTTCTCCCCATCTCATTCCTCCCCCTACCCCAAGATGGCATGAATTCTGAATACCCCTTCTGCCCTCACTTCTATGTCTTCCCCCCTTCTATTATCCCCTTCCCCTTCAATTTTCCTGTAGGGCGGATAGATTTCTGTACCCCATTTCCTGTATATCTTATTTCGCAGTGGCTTGTGCAAAAAATTTTTCTTAACATTTGCTTTTAAAACTTTAGGTTCCAAATTTTCTCCCTTCTTCCCTCCCCACCCACCCTCATTGAGAAGGCAAGCAACTCGATACAGTTTATACATGTGTAGTAATGCAAAAAACTTCCATAGTAGTCATGTTGTGAAAAACTAATTATATTTCCCTTAATTCTATCCTGGCCTCCTTTTATTCTATTCTCTCTTTTGACCCTAAAATATCAGGGCAGTTTTCCTTGATAATTTCTTGAAAGATAATGTCTAAGCTCTTTTTCTAATCATGGCTTTCAGATTATCCAGTAATTTTTAAATTCTCTCTCCTGGATCTATTTTCCAGGTCAGTTGTTTATCCAATGAGATATTTCACGTTCTCTTCTATTTTTTCATTCTTTTGGTTTTGTTTTACAGTGTCTTGATTTCTCATAATGTCACTAGCTTCCAGTTGCTCCATTTTAATTTTTAAGGAAATGCTTTCTTCAGTAAGCTTTTGGACTTCCTTTTCCATTCGGCCAATTTTGCTTTTTAAGGCATTCTTCTCTTCATTGGCTTTTTGGGCCTCTTTTGCCATTTAGATTAGGCTATTTTTTAAGGTGCTATTTTCTTCAGTTTTTTTTTAATCTCCTTTAGCAAGCTGTTGATTTGTTTTTTATGATTTTCTTGCATCATTCTCATTTCTCTTCCCAGTTTTTCCTCTACTTTTCTTACTTGCTTCCCAAAATCCTTTTTGAATTCTTCTATGGCCTGGGACCAATTCATACTTCTCTTGGAGGCTTTCAATGTAGGAGCTTTGACTTTGTTGTCTTCTTCTGGTTGTATGTTGCTATCTTCTTTGTCACCAAAGAAAGATTCTATGGTCTGATTTTTTTTTTTTGCATAGTTTGCCATCCAGAACTTTGACGCAGATCACAAGCACAGGCAAAACAAGATAATCCTACCTCAGCACCAGCAAAGAAATCCCTGCAATCCCCCTCTGATCAGACACTCCATTCCCCCTTTGTCTGTGGGCTGGAAGCTCCAGAAGCAGCCACTGCTCCAGGGCAGGGCTGGGACTGGGGCTGGGACTCAGGTTCTCTCTCACTGCAGTCACAGACTTTTCCTACTGACCTTCTAAGTTGTCTTTGGCATTTGTGGGTTGAGAAGTCTAGAAACCATCACAGCTGCCATGATTCAATCCCCTGTTCCAGGTTTACGGAGGCCTGGTTTTTGCCCATGCACTCACACTGAACTGTGTTTCTCTCCAGCCAGGTGTTAATAGACCTTTCTAATCAACCATCCAGGTAGTCTTGGGCTGGAAATTTGTTTCACTGTCTTTTTGAGCCATTTTAACAGGTATTTAGAGGGGTTTGGGGGAGAGCTCAAACAAGTCACTGCTTTTATTCTGCCATCTCTGCTCCGCCCAACCTCAATTTTAAAATGGGTATAATAACAGCACCCACTTCTTAAGGTCATTGTGAAGAACAAATGAGTTAATATTTGTATAGTTGTTAGCACAGTATCTGGCACATAGTAGGCATTTCATAAATGCTTGTTCTCTTCTTGCCCCCTTGTGGAACTTACATTCTGTATCTATATTTGTATATCTAAATGCAGATATAATTAGACATAACACAATTTTGGAGGGAAGAACTGAAAACCAGGCTGATCAGGAAAGGCTACATTTAGGAGATGGTGCTTGAATTAAGCTTTGAAGGAAGCTAGACATTCAGAAATGCAGAGGGGAGGAGGGAGTACATTCCAGGCATGGGTGATGGCCAGTGAAAAGTCATAGATATGGGACATACAATTGCAGTAACACCTGTTCGGGCCCCTACAATTAATAAATTCTTACTATCTCTCAGAAAAAAAAAAAGAGACTGACTTCTGCATTCTCTTGAGATTTCTGTTTTCAAATGGTCAAACATCTGGGTTATACAAGCATATAATTCTGTTAGCATCTATTACCCCAACTTTTTCCTCTCAATTCTCTTCTATGCCATCACCCTGATGCATAGAACTTGTTCTTTCAAACTCACTTTCTTGTTGGTTTCCAAAGCTGACAGAGCATTCCTGAGTCACTCACATGCTGACTGGTGAGATGTGACTCTATTGTTCTTCTGCACATTTCAAGAGAGTAGAAGGAGGATAGCGTAACTGCCAGACAAGATTCAGGCATCAGTTTATCCAAGAAGATGTTATATGTTTATAGCTCTACAGCTTGAGGAGACCTCAAAATCCATCTAACCCAATCTGCTCGTTTTCTAGACAATGAAATAAAAGTCCAAGTTTTTTAAGTGACTTGCTCAAGGTGATGCAGTTGAGTGCCAGAGGTTGGATTTGAACCCAGGTGTTCTGAAAGAACTACCTCTTCAGAGATAAGTGATCTGTTCCTTCTCTAAACCAAGGCTTCTTAAACTTTTTCCACTCATGAGCCCTTTCTGCCAATAAATTTTTACATGATCCTGGATATAAAAGTATATCAAATAGGCATACAAATAAAATATTTACTGATAATATATAAAAAAAATTAAAACAATTCTTTGGTATACATATAATTTTACTATTTATTAATGATGAAAGCAAATGTGCATACTAATGAGATGGATGTGCTTGTTTATTTTTACATAAAGAATTAAATCTTAGCAGAATATTTCATACATACTGAAGGAGGCAGAGCATCTTCAATGTTTTGTTTTGTTTTGTTTTTTAGGTAATTGGGGTTAAGTGACTTGCCTAGGGTCACACACCTAGTAAGTGTCAAATGTTTGGTCTGACTCCAGATTTGAACTCAGGTCCCCCTGAGTTCGGGGCTGGTGCTCTATCCACTGTGCCATCTAGCTGTCCCCCATCTTCAATGTTTTTCAGAGTTGATTGATATTTTTATTTTATAATCACCAATGCTGAGGATGCCACTTCACATAAATACATGGTACAAAATGGCAGAAGTATGTTTTTATTTCTAGACAGAGCAGTTGTCCCCCAAAGAGAGATGATATTATGAAAAGGAAGTGATTAGTCTACATGGCCATTAAGACTCCTTCTAGCTCTATCCTATGATAACATTTTTATGAATGTTTATTGATATTTTTGCCTTTACATCACCAGAATTTCTCTCAGTATGATTATTCCACTTCCCCTCCCAGAAAGACATCCCTTACAGTAAATAATATTTTATTTTGTTTTAAGAAAAAAATGAGGGAAGAGGAAAAAAATTAGCAAAATTGATTAATGCAGCGAAAAGTTCTGAAAATAGAGGCAATGTATCACCCCCATGGGCCTCTCAGCTCTGTAATGGAGTGCAGTGGGGATGTCTTATCAATTCTCTTCTTTGGAGATGTGCTTTCTTTTGTAGATTTTAATGTCCCATTTTATTTTGAGGTGGTTCTTTTACTTTATTTTGTTTTAATTATCATACATATTATTTTCTTGGCTATACTTACTTCACTCTGTATAAGTTCATGTAAATCTCTCCATGTTTTCCTCTATTCATTGTATTTTAATTTCTCACAGCATAGTGACATGCCATTACATTCATGTACCGCAATTTATTTAACTATTCCCTAATCAAATGACATCTACTTTTTTTCTGGTTCTTTGCTACCACAAAAGTTGCTGCTACAAATATTTTGGTATAAATGACAATTTCCTTCTATCAGTGATCTTTTTGGGCTGCTAGCCTGGTAGTAGAATCTCTGGGTCAAAGCACATGGACATTTTAGTTATTTTATTTGCATAATTCCAACAATGCACTAATGTGTGCCTATCATGTCACAGTCCTCCCAAAACTGCCTGTCTCTTTTGTTACCTTTGCCAATTTGTTGGGCATGGAATGAAGCCTTTTCATTTTCATTTCTCTCATTATTAGAGATTTGGTGCATTCTTTCATGTAGTTATTAACATTTGACAATCTTATTTTGAGAACTGTTTACATCTTTTGATAATTTATTATTGGGGAATGTTTTTTAGAGAGAGATAAATACAGATAGAAAGAGAAATAGAGAGAAATGGAAAGAGAAAGTCAGAGAGATGGAGAGAGAGAGTAAACAGTAGGTAGCAGAGAGATAGATAGATAGATAGATAGATAGATAGATAGATAGATAGATAGATAGTTATAGGTGGATATCTATATCTATAACTGTATAGATATAAAGGGTGGCTAGGTGACTCAGTGGATAGAGTGTCAGATCTGAAGTCAGGAAGATTCATCTTCTTGAATTCAAATCTTGCCTCAGACACTTACTATCTGTGTGACCCTGAGAAAGTCACTTAACCTTGTTTGCTTTGGTTTCTTCATCTGTAAAATAAGTTGGAGAAGGAAATAGCAAACCACTTCAGTACCTTCGCCAAGAAAGTCCTAAATAGGATCATGAAGAGTCAAACACAGCTGAAATAACTAAATGAAAAAAAAAAGATGATAGCTGCATAGATACATACATACATATATCTATTAGCTATCTATCTATCTTGGGTATTAAACCTTAAATCTTTTACACATTTTCCCCCATTTGACCACTTCCCTTCAGAGCCAATATTTGAATCCTCGTACTCTGACTTTAAAATCTTCTCTATTTCTCCTGCTCCATGTCACTGCCACATGGAAGTTTAGAGGCTACAATGCAAGTCACAGCAAAGTTGGGACTACAACCCCTGGCCCTTTAAGTGTTGATAGCACTGAGGTTCTCTAACTCCACTAATACTGAAATAGCAGGCTTAATCTGGTAACTCTAAGTTGTGAGGGAAAGCTTTTCTTCAGACCACTAAAACAGCTTCCCATCAGTTATAAAATCATTAAGGATGAAAGCCACTTCACACCCTCTCATTCTGGAACTCTAAGGCTTTGTTCTTATCTCAAAAGGCATTTCTGAGAGTGAACAATTCTTAAATCTCAAACCTGAGTGCACATTTAAATGTAGCTTGATCTCTTCCCTTGGCAGTCAGTTATTGTTGTTTCTGATGACCACCCCGCCCCAACATATTTTCATTCTTTTTAGCACATTTAGGGGAATAACACAAAAGGGGGTTTTATGTTTATTTTTAATTTGTTGGTTCTTCCACAGCACTTTTCACTCCCTCTGAAAACAAGACAAAGAAAATACCTCTCTAATAGTTATTCCCTAGAAAATATTTTTTGCTATAGACTCTAATATTGAAAAAATCACCAAGTTCTGTTAATTCTTCTTTGGTAATATCTCTAATATCAATTCCTTCCTTTCCAGTCCCATCTTTATACTTTAATCCAAACCCTTATCAATTTAGGTTTGAATTATTACAATAACTTCCTCATTGATCTCTCTGTCTCAAACACCACCCTCACCCCTAAAGGGATAATATGCCCACATAAGGTAAATCTTCTTAAAATGTCATTTCCATAATGTTTTTCCTCTGCTAAAAAGGAAAGAATAGAGAAGAAGAAAGGAAAAGAAAAGAAAAAGAAAGGAAAAGAAAAACCTTCAATGGCCCCCCATTTGCTGAGAGACAAAATTCATTCTCTTTAGCCTGGAATCACAATCTCTCTACAAACTTCTTCCTCTTACTCTCCTGTACTGCTTATCTTGTGTTGTGACATAAACAACAATAAAATTTATTTAGGAAGATGTAGGATGAAAATTTGCTTGAAGAAAGGGGAATTGCAAAGACTGTAAGTCATAAAACCTTCATATCACTCCCACACTGGTGGATGAAGAACTACAGGAAGAAGTAAAGTATAAAGTGAAGGGTAACAAAATTCTTCCCGAGAATAATCAAATGGAAAGATCAAAGAGATAAGAATATGTCTCAGTAGGCCAGAGACTGTCTGGTTTAGAATTTAGAGAAGATAGAAAAAAGTCAGGAAGATATCAATTAGCAATTGTCCAGAGTAAGGAAGATTCACAAGTCAGAGAAAATGGAACGAACACGTGCTAGCAAAAGGAGGTCTGATCTTTTTTTGCACCCTTCCCTATGTTGTCTGCTCTGAGCAGTGTGGACAGCTTCAAGACAAGAGTTGTCAAATGTTGCCATGAAAGGACATATCCATGATCTTTGTTCCTGACTGAGCCAGGAATAGAGATTACACATATATATCTACATATATATGTATGTATATGTATATGTATATGTGGGTGTGGGTGTGGGTGTGTTTATCATCCTCCTTCTTCTCTTCCCCCTCTATATGTATCATCCTCCTTCTTCTCTTCCCACTCTTTCCTCTCCCCTACACAGACCTTGTTCTTCAGGCCTCTACTGATGGTATAATACCTAGAGTTTCCAGTAATACCTATCCTTTCCAGATAGGTATCGACTCATCTCCATGAACTTAAAGGGAGGTGGAAGGGTTAAAGCTATTGGAGTGAATGGAAAAGGGGGATGCAAAGAAAACTTATGGGAGAAGAAGAAAGGGAGGCAATCATTGAATGGATTCTGGAGAAGACCTTTGCCTTTTCACTCCCTCATAGGACAAGACCTATAAGTTCCTGTCTTCTAGGACAAGACAGACAGTAAATACTTCACTGACTTAGGACTGGCTGGCTGCTTTATGAAAAATATCCTCATTACCATTATGCTCAGCCTCTCTCCTTTATCCAGGTCCCACCCTTTCTTCAAGACTTAAGATCTGTCTTTATTTTATTTCCACCTATTGCTCCTAGTTTTGTCCTAGAAGATTTGTTTTGGTTTTGTATTTGCATCCATAAACTCCTGAATCCACCCTGTGAGTGACCTGTTTCTCCCCCCAAAATAGAAGGTAAAAACAATTCTGGTCAATTTCATAGAACCATAGATCCATGGAATATTAAAACTGGACCTTAGAGTTCATGTAGTCTGGGGGGGCTTAATCTATTTTTATGTCATGAAATCTTTGGCCTTCTGGCATACATTGTCTCCTCCATTGCAATGAGAACTGCTTAAGGGCAAGGGCCATGGTTTTGGCTTTCTGTGTATCCTTGGCACTTAGCACAGTCCCTGGTATATACTAAATGCTTAATAAATCTTCGTCAACTCTTCTCTAATATTCCACCATTTTATTGATGAAGAAATAGAGGATCATAGAGGGAAAGCAATTTCTTCAGGGTCACGAAATACTTAGAGGCAGAACTAAAACTTGTCTCCCAGTTCCCTGACCATAATTCTGGACCTGGCTATATGTAAATTGTGATCACAAAGCTCTCTAGGGCAATGGTACCCTACTGTATTGATTCCTGTACTATTAATTCCTACATGAATGTGGAAATTAGTATGGTGCCCCACTCCATTTGCTCTTAGACTCCACCCCTGGGTTCCCAGCTCTGACAGGCAAGTCTTCACCTTTTTTCTTGTAGGAGCCCAGACATTTCATGACATTCTCCTTAATGGAGTGATTGAAGACCAAGCAGCAATGATATCTGAAGGTAGAAGCCCAATCTGAGTAAAGGGCCAAAGCACTAGTCTCTGAAATGAGGAGCAAGGTGGTTAAGAGGCAGGTCCAAGTAGTATTACAGTTGTGTTTCATACTGTATCTGAAGTAGGGCCATCAAGTTTTGTTCATTCAGCAAACACTTGATCAATAGAATGAAGATTTAGTGTAGGAATGGACAAAGGAAGAAACAATATTAGGATGTAAACAATGGCAGATCAAAAACCAGACCAAGCTGGTAATAGAATGTCACCAAAACCCAGAGATCCAAAAGACTAAGTTAAATAGGAAAAACTTTTGCAGATGCAGAGACACAGGCCAAGAAACATCTACCACATTAGAAGGTCAAAGACAGGGAGCTTCAGAGGACCTTGTCATTTTGTCTCACAGCCTGATTTTCTAAAGGCTCCATTTTCTTTTGTTTTGTTTTTCTTTAATGACACTATTTCCACTCTCAATCCCTGTCTAGCATTGACATGTTAATATGATCATGAATGAATTGACGTCTGCCAACCATACTTTTAAGTCAACTATATACATAAGTCTGTATTTTTGTGAGTTTATACCATACTTATACACATACACACACTCACACACACACCCCTCCTTCAAACATCTCCCTGGACCTCAAAGCCAACTTCGAGGCTATGGTTTGATTGGATGGGTTTCTTGGGAAAAAAAACATCTACCAGTTCTAAGATGTATATATTACTTCTCACTCCCGTATCCTCTATTTTGGTCTATATCCTTGTGAGGTCACTCATCTTTGCACACAGCCCCAGAGTTTCTGTGTCAGATGTATAGACTATATGTACTTTCAGATGGTCTATGATTAGAAGTGGTAGGAGAAAACTCAGAGACTATTATATGGGATTTAAATAAGTACAAAATCAAGTCAATACTGCTTAAAGAAGGACACCTCAGTTGATGAGCCACATGGGCTCAGTGAAGTAGAAGATTTCTACACTTTCTGTAAGCTTTTAGGTAGGAGGAAGGTGGGTCAGAGGAGGAGGTTTGCAGGAAGATGATCAAACCTGGTCACCTTCACTAAAGGTCTGCCCAGGGTAAAACGGTGATCCGTCTCCTGTTTTTTGGTGCTTTCAGTTGTTCATATAATGCAATGCAAATAATCCATCAGCTCTTTCAACTAGTCATTAACTGTAGACAATTATTTAATGCTTGCCATTTCTACCTCCAGAATACTTCTCCCATCTGATGCCCTTCTCTCTACTCATATATCCATGACCCTAATTCAAGCCCTTATCAACTCTCAACAAATTGCTGCAATAGCTTTCTAATTGGTCTCCCTGCTTCAAGTCTCTTTCCATTTCAGTTAATCCTCTACACTGCTGCCAAAGTGATTTGCCTGATTGCTGATCTGACCATCTCATGTCCCCTACTCAATAAACTCTAGCATCTCCCTGTTGTCTCTATAATCAAATAAAAATTCAGTTGAATTTTTAAAGTCTTTCATATTCTGTGATCTAGACAAACTGGCCTTGTCTCTGTTCCTCACACATAACACTCCATCTCCTGTCTTCATGCTTTTGAGCTGGTGCTCTCTCGTGCCTGGAATGCAATTTTTCCTCACTCCTGCCTCAAAGAATCCCTCTCTTCTTTCAAGATACATCTCCATCACCCCTTTCTACATTAAAACTTTTTGATTCCCTCAACTGCTTGTTCCTTTTCTGAAACTACCTTTAAAAAACTATATTGTATGTATTCTCCTCTTATTTGTTCTCTATACATTCTTGTCTCTCCCATTACAGTTGAAGTTCTTTGCAAGGAAGGACTGTTTCATTCCCTGAATTTGCAGCCTCAGTACCTAGGACAGTGCCTATCACATAGTGGATGCTTGATAAATACTTGTTGATTGATGCATAAGAAGTCCAGAAATTCAAGACAACCTAGGTATTACAATTGGATAGAATATAAAAGGGAAGGCTAGGGAATTAGAAATCTTTCTATAGGAACAAGTAGTAGCCTCAGCTATAGTGAAAGGTCCAGTACAAAAGGGAAAATAAATCATCTTGGTTTATGTTCTACGCAAAGGTGTTGCAATAGCCTTCTCTTTGGCAATGGTACTCTACTGCATTGGTTCCTGTACTATTAATTCCTACATGAACGTGGAAATTAGTATGGTGCCCCACTTTGAACAAAGCACTGGCTCCAACAAGTTCATGCCCTAACACAGTGTAATTGCCAGATAAGTCCTTATTTCAGCTGTCACTGAGCTGCGTCCCAAAGGTTTCTCCAAAAGGTCTTTAGATGCCAAGAGAGGAAGGGATTATGCTGACCAGGACCACTAAGTCCTTGAGACTGGGTCATGAGCAGCCATGAGAAGTTCATGAGCATTGCTATCCACCTCTAGAGAGAGAAATGATTAACTCTGAGTGAAGATTGAAGCATATATTTTTCATTTTATTTTTCTTGCTTTTTTGCAACATGGTTAATATGGAAATATGTTTTGTGTGACTTCATATGTATTATAGATATCATATTTCTTGCCTTCTCAATGGGTGGGGAATGAAATGAAGACACAGAGAATTTGGAACTGATTTTTTTTAATTGACAGAAGTTTGTGGTCAATCATATATAATGCCTCCAACAGGTTCCTATGATTTACCTCTAGAATATTGGGGCAGAACTAGATTGAGTCACCTGGAAAGAGAAATAGGAAGATACAAGAGTCTTAAAATTGATTAGAGATTGACTAACACCTTGGGTACAGGTATCAGACAGAACACTGGATCTGAATCTGAGCATCTTCTACCTGCCAGTGGTAGAAGATTCTACTGATTCTGGTTGAGGTCTAGTAGGGGCAGAAGATGTGGGATGAAATCCTGATTCTTCCACATAATGACTTTGATCCTTAGCAAAATATATCACTTTTCTGAGTTTTAGTTTTGCTGTCTGTGACATGGGCAAATTGAACAAAGTAACCTTTCTAGGAACAAAGTTCTTTTCTAGTGTTATATTTATGATCATATCATTTACAGTTTTTAAAATGCTTATTGAAGGGATTGGTTCATCAGATGTCCAAGAACATGTTGTTGTTTTTCTTTTGTTTGTTTTGAGACAGCATCTGCCTTCAGTCTGTGATTTGTGGAAACTCAGGTGAAGTTAAAGTTGAACTTAATGGGAAAAAATACTCAGTAGATCTCTTGTTGACTGAGATGTTTGGTGGCCTGAAAGTGTTCTAGGTACTTGTGATAAGCAAGAAAAATTATAGGGTACCATGTCCCTACAAGGTGGTACCTCCATGCCTCCAGTACAGCTTTGATTGGGAGCAGTTCCTTCTCTCAGATTATACGGTTCTTTACTCTACCATTCAATTTGCAGAAATACACATAGAACCAGAGAATGGAGGAAGACAGTTTGACCCTTGGGAAGATAACTCAGGTCTGTGACTGGAATGAAATGAGAGACTTGTAGCCCATCTAACAGTTTAAAAATAGAGGTTTATTTAGACATACTAAGGGAAGAACATTCAGAGCAGGGAAAGAATGTTCATAGAGGCTACAGTTCATTCAGCCAGCAAAGCTCTCCTGTGTCATTGTTGATCATGCTGTTGATTTTCAGTTTGAAGCCTGAAGGAAGAACTCCAGTCCCTCAGATCCTGGATAATTTTTATTCCAAAGACAAGGAGGCTTTGTCAATGGCTGGATTCTTAGTTCCCTGAGCCAATTAAATCTCCAGGACAGTTTCAATACCTTCTAGGTGTAGCAAGTAAGCTTTGGTTCACTATCCCAGAGCCAGGAGGACTATACTGCCCGTTGGGATGTTAGGGGCACTCTAAATGTTTACAGTATCTACTCTCTGATATCATTGGCTTGAGCATTCACCAATTGTGCTTACTCACTGCTGAGTGTCAATAAGTATGATTCCAGTTCCATTTAACCACTTATATCAATTAGATATTTACTTTGAAAGCTATTACACAAGTGCAAAAGTTTTCCTCCAACACCATAGGGGCACACTCTCCCCTATTCCACTTCAGTCTCTGGTAAGGGAAGGCTCACATAGTACAGTCTGAACAAAGCACTGGCTCCAACAAGTTCATGCCCTAACGCAGTGTACTTGCCAGATAAGTCCTTATTTCAGCTATCACTGAGCTGGGTCCCAAAGGTTTCTCCAGAAGGTCTTTTCTTTTTGAGGCACCAATGCTGAGCTGGCTATGAAAACTCAGATATTGTGGCACTGATGCTGAAATGCCAAAGGCTCTCTATTCTGAAGAATGCTTCATGGTGCCACATTTTGACCTTATTGTGAAGGGCTTAAAACCTTTCCTCTTATAGTTTTCCCTCTCAACAGACCTCATCATTGAAGCAATTGAACAAAGAACCCTAACAACGTGTATAGCAGACTGGAACCAATTACAAAATATCTACACATGCGTAAGTGTATGTCCAAGACATTAATCTCCATTGCATGCATTTGTTTTAAAGAAGTAACCTGGGGTGATTTGCGTTACCAAGACAACAGACAGACATATCAAAAGTTCCAGAATGACTTTCTGAATCATAGATGACTGAGTGGGAGAGGAGTGAATGGAAAGTATACCACCCAGGTGTTAGAGTAAGAAAGAGGTAAATAGGGGCAGCTAGGTGGTGCAGTGGATAGAGCACTGGCCCTGGAGTCAGGAGGACCTGAGTTTAAATCTGGCCTCAAGACACTTGACACTTAATAGCTGTGTGACCAGGGCAAGTCACTTAACCCCAATGCCTAGAAAAAAAGAAAAAAAAAAGAAAGAGGTAAATAATTCTAGATCTGTCAACCATAAGAAGATAATTCTCTGGACACCTAAAGAAATCCTTTATGGAAATTAGAGCTATGGGAAATACTTAATAGATTTGAGGCACATAATGCCTCAGAAACAGGAAAAAGCTGTGATACCAAACAGATGAGGCTCCACTCTCTTTCCTATATAGTCCAACTGCTCAACGATGTCTTTTGATTAAGAAGAACTCAGTTTAGGTGAGCAATGCAGCAGAAATGAAGACCTCAAAAATAACAAAAAGTGTCCGTAATACTCTTTTGGGGGAGAGTTAATATCAATGGGAAGTACACATGAACCTTGTCAAGAATTAGGGAGAGTGTGGGGCAGAGCAATGTAGAACCAACAAGAAAAATGATGCTGGTAAACGAAGGATGAAGCGCAGATATAGGGAACCAAGCACTTGATATAAGCCAGGCACTGCGCTAAGCATATTATCAATTTGATCTCATTTGATCCTGATAGCAACCCTGGCATGAAGGTGTCATTATTATCCTCATTTTGCAGTTGAGGGAACTGAGGCAAACAGTGGTTAAATAACTTGTTCAAGGTCACAGCTGTAAGTATGTGAGAATGTACACGAACTCAGGTCTTCCAGACTCCAGATGCAATGTTCTATCTACTGTACCCCACAGCTGCCTCCTAAGGCAACAAAACCCTCCCATTCCCTCTTCTGGAGCCCCACCTAGAGTAGTAGCATGGGAACTCTGAAAAGTGACCACTGCATTGGAATAGAGGGCTTTTAAATTCTATGGGATCAAAAGGTAAGTTCTTTTTTCTTTATCATATGAATAAAACTCCTTTATGTTTTGAAGCCCTGTCCACCGGAATGATTTTAAGAGGAGTTCGTAGTTACCTTTAGATGAAGTTCAGTTATTGAAGTTCACTGGTTCTGCATGAGGGCAATAATCTAAATAGATGAGAGGCCTGCAAAATGTATCAACACCCTTGTGTCAGGAGTAAGCCTCAAAAATAACAGCTGATATTACATAGCACTTTATTTGATGCATTCGTGACAACAACTTTGTGAATAGTGAAAATATTATCCCATTACTTTCACTGTTACAGATAATAAAAATGATATTTAGAAAAATTCATAATTGTCCAAGTTACAGTGCTAGAGAGTGATCAGGCTCAGAATTCAGTCACAGGATCTCAAATCAAAAAGGATATGGGCCATCATCTATCATAGATAACCTAATTTTATAGGTTAGGAGCAGCAAAGTGAAGATTTGAACTCATATCCTCTGACTCCATGTTCAGAACTCTTTCCTCAGGATCACAGTGTTTCTTAGGGCTTAGATTCAAGCTTTTTCACTCTGTACTCCATGTGACTCTCAAAACACACTTGTGGTTGATTGATTGATGCAGCTAACTCCAGTTCCACAGAGAAACACTTTATATCTCTCTAGATAAGGCAGGTGTTAAATGGTTGGGGAGATGAAAAGAATAAGGGATGGTAGTGTTAATAAAGTGATTGTGGAAGCTGGCACTCAGCAGAGATAATCTTGAAAGGTTTCACAGAGGTGAGTTAAACAAAATTTTAAAGACTGAAGGGAACATGGTTTATCATCTTTCCTCCTAGACTTCCGAAACTCACACATGAAATTGACCTTCCATCAGCTATGTGAACAGGCTTTTATTGTGATGACCAATCTAAGGAAGGGAAGCTGGAGGGTTCAGGAACTTGCAAAGAGATTAGCAGCACAGTAGCACTCAGTTGTCCTGACCCCTCACCCCCTTTCTCCAACACCCTCTGCCTGGAGCATATACCTGCAAAGGCAAATTAATGACAAAGGTGAGAAAGTAGACAGAGATAGGCAGGAAAGTTGTCATACTGAGGTGAAAGAAGTTGAATTATTCATAGAAACAAAAAAAAAACCTGACTTTCCAAGGCAAAATAATGAGTTTAAATCCCCCTCAATATCTCATTCTTAGTGCCCCCTCTTCAGTCCTTCTTGACATCCAGATGTGAAACATCTTTACTGAATAAAATCCTTCATATTTTCTTTCTTTCTTTTTCCATTTTGATTTGTTAGCTGCTGGGATGTTCCCACCATCCTTTTTTATTCTTTCCTTCCATTTCAAACTTCATCAAGACCCATTCAGGAAAAAGAAAAGAATAAAGTAGCTACTCAAGCAAGTGAAAAACTCTCTCTTGAGAGGTAAGGAGAGTAGAAGGGATTGCCCATGCACTTGAGTGCCATTTGATGGCATCAAGAATAATGAAAACCGCTGACAGGAGACCCTCCTTTAGTTCGTATGTCTCATGGCCTTTTTCTAATATCCCATACTAATCCTCCTTCAGTTTTTTCAAGTATTGGCCAGTCCAAGGTATGATAAGAAATATTAATCTTTTTCATTAAAGACACTTGAGTAGCTCCACCTTGCTGTACTCTCCCAGGGTGCTTCCTCCACTCCGTATTTGGCTTGAATTACTAGGCCAGGACTATATATTCTAGAGAAGGTTGCTTTACCTTTTGTTTATGACTGTATTAGATTATAACATATAAAATTATGTGTGTGTGTGTCTATGTGTCTGCATCTGTGTATACATACATATACATAGTCTACAAATGATTATATAATAAAAATTATTATAAAGATAATTCTGATAAAAAACATAAAGCTAACTTAACTAGAAAATTAGGGAAAATTCACTCTGAAGGGTCTTATTTCATGTTTTATTTACTTTTCTTCCTCTTGCTCTATTCTCCCAGGGTGCTCCATCC
The DNA here is from genome assembly GCF_003287225.1 of Phascolarctos cinereus. Taxonomy (NCBI): domain Eukaryota; kingdom Metazoa; phylum Chordata; class Mammalia; order Diprotodontia; family Phascolarctidae; genus Phascolarctos; species Phascolarctos cinereus. Next base: position 370,652,262 of record NW_027555847.1, read on the forward strand.
ACTATATATTTAGCTTGGCTTTCTAGGCCAGGACTATATATTCTAAAGATGGTTACCTTTTACTCTTGTCAAAATTAGATTATATAGGGGCAGTTAGGTGGCATGGTGGATAGAGCACCAACCCTGAAGTCAGGAGGACCTGAGTTCAAATCTGGCCTCAAACCAAACACTTGAAACTTACTAGCTGTGGGACCCTGGGCAAGTCACTTAACACCAATTGCTTAGAAAAAAATCAGGTTATGTTATGTAAAAGTGAGCTATAGATAGAGATACCTGCATATTTTTATGTATCTATATAATATCTATACCTATATCTATAGCTATGTATATGTGTGTGTGTGTGTGTATGTATATCATGTCTATCTATATCTATATATACTTATATTCTTCCTGAGTTCAAATCTGGCCAGAGACATTTACTAGTTATGTTACCCAGGGAAAGTCACTTAATCCTGTTTGCCTTAGTTCCTTATCTGTAAAATGAGTTGGAAAAGGAAATGGCAAACCACTCCAGTATCTTTGCCAAGAAAGCCCCAAATGGGGTCACAGAGAGTCATACATGAGTGTGTATATGGTCTATGCATGATTAAATACTAATGTTATTTTGTAAATAATTCAGACAAAAACAAAATGCAACAGTAGCTAGGAAATTTGGGCAAATGCACCTTGAAAGATCTTGATTCATGTTTTATTTACTTTTCCCAAAATTTGTCTATTTTGATTGACAAGTTTAGGGAAACTAGGGAAGAAAAGCAGTAGTAAAAACAAAAACCAAAAAACAAAAAAAGGCACTGTCTCATGAAGAGCATGTGAGGCCAGACTAATCTCCCTTTTTTGACTGGATAGTTAAACTAGGAGATAAGGGGAAGTTTCTGGATATAGGTTACCTGTATTTGAGTAAAACTTTTGTATATAGCTGAGTGAAGTGAGCAGAACCAGGGGAACACTGTACATAGTAACAGCAACATTGTGCAATGATCAACTATGATTGCTTAGCTCTTATCAGCAATACAATGATCCAAAACAATTCCAAAAGATTCATGATGGAAAATGCTACATACATCCAGAAGAAGAATTACGGAGTCTGAAAGGAGATCAAAGTATGCTATTTTTACTTTGCTTTTTTCTTTATTTCTTGTGATTTTTTTTCTTTTATTCTGATTTTTCTTTCACAACATGACAGATGTAGGAAAACGTTTAACATGATTCTACATGTATACACTATATCAGATTACTTGCTTTTGTGGAGAGGGAGGAGGGAGAAAAATCTAGCACTTAAAATCTTATAAAAATAAGTGGTGAAAACTATCTTTACATGTAATTGAAAAAAATAAAATGCTATTAAGTGGGAAAAATTAAAAAAAACACCTTTGTATATATCATACTATTATTGTGGAAAAGCTAGGGACATATGAATCAAATGATAATGTGATTGCATTTAGAGCCAATTGGTCAAGCAGACTCTCAGTGTAATTGTAATTGTTTCAGTATTAGTATTATGGAAAGTCTATAGTAGAAGACTCCAAGGATCTCTATTTGTCTCTGTACTACTTAATATTTTAGCAATGATGTGCTATGGTATAAAGGCATAGATAGGATATATCAGATTGCAAGTTCTTTGAGTGCAGGGACTGTCTTTTTGCCTCTTTTTGTATTCCCAGAACTTACATGTCTGTCATGTAGTAGACACAATGAATGTTTACTACATTATCTGATTGAATCAGATTTGCAGATAAAACAAAGCTGAAAAAGGATAACTAACCCAGTCAAGATCCCAAGCATCTTGACAATTGTGTTAAATCTAATAAGATGGAATTTAATAGGGATAAATAGAAAGTCTTTGGTTGGCTAAAGCAAATCAACTTCATAAATATGAAATGGAGGAGATAAGGTTAGATAGCAGTTGAGTTCTGAAAGATATGGGAGTTTTAGTGAAATGTAAGCTAAATAAGAGTCGGTAATGTGATTTGATCAATAAAAAAGCTAATATTATCTTGAGTTGCATTAGGAATAGTATAGCTTCCAGAAACAGATAAATAATAATCTCATTATATTCAGCCCTCATCAAGGGAAACTGAGCCCCAGGGAATTTAAGTGACTTACCTCAAATCACATAGTAAGTGTTAGAGTCAGGATTCATATACTGGTCATCCTGGTCATATTCTTTACACTACACCATGCTGCATCTTTAAAGTGTCATGTTTCCCATTAGCTTTTGATATTGGGCTAGGATCTGTTGCTTCCTTTACAAGCAAAGTGGAAAAAAAATGAAACAAATACTTGGGGATGGGTGTGATCCCAAATGTCCATACTGTCTACATGCTAAGCAGTATGATCACCATGTCTTTGTAAATACATTGTATGGGTCTTACTTCCCCAACTAGATTGCAGGTTCCTTTAGAGTCAAGACTTTGATACATGCAGAAGGAGACTCAGTGCTGAGAAGAACTTCAGTATTGTCGGTTCTGACATGTGTAACTGACATATGCAACACTGGGCTATGCAAAATTGAGTGATAAAAATCACATGACTTGTGAGGGAAATGGGGTTAGGGGTACAAGGTTCACAAATTTATCAATGACCAAAAAAAATATAAGAACCTAACTCAAAAGGCAGCACAGTTTTATGCATGCTTAATGGTTAAATACATAACTACTACAACAAATAGTGATGAGGTCCTCAGCCTTGGGCTGTTGTTCAGCCTACAACTGATTTCTATCTGCCAGGGAAGATGAAGGGGGTGACAGTGGGTTCAAACCAGCCCTCCTCCATTCTCAGCTCCTACTGCACCAGAAGTTATACAATAAATAGAGTACTTTACTTTGAAAAACACCCAAAATCAAAAGTGGGAGCTACCCATAAGGGGCATTGGTGGGATCACCCTATGACAAGAACAGGAAAATTGTGTCTCCCAGGTGATGCACACACACGTAGGCCCATTTGCATTGAGGCTGTGTGCTGCACCCACCTCTAGCCTGGCTTTTTCCTGAGCAAGTGTGTAAGGAGTAGCAAGGGTCAAAAGCTCATCATCCAGCTAGTTCTGGGGTGGGACAGCATGGATGCATTGAGAGTCTCCCTAGGTGTCCTTTCCTTTCCTACCCACTTCTGCAGGCTTCCACATGTCACTCCCCAGATAATTATAAACCCTACCCCCACCCCTACAGTAGCTCATGCTGCATTCTGGGTGGAGAAGGTGACTTCTGCAACATTTTCCCCTAGCTGGACTCAGACGTCTTCTTCTCACAGGCCTCACTCCATATCTCAACATTTTCACTGAGATCAGTCCCCTGATGCACAGCCCAACCCCAGTTCTCTTGCCTACCCTCTGACCCAATGAAGGGATCTTCTCAGCAACATCCTCGACAAATTGATATACAATATCTGCTGTATACTTCTCCTTGAAATGAATGAAACCTCATGAGGGAACTGTTGGAAAGCCCTAATTCTTAGAAAATATTCATTGTATTTTGCTGACACTTACTTCTACTCACTGGTCCTATTTCTAACCCTGGAGCCACACAGAACAAGTCTATTCTTTCCTTCACATAAAAGCCTGTCGATTATTTGAAGACAGTTTTCTTATTTCTATTAAATCTCTTCTACAAGCTAAATGCCACCAGTTTCCTCAACTATTTCTTTTATACTATGATTAAGAGACAACTCAACATAGAAGCTACCCTCTTTTTGGATACACTCTAGCTAATTAGTGTTCTGAAAATGAAGGCTCAAGATTGCTGTTTAGGACTATTTTGCATCTGTGGTGCCAAAGTCTCAATTGGTATTAATAACTATTTCTCAAGACAGTACAGTAGCTGGAGGATCAGCCTGGGAGTCGGGAAGTCCTGGGTTCAAGTCTGGCATCTGATATGTATTGATTATAGGGCTCTGGGCAAATAACCTACCTTCTCAGATTCCTCAGATAATTCTCTAAGATTACAAATTGCAAAGCAGTTAACTCCCTGGGTTGGTAGAAGGAGTTTCTTCATGGGAAGTTCTCTACACTGAAGAAATCATAGGTCAGTACAGAAAGAAAAATACACACATAACACATATGTGTGCATGTTGTGTGTGTCGTGTATGTATATACATATGTATGTGTGTGTATATCTATCTATCTATCTATACACATGAATGCATTCATATACACATATATTTCTTTTGAGAATGTATGGGTAACAGTGAAAAATTGGGAAGTGACCTGAGCCTTAGGTGAACAATTTGATTTTAAAAAATGGTATGTTTGGTTTCATCTTTTCTTCAAAATTACACAAATGGCATTGCACACATTTCCTTGGGTGCCTCCAAAGAGGGTAACTGCATTTGGCTTCTGTAGCACAAAAGGGGAGGTGAATCTTCCTGAAGAGTGACACTGCTTCTCTAGGATGGCAGTTATGGGAGGAAAGTTGATGGTATTAAAATAGGTATGAGACCCCAAGTGTCCCCAGCTCCGTGGGGAGGCTGGTAGTTTAGACATGCAACCAGATTCACACTCTGATCAAAGGCAAAAGACACTCAAACCAGTAGAGAGTTGATATGGCACTAATAGGAGATGCCTTATCACAAGAGAAGCAAGTCTGTGGTCTGGTCTTTGCCACTGAAATTAAGGTACTCTCTGAATTGCCTAATAAGGAATGAGGAATGAGGGACAGGGATTAGGAAACTTTAAGCCACAGCATAAAAGTGGCTGGCATAAAGGAGAAATATGATCTCCCTAGTCAGTGAAACCTTAGCATACATTTATCCTGCAGGGCTGGGGTAAGCCAGTCAAACTGAGTTTCACCAGCTCATGGTTTTCAAATCTCATTTTCATTTTTCAGGAATCCTGTGCCTGAGGCCTTTCATAGAACTATAGACTCTTCTAATGGAAGGAACCTTAGAAATTATCTAACTGAACCTTCCTTCCAGGGCAAGAATCCCCTCTTAAAAAATCTCAGTGAGATGGGCTATCCAGTTATAATTCTTTTGATGAACGATGGAGCTGGAATGGTGTCATTTTGGCTTTTTATTTTCCTATTTTAGAAATAAACAGTAGGTGAAAGCAAATTTCTAGTTGTTAGAGGAAGATAGCAATGTGGGTTTGAGAACACCAAGAACCAATTCTCTTCAGTACTTCTGAATGGTACACCTTTGGGAAATCACTTAACCAGTCTATGCCTTTTTTTCTACTTTGTAATACTTGCCTCACCTACCTCAGAGAGTTGTTGTACGGGAAGCACTTTGCTACACCTAAAGGGCTATGTGCGAATGTGCCATGATCAACGATGCTATGGTAAATGTTTTGTTAGGTTCTATATATTATTAATACTTTCTCTAACACTTTCTTAAGTCTAGACAATCAACAAAACAATAATAGCATTTGCCCATTTCCGAAGTGTAAATACTCACACTAAAAATTTAACAACAGGCTCTCCTGAATTCTGGCACACTCCAATTTATAATTCAACTTTGGAGAGATATATAAGTATGTTCAATTTAAGGGAACATTAAAATTGGGACTAATCTGTATCATAGGGAAGTCTGTAAAGGTGTATGCCCATGGGCATCATCCTCCAACAATGCCCTGCTCTATCTTCTTTCCCTATCATTGGTCATCTTACCCCATCAGCCCTTGAATGACCTTCCTGTGACTTCTTCATCTATCCAAATCCTAGTGATTATTCAAGGCTCAGCTCAAGGCCTGACTCTTCCATAAAGCCTCCTCCAAGGGCTCTGGTCTGTAGATATCTCTCCATTCTCTTAGTGCAAGTCACAGTCTGTACCCTTGGCTTAGTACTGTCATTTCCTACTTGTTACTGGTTCTCATGCATCAGTCTTATTTCACAATTACATTACAGACTTTTCAAAGAAATAGCCTATGCCTTATGCCTCTTTTATATCCTCTATAACATGTAGGACATGGTTGTGCTCATGGTCAGAAGATCATTGGATCATTAAGGGTTAGAAAAGGTATACCGGTCTTCTGGTCCCTCATTTAACAGTTGAGGAAAGTGAGTCTGAGGAATACTATGTAATTAGTGTCTGAACTGAGAGTTGAATCCAAGACCCCTGGCTCTGGATCAGACATTCTTTCCATTGTACTATGATACTTGCTAGATTGAATTGAATTGGACTGAATTGAAATCATAAGTTTAGGTGAATGGTCAGTTTTCAGAAGTGGTTCAGCCCTTAAAATTCTATTTAGCCATAGATTTCTGAACACAAACTGAAAGGTTTAAGTCAATCATGAAAGGTCTCAGAATTTATTTTAAACTTAATTTTGAGATTTCTGCTACGCTGATTCTTATGGTTGTCACGACAGAAACAATGACTTAAGAGGAAAGGGGAATATTTTGTCTTGTCTCAATACCCAATGGCTCCCCCTAAGGGTTCATCTCAAGGTTATTATTCTAGGTCATGAGGTATTAGTAAAAGGTTCTAGACAGTATCCGAGAAGGCTACAGAATGTTACCAGGGTTAATCATTCCAGGGTGTTCAAGAATTTGTGGATGTCAATTTCCAGAAAATGTCTATGATCAGAGCTTCTTTGATAGTTTCCCGAGAGTTTCTGTTTCCTTTGAACAATTCAAGCCTAGACATTCAGCCTAATTCTCTCTGGGCAGACCCTCTTAACTTAGAGGACAAAAGCCTCTTTCTGATTAAGTTCCCTCCCTGTCAAAATGTACTGAGCACATCTTTTCCAATTAGACAGGTGAACTTAAAAAGAACTCAATCACGACCCCTCTTTGTGGGATCAATAATATTATCATCATAGGATTATAAATTGAGCTGCAAAGTTTCTTCAGTTTGCCTAATCTGACCTGTTCAATTTACAGGTAAAGAAACTGAAGCACAGAAGGGTGAAGTGACTTGCCCAAGATCACACAGGTAGTAAGTGGTAGAGCCAGGGTTTGAACTAAGATCCTCTGAGTCCTCTTTCCATTGCATCACGTTTCCTGCTTCTCATCATCCCCCAGGAACCCTCTACATGGGGTTCCTATTTTGGGAAAACCAGGTATAAGTAGAATAAAACTACAGGATATTTTATGAGATAGAGGGTAGGTAAAGAATGTTATCTTGAATGCAGTCCTTTGAGGGAGTAGGGTAATATATTATCAGTATAAGTACACAATTCTCATTACCATGGACAATCTCCCAGTAACATTTCCTTGACTCAGCAATAAACCACAATACAAACTCCTCCCTTACTACAATAGAGAATCCCTGAAATAATATATCTTGCTTAAAAAACACTAGTAACAGTGAACTCACTACAGCATAGGGCAGTCCATTTAATTTTCAGACATCTCCAATCTTTAAGAACTTTCTGCTTAAATTAAACCAAAATATGCCCAACATAATTCTCTGAAAGTTGGCAGACTTTACTCAAACTGCCTACAAAGCTAAAAGACCTTAATACATATGCACTTAGTGATTCTTGTCTTATAATTAAGTAAAACCAGTTACCCAACATCTAACCTTATTTCCTGTTGTGTATGTTCATTCCTCATAGACTTACATTCTACTGAATTCAACTGTCCTTGATTCCCTATCCTGAGTCCTTTAGAGGATTCCCTCCGGTGGACAGAGCTAGACAAAAAACTCCCCATAGGGATCATGAGAAAGGTAGTATGTAATTAAAATCAAGATTCGGGGGAAAGATGTCACTACGTGATAAAAATTGCTTAGAAAACTAGAAAGAAGTCTGGAAGAAATTAGGTATAGATGAACATCTAATATCATATACCATGAGAAGCTCAAAAAGTGAACTTAGATATAAAAGATCACATCAAAAATTACAGGATGATAAAAAGAAAATACTTTTCATCTATGGAAAGGGGGAGAATTCATGACAAAACAAGGGATAGAGAGGAACATGGGAAATCAAATGAACAGTTGTGATTACATAAAATAAAATTTCTATGACAAAACCAATGTAGTTAAAATTAGAAAGGAAACAAGTAATTGCGTAAATATTTTTGTAGCAAGTTTCTCCAATCAGATCTCATATCCAAGGCACATAAAATTGATTCAAATGGATAAGGCCAGTATTTATCCCCTAATAGATAAATGGTCAAAAAATAAATTCAGGTAGTTCTCAGTGGAAGAACTCTAACCTATCAACAAACAGATGAAAAAGTGCCCCAATACCACCAATAATTAGAGAAATGCAAATTAAATTAACTCAGATATTCTACTTCATACACATCAGATTGGCAGAGATGACAAAAAAGAAAATTACAATAATTGGACTGAATATGGGAAAATAAGCACACTAATACACTATGGATGGTACTATGAAGGTATCCAGCTATTCTGGAAGCAATTTGGAACTATGCCCAGAAGTCATGAAACTATGTATTTTTTTGAGCCAATGATATCATTAGTAGGCCTATTCCCCAAAGAAATAAAAACCTGAGAAATAGGACCCATTCAAAGATATTTATAATAGCTCCTTTTTTTTTATTGGCAAAGAGCTAGAAACTAAGGAGTTGCTTATTTATTGAAGAATGATTGAAAACAATATAACATGTGAATGGATTAGAATATCAGTGAGCTGAAACAAATGATGAAAGATATAGTTTCCAAGAAATGGTATATAAGCTGAATCAGGGTGAAATGAGAATAAGAACTCATACTTGTAAGTGGGAAAGAGAAAGGGGATAAGTATAGGCTAGCCAAAAAAAAAAGTTATTGAATAATTTTTAAATGCCCAAAAGAGGAAAGAAGGAAGACCAGAAAGAATCACAGAGAGAGGGCAGCTTTGAAAGTTACATGTTGAATTCAATATACATAAAATGTAAAGCAAGCTATGACCAATAAAGATTCATAGTTTCATTTAAAATTCTTTTTTCTGTTCTAGTACTTATATGAAAATGCTATTTTTATTTAGTGTTTATTAAATTCAGTTGTGTTTTTTTTTAATAAAATGTAATATCAATTAGTAGGCTGATGGAGCACTTGTTTTTTCTTGGAGTTAATCCCTGAAAGGGATCCTGGAAACCCTAATCTAAAGGCAGAAAGATTGGAGTTTTATTAAAGCAAAAATTGGAGCTATCTGGGTCAGTTTGTATGAGGGAGATAGCAAAATGAGTTAAGGCTAAATGTTGGAATACATAAGGGAAACCAGAGATAAGAATCATACAAAATCAAAGTCCAAAAGTATCTGGGGAGTTAAGGCAGAAATAAGGGCCAAGATGTAAGTAAGGAGACCAGAACAACTGGTTGGCCTTCAGGAAAAGGATTATTGGTCTTTTCAGCATGGAGGTGGATAACTTTTTTTGTAAATAGTATTTTTTCCCAATTACATGTAAAGATAGTTTTCAATATTCATTTTTTATAAGAATTGGAGTTCCAAATTTTTCCTCCTTCCCTCCCTGCCACTCCCCCTCCCCAAGATAGGGAGCAATCTGATACAGATTATACATGTACAAACATATAAACATATTGCCACATTAATCATTTTGTGAAAGAAGAAACAGAACAAAAAGGGAAAGCTACAAAAAAAGTAAAAATAGTATACTTTGATCTGCATTCAGACTCTATAATTCTTTCTCTAAATGTGGATAGCATTTTCTGTCATGAGTCTTTTGGAATTGTCTGGATCATTATATTGCTGAGAAGAGCTAAGTTGATCGTAGTTGATCATTGCATGATGTCGCTGTTACTGTGTACAAGGTTCTCTTGGTTTTGCTCATCACTTAGCATCAGTTTTTTCAAAAATCTTCTTGCTTATCATTTCTTATAGCACTATAGTATCCACTACATTCATATACCAGAAATTGTTCAGCAACTCCCCAGTTGCTGGGCATCCCCTCAATTTCCAAATCTTTGCTATCACAAAAAGATGGGCAGCTAAATTCTATATATGACTGGCCCCACCTCCCTCACTGGAGCATGCTGAACCAGCTATGTACCATGTTTCGTCTCTGAACTTGACTTTTTCTTGACTTATTGTCTACCTATTTTGTATATGACCATCCTTTTCAGAGAGGTATTATCCATCTATTATTCCTGGCTTTTTCTGTTGTTATTGTTTTTGTTGTTGTTTGTCCTTCCTTCTCTCCTTCCTTCTAGAAAACCATGACAGGTGTGGCCATGACTTGTGAGTGAATTGGATTTAAGTGAGGGAGGGCTGTGCAAGGGGTCACCAGCCTCACTTTCTCCTCCAGAGCCATCTGGGCCCAGTGGCAAGATATAGATCAGGAAGATTAGAGATGTCCTTAGAGGCAGTGGGAGACCGTGGCCTTTTTAAGCTAAGATCTTTTACAGGCCTCAGTTTCATTGAAGCAATGCCTATTCAGTGATTAAGCCTAGGTAAGAAATGAGGCAAAGAATGGCCTCTTTTGCCTAGTAAAAAAAGAAAGCAATCTAGGAATGGAAGACCCTTCAGGTTTATGGTCAAAACAAAAACAGTTGCTATTTATGCTAGCTCTGAGATATCAGAGTTCAAGTAATGATCAGGTGGGGCTTGGGCTGGGACCTATCACTGGCCAACCAATGAGAACCAGAGTGATTTGGATTTAAGGGATGGTCCTGAAGAAAAAAAATCTAACACATGAAACCCAAGATACCTGTAAATCATCCTTAAAGGAAGTGTTGTAAAAATGTATTCCTCATAATGAGTCCTCTTCTCTCTTTCCTCCATTCGATTCCATACTCTGCAATACACATTAATTTATTCTTGATATTATTTTTAAGTGACAATGTGGTATAGTGAGTGATCAAAATTGGGAAGTTAATGCCCCAGCCCTAAATGCTATCTATTTCCATGAGCAGCACAACTTGATTTCTCAGTACCCTAGGAAACTTACTAACATGAAAAGTTGCAGGTATGTTACTGATCTTCATTGATAAAAGGAGTTTCTTCACCGGAGAGGTCTGTACCCCCAAGGAAATTACAGGTCCAAATGAAAAAAATTCTTAAAAAGATCACAAAAATAAGCTTATGAGGGATCAAAGTGGCACATAGTATAGCACACTTGGCTTGGAATCAGAAAGACCTGAGTTCAACTCAAGCTTCAGACACTAGTTGTGTGACACTAGGCAAGTCACTTAAACTTTGCCTTAGTTTCCTCAACCATAAAATGAGGATAGTAATAGCACATATGTGCCAGGGTTATTGTGAGGATCAAATGAGATATTTGTAAAGCATTCAGCATAGTGCATGGTAAATATTAGGTACTACATAAATGCTTGTTTTCTCCCTCTCCATGCCTAGGAAAATGCACACATATGTTAAAGAATCAAGGTCCTGTAATAGGTTGAATACTCATATTGAAATTAGGAAGAACTGTGGTCAATTCTCATCTCAGATGTTTGATAATTGCACAACCTTAGGCAAAACACTTAACCTGTATGCCTAAGATATAATAAACTCCCAGGACTCATCGGCTAAATCTCAGACTGGTGAGGTTCTTCACTGTTGCAGAATGTTACTACACTGGGAGTTCTGTCATGATTATAAAATCACAAGTTCTTTTCCTATTAATAAAAATGGGAAGAAGATGTGGGGGTGATAGATATAATACTATCAGAGTATCTAGTATTTCCTTAATGGGGAAAACAGGTAGAGGTCTTTCAAATATTCATGTCACTTATTGAAAAAAAGAATGAGTTTCAAGTACCATTGCACTGCAATTCATCTGGCTACTAAATTATGCCTTTAAATGAGCCTCACCATCACTTTCTGAGCCTCATTTAAGCTCTTACAGGCTTTGTGGCTTTTCCTGTCATTTCCATCACTCCGGGATACCTAGTATTTTCATGCAAAACAAGAACATAAGTTCCTTAAGTAGAACAGCCTCTCTCTTATGGAGTTAAAAGGACAATACTAATTGTCATATTTCAAGTTTTACCAGGATCTCCTGTTTAAGGAAATTATCTGCCTTGGGAATTATGACATAATTAAGATACTTCAAAGGTTTCACACCTACCTTTGAAACATCAGGTATTAGTCAGTGTATGTCTATTTAATTATACTATTTCTCATAAGCAGAAAGTTAAGGTCTTCATTGCTTAAACACAAATTTTCTCCCAAGTCGTTTCAACCTTAATCACAAGTCTGTCATAAAATCTGTGAAATAAGCATATTGTTCTTTCCACTCAAAAAAAGCAGTCTTATTTTGTATTCTTTTCTTAATTTCTTTCTTTCTTTTTTTTGGTGAGGCAATCCATGTTACATGACTTGCCCAGTGTCATACAGCTAGTAAGTGTCAAGTGTCTGAGGTCACATTTGAACTTAGGTCTCCTTGACTCCAGGGCTAGTGCTCTATCCAATGTGCCACCTAGCTGCCCCTTTTTTCTTAATTTCTTACTCATAATGGGCAATTGTGAAGGTGGAGTGGTGCAGTGAAAAGAACCATAGACTGGAATCCAGGAGATCTGAGTTCTAGTCCTCTCTGCACCACTAAGAAGCTATGTGACCACATGGCAACACTTCTCATCTCTTGAGCCATAGCTATAAAGCCATATAAAAGCCATAGCTTTTATAAAGAAGAAATTAAAACAAATAATTTTTGAAAGTCCTAGTCTTTCACTAAGGTTCTGTGTGACTTGGGAGAAGTTCTTTTGGAACCATTCTTGACCTCATATGACAAAAGGGAAGAATGCAACTGTATGGACTCTAAAAAAGAACTATAGAAGATAATGAGAATTTACAAAGTCGATAGTTTGATATATGAAGAGGATAAAGTTTTATGAAAAAAAATCTATGAATTATAGAGCATTATGGTGAGAGTGAATGGAGGGAACAAAATAATGTATATGTGGCAAGCATGCTACAGATCAAGAGGCCAGAAGGAAGAAATGGACAGTGTTATTTGGAAATAGGTCACAAAGACCAGGAAGCATGATCAAATGGTAATGAGGGATTTCAGTTATCTGTTTTTTGGAATCCTATCTCTCCTAAAATCAAAGAAATTAATAAATGGCTTCCCCTAGATATTTTCATCCTTTAGTACATAGAGGAAACAATTTGGGGAAGGATTTAGTCAGAAAGGAGGAGCTGAAGAAATTTGCCTCCATCCTTTTGGTAGAGAAGGATACATAGGTATGCAATATAGCATACTTCATCATTAATTCATTGTGTTAGCTATTTTATTCTAATTGTTTCACTTTGGTGCAAAGGTTCATTGGTTCTGTAAGTGAGAGATGTATCCCAAAATGCTGTTGTAATATCAACAGACACCAAAAAAACCTTTTTTTTTAAATTGAAGCCAAAATAATCTTCTTTCTTTCTTTTTTTTTTAACAGAGTTATAAGACCAGTAAATCAACAAAGTACTGGGAGTATGAGTATCCCTAGGTATCAGCAAATATCCAGGGATACTTAATATTTGACTTTGACAAAATCAAATGTTTCCATCCTAAGGACGTCTTTATTAGTTTTTATTCAGTATTTTATTTTTCCCCAGTTATATGTAAAAACAATTTTTAACATATTCTTTTAAACCTTTGAGTTCCAAATTCTCTCCTTCCTTCCTCCCTACCCTAACCCCATTAAGAAGGCAAGCAATTTGATATATTATGCACATCATTATTATTTTGATAAAGCCATGTAGACTATATAATAGTGCAGATAGATTCAAAACTGGTTGAATGACAGGACCACAAACAGGTAATTAATAGGATCAAAATCAATCTATAGAGATATCTTTATTGATATGTCCCAGAGACCCATCCTTGGCATTATTCTATTCAGTATTGACATCCGTCCTAAATCTTGAATAATGGTACAGAGGGATTGCATGATATAATAGATAAAAGTACTGGACTTGGAGTCAAAAACAGCTTATTTCAAATCTTACCTCAGACATACTAATTCTGTGACCCTGGGCAAATCACATAGCCTCTCTGAGACTCAGTTTTCTTATCTGTAAAATCAAGACAATAACCTACTCTACAGGGTGGCTGTGAGAACTTAATGAAATAATGTATTTAGGGTTCTTTGAAAGCTTTAAATGACATTTAAATGTCAGTTATTTTTATAGAAAGTATGCTTATCAAATTTGCAGATGACACAAAGTAGGGAGAAATAGCAAGGGCAGTGGATAATAGAATTGGCATCTAAAAATCTTGACAGTCAATAATTAAGACCAAAATCTAAAAATATGAAATCAAATAGAGACAAATATAAGATCGTACACTTTTAAAAGTACAAGTAGAAGATGGAAAGGATGTGGATAGATAACAGTGCCTTTAAAAAATAATCTAGGGGTCTTAATAGACTCCAATCTTTCTATGAGCCAAAACTGACATAGGCAGAAAAATAAAAAAGCTCATCTTCTCCCAGACTACATTGAGAGGCACAATGTTGAGACAGAAGGAGGTATTAATTCTACTGTGTGTTGCCTGGGTCAGACATCTGGAGTGTTGGCTTCAGCCCTCAGTGCTACATATTAGGCCAAGGACTAGCAAAAGCACATTCAGAGAAAGGTAACCAACATAATGAGAAGACTTTAGACAACACCAGAGGGTGTCTGCTTGAAGGTTCTGGGGATACTTAGCTTAAAGAAGACTTATGTAGGACAGGACAGCTATCTTCAAATATCTGAAGAGTTGTAGTGTGGTAAATGGATTAACCTTGATCTGTTTGGCTCCTATAAGCAAAACAAGATGCAGTGGGTGGAAACTGCAAAGAATCAAATTTCAGCTTGATCCATGGAATAATCTCCTAACATTTAGAATGGTCCAAAGTTGGAATAAGTTTACTCAGGAGATAGTGGGTTCCCTCTCACTGGATGTTTTCAGGCACAGACTAGATGACTCCTTGGAAATAAGGATGTTGAAGTGATGCTTATTGGGTTGTATATTGAACTTGACACATTTGCAATTATGAGATTCTGTCATTTTTTAATGCCTACCCTTTAATACCAGTCTTTGTATGTTTCTCGACTGCCTTCGGGTCACTATGATTTTGATTCTATGGAATCTGGAGTATTCTATGTTTTGTAGCCATTTAGCTTCAGAGGGAGAATATTGATATTCTTTCAGAAGGAGGGGTTTTGTAGGAAGATGGAGAGCAACATAGAATTATTGAAATACCTTCACAATTTCTCTCACAATGCAGGGTTTTTTTCCATTCTCTTCCTCCTATTCAGATCTCGACCAAGATTATTATCTGTCTGCCCAAGACAGAGTATAGTACTCATAAGACTAATTTACCGAATTGTTGATTTAATTGCTTACCATATGTGATAGACGTAACCATCATTTATTTGTTTGTTTTTTCCTGCGTAGATTCCTTGTTCAATCCAAAATGTTACATTTTATGCAAGATCATTTTCCCAGTTCTCCTTAATGTCATTGCCTTCATTCTCATATTATCTCTAATTTACCCTTTATATATTTTGTTTGTAAGAATTTGCTTGCATAGTATCTCTCTTTTTAGAATATGAACTCCTTGAAAATAGGCACTATGTTTTACATTTCTTGATATCCCGAGTAGTCAGTCCAGTGTCTGTTACATAGAGTAAGCACTTAATAAATGTTTGTGGACTGACTGAGGAGGTCTTGTCTTCCCAGCCTGACCTAAGTAGGTAGTACAAAAGACCTCCCTATCCACAGGTAACTGCTGTTGCCTTTAGATTCAGAATTGAACAAACATTCATGAAACTAGTCAACATATTTGAAGATCATGTATTTTATATCTCATATGCTATTGATAATGACAAGATAATTGGACAATTTTCTTTGTGGTTGCATGACTTAATGAAAAAATATTTATTAAGCATTAACTATGGGCCAGGTACTATGCTAAGTACTGGAGATATAATATAAAAATCTAATACTCATTACCTTCAAGGAGTTTACATTCTGACAGAGGAAGACAACTTTTATGCACTATATATAAGAAACATCTTTCAGGAGAATAACCTTTAAGGATAAATGTTGCTCTAGTGTCAAAAACTTTGTTTTTTTGGGAAGAAACACAGGAATATAATGTACTTCTCATAATCACAGAGTTGATTAGAGTTGGTTAGAGACTATCTAATTCAACCAATGCCTAGATAAGAATGCTTATACCAATGAACTTATACATGAAAGCCACTAGTGAAGAGGAACACACTACCTCCCAAAGCAGCCTGTTCCACCTGGGGATAGTTAAAATTATTAAAACCAAAGCCAATGCATCCAACATTAAGAGGCAAGCAAAAAACTGAGAAGGAATTTTTACAACCAGTGTTTCTGATAAAGGCCTCATTTCCAAAATACATGGAGAACTGAGTCAAATTCATAAGAGAACAAATCACTCCCCAGCTGATAAATGGACAAAGGATCTGAACAGGCGGTTTTCAGATGAAGATATTAAAGCTATTAACAGTCATATGAAAAAATGCTCTAAATCACTATTGATTAGAGAAATGCAAATCAAAATGATTCTGAAGTATCACATCACACCTATCAGATTGGCTAACATGACAAAACCGGAAAATAGTAAATGTTGGAGAAGATGTGGGAAAATTGAAAACTAATGCATTGTTGGTGGAGTTGTGAACTGATCCAACCATTCTGGAGAGTATTTTGGAACTATGGACAAAGGGCTATAAAAACATGCATATTGGGGCAGCTAGGTGTCGCAGTGGGTAGAGCACCGGCTCTGAAGTCAGGAGGACCTGAGTCAAATCCAGCCTCAGACCAAACACTTGACATGTACTAGCTGTGTGCCCTGGGCAAGTCACTTAACCCCAATTGCCTCTCAAAAAAAAAATGCATATCTTTTGATCCAGCAATACAACTTCTAGGTCTGTATTCCAAAAAGATCATAAAAACAGGAAAAGGATCCACATGTACAAAAAATATTTATAGCAGCTCTTTGTGGTGGCAAAGAATTGGAAATTGAGGGGATGTCCATCAACTGGGGAATGGCTGAACAAGTTGTGGTATATGAATGTAAAGGAATACTATTGTGCTATAAGAAATAATGAGCAGGCGGACTTAAAAAAAATCTGAAAAGACTTGTGTGAACTGATGCAGGGTGAAATGAGCAGAACCAAGAGAACATTGTACACAGTAAGAGCCACACTGTTCAATGATTGACTTTGATAGACTTAGTTCTTCACAGCAATGTAAGTATGTAAGACAACTCCAAAAGATTCACGATGGAAATTGATATCCACATCCAGAGAAAGAACTATGGAGTCTGAAGGCAGATGGAGGCATACTATTTGCTCTCCTTTTCCTTTGCTGTTTTCTTTTATTGCTTTATTCTCATGGCTCCTCCTATTAGTTCTAATTGTTCTTTACATCATGGCTAATGGGAAAATATGTTTAACATGAATATATAAGTAGAGTTTACATCAGATTGCATGCAGTTTTGTGTTTGTTTTTTTTGGGAGGGGGAGAAAATTTAAAATCTTATGGAAGTGAATGTTGAAAACTAAAACCAAATTAAAAAAAATATTAGGAATTTTGTTCTTATGTCAAGCTGAAATGGCTCTTGCTCTCACTCTGGCTCTGGCTGTAGCCCTCCCTCTCCTCTGTGTGTGTGTGTGTGTGTGTGTGTGTGTGTGTGTGTGTGTGTGTCTGTTTCTCCCTATCTATCTCTATCTGGCTCTCTGTCTCTGTCTCTGTCTCTGCTCTCTCTCTCTCTCTCTGCCTCTCTTTGTCTGTCTCTCTCTCTCTGTCTCTCTCTCTGTCTCTGTCTGTCTGTATGTCTCCTCCCACCTCTGTTATTTCTACCTATTTTTCTTACATCTATTATTTAACACCAAAGAGAATAAGTCTAACTTTGATGCATATTACAGTCTTTCAAATAGTTGGAGTCAGCTATCTTATCTGCATTTTCTTCTCTTCCTAAAGCTAAACCTGCTCTATTCCTTCAAATCATCTTTAGGTGGGATTGTCTCTGATCTTCTATTTTTAGTGCCTTTTTCTTCACACACCCCAGTTTGCTGATGCCACTACCTCCCCTTTTAGAGATGACAGTTTTGTTTAAATGGATAAGATTGGGTCCATTGTAATTGAATGAACTGACTTCTCATATTTATCTTTTCTCCTATTGTGGTTTCATTTTGGCCTTTGCTCTAACTAGCCAATGGTTTGATGGTATATAGATAAACGATCTGCAAATGAGTCCCACTTCTATAGCCACTCATTTACTTTCTATTAAAATACAGTCAACACTTTTTTGATGTTAGTCAACAAGCATTTTAGGTGCTCATTTTGTGCCATAGTTTTATCATAGTTTCATACAGATTATTCCAATGGTCATCTTGAAGGAAACATTCATAAGTAGATCCTATGTATGTTTTTGCTTTCTTAGCCAAACTACTTGAAAAAGAGTCATCTACACTAGGTGCCTCCACTTCCTCTTATCTCACTCTCTTTTATCCCTTCTTACTGTGTGTCCCCTAAGGGAATGTTGCTAGGGACTGGAGGTGACCTGACCTGCATCTTTCATAATTTCTACCTCTTGTTGACAGCCTAATCTCCTACCTCCTAAAAGAGCAACAAGCTTCTCTTTGACCTCACACCTTCCATCTTCTATTGTACCTGTCATTTGAAGGAAGAGAAAGTCATTGAAGAGCAAAATGTCTGTCTCTTTCTATGACATCTGTGGCCTAATTTCCAGCCTTCAAATGATAGAAGAGTAATGAGATTGGGTCTTTCATCTGACTGTCCATCCATCCTATTATTTGCTTGTTTTCTTCCTGATCACCAGCCCTTCTTGAATCCTACAACCTTTCAGTTATCTCCAAGGTCATCTGCCTTGTACCAGTCACTCCTCTTTTCCTCATCTTTATTCCTTTATGACACACTTCAACTCTACACTGTCCTCTTCTCTTGATATCCTGGGCCCCTCATCATATTGCTGATTGTGCCTTTCCAAACTTCAGCTTAGATGATGCTTTAGATCTTTGCAGAGGCTGTTTGGTTGTCCTTTGTTCTTAAAGAGGATCAAAATCACATCTCCGTGTAGAATCAAGTTATCATACACCCAACTGTGACTGCTCAGACCATTATGAGCTCAGAATGATGTACCACAGGTCTGGCACAAATAGTCCATGTGAACAGCACATCTTGCATTTCTTTTGAACTACTGTAATTCTGCTTTGCTCATAGAGCACAGCACTTTCTCTGGTGAGGACACATCATGTTATGGGGGTCCTGGGCCGGTGTCTCCCATGTCACACAATCAATTCCAAAGTTCTAAAGAGACCTTGAGAGTGTCCTTGTATCACTTTTTGTGACTGCCATATGAACACTTGCCTTGTGTGAGTTCTCCATAAAATAGTTTTTTTTTGGCAAGTGTGTGTTCAGCATTTGAACAGTATGGCCAGCCCATCAGAGTTGTGCTCTCTGAAGTAGAATTTGAAAGCTTGCCAGTTGAGTTCAAGGAAGGTCCTCAGTGTCTGCTGTCTTATCCCATCAGGTGATCTTCAGAATCTTCCTAAGACAATGAAAATGGAAATGATTCCATTTCCTGGCATGGCATTGGTATACTGTACAGGTTTTACAGGCATACAACAATGAGGTCAGCATAACAGCTCTGTAGAACTTCAGTTTGGTAGTCAGTCTAATACCTCTTCTTTCCCACACTTTCCTTTGGAGCCTCCCAAACACTGAGCTAGCTCTGGCAATGCATGTGTCAACCTCATTACCAGTGTATACATCCTTGGAAAGTATACAGCCACGGTAAGCAAACTTATCCACAGCATTCAAAACTTCTCCATTTGCTGTAACCAGTGGTTCCACATATTGATGGTGTGGTGGTGGCTGATGGAGCACCTGTGTTTTCTTGGTGTTAATTGTTAGGCGAAAATTAGCACAAGCAGCAGAGAATCCATTCAAACTTTGTTGCATCTCAGCTTCAGAGGCTGCATTAAGTGCACAATCATCTGCAAACAAAATCATGCACCAACAGTCCCTCCACTTTAGTCTTGGCCTGTAGCTTTTCAAATTGAAGAATTTACCATCAGTGCTATAGCTGACTTTGATGCATTAAGTCTTCATTGAAGGCATTTGACAACATGGCTGAAAATATCGTTCTAAAAAGCATGAGAGCAAGCACACAGCCTTGTTTCACTCCATTGACAACTGGGAAAGCACGAGAGCATTGTCCATTATCCACAGCCTGGGCAAGCATGCCATCATACAATTGATGTACAATGCTCATGAATTTCTCTGGGCAACCAAATTTTGATGTATTTTTCCATTAGCCCCTATGACTGACAGTATCAAAGGCCTTGGTCAGATCTACAAATGTGTACAGACCTCTGTTCTACTCCTGGCATTTCTCCTGGTGTTGGGCAGCAAACACTACATTGACTGTTCCACAGTCCTTTCTGAAGCCACACAGGCTATCAGGTAGGTGACCATCTTCTAGGTCAAGGACTAGCCTTTTAAGGAGGACTCTGGCAGGAGTCTTGCCACCAATAACTAAGAGAGAGATCCCCCTATGATTGTCACAGGACAATCTATTTCCTTTGCCTTCATAGAGATGTATAACTGAGGTATCCTGGAACTCCTGGGGGATAATTTCCTTTTGTCATATAACCTGGAAAATTTTATCCAGCTTTTGTATGAGCAATGGACCCCTCACCTTGTAAATTTCAGCTCAAATAGAATCAGCACCTCTCCACAGAAGAAGAGCCTAATGGCATTCAAAACCTCTTCTTCAGTTGGAACTTCATCTAGGGAGGGATTGACTCCAACCTGAGGTAAGCAGTCAGTGACTTCAGCATTGATTGATGATGGTTTGTCGAGAACACTATGAAAGTGTTTAGCCCATCTCTCTAGTATCATGTCCTTCTCACTAATCAATGTGGCTCCCTCAGTACTGAATAGTTGAGATGCACCACAGGTCTTTGGCCCATAAATAGCCTGCAGGGCATCATAAAAATGCTTTGGATTGTTGCCATCAGCATCAAACTGAATTTCATCTGCCTTTTTTTTTTTAGGCAGTTGGGGTTAAGGGACTTGCCCAGAGTCACACAGCTAGTCAGTGTCAAGTAGTTGGTCTGAGGCCAGATTTGAACTCAGGTCCTCCTGACTCCAGGGCCGGTGCTCTATCCACTGCACCACCTAGCTATCCCTTTCATCTGCCTTCTTACTGAGCCAAGAATCCTGCATCTGTCTTAGCTTAGCTTGTACTTTTGATGGGATTAAATGCTGCCTTCTTAGAGATAGATGAACTATTCTGCTGGTAAACCCTGTAGAGTTCTCATTTTTCATTTAGCAGCTTCTGAATTTCCCCATCATTTTCATCAAACCAGTCTTGATGTTTATGAGTGTTCTGACTCAGATGAGGAAACACAGTACTGCACAACATATCTCTGAAAGCTGCCCACTCCTTTTCTGCTCACTGTTGCCAACTGTGTGTTGGCTCAACTTTCCTTCCAAGTTTGCAACAAACTATTCCTGTTCAGAGAAGTATTCTAATCTGCTGACACTAATTCTTCTGGTAGTCATTTGGCCTTGAGGCTGCTGCTTTAATTGAAAGTGAATATTTAGTATGGAGAAGATAAGTCTACAATCAATTCAAATCTATGATCAATTCAACACTCTGCACCACACATTGACTTCGTTATTCTCACATACTTTCTGTCTCTTCTCCTTACAATGACATAGTCTATTAAATAGCAATGCTTGCTGCGAGGGTGCATTCACAAAATTTTGTTGTGTTTAGGTAAACAGAACTCAGTGTTGGTGATGAGAAGGTCATGAGATGCACAAGTCTTCAGTAGTAAGTGACAATTGCTATTGCTGTTTCCAACTCCATTCCTCCCAAGGGCTCCCTGCCATGTCTGAGCCTACTCTAGCATTAAAGTTACCCAGAATTATAAAATTGTCCTCTTTTGGCACATTGATGTTAAGGGTCTGCAGGTCTTTATGATATTTATTTTTACCTCATCAGGATTCATTATGGTGGGAGCATAGGCACTGATGACAGTGGTGCAACATTTTGCTGCAAGTGGAAATCACATTGTCATGAGTCTATCATTCACTCCTTTTGGTAAGCATACAAGCTCATTGACTATATTAGTTTTTATTGCAAAACTTACACCAGCTTCACAGCATTCCCCATTCACTGTGCATCCAGCTGCAACTTCAGTAAGCTGGCTTTCATTTGCCAGCTTTGTTTAACTAAGGGCTGCTATTTGGATGTGATACCTGCTAAGTTCTCTACAAACAAGAGCTGTTCACCTTTCAGGTCTGCTGGC
This sequence comes from Phascolarctos cinereus, assembly GCF_003287225.1. Taxonomy (NCBI): domain Eukaryota; kingdom Metazoa; phylum Chordata; class Mammalia; order Diprotodontia; family Phascolarctidae; genus Phascolarctos; species Phascolarctos cinereus. The sequence goes on from NW_027555847.1 coordinate 370,674,403, forward strand.
TTTTGTGTTGTCTATAAGGGTGTGCAAATTCCACATACTGATGGTGAGTGGAATCATCTTTGTAGAAGTTTTCACACTTTTTTTTGTGTTTTGGGGTAGGATCCCTATCTTCTGAGATAATCATGCCAGAGTTGAGTAAGCCAACTATTTTAGGGCACCCTTTCTAGCCTGTTCCTCATGCCAGGAGGTGAGCAGTGAAATCCTTAAGAGGCTGCTTGGACACCAGAGGGCTCCTGAATCTCACTGTTTGCTTCCAGTAAGAAGACAACCCCATGGCCTGAGCCACTTGTGTGCGGGGTTGTGACTACAGCTCCCAGTATATTCTCCCCTACTGTTTCATGACTTGCCTGTTGACAAAGGACTTTGAGATGGCTAAAAATGGTGAAATGATATAGGTGATATCTTTTGATTCATGCATAAATTAGATTTAAGCGAGGCAGAGTTGCACGAAGTTGTAGATCTCACATTATCTTCCAGAGTCATCACAGCCCAGTGGCAGGACAGAGTCAAGATAACTGGTGATGACTTGAAATGCAGTGGATGACTTTAGCATCTTGAATGACCAACCAATTTCTAAGTGCTCCACAGTGCCTACTTCAGCTGCCTTCATAGCCATTGGAACAAATTGATCTCATCTGCCCATTCCACCAGGGAAAGTCTTCACATGCTTGGGGTAGACATCCCCCTAACTTGCTGAAAGAGTTGAAGCCAGTTGGTTACCCTCAACCTGGTTTAGCCTGTTTGGTGATTCATTTTTACCTGTGCGTGGCCACTTCCCCAGCTACAGCTTTTTGGAGCAACAGATGAGAGTTAGGTGGATCAGGTGGACACCAAAGGTGGAAAGTAGCCCTGAAAAGGGCTGAACAGCCATCCTATCAGAGGTACTAATATTCCTTGAACACACCCTACCCCTTTCAGAAGGTAGAGATAATCATTCAACCATTCTGACTGGGTCCACTATAAATTTATGTTACACAACCTCAACTGTGCCCTCACTGCTGGTAGGCAATCTTACTATGTTTCCTTTAACTCATTATCCCACTCTTCACAGTGGCTCTTTCTAACCTTTCATTTTTCCTCAAACCCTCCATGGCTCTTTCTTTCACAACCCTCTCACCTCAGAAGCTTGTCTCATATTTTACAGAAAAAAATTGAAGCCATTTGACATAAGTTCCCTCTGCTTCATCTCATATCATTCAGATGCTTTCTGCCACTGTCTTTGCTTCATTCCTTCTTGACAAGAAGTAGCCTTACCGTCTCCATCTCCATCTTCATCCTTCCATCTCCACAAGTGACCCCATTCCATCCTGTCTCCCCTAATAGATTGCTCCCTCTGTCATTCCCACTCTGTCATTTATCTTCAATTGTTCCCTGTCTACTGACTACTTTTTTTAGTTTTGCTTTGGTTTTTTGTTTGTTTGTTTTGGTGAGACAATCAGGTTTAAGTGACTTGCCCATGGTCACACAGCTAATAAGTTTCAAGTATCTGAGGCTGGATTTGAACTCAGCTCCTCCTGACTCCAAGGCTGGAGCTCTATCTACTGCACCACCTAGCTGCCCCAACTGATTCTTTTTTTTACTGCCTAAAAGTACATCCATGCTTCCTCTGTCCTCAAAAAACCCTCGCTTGATCCCTTCATTTCTGCTATTTTTCTATACGTCTTCTCTCCTTTGTGACTAAACTCTTTGAAAAAGCCATCTATGACAGGTGTCTCTACTTTTTCTCCTTGATCTTTTTGATGTGACATTGCTTAAAAATTTTAATCAATGTTCATTAATGGCATTGATCTATAATATTCTTTTTGTGTTTTAACTTTCCCTGATATATATACATATACATGTGTTTCCTAGATATATGCATTTATATATCTATATCTATATATCTATATCCATATCTTTATGTATGTGTACACAAAGATTTATGTATGGAATATTTTCGTTTCATAAAAAGGTTCTGGTAGCATTCTGTGTTTTTCAGTTTTTGAGAATAATTTGTGGAGTATGGGTATTGACTGTTCTTTAAAAGTTTTTTTTTAATTATTATTCTTTAAAAGAATTATCCTATGAATCCATCAGATCTAGAAGTTTTTCTTTGGTAGTCCCTTTACAGGTAGATCTATTTCTTTTTCTTTTTGGGTTATTTAAGATCTCTGTCTAGTCTCCTGATAGGTTGAATATTCTATATTTTTAAGATATTTGAAGATATATTTGAATATATTTCTTTTTGTGTTTTAAGTTTCATTAGCATAAAATTGTGTATAATATGTTTTGGTTATTATTTTTTATTTCTTCTGGTTTGCTGTGATTTCACCTTACTCATTTTCTATATTATTGATTGTATTTTCTGCTCTTTTTTTTAAAAATCAGATTAGCTAAGGGTTTATAAATTTTGTTGATCTTTTCAAAAGAACCAGTTTTTAGTTTTATTTATCATTTCTTTGGGGGTTTTGTTTACAATTTATGTATTTCCCCTAAATTTTTAACATATAATATTTTGTGCTTATTTTGGGTTTATTTGTTGATTTTCCAACTATTCAAATGCATATTCAGTTCATTAATCTTCTCTTTTCCTTATCAGAGTATTCTTGTAAGGATATGATTTTTTTTCCCCCTGAGAACTGCTTTAGCTGCAATCCAGGAATTTCTGTACATCATTTCATCATTATCATTTTCTTCTCCATTACTGCTTCTATGATTTGTTCTTTAGCCTACTCACTACTCAAGACTTCATTGTCAAGTCTCCTTTTCAGTCTGTATCTTTTGTTTGTGGTCCCTGAACCATTTTTTAAAATTATTATTGCATTGTGTTCCATAAAGAATGTATTGGGGCAGCTAGGTGATGCACTTGCCCAGGAGTCTGGAGGACCTGAGTTCAAATCCAGCTCAGACCAAACACTTGACACTTATTAGCTCTGTGACTCTGGGCAACTCACTTAACCCCAGTTGCCTTGCCAAACATATACATACATACATATATATACATATATATGTATATATATATATATATATATGTTATATATGTGTATATATACATATATGTGTGTGTGTGTATACACATATATATATGTTATACACACATATATGTGTATATATACATATATGTGTGTGTGTGTATACACATATATATATATATATATATATGTATATATATTTCTGCTTTTTTTCCCCAATAACTCCATACCCTTGTACCTGGTTGATTTTTATAAAAGTTCCATGTGCTAAGAGAAATATGTATGTTATTTTGCTGTCTCATTTAGAAGATACTATAAATCTTTTAACTTCTGTTTCTCCATAAATTTGTTAAATTCCATCTTTTCCCTTTTGTTTATATTTCTGTTAAATAAACTTATCCAAAACTGAGAGAGGGATATTGAAGGCTCCTGTTACTATTGCATTACTTTGTATGTCTTCTTAAAGCTCACATAATGTTACATTTATGAATTTGGAGGCTAAGGCATTTAGAGTATAAAATTTATTAACTTTTATTGCTGTGTTGTCTATGGTTCCTTTCAGAATAATATAATTTCCTTGTTTGACCCTTTTAAAAAAATTTTTGAATGCTTGCCTTGGCTTTGCCTTATATAGAATAATGTCAATCCCTGATTGTTTTATTTGTTTGATGCTTATTTTTTTATCCCCTCCATTTTATTTTGTGTATTTTCACTTTATAAATGTGTTTCTTGTAAGCAACAAATTGTAGGGTTTTATTTTCTTATCTAATCTGTCACTTTTTTTTATTTTATTGGATTATTTAATCCATGAACACTTAAAGTTTTCCTTTGTCCCCAAAATTATGAGATTTTTTAAAAAAAAATTATGTTTTCCTCCCTTCTGTAATAAACATAATGTTATATTCCTTCAATTATTTTACTTTAATCTTTTGTTAAGGTGGCCCCATTTACACTGGCTCCCTTCTCTACCCACCTGATTCTTTCTTTTTGTTTTTTACCCTTTTCCCTTTAGTTGTTTTCATCATTATTATTCCACTCTTTTTGTTGTATCTAGTTATATATCTCTTTCCCCTTTTCCCCTCTCAATTAGCCATGCAGATTCCCTTTTCCCCTCCTCTCCTTCAGTTGTCCTTGTTCATTAGGTGTTGTCATTTTTCATTTCAATTTTTTTGCCCCTTTCCCAAAAGGATTTCTTTCGCTCTTTTCATTATCCATATTCTCTTTCTGTTTACTGTAGTCCTTCATTCTCTGATTCATGATCTCTATAATCCTCTGGTCTCACTTTTTTCTCTGTGTTTTTATATTCTCAAAGCTTCCAAGCTATCCATTCTAGGCTTTACTCACTAGGTGCTTTCTGCCACTGCCTTAGAGCTTTTATTTACCTCCATGGATATCCCTTTTCCATTGTGACTCACTCTCAGAATAATGCCAATTATTGCAGGTGCCAGAGAGGACACTGCTTCGCGTTATGGCCCCTTCCCCTCCACAAACACTAATCAATACCTTCTTTTGTTGAATTTTCCCCCTACCTTTGCCTGGAAATCTTCTCCCTGTACATGATCTACTACTTCTTCAGATACTAATTACTTCCAAAGTTTCCACCTCCCCCTCTCCCAGGTTAAGTAGACTCTTTTACACACCAAATGTTCAAGGCCTCATCTAAATTAAGGTCATCATCTCCCTTCGCCTATAGGAGCATTTATCAGTGGAATCCCCTTCCACCTTCAAAGTGAGGCCTCCTCCCTTTCCTCCCCTTTTCAAGCCCCACACTCTCTCCCCTGTAGACTCTTCTCTTTCTGAGACTGCAAAGGTCACTTTCCCCCCATTTCTAGCCATTGATTTGGCCCAAGTGCCTCACTCATTTCTCTCTATCACCTTGATCCCCTCTCCCTCTTCCACATACCCTCCCATGTTGTAATGTAGTTCCAAAATAGAATCATTTGTCTGTAAGGCAGGGTGTTTTCAAGTTCTGTCCATAATGCCCCCGTCTGCCTTTTCATTGTTACCTCTACCAGATTTCCATGTGTACCTTTAGAAAGAAGTCTCTTTCTGCTGTCTGTGTTTGCTTGCTTCTTTTGTAATTCTGTTGCTTAAGGCGTTTGGGAAGCAAATAATCTCTTCAATTCTGGTTTTCTTTTTTAAAGATATTTCAAATTTTTTTTTTAATTATTGAACATCCATCTTTTGTCTTGTATGGTTAAGTTCAGATTTGCCAGATAGGTCATCTTGGGCTGCATTTTGAGTTCTAAAGCTCTTAGGAACATATCATTCCATTCTTTCATCCTTTTTCTAGTGTATACAAAGTGTCCTTCATTACTATAATAGCTTTTCCTTTGTATTTGATGGTCTTTTTCTTAATGGTCTGCAGAACTTGTTGTTCTTAAATTGAATTATTAAGGTTAACTGCTCTGTGTCTTTGAGTTTTCAGTCTTGTTGTTGTTTTCTGTAGGAGAATTATTTCAATTGGGATTTCTTTTTTATATGTTCAGGAGTTCTGGAAAGTTGTCTTTTATTATTTCTTTCATGATGGTGTCAATATTTGTTGTCCTGTTATATTCTTCTGGGAGACCCACAATCTTTAGATTATCTCAACACAGCCTGTCTTCAAGATCCATATGTCTGGCTTGAATTTTCTTTTAATGTTGTTTTTCACTTCTCTTCTTCTAGGTTGTCTTTTGCTTCTGTGTATTTGCCTTCCCAATATATTTTTCTGTCTTTTTTTTGGTGAGGCTTGCATTGCAGATTCAAGTTTTTCTCTTCCATTCATTATTTTTCTATGCAGGACATAAATACTGTTTTCATAATTCTCATTCCTTTTTAAACCATTCTAGAAGAGCATGCCGAGGTCCCATAGTTTCCTCAAATTCCACAGATTCCTCAGTCTCATCAAGTATTGGATCATTTTCCTTCATTTTACTGTATTTATTCATAGATGCCTGAACTTGTTCACTAGATCTGGTGCTCTATTTCCTTCTTTAATTTTTGTATTGATCTTTCTATTTATGCTCAAAGTTTTTGAAGTTTCTTCTTCAAATCTTTGGCACTTTCAATCTTTTCCTCTCCCTTATTTTCATTTTTATTCACATCTTGACTCCATCCCCTACAATTATATTTTCCTGGGGGTCCGGATCTCAAAGTATTTCAATATCCTCTCAAACTGGGCAATTCACTGTTTCCTACTCTAGGTCTCTGGCCCAACTGACTTTTCATGGTCAGAAATAGCTACATGCTATTCTCTTTCTTTATTTTTAGTAGAAGGCTGCACAGTTCCACACATGTATAATGTACTGCTCTGGTGACCTATCCTATCCCTTCTCTTCCTTAGCTCTTTGGCCTAGTACCTATAGTTGAAAGTCTGCTTCCTTCAGCATTGGTAATTCAGTTTGTTTTCCCTGGCACTTGAAGTGTAAAGTTTTGCAGCACTGGTGCTTCCAGTTGCAGCCCCTGGCAAACTTTTGCTCCTGAAAGGCTATGACCATGCTGGCTGTTGTGAATTGAGCAAACTTGTATAGCCTGGAAACAGAATCTCTACAGCACTAAAAAGAGGGAGGGGAATGGGGTGCAGTGTTGGTTTTGATGTAAGTCTATGTTGTGTCCTTATGTCTGCTGGTGCAGCCTCATTGCCAGTAGTATGGGAAGTAGATTAGGTTTCCTGAGTAAGCTCAGCGTCAGTAAGCATCAGTTCTTTGTTTTGGTTTGGTTTTACCCTCTTTTGAGTTCTGGGTGTCCTAGACCATACAAACAGCTGAAGTTGCTTTATCTTTGGTACATAATTTCAGTTTTGCAAAGTTTTAGGGAGTTGTGGGGATTGGAAAAAATGTCTACTCTACTATCTTGGTTTTCACATGCCCCAGAACCTTCCAGTGATCTCTGAATTGTCAAATCCATTGGCCTTTTCTCAGTCTTCATTCTCCTTGACTTCTCTATAACCTTTGATACTGTAGATCACTCTCTCCTGTTTGCTATTCTCTTCTTTCTTGATTTTCAGGACAGCAGTCTCCTTTGATTCTCCTCCCACCTCCTCCTCCTTCTCAATCTCTTTAAGATCATGCTGTATAGCCGTAGATGTTCCAAAGGGTTCTTTACTGGGCCCTCATCTTTTCCCCCTCTATACTATGTTACCTGATGATCTCATTAGTTCCCATGGATTTAATTACTGATGATGATTTTCAAATCTATCTAACCTGACCTGACCTCTCTACTGACCTCCAATCTCATATCTCCAACTACATTTCAGAAATTTTGAATGACATATCTACTAGACATCTTAAACTCAACATGTCCAAAATTGAACTCTTTATTTTCCCCTTATACTCCACCTCCTAACTTCCCTATTATAGTTGAGGGGAACAACATCTTCCCTGTTCCTTAGGCTGGCAATATAGCTGTCATCCTTAACTTCTCACTTTGTCTCACTCCTCTATATCCAAACTGTTCTCAAGGACTGTTGATTTCACATTTGTAGCATACCTCTAATAGGCCTCCTTCTCTCCTCTGATATTGCCACCAGACTAACTGAACTCATTTACTAATTCTGGAGACAATATTTCTTTTTGTTAGTTTTTTTTCCTGTTGATTTATTTGCTTATGCCTGAACTTTTGCAATTTCCTGCTGGTGGGTCTGCATGCCTTAAGTCTCTCCCCACTCTAATTTGCCCTTCATTCAGCCACCAAAGTGACTTTCCTAAACACAGATCTGACCATGTCATTCACCTACTCAATAAACTCCAGGGTCTCCCTATTGCCTCCAAAATCAAATTCAAAATCTTTTTTTGGCATTCAAAATCCTCCATAACCTAGATATCCCCTACCTTTCCAGTCTTCTTATACCTTATTCCTTCCATATATTCTTTGATCTAATGGCACTTGCCTCCTGGCTATTCCACGAACAACACATTCCAGCTAAGCTCCAGACATTTTCTCTGGTTATCCCCCATGATCCCATGGATTACTCTCACTCTTCATCCCTATCTTCACTTGCCTGGCTCCTTCAAGTTGCAACTAAAATCCAATCTTTCTTTTTTGTTGTTTTTGTTTGGCAATGGGTTTAAGTGACTTGCCAGGGTCACACAGCTAGTAAGTGTCAAGTGTCTGAGGTCATATTTGAAGTCAGGTCTTCTTGACTCCAGGACCAATGTTCTATCCACTGCACCACCTCGCTGCCCCTAAAATCCCATCTTTCACAAGGAACCTTTCCTAACTCTTCTTAATTCTAGTGCCTTACCTCTATTAATTATTTCCTATTTATCCTGTAGATATCTTATTTGCACATACTTGGTTGCTTGTTGTTTTCCTCATTTGATTGTGAGCTGCTTAAGAGCACAGATTGCCTTAATCTCTTTGTATCTCCAGTGTTCAGAACAGTGTCTGGAACATGGTACACCCTTAATACATTTTTATCAACTAACTGAAGTCTAGCTTCTGATATTATCATCTGATTTCAACTGACTGTTCTAAAATTATCAATGATCACTTAATTGACAAATCTAATATCCTTTTTCTAAATCTTCACTCTTCTTCACCACTCTGTAGAATTTAGAACTATTGGCCACCTTCTTATTTGTCTGACTATTACTTCTCTGTGTTCTTTGCTGTATCATCATCCATGACATGACTACTGTGGGTTATACCCAAGCTTCTATTCTGAGCCCTCTTCTCTTGTCTCTCTATACTCTTGCATTCATTGACTTCATCAACTCTTATTGGTTCAGTTATCTATGCATATGACTCCCAGATCTATATTTACAGCCCTAGTCTCTCTGCTAAGCTCTAGCTTCACATCACCAATTGCCTATTAGGTATTTCAAGCTATACGTTCCAGAGATATACAAAACTCAATATTCATAAAATGAAACTATCTTTCCCCCTAAACTTACCCCCGATCTGATCTTTGATATTTCTGTTGAGCTTATTATCATCTTTCTAGGCACCCAGATTTGACATTTCAAAGGTATTCTTGAATCCATTCTCTTCCTCACTCAACACATCCAATCATTTGCCAAATTCTGTTCTTTCTTTCTCTATATCTTCTTGATGCCAACTCTGCTTCTCTAGTCATACACCATACTGCCTCTCAGTCATAGAAATATTACAGCTTTACAGGTACAATAACGCTCTGAGATAATCTAGTCTCAGACCCTTATTTTCTAGAGAAATTGAGCCCCAGAAAGGTAAAATTATATATAAATATTTATTAAGTAATTAGAGGCAGAGCCAGAATATGAAACCATCTCTTCAAATTCAAAATTCAGTCCTCTTTATGTAACATTATAGTTGATCATTCTTTTTACTATGTCATGCTACTAAATCTTGATTTGGCATAACTACAAATGTGCCTGAAAACAATGCCAATTTGATCATTGAATATAAAAAGGAAAGCATTGCTTATACTAATTTCCAGTTCAACAAGTCATACTTTTTTATGGGTGAAAAAAAATAATAAATGAGTCTTGGTCTTTATCTCTTAATTCAATTCTTTCCCAGGCCTGTCAGATCTTGAGGAAGAAAAAAAAAAAGTAAAGAAAGTTCCATATTTGAGACACTTTGAGATGCGATCTGATTTAAGGCTTTTATTTAAAACTCTTTTCAGGATTCTCAAAGTACTCTTCTTCAAGTGAACCATAAGAATTTTCATAATATTCTGTCTCTCTTAAATCTTGAAATGTTTAGCCCTAAATGGGCAGATACTCTGAATAGTGCTTTTTACTTTTCAAAACACTTTTATATCATTACATCTCATTTTACCCTCCTAGCAACTGTTCAAAGAAGACAGAGCAGGTTTTATTACCTACGATTTTCAGATGAGGAAACCGGCACAGAGGGACAAGTAAAATACCAAGACTCATAGAGTTGATGGTCAGGATATCACCCCAGCCTCCTGTCTTCTTACCTCATATAGAGACACCTACCTTTCCAACAGGAAAAGTCTGCCTATGAATGGCACAAAAGATTGAGAATTCTGCAACCTTGTTGTGTGAGCTGCCAAATCCAATGGCCTGCCAGCATCCAAACTCGCATTCCATTTCGCATGAGGACAGAATGCAAGGCAAACACCAGGTTATTCATGTGTAACTGAAGGCAATAATGACTATGGATGCTACTACAGGCAGCAAAGTGATACAGTGGATAGAGAGCTGTCCTTGAAGTCAGGAAGACCTGAGTACGAATCCGGATTTAGACACTCATTAGTTGTGTGACTCGGGGCAAGTAACTTAACCTCTCTCAGCCTCAGTTTCGTCATCTATAAAAGGGGGATAATAGCACCTACGTCACAGGGAGCAAAGATAATATATTTGAAGATCTTTGCAAACCTAAAACCACTCCAGCTATTATTATTATTATAGAGCCACCCTTCATTGCATACAGTTGGCTCTACCCGGGAGATGTTGTAGATGAAGTAGCATTTCATTTAGAAATCTGTTGTCAAAGAGACACCAAGCTGACTGCAGTAAATGCCTCACAATAACAGAAAATCAGCCACGATAGTCATAATAATAGTAATAATGATCGTTAAGAAAGCTGTGCTTAAACTACACATCCCTATAAAAGCTAAGAAACAGCATGAACGATTCTAAGTGACCCATCAATATTTTTCATTGCCATGTGTAATTGCACATTTTTCCCTGAGCTTAAAACATATTTGAGTATTAACTCCTATGGCTGAATCTTAAATTTAGTACCTCCATTTAATTTTAGGTACAGGCATTAGGTAAGGATTCAAATGTCCCTATCTCCAGTGAATTACAAAAAAGGAGCTCCCTGCTAGGGCTTTGTGTTCACAGCAATTAGTTTTAACTGTCTGAGAGCTGCTTTTAAATAATTTTATAGCTCATGCTGGATCTCTCAAATTTACCATGTGTGCCCTTCCTATTTTTATGGAAACCAGGATCTTCTCCACAGGGTCCTACATGACTAAAGGCTGCAGGTGAATGCCAGCTGGGACCTAAGCTACTTTGTTTGACTATTAGCATCTGAAGAGGTCCTTTGCTTGGCCTCAGATCTCTGGGGACAGAGTATTCCAGTCACAGGAAAACAAACTAGCTATTTTCCTTCACGGCTATTCTAGCTGTCCAGGAAATGAGTCAGGACCTAGATTCATGACATGAGTGCTCAGACACGCAATGGTCATGAACCAAAAGTCCGGTGAGAAAATGTGATCAGAGAACATGAGAAGGGAAAAAAATAGGGGCACTCTGGTGTGTGCAACTGTGACAAAAATCGTAAGTCATTAATGACTATTTTTAATTCTCAGTGGATGGGAGTACAGAGAATCCATGCTGCCTTTGATTGATGTGTGTGATGACCTCATATGTCCCTCGCTCCCAATGGTGGACCCTGGCATATACAAAATGATGGGAAAAAAATAATATGCCAAGAAGATATTTGCAACATTCTCTCTCCATGTCAAATATCCATGTTAAACACAAACAGTGCAGTCTAAGACTAATTAATTTCTGAATTGGAGAAGAAAGAAGGGCTAATCCAGTTTCTATAATCCTTATATAGGCAAATCATCCATGAAGAATATTATTAGAAAACTTGTCCACGGGGGTCCTTCAGAGATTGGCTGAGTTTTTATAGGAAGAAATAGGGCACAGTTTCTATCTCCCATCTGCCACCCATCCATCTACTATTCTGGCCTAAAGTGGATGGATATCCCCGCTTTCTCACACCAAATCAAAACTGATACCAGATCTTAGACACTTCTTGGCTTAAAACTCTGGGGTCAAATATATAGAAACAAGAAAAGTATTTCTGTTCATGTTCAAGTAGAATCACATTTTGAGCTTCCAGGGACTTTGGAAATAATAAAAATAACAAGAAACAATAAAAACAACAAAAGCAACAAAAGCAGCAGCAAAATTTCCATGGTGCCTCAATATTTCCAATTTAAAAAAAAAAATATGTATTGTAGCAGAGTAGATAGAGAGCCAATCTTAAGGGCAGGAAACTAAATTCAAATCCTTCCTCTGACACATATTTGATGTTTCTCCCTGGGAATGTTGCTTAATCTCTAGGGCTCTAGGCAGGTCTCTAAAAAGCTGAATTACAGAGAAAGTACTGACCTGCACTGATAGAGGGTGTTTCCTCACCTGGGATTTTCATTTATAAATGAAATCACAGGGTTCAGTCCCTAAACCTAACAATCTTGTGAACTGGATATTATCAGTAGTATTATACCCATTTTTACAGATAAAGCAACTATGACTAAGAGAAATTAAATCAGCAAGCATATAACAATAATGATGTTGATGATGATGATATCTAACATTTATATGGCACTTACAATGTGTCAGGCCCTGTGCAAAGTTCATTACGATTATTTCATTTTATCCTCACAACAACCTTGGGGGTTAGCAGCTATTATTACCCACATTTCATACATAAGGCAACTGAGTCTCAGAGAAGTTTTCAACAAACATTTATTAAGCATTTGCTAAGTGCCAGATCCTGTCCTTTGTGCTAGGGATATAAGTTTAAAAAAAAAAAGGTCTCTAAGCTCAAGAAGCCCACATTCTTATGGGTAAAGATAATACATATGAGCTGAAGAGTGGGCAGGGGCAGGTAACTAGGTGCCCACACAAGCCATGGTGTTTGTGTCTGGAGAGTCAGGAGCAGAACCAGGAGAAGAATGAAGGATGGCTGGCCTGAACCCTTTTTCAAAATAGAGGTTGCTGTAAAAATTCACCAATTGTAGAAGGGGGCCAAAGGTGAAGAGGTGGGTAGTACTGTTCTACTACAAGACTATACAAACGGAAGGAACATCCAGAGTGAGAAGGCAGCTGAAACATGGTGAGAAAGTGTGGCAAGTGAAAAAGCTGAGCTGGGAGAGGCGTATGGTGACATAATTACTGAGCATCAAAGGGGAGATTTGAACCCAGATCTTCTTACTCCTTTAAGCACTCAAGCCTCTGAATTACCTCTGAAAACTTTTACAAAATTGTATAATGGAAGGAGTACAGGACTTCGAGACTGAAAATCAGGCTCAAGACCTCAATCTACTACATGCTAACTATAAGAAAGGAAACAAACATTTTAATAACAATCTACTGTGTACTAGGCATCTTACAAATATTTTCTCACTTGATCTTCACAACAGTGTTAGAAGGGTGCAAAACAAGGTCAGACCGTGGATAAGTGACTTGCCCAGAATCACATAGCTAGTGTTTGAGGACAAATTTAACTATAGGTCTTCTCTACTCTGGGTCTAGCTGCCTAGCCACTGAATCTTTATGAACTTTTAAACTGATAAATAGAAGTACATATAGAATGATTTTACGTGTGTGTGTGTGTGTGTGTGTGTGTGTGTGTGTGTGTGTGTGTGTAGATATATATATATATACCTATTCGTGTCTAATGGTAGTCACCTCTAGGGACTGAGGAGGGGGAAGAAAAAAAAGAACAAAAGAAATTTGCATGATAACTTTATTATATATTTAAAAGGAATAGCCAGTTGTACACAATAGATTTTGTTGTTCCATGTGCAATCACCCTTTTTATTATACTGTCTTATAGAAACGCTTGTTTTATTCCATAAATTAAAAAAAAATTAAATGAAGTCAGTAATATATTCACGACGTATCTCATAGGTCTACTCTGTGTAAAATGCTTTGTAGAGAATAAATCACCCTATAAATGTGAGCTATTAGAGATGAGGACACTTGAGGCAGAAAGAGTTGAAATGACCTGAAGAAGTCTCAGTTCACTACTGTAAGTGAGGCAGGTAGGCCAGAAGCTATGTTGAGATGGTAGATCAAAGGTGAGGGTTGAAGAGTGAAAAGTTTCTTTTCTTTGAACTTTAAAAAAAAACATATAAAATATTTTCCTCCCTCTGGATCCTACAGCAGTATAGTAATTTATAAGAAGGGCATTATTTTGGTCTCATTGCCCAGTGGAATCACCACGGCTTATTGTCGAATTACTTTCCTTGGACATTTTGTGAGCATCTAGCACTAGAAGCTAGGCTCTTTTGAGTTCCCCGCATTGTGAGCTAAGCTTTAATTATTCCTACATGGACCTTGGTAAGATTCATCATTGAAGTTTTCTTGAGGGTGGGGAGTGGGGACAGAGCAAGAGGAAAGGGAAGACAGAAGAAAGGAAGAGGACCTGCCATGCAGAATTAGCATTATCAATAGGGTATTATCTTAGAGTTGCCTGAAAGTTCATCCTGAATTCCCTCCACCCTCATCTCTCTGCTCAAAATTATCATCAGCTAATGCCTGAAAGTCCACCACTAGAAATCTATCTTTTACCTGAGGGCTTTGACCCTATCAAAATGCACCCGTGTGGATGAGTTTATCAGCTCCTTTTCTGAGTGTTATTTGAGGAAAAGAACCTGAAAATATTTAACTCTGAGAGGGGAGGAGAACAGAGAAAACTTGTTGGAAAAGTGTATATATGTATACTTACTGTTTTTGTTGTTGGTGAGTCATTGTGTCCAACTCTTTGTGACCCCATTTGGGGTTTTCCTAGCAAAGATACTGGAGCGGTTCCTTCTCCAGCTCTTTTTACAGATGAGGAAACTGAGGCAGAGTTAAGTGCCCAAGGTCACATAGCAAGTGTCTGAAACCAGATTTGAACTCATAAAGATGAGTCTTCCTGACTCCAGGCCTGTCATTGTGTGCATTGTGCCAACCCAATACAATTTATTACATTCATGTATTTGTTCAATGTCTGTCTAGTTGTCAGGAACATTTTTGTCTTGAGCAAGGTTAGCTTTCTTAGACTGTGAGCTGTCAGAAGGCAGGAGCTATGTTCTTCACTTATTTTAGAACATTTATACTTGGCCCTACCTTTCTTTGTACCCCCACCACTTAACATAGAGTTCGACATATAGTAAGGGCAAAATGCTTGTCAAAATTTCAACTTACTAACCTTCAGCAAAACTTGGTTGTCTGAAGTTTATTTGAAGGGAACCAAAGCCAAGGACCACCTAGCCAAAAGCCACCCCATACCGAGATTTCTTTCCCCACATCTTATGTCCAGGCTGGGCCAGACTATATCACTTGTATCCCTTCAGGCAAAATCCCATGCTCCAAGTCTTTTCTGTAAATCCCTCCCCTGAAATTGTCTGGGGGTCATCCCCATAGTAGGACACGTTGATCTTGCTCCACTTGAGAAGATTTCGGTTCCTCTTCGGAAATCCTCTCCCTCTCACATTACTTAATAAGTGATGAGAATCACCCTAATATAAATAAGGATTTAATACAATCTAGTATTTTTCCAGTATTTATAGAGTAAAGGTAACACTTTGCTCTGAGGACAGAGTCTCACTATTACTGAGGACCTCACTTACAGGTATTTTGTTTGTTTCTTTTGTTTTGTTTGTTTGTTTTAGAAAGTAGACAGGTTCTTTCTTCAAACTGAAGTGATTCATGTATTTTTTTAAACTCCAAGCAAACGTGTAAATAGAATTCCAGAATTAGTCATAGAAAAGGCTGTGCTAGAGCCTAATTAGAGAGCCAATTGTTAAATTTTCATTGGAAATATACAAATATTACAAATCAGGACTTTATTATTTTGTTCCTTTCTAGACTTAAGAAGGTGATGAAGAAAATGTTAACAATGCAGATTTAGTCTAAAAGTGTGTGTGTCCCTAATACATTTTTTTTAGATAGATGGTTGATAAACATTTACCAACACATCTTTGCTCATACTTTACATACACCCTCAGGAATAAAAGGACAACTCATTCTGTTCATCATTAAATTCCCAAGCTTTCTTGGGACACATTTCCCTTTAAATATTTACAATTAATTTTCTTTATTTTATTTTTTTTACATTGCAATCACTTCTAACTATTTCCCTTCTTATCCCTACTCAGAGAACCATGCCTTAATAACAATTTATGAATGACACAGATATAGAAAAAGATAGAAAGACAGAGGAGTTCATCAAAATTAACCAACACATTCAAAGCCTGATAATATTTGCAACATTACAGAACTTTGGTCCTCCCATTTCTCTAATGGGGCAGGGGGTAGAAGATAAAATTTATTCTTATACCCAAGCTTAAGATTTTCTTAAGCTGAATTAATATTGGGGGTGGGGAGGACATATCTAGCACCTTTCAGCATTCCTCTGTCCCCTCTCACTAGAAGCTGACCATTCTATTAGTATTGTCTCCTATTTCTGGGGCTTTGTGTGTACAAAATTCCTGCATACAGACCTATTGGATCCCATTTCTTTGGAAGCCTATGTCTGTTTTTAATGGGGTTAGCTCGTCTAATGTATCTCAAGGTGTTAAAATATCCTAATACATTACTGGGTCTTACCTTCCACTCATAATGTCACATTTTTTGATATTAGCTTTCCAGGGGAAATACCATAACCCACTGGAATGATTCTAATGGTTGGAATTTCAAGAATGGTGACCTCTCCTAGAAGAGGTATTTTCTTTCTTTTTTTTTTTTTTGGTTGGGTGATAGGAGTTAAGTGACTTGCCTAGGGTCACACAGCTAGTAAGTGTTATTTGTCTCAGGCCGGATTTGAACTCAGGTCCTCCTGAATCCAGGGCTTGTGCCACCTAGCTGCCCCCTAGAGGAGATACTTTTATGTAGGCAATAGTCTTCTTCCTGAAGCTGTGAAATTATAGAATTTTAGACTCCAAGTCAGAAGGAATCTCAGGGGTTAATCTGAACTTCAATAACAGAGTCCTCACTGTCTCAAAAGGTAGCTCATTCCACAGTAGTGTTGTGTGTGTGTGTGTGTGTGTGTGTGTGTGTGTGTGTGCGTGCGTGTGTGTGTTTCATTATTAAAAATTCTATCCTTTTGGTATGCAAAATTTTGCTCCTTGGAACTTCTACCTTCCATCCCTCCCAAATTGCTTTTAATTCTTTCCTACAGAGTCAAATGGGATGAGTCTAGTTCCTATAACACATGGGAACCCTCCCAAAGTCCAAAGAGAACAATCCATTTTCCCCTCCAAAGCCTTATCTTCTCTGAGATGATCATAATCTCTTCTTTCAGCCATTCATCCTGTGTCAGAGTTTTAATTCCCTTCAGTGCCCTGATCACCTGCCCCGGCACGAGCTCCAGCCTCTCCACAACCCTTCTGAGCAGGTTCCATTTGAAATAAGAATGTGTATGTGTGTTTCTGTGTGGGCTTAAGTGTGTACGTTTTCTCCTGCAATAATAATGATGCTGTCTCTCTTCTACCTGCATTGAAGTGACTGATAAAGAGCCTGAGCCAAGTGAAGTCTCCTGAAAGGGATACTGCTTCCCCTGCCTACCTACTGTACTGCATGATCTCCTTCAAACTGCCCACCCCAACACACACACACACACACACACACACACACACACACACACACACACACACATTGTCTGGCAGGAATGCATTGAAAGCAGAAAGAGTCAAGTTCATACTGGGGATTCTAGTTAAATACAGTATTTATACGAAATCATCTGAGGTAAAACAAGTACAAAGGAGAGCTCAGTATCACAGCCCTGTTAACTTACCTGGGAATTGGAAAGGTGGGAAAAAGTCAACTTAATCCTCCACATTCTGTCATTTAGCCATTTTGCCAATAATGACATTTGGGTAGTGTTAATCTCACTCCAGAGAGGTTTTCAGACTTATAGTCTTTGTTAAAAAAAGAACAATTATTATTCAGTAATTTGGATTAATGCAGGCTCTTTTGTTCCTTTCAGCTCTGAGTTTTAGGGGCTTTGTGAAAGACTCTCAAAACAACGTTCCAGCTTTAATACAGTTCCAACTCTTCTTCCCCAGGTACTAACAAGTATTTCCAGGAGCCAGTCTGTAAAACCCATTTGGCTTCTTACTACCTGGAATCTACCTTCTGTCAACTTCATTGATCAGAAGAGTATGGTCCCAGATAGGGAGTTGGATGCTGGCAGCTACAAAAGAGACTGAGTGGCTTAGCAGAAAGATGTCCAGTGTACTAGGAATATCTTGCATATATTTGACCATAGATTCTGTGTTTTGTTTCTGTGGGATATATATGCCCAATAATGGATCAAAGGCTTTAAACAGGTTTACAGTTACTTTTGGTGCATGAGGCCAAAATTAGGTCATTTTATAACTCCATCAGCAATCCATATTCAGGCTTGTCTTCCTGCAATCCCCCTAATATCACTTGTTCCCATCTTTTTTTTTTCACCTTTGTCAAATTGCATAGTTCAAGGTGAAACCTCAGAACTGTTTAAGTTGCATTTTTTAGTGATTTGGAATGTTTTCATCTATTTATATAGCTTTCAATTCTTTTGAAAGATATTCATGTCCTTTGACTATCTATTGGTGAATAAATGTTGGTTTTCTAGGTTTATGTCAGTTTCACATGAATTTTGAATATCAGAATTTTATCGACACTCCTCAAAAACTTGGATGAATCTACAATCTCAGTGATTTGAATGATCCTTCCTATAACATAGATCACAACTCATCTCCAGGGCTTCTTAAACCTTTTCCACTTGTAACCCCTTAAGTGCTTCTCACTCCCACTCCTTATATGGTTGCTACTTTCTGTTTAATTTTTTTGTTTTGTTTTGTTTTTAGGCAATTGAGGTTAAGTGACTTGCCCAGGGTCACACAGCTAGTAAGTATCAAATGTTTGGTCTGAGGTCAGATTTGAACTGAGGTCCTCTTGACTTCAGGGCTGGTGCTCTATCCACTGTGCCTCCTAGGTGTCCCTTCACTCACTGTTTAAGAAGGGCTGAATACCTGCCCATGTTGTATGTCTCCTATGTCATCTTCCTAAAATTTCAAAGCAGGGGCCCACCCAACATGCTAGAGGCTTTCCTACTTTTCTCATGACAATGGAGAGAGCACAGAAGCAGTCTGGCTTGTCATATAAGCCATCATGTATTATCATCTCTTGGCATTTGAACAGTCCACCTTCTCTTCCTATTATACATATACCTAATGATATAAGTTACTTTTGTGCCTGAATGAACTCACAACTGGATTAATGAAAACAATATTAAACACTTGATAATTGCCAGGTCAGGGCAGCTAAGTGGCATAATGGGTAGAGTGTCAGGCCTGAAGCAAGAAAGGTGAGTTCAAATCTGGTCTCAGATGCTCGCTAGCTGTGTGACCCTGAGCAAGTCATTTAGCCCTGTTTGCCTCAGTTTCCTCATCTGTAAAAAAGAGCTAGAGAAGAAAATGGCAAACCACTCCAGTATCTCTGCCAAGAAAACCCCTAAAAAGGGTCACAAAGACTAGGACATGACTGGAAATGTTAAGCAACAACAAATTTCCACGTCGTGGACAAAGCCCTGGAAATAGAAATAAAAAATGTCAGCCTCTGCTTTCAAGAAACTTGCTTTCTTTTTTCTTTTTTTTAATGCAATTGGGGTTAAGTGACTTGCCCAGAGTCACACAGCTAGTAAGCATTAAGTGGTTGGTCTAAGGCTGGATTTTGAACTCAGGTCCTCCTGACTTCAGGGCTGGTACTCTATCCACTGTGCCACCTATCTGCCCCAAGAAACTTACTTTCTTAAGAGAGGGAAAAGTGTGTATAGTGGGACAAGGGAGTTTTGCAGTGAGTACTCAAAGAAGTGGTGAGGTGATTCATTGAATAATCAATTGTCACGGATTTTTATTTGATTATTGTGCCCAGAAAAAGAGTGGAAAATGGTTGGGAGTCAAAGGTTAGGCATGTGATGGCAGACAGATGACAGGATGGCTTCTATGGATAGCTGAATGGAATGTAAAGAAACATGATTTAGGCAGGTTTTGAGGCAGGTGTATATAATGGTCTAGGTAGGTCTGCATTCATTCAGTAATCAATTAAATTGGTTTTGCCCCAGGGCAGAAGTTCTAAGGAGGAGTGGATGAATTTCCCCAAGGACTAGGCAAGAGTAGAGAATCTGTGGCATTGAGGTCACATGTGGCCCTCTAGGTACTCAAGTGAGGCCCTTTAACTGAATCCAAACTTCACATTCACATGTGGCCTTGAGGCCACAGGTTCTCCACCCCTGGACTAGGGGTATGGTGCTGAAGGTCTAAGTCAGAAGTGATGTGATAGAGCACAGAAACAAACAAAAAAAAAACTTATGGGGGAAAGAATACGACTTGATATAAGGAAGCTTCTTAACCATCAGAGCTCTCCAAAGGGAGAAATAACCTCTTTAGGTAGTAGTTTCTCCTTTAGAGAAAATATTTAAGGAGAAACTGCATCACAATAATACCTCTAAAAAGCAGAAGGAATTTGGTCAGGTATAGCTTCGGTCAGATTGCTCCTGAAAAATCTTTCTGTGAATGTTCTAATGCTAAATAAAACTATGGTTGTGGCTGAGAGCTTTCTGATACTCAATACAAAAGATTTTTCTCAAGGATGAACTTTATGTCAAATAAGGCAAATCACTGCTGAACATTTCCTACATTAATTATATTTAAAGGGTGTGGTAGGTGGAACAAATCAATCAAAGTTTTAGTTCAAATCAAGTATTGCATTAAGGAATTACACCAAAGAAATTATGGATGTAGCAAAGACCACTGCAGCTATAAACAAGGCCAGGTGACAACCAGTATTCCCAAATGCAGTGAGTATAGTTCAAATCCAGCTTCAGACACTAGTTAGTTGTTTGACCTTGGACAAGTCACTTAATCCTGTTGGCGTCAGTTTCCTCATCTATAAAATAAGCTGGTGAATAAAATGGAAAAGCTACTCCAGTATCTTTGCCAAGAAAACCCCAAATGGGGTCACAAAGAGCCAGACACAACTGAAATGACTGAGAAACAACACAGTTCCCTTGTTCGAAATATGTAAAGGTCTTGAACTAGCAGACCCGAACAGTTGTGCATTACCATAGACCCCCAGCTCGTGATTACTTGGGTCATGGAGGGCCACATTCTTAATAGTCAATCAGTAATTTGACAGATGAAGCTCAACCATCTATCCCAAGTAGACCTTGTCAAGGGAGAATTGTTTTTAATCATCAGGGGATTAGTTGAAAAGAACTAGGGAAGAGGCATTTGTTGTTGTTGTTGTTATATATTGCTGTTTTCTCCACTCAGGGCAGTTTACATTGGGTAGAAGATCATAGCTGAAATAGAGAGAAACTTGGAACTTAGACCTTTATAATAGTGACAAAATGAAAAATTCCCTAGCTAGATTCACATGACGTACAATTGAGAGAGATTCAAGGCTCAACACCTAAACTCTTCACAATCCTCCACTAGTTAGTGATATACTACTTCTACTTATGAGGCATTTTTTTTCCATTCCTGCCTGTATAATGCTCATTTTCATTTCTTTTCTTTTCTTGTCTTTTTTTTTTGGTTGGGCAATGACTTGCCCAGGGTCACGCAACTAGTAAGTGTTATGTGTCTGAGGCCAGATTTGAACTCAGGTCCTCCTGAATCCAGGGCTGGTGCTCTATCCACTATGCTACCTAGCTGCCTCTCATTCTCATTTCTTTAGAGACTGTCAGGCTTTATGTCTCACAGCCACACCATAACACCAGCAGAGTATTGGGATTAAAAAGAAGAGAATTAATTTCTGGGGGAAAGAATCAAAGCCATTAAGTGACTTTTGCAAATTCCTAAAAGAAACCCATCCAAATTTCTTCCTTTTGCTTAATTCCTGGCCTAATTTGTTGACTTTATGTGTTGCTTGTCCTAGAAATACAGACTGATCCATAATGAAATCCACAGATTTTCTGTTCAACAGCATCATAATATGAGTAATGGACACTCTTCACCTACTTGATCTTTCTCATAGAGACAGATGGTCAGGCCAAATTATTTTAAGTGGTAATGGACATCTTCCAAAAGTCTCTATAATGTGCCAGAACTTAATGAAATCAATATATGTCATCCATAAAAAACAGGATATGGAGGAGTTACCATTCATGATATTTGTGGTTAATTATTTTTTCCCTACTCTGTTGTTTCTCTTATTATTCTGTCATCATTGATTTTATATGTGCAAAGCCTTTTTATGCTTTGTTTATATAAAATAATCTGCTTTATCTTTTATGATATTTATCCCTTGTTTATGTAAGAATTCTCCCTTTAGTCATAGTTATAAAAGTAATGGATCCTGTTCTATTTTATTTATTAGCATGACCTTTGTATATTCAAATTACATATCCATTTTAAACTTCTTGTGATACATCTTAGTTTAAAACTCTTTTCTTCAAAATGGCTTTCCAGATTTCTTGGCAATTTTCATCAAAAAGAAAAAAAGAATCCTCCAGTAATTTATTTTCTTGGCTGTATCAAACACTGCTACTCTTTTGATTACTTATACTTCTTAGATAAGTTAGTCTGTTCTCATCTACTTTTTTCTTTCTTTAAAAAAAGCAATAAAATATGTTGATGACTTCTTTTATAATACATATTTTAATTATATAATAAGAATCATATTTTATAACATAATTATCTTACAATATCATTTTAACCCAGTAATGCCTAATGCTTTAACCCTCATCCTTCATAGTTTTTTTGTTAATATTTCTCTTAAGATGCTAAACCTTTTGTTTTTTCCAAACAAATTTTGTCATTATTTTGCCTAAAGCAATAAAGTATGTCCTTAGTAATTTGATTGATATGGCATAAAATATGTAAATTACAGTAATATTGTTATTTTATCAATAATTTGCAGTATCTCTTCAATTGTTTTTCTCGGATTATTTCTTATTAAAGAGTGTTTTATAGTTGTAGTTGTACCCCAATGGAATTTCAACAAAGTTGAAGGTGATAAGGGTCAAAAATAGAAACAATGAAATGTAAAAATGAAGTTTCTTTCAAGTGTCACTCAACAATCATTTGGCAAGGCACTAAGCACTGAAAATACAAACATAAGCAAAAAAGAAATCCAGTCCCTGTTCTCAAGAAGCTTACATTTTAATGTATGAAGATGACACATAAAATTAATCTGAAAAGTGGGGGCAGGAAGGGAAGTATCAGGCAGTGTGGATTGCTGCCTAATGAGAAATGAAGAGATACCTGGCCTAGGTTTCCTCCTTAAGTAGAGGTTCTAGAAGGACTCATCTGCTTAAAGGGAAAAGGGATTTTAGGGGTAGAGGGTACTTCAGAGGTATGGTCTTCCAGGATAAAGGGGTTTCTGTGGCATGATTGAAAAAAGTTTGAATTGCAGCCCTATAAGAAATGAAGTATTGGGGCAGCTGGGTGGCGCAGTGGATAGAGCACCGGCCCTGGAGTCAGGAGGACTTGAGTTCAAATCCGGCCTCAGACACATAACACCCACTAGCTGTGTGACCCTGGGCAAGTCACTTAACCCCAATTGCCTGAAAAGAAGAAGAAGGAGGAGGAGGAGGAAGAGGAGGAGGAGGAGGAGGAGGAGGGAGGAGGAGGAGGGAAAAAAAAGAAGAAATGAAGAGATGGTGTACTGGAGCCTACTTAAAGGGATGTTCTAGGAGGAGTCATACAATCAGAGGGAGGGGCTAAATGGGAGTAAAATAAAGCATTCCACACCTTAGAAGGGACTCTGAGGCTTCCAGTAACTCAAGAGCACATAAAAAGGCCAACAGAGATGATGAACTTGTCCCAGAATACAAATAACCTCAGTACAGTTAGATCCCAGTGACTAATTTGCATAAAACACATTAGGTAATGGGGTGGCTAACATAAAATCAGGGTGAGGCTCTTACTAAGTAAAGCCAGCTCTGAACCAGGAAGAATAGAAAAGGATATGTGTCTCTCATCTCTGCCTAGGGCACTTTTTCATAATTATTATAATATCTGCTATGGTGATCTGTGATCAGTGATCTTCGATATTACTATTGTAATTGTGTTTGGTGCACCAAGAATCCATGTAAGACAGAGAACTTAATAAATGTTAGGTATATTCTCACCGCTTCACTGACTGGCTGTTCTCAGTCCTTCTCCCACTCCTCTGGCCTCCCTATTCCCTGAGACACAACAATATTGAAATTAGGCCAACTAATAACTCTACAATGTCCTCTAAGTGTTCAAGTGAAAAGAAGAGTCAATGGATGCAGCCATCAACATCAAGGCAAGACCCTCCACTAGCAAAAAGATTATGACTTTCTGAAGGCTCAGATAATGGTTATCATTTTTTAGCAACAAAGTATTTTTTAATTAAGGAATACACATTTTCTTAGTCATAATACTATTGCACACTTAATAGGCTACAGTATAGGTAAACATATTTTTATATGCACTATGTTTGACTCCCTTTATTGCAGTGGTCTGGAACCAAACCTACAATTTTTCCCAGATAATGCTGGTGGTGGTAATTCATGAGCTAACTCGTGAGTATCAAAAGTAATACCTACAAGATTACCCCTACAGTCCAAGGTAGCACCACCCAACTGTGGACTCAGTTCACTAGTGCAGGGGTAAGTTGGACATAGTGAACACCAAATGGGTGGTAAATATAAATCTTAAAAGGGTCTTGTTAATTTTGAGATATGTTTATGAATTTTTCAGGTATTTTGAATGTAATGACCTTTTTTTTTTGTTATGGGGCAACATATCTTTGTTATTTATATAATTGGTTTTGCTAACTATTTTATTAATATTGAACCATCCCTGGAATGCAGTCATTCTGAATAATTTTCTGGATTTATTGATGTTTTCTTCAAAGGATCTTGTTGATAATGTTTGGATCACAAAACAGATGGCCAGAAATTGGGAAATGGCTAAACACATTGTAATACTTGGATATAATAGAATATTATTGTGCTGTAAGAAATGATGAAATATAACAAATAAAGAGAAGCATGATAAGACTCACAAGAACTGATTCAAAATGGAGCAAACGGAACCAGAAAGACAATATCCGAAATGACAGCGATGTACATGGAAAGAGCAATCACAAGTGTTTCAAAATTACAAAATCAAGCATGATCCCAATGAAAGGATATGAGAAGACACTTTCCCCCACTCCTTTGGGTAGATCCACAGGTATGGAATTTCGCTTGTATATGTCTAACAATATTGTATTTAAGTTTTCATTTTCATGATCCAGAGCCCCTTCCCAAAGAAATTCTTAGATTTACCTAACTCCAGTTCAATATTATGCTGTATGGAGGTCTCTTGTACTCTTCCAATACTTGGTTGTTGTTGTTTTTTAAATTCTATTATTTTTCCTCAGCCTCTGCTTTTCTGTGATCCAATGCTAAATTTTCTTTTTCAGAGAATCTACTGTTGCCAAGAGTATGTCTGTCTTTTCTTAATTTTTATTCTCGGTTATACTTGTCAATTTCTTCCTGAGGAGCTCTAATTTCTACTTTTATCTATTTTTATTAATCACTCTGTTCATTTTTCTAAAGGGCCTTTCAGGAAAAAAAATGTGTTTCTTGCAGTCAATCCCTTCCCTCCATATGATCTAATGCTATTTTGTTCCCCCACTCAACCACTGTTATCTGTCCTCTCAGACTTGGATGAAGTTTGTGTTCTCAGGGTGTGAGACAGTCGTAGAAACGAAGTGAAAGTAACACAGTGAGATTATACAGAAAAAGTAAAGAAAATGCCAAGATACCAGAAATCAGAATCCAGAGTGGCAGGATTTGCAACATTAAACTTGAGAGGGTTTCAGAAGGAATGGAAGATTGAAAAGAATTATATTGGCAATTCAGCACCTTGTCAGCCATGGAAAGTGTGCTAAAGAGGAAGCATTGTGAGGACAGCTAAAGTAAGGAAAGTGGGGATAGCCACATTGGTAAGTCTGTATTGATATCTGATTGCTGGTGAATTCTGATGAAATTCTGATTACTCTGCATGCAGCCAAGTGAACCCCAGCACTCAAGAGCCATCTGTGTATCTCGATGCTGGCTAAGAGCAAGTTAAGAAGGGATTGCAGGATAATTGACTTCTGTTACCCTGTTTTTCCATACATCTTTCCCCCTCCCCCATCTCTGTGAGTTTCCCTGGGAGTTTTTCTCTATTCAATGCCATGATATAATTTCTGCAGATTAAATAATTTTGTTTCTAATTTTAGATTGTAAACTCTTTGAGGGGCAGGGATTGTTTGGTTTTGGTTTTGGCTTTTTTTTGGTCTCTTTTTGTATCCCCAGTGTTTAATACAGTGATAGTTTTCAAAAGGCTTTCTCACAAACTAGGAAAGTAACCATTTGTGTTCTTGCTAGCAGAGTTTCCCAAACTTATTTGACCTACTGCCTCAATTTAAAAAAAGATTACTCAGTGTCACCCTGGAAATTTACTTTCTTTAACCCTTCAAATTTTTTTTTTAAATTTGGGTCATTAAAAAAATTACTTTTCCCTCCCTCCCCCGGGTCATTCTAGCACCCCCTAGTGGATGATATCACCCACTTTGGGAACATATGTTAGAGCATCCCTTGGAGGTGATACAGGAATATTAAGAGTCTTGCCATTAACCTTGTCTGTTACTGAATGATGCAATACTCCAATGTCATACAACTGAAATCACTAATTCACTGATAGTAAAACTCATTATCCTGTTCAAAAATTGGAATTATTGGATTTGAAGTGCACTGTCACTGATAAATTTGATCTTTGTGTACAGAATTTGATTTAAAGTTTTGATGAATGATAGTCCACTGATATATTATTCTGTGAGGTGCTCTTTTGGATGTCCTCAGCACAGAGATGAGGTGTAGCACTGGCCAGCTATGAATTTAGTGTGCATCACCAGCCAAGGAAGGTTAATGCAGATACAGATGCCCCATCCTCAATCCAGAAGGCAGTGAAAACCTTGGTAACTCCCAAAGAAAGGGTGGAGCTTATAAATGCCATTCGGATAACTGGACAAATCCAAGCAAATGCAACTGGGAGGTTAGGACACCTCTACAAGAATGTGTCTTCAGAGGAAGTAAATGTGGCATTGGACTGACACTTCTTCCTCCACTTATTCTTGGATGATTTTGGTGACAGAAATTTTAGGATGAAGGTCTATGTGAAGGTTGAATAGCCCAGAAAGGGGAGACTCTATTGCCAATTGCCATGCCCCAGAAAGAAGGAAGGAAGAAACAATCATGTATTAAGCACACAAGATATACTAGGCATTGTGCTAAACACCTCACAAATGTTATCTCTTTTGATTCTTACAATGATCCTATGAAGGAAGTGCTATTATTATCTCCCTTTTACATTCAGGAAACTGAAGCAGACAGGGTTTAAGTAATTTGCCCAAGGTCACACAGTTAGCAAGTAACTGAGGCTGGATTTAAACTTAAGTATTGCTGACTCCAGATACAGTGTTTTATCCACTGAGCAACTTAGCTACCAGTAAAGGGTTCTCTCAGTGACGAGATATTGGAGCGTTGTAATAGTGAGTTTCTTCTAGACCATAACTGATCCAAAACAAGATGCAAAAAAGCCAGTGAGTATTTCCTGAGGTTTGTTGTACCATGCCATGAAAGCACTCCACATTGGTTTTGGACAGATGGACCAAGAGATAATCATGGAGTTGGTATTGAACTGATTCTACTTCTCCAAAATTTCAGTGGATGCATTTAGTGTGAATGAGACTCTCAAAGGAAAATACTGACAATTCATGTTGCTTAACCAGAGAGTGGCATCAAGAGCAAGCCTTTGGAGCTAGTGTGGATACACCTTTTTATCACCAGAAGGGGCAGGGAAGAGTCTAAACAACATCTTCCTGGTGACAGAACATTTCACTTAGTATACACAGGCCTACACAATAAGAAACCTGAAGATTTCCATAAGTAATCAAGGTGTTATGGAAGACCACATTTTGGGCATGTTATAATGAAGATTCTTTTCTTTTAAGTTATGGTCATTGAAGTCCTTTTCAACTCTGGAATCCTGGGGAAATATCACAAGGGACAATGTTATACTCTTTTACCCTATTTACTTTTGTTTGAGCAAAAGACACATTTTCCCAGTGATTTGTGTCATAAATTTTAAGAAGACAGAGATACATCTCTCATCTAAGAGATCAATTGAAGGCCTCCTAGGTATGAGATCAGCTCAGAGGAACAATGCTAGAATGTTTAAGTATGCCATAAGGACTCCCTCTGAGAGACGAGTCCTATAACAAAATCTTAGTGTCCAGGGGGAAAAAAGCTGGCAAAGCAATAGAGAGTCACTACATACTAGAAAAATGGGGTAGGCTGTCAGTTTAGAAAATACATCAGTCTACAAAAACTAACCCTGGTGAAGTTACAATCCCTTTCCAACTCAGTTTTATTTTTTTCATCTTTAAAAAAGGATACTAATATCAGCTTTCTCCCAGGGTTTGGGAGAGATTTAGATGAGATAATATATGTACATTACTTTGCATTAAGTACTTTACAATACTTAAAATGCTATTATGATTATTATTACTATTAAAGTGGTTCCAGAGAGCTATTTTTAATCTTAAAAAGAGAATTAATATATCTCAATCACCTAGTGACTATGAAAGAGAACCTGGGGAGACCAGGAGAACAGGCACAATGGAAAATCAGGGCAACAGATAGACCCCAAGTAGGGTTTGTCCACTATTTGAAGATGAATGGTCCATGTGGAAAGATTTAGAATTATAGCTCAGATTAAACAGAAACTAAATGTTGGTACTCTTTTGAGGCAGCTGGGGGGGTGCTATGGATATAGCACTGGGAATGGAGTCAGGAAGAGTTTAAATCTGGCCTCAGACAATCCTTAGCTCAGTGACCCTTAAAACCTGTCTGTCCCAATTATCTCAACTGTAAAATGCCTTATAATAATATATGAGCTTCAATAACATTACCTCCTTCCCAAGGTTCTCGTGAGGATCAAATGAGATATAATATTTGTAAAGTAGTTAACACAGTGCCTGGAATATAGTAGGCATTTAATAAATACTTGTTCCCTCCCCCTCCTTCTTTCTGATAGTCTAGGAAGGCTAATGTCATTACTACAACCTGAAGTAGATTTCTCTGCTGGGCTGGGGGGGTGGGGTGAATCCAGAGACTTTCTTTTTCCTGCCTTAGGCCGCCAAAAGGCATCCAACTACATTTTGACTCATTTGAGGCTAGAGACAATAATGATGCCTGTGTTAAGAATTTGGAATTCAGGTCAATGGATGTGATGATCCTAAGGGGGTCCAAACAATCCAGTCAGTTACTAAACTGACAGAGAAGACCTAGGTAATGTGTGAGTTAAGTCACACATGTAGGTAGATTTGTCCATTGGTGAAATACAAGGATGTGTGTTTGCATGAAACCCTGATGATTGATTCTACTATGCATGTTATGTATTTTTTATTAGGAAGGAAGGTTAAAAAGGAATTTGGAAGCTGAGTTTTGGTTTACTTCAAGTCTGGGCAGAAAGGAATTCAGGTGAAATATTAAGAAATAGATTCAGACAAAAGATAAGGCTAACCAAACACCATGTGGTCCATTGGAATGAAGAAAGTGGGACAATCTGAAAGGAGACTTTCTCATGGTGTGGTGGCAGCAGTCGAACCTCAAGCCATGCTTCCATCTATCATGGGTTATAAAACAGTTTTATGTATCAGTACTTTAGGTCACCTAGTATAACCTCTCAATACAGGTAGCTAAGTGGTATAAGGAATAGAGAGCTGGTCTTAGAGTCAGAAAAATCTGTGTGCAAATTCGGTTTCAGAAATTTACTAGCTGGGTGATCGTGAACAAATAGTAACTTAGATTTGCTCATCGTCAGTTTCTACATTTATAACAGGGGTATAGCATCTACCTCACGGGGATATTATGAAGACCAAATGGGATTATGTATCTCATTTGTAATCCTTAAACTTCTATGCAATTGCTATTATTATTACTGCTGCTGCTGCTGTTACTATGACAACAATGACTACAGTGACAACTACTACTATGATGGAAATAAATGAGCTACAGAGAGGTAAAGTACTTTCATTCTTGACAAATCAAGGTCTTGACTCAGGTCGTCTGACCTCTAGTCAATCTTCTCTCCATTACACCATTCTGCCTCTTACAGACTATATCTGGTATTTGAAAGGTAGAACCCATACAGCATGAAACCTGAGTAGTTCAGGAGAAGAAAGTGGATTTTCCAAGGAACAAGATGGTGCTTTCAAGGAAATCAAGAAAAAAAAACCTAATACCTGCAGTAACTGTGTGCTAGCAATGGAATACACTCAAACCAGAATGAAGGTGCTTGCTTTAGTGTGCCTGTGTATATGTATCTGTGTGTATGTGCCCATGCAAGCACAAAAGGTCATCAGTGTCTTCGTTGAACAGAAACAAAAAAAAAGTGATAGTAGTCCTTTAGTTGGAGGAAGAGAAAGAATACTTCCAAACATAGAAGTTGGAGAAAGAACTCAGTCCCTTGGTTAGTTGGAACTGGGGAACCAACCAGAGGTAGAGATGGACCTAGGGAAGTCAGAAAATAGCAAGAGATAATGTGAACCAGACCCCAAGGCCAGGTTTGGAAGAGTCAGCAACCAAAATTCCATAAGGTTTATAAGAGTGATGGGCTTCTTGGTCAGCGGAGAGGCTGAAGGTGAGAACAGCCAGCCATTCATTAAACATTTATCAAGTGCCTATTATGTACCAGGCACTATGCTAAGCACTGGAGATACAAAAAGAAGCAAAAGGCAGTCCTTTTCTTAAAAGAGCTTTTGATCTAATGGGGAAGACAACAAACAAATATGTACAAACAAGCTATATATAGGATAAATAGAAAATAATTAAAACAAGGAAGGCACTAGAATTAAGACTTGGGAGACTTCCTGGAGAAGATAAGATTTTATTTGGGACTTGAAGGAAGCCAGTAGGCAAAAGATAAGGAGGGAGAGGATTCCAGGCATGGCTAACAGCCAGAGAAAATGTCAGGACCCAAAAAATGGAGTTTTCTACTATTTGTGGAATAGAACAGAGACCTGAAGACAGGGCAGAGTAGGCCTAAGGAGACAACAGGTAGAAGCTTTGAGTAGGGAGTTTTAGCCTAGATATGAAAGCATGGAGGAGGGAGCAATTATTGCCAAAAGACAACTGACTTAGGAAAACAGGGAAGCACAGAGCCTATGAGAGGTAAATGGTAAAGCTCTATCAAAGGAAACCCACTAAACTCTTCCCACAAAAATTCTCTATTTGTATAAAAGAGGAGTCTCCTGGTATGCTGCCTCATGGGATAGTATCAGGTATGGGATCCCAACCCAACTGGACATGTTAATAGCCTCTCACTGCTACTTTGAACAAATGCCAACATGATAGAACATTCCGCAGAAGAAATGCATGTAGTTTTGCCAAGCCACTTGTCAGGGGAATCACCTGGGGTCAGAGATCTCCTGTTAGAGGGGAGAAAGGCAAAACATTTGGACTTTAAAGGAACAGTTTATTCTATAAGATTAAGCTTGTAGATGGCCAGACTTGCATTGCCTTTGGGACAAAGTACAGAAAACTGATGACCAAGCAGTTTAGAAAAGCCAAAACAGATACAATGGAAAAGACAATTGGACTATTACTACTAGACCACACATATATCCACTTCCTCTGGGAAATTAAACAATTGGTCAAGGGTCAAGATTCCCATACTGTATGTAGCCCAAGCAATAAAACTAGTAAACGTGTTGGCAGCCTGCTGGGATGAATTGAAAGCTACTCCTCTTCTTAGAAAGGAGGAGGAGAGAGTATTTCCATCAGTATTAGGGAAACAACAACCCAGAGTACCACTAGGAAAAGCTGAGATAATAACAATAACAATAAAAAAATAATAATAACTAGCATTCATATAGCATTTTAAGTTTTTCAAAGTGCTTTACATGTATTAACGCATATGATTTTCACAACCCTGTGAGGTAAGTATGACTATTATCCCTATTTTATAGATAAGGAAACTGAGGGTAAGAAAGTTAAGTGACTTGCTGAGAGTCACAGAGCAACACAGTGTGTGCATCAGATTTTGACCCCCAGTCTTCTTAACTAATGTCAAATATTTTATACACTATGTATACTAGGTGTCTGTCTCTCTCAGAGAGGGAGAGAGAGAGACAGACAGAGAGAAGATTTTTTAAAAAGTGGAGGAAAGAGGATGGAAAGGATTATGTTTTTAGGTGGTAGAAAATTTGTACACTTTTCCTTTGACCTAGTTATTTAGGATTATAAATTTACAGCCCTAGAAGACCTTAGGATGCCATTTAGGAAGATCAGTCCTCTCACTTTAAAGATGAGAAACTGAGGTTCATAGGATTTAAGTGTTTGCTCAAGGTCACAGGTTATAAGTGGAAAAGTCAGAATTCTAACTCAGGAATTCTGACTTTAAATACAAAGTGTTTTCCACTATCCCATGATTGAGAGAGTCTAGCTTAAATGGGTCTCATTAACCCCAACCAACAAATCATTCTACAAGCATTTATCAATTACTTACTTATGTGCCAGGCATTACGCTACAACTTATAAAGATAAAAGAGAAATAGAACTTGTCCTTATGGGGTTTACGTTCTAACAGGGGTGAGTGATAACACAGGTTTCTACAAATACAAAATGAATGAAAGGCAGTGTGGGAAGGAGGGTACTAGCAATTGAGAAGATGAGGGAAAGTTTCTTGCAGAGAATCTTAAACTATGTCCCACATGATGAGAATTGCTAAGAAATGGCTACTTAATAATTATATCTGATATTTCATTATTCGAGGTTTCCAAAATGCTTTTCATGTTGGCTACTTTGATTCTTACAACAACCCTGTGAGGTAGATACAATTGTTATTGCAATTTCATTACTGAGAAAATTGAGGTTAAGAAAAATTGTGACTCACTCAGGGTCATACAGTTAGTGTCTGAAGCATATTTAGAAAACATGTCTTTCACACTCCAAGACCAGCACTCTATATTATGGCCCACTACCTCTCAAAAATAATTGATGTTATTCTAGATGATGTAGAAAATGAAAGATGTTGAACAACAACAGTTATAAGTGGTTTATCTCTTTTGGGGAAAGTGCATATAAAGCAAGAAAAGAGAACTTTGATTCTAATGTACTTACTATAGTTTAAGTAAATTATTCCAGGTTATAGAAAATCTTTCATTGGATTATCTAACTGTAGAATGCATCTTTAAAAAATGGAAGCAGTTGTAAGAGGTCAATGAGACAATATATGCAGTGGAAAGTGCACCACACTAAGAGTGAGAAGATGTGGGGATAAGAGCTAACTTCATCAAACACATCTGTGTAATAATAAGCATTTATTTTAACCTCTAGGAACTTTGGTTTCTTCACCTCTAAAATGGGACTAATAATATGGGTAATAATATGCTTGCTATTAGTAACTATAGACAAAAAGAATCCATGAATCTAGGATAAACACACCCCTTCATTAGCCCCAGAGTTGTCAAAGAGATCAAGGTTCAAACACAGGTCACCATCATTCTGACCAAGAACAAAGCGAGTAGACAGTACCCAAACTGAGGGAAATGAGTGGCAGGGGGTAGTCAGGCCTCTACCTACCTACCAGTAGTTATGTTCTGGGAGACATAAAGAGCATATATAGAGGAATAGCATGAGTCCCCTTCCAAAGATGATTATTGAAATACTTGCGTACATCTCTTAGAAAACAGGACATAATTAAACTGAAGGAAAAGTGCAACCACTGTGCAACTGGAACTGGGTCTTGCCTCTTCTGTATTGAAGGCCAGCACAGGCATGAGTATGGTAGCTTGGATAGCAACCATAAGTGGACTGAGGGAGGTATGCTAGAGGCATATATACAAAGGAGATCAGTCAAAGAAACAATAGCCAAATGTAAAAGAGGGAAATCTAAGCACTAATGCCAGAGAATAGGTTATGAGAGCTTTTGATGCCAGTAAGTTGAATTTATATGCCTAGCATTTTGTGGCCTACAGATACAATTGTATCTACATCACAGGGTTGTTGTAAGAATCAAAGTAGACAACGTGTAAAACATTTTGGAAACCTCAAATAATAAAATATCAGATCTAATTATTAAGTAGCCATTTCTTAGCAATTATTATCATGTGGGACATAGTTGAAGATTCTCCGCAAGAAAAATTGATTCTGGTATATAAACTCCTGTCCCCACCCTTTACCTACCCGTGATTTCGTACTTTCTCAGTATATGCCGTGACAATAGAAATCAGACACTATCTCCCTTCCCTGAGCTATTCTCCATGATGTGGCATCAGGGTGTATGTAAACAACAGTCACAGTAAACATATAACAGTTTGAAAGCATGAGGATTTTGATGGACTTCCATCACTCTCATCTGACCTTCCCTATCCACAAAGCTCTGGAGTTGTCACCACCTATGGTAGGAGTTCAGGACTATGACTGTGAATTGTTTTTTGACCCTCACTGGACATCAGAGGAGTTCATGGAGTCAGGAGAAACCAGGATCTTCATAGGCCTTTTAAACCAATGACGAGGGGCAGCTAGGTGGCACAGTGGATAGAGCACCAGCCCTGAAGTCAGGAGGACATGAGTTCAAATCCGACCTCAGACCAAACACTTGACACTTACTAGCTGTGTGGCCCCGGGCAAGTCACTTAACCTCAATTGCTTAAATAAATAAAGAAATTTTAAGAAGCCAATGACTAGTGAAAAAGTCTATTTTGATCCACAGAATGTAAGGGAGCTTTAGCTAGAAAGCTACTGAGCTCACAACTTGTATTATTGTAAGTGATCCATATTCTAGTAAGATCAGCTGATATTGGAAGCTCCTGGATGTGACAAGTGCTGATCTAAGAAATTATGGTCAGTGATACATTTAGGTGTGGCCATGGAAGGTCACTTCAGGGCAACTAGGTGACACAGTGGATAGCGTACCAGGCCTGGAATTAGGAATACTCATATTCCTGAGTTCAAATCTGGCCTCAGACACTTACTAGCTGTGTGACCCTGGGCAAGTCTCTTAT
The DNA here is from genome assembly GCF_003287225.1 of Phascolarctos cinereus. Taxonomy (NCBI): domain Eukaryota; kingdom Metazoa; phylum Chordata; class Mammalia; order Diprotodontia; family Phascolarctidae; genus Phascolarctos; species Phascolarctos cinereus. The sequence continues at coordinate 370,709,084 of NW_027555847.1, forward strand.
TCCTGTTTGCCTCAGTTTCCTAATCTATAAAATGAGCTCAAGAAGGAAATGGCAAACCACTCCAGTATTTTTGTAAAGAAAACCTCAAATGAGGTCATGAAGATACACGACTGAAAAATACCTAAACAACAATGGAAGGCCAGACACCTGAGAAACTTCCAGTTCTTTCAGTTAGTGACAGGTAGATATGGCAGTGTAGATTAGTAAAAATGGTGTTGGATTTGAATCTAAGGACCTAAGTTCACATCCCATCTCTGCTATTTATTATCAGCATGACATTGGGGAAATAATTTAAGCTCTCTCAGTTTATTATAGGCAATAAATTTCTGCATCCTGAGTAGAGATAAGAAGGATATCTTCTGATCCCACTGTTTATGATGCCATGCAACTAATTGTTGCCATAGAATCCTTGAGAACTAGAAAATTGAAATATCCCTAATGTGTGTAAGGTATGAGGCTTTTTTCTTTATAAAAAGAGATAACTTGACAAGTACCTTTTAATGAGCAGCTACCCCCCCACACACACATACAAACCCATAAATATACAATAGTTATCAGTGGTATGACACAATATTTCTAATACCCAGTGGTGCTAATACTTTGTGCTAATATAGATATTAGTATATCCCTTCACTAACTGATTTGAGATCACAAACCCCTATGCTTGTAAGCTACCTGGTGGAAAAATATATCTCATACTACAACCTTCCCAAGATCCCAGGGAAACTCCCCTTCACAGCACCTCCATTCCTATCACCATTTTGAGAGCTGCTATCTTGATCCTTTCCTCTCCTAGTTGACTATTTTCATCTGTGTTAGTCAGATGGCTGGGGAAGATCCAGCTCAGGATGAAGACCCAAAGAATGTTCCATTTCATTTCCAGCCTTTCTGAGTCTTATATAAGCTACAAGGAATATCCTTCCATCAATCTTATTGATATTTCTAAGATCTATATGTGTATAGCCCATTTCTTTCTTCCCATGGTGTGATGGTTAATTTACCAGATAATCACTAAATGGCAATTGCTTCTAAATGCAAAATTAATGTGAATATGGGAGAATCTCATTAGCTTCCTTTTCCAATTATTTTCTACAGACCCTCAAAGTAACCCTGACTTTTTTGGGAAAAGGAATACAGCACAAATTAGATGATTCTTTTTATATTTCAATGTATATTTAATCTCATTGTGATGATATTCCCGCTTCCCATTTTACCAATGACTTTCTGTGCATCTTTCGATTTTTGTTCTTTTTGTTGTTCTCTCCTTTATATTGCTATAATAATTATGTCTATCCTTTTCTTGGTTCTGCTTGCTTCACTTTGCATAAGTTTGTGTCTTCTCATACTTCTCTGTAATACTCATATTCACAGTTTCTTGTAAAGCGAAATTTTCCGTTACATAATTGTACCACAATTTGTTCAGCTATTCCTCAAACGATGGATATCTATTTTGTTTCTAGTTTTTTGCTAATATAAAAATTTTGGTATGTATTGTACATTTTTATCAACTTCCTTAGGGTAAGACATTTATCTTATTGATATTGGACAATAGGCAAAGATTTCCCCCTCAATTGTTTCCCTTCTTATCCTAGTTTTGTTCATTCTTCTTCATGCAAAAGCTTGTCAATTTCATATAATTGAAATGATCTATTGTATCTGTTGTGATGCCCTCTGTCTCTTATTTGGTTAAGAATTCACCCTCTAGGGGCACCTAAGTGATGCAGTGGATAGAGCACTGGCCTTAGAGTCAGGAGGACCTGAGTTCAAATCCAGTGCCAGATCAGACACTTGACACTTACTATCTGTGTGACCTTGGGCAAGTCACTTAACCCCAAGGGCCTTGACAAAAAAAAAAGAGAGAGAAAAGGAAAAAAAAGAAAAAGAAAAGAATTCACCCTCTAGCTTTTTCTGTGAAAAATACTTGATCTGGTTAACATTTTTAACAGCATGGTCATTAATATTTAGGTCATCTGTCCATTTTGAATTTGTCTTGGAATGTGATATAAGATGGTAGTCTGAACCTAATTTCTGGTAAAATACTTTCCAGTTTCCCCAGAAATTCTTGTAAAAGCAATTTTTTTTTTCAGGCAGCTAGATGGTGCAGTGGATAGAAGAGTACCAGCCTGGATGAAGTAGGTTTGAGTTCAAACTGGCCTCAGATACCTACTAGCTGTACTTGGACAAGTCATTTAATATCTGTTTGTATCAGTTCCCTCAACTGTAAAATGAGAATAACAACACTTAACTTGCAGGGGTGTTGTGAGGATGAAATGAGATATTTTTTGTAAAGTGCTTAGCACAATTCCCAGCATATAGTAGATGCTATATAAGATGCTTATTTTTATTCAAATAAAAAAGTTCTTCCCCAAGTTATTTATCTTCTTAGATTTATTGAACACTGGGATTTTTTTAAGTTCAATTGTTTCTGGTTCTTCCTTATCTGATCTATTTCACTCATCTACTTTTCTATTTTTTAAGCAACATAAAACAGTTCTGATAATGCTTGCTTTATAGTGTAATTCAAGGCCTGGAACTATTTGGAATATATTTTAACTGTAAGCCTGAAGCATTCTTCATTAGCATTCCCTAGTTGTAACCATGATTATTCTGCTTTATGCCTAAAGTAGGGGTTCTTAGCCTTTTTTTGGTGTGTGTTATAGACCTCTTTGACTATGTGGTGAAGCCTAGGGACCTCTTCTCAGAATAGTAAATGTAGGAAATACTAAATTTCAGTTGAAGATCAGTGAAAAAATGTATTTTTCCACCCAAGGTCATGTGCCCCCTAAAATCTCCATGAACCCCTTGGGCATCCATGGACCATAAGTTAAGAATGCTTGATATAGAAAACTTCATGGGAAAATCAGATACCTTCCATTTAGAGATATACAATGAAAGAGAGTGACTAGAATCCATCTCTGGGACATGAAAAACATTTTGTACAGTTTGGGGTAGAACTGCAGACACACTGTCATAGAGCTGCTGGAGAGCTCCTGAAAGTTTCAGTTGTAAAAGTCTAATGATGGAAAGCATGAAATATTAAGCATGATTCAACCCTAAAGATTTGTGATGGGAAGCTGAACAAGGGTTAGGTGTCAGATTTACCTATCAGGGAGATTCCAGAAGGAAGAGAGAGAAAAGTTGGAGCCAAATAGTAAAACACTGAAAAACCAACAAGCAGAACAGAATGTAGGAGCATTCACAGTGTTACATGTTGAATTTATATCCCCAGGGTTCTGTGGCTTATGCCACTAGTTAATTTTCTCCACTAGTTCTAGTGATGGGGCACAAAGAGTTTCTAGTTGGTTGTAGTTCACTATGGAAATCAGTCACTGAGAATTACTTCTGTTTGTTTGGTTCTGGGAGGATGTTGCTCTTAAGGGGACTTCATTGGTCTATGTGTATTCATTTGATTATTGGAGTGAGGTAGAAACTTGTATGGTTGGAATGACCCCATAAAGCTAATGAAACACAGGTTCTGTTTACCTGAAAGCTTGTCCTGGAGCATTTTTTCCCCTTAGCTAGTAAGCAGCCATTGATGGACAGGTTATGCTAACAAAGGCTCTGGAATTAAATGTTGTTTCTCAGACCAGAGATGCTAAAGCTCATAAAATTACAAGACATCCCAAAAGCCTTAGTGTAGTTTTTAAGCTTTGAAGCTCATTTAATACTGAACTAAGACTTTTGGCACACTCTGATTTCATGCTGATATGCTAAAGTATTACCATCAAAGAAAGGGATTTTCTGTAATTGTGCTTAACACACTTCTCTGTACATTGTGTATAATAAAATTAATAAGACAGATAAATTGTTAAGAAAATGTAGCACACTCTGAAAATATTATTGATGATCCATTGTGATGATCTGGAAATTGTCTAACATGTACCCTGGATTTTTCTAAAACAGATTTCAAAGAATTGAGATGAAAAATGGGATATTATGGACTAAATGATATAGGGAAGTCATCCTGGGAGGAATGGGAGATGCTTAGGAATGCAATTCTGAAGACACAAAGAAAAAAAAAATCCAGGGAGGAAGAAAAATAGGATCTCTCTTCAAATTCCAACGTAGATACATTTTGTTCCTTTTTTTTTTTAATTTAAGAAGTCTAATTTTCTCCATCCCACTTTCCCCCACCTCTACTGAAAAAAGAAAAAGAAAAAGAATTTTATAAAAACATATATGGTAAAGCAAAATGAATTATTGCATTGCCCACATCCAAAAAATATATTTCGAACGCTGAAACTTTCACCTCTCTATCAAGAGGTGGGTAGCATGTCTATCATTGGTCCTCTGCAATTATGACTAACTATGCTAGACTTAAAAAAGAAATGTGTAGAAGACGAAAGGAGGTAAGGCCAGACAACAGAGGGTGAATATAAAGGCATGTAATAGTACTGTATTATACTGAAATAGTATTATGAGTGCTGAAGTGCAGAATGAGCTAAGGCTGGTAAAAACAGGTGAAGACAAGACAAAAGTATGTTTTGTATTTCTTTTTGTTATTTATTGGTGTTGGTTTGTTTTATATTAGGAGAAAAGGGAGGATCAATGAAGAAATAAGACCTTTGCTCAGAGTAGATAAAACTGTGATAATCAATAACAGAGAGAAGACAGTGTTTCTCAATTCTAATATTGCTTCTGTTTTCCTTCCTGATGAAAATTATCTTTCTACTGGAATTCACAGAATAAAAATGACTAATGGGGAGTTGATATAAAAAGTAAGTAGAGATTAAGAGAATTTCTTAAGATGGCAGAGTGAAAAGGTAGATGCTGTCACCCTCCCCTATCAACCTCTGAAAACCCAGAAAATATCACCCTAGGGAAAAAAAAACAACCCTGGAACAGCTGAACTAGAAGAAAGATGGGAAACAGCAGTGTAGCAACCCAGCAAACCAGTCTCCCAGTGCTTCAGCAAAAGTAAGGGAAGCAGCACTACAAAGGGCCCCAGGAGGATAAGCACCTGAAGCATTCATCTGAAAGTAGCTGAAGAAAACAACCTTGAGTCTTTGTAAAGTCCCAGCCTTTCTGCTTCCAACCCAACAACTCCAATTGTCAACCAGGAGGAGATCCTGAAGCCCAGGTGGTAGAGCAGGCAAACACCAACCCCTGGAACTCTGAGTGCCTGGGAAACCTGTGGAAACCAGCTCAGAAAACCACCAACTGCCTCAGCACTCTACAGCAAAGGAATCTCCCAGTGCATTAGCAGAAGGGAGGGAGGCAGCATTGCAAGGGGCCCCAGGCAGATAAGCACCCTGCAGCTCCTGTCTAAAAGGAGCTGAAGAAAGCTAAAGGAAAGGAAAAGCAAGCAACCTAGAATTGCCTGAAAGTTCCAGCCTTGCTGATTCCAGCCCATCATGAGGTAAGCTGCCAAAACCCTACAGTCTCCAATTACCAACATAAGAGGGCCAAGCATACTAAGCCAGTGACCAAGACCTAGGCTTCCAACACAAGAAGCTTGGGTCAGTGCCCTCTGTTCCCCAGCAGGAGTGCTCATCTCTTTAAAGGCCAGGCAATAAAGAAACCATGAGTAAAAAGAAACATGCCACAGATTCATGTTATGAGAAGAGTGGAGATCAAGACAGAAATTCTGAAGAGGACAACATTGTCAACAAACCCACATCTGCAACATCAAAAGGGAATATGAACTGGTCTGAAGCCCAAAAAGCCTTCTTAGAAGAGCTCAAGAAGGATTTTAAATGTCAAATGAGAGAGGTAAAAGAGTCCTTCAAAAATACAATTGGCCAATTTGAAAAAAAAGTACACTGAAGAAAACAAGTCCCTAAAATCACAATTGGCAAACTGGAAAAAAAAAAAGAAAAGAAAAGTACACTGAAGAAAACAAATCCCTTAATAATACAATTGGCCAACTGAAGAAGGAAGTACAAAAACTAACAGAAGAAAACAATCTGTTAAAAACTAGAATTGGACAAATGGAAACTAATGGCTCTATGAGAGAGCAAGAATCAGTCAAAGAAACAAAAAAATGAAAAAATGGATGAAAGCTCAAAATACCTCATCGGTAAAACAACCGACCCGGAAAATCAATCCAAGAGAGACAATTTAAAAGTCATTGGACTACCTGAAAATCATGATGAAGACAGTATCTTTCAGTAAATCATAAAGGAAAACTGCCCTGAAGTCCTAGAACCAGAAGGTAAAATAACCATAGAAAGAATACACGGCTCACCACCTGAAAGAGATCCCAAATTGACACCAAGGAATATAGTAGCAAAATTCCAAAATTACCAGATGAAAGAGAAGGTGCTGTAAGCAGCCAGGGAGAAACAATTTAAATATCATGGAACCACAGCCAGGATTACACAGAACCTTGCAGCTTCTACAGTAAAAGACCACAGGGCGTGGAACATGATATTCCCTAAGGCAAAGGAGCTTGGAATGCAGCCAAGGATCAACTACCCTGCAAAAATGAGCATGATTTTTCAAGGGAGAAGATGGATATTCAAATAGGGGACTTCCAAACCTTCCTCATAAAAAGACCAGAGCTCAACAAAATATTTGATCTTCAAGTCCAAGATTCAAGAAAGACACAAAAAGGTAGATGGGACAGAAAGATACAAAATGTTGTTAATAAGGGCTGACTGTTTACATCCCTACAAGGGAAGATGACACTTGCAACTCTTGAGAACTGTATTGTTATTACACCATGTTAAAGGAGTGTACATAAAGGGGGTAGATATTAGGTGACTTTGATGTAATGATAAAAAAAAAGTCTAATCAAGTGGGCTAAATGGATCCAAATAAGTGGATCAATCTGATCTTAGAAAAGGTACTGAGAAAGGAGGAGACATACAAGGGTAAATTACATTACAGGAAAAGACAGAAAATCCTGTTACAGCAGAGGGAAAGAAGGGAGGGGGTGAGCATTGTCTGAACCTTACTCTCATCAGATTTGGCTCAAGAAGGGAATAACATAATCAGTTAGGTATGGAAATCTAACTTGCCCTATGGGCAGTAGGAGGGAAAAGGGGAAAGAAAAGGAAGGGGGGATGGAACGGAGGGAAGAAGCTGTGGTGGTAAAGGGGAAGATGAGGAAGGGGGATAATAGAAGGGAGGAGAGACTGAAGGAGGTGGTGGTCAAAAGCAAAGCACTGCTGAGGGAGGGAAGAAAGAGAGGAGAAAGAAAAGCATAAACGGGGGGAAAGGATGGAGAAAAATACACAGATAGTAATCATAACGCTATCTTTTTTTTTCTCTTCTGTTGAGTTTTGTTTCCTCTTCTAATGATTCCTCCTATTGGTTTTATTTTTTACTTACAACTTCACTAATGTGAAAATACATCTGATAGGAATGTGAATGTATAGCCTATATCACATTGTGCACCGTTTTGGGGAGGGTGGTGGGGAGGAAAGGGGAGAAAAATTTTAAACTCAAAAGCATGCGGAAGTGATTGTTGATAAATCAAAATAAATAAATAAAATATGCAAAAAAAAAAAGTAAGTAGAGAGAGTAAGAGAGCACCTAATCACTTGGCCCATGAAAACTGTGCTGAACTATGTCCTCCTTTCCTGAAAATGACTGGCAGATGTGATTGCTGAGCCACTGTCAAGGATATTTTAGAAGATCATGGTAAATGGTATAAAGGTACTTCAAGATTGGAGAAAGGCAAATGTTATATCAATTTTCAAAAAAAAGATAGAAGACAGATTCTGAAAATTATAGGCCAATGAGTTAGATTTTCATTCCTAGGAAAATTTTAAAAGATCTTTCAAGAGATGGTTAGTAAATACCTAGAAAGGGAAGCAATGATTATAAAAAGCCAGCATGGTTTCAAGAGTGGTTGTACCTGAATAATTTCATCTCCTTTTTTGATTGGATTGCTAAATTAGCAGATGAGGAAAATGCTAAGGATACAGTTTACTTAGAGTTCAGCAAAGCTTTTCATAAAATACTTCATGCTATTATCCTGGAGTTGACTGAGAGGCATGAGCTATACGACAATGCAATTAAAGGGATTAAAAACTGGTTGGCTAACTGGACCCAAAGTGTAGATAGCAATGCTTCAATGTTAACATGGAAGGAAGTCTCCAATGTAATAATACCCTAAGCAGGGAGCTTGGCCCTGTGCTGTTTAAAATTTTTATCAGTGACTTGTATAAAGAAATAGGTAGCATGTTCATCAAATTTACAGATGACATAAAGCTGACAGGAATATCTAATTATCCTGATCAATAGAGTCAGGACCCAACAAGATCTTGACAGGCGAGGGCACTGCTTTGAACTTAATTAGATGAATTTGAATAATGATAAATGTAAAACCATATTCTTGAGTACAAAAAAATTAACTTTTCAAACATAAGATAGGGGAAGCACAATTACAGAACAATGGTTCTTTTTATTTAAAAAATAACATTATTTATTTAACATCTTTTTTGAGTTCTAAATTTCTTCTCCCCCCTTAGTCTCTCCTCCACTCATTGAGAAAGCAAGCAATATGATACCAATTATACATGTGAAATCATGCAAAATATATTTCCATATTAGCCATGTTGCAAAAAAGCAAGAAAAATAAAGTGAAAAATTATATTTTAATCTGCACTAGACTTCATCAGTTCTCTCTTGGAACATAGATAGCATTTTTAAGTATAGGTTCTTTGGAATTGTCTTTGATCATTTTATTGATCAGTAACTAAGTTTTTCACAGTTGATCACTGTCGTAACATTAGTTACTGTGTACAATGTTTTCCTGGTTCTGCTCACTTCTTTTTGCATTATTTCATATAAGTCTTTCCAGGTTTTTCTGAAATCATCCTGCTCATCCTTTCTTATAGAACAGTAGCATTTCATCACAATAATATACTACAACTTCTTTATCCATTCCACAATTGAGGGGCATCCCCTCAATTTCCAATTCTTTGCCACCACAAGAAGAGCTGCTATACATATTTTGTACATATGTGTCCTTTTCCTTTTTCTTTGATTGCTTTGGGATACAGACCTAGTAGCAGCATTTCTGGCTCAAAGAGTATGCATAGTTTGGGCATAGTTCCCAATTGTAGAGCTGTGGTTCTGTGCCCTACAAACTCAATGGGAGCCAACAATGTGATGTGGTGGTCAAAAAAAACCTAATTCAATCTTAGGCTGAGTTAATAAAAGCATCACTTCCAGAAATAGGAAATGATAGTCTGTCTGTATTCTGCCCTTTTCAGGCCTCATCTGGAGTGCTGAGCTAAGTTCTGGGTGCTACGGTTTAAGGTGAACATTAACAAGTGGAAGAGCTTTCAGAAGAGGCCATCTAAGATTTTGAAGAACTTTTAGTCCATGCCATATCAGAACAAGATACAGGAAGTGGGAATGTTAAGCCTGGAGAAGAGGAGACACACGGGGGAATATGATAGTTGTCTTTAAGTATATTGAAGTCTGTCATGTGGAGGAGGAATTAAACCAGTTCTTATACATTGTCTTACGCATTTATTGATCAAGGGCCCTCTAGTATTTGGGTATTCATATACCCAGAGGGAAGTAACAGTAGCAACAAGTGGAGCTTGCAAAAAGGCAATGTTAGACAAGATTTCAGGAAAAGAAAACTTCTTAAAATTTAGCTCTACCTGAGAGTAGACTAGGATGCCTCAAGAGTTGATGGGTTCTTCTTTCTTGAATGTCTTCAAGTAGAGTCCAGATAGCTATGGTGTGTATTGTATAAGAGTTCTTAATGGACTAAATGGTGACTGAAGTTCTTTCTGACTCAAATACTGTGATTCAGAAGGGGAATAATCTTCACTTTATAGCATACTAGCAAAAGAATAAGATGAGTGAACATGATTTTGAGTTAAACATGATCTTAGAATCCTTGAACCAGTTCAGGTGGCCCATACAAACCAAGAAAGGCTAATGTCTGTTTTAGCCTGTTTACAAAATATTTGTCAGAGAAAGCAAAACAAAATAGATCTAGGTCCCCATAGAATAGACATGAAGGGAGGGGAGGCTTCTTCCCTCATATCATGCAACTCCACTTCAGATGAATGATAATAACCTAACTAATAATAAAAGAGGTTACAGACATGTTGCATTGAGTGTTTTCTCATCTGTAAGCACTATGGCTTCACTTGTATTTTCGTATACAAGCTTCATGGGACAACAATGTTTTGTGTTGATTACATAGTGATTATTGCTCTAGTATTAATTCAGTAATTACCCTATCCTAAGATCTGATTTTTGATAGGATTATTGGAGTCTGCTAAGGTGATTTCTACTATAGATTCATACAAGGTACTTTTGAAAACAAAGATAGCCATAAAAGACAAATTCAGTGGACTGTGTGAGTTTAATGTACTACCATAACCTGGAGAGACAGGCCACGTGGTATGATATGGAAAGAGATGGCCTTGAAGCTAGGAAGACCTGAGTTCAAGTGTCTTCTCTAACATATAGTGAATGTAATTCTGGGCAAGTCACTTAACAAAATAAATTGAAGTGCTATAGTCTCTGAGACTATAAGTTACAGGAAAAGGGTACCAATGTACAGTGGTAAAAGGAGGTCCCTTATCTAGGAGTTCCCTATACCAATGAAATCACAGTCCAGGCACTATCCCTATTCCTACCTCTTGGCATATTTGACCTATAGCTTGGAGAGTACAAATAATCTCCTATTGGGGTAAATTGAGGCCATTTGAAAATAAAAGAACTGCAAAGATGAAGGAGCAGGGGCAGGTTTTACCATATTTGGCTAGTTCACAAAACAAATTTTTATTTTCACTTTAGTCTTTGGTTCTTCATTCATCATTTCTGATTTATTGGCTAAGAAAAAGATCCAGAAAAAATAATAATATGAATACCCAAATACTAGAGGGCCCTTGATCAATAAATGCATAAGACAATGTATAAGAGACAACACTGGGACAGTATGATCATTATCACATGTTATCCCTGGTCACAGCACATGCTGTACAATTACAAGAAGGGGGAAAGTAAATTCACTTTAGATTTTTTTTAACAGGTAATTACTACCTGTAGCATAGCAGTTATCCACCATGGGAACAGAAGGCTCTGCCATTGTCCAGGCACTTGATAGTGCCCAAAAGAACAGGAGTTTATGTTCCTGGTTGGTAGTAAAGCTCTAATATCTTTAAATTGTATGGGGAGCTCCAGCTGCGGTCTCCAAGCTGCAGAGGCACTGAGGCCCCAAGGGTAGCCAATAAGTATTAAGTCTATCCTTATGTAGGTACCTACTTCAAGGAATGGTAAATTATTTTACCTGTTGAGAAGTGGAATGAAGATGGATAGTAAAAATAAATGATAATAATGAAAATAAAAAATAAATATGATTTCATTGTTAAGTGGTAGAGAGGGAGGCTTGAGGAAAGGATAATTGTGAGATAACCGACTAGCATTTTTTTTTTTGCTGAGGCAATCAGGGTTAAGTGACTTACCCAGGGTCGCACAGCTAGCAAGTGTCAAGTGTCCCAGGCCATATTTGAACTCAGCTCCTCCTCACTCCAAGGTCAGAACTTTATCCACTGCACCTCAAGCTGCCCCCTCAATTAGCATTTATTAACACTTACAATGGGCTAAGGGAAAGAAAAAACAAATAAAAGTATAAAGAAAGATACTCTCTGCCCTCAAGGAGATTATATTTTAATGAGGAAAAACAACATTTAAAAAGAAGTTGAAAAAGGTGGGTGAATAAGGCAATCCTGAGGGCAGCCCCAAGAGAAATGAGATATAGCTGCCCTGGGCACCCTTTTTAAAAGGAAGCTCTGGGAGGAGCCATCCCATCAGAGAGAGATACCACAAAGGCTGAGAATACTTCCAATGTGTGGATTCCAGGGCTGGGATAAGGAAGTACGGAGTATAACCTGGAAAAGAATGACTTAAAAAGTTGTTAAAGGAAAATAACATGGGACTTGCAAACAGAGGGCCTATATTTGAACTCTAGCTCTACTAATTACTACTTCAGTTACCTTGAACAATGAGGCACTTAATCTCTCTGGGCCTCTATTTTCTCATCTGTAAAAAGACATGATTAAACTAAATAATGTCTAAGTCTCTTCCAACTCTGAAACCTATGATCCTATGACTTATCTGCATAAAGCAGAGAGGGGAAATGAGGCCTTCTGAAGCTCTGAGATATAAATTAATCTTACTTGAGCTTTTAGGAGCTCATTAAACACCTACTCAACCAACCTTAGTTGACAAGAGGAAAGACAGTTTTAATTTTTTAGTTCTTTGTGCAGGAGGGACTGGGATACTGACATTCTCATGCTGTTTAGATTAGGGGGCACCAGTGAGTATGATGTGGAGAACTATTCAGTGACTGGTTTCTTAACTAGTTGTGGACAGGGGAAGTGATTGATTACCTAGTTCTGGTATGACCAGCCCAGATGAAATCTGGTTGGTAAAGCCATCCCTGGGCCTTGTGTAGACAACTATGAGAAGGCATATGGGGTTTAAAGTAATCAAAACTAAGGAAGTCCATAAACAAATTTTACTTTAGCAGGTCAAAAGCAAACATTGAAGAGATCAGAGGAAAGAATTTGGGATTCAGTAATGACCAGAAACAATTGACCGTGTTTTTCATTTTTTTTTTGGCCTTCATATTTCAATTATCAAGCACAGTTTATGTAGTACATAACAATGATGTGCATAACAATGTACTTGGTAAATGCTTCATGAATGAAATGGTTAAATTGAGTGTCATATGTTAAAGGCAGCTCTTGCAATCCCTCTTCTACTTCTTAAAAGTGGCTCAGTTGGATGTAACAAGCCTAAATTCTCATGTATTTCAGTTGAGAGAGTATCATTTGTTCAGTAGGAATTCAGTCAAAAGATTGCCAGCTTAACCTGGATGTCTCCAGTCCTACTAAGTGCATCTTCAGGAAACTATACATGATCATATTAATGCTAGCTGCCAGGACCATGATGAGAATTAATAGGAATTTACTCATCTTCGACTCAAACATCAAGTTCGCTTGGGAAAGCTGGCACTGAAGGGAGAACAAAGTAGTTCCACAAACAGATTTGGTCTAAAGTACTCTGTGCTAGCTAGGTGCTGCTGTGGACCTGACTCACAAAAGATCCAAATTCATCATAAGCCTGTGGGCTGCCTCCAAGAAGAACTTCAACCACCCCTTCATGGAAAAAAAATGCCTAACTGTAGCTACAATTCAGGAGAGAATCAGCAGAGAGAATGAGGCAGTAGAGGGTGAGTGAAGAAGTAGTACCTAACAGTGCTTGCAAAAAAATAACAGTTCATCAAATAACATCAGCAGTTTGAGGGAGCGGCAAATAATAGCTTATGAAGAAAAAAGGTATTCCAGCTAGAACCCAACCTTAGGAGGAGTTGTTTGGCTTTAACTTTTCTATTCCCAGCCTGTTGATATGGGAATATATTATGAAGTGTGCCTTTGTAGGTATATAGGGAATTTTCTTTGTCATTTACCTTATTATTCTGGTTAATTAAATGTCTCTCATTTGAGTTAATATGTTCCCTTTGGTCTTGTCAAAAGAATCATAAGATGAGGGGTTGCAATCTGTGGTTTGTAGTAGAAGACATCTATCTGAAGCATACCTTGAACAGGTGTAGCTTTCAGAGGACCATATTTGAGAGAGTCTGGACTATATTTAAATAAAAACCAGGGTTAACAATTGCTATTAGTTTTCTTAATAGTTCCTATACTTTATAACTTTCCACATTGTGTTTGCTTTTTTTAACCCTTGTCTATGTCCTTATAGTTTCTAAGACCATTGGGAAACTATCAAAATGAAATAATGTAAAAAAAAAACAGCATTAAATTTGCCATTAGAAGACATGAGTTCTGGTCAATCAATCAATAAAAATTTATTAAGTGCCTCCTATGTACCAGATGCTATGTTAAGCACTAGGGATACAAAAAGAAGCCCTCAAAGAGGTTAAATTCTAATGGGACAGACAACATGCAAACAGAAATATGCAATGCAAGCTATATATGGGATAAATTAGAAATAACTAACAGAAGGAAGACACCATAATTAAGAGTGGTTGGAGAAGGCTTCCAATAAAAGATGGGTTTTAATTGGGACATAAAGGAAGCTAAGGAAGCCACTAAGCAGAGCTAAGGAGGGAGAGCATTCCAGGCATGGGATACAGTCAGAGAGAATACCTGAAACGGAGGAATACCCAGAGGTGAGTGTCACTGGCTCGAAGCAGTAAGGTTTGGAGCAGTAAGGTGTAAGAAGATTGGAAAGGTAGCAGGGGACTGGGTTGTGAAGGGCTCTGCATGCCAAACAGAGGACTTTGCATTTGATTCTGGAAGAGACAGGGAGGGACTGGAGTTTATTAAGTGGAGGTAGGTGCGATGTGTGTGTGTGTGTGTGTGTGTGAGAGTGTGTGTTTATGTCTGACATGATCAGACTTGTGCTTTAGGAAAATCACTTTAGTGGCTGGAGGATGGATTGGAGTGGGTAGAGTCTTGAAGCAGACAGTCCCGGCAGCAGGGTTTTGCAATAATGCGATGAGTGAGTGTATTAAAGTGGTTGCAGTATCATTGGAGAAAAGGGAATCGCATCTGAAAGATGTTACAAAGGTGAAATTAACAGGCTTTGATAACTGATTGGATATAGAGGAGATGGGAGACAGTAAGAAATCCAGGATAACTCTGAGGTTGGGAGCAGAAGGAGTGGTACCAGGTTTTCTGCTTATTACCTTAGTGACCTTGAGCAGGCACTTAACTTTCTCTGGCCTTTTGTTTTTCTCATCAGTAAAAAATGTTGAGGGTTTATTTTGTAAACATATCAGAGAAAGTGACAGTTGGAAAATTGAAGCCTTTTTTTTTCATGGTGGGCCTAGAAGAAAAGGTACTGTGAGTAAGAGAGAAGATAAGCAAAGTGTTGGGACCCATGGGAGGAAATAAATGAAGGCACAAGAACAAGCAAAGGGACATGGGGTGTGGGTTGCAACACTGACAGGAGGTCTCATCCATCTCTCTGAAAGCATTGGATTGACATTGTGCCTTGGGCCACTTGACCTCGTACAAAGCTGCAGACTAAGGAGGTACTTAATAATCCTTTTTGAAAGAGCAAAGGGAAGTTGATACATGAACCCTTTGAAAGCCAAGAACTACTGAAGCCACCCATCTTATAATCACTTATAAGGATGTTTTTGCTTGCTCCCATTCATGCATACATATCTGCACTTTTACAGCCACAATGCATTTTGATTCCAACCAGAGAACTCTCAAAATAAAAAAAAAAATGAAAAATAAAAATAAAAACCAACACAGAGACAATACAGCCTTTTCTGTGTGAGCTTTTGTGAAAGTTTCTCATTAGCATCTTCAAAGTCTATATATTCATCTCTGGAAACTGTCAACTTGCAGTACCTCTACCTGGGACAATAAATAAAAAAAATAATGAATTAATAAAAAATTAAAAATATAAATAGATAAATAAGTAAGCAAACACATAAATGGATGGATGGATGGATGGATGGATGGATGGATGGATGGATGATGAATAACAACAATAAAATATGACCCAGAAAAGATCCAAAGGCAGAGACTTTCAATGGGCCTGTAGTCACCTGCTACGTTTTTTGTTTGTTTTTGGTGAGGCAATTGGGGTTAAGTGATTTGCCCAGAGTCACACAGCTAGTGAGTGTTATATGTCTGAGGCTGGATTTGAACTCATTCCTCCTGAATCCAGGGCCAGTGCTCTATCCTCTGTGCCATGTAGCCGCCGCCCACCTGATAGTTTTAATTATTTAAAGGGCTATCTCAGTACAAGTCTAGTTCCTTGCTATGCTGCAGATCAGTCTCTCTTTGATAGTGATACAGTCCATTGTGTTTCCTCGTTAGCACAGATGAGCATAATGTTGATTTGTGATAGCCAGTGTACTTTACTATCCACACCTCTCGGGGAAGAAATCAGTTTTCGCTATCTAAGAACTTAAGGTGTTAGAATTCAGTGTTGGGTAGGGAGGCTAAAGGGAGGTGGGAATCTGGACACACAATTGTATTGTGTATTCCAAGTTCTATCAAGTGATTGTCCTAACCCTTTTACATTATAAAATCCATATGTGCTGTGCTGAGCATGGAAAACTACAATGGATGAGTCTCTTCATTACCAAACAGTGTCAGGGTAATGAATCCATTATGTCATTATTATTTGGAAGCCTAGTAATTGGGTTCATAAATCTCCCTTATAACACTGGTGGCTACTGACTTTGAACTTTTTTAATGGTCTCTGGACATTAAAAGAATCCGAAGTTTAGGCAACTGCAGGCTGCTCCATTAAACTGAACCATTCATCATAGTCTCAATGTAAAAGCTCAATTGCTGCCCACATAGTAACAGACATAGACTCCTCCTGCTCAATGCATTGAATACTATTGATTGAAAGGGGAAGGAAGAGTAGGTTCTCCAAGGCACCTGCTAAGGTAGCATGGAGATACCACTTATTAAAGTGACATGAAAATGCATGAAATATGGTGCAGCCTGAGCACAAAGTTTTGTGAGAAAGTTCTCATCCCGGGTTCTCTTAGTATTCACTTATCCACCCAAGGCAGTGCCAAGGAAAAAGATGAAATTGCACGTGAATTTTGTACAATCTTTAAAATTGTTGTGTGGCTTGTCAAATAAAATATTACTGAAAACAAATCTCTATGAG
Source organism: Phascolarctos cinereus (assembly GCF_003287225.1). Lineage (NCBI taxonomy): Eukaryota > Metazoa > Chordata > Mammalia > Diprotodontia > Phascolarctidae > Phascolarctos > Phascolarctos cinereus. The sequence continues at coordinate 370,725,683 of NW_027555847.1, forward strand.
TGGCCCAAGAAGCCCCCAGGAAGCCCCAAATGTGATTACCTGCAATGGCAAACTAGCAGCAACATCTCCAGTGCCAGGAACAGAAGGCCCACAGTGGCCTCTTTTATTATTGAAATGGAGGAGACTACAAACAACTCTTTGATAGCCTCATGCTGGGCTCTTGTTCTGCTGGAGTCAGGCTTGATTAGGAGTCACGTTCTGTCTTTTATGAACACCTGTGTCTAAAGCCCACAAATAATTAGCTTAGCCATGCCATTTCACTCCAATAATGGCATAATTTGCCACGCCTTTCAGGCTCTGGACAGCTGGTGCTATTGAAAATCACCTCAGGATTAAGCCCCAACTCCCAGGCCTGAGTCTTTGGGGCTGGGGGGAATTCTTAGGTATCCATGGCAACGTACTTAGACTGCAAATTATCACCTCTAATAATAATAAGGAAAGTCTATCTTTATTTTATTCCAATGGAAATCTCTAAGATGAAAAATATTATTACTCTATTTAATAATGAATCCCACTGAGTGAGCCAAGGGTATGTTGTTGTTGTTGTTGTTTTTAATCACACCTGTACAAAGTTGCCTTTGCCCATTTGCTGTAGTCCTACATGTTTATCAATTTCTATCAGAAAGAAAATCATATCCACCTCAGAATGGGTAAGTGACGTGTTCTACAGCTGCATGGAAATCAGAAGGTGAATGATTTCTATGAAAGGCTGCTCAGCTGTGAGGGACTGTGAGTACATCCCTTTCATCTTAATCCCTGGCAGGTTACAGATTGGACAGCCCAGAAATGCTGATGGGGTATCCTTTTATTTCCTGGAGTTTCTCAATCATTTTACCAGTCACTTCCATTGAACACCAACCTGGTAGGTAGATAGGACTGGCTTAGGGTATATTTCACTCCAGGAAGATCCCTTCCCACTGAAACCACTAAGGAAGTTTACTCAATTCAAGCCAAGGGCCTTGGCTTAAACGAAAAAAGCCCCATGCCATGCAACAAAATCCTATTTATACCCAAGGGATGGGAAAAGTGTTGTTCTTGTTAACAGAATATTTTGGCTTACTGAGATTTATCATTTGTGCTCTACAGGGATTAGTAAATTTCAAAGGGTTAGAATACAACAAAATATTCTCAGCACAGAAACAATTCTGAATATACTTTAATCTTTCATAAGTCAGAAAGCACTTCACCAGGCACCACAGTGTAGTGGAAAGGGCTCTAAATGTGTAGGCATAAGGCTAGTGTTTAAATACTAAATACTACATATAAGGTATGGAGGAAATCGTTGAACTAGCTGAACCTCAGTTTCCACTTGTAGAAAATGAAAGGGCATACAAAAGATCAGGTATTCTTAACCTGGGGTCAATAAACTTGTTTTTCATTTAATTTTAATAGCTATATTTCAATACAATCAGTTTCCTTTGTAGTTTTCTCTATTTTATTTTAGGCAATTAAAAACATCGTTTTGAAAAGGGTCCTATAGTCTTCACCAGATTGCCAAGGGATCCATGCAGGGCACCAAAAAGTCAAGAAGGCCTAGAATAGATGATTGCTATGGTTCCTTTCCAATATAAATCTCATAAGCGATGCTCTATGTCTGACTTATCGTGACAAACTGAAATACATCCAAGGGAAAGAGAGCCAGGAGACTTGAAACTGTCATATGAGGAATGTTTTCCTGAGGATATTTTCCATCGATAGCTACCTTCCCTGTCCACCCACCCTAGACCTTCTGTTGTCTGCTTTGTCGCTGTCTATCCCTTCCTAGAACAGCACTGTTGGGACCAGGCCTCCAAAGAAAATGTGAGAGTTGGTTCACTAAAGCTTTGGAATTATTTTTAGGGCTTAGCTGCCCTGATTGGTAAGTGAGCACAAACTCATTAACCCTTTATAGCTAACTAGTCCTAGATCATACTTCACCTCTATCCACCATGTGCCATCTTTCTTCCTGATACATATATACTTCCCTGCCTCCTACTATCCTTTCTACCTCTTGCTCCAGAAATAGCTTTCAAATAAACACTGCCAACAGAAAGAACATTCTGTTATATTGCCCCTATGACTTCTTTCAACATCTCTTTGAATCCTCAGACTAAAACTTCCCTCCTTGGCCACTATCCCCCTATATTCATTGTCTCCGCATTGGAATGGAAGTTCCTTGCAGGCAGGAGTGTCTCAATATATATTTGTATCCCCAATTTTTAGCATAGTTCCTTCTGTGTACCTATACACATAATAGGTACTTAATAAATGTTTTTTTTAATTCATCTAATCACTCATATCTGAAGGGGAATAATATGATAATAATAGCTAGCATTTGTATAACACTTCAACATTTGAAAAATGCTTTATAAGTATTCCATTTTTATCTTCATAACAAACCTGGGAAGGCAGGGGGCAGAGGTGCTATTATTATCCCTGTTTTACAGATGAGAAAACTGAGAAGAAGAAAAGTTAAATGAATTGCAATTCTAGTAAGTATTTGAGACCAGATGTGAATTCATTTATTCCTGACTCCATGTCCAGCTTTCTATCTATTGCAATACTTACCTGCTCATGGGCAAACTTATTCTGAATGGTTCCAGATGGTAAAACTGGAATAGATGGGTGGGTGGAAGTTATAGGAAGACATATAACTGCTTCATAAAGTGGTGAGCTTCCAGTCACAGGAGATGTTCAAGCAAAGACTGGATAAGCAATACCCTTTATGGGATAGGAAGATTTTAAGAGATGTGCTCTGAGGTCCTTCTTAGATTCTATTATAATACACTGATCACTGTACATGACTATAGATTTAGAAAACATAGGCAATAGGTCTGAGGCTTCATGGACACTGCAACATGCTATCCAGTTTGCATTATAGGATAAGATTTTGATATCAGGTTATATATTCATGCTTGTAGAATTGTAATCAGGATGGCAGAGTCCCCAAATCCTACAGTATTGATTGTTGTCTTTCATTCTCAAAGAGGACCAAAATGGCATCACTATTTTGGGATCAGTGTTCAGTGTGTCTCACTATGGCTCACCACACCATTATGAGCTTGAGAGACTCTACCACACAGGTCATGTGATCATTTAGAATGGAAATATCTCTAAATTTACTTATCTTACATTTCTTCTGCTTTGCTCATAGAGCACAGTGCTTTCCTTGATGTAAGCACACCTGCTAGAGTGTCCTGTGCCAGTGTTTCCTAGGACATGAAGAATGTTTAGCATGGAGAAGACTTAAATGTTTATATGATAGTTTTCTTCAAATATTTCAAGGGCTATCATGTGGAAGAGGGAGTACATTTGGTTGGTATTTCCCTAAAAAGCAGAGCTAAACCAGTCAGTGGAAGTTACAAAGAGGTGGTTTAGTGGTATAAACCTGGAGACATAATTCTACTAGACGTCCCAAGTTGAAACACACCATAGATCTTTTACAGGATAAAATCCATATTGCTGTGCTGATTATAAAAAACTACAATGGATTCACCTCTTCATTACCAAATGGTGTCAAGATTCAATATAACAAAGAGATTTCTAATGATTAATGTCAAAAATGAAAAATGTGTTACTTTAACAATAATGAGCTTTCCATCCCTAGAGATATTCAAGCAGAGGCTTCATCACTGTTGGTCAGGAATGTTGTAGAAGAGATTCTTGCATTAGTTATTGAAATAAGACTAGTAATATGAGGTGGAAGGAAATATGGAAATTCTATAGTCTACCCCTTTATTTCTAAGGCCCAGAGTAATTAAATTATATCCTCCATGTCACACAGCTAGTTGGTGGCAGAACTGCGATTAGACTCCATATCTCTTGATTGCAGTTCTATTGTATTTTCTACTATACTGTGTATAAAAAAAATGCTGAGATCCATTTCCAATTTTAAGATGCTGTAATTATACTTCTATTTTTTTCTCTTATTTTTATGACAGTAGAGCAGTACAATACCTGTTATTGAAGGTTCTGGTGGTTTAGATTTTAGATAAATAGAATTCCCTGAAGTCCCTCGCGTTTAGTAGGGCCATGAGCTTTCACTACAGAGAAGTCTCATTTGGTCCTCTTTAAAGACCAGTTATGAAGGATGGATACTGAATTAGAAAAGGAACCTTGAAACTTTGACACTCAATTCCCACCTTTGCCAGATTTGTCAAGGCAGACATTCTGAACTACTGCATGGCTGTTTACATTATTCCCTTGATACTCCTGGAAGCGGAGGTTTAATTAAATTTCTCTTGAAATGAAAGAATTTAAATTAGATGGGAAATTCTTTACCAAAACCATTGCTGTTCTATCTACTGTCTAGCTATCTGTCTGTCTTTTTGTCTCTTTCTCTATCTTTACTTCACAGTTTTGATAAAACTGGCACTCTGCACCATTCTAAGAAGTGTTTCTACTCCATGTCTGAGGTAATGACAATAGAATGGTTACTGAAGGATGGGGGGAGCTCTTTTTCTAACCTAAAGCAAGGTGTTTTTCAGTGGGTTTAGAAAATGGAATATTCCCAAGAAAATTTGGAGCCATCTTTAAAAGAGCACTTTTTAAAAAATTTAAATTTGCTTCTTAAGTAAGGCTTTTACAGAGGAAAAATGGTACATTTCTACAGAGGAAGGCCATCCTCTCTGACAGAAATTATAGTTTTAGCAGGCAGGACCATGTAACCATAGTATAACGAGGAAAGGTTCATCTCCCCCCGCAACTTTTCCATTAGTTCAAATGATTTAACAGATATCACAGCTAAATAAAACAAAACCTTTTAGTTTAAAGTAAAAATCCTCCAAAATTCCAATGGATAACTTTATTGGCCAGCTATTTATTTAGTATAATTTGAGGAAAAATTATAGAAGTCCTTTGGTCTGAGAAACTGTAAGCATCTATACTATATTCCAATGTTAAAGATACATTTTCACGGGTTTTAATGGCTCTGGGTTTGAAGGCATATTCTCTATTAAAAACCTATTTTTTTTTCCTGTGGAAAGAGAAGCATTTTAAATGGTTCACCTAAGATCTTATTGGGCATGTAAGTCTTACAGAAATGAAATTTGGGAGAGGCCCTGAAAGGGATTCACGAATAAGAAGAAAAGTACCCAAAAGGAAGGCAGAACATAAGGCTAGAGTCAGAGACAAATTTGGCCTGTGGCTAACCATGCTCACTCTAGATTAGAAAAAGTCACAATTTCAAAGCTATACCACAACGAAACAGACTAGGAATAAAAAGATGCTGGATCAATCATTTAAAATGAACAAGGGTATTAAATTGGCAAAGATTTTAAACAACAGAAATATTTAATGTCGGAGAGGCTGTGAGGAGAGAGGCTTGCTAATTTGCTCCCAGAGAAGCTGTGAATTACTATGACATTTCTGGAAAATTATATGGGAAATGTCCTCAAATTGTGTATATCCTTTGCACCAACCATTTTACAATTGTATTTATGCTCCAAAGAGATCAATGAAAGGAAAAAAATAGTATGTTATATATGTGTGTACATAGTACACATGTACTATGTACTATGTATTGTGTACATATATAGATACACACATATACAATAATGCTACTATGAACACACATATGCACAATTTGTAATAGTAAAATGTGAGGAAGAAAAAAATAGTTTATATCCAATGGTTGGAGGATGGCTGAACAATTGTGGTATATTAACATAATAGAATATTAATCAATCAATAAGTCTTCATTAATCACCTATTATATGTTAGACACTATGCTGGGGATACAAATACAGAGAATGAAGCAATCCCTCCTCATAAGGATTTTATGTTTTAATGGGGGAGTCAATAACCACATATATAAATATATATAGGAATGAAAAGTGAAAAAGTTCACAATAGTTACATACAAGGTTGTTTGGGAGAGACAGTGCTAGCAGTTGGAGGATCATGAAAGCTTTATGTTGAAGATAATACTTGAGCTGCAGCTTGAAGGAAAAGAGAGACTATTAGTTGAGGGTATGGGGAGAACTTATTCCTGGAGTGTGGGACAGCCAGTATAAAGGCACAGATATGGAAGATGGAGCATTGTGTATAAAGAACAGAGAAAAGGCCAGTTTGTCTGGATGGCAAAGTGGGGAAGAGAGAGACATGAGTTAAATCACATGGGAATTTGAAGGGTTACAGAGAAATATACACACACGTATGTATACATGTATGTATGTATGTATGTATAAATATACACATACATAAATATGTACATACACATACATATATATGGAGAGAAGGAGAAGAAGAAGAAGAAGAAGAAGAAGAAGAAGAAGAAGAAGAAGAAGAAGAAGAAGAAGAAGAAGAAGAAGAAGAAGAAGAAGAAGAAGAAGAAGAAGAAGAAGAAGAAGAAAAGAAAGCTAGGTCCAAACTTTGGATAAAACTCACAGTTGGGGGATTTAATATAGATAGATGATCATGCAGCAAAGAATACCGAGAACCAGACATCAGATGCTTAGGCAAATAAATAGGAAAGAGCAATGCCACAAAAACCCAGAGAGGAGAGAGTATTCAGGAAGAAAGTGTGCTCAACAACATTAAATGTCAGAAATAGGTGGAGAAGAATAAAGACTGAGAAAATACTATCAGACTTGGCAATTTAAAGAGAGCAGTTTCAGATAAATGATAAGGTCAGAAGTTGGGTTGAAAGTTTGAAATTGATAGGAAAGGAAATGGAGGCAGCAAATTTAGATAGCTTTTCTGAGTTTGACTAAGAAAGGAAGGAGAGATATACGACAGTAACTTAAGGGAATGGTAGGACATGGTGAAGGTATTCTTAAGATGGAGAAGATTTAGACACATTGGAGGAAGTAGAGGAGGAACCAGTAAATAAGGAGATGTTGAAGGATAAAAAGACATAGAGCAGATAATTGAAAATGCATTCTATTGGAAAAGAAGGCATTTTAAGAAGTGGACTGACTTGCAGGAAATGATACAGAATGAAGATGGTAGAATTAAAAGAATGATACATAATTTTGATGCAGTAATGTAAATGAAGTTAACACCAAAAGGAAATAAAATAAAACTCAGGTCAAATACAATTGCTAATATTGGTTCTAAATTATTCAAATTAACCATCTCATCCCTCCTTTTTGGCACCAAACAAACTTCAGTGCCAACTGACACATGCTGTCAGTTATGATTCTCTGTTGATGAAGCTTTGTTTACTGGAAAATGGAGGTGAGGTGGGGATTGTTTATTGGGAGGTGATATGGCAAAACAAAAAAAAATGAATCAATCAGTTTGTTAATTCATGTACTGATCATGAGCAACACCATCCAAATATAAATATCCCCGTATTGATTTGAGTATCCCTAGGCAACGTTTTGTTATCAAGACTTTGAAATGCTGGCTTTTAAATTCAGTGTAGGTATAGCCAGTCATTAAAAAAGAAAAAAAAAATCTGAAATAGAAAAAAAGTCATTGTTTTTATCCTTTGTCTTAGACATATGACTTTCTCATGCCTCTCCCATGTTCCATTTCTAAAAGATCTGTTGAAAAACAGATCAAGCCTACCATGGAAGAACCAAAATGAACATTTGCCTCGGGTTATCCAAAGGCTGTTCCTCTGTATGGGTGTAAACAGACACGATGTTCAGTTTTTTATCAAGATGAGCAGGGTAATCACCTACTCACATGCATGCAGGCCTGCACGTGCGCACACACACACACACACACACACACACACATATCTGCACACACTTATGTATAGTAAAAATGCTTTATTCCCTTGAGCACAAAAATAAAGCAATGTACAAACTTAGTTGTCTTTATTTTAAGTGAGTTACACATAAATGATATGTATATATCATATATAAGATATATATGATATATACATATATAGATATATCTTAAATGTTCTTGAAGATCACCATTTATCTTCTACATACACATACCTCTATTCACCAAGCACATACCAAGTCTAGAAAAAGGAGTCTTACCCAGTGAAGTGACTCAAAAAATTCAAAAACATGAAAGCAAGTAAAGTATCACTATATGTAGAGCAGCATAAAGAAACACTTGTATATATGAAATTAAATGAAAATTTGTTGTCTTTATATGAAATCTTCAATATGTTGGTATGTTCCTGCAATTACATCACTCACCTAATTTCAGAACTTATGAATGATTTAAGAATCATTCATTTAGCCTATAATTTGCTACCCAATAAACCCCAATCTTATCCTCTCAGTTCTTGGCATGACATACTCACTACTCTAATGGAACCTCAATAAAGGTTTTCTCAGACCCACCTCTGCAAGCCCCATCCACTTCTTAACTATGTGACCCTGAGTAAATGATTTAATCACTATCTGCTTCAGTTTCTTCAACTATAAAATGAGAATAATAATAACAACTACCTCCCAGGGACATTGTAACAAGAAAAGAAGATAATATGTATAATATGCTTAGCATAGCACCAACCACATAGTAGGGACTTAATCAATGTTTTTTTCCTTCCTCCTTCCCTCTCATCTTTCTTCTCTCCCTTCATTCTTTACTCATTTCTGTCTTCTCTCTTTCCCTCCTTCCCTCCCTTCCTTCTTTCTTCATTCTCCAATACCATTGTTCTTTAGCATATAATTATAGAATCATTGCATTTAGATAAATGGAAGACGGTGTTGGTGATGAGAAGGTCGTGAGATATACAAGTCTTCAGTAGTAAGTGACCATTGCTATTGTTGTTTCCAAATCACTTCCATTTAAATTGACTTAGGAAGATTCTGAAGATCACCTGACAGGATAAGATAGCAGACACTAAGATCCTTTCTGGAAATAAACTGCCAAGCATTCAAACACAACTCTGATGGGCTGGCCACATTGTTCAAATGCAAAATGTACACTTGCCAAAAAGACTATTTTATGGAGAACTCACACAGGGCAAGCATTCATATGGTGATCAGAAGAAGTAATACAAGGACACTCTCAAGGTCTCTCTCAAGAACTTTGGAATTGATTGTGTGACGTGGGAGACACTGGCACAGAACCATTCAGCATGGTGTGCCCACATCACAGAAGCAAAGCAGAATTAAAATAGCTCAAAGGAAATGAAGGATGCACAAATTTAGAGAATCCACCCCAAATGCTCACATGGATTATTTGTGCCCGGCCTGTTGTAGAGCATTCTGAGCTCATGTTGGTCTGATCAGCCATAGTCGACACACCAAAACTTGACTATAGCAAAGTGATGTTATTTTGGTCCTCTTGGAGAATGAAGGACAACAATCAACCAATCAACTGTAGAATCATAAAAAACAGTGACCTCATCTGAAAGTGCATGTAACTTTCTACATCTATAGCAGCTCCCCCAACCCCACAAGCTCTCTATCTTTAAAGTGTTCATTTTAATGAACAGAAATCTATTTTCTCTCCCTCTATTCTCTCTCCTACATCCTAAACCCAACATCTCTCTGTCAAGAGGTGAATAGTACATTTCATCATCATATCTCTGGAATCATGGATGGTATTGTATTCCACAATTGATGGGAATCGCCTTATTTTCCAGTTTTTTGCCACCCTAAAAAGAGGTTTCTATAAATATTATTATTCATGTGGCACTTATTTTTTCCTATTTCCTTTATCTCTTTTAAGTATAGACCTAGCAGTGGGTCAAAGGAAATGTACTGTTAAATAATTTTTTGTGTACAATTCCAAATTGCTTTCTGGAACGGGTGTACCTAATTACAGTTTCACCAACATTGCATCAGTGTGCCTATTTTCCCACAGTTTCTCCAACATTTACAACTTTCCTTTTTTTTATTGTCTTTGCCAATTTGTTGAATAAAAGGAGGAATCTCAGAATTGCTTCAGTTTACATATCCTTAATTAGTAGTGATTCAGAGCACTTTTTATATGGCTAAATGTAGCCTGAATCCTGGAATCAGGAGGACCTACATTCAAATCTGGCCTTGGAAACTTAACAGCTATGTGACCTTGGGCAAGTCACTTAACCTTGTTTGCTTCAGTTTCCTCATCTATAAAATGAGCTGGAGAAGGGAATGGTACACCACTCCAGTATCTTTGCCAAGAAAACCTCAAATGGGGTCATGAAGAGTCAGAAACAACTGAACAACAACATATACAGCCTTGGTTTATATTTGTTTATATCCTTAGACTATTTATCAATTGAGGAACAGATCTTAATCATATAAATTTGAATCAATTTCTTATATATCTTGAAAATAAGATCTTTACAAAAGAAATACGCAACAAATATTTTTCCCAAGTGTTTCCATATTAATCTGAGTTTTATTGGATTTTTTTTGTGCAAAGTCTTTTTTAAATTTTAGAACATATTAATATACATGAGCAATGGACTAGACTTCCACATAAGAGGAACCACCAAAACATGATCTCCTTGTCTAATATGGTTCTCAAAACACTGTCCAGAACTCAGATTCAAAACAATATTATATGACATCATAGACACTACCCAACCAAGAGCAGCTCTTCCCAGTTTCCTAATAATAATAGCTTCTCATGCTTCATCAGTTGGAAAGGTGAAAAGGTCTTAAAGACTAGGTGTCATTGACAAGAAAGATAATGTTTCCTACTGTCCTGAAAAGTGGACAGTGACATAATATCTGGTCTCTGCATACTAGAGGCTATCTGGGTACCATGTTCAGGGCATTCTTGCTGCACTTTGATGGTTCTGATGGTCAGTCCCTGCAACTATACTAGTTCACCCCTAGTCAAAGCACCATTTCCACTAAGTTATCCAATGTAGCCCTTGGAATAGGGAAACCTAATACATGGTAACACTGTTATAACCCTTACATATATATACTAGGTCCACTAAGCACATTTCTTTAGAAATGGAAAGTTGGTAGCAATCTAGGGAAGCAAAGGCTCAATCCAATGCATTTTGTTTTTACATCACAGTCCTTTGTCAATATACATCCCCCTTCCATTAAACGCCCCCTGCAACAAAGATAGACAATTAAGTAAAGGCAACTAACAGCATATATAACATTACATATCCAGAATCCCTCACCTCTCTCCCAAGAGGAGGGAAGTATGTTTCATCATCAGTCATTAGAGCTAGAATTCAGCTTGTCTGTATATTTCTTAATATCATTCTAGTCTTACAACATTGCTTACTTTCTCAATTATAATACATGCTCTAGAATAGCATAAATCATTACCAAAGACAATACAAAGGGAAGATACCCAAGGCAGACACCAGCAGCTGCCAACGTACAAGATCTCCCACTAGTAAGTGGATCCCCTCCCTATACTATTGTACTCTGGTCCTGTAATTCTTACCAGGTAGTGCTCTGCTCACCACCAACTCACTCACCAAAAAAGGCCATTTTTCACATAAAATACTATTAAGCACCTTTGTATGATCCAGTAGAAACACCTGTGCCATCGCATTCATTTGTGCCAGCTGCTCCCCACAGGAGAAGGACCATTCAAAGGAAATTTCTTTAGTGCTGCACATGACACCACCTATGATCTCTTCAACCTCTTACATTTGTAATGGCCCTTCATCTCCTGAATTTACTAATACACTGGGGGAAAAAAATAATTCATAGACTATTGTTATGGCTGCAATCTGGTCTGAATTTCAACTAGTTTTAGAAGCAACATGGTATGGCAAGTGATACCCTGGACTTAGTATCAGGAAAATTGATTTCAAATCTTGCCTCAGAAACATGCTATCTGTATTACCCTAGACAAGTCAACTAACTTCTATGGGCTTTAGTTTATTCTATATAGGGTTTCCTAAACATTTTAGTGCAATTTTAATCTATTTAAAATACTTTTGGGACATGTATAAGAAGGAAGGTGAATTCAATGGATTCTAAGTTCTTTTCAGCTCTAAACCCATGATGCCATGATTCTATTTCTCTGATGACATTATTCACAACATATCACTTTGCAATATCTAATCTGTAATGTGTTGTAGCCTTCTGGTAGCCAAGCTATACCCCTACATTGTCCTTTAGATGAATGTTCAAGTTCAATATTTTGAAATTGTAATGTTCTATTATTCATAGCCATACAATATCACTGCAAGAATTTTTCTAAGATAGATCATTTTTCATGGAGAAGAATCTTGGGGTCATTAAAAGAATTGTCTGATTTCCCCAAGGCAATCCAACTTGCTAAATACTAAGCACCATAAGTAAACATGTCACCAATTCATAGTATCCATCAGCTTTTAAACATCTTGTTGAGGACTATTATAAAGCCTGCACAGCTAAGTGAAGGATTTTGATTCAGGAAAGTACACAACACTCAGTAACTAATGCTGCCTAGTGACCCATGGAAACAAGACTGGTCAAGCTTCAAAGAGGCAAAATAGATTATTGCTCTTACCATGTGATTCTTACAAGGACTTTTTTTTATACTCCAAAGTTTCTACCTTTGCCTGAAATTGCACCATATCACTTCATTCTTTTAACCTGAGTCTTTTTAAAAAATAAACACTCCTGTGAGATGTGCAGCTTTGAACTGTTGTCAGTCATTTCTACTTTAATAGTTTCAGACACTTCTTTGTGAATCTCACCATCACCAGCAGCAAACACAGCATGGGCACAATGCAAGCAGTTGAAATTAGAAGAGTTCATAAAGAGCAAAGAGCTCTCACTGGGGACCTACAGACTATAGACCTGTAAGCTAGAGGTTATGGGGGACCTAGGGTTATGGAATGGGAAGTCTGCCGTTAAGGCATATACCATTGTTGAATATCAGAGCTAATTCAAGAGTTCAACAACAGGCCAATAAAGTGGGAATATGAGATTCACAGATAGAAATAAATGGTGAGTTATAGGTCTAGAATAGTTAGCAGACAGTATCACAGCCCAAAGGGGCTCAGAACTGAGGCAAGGAATCTAGACAAGTATAGAGTTTAAGTTTCAAGAATAGGTGCAAGAATAGGTGCTTAAAACTGTGCCAAAAGCAGGGATCCCACGTACACTTCCTACCAAGAGCAGGACATGCTTGCCCAGAGACACCCAGCTAATAAATGTCTGAAGCTAGATTTGAACTCAGGTCTTCCTGACCCCATAGGTCAGTGGGCAAGTGGAGACAACTGGCAGGAGTACAAGAGAATTGCCCACTATGCTCTAGCTGAGCACTGCAAACAAGGGACCCAGAGTCTCTACCTTTGAGGTGGATGAACTTGTCTTTCTTCTCTTCTCCCTTTGCCAGCCTACCCTCTGCTTGTTGGCACAACAAGCAAAAAACTATCCACAAGGTAGGTAATAAAATATCTTAGGAAGAAGGAGAAGCAACTTGGAAAGGGTCTGGAAAAGTCTATGCACTTCACTTTTTCGGATAACTGGTTTATTTGAAGAAATAAGCCACTTAAAAATAGTGTCAACTCTTTATCCTTCATTAATAATACCTCAGTACTTCAAGTAACACATGATCTCATCAATGTGAGTAGCCCCTTAATTAATGAAGATCACAGCCCATCATATATAATTTTTGGCCATGTCCTTCCGTAAATCTTTTGATGAGACTGTGACATTTTCAAGAATCGATGGGGTCTAGGATAATGGATAGTCAGTGTGGTCATTGGGAAAAAAATTTATAGGCTTTGGAAATCAGAAGACCTGTGTTCAAACCTTAGCTCTGCCACCATAGTCTAATGCTATCATTTAGTAAATAAGGAAACTGAAGCTTAAACCCCACCAATCTTAGGAAACACTGATCAATATTGAAGTATCAGAAATATCATGGGGTATTGGGAGTTAAAGGACCTGAATTCTGGTTCTGGTTCAGCTTGTTCACAAGCTTTCTGATCTTAGGCAAGTGCCTCCTCAGTGTCAGTTTCCTCATCTACAAAATGAAGAGATTAGACTAGTTTATCTCTAATGTCTAATCCATCTAGAAATCCCATGATTTTATGAGCCAGAAAAGGGTCCTCTCCATCCCATCAAAATTCTCAGAAGCATAATGCCAAGAGTTTACTATTGTAAATGGAGGTAGATAGAGACTGAGTCTCTTTGCAATGGTCAGATAAGCCTAAGAGTGTTGGAAATAACAGCACCCTTCAGATCACCCTTCTAGCCTAGCCTCCACAGCTATCATCTGGTACAGCAACCTTATGGAAATATGACCTAGCATATGTCTCTTCAAGGAGCTGCAGCACCCACCTTCTCAGCCTCTACTGAAAGCCCAAAAAAGAAAGTTTCACTACCAAGGCTCTTGGCATGGTCCAATGGTTCAACATCAGATGCAGATATGATTTTTTCAATGTAAATAACACTAAAGAAAATGCATCAGAATCTGCCTTGCCACTACATCCTAAGGACCACTGAGCTTTTCCATCTGACTTACAGCTGAAATTGTGTATATAATAATAACAACAACAACAACAAACTTCTATATTGGACCTACTATGTGCAGACACAATTCTAAGAGTTTTACAATTATTATCTCATTTGATCCTTACAACAACCCTGAGAGGTAAATGCCATTATGACACCCATTTTAGAGATGAGGAAACTGAGGCAGAGGTTAAGTGACTTGCCCAGAGACACCCAGCTAATAAATATTTGAGGCTAGATTTGAACTCAGGTCTTCCCAACCCCAAGCCCAGCATTCTATGTACTGTGCCACCTACCTCCCCCATCTACGTTTGTCTCCTTCATTAGAACATGAGCTCCTTAAAAATACGGAATGTGTTGCTTTCACATTTGTATCCCTAGCACTTACACAGTGCTTTCCACATAATAACTGCATAGGAAATACCTTTTCATTTATTCCTTTGGGAAAGGTAGCAGTTATGAACACCTAGCTGACTATAGTTTCCACATGAATTATATAAGGATGGGGCAGGGGGAATGCCAGAAGCCAGGTGCCCTTCCTTTTAATATAAATCCAGGCTTCTAAAGCTCTAAGCACTTGACTCCCATGTAACTCCTGAAGATGCTTGGAGTTTCTGAGAACTTCCCTGCTCAATGCATAGGGGAAGACTTCAGTTAATAGAACAAAACACCTCTTTACAACCCAGCTTTGTTCCAGAGTGCCCTTAAACATCTGCATTCTCTCTCTTGGATGGCTAGAGACAATGCAGATGTAAAGGGAAAAAAGTTTAGTTATTGCACAGTTGATGTCTGGGTGTTCTAGACAGATGATGCATTGCTTCAGAATGGGAAAGGAAGTGTGGCATTCAGTGAAGCCCATTTACAATTCACACCAGATTAGAAAACATGTTTCACCTTGTGAAACTAAAAAACACATAGCACTTTAGGCCAGATCTACAGCATGCGGCCATATCTTCTATGGATTCCCATTAATCTAAGCCTTCCAGTTTTGCTGATAGGTAGGTTAAGCCTTCCTAAACTACAGCTCACCCACCAATACATGGACTGTGCTAGTGTCCTCAGTTACTTTCATTAATGTTGACTTTCTGGTTCTTTGGCTATTTCAACAGTAGCCTAGCACCTTTCTTTTGAAAGGGATCACAGGATTTTGGAGTATAAGGGACTTCTCTAACATCCTTAATTTACAGATGAACAAACTGAGACCAAAGGAAGTAAAATGGTATACCCCACTGTCACCTATGGTGAGTAAATGATGGAGCTGGGATTTCAATCCAGTACATCTGACTCCTTATCTGGAGATTTTTATACTGCACCGTGCTATACAGGAGAAAGAAATCATATTATTGAGAGATGTCAAGGATAGAAAAAGGAAAATATTGGATCAAATATCAAACCCTGTGACAGTGTCAGCTATAAGGTAGGGAAAATCCAAGAATTTGTTTGTTTCTAAGTTGCATATTAAAGCATAGGCTTGTCTATATTAAAAGAAAAAACAATATTTTAAAAAAATCCAGATTTTCAAAAGAAGTTACTTAGGGGTTGATCATCACAATTGCAAGGTAATTACTTACTTTAAAAAATAGCCCACTAACAAGATTCCTATACTTCTTGTTAAAATATTATTCAATTCAAAAAAAAATACTCAATTTACAAAAGCGAAATTTAAAAAAAAACACATCTATTGTATAAAGCAAACCAGTGAAGCATTTCTTTTTTTTAATTTTAATTTTTTTAATTTTTTTCCATATGCTTTTGAGATGAAAATTTTTCTCCCTTTTCTCCCCCCCACCCTCCCCAAGACGGTGCACAATCTGACATAGGCTTTACATTTACATACCCATTAAACATATTTTCACATTAGTGAAGTTGTAAGTAAAAATTAAAACCAATAGGAAGAACCATCATAAAGGTGAAACAAAACTCAACAGAAGGTAAAAATAAGTGAGAGCAATTTGACTTCCATAGTTCTTTCTTTGGATGTGGACAGCATTTTCCATCCAGAGGCCTCTGGAGATGTCTTAGATCCTCGTAATGCTGAGAAGGGTTCAGTTTAACCTTCTTAGTCATTGTATAATGTGGCTGCTATTGTGTACAAAGTCCTCTGGGTTCTGCTCACTTCATTCAGCATCAGACCATATAAGTCTTTCCAGGTTTTTCTGAAGTCAGCCTGTTCATCATTTCTTATAGCACAATAGTATTCCATTACATTCATATATCACAACTTGCTCAGCCATTCCCTAATTGATGGGCATTCTCTCAATTTCCCAATTCTTTGCCACCACAAAAAGAGCTGCTATGTATATTTTCATACATGTGGGTCCTTTTCCCATTTGTTTAATCTCTTTGGGATATAGCCCTAGAAGTGCTATTGCTGGATCAAAGGGTATGCACATTTTTGTAGCCCTTTGGGCATAGTTCCAAATTGTTCTCCAAAATGGTTGGATCATTTCACAACTCCACCAACAATGTATTGGCATTCCAATTTTCCCACATCCTCTCCAACATTTATCATTTTCCTGTTTTGTCATGTTGGCCAATCTGATAGGTGTGATGTGGTACCTCAGAGTTGTTTTGATCTGCATTTCTCTAATCAATAACAATTTAGAGCATTTTTTCATATGACTATAGATGGCTTTAATTTCTTCATCTGAGAACTGTCTGTTCATATCCTTTGTCCATTTATCAATTGGGGAATGGCTTGTGTTCTTATAAATTTGTCTTAATTCTCTATATATTTTAGAAATGAGGCCTTTATCAGAAAGACTGGTAGTAAAAATTCTTTCCCAATTTTCTACCTTCCTTCTAATCTTAGTTGCATTGGCTTTGTTTGTGCAAAAACTTTTCAATTTAATGTAATCAAAATTATTTCTCCTTTTTCCTTTTTCCCCTTCACTAGTGTTTTGCTTTTGACCACGCTCCTTCAGTCCCTTCCCCTTTTATTATCCCTTTCCCTTTTCTTCCCCTTTAGTCTTACTGCTGCTTCCCTCCCTTCTTCCCCTCCCTTTTCTTTCCCCTTTTCTCCTACTGCCTATAGGGCAAGTTAGATTTCTATACCTAACTGATTATATTATGCCCTTCTTGAGCCTAATCTAATGAGAGTAAGGTTCAAACAATGCCCCCCCCCTTCTTTCCCTCTGCTGTAATAGGATTTTGTGTCTTTGTGTCTTTTCCTGCAATGTAATTTACCCTTGTCTGCCTCCTCCTTTCTCAGTACCTTTTCTAAGATCAGATTGATCCACTTATTTGGATCCATTTAACCCACTTGATTAGATTTTTTTTTATCATTACATCAAAGTCAACTAATATCCACCCTCTTTATGTATACTCCTTTAACAAGGTGTAATAACAATACAGTTCTCAAGGGTTGCAAGTCTCATATTCCCTTGTAGGGGTTTAAACAGCCCCCCCCTTATTAACAACATATTGTATCCTTCTGTCCCATTTACCTTTTTAAGTCCTTCTTGAGTCCTGTACTTGAAGATCAAATTTTTTGTTGAGCTCTGGTCTTTTTATCAGGAAAGTTTGGAAGTCTCCTATTTCGTTGAATATCCACCTCCTCCCTTGAAAAATGATGCTCATTTTTGCTGGGTAATTGATCCTTGGCTGCATTCCAAGCTCCTTTGCCTTATGGAATATCATGTTCCATGCCGCGGTCTTTTAATGTAGAAGCTGCAAGGTCCTGTGTAATCCTGACTGTGGTTCCATGATATTTAAATTCTTTCTTTCTGGCTGCTTGCAGCACCTTCTCTTTCATCTGGTAATTTTGGAATTTTGCTATTATATTTTTGGTGTTGTCAATTTGGGATCTCTTTCAGGTGGTGATCGTGGATTCTTTCTATGGTTATTTTCCCTTCTGGTTCTAGGACTTCTGGGCAGTTTTCCTTTATGATTTCCTGAAAGATACTGTCCAGGCTCTTTTTTTCATCATGATTTTCAGGTAGTCCAATAATTTTTAAATTGTCTCTCCTGAGTCGATTTTCCAGGTCGGTTGTTTTACTGATGAGGTATTTTACATTTTCATCATTTTTTCATTTTTTTGTTTCTGTTTGACTGATTCTTGCTCTCTCATAGAGTCATTAGTTTCCATTTGTCCAATTCTAGTTTTTAATAGATTGTTTTCTTCTGTTAGTTTTTGTACTTCCTTCTTCAACTGGCCAATTGTGTTTTTTAGGGACTTGTTTTCTTCAGTGTACTCTTCTGTTAGTTTTGTCCTTCCTTCTTCAATTGTCCAATTGTGTTTTTTAGGGACTTGTTTTCTTCACTGTATTTTTTTTCCAATGGCCAATTGTATTTTTGAAGGACTCTTTACCTCTCTCATTTGACTATTAAAATCCTTCTTGAGCTCTTCTAAGAAGGCTTTTTGGGCTTCAGACCAGTTCATATTCCCTTTTGTTGTTGCAGATGTGGGTTTGTTGACAATGTTGTCCTCTTCAGAATTTCTGTCTTGATCTTCACTCTTCTCATAATATGAATCTATGGTACATTTCTTTTTACTCATGCTGTTTCTTTATTCCCTGGCCTTTAAAGAGATTGAGCTCTCCTGCTGGGGAACAGAGGGCTGACCCAAGCTTCTTGTGTTGGGAGCCTAGGTCTTGGTCACTGGCTTTGCGTTCTGGGGCCTCTTATGCTGGAATTGGAGGCTGTAGGTTTCTGGCAGCTTACCTTGTGTTGGGCTGGAATCAGCAAGGCTGGAACTTTCAGGCAATTCTAGGTTGCCTGCTTTTCCTTTCCTTTAGCTTTCTTCAGCTCCTTTTAGATGGCTGCTGCAGGTTGTTTATCTGCCTGGGGCCCCCTGCAGTGTTGTCTCCCTCATTTCTGCTAATGCACCAGGAGATTCCTTTGTGGTGGAGTGCCGAGACTCCTGGTGGTTTTCTGAGCTGGTTTCCACCAGTTCCCCCCACCCTCACTGAGGCACTCGGAGGTCCAGGTGTTGGTGTTTGCCTGCTCTACCACCTGGGCTTCAGGATTTCTTCACAATTGAAGGCTTCAGGGCTCCTAAAGCTCACCTGGTGTTGGATTGGAATCAGCAAGGCCAGGGCTTTAGGAAGCCTTTAGGTTGTTTTCTTCACCTCCTTTCAGATGAATGCACAGGGTACTTATCCCTGGGGCCCCTTGTTTTTGCTGAGGCACTGGGAGATCCATTTGCTGGGCTACTGCACTGCTGCTCCTTGTCTTTCTTCTAGTTCAGGTGTTTCAGGGTTTTTTTTTTTCTGGGGTGATATTTTCTGGGTTTTCAGAGGTTGATCTGAAGCATTTCTTAAACACCAGCTGGTCCAAGCATGGTCCTAGGCACTGAACATACAAAGACAAATGTGAAATAAACCCTGCCCTCAAGAAGCTTAAATTCAAATGTGTGAAGCAACATGTATTATGTGTGTATATATATATATATATATAGATATATATGTATATATATATATATATATATATATATATATATATATGGATGTATTCATTTAAACATGTATGTATGTTCAAAATACTTAAACAGGTATATTCAAAACCATTAAAGCAGATATTAAGTAACTTGCTTACTTTAAGTAAGCAGTCATCAGTGACTAGAGGGACCAGGAAAGGCTTTTGACAAGTACTTCTACTTGTTATTACTACTTAGAGGGGGAAGAGACTTGAGTACAAATCTACTGTTTTTAATATATTGAATCACATTTGAGCTTTAGTAGTTTCACTTTTATTTTTGTTATTACCAGTGCCTAGCACTGTGTCCTTCATATAGTAAGTGCTTAAGCTGAGTTGCAAAGGAATCCAAGGATTCCTAAAGCCTGAAGAGAGGAAGGCAGCACCTTAGGCATAGGTATCAGTTAGAATAGAACAGAGATGGGAGATGGAGATGCATGAGAATGAGCAAGAAGACTAGTATGGCTGATATGTAGGGTGCATGTATAAGAAATTTGTGGCAGGATCAAGCTGTGAAAAGTTTTAATTTCCCATCACAGAAATTTATATGTGATGCTAGAGGGCCTAGGGAGCAAAGTATATGAGCAAAGTTGTCACAGGATTTAAATATTATGGGATCAAGTCTCTCTGATGTCTCAAGGTCTCAATACTAGACAAAATTATCCTGATTCTTTTTCTTCCTTTATATCACTGAAATTTTACTTACTTTTTTCCAGACCTCTAGGTAAGATACATACAGCATAGTGAAGTAGTTGGGAGGAAAATGTTTGGATTAAAATAAGCATATTTTCTGCACAAAAGAGGCAATATATTTGGGAAAAGAGAGCATCATATGATATATACATATATTTGATATATACACAATGCATATACATAATATGTATGTATTTTATACATGAATTAGATATGTGTATATATAAATACATACTCATACACATATACATATATGTGTGTACATAAGTGTGTGTATAACCATCTTTCCATTTTTATTCCTACCACCCTAGTTCAAGCCATTATTACTTTCTCAGCTGTACTATTTCAATAGCCATTGAGCTGGTCTACATTCTTTATGCCCTTCAATACATCTTCCTATTTAAGTCACTGCCCTCCTCAATAAGCCTTCAAAGGCTTCTGATTGTCTACAGAGAGAAGGAAACAAATCCTTGCTTTTTTCAAAGTCTTTCTGTGATCTGGTCTGACAGTCAGGAGGGGAGAAAGCACTGGCTAGGAATGGGGAGGTCAGGTTTGACTAAATTATATCTATGCTTTCTGTCAACTCCAAAACCCTAAAATTTCCTATTCTAACTTTCCATTCTCATTTTCCACTGTTTGACTCCTTGTGTCTGACATTCAAACCAAACTGGATATTCACCATTTCTGAAATGTGCCACATAATTTCCCATCTTTATGCCTTTGCTTATTATATTTTAACTACTCTAAATGTCCTCCCCATCTCTTTCCTAATCCCTTCATCTCTACCTATTGAAATTTTACTCATCCTTCAAAAAGCTCAGATGTCATTTGTTCCAGGCAATCTTTCCTGATTAACCCACTGGAAGTGCTTTTTCTGCCCTGAAACTCCTGCAGCCTTTTAAGTGTCATAGAGCATTGATAACTCTATGTTCCAATCAAACAGACTTCTTTGTTGGTCCTCATACATTGCATTCTTTTGTACCAGTCATGCTTCATGCCTTGAAAAGCTCTCTCTCTCTTCGCCTCTACCGTTTGGACTCCCTAATCCCTTTCAAGGTTCAACTCAAGTGTCACCTCCTATGGGAGGCTTTTCCTGATGCACTAATTTATTAGTGTCTTCTTCTCAACCCCAAATTAATTTTTATCTGTTAGAGGAACTGGGAAAGAACCCTAGTTCCATTATTCATGTGACCTATTTTGACCTTAGGTAAGTCATTCTTTCTAGGTCAGGGTTTCTTCATCTGTAAAATAATGAGGTTGGACCAAATGACTTCTTAGATCCTTCTAGTTCTAATGGGAATGTACCTGTTTCCCCTCATGAGAATATAAGCTCCTTGAGGGCAAATACTATTTTGTTTTGTCCTTGTATGTCTAGTACTTAGCACAAGTGTTCTATTTTGTAGGCGCTCCTACAGTTAAAATTAATCAGTTTTGTCTTTCAATGGCATACATTTCTTTGTTTCCCTTACTAGATGAAAACTTCCTGAGAAAAGAGACCCTGTCTCATTCATCTTTGCATTCATGGCAACACCTGGCATCCATCGCACCTTGTTCAGAGTATTATTCAAAAATGTGTATCAGTTGAATGAATGAAGGTTCATGGTCAATAGGATAAAACCTCTTCTGGTAAGAATCATAAGGTGTTAATTAAGTTTCATGTCTAAGAGAAGTAAGTCAGTAAGTTGGAACCAGCTTCTAGATTCTAATTTGTTTCTGTCATAGCTTACTGCTACATTTTATTCTTTCCTTACCTTGCATACAATAGCACACAATCATCCATTTAGCTTTTTGCTTGCAATTAATTTAATTTTCCACCTCACCTAACAAAATTCTAGCTTGATGAGGGAAAGCTTTGCATCCTCAAACCTGCAATGCCGAATGGAAGTTTTTACTCAACTCTTTATTGTGAGACTTCATGTATTTCTGGCACCATTCATAATGAACAGTTCTGAGCAGTGGTGGCTATGATGGTTTCAAGGTGCTATGGGGCCAAGTTCAATTGTAGGCAGGCCCTAGAAAAGAGGAGGAGATTCCTCATCCTGTCTTGGCCTAGGACTAGTACTTCCAGTCTGAGATTTGTAGCTGAGATTTCATTATCCCTTGGCACTTAAGGATGGTTGCCAACCAAAGTAGAGGTCTTCCACATTAACCACAAGATTAAAGACTTCAGGATTCTAGCTACTATAGTGAAATCACTAGCCTTCACCTCCTTCATAGTAGTAGCCATTCTCCTAGTCAAAGGAAATAGAATGCTTACTGTTACTGTCACCACAGAAAATATATTCTGGAGAGGAAATCAGCTACTTGATTTGGGGAAGGGGGGAGATTGGAATGAAATAGCTAGGGCATAGAGTTGTATTCCATGGGGCTTCCTCCTAATTATCTTGAAAATTCTGGGTACCATGGGTCTGGATTTCCAGATATCATAAGTGCTGTTGTTTTCTTTTGTTTTGTTTTGCTTTGTTTTGTTTTTATTGTGGCAATGTCCGTGTATATAAACCCCACTCTAGTATATTCTATAATAAACTCTAACTGCTACAAAGCAACTTCCCACTCCTCTCCCTGGCAAACCTGGCTGCAAACCAAGATGCAAGAAGATGAACATGTAAACTTTCAAGCTCTTGGCTTTCACATATGAAATACATTCATCTCGGAACTGGAAAATGTTGTTGATTCTTACCATAAGCCACAGAATCAAAGAACTATAGGAATTAGGAGACCTGAGAGAACATTGTAGTTCAAACCATTCATTTTAAAGCTTCTGAAGATCATAGAGATTAAGTAACTTCCCCAGGATTACAAGCAATACTCCAGGAAAAAATTCTGATTTTTCATTCCAGCGTAGAAACCTTTTGGATAATAATGGTAGAGGGTTGGAAGTGGAAAGTAAGAATGGAGAAGGTAGACAGGAAGATTCTGTGCAAGTAAAACTTCTTTCCATAAATTTTGTTGCCTATGTTTTGCAGTGGGAGTGGAGGCAAGAAGAAGAATCAGGACTCCCTAATTCCCTTCAAGACATACACACACACACACACACACACACACACACACACACACACACACACACACATTCATTTTGTCAAAATAGCTGATTTCCTGCTATTCATTCAGTCCTTTGAGTTAAGGCACTAATGATTTCCAAGAAGAAGATGTGACTCACCAAGGGAAAATCCCAACTTCAATACCACATGGTGGAGGGTAGGTGATTCTTAATACTAGAAGGTCCTGGCAGCATAATACCTCCGGAATGCCCTTTCGCACTGGAAGGGCTTCAACTATGAGCACAGCAATGGACTGTGCTAGCTGTCTGAAGACCAGCTTATATAAGTGCAGCAAGGTTCATTTTCATGATGACACATTAGGATTTAATCAGCCATTAATACCATGTTGATCAATTGATCAATTAATAAGAGAATAGCAAGTTAGACATATTTTTAAATGGGGAAGAAAATGGATTAAATACTAGGCAAGTTAAATCTGATGACAGAGAAATATAGGGAGAAGTCTAGAGTTTGAGAAATAATCTGTTAGGAGCAAGAATACAGATTAGCTGATAGGTTTCTTCAATATCAGCATTGATCCAAGGAATATACTGAATTCATATTACTAGGAGATCACATTAGACTACGTGGGTACAGGGAACAAGCTGAAATATGTGCTACATGTGTAACATAGCTCTCCCTACATCTCAAGGTCTCTGAGCTCTGGGGTACACAAGAGCACAGATATCATCCAAGCATTCACTGATTGGGGGATGCATAAGCAACCATATGGGCCCATAATCTTGGCTGAAATTACCCAAAGAGTAAGTGGGAAGTCAGAGCTTTACACACTGTACATATTATGAGTCAGCAAAAATATACTGGTCAACTTGATGCATGAAGAAATGACCCAATAGGGATCAAGGATTATAGTATTACCAATCAGGAAAAGCGAGTACTAGCATCTCAGCCATGTAGACATACACAAGATACAGTACACAAGAAACATAAATAATCTTAAACAATGAAACATTGGTAGCATGTCACAAACAGATTCCCAAATTTGCTAGATTATCTGGACTGTTCCTGCAAACTTAGAAGGTCATAAATAAGAGCAGGGGGCATTGTTCCCTTCTGGTGGAGGCCATTGGGTATTAGGAGAGAGGATGCTGTTAAGAACAGGGAAGGGTGGAGGAAGAGGAAAGTGAGCAAACATTTATTAAATGCCTACTATGTTCCAAGAACTGTGCTAAGGGCTTTTAAAAATATTATCTCACTTGATCCAGAGGACAAAAGAGGGAAAAAAATTGGGTAGGGGTGGAGAAGTTCACCAACTACACGTTTTATCTTCTTTATAATTTTTCTAAGGATCATGTCAACACTTGGACAGGAATTTGGAGCAACAAACTGAGAAGTAATTATTAACTTTATCAATGATCAAATATTCATAATTTAGATATGGCAATTCCCAAATGACGTGCAATACTTCACAATTGTTCCAGAAAGAGGCTGGAGTGGAGACAGTCTACCCTAACAAATCTATTGATCCAGTATAATCAACTCATTTTTGGTTACTTTTTTTGCTTGGGAGAATGTTTAGAGGTGTCAGGCATCAGCGTTGCCCTCAGAGTAGGCAATGGTCTCTTTGAGGTGGAGCCCCAGGAAGATCCAAACTTGAGCTCTCTTTGTTGTTTACTGAATACCACTATTCTTATCTAGCTTTGGGAACCGAATCAACTTTCTTTGTGTTTGGATGCTACCTCCTGGACTGTTCCAAGTAAATACTGATGGTGTTTTATTTTTTTCATGAGAAGAAGCATGAATTTGTCTCAAATTTCCACTATAACAATGCCAACTGAGGGGCTGGACACTAATCAATCATTTTTTTTCAGTACCTGTAGTTCATTTGGCCCTGTTGACTTGACCTTATTAAGCATAGCTAAGTTCTCTCTTAATATTTTCCTATTCATCATCACTCCCCATTAGCTAGTTTTGATTTATCCTTTTCTGCCTAGAGATAATTGTCCTCATCTGAGAAAACAGGAGCAAAATAAAAGTGTAGCATTTCCATCATTTTATCAATGATCAAATATTCATCTTCTCTCTCTCTCTCTCTCTCTCTCTCTCTCTCTCTCTCCCTCTCTCTCTCTCTCTCTCTCTCTCTCTCTCTCTCTCTCTCTCCTCTCTCTCTCTCTCTCTCTCCCTCCCCTCATTATCATTGCCCCATCTATTCCAAACAGCATTTCTATACTCCTCCCCCTCTCCTCCCATCCCTGCACAGCAAAAACAAAGAAATTTCTTTTTCTCGTCTTTAGCTTTCTTTACCAACATCAGCTCATTCTGTGACTGAGCACCTCTGATACTATTCTTATAGGACCATGCCTCAATTTTTTTTATTTGCATTACATTCCATATCCTTGCTGCCATCTTCCTCGTAAAAATAAATCATGTGTTATAAATAAAATATTAAACACCAATTCAAATAAACATGTCTCTAAGCTCTATTTAAATAAATTAATTTAAATAATTTCACCAGGTGGCTTCTAAGTCTTTAAGAATAGTTTCTGACCTGCAGTGGTAGAGGGAGTTTGTTCACTAGAAGTTCCCTAGACAAATAAAATCAGATTTCTGTACTTTTTTTTAATCACCATATACTGCTATAACTTTTTAGTCTCTCCCTCTTATTCTTTATCATTTTTATTTGTCCATTAATATTCCTATATTCTTGTATGTGCTTAATTAGCATGCATTCTATTCTTTTATTATGCATGATTTCATAAAAGTATTTCCCAACGTTTTTATAGTCTTCATTTTACTAGTCTAAATTATGGGGATTTCTTAATTGTTAAAGTTTTATTGGTGTGGTTTGCTTCTATGTTACATCTACTGATTACTCTTACTTTGTGAGAAGTCTCTCATAAAACAGTAAAACAATTAAATAAAACCAATAGTAGTGACCTTCTCTGTAAGTGCATGCAACATTCTACTTTTGTATCACCCCAATCCTTCTTTTAATTAACAGAAATCTGTTTTGTATCCCTTTCACATAACATACCATTTAGAAAAAAAATATTTTTAACAAGTATTCATAGTCAAGAAAAACAAACCCCCTCAATGGCTGAATACAAAAGTATATATGTCTCATCTCACACCTGAAATCTGTCACTTCTTAGTAATGGAGAGCATGTTTCAAAATGGGTCTTTTGGAATATTGAATGATCATTGATCATAGTGCTTACAATTTTCAAAGCCATTTGTTTATGTAGTATTGTTGCTATAGAAATTATTCTCCTGCTTCTGCTATTTTTATTATTATTATTATTATTATTATTATTATTATTATTATTATTATTATTATTATTATTATGTTAGCTTATACAGTCCTCAAAACTGTTCATTTTTAAAATATTCATGTTTTAGTATAAATAGTTCTCCTGGATCCACTCACTTCACTCTGCATCAGTTCGTATAATCTTTCCATGTCTTTGAAATCATCCATTACTCATTTCTTACTGCATAATAGTATTCTATCATATTCATATACCACAACTTATTCAACCATTTTTCAGTTGATAAACATCTCCTTGCTTTCCAGTTCTTTGCCATCACAAAAAGAGCTGCTGTAAATATTTTTGTCCATATGAGATCTATTCTTTTTTCTTTGACCTCATTTAGATGTAGTGAAATAGGCAGGTCAAAGGGCATGCCCTGTTTAGTAACTTTTTGTGGCTAATTCCAAATTGATTTCCAAAATGGTTGTACCCATTCATAGGTTAATGCTATTACAACAATATAATACATCCCTGTACACTAATATGCAGTAGTTTATTTAATCAGGCCCCTATTGTTAGATATCTTTGCAATTACAAATAATACTACTATAAAATATTTAAACAAAATTTTGGGGGGTATTCTGTTTTTATAACACTTTCCAAGCATGCTGTGATCTATACATGCCTTTTTAAATCTGAGGTTTAAGGTGTGTTCATGGAAGACTAGTACCTCTGGTGTGAGAGCTGTCAAGCCCTTTTCAGTGCTGCTTTCCACCTTTGGTGTCTACCTGATGCACAGGTAACTCTCACCTATGGATTGAAGAAGCTGTAGCTTGTACAGTGGTCACACCCCAGTAAACCATTTTGGCAGATGGGCTAAACCAGGTTGAGGAGAACGGATTGGTCTCAAACTCATTGATGAGTTAGAAGGGTATCTACCTCAATCATGTGAAGACTTTTGATAGAATGGGCAGATGAGAACAATTTGTTCCAATTGCCGTGAAAGCAGCTGAAGCAGGTGCTTTTGAACACTTAGAGGTTGGTTAGACAATCAAAGACCCCAACCTCATCCACTGCATCTTGAGCCATTCCCAGTCATCTTGACTCTGTCCTGCCACTGAACCGTAACAACTCTGGAAGAAAGAGTGAGACCAATGATTTCATGCAACTCTGTCTCACTTAAATCCAGTTTATTCATGAATCAAAAGACATCATCTATGCCATTTTACCATTTTTACCTATTTCATAGTGTTCTCAACAAACTGTCATCAACCATTGACTGTTTACTTCAGGTTGAAGCCAATCCCTATTTAGACAAATTTCCAACAGAAAAAGAGGTTTTGAATGTCATAAGGCTCCTGTCCTATGGCAAAGCACATGGAGTTGATTCTATTCCAGATGACATTTACAAGGTGGGAGGCCCACTGTTAATACAAAAGCTGACTGAAATTTTCCAGGTTATTCGACAAGAGGGGGTTATCCCCCAGTTCAAGGATGATTCCATTGTCCATCTCTATAAAGGTAAAGGAAATAGATTGTCCTGTGACAATGACAGGGAGGCCTTTCTCTCTGTCATTGCTTACAATATTCTTGCCAGAGTCCTCCTTAATAGGTTGGTTTTTGACCTGGAAGATGGTCATCTACCTGAAAAGAAGTGTGGCTTCAGAAAGGGCTGAGGGATGGTCTTTGTGGTGTTTGCTGCCCAACCACACCAGGAGAAATATCAGGATCAGAACAGAGGTTTGTACACAACATTTGTTGATCTGACCAAGATCTTTGATACTGTCATTCACAAGGGCTTGTGGAAAATTGTTGCAAAATGTGGTTGCCCAGAGAAGTTCATCCATATAGAATTTTGATTTCACGACAGCACGCTTGCCCAGGTTCTGGATAATGGATGATGCTCTTGTGCTTTCCCAGTTACCAGTGGAGTGAAAGAAGGCTGTGTGCTCGCTCACATGCTTTTTAGCATGATACTTTCAGCCACGTTGTCAAATGCTTTCAATGAGGTATCAAGGTCAGCTACCACACTGATGATAAATTATTCAACCTGAAAAGTCTACAAGCTAACACTAAAGTGAAGAGAGTATTGGCTCATGATTTTTTCTTTGATTGTGCACTCAAGCAGCCTCTGAAGCTGAGATTCAACAAAGTACGGATTGATTCTCTGCTGCTTGTGCTAATTTTGGCCTAATATTTAACACTAAGAAAACACAAGTGCTCCATCAGCCAGCATTACACCAAACCTTACTGGAATCATTGGTTACGGCAAATGGAAAAGTGTTGAATGTTGTGGATAAGTTTGCTTACCTTGGCAGCATACTTTCCAGGGATATAACACGGTAATGAGGTTGACGCATGCATTGCCAGAGCTAGCTCAGTGTTTGGGAGGCTCCAAAGGAAAGTGTGGGAGAGAAGAGGTATTAGACTGACTACCAAGCTGAAGGTCTACAGAGGCATTGTGCTGACATTGATATACGCCTGTGAAACTGAGACAGTATACCAACACCATTCCAGGAAACTGAACTGCTTCCATTTGAGTTATCTTAGGAAGATTCTGAAGATCACCTGGCAGGATAAGGTAACAGACACTGAAGTCCTTTCTTGAATTAACCTGCCAAGCATTTAAATACTATTGCAGAGAGTGCAACTCCAGTGGACTGGCCATGTTGTTCAAAGGCCAAATGTACATTTGCCTAAAAGACTCTTTTACAGAGGTCACACAAGGCAACTACTCACATCATGGTCAGAAAAATCAATACAAGGAACCCTCTCAAGGTCTCTCTTAAGAACTTTGGAATTAATTGCATGACATGGGAGACACTGGCACAGGACAGCCCAGCATGGCATGTCCTCATCAGAGAAGGTGCCATAGTCTGTGATCAAAGCAGAATTGAAGTGGCTCAAAAGAAACACAAGATGTACAAATTTAGAGAATCTACCCTAAATGTTCACATGGACTATTTGTGCCCAGTCTGTTACAGAGCATTCTGAGCTTGTGTTGGTCGGACACACTGTAACTTGACTCTAACATAGCAATGTTCTCTTCGAGATTGAAGGGCAACAACCAACCAGCCTTTTGAAACCGGAGATGCTTACTTACTGTGTCACCTAAGCATCAACACTGGTCTCTAGACATCGTCCCTTTTCCTCCTTCTAAATCAGAATGTTTTCTCTTTGGAAGGTTACTAGTGCCTTTTAGACTGATTTCCCCTAGAGGATTTTGGCTGATCTTACTTATCCTTTCTCTGAAGTTTTTGAAATTTACTCCCTAAATCAAAAAAGGTCCATGTCAGATTATGCCTGGCTTTCCTCACAAAATCTAACATGAAGTTACACACACACACACACACACACACACCCCTTCCCAACTAGGGTTCCCATCACTTCCACCCCCACCAACTGGATCTTTCTGATTAGTGAGAATCAGAGAAGTTCCCATCACTGGTTCTTCCACCTGTGAAGGATGAAATAATCGTTAAGAAGAGTGGGGAAAAAAAAAATTAGCTGCTTTTCTTTTGGCAGAGAGAGAGACTCCAGATGTCCAGATAACTGAAGTCCCCTGTCACTGTCACTCTCGTAATCTGTTTTTCTAAACTCCTGTTCTGTTTCTTTTTTTCTCTCTAGATGGTCTACAGTATAAGCTAGTATCAATACCTGTGACTGCAATGATAGTCATTCAGATGATCTCAACCACACATCTTTCTTCTGCTTCTTGGGTTTTCTTATTTGTGATTTTCTTAATATGTAATGCACCTCCCCTCACCAACAATACATAGATAAACACATTTTTTTTGTTTTACAATTTCTTTTGAATTATGTATTTTCCTTGTGGGACAATATTTTGGTTATTATTCCCAATATACCAAGTCTCAGTGATCCCTACAAAGTCAAGCTTGCTTCCTTGAGCTAGGATCTCTTGTTCATCTGGTTTATTGCCCATGATTTGCATTTTTTTACATAAAAACCTGAGGCCAGGAGTAGTATTACCCTACCCCTTGTTGAAATTCTTCTATGAATTTTTCAATATTTCTACACTTTTACTTCTTCCATCATGTTCTACAATATATTCGCTGATCTTTATACACATCAAATCTCCCCTTCTCCATAATAAAGAGTAGACTCCTTGAGGGCAGAAACTATTTTTTTTAATTTATGTATTCCCACTGCCTAGCTTAGTGCCTAGCACATAATAGACAGTTACTAAATGTTTATTAAATTGAATGGCAGTGACAGAGTGTATGTAATGCTTTCTGTAGCCATACAGCACTAAACAAATATGAGATATTGTTATAAATAGTAACCCTCTATTAACAAGAACATCCCATTCTCTGATAATACCCAATTTTACAGAGTTAACTATGTTAGGAATCATAAACAGCAGCTGTTGCCCTCAGCTATAGAAATTTATTTTGATTTGTCTTCCCAGTGAACATTTATGAAAACGCTAGTAAGACACTCTGATTCATTAAAATTGTATCTGATAACTCCTTAATAACTAACATTTCAATGACATCTTCACCATAGACAAATAATTTATTTAAAGGTCACACACACACACACATACACACACACACACACACACACACACACACAGCATATAACCTTGTCCTTAAGTCTTGAGAGAAATCAGAATGGGCCCAAAAGAAAAAAAATAGTGAAAATTAGATAGCAAATAAAGATACATAAGTTTCTACTCATTTTTTATTTATTTATAACTATGGAAGAATATCCTTTTTTAAAATATTATTAATGCTTTAGATTAATATTTAGAAACATAAATAAATAAATATAAAAATAAACTATTCCATAGTTCATTCTCATTTTTAAATTTTCAATTATTTTTATTAATGATCTGATTTAAGGAAATAAAATAAACTTTTTAAAAATCATAAATTCTTTTTTTTAATGCCTTCTAGCACTAACATTTTATTTTTCAAATTTTTATTTATTTTATTTTTGACTTACGGAATAAAACAAGCTTTTCCATAACATAGTATAATTTTTAAAATAAGATGGTCCTATTATCGTAAGCCATCATTACTGCAGAAGTAAAAGGAAGACAGATCAAGAAGATAAGGAGACACCCTAAAAATGGTGAAGTAGCCAATGAAAGTTTTATGGACTGAGTAAATTCCAGCTTGTTAGTTCACATGGTTAGAGCCTAGTGCCAACGAGGTCCTGAAAGAGCATTTACTGCAGAGGCTGATGATTTCATTCTTTTTCATGGATCTAGAATGCTGCCCTACTCCTTGCCAGTTGACTAAACAGCAATGTATGTCCTTAGTTATAAGGGAGATTTGATAAGAGATCATAGAAAAACTAACAATTTTGAAGCTCAAAGTGACCCTAAAATTCATCTAGTCTAAGTGTCTCATTCTATCAGATGAGGTAACTAAGATCCAGAGAAGTTTAGGGACAAGAGTGTTCTGGGGCCAGCTTGAATGGGCTTTCAGGAGCCAATTATTAAATTTTCAGTGGGAGCATTTATACCTCAAAAATCAGTAAATACTGCAAATCAGGGCTTGATGTATTATTCTGTTGGTTGTATAGACTCAAGGAAATGATGGGAAAATTTTTAATACTGCAGATTAAATGCATGTAGAACACATTTTTTTTCCCCTAAGAGCCAGTTGTTAAGCAATTACTAGCACACTCCTGTTTAGGGACTCATCCAAGGTCACCTCACTAGTTTGTGACAGAGCTATGTCTAAAATCCACAGTTCTGACTCCCAGAATCTTCAGTGCTCAGTACCTTGTGCATAGTAGGCTCTTATTAAATATTTATTGATTAAATTTTAGCAAAATCTAAACTTTTTTTGGAAAAGCATGGATAGACTTGTATGAATTGATAAAGAATGAAGTGAGCAAAACAAAGAGAATGTCGCATACGGTAACAGTAATATTGTTTTAAGAATAATTTTGAATAAATAAGTCATTTTGACTATTATAAATACCCAAATTAAATACAAATGATATGTGAAGGAAAATGCTATCTGTATTCAGAGAAAGAACTGATAAATAGAAGTATGTATAGAATGGTTTTACACACACACATATACACACGTGTGTGTATGTGTATGTATATATATATATTACACACACACACACACACACACACACACACACACACACATTTGTGCCTAATGGCAGGCATCTTGAGGGGAGGGGAGGGCAGGGAAGAAAAAAAGGGAAAAAAGAAAGTTCCATAATAACTTTATTATATATTTAGAAGGAATAGCAAGTTGTACATAACAGATTTGCAGTTCCATGTACAATCATCTTTTTTCTGCTCTATTATGTTATGGAAATGCTTGTTTTATTTCTTAAGTTCAAAATAAAATAAATTTAACTAAAAAAAGACTAAAGTCATACACTCAACTGACAAGGACCAGCCAGCAACATTAGTTTCAAATATAAAGAAACACAGTAAGTAATCCTAAGGATTTCTAAAAACTAGTTCCCGAACTCATTCATCCAGATCCCCAGCTTCATTCATACAAGGGACTTCAATATCACTTTGCAGGCATTAAGTGACCCTATGAGGTATGAAATAGGGATGGGGAGAAAAGGAGAGATAACACTGATGCAATGATAACTGTTGTCCTCACCCTATAAGAAGGGCATTAAACACACACACACACACACACACACACACACACACACACACACACACACACATAGAGTAGAACTTCTAAGAATCTAGGGCTTGGAATATATGGGAATATACAGAGAATCAAATGCTCTTAGCCAAAAGCCCATTTGAGCTAAAACACAGATTCTACATTAGATTTAGAAGCACAACATGATATCTACCTCTCCAAAAGAACTCAGGAGTTGGAGACTAGAGTTTTAACTAGGGTGAGGCTACAGTGTTTTGCCTAAGGGCGCCCACACTCAGAAGGCACTGCCAAAATATGTAAATTCCATTAGTTTGCCATTCTAGATTGGAGCTATCCTTGATGCCCTTATTTCTTTGAAGCAGTCCATGTCAATCCCTGTAACACTGAGAAAATGCAGGCTATATTTGAGCAAGATAAAAGCAATCCCACCCCGCATTAACCAAAATGGATATATAAAAATATATCATTTTGTTATAGGTATATATGTAAATTTATGCACATATGCTTGAAACTCACAACATAGGAGAAAATTAGTTAATTTTTAGAGGTGTTCTTCATTCCCCTTGTCATGGTGCCTCTTTATTCAAATAAAATAAATAAATCCCACTATCCAGAGAGAGATTACTTTCCTGTAAATGATGGCTCACTGGAGCTTACTAATCTTCCCCTGCTCAGCAATATGACTTTCTTCCTCTTGCATCAATAATGTGATCACCCGTTTCCTCTTTTTATGATTATACTGGCTATCTTTATCTTTCTGTATGACACTAATTTTGAATTCTGACACTGGCCCTGCATATTCAATTCCAAAATTCAAAAGGACATAGCAATTGAAAAGAGAGAGAGTGTGCAAGAGAAAATCTCTAGTACATATATAAAAATGAAGGTCAGTCCCAAAGGCACAATCTATCTTTCCTCCAATGAGAAAGTCAGAGGCTGGATCATGGAGAGACTGTGAAGTGCCAAGCCAACTCCTAGCTAGTCTTCTGTTTGAGGTGATCTGTATTTAATGGTTAAAATCCTGTACTTAGAAAAGGAGCAATCTAGGTTTGATTATTAACTTTAACTCAAATCTCTGGCTTGAGTTGCAATGGAACTCAGTTTCTCCTTTTAGAATGAAGGTAGTGCTTGGAATCCTAAAGGCAATATTTCAAATAGAAAATAGGATTCTTACAGGTCACCAGGGCTGTACCTATGAAGAAAAAACAAACATTAAAACTTGAGAATCTGGGAGTCTCTGGCTTTTCTTCCTCTGCCAAACAGCAGTCCACTTCCATTTCTTTTCCATTAATGTCACACTCTGAGATTATGAAATGTGATTCTCAAAAGAAGAATCTGATGTTTTAACAAATATACTCATTGTGACACCATTTAATCATTCAGGAATCTTCGGTATTCAGTGAGCCAATCAAATAATGGCTAGAATGAAGCCTAGTTCTGAAACTATTTTAAATGGTCTTGTTTCCCATGTACACCCCACTTATTGTCCTCCATCTTTTCATTATAAGTAGTCTTTCCTGAAAAAAAAATGGATATGAAGCCTAGGAATGTACAACTTTTCCTATCTGCCCACCACCAATAGCAGAGATACAACTATTAATGATTTAAGATGTTTTGAATAATCTCAAGAATTTTCATTTGAGAGTTCCTTTGGCACTTAGAGAGGCATTGGACTGCTTTTTTGTTTAAGCTCCTAAACAGGTGAGGAGGGCTCATCTGGATTTTGGAGAAAAGAATGAAGTCAAGATTATTTTAGTACTGATATCCAAACATGGTGTTGATGACTGGGACTTTCTTGAAATATGGTCCTGATACCTTCAATGTTATGCTACATGTCTGCTGAAGATAATATCCTCAATGAGAGTAGACCCCTGGCAGACCTATAACTAGATGGATTTGTTTTATTGTCTGATGGAAAGGGGCTCAGAATGTGACTTATAACTTTTTTTTTGGCAAGGTCAAGTGGGAAGAGGAAAGGGAAGAAATCACCTGGGATGTGAGGAGCTCAGCTCAAGTGTTTCTATTATGCTAAAAAGAAATGATCATAATTGCTGTAAACATTCTATAAACTTTAGTGCCCTGTGGCAAATGTCTAGTCACCCTTTCCTAGTTATCATTTTGCTTCCTCCTATGTTACTACCTCATTAGAGCTTTAACACAGGTAGTACTATGTCTTCTGACATGCAGAGGAAACTCTGAAGGACTTTCCATTTGCAATGAAAGGACAGTGATGGCTACATACAGAACAAAAAAATTTATCTTATTCAATATTTGATCCTTCCCCCTAGAAATAACTAAATTGGAAAGCCAGAAGAAGCTGGGAGCCTGGCAGGCTGTTGCACAAAGTTGACATGAAATTATAATATTTTTATTCTTTTAGTGCTTCACATTCATATTTTGTAAATTGGAGAACTATAAACTTGAGCTAATGAAATCATAGTGAATCTTTTCTATGGAATACCTGCTTATATTAGTCAAATTAATTTCTAAGTATAGCATTTGCTATTCATGTGTTTGTGACAAATAGCCAATTTTGAAAGGTAACATCAGTGGAGGGAAATTATGCTACTTCCAATGTATTTATAGTTTTCTATACGATTATAGTGGAGCATGATACTTTATAGCTCAATTAATGACTGTTTAAATAATAGAGTCAGTAGACTGATTGCCTTGTTGAGATAATTTAGTTTTACAGAAAAAGTTCAAAATTTAAGAAAAAGGTATCTTAGAACTCATGCTATAAAATACTATCTAATAAAGGATTATTTTCCTATCTCTCTCTAGTCCTAAGAGATATGGGCAGTTTTATTCCATGATTACTTTCAATATTGTTTCCAAGCACTTTGATCATGCCTTTAAATAATCCAGTGATTCTTAAATTCTCTTGATCTGTTTTCCATGTAAACTTTAATAGAGATAATTTCTATTTCATTCTGCTTTTTCAATCTTTTGACTTTGTTTTAATATTTTTTTTCTTCTCATGCAGTCATTAATGTGTTTGCTCCATTCTAATTTTTAAGGACTCTGTTGCTAGGGTAAGATTTTGTACATCTTGTGTTGTTGTCAATCCACTTTCCAAATATCTATTTCAGGGGGCAGCACCAAGATGGTGGAGGAAAGAAAGCATTTTTGCCAAGATCTCCCAACACACCCCCTCTCTAACAACTTGTCTTTTTAGGCAATTGGAATTAAGTGACTAACTCAGGGTCACACACCTAGAAAGTGTCTGGGGCCAGATTTGAACTCAGACCCCCCTAACTCCAGGGCCATCATTATAAAACCTAGCTGCACTTTAAAATAACTTTTAAAAATGCAACAAAACTGAATGGGAAAGCCAACCCAAAAAATCACAGTGAGTTCTTTTTCCAGATTAGGGCAACTTAGGAAGACAGAAAGAGAGATCTACAAGTACTGGGATCAGGGCTGGCTGGGAGTTCTACATGGGCTGAAGGGAGACAGCAACATCCAGGGATAGTAAAGGGAGTGAATACCTGTAAGAAAGAGAAGCTAAGAAACCCCTGTACTAGCACTGGGCACAGGATTGAGTACCATCTGGTAGCTCTGCACCCAGTACCCAGTTCTGGGTCATAATTCCAGGATACAGATGAGCAGTAACTGACTTGAGGGAGCAAGGACCCTACCTATGTAAGGTTCAGAGTGGAAATCAAGAGGTCAGTGACCAGATCTCTCCCCAGATGACACCATGTTGAAAGTACTGAAAACTTATAGGTCCCCTGATTAAACTGTGATAGCAGTAGGAGTACATAAAAGACAGAAGTTCAGGACAACTTCCCCACTACCATCACCCTCAGGTATGAGCAGATCCTATCTCTAACATAAAATGCAAAGTCAAGAAAGAGGCTGGGAAAATGAGCAAAAAAAAAAAGAATCTGACCATAAAAATCAACCATGGTAACAGGGAGCTCAAGACACAAAGTCAGAAGAAGGCAATGACTTGAAAACATCTAAAGCAAAGCCTCAAAGAAAAACGCAGATTGGACACAAGTTCAATAATAATTACTAGAAACATTAAAGAAATAGATAAAAGAGGGGGAAATGATTTTTTTAAATCAAATAAGAGTGGTAAAAAAAATTGGAAAAATAAATGAGAGGTGTTTAAGAAAATTATGAAAGAAGAATTAACAGGTTGGTAAAAGAGGTACAAAAAATACTGAAGAAAATAACTCCTTAAAGATAAGAATTGGCCAAATGGTCAAAGGGGGAGAAAACCTCACAAAAGAAAATGATTCTTTAAAAATAATAATAGGTCAAATTGCTACTTCATGAGACATTAAAAAATACTGGAACAGAGCGAAAAGGCTGAAATCGTAGAAGGAAATCTTTGCTTGTACATGTTTTGAAGTTTTGTTTTGTTTTTTCTTCTATTCTGGGTTTGTGTCTTGAGTGTCCTTGGTGTCACAATAATTCTTAACTTTTTACTTTACTTATTCCTCTGGTCTTACTTCCTAGATTTGCATTATGTATTAGCTCCAGGCTTTGTGTTCTTCTGGTAAGAATGTTGTGGCCTTTCATAGTCCTGGTCTCTCTTATCTGATTACCTGCACAGTGTTTTCCAGGAATTACAGACTGTATTGTTTAAGGATTAAAAGAAAGGCTTGGATGAGCTAGCTATAAACATACATTTTTTTTTCAGTTAATAAGCATGTTGTCCATTCTCCCACCACAACTACCACCACCTTCTGGAAAAAAAAAAGAAAAAGAAAAAAAGGAAAAACCAACCACTTATAACAAATATGTGTGGTCAATCAAAACAGGCAGACAACTTCTGTAGGCCCTTCTGGTTACATCATAAAGCACATGCCAAGAAGTAGTATAAAATAAAAGTAAGCACTAGCCCACGAAAAGGCCTGAGGTTAGGTAAAATAGAACTCTACTAAGTAAACAATTGAGAGTCATTAATGGGTTCTGAGATCACGAATGACTGTATCTGTCCATAAACAAGATTGGTTTGTCAGCATTTTGAAGAATAAATTGAAGGAAGATAGTTCACAAGGAGGAAGAGCAATTAAAAAGATATTTCAATAGTCCATGCAAGTGACAAGGAATGCTTGTACAGAGTTGGTGAATAATTGGAGAGGAGACCTGAAGAAAAGGAAAAGTCAATAAAAATACTAAGGTTTAGAACACAAGAGATGGGATAAATGACAATAGTGTTGACAGAATCATTGAGATCAAAAGGAGACACTAGTTTGGGTAAAAGTTCATATGTCAAGTATAAGATGCCTGTGAGCATGTAAGTGAAGATGCACTGTAGGCATCTGGAAATGTGGCTTTGGAGCTCAGAATAAAAGTCTAGGATAGAGATATAGATTCAGAAGTCATCTGTATCAAGGTGATATGTGTACCTATGGAAATAAATATAATTAACATGAAAGAAAATAGCCAAGAATAAAACCTTGGAAAACACCCACTTTAAGGTTTCAAGAAGAGGATGATAAGCCACTAAAGCAGACAGAGAAGGAAGTGGTAACAGAGGCGTGACAGGAATCTAGAGAGTGCAATGCGCATTAGATTATCAGAGAAAGCGTCACAGAGAATGGATGGCCTGAGCTGGCCCTGAAAGAATGGGAGAATTTCACCAAATGTAAATGAGTTTGAAGCTTTTGCTTGAGGGCAATGTGGGTGGATATATAAAATATAGGCAAACATGTAAGTGATAGTAAACAGATTCCTCTGCCTGAAGCAGAGAGTTCTAAGCAAGTCACTTAACCTATCTCAGACTCAGTTTACTCATCTGTAAAATAGGGATAATATTAGCACTCACCTCACAGGGATGTTGTGAGGATCAAATTAGATAATACATGTAAAACACTTTGCAAACCTTAAAGTGATATATGAAGACATTACTATTATTACCGTAAGAGAGGCATTCATGGGAATCAAGACTGGAAAGGCAAATGGGGGCTTGACTGTAAAGAACTTCAGAGGGTAGACCAAGGTGTTTAGATTATGTGAGTGGATTTTTTTAAAAGCAGAGGGAAGTGACAGGATGAAAACAATATTTAGGAAAATTAATCTGCTATGGTGAGCAGAATGGATTGGTTCTGCCACCCAATGGGTTGTTTGATTTCCCTAATCAGGAAGAACTCATGTCCAGAGCACATGCTGCCTATGGTTCCCTACTGCCATTTGTTGTAGAGCCAAACTCTCTCCCTCTGTTTCCCCGATCTCAGCATCTGCCAGCAGCCGCAGGAAAGAGCGATTTTTCAAGCAAGCTATCTATTGGCATTAAGGAATAAAACTGCAATGTGAAATTTGAGTTCCAATCTGACTCACATTCTAGGTAACTTTGTACAGTGGTTTCAGCTCTTAGTTCTCATTTCTTTTCTTTTTCTTATAAAAATATTCTGGATACTTTGTTTTTCTTCTATACTAATCAGTCTCCACTCTACTTTATAAAGCCATCCCATCTGACAGAGTATGTACCATTCCACACCTGTAGTATGAACTTCTACCAGAGGAAAAAGTGTGGTTCACAATGTCTTCTCCCAGGAGCAAGATTGACCACTGCAATTAATACAAGTTCAATTGGTGAAATAACTCTTATTACATCTACAAAATGAGGAGACCAGTACGCTGTGTTTCTGGACATAGTGATTGTCTTGCTTCTTTGTTTGCTTTTTTGTGTCCCCAGTGCTGAGCGCAGTAACTGGCACATGGTGGGCCCTTCATAAATGTTTGCTTATTTATCTTATAATCTTCTAACTAGAATTTATTAGTGTTGTCCTTTGAGTCCACAATGTGCGATCACTTTATTAGCCCCATTGCCATATAACGAGATGCTCTTAGTACATAATGAACTCACTAACTTGCTCTAAATAGAATCCAAAGATATTGAATCAACTCTATAGGAAGCTCCTGCTGCCACAGAGTTCTCTTAAGCTTGGTGACAATAACAAACAAATCTGGTACTTGACTGAGAAGCCCCTTGCAAACATAGAAGGCGAGAGGAAGGCTAATGGAGAATCAAATTTTTTTTCCAACTATTCTTACATTTGTGAAGATGTGAAATTGAATTTAACAGATAATAGGCCATAGGATAATAGGTCTTCAAACTTCCATATGTCATTTTTTGCCTTCTTTTTTGTTAGAAGATGCACAAATTTCTCACAAGATGTACAAGCAAGTGCCACTGTGGGATACAGAAACCCAAACACAACATATGTGAACCAACAGGGATATCCTCCCACCATTCTCTCAGTAATTCATGTGAAATGTGGAGAATTTGGAGAAAGTCCAACTAAAAACAACAAAAAATTGGCCCTTTACAAGATGGATCTTGGTAGCTTTGAGGTAATTGCCTCAGGACTCCTCTTTCCAGAGTGACTCCATACTTCCCTTTTCTAAGAGGCCTCCAGGAAAAGGAGATTGACTCTACCTGTCAAAACAGGTTAAATGTTTCAAAACCAGGAAATATAAATATTGTCTATAGAAGCTATTCAGAAGAACTCATGCAAGTACAATAATTCTGTACAAAAATGTCACTGTGATTTCATTAGTCCAAACTCCCTAATTGGCTCCTGTCTGAATAGACATGAGATTAAAACTTGTACAAATGAGGGGAATCTGCCTTACTATAAAAGGTCTCTTCACTGTCATGCAATAGATAAATAAATGGATAGATAAATATAGAGATACAAACATACATAGTATGATATATATGTATATATGTGTGTATAGATAGATATGCCTATGTGTATACACACATACACATGTGTTGTTCAGTTGTTTCAGTCATGTCTGACTCTTTGGGATCCCTTTTGAGGTTTTCTTGGCAAAAATACTAGAGTAGTTTGCCATTTCCTTCTCCCACTTATTTTACAGATGAGGAAACTGAGGCAAACAGGGTTAAGTTAATTTTCCCAGGATCACACAGCAAGTAAATGTCTG
Source organism: Phascolarctos cinereus (assembly GCF_003287225.1). Taxonomy (NCBI): domain Eukaryota; kingdom Metazoa; phylum Chordata; class Mammalia; order Diprotodontia; family Phascolarctidae; genus Phascolarctos; species Phascolarctos cinereus. The sequence goes on from NW_027555847.1 coordinate 370,766,839, forward strand.
AGGCCAGATTTGAACTCAAGAAGATGAGTCTCCTGACTCCATATGTAATACGTAATATATGTGTGTATATACAAGTGAGCCCAAAGTAGCTTCAGGGTCAGAGAGCAGAAGTAGCCTGTGTATTGGAAGTAAATTATTGCTCTTCTAAGATTTGTCTAGAGCTTTGCTCTATTGGGACACACAGTGGCCTCTGGTCAAGGGGAAGAGCAATCTTCTTGCTTTCTGGTATGCCACAATTTTGGCCCTAGTGGTTAATTCCCCTTATATAGATAAAGACATCATAATTAACACCTCAGACAGCCCACTTGCTTTAGATCATTTAGAACTGGGCATCGTTGGCCTTATATCTCTTCTTATACAAAACCTCTCTCTGTGGAAATAGAGGAATACCCAAATTCCTCTCTGAGACAAGCCCAAGTGCAGCAATCCTCTCTATTAGCAGATCTCTCCATTCATTATATCAGGTGTGTGAGCACCCAAGTGAGTTAAATCCACCCCACCCCCGTCCCCCCCCAAAAAAATTAAAAAACTCAAGTGAAAACAATACAGACCTCCACTAGCAGATGGGGATTTGACTTGAGACCTCCAGCATTGAAAGAGGAGACCTTTGCTTGCTCTGTTCAACCCTCCTCCCCCTATTTTTCCAGCCCATGTGTCTGTCTTCTGTCTGTCAGCACTCAGGTGTGTCTGTCCCTGCCACCACCACCCTCATGTCAACCATCTTCTCCTGTCTTTGTCTGTGTCTGGCTGTCACATGTCTCCTCCTGCTTTCACTTATCTGTCCCCAGCTACCATGTGGCCTTGAACCATGTCCTAGACCCTGCCCTCCCCATGGCTGGTGGCCCCCTTCTTGCCTTCCTCCCTTACTCCCTTCCCCAAATCTGGTGGCAGTGGTGGTGGTGGTGGAAATCACTTTACACAGAGGTCTATGAAATGATCCACTTAAGTAAAGCAAAAACTCTCTGTACTCACTTTCATGTACTTATGGTCCAACCACATAAGTCTTCTTGTTATTTCTTATGGGAGACACTTTATTTTGTGTCTCTATGCCTTTACAGGTTGTCTTGTTTCCCCTCACTGCTTAGATACCCTAGTTTCCTTCAATGTCAGCTCAAGTGCCATATTTTGCATCAAACATTTCCTGTTCTTTTCTTCTCCATTCCCCAGCTCTTTTGTCTTCACTCCTCAAAACTGTTATTTACTATGTAACTATTTTGAGTAGGCATATATATATACATGCTGTTTCATGACTTGACTGTAAGCACCTTTGTTTCTTGTGTCTTTGCCTCCCCAGCATCTAGCACGGGCCTGGCACACAGAAGGCATTTTTTGAATTATTTTCTTGGTAGGTTGATCGATTGATTGATTGTTTGAATACATCCTTAATTACCAAACCAACAATCAGAATACCCATTTGTGTCATACTATAGGAATCTTTTGAATCCAAGCCCATGGCAGACACACTGTCGTGGGCCAGATCCAATAAACAGACTACATACATATCATTCCTGGATCTAGTCTCCTTGAGTTACTCTACCTTCCCTGGTAGAGTCCTGTCCTTAGAGTTCTATTTCCTATAGGATATTCGAATGCTTTGGGAGCAGAGTTCCTTATACCAGCTTGTTCTTGTAGATTTTCTGTTCTCCAAGAGATTGTTCAAAGCACTTCAGACAGAATCAGAAAATTAGAACTAGAAGAGATCTCAGAGATCATATAAAGAAGAGGATTTTTATTTTTTCTGTGTCATAAATCCTTTTAGCAGTCTGGTGAAGCCTATGGAGTCCTCCTCAGAATAATCTTTCTGAATACATAAAATAAAATACATTGGATTACAAAAGAAACCAATTACATTGAAATGCAGTTATCTTTTTTTAAAAGTTCATAGGTCACCCACCCCCCACCCAGGTAATAAACATTGATCTGGACATAATCTATTATTAAAAACATACTGAACATCTTTCATATGCTATGCTAGAAATTAGCTCCTAAGATAATATGATAATAGATTGAGAAATAGAGAGGACCTGAAAGGCCATTGAATCCAGTCCCTTCATATTATGAATGTCAAAACTGAGTTCTAGACATTAAGTGACTAATACAAGGTCACACAGATAGTAAATGATAATATATCTGCCTGGATCCTGTATTTCACCAACTACTGACTCCCAGATCCTACATTTTACCCCTATTCACTTAATGCTTAACAATTGCTCACCCTGTCCTTGTTGCTTATGGTGATCCTGACTATGGAAGACCTACTAAGTACTGTTAGCCCACCTGATCAACTCCTAATAATTATCATACTCCTCCAACATTTCCTGTGACTTTTCCTATTCTGAGTATCCAGTTTCCTCCCAGAGTTACCCATTGTCTGTGGATTGACCTGTCATGAACCAAACAGATCTATAATGAAAGGGAAAAAAAGTTGTTATCCTCAAAATGGGAAGGCTGAGCAATTTAATTACAACCTACACAGTCCACAGGTAGATTGGGCAGATGGTAGAGGGCACAGTGGGGTCTAAGAACATTTAAGAGTTGACCTATCATTTATCTCTCTTGTTGCAAGCAGGCTTATAACCATGACAGGTTTTTTTTTTTTGTCTGCCCACATCTTCAAAATCTTGCAAATTAAACTCAAAGATCTCCTTAGTGGGAGATTTTTCCAGATGAAGAGGCACAGTAAATGATTAATTTGAGCCCTTTTGATTCAATCGATATTTACTAAGCAACTACTTTGATTCCAGGCACTATGCTAGGTACCTGGTCTGTAGAAACATAATCAATAAACATTTATTAAAGGCCTACTATGTGCCAGTGACTATGCTAAGAGCTGGGGATGGCAAAAAAGAAAAAGATAGTCTCTCCCTTCAGGGAACCAAAATCTAATGGAAGAGTTTACATTCAATGATGATACAATGAAATAAGACTCATGCTGTCTGACTCTAACTTCAAGAAGCATAAAGATTAATTTGGGCTAGGGATGGAATCCATACACAGATAAAAGCATTCTAAGTAGAAAGGAGAGGTCTTGACAAAGTACTCTGAGCTATCTGAAGGAGAAGTCTTATACATCTGGAGGAACAAGAGAGGAAGGCTTCATGGAGGTGGAGGAAATTAAAGGAGGCATGATTTCTCTTCACAAGCAGAAATGAGACTGGAAAAGATCCTTTCTAGCCATGAGGACCACTGTGACTAGTGATACAGAAATTAGAGAGAACAGGACAAAAATAGAGGATGTTGAGTAGTCCAACTGACTGGAATGCAGAGAACATGAAGAATAGTAGGGGAGATAAGACTGAAAAAGAAGGTAGGAGCCAGATTGTAAAAAAAAAAAAAAGCCTTGTATGGCATAAAAAAAAGTTTAGATTTTATTCAGTAGGAACTGAGAGCCCCATTTTCTTTGTAGCACAATGACATGATCAGAGTGGTATGTAAGGAAGATAATTCTAATGTTAACATGAAGATTGACTTGGAGAGGAGAGAGAATAGATATAAGAAGACAAATGTGGGGAAGTTATTGTAAATAGTCCAGGTAGAATGATGAGTGACTGAATTAGGGTAATTAGAATGGAAAAGAGAAGACATGTACACGAAATGTTTTATAGGTAGAATTGACAACACTTAGGCACTGATCTCAGGTAGAGAGTAAGAGAGAGGGAAGATAGAAGTTATCTGAAGAGTCCATTGATTATGTACTGCTGCTAATCACTGAATCAATGGCACAGAGTTATCTGCAGATTTTACTTATTCTCAGAGTTCAAGTTCATCTGCATGAAAAGTCAGAGAGCCCAGAGCATCAATTTCAGCAATATTATGTAGAATGTGAACACATAAGCAGGATAGAATAATGGAATTTTAAAGAAAACTGGAGAAGAAAATAAGGGTAGATATGATGGAAGAGGGAAGATAAGGATTTTGCATCAGGAAGGTCAGGGAACTAGCTGATCAAAATTGGAGCTTAAAGTTTATGAACCAAACTTGATTGTGTGGTGGTGTGACAGAGGCGCTGTCCTCTTCTTATCACAATAGCAACAAGAACTCTGAAACAGAGTTTTTGTTTTGTTTTGTTTTGTTTCCTATCACATACTTTCTCTAATCACAGTGCCAGCAAGAAGCCTAAGCTACTCAAAGATGATGTGGACTTTTCAAGCCTGGGTGCTTGGTAGGTTGGTGACATCATCAAAAGGAATTAAGAAGGTAGGTGTTGGGTCAGAGCTGTCTAAAAGGTAAATGCCAAACTCATTCCCTTCAAGCTGAGTAGACTTCCCACCAAAATCTCTTGGTGTACTTTCACTATGCCCCACATAATTTTTGTCCTATATTATGTCTCTGGTTCAAGGATTTTTTTTTGGTTTTTTTTTCCCCAGCTTTTCACTTTTTCTGCCCAAATCCAGGGCAATGAATTAGCAAAACTCACTGATGCTACTCTGCATAGATAAATGGAGTTTTCTCATTATGAAACTCCCAATATTAATGAAATCAAAGGTACATCCCCAACCCTTTGCCTATTCCCAAATGGTAGCATCTTTTAGCTTTATTTGTCTATAAATGCTGCTGCCTGATAAAACTTAATTGTTTCTGATTGTTTTCTCCCAATTTTAGAAAAAATAATGACTGTCTTATGGCATTTTTTTTATTTGGTGTCTCTTTCCAGGAATAAACAATAACATGAAGTTTATTCAGACAAGGCTGACCTCTGCATCATCCACAGATAGAGATACAACAAGGACAGTCAATATGTGGCATAATAACTGGGGCAAGTGACATAGTCACTTTTGGCAAGAGAGAAAAAATAGTCAAGGAAGAGAAAGACATTCCACCTGGAAATTAAGAGAATGAATCACAGTAAAAAATTTAACATTTTCATGTTCCTCTAATGGATGTTCATGTGTGCAGAGTAAGGATTTTTTATACAGAGAAATATAGTTAGACCAGGTCCCTACCTTCTTGAGCCAGGAGAGAGAAAAAGGAGTCAACAGAATAGGTGAATCAATCAACTAATTGTTATCAAGCACCCATTTTTATCCTGTTCTCAGCACTGTTTTAGGTTGGGCAGTAGCATAGTATAAGTGTGTTTATTTTTTGGGGGGGTGGGGGGATTTACAAATGAAGGAGAGCACATTACCCGCCTCCAACAAATTTACAATGGAGACACAAGATATCTAAGTCCTGGACTTAGAATCAGACTAGCTAGGCTCAAATTCTGACTCCCATTTATTAGTTTTGGGACCTTGGTCAAATCATTTCATTTCTCAAAGTCTTAGTTTACTCATGTGTAAAATGAACATAAAACCTACCATGTTTCATAGAGCTGTTTCACAGCCCTTCATAAGGCTGTTGTGAGAATCAAATGATTCCCATGAATTCAATGATCATCTCTATGCAGATAATTTCTAAATCTGTATCCCCAGCCCTAATAGATCTCCTCACCTCTAGTCTTAAATTGTCAACTGCCTGTAGGGCATCTCTAACTGAATGTCTCCTAAGCATCTCAAAGTCAACTTTAGAAAATGGAACTCATTATTTCTCTACCTCAACCCACCCCTTTTCCATAATCCCTTATTTCTGTTGAGGGTGCTACCAGCTTTCTAGTACCCCAGTTTCACACTCTTAGACTCATCCTTAAATCTCCCCTCTTTCACTGCTGATTGCCTTCCTACTTATATACAATCAGCTGTCAATTGTCATTTATTCTACTCACATGTTCCCATCTCTCCACACATACGTAGACCTCATTATCTCTTGCCCAAACTACTATATCAACCTCTTCATTAGACTCTTGGACCCTCACCTCTCTTCTTTCTGATCCATCCTCAAAATTGCCAAAATTTGGGGCAGCTAGGTGGCGCAGTGGATAGAGCACCAGCCCTGGATTCAGGAGGACCTGAGTTCAAATCTGGCCTCAGACACATAACACTTACTAGCTGTGTGACCCTGGGCAAGTCACTTAACTCCACTGCCTAGACAAAAAACAATTACCAAAATTACCTCATTCAACTGCTCAAGAATCATCAGTAACACCTTATTTACTATAGGAAAAATGCAAGCTCTTCAGATTGGCATTTAAAATCCTTAACAGGTATGCCTCTGTCTACCTTCACAGACTTTTCCCCCCATAATAATTCACTTCAGATCCTCTGTGTTCCAGGTAAACTAACCTGCTTATTGTTCCCCAAACCTAACCATCTATTTCCCATGTCAGTGATCTTGCACAAACTATCTTTCATGGCTGGATGTACTTCTTCTTCATCTTTACATCTTAGAATCTCTTGTCCTTCAAGTCTCAGCTCATATGCCATCTACTACCAGAATCCTTCCTTAATCTCCTCTAGCTGGTTGTTGGTGATCCTTTTTCCTTCAAATCATACTGCTTACATCTATTTGCTTTCATATTATATCATGCTAAGAGAAGGTAAGCTCCTTGAGGTCAGGGACTGTTTTTCATTTTGTCTTTTTATCACCATTGCTCAGCAATGTCCTTTGCTCAAGGCACACACTTAATGATTATTTACTGAATTATATTAGAAACTAGCAGAGTATCCACAGGACTGAGTTCTTTCACTCTACCATATCATACTGGTTTTTCTGGGTCTGTGTTTCTCCCACCCCTAGCTGATGATACCTTTACTGCCTCTTGCAAAAATAACTAGTCAGGTAACTGATGTCTAGTAAAATGTGAACACATTAGTAGAGACTCATGAGCTATGGTTTTGTATGGCTATGGGTATACATAATCCTTTGAGCTTGGGGAAGTTTCGGTAGTTTTTTTTGAGGCCCATATCTGTATGGGGGATGGGGGAAAGTGTTCCAAGTACAACATGCAAAATGAGGAAGTTAGATGATTTCTAAGTTCCTTTCTAGATTTGTCATATGTTTCAAATTCCTAAAATAATTTCATAAATCGTGATTTTAAAACTGACGGGGACTTTCAATGTCATTTAATCTAATACTTTCATTTTACAGATCAGGACAGTGATGCTTTGAAGAGGTCAAATGACTTGCCTAGGGAAGGGATGTTGTGAGGCTACAATGAGATACTATGTGCAAAGCACTTTCCAAATCTTTAAGCCCTGTATAAATGCCTGTTACTCATCATCATCATCATCATCATCATCATCATCATCAATTTATGGTCACCAGACCCTCAGACTGGTGATGACTTCATTCCTTGAGTCTTCTACTGTATCCTTGCTGAGCTCAAGCAATTTTTGTAGAGAAATACAGGAGTATGCTGTACAATGGGGCTTCCTAGAAAAAAAAAATATGTGTGCACAAAATCTTTTAATTTTAATCTGCATTACAAACACTTTCATTTTGTTTAGCAGTTTTTCAGTTGTGCCCAACTCTTCATGACACCATTTGGGGTTTTCTTGATATAGATTCTGCAGTGGTTCTCCATCTCCTTCTCCAGTTCATTTTATAGATAAGGAAACTGAGGCAAATAGGCTTAAGTGACTTGCCCAAGGTCACAAAGCTAGTAAATGTCTGAGGCCAGACTGGAACTTAGGAAGATAAGTCTTTCTGCCTTCAGGCCCAGCGTTCTAACCACTGTGCCACCTATACAATCAATAAAACAATAAATCAAGTCCTGATTTATAGTATCTCTAGATGTCTGAGGTGTGAATGCTCACAAAGCAGTTAGAGATGGTTCCAGCATACTCCTGACCTAGGAGTCCACAGCTATTACGTGTCAGAGGTGAAATTTGAACCTAGTACTTCCTCACTTCAGCTTAGCACTCTACTGCCTCAGGCTGTTTCTGAGTCAGAACAATTGAGTTCAAATAGTAGAAAGAATGTTGGCAATATCTTTTATAATAAGTCCCAGTATTAGAATTTTTTTATTGCTGTTCAGTCATTTCACTGGTATTCAACTCTTTGTGACATTTGGGGCTTTCTTGGCAAAGATACTGGAGTGGTTTGTCATTTCCTTCTCCAGCTCATTTTACAGATGAGGAACTGAGGCAGACAGGGTGAAGTGACTTGCCCAGGGTCACACAACTAGTAAGTGTCTGAGGCCAGATATGAACTCAGGAAGATGAGTATGTCTGACTCCAGGCCCAGTTCTCCATCCATTGTGCCACCTAATTGCACCAGTATTAGAATTTAGTTAGTGCTAAATGAGACCCTCCAGTTTTTGCAGATCCATGGATTTCCTCTAGAATTGTTTGAATCAATAAATAATATTCAATCAATAAACCATGTGGGTGAATAATAGGATCACAGAATTAGAACTTACAATGGCCTTCAATATCATTAAGATCAGCTCCACCACCCCCTTCATTTTACAGATGAGATAAAGGAGGCCTAGAGGCCAAGAATGGTTAAGTGACTTGCCCAAAGTTATACAGGCAGAAGACAGAACTTAGGTGTTCTGACGCCAAAATCAGAGCCATTTCCACTGGACCACATTGTTTCTCTAAAATTCTCCACAAATAATGAAGCAATAAATCTTGGCATAAGGAACTGGAGGACAAAGATGAAATGGAGGCAGCCTTTGGAGGCAGGATGTTTAGATTAAAGAAGTTATGAAAGGATCACCAGCTTAGTTCAGACCCTTGTAAACTCTCACTTTGATGATAGTGAAGGTCTCCTAATTTGTTCCTTCCCATCTTAAGTCTTTCCCCACTCCAGCCCATCTTCCACAGAGCTGCCAAAATGACTCTTCTCAGACACAGCGATGACTATGTCAATTACCTATTCCAGAAACTCCAGTGACTCCCTATTGCCCCTAAGATTACACACACACATAGACTTGGAATCAATAAGGCACGAAATCAAACTCTTCCTCGGCTGTGTGACCCTGAGCAAGTCACTTAACTTTTTGGAACCTCAGTTTCCTCATCTATAATAATGTAAATAATAATTCCCAGGTATATAATAAAATCTACCTCACATTCTAGTTGTAAGGATAAAAGATCACAGAGGCAAAGTCCTTTGTAAGTCGCTAGCTAACTGCTCAATTATATTATAACATGTTCTACACTAATGGGATTATTGATGCCAATTCTTACACTTTCTAAAGGTAGCAATTCTTTCCAATAAGGCCTTCACATTCTGAATTTTCAGGTTTAATATTAGTTGCAGAGAGAAAACATAAAAAGAAAGTTTTCTACCAAATGTCTATCCTTTCTTGTCTCTGTTTTTCCTATTCCTTTATTGTTGTTGAATGTTGGGAGAACACAATGTCTACTCAGAGTGCCTGTCTGCCAAATGCTACTTGAAACTTAGTAGCTGAAAATACCATTCCTATTTTTTTAAAGCATGTCAAGTGGTTACAACGTGTCAAGTAGTTACTATGGAAATGATTGTAACAACGCAAATGAAATAGTGGGGGTTTTAGGTAGGCTCCACACAGTGGGAGCCAGAGAAAACTTTCCCCACAGGAAAATAGTCACAGGCTAAAAGTCTCCAGGGTGAAGAGTTAGAAGAGGGAAAGGCAGAAAAGGCTTCACGTGAGGGGAAAACAGTCCAAGTGTGAAATCAAAGGGGTTTCAAAGTTTTTTATGTCAAATCAGCTGTCTTTCTTACATACCTTACAAAATCAAAATACAGGTGCCTGCTTAATTAAAAATTCCTGAGCTGCAGACACCCCTTGAACATCTCAGCTGAGAAGACAAAAGAAAATGGAGAGAGATGTGATCATCTCCTGGATCACATCCCGTGAGACCTTCCTGCAGAAAAGGAAGGGGGCGATCATGGAGCTTAACAAGTAAGTAGAGTGACTCATCACATCGAGACTGACAGAGCCTTACTTTCTCCACAGGAAAAGATAAAGGGCTGTTAGGAAGATGCAAGAAATAGTATCTCCAAGTCAGAGTGCACCATCTTCAGAGGCATAAGGTAAACATAGTCTTCTGGTGAAATGAACCTAGATTCTGTTAATACAAATTAAAGTTTTCCAAAGGAAATAATCCACCTGGTTTATACCTTCCCCTGCAAGACTCTATGGGGGAAAGAGAAAAAAAACAAACTAATGAGCAGAGATGTGAGAACTGGGGAACTTCAAATGAGGTGTTTTGAATGCATTCAAACACACTAAGACGATAGTTTATACAGAAGCCAAGATGTGCTATGAATGGCAACTTTGCTAGCCAGTTGGTTAAGGGAACCAGTTCAAGGTTTTCCATCCGGGTTGTGCCAGCAACTTGTTTTATGAGCATTGGCACTTTGGTAAACTTTCTGTGCCTACCTCCTTTCTGATAAAGAAGAGATCACAGTCCCCTGTGCCCACCTTCTCAGTATGCAACACGATTTAATAAAATAATAGCTGCTCAGGAGGGTTGAGCAACTTGGAAGAGCAATGTGATATAATATATGGCATCATCATCTGTATAAGCATATTAGAATAATTATTTTAATGGCTCAATTTTCTCCCATAATGAGGATCACAATTCCTGACTAATTTACGTGGGTAGCATCTTCTATGCTTGAATTACTATACATGAGCATCAAATAAAAGAAACATCCCCCACAGGTTTGTGGGTTTTTAATTGTCCTTACTGCTTTTGTGGTGGATGTGTGTGTGTGTGTGTGTGTGTGTGTGTGTGTGTTTGTGTGTGTGTGTGTGAGTGATGGAGGGAGTCCAACTCTGGAGAAAGTGCATTCCTATCTCCTGTAATTGCCCATCCACTGAATTAACTCCACACCAAACTTCTGTGAGTTTCTTCTAGGCTGGTCCTAGTATGAAAAGCATCAGTCCTGAAGTTATGCTTCTGTAGCTAATGATTAGCAATTCTGAATGAGCTATTCTTGTGACCAATTCATTTCCAATTTCACAGCATTGCTGTAGTGAGCAATACAGGGTCTTGTTGAAGGGTAGAGGGAGGGTTTCCCTCTCTGCTTTCCTCTGGTTCACAGAAACAGGAAGCCACAGAATATACATCATCCAGGTACTAGTTGTTTCATTGACAGAATGAACACTTTGAAAAGACAACAATGGCAGTATGTTTCCTGTTTGCTTCTCAGAAAAGGAAAAAAAATGTACCAAATATTTTGCAATCATCTGGAGTCAAAGTGACATCCAATGAAAACCTCTTACATCTGGTTATTTCTCATAACAGATCCAGCGAAGAATGATGTGAAGGGAGTCAAGATGTGCTATGAATGAGAAATTTATCTGTCTAGTGGTGTAGAAAACAAGTTCAAGAATTGGAGACAAGCTCCAGCTTAAATACTCTTGCCTAATCCTTCAATTCAATTTTATTCAGTTCAACAAGCTTTGTTAAACACCTACCATATGTCAGGCACAGTGCTAGGCACTAGAGATACAAAGAACAAACCAAAACAGTACTTGACCTCAAGAAGCTCACATGGGATGGGGGGAGATTTGTGGGAGAACTATGTGCAGAGAGAGGCCAAGCATTTAAAAAAATAACTAAAATACAACTTGAAGAGGGAAAAGTCACTAATAATTACAGAGATCAACAAAAGCTTTTCAGGCAGAGCCAAGATGGCAGAGTAAAAGCAGTGCCTTGTTTGAGCTCTCCCCCAAACACCTCCAAATACCTGTAAAAAGTGGCTCTAAACTAATTCTAGAGCAGCAAAACCCACAAAAAGACAGAGTGAAACAAATTTCCAGCCCAAGACAATCTGGATGGTTGATTGGAAAAGTCTATTGCTCTAGGCTGGGAGAAGAGCACAGTTCAGTGTGAATGCACAGACAAAGACTAGGCCTCAGTAAACCTGGAGCAGGCTTCAGGGGACTGAATTATGGGTGGCTGTGGCAGTTTCCAGACTTCTTGATCCACAAATGCCTAAGACAACTTAGAATATCAGTAGCAAAGGTCTGTGACTATGGTGAAAGAGAAGCTGGTGGTGGGGGGGGCACAGTTAGGTGGTGCAGTGGATATAGCACTTGCCCTGGATTCAGGAGGACCTGAGTTGAAATCTGGCCTCAGACACTTATGACTTAGTAGCTGTGTAACCCTGGGTGGGTCACCTAACCCCCATTGCCCCCAAAAAAAGAGGAAAAAGAGAGAGGGGGGAGGAGAGAGAGAGAGAGAGAGAGAGAGACAGAGAGACAGAGAGACAGAGAGACAGAGAGACAGAGAGACAGAGAGACAGAGAGACAGAGAAGCTAGATCCCAGCCCCAGTCCTGGAGCAGCCTTGGGGTGTCAGCTGCTTCTGGAGCTCTTGGCTCACAAACAGAGAGGGAATCAAATGGCTGATCAGAGAAGGATTGCAGGGATATCTTTGCTGGTGCTTAGGCAGGATTCTCTTGCTTTGCCTGTGCTTGGATCAGGGTCACAGTTCTGGGTGGCAGTCTTGGGGCGAGGAGCATTGGCATTGTGGAGCTCATGGTAGTGGTTGAGAAGGAATCCTCACAGTTCCAAGGCAGAAAATAGTGCTTGTGGTCACTCAAAGACCAGAGCACAGGCCAGGAAAGGATTAAACACCTCACCTTTGATCATATCACCGTAGAAGAACTGAACATTTACAGGTCCCTAGAAGGATCCTTCTCAGAGAAAAGGATCTCTGAAAACAGCTGCACAAAACTCCTGAAGCTTGGAACAGCACATTGTCCGCACTGGAAGCAGACCCCTATCTTAACAAAAAGCTTGAAAGTTAAATAATTTCCTGGGATCATAAGCAAACAGTGCAAAAAGTCAGACCATAGAATCTTTTTTTTTTTTTGCTTTTTTTGGTGAGGCAATTGGGGTTAAGTGACTTGCCCAAGGTCACACAGCTAGTAAGTGTTAAGTGTTTGAGGCTGGATTTGAACTCAGGTCCTTCTGACTCCAAGGCCAGAGCTCTATTCACTGCACCACCTAGCTACCCTAGACCATAGAATCTTACTCTGGTGACAAAGAAGATCAAAACATACAACCAGAAGACAACAAAGTCAAATCTCCTACATCCAAAGCCTTCAAGAAAAATATGAAGCAGTCCCAGGCCACGGAAGAGCTCTAAAAGGATTTTGAGAAGCAAGTAAAGGAAGTAGAGGAAAAACTGGGAAGAGAAATGAGAATGATGAAAGAAAATCAGGAAAAACTAGTCAACAGTTTGCTAAAGGAAACCCAAAAAAGTACTGAAGAAAATAACACCTTTAAAAAATTGCCTAACCCAAATGGCAAAAGAGGTCCAAAAGGCCAATGAGGAAAAGAATGCCTTCTAAAGCAGAACTGGCCAAATGGAAAAGGAAGTCCAAAAGCTCATTGAAGAAAATATTTCCTTAAAAATTACAGTGGAGCAAATGGAAGGTAATGACTTTATGAGAAATCAAGACATTGTAAAACCAAACCAAAAGAATGAAAAAAAAAAAAGAAGACAATGTGAAGCATCTCATTGGAAAAGCAACTGACCTGGAAAACAGATCCAGGAGAGATAATTTAAAAATTATTGGACTTTGTGAAAGCCATGATCAAAAAAAGAGCTTAGACATCATCTTTTAAGAAAATATCAAGGAAAACTACCCTGATGTTCTAGGACCAGAGGGCAAAATAGAAATGGAAAGAATCCACCAATCACCTCCTGAAAGAGATCCCCAAAGGAAAACTCCTAGGAATATTATAGCCAAATTCCAGAGTTCCCAGGTCAAGGAGAAAATATTGCAAGCAGCCAGAAAGAAACAATTCAAGTATTGTAGAAACATAATCAGGATAATACAGGATTTAGCAGCTTCTACATTAAGGAAACAGAGGGCTTGGAATATAATATTCCAGAGGTCAAAGGGGATAGGATTACAACCAAGAATGACCTATCTAGCAAAGCTGAGTATAATCCTTCTGGGGAAAAAATGGATGTTCAATGAAACTGAGGACTTTCAAGCATTCTTGATGAAAAGACCAGAGCTGGATGGAAAATTTGACTTTCAAATACAAGACTCAAGAGAAGCATGAAGAGGTAAACAGGAAAGAGGAATCATAAGGGACCTATTAAGGTTGAACTTTTTACATTCCTACATGGAAAGATGATGTTTGTAACTCATGAGACCTTTGTCAGTATTAGGGTAGTAGGAGGGAAAAAAAAATACATATATATATATATATATATATATATATATATATATATATAGAGAGAGAGAGAGAGAGAGAGAGAGAGAGAGAGAGAGAGAGAGAGAGAGAGAGAGAGAGAAGAGAGAGAGAGAGGCGATGGCCTGGGGTGAGTTGAAGATGAAGGGGTGATATCTAGAGAATAAAATTAAGGGGTGACAGAGGATTATACTGGGAGAAGGAGAAAGGGAGAGGTAGAATGGGCTAAATTATCTCGCATAAAACAGAGAAGAAAAGGCTTTTGCAGTGGAGGGGAAGTGAAGGTAGGCAAGAGGGAATGAGTGAATCTTATTCTCATCAGATTTGGCTTAAGGAAGGAATAACATATGCACTCAATGGAAATCTATCTTATCCTACAGGTAAATAGGTGGAAAGGGATAAGAGAGCAGAGGGGGAAAGAGGATAAGAGAGCAGAGTGATGATCGGAAGGCAGATTAGGGAAGGGGCTAATCAGAAGCAAACACTTCTGAGGAGGGACAGGGTCAAAAGAGAGAATAGAATAATTGAGGGGTGGGATAGAATAAAGAGAAATATAGTTAGTTTTTCACAACATGACTGCTATGGAAGTGTTTTGCATGACTACACATGTATAACCTGTATTGAGATGCTTGCCTTCTCGGTGAGAGTGGGTGGGGAAGGAGGAAGGAAGAAAATTTGGAACCCAAAGTTTTAAAAACAAATGTTAAATATTGTGTTTACATGCAACTGTGAAATAAGATATACAGGCAATGGGGTATAGAAATCTATAGGAAAATAGAAGGGGAAAGGGATAAGAGAAGGGAGGAGGAGATAGAACAGAGGGCAGATTAGGGAAAAGGGTATTCAGAATGCAAGTAGTCTTGTGGTGGGGGGAGGGATGAGATGGGGAGAAAATTTGGAACTCAAAATCTTGTGGAAGTGAATGATGAAAACTAAAAATAAATATTTTTCTTAAAAAAGTATCTTATTGGAGGTGGAGACTTGAAGAAAACAAAGCATTTTGGGAGGTACTTGTGAGGTAGGAGAGTATTCTAAGAATTTAGTAAACATCATGAAAAAGTATGAAATGTCAGGGCAGCTAAGTGGAGCAGTGGATAGAGCTCTGGTCTTGGAGTCAGGAGGACCTAAGTTCAAATCGGCCCTCAGACACTTGACACTTACTAGCTGTGTGACCCTGGGTAAGTAACTTAACCCCGATTTCCTGGCCAAAACAAAAATGAAAAGTCATATTGAGTTTGGAAAACAGCAAGGGGAAGACTAGTTTGTCTAGAATTTAGAGTAGGTGAATGGAGGCAAAGTAAAATGTCTGCAAGGCTAGAGCCAGATATTGAAAGGCTCTGAAAGCCAAGTACTTTTCATTGTGTCTTGAGATGATATGGAACTATTTGAGATTCTTTAGCAATGAAGTCATATCTGTGTTTTAGTAATATTATTTGTACAACTGTTTACAGGTTACAGGATAATAGGCTTGGAAACAGAAGGAACCTTAGAGGCCATCCAAGCCAACACACTCATTTTTAGATGAACAAACTGTAATGTCAATGTGGCCAGCTGTGGCCAAATGACTTGGCCAAGGTTATGGAGGTAGTAAGTAAAATAGGGATTTCAATTTAAGTCTTCTGACTCTTGCTTCAGAATTCCTATCAGATTGTTTAAAGAGCAGAAATCTGAAATTAGGAAGTCCACATGAGAAACTATTGCAATAGTCCAAACAAAATAGTCCTCAGTGATTTCCTCAACTCAAATGGCCTGTCCTTCCACTGAACTACAATGGCATTTTAGTTATTGCACTCTTCTGTGACCTGGTACCGTATTGGGAAGGTGTGTGGGAAAGAGACCTAACTTCAATTTCATCTCCAATACTTACTATCTATGTATCCTAAGCAAGCCACTTGAACTCTCCAAACCTGTTTCCTCATTTATTCTCATTTTAATGTAAAGATAATACATAGTAATAATAATAATTGTTGTGAGAAAAGCTTTGTGAACCTTATGATGCTATAAAACTGTGAGTTATTATCAGTTCTGACTACATGTCTTATGTCTCCTCATAGATTGTCAACTCCTTGAGGTCAGAGACTGTGTCTCATACCTGTGCATACCACCCAGCAGCATCTAGCACAGAGCTTTGCACATAGCATTTAGTTAAAAGTTCACTAAATAAATGAACTAATGAATAAAGCAACTACTTTTAAATGAGAGAATGCTTAACACTTGACAATGACTTCCCCCAATTAATTTTAATTTGATATGATCAAGAGCATTATTAAAAGTTCCCTAGCAAGCATCAGCACTAGGGTTCAATTCCACATCTAAACTAGTTGCTCCAGATCACATGAGTATATGTCTTCAAGGTTAAGAAATGTGGAGATTTGTTTTGAATCTTGGCTCTGGTACTTACCATCTGTGTGACTTTGGGAAACACACATGCCTTCTCTAGACATCAGTTTCCTTAACTATGAAGTGAGAGAGCTGAAGTAGGTGATTAATAAGGTTCCTACCAACTCTCAACACTATAATTCAGGATTCCAGAAGGGACTCCAGGGTGAGGGGATACCATAAGCAAAGATATAGAAGTAAAAAGGCTTAATTTTTTTTTCAGAGAAAAATAAATCATTTCAACAGGATCATAGACTATAGGAAGGTTTGAAATGGGAGCTAAGACTAAAAAGGGAACTTGGGGATCAAATTATAGAGATCCAGGCTATAAAAATTGGACTTTAAGCTATAGGTAATGGGAAGCCTCCAAAATTTTCTTGGGGGGGGGGTGTTAGCAAACAATTTAATGTGCTGTCTCAGAAAATTAATTTGTATATTAAGTGCTCATGGATGGACTGTGCCAATATAATAAACCTGAAAATAGTACCAAAGTTAATTTATAATTTTTGCTGCATCATTCAAACTATCAAAGCACTCAATAAAATAAAATTAATTTGGATGAAAAATTAAAAATATTGAAGGAAATCATGAAAAAGTTAGGAATAAAAAAGGAATATCACATCCAGACATCAAATACTTTTATATATGATATATGTGAATATATATGAGCATATATATAAATGGATATAAAAAAATCATACATAAAAGAGAGAAATAGGAATAATGGAACTCAATAACCCAGTGTTTGATAAACCTGAAAACACAAATTACTTAGGAAAGAATTCCGTGTTTGATAAGAATTGCAGGGAAAACTGGAAAGCAGTTTGACAGAAATTAGGATTAGACTAACACCTTGCACCACATCTATAATAAATTAAAAATAGACACATAGTTTAAAAATTAAAAATAATATCACAAAAAAATAAATGATAAGGAGATCAAATATCTTTCCTAGATATGGACAGGAGGGATATGTATTCTTAATCAAATAAGTGATAGAAATAATTGTAAAAGACAAATATATAGCTTTGATTGCATGAAATTGAAAAGCTTTTGTAAAAACAAAATTAATGCACTTAGATTATTAAGTGATCATTATATAGGAAAAAAAAAACCTTTGAATCAAAATTTTCAGATAAGGGTTGGCTTCCAGGATGTATAGACAGCTAACAGAATATTTGTGAAACCAAAAATCTTTCTCCTATAGGTAAGAGGTCAAAGAATATGAAAAGCAGTTCTCAAAAAAAAATTAAAACTATTGAAAATCATATAAAAAGTATCAAATCACTAATAAAACAAATACAAATGAATACAAACCTGAGGTTTCACATCATACACAGAAAATTGATGAAAATGAAAAAAATATGTGAGTAAATGTTGGATAGGTAGTGAGAAGATAGGTACCCTATTGCCTTGTTCATTAGCTATGAATTAATTCAATAATTTTTCTTTAACAATTTGAATTTATATGAAAAAGTGATTAAATATTTATACTCTGTCTCAAAGATTCCACTATTAGTCATATACCTCAAGGAGGTAATTGATAAAAAAGGAAAAGACTCCAATTACACACACACACACACACACACACACACACACACACACACACACACACACATACACACACTTTTCTGTGGTTGCAATGTCCTGGAATTGATTGCAGAATGGCTAAACAAATTGTAGTACATGAACATAATGAGCTATTATTATATTATGAGAAATGATAGATCCAAAGAAGCATAGAAAGACTTGCATGAATCTATTTAAAATTAAGTAAGCAGAACCAGGAAAACAATATACACAATGATGAAACAATGCAAAGAAAAAATCTAGAACAATAAAAAATAAATGTTATAAAATTAGAAAGAATAAGCATGGCCCCATAGAAGAGGTATGAGAAGACACCTCCCTTAATTCATTTTCAGAGATGAGAAATCCATGGGGTGAGCATTATCATATTTATTTCAACATATTTGATTGGTTTTGCTTATTTTCCCCTCTGCTTTCTTTTTTATTATTATTATTTTTTAACTTTTAAAAAATTATTTGTTATATGGGATTACACTCTGTGAAGGAGTGGGAAGGATGGGGGATATTTAGGTGATGTAAAACAAAAGATATCAATAAAAACTGTATTTAAAAAATTAATTTGGTTGTGGTGTGCAGTTTTTGCAGGGGGATTAGAGTGGAGAAACCATTCCCAGAGGTTGTCTAGTTTGAATGATAAGAAAGATCACGATACTATTACCTGACATAGTGAACTCAAGAATGGGAGCTGATTAGCCCAGACACCGACAAGTGTCTGGAACTGAATTTGAACTCAGGTCTTCCTGCTGTTCAGTGCTCTACCACTGTACCACCTAGCCACCTCTAGGAAAAGAGTTGGGAATTAATCACATAGAAATGATTCAAAATTGAACCTTTGAGATTGATTGAGATCAGCAGGTAAAAGGACATAGGGAAGAGAAAAACCTTTCCTCATTTGTAAAATGCAAGTGGTGGTCTGAATGGTCTCTGAGTATTCTTTTAGCTCTCGAACTATGATCCTGTGATTCCCACTTGGGGAAGGAAGAAAGAAGATTTGTATCAAATCATCAAGTGAACAAGCATTTGTTAAGTACCCATTATGCATCAACCACTGTGCTAAATACTGTACTAGTTTTAAAAAAGGGGAGGAAATAGTCCTTGCTGTCAAGGAGTTCACAGTCTAATAGAAAGAACACAAGTAAACTACTATGTGCAAAAGAGCCCACAAAAAGAATCACATAATGGTTAGTCAAACCTGTAGACTTGGACCATGAGCTATTAACCCTTATTGCTATATCCAGTTATAACTGTTGACACAAATATATGGAAGTGGGTCAATCTTAGCTGTGTAAACTCTGTTCTCTCTGCAAGGAGGGAAGTTATTTCTCATATTTCAACATTGATGAAATGAGGTGGTCCTATTGGAAGAAACATCAAACTATTACATGTTGTTCATGTACATTCATCAGATCCCAATTAGCTACATATCCTCTAACGACATATTAGGTCATGACTCAGGTAACTGGTAAACCATTTCTCCTAACTGGATTTCTTGCACTGCTGAGATCCCTTCCAACTATCAAATTTGCTAACTTGCTGTTAAACAATGCCACTTTTGTTATCATTCTTTAGTTCACAGGACTGCAGATTTGGAATATAAAGGGATGCCACATATAATTGATTTCAACTCCTTCATTTTATAGATGAAGAAACTGAGGTCCGGAGGCTTTGTGACATGTCTAAGATCATAGAAGGAATGAAGAAAAGAGCTGAAATGCAAACTCAGGTGCTTAGATGCTATTCCAATCTCTCTTCAATTCTACCTAAAGGCAGGATGATGTACTATGGTGATAGAGCTTGCTAAGAAACTGGTTTAAACTCTTAATCTTCAACATTAAAGGAAGGTGGCAGAATTTGCTTCTGAGGAAGCTTTTCAAATAGGATTGATCGATATCTGCTGGCACTGATTTAGATATGGCTGTGTGTGATGACAAGGGATGGACTGTGATATTTTTCTCAAGGCTCCTCCCAGTCTTCTGATTTTAGATGAAAGGTAATAAATCCATGTGAACTCAAATAGAGAACCCTCTCAGTAATTACTTAGTTAATAAATCAAATTGACAGCCTTAATCAATACGTAAAGCAGTGCAATTGACCTCATATTTGAAACAAGAAGAGCTCTTGCAGCAAATCACCTACAGGATTTTGGAGCTTCCATCTGCCCTACAACAGTTCATAGCCCTGTCAGACTACAATCAATTTCTATATGGTTATAACTGTTCTGATTCTGGAGATAGCACAATGTCAGCTTCTAATCAAGCACATCCAATACCTAATCATGGGTTATAAGTTATGAAAATGATATTTTTTTCTATTTTTGGCAAAGAATATTTTCCATTTGTCATCTTGTAAAGATGGTAACAAGTAATTTAAGCAACTTCAGAGCACCTCTTTAAAAAAAGATCTCAGCAATAGCACTTCTAGGGCTGTATCCCAAAGAGACCATAGAAATGGGTAAAGGAGCCATGTATACAAAAATATTTATAGCAGTTCTTTTTGTGGTGGTAAAGAATTGGAAATTGAGGGGATGCCCATCAATTGGGAATTGGCTGAACAAGTTGTGGTATATGAATGTAATGGATTACTATTGTGCTATAAGAAATGATGAACAGGCTGTCTTCAGAAAAACCTGGAAAGACTTGTATGGTCTGATGCTGAGTGAAGTGTGCAGAACCAGGGGAATGTTGTACACAGTAATAGCCACGTTGTGGGATGATTAATGTTGATGGACTTAACTTTCTTAGCAGTGCAAGGATCTAAGACAACTCCAAAAGTCTCATGATGGAAAATGCCATCCACATTCAAAGCTTGAAAGCAGATCAAAGCATACTATTTGCTATTTGTTTTTCTTCTGTTTTGTTTAGTTTCCTCTTTCTGATGGTTCTTCCTATTGGTTCTAATTCTTCCTTACAACATCACTAATGTGAAAGTATGTTTAATAGGAATGTATATGTATAGCCTATACTGGATTACAAGCCATCTTGGGGAAAGAGGAAGGGAGGGGGGGTGAGAAAATTTAAAACTCAAAAGCTTATGGAAGTGATTTATGATAAAACAAAATAAATTAAGAAAAAAAAGAAAGAAAAGAGCTCAAAGCATTTAATAAATATTAAACCATCACTTGTCTGAAAGGAGAAGGTGAGGAGAGAAAAGTGAAAGGGAACAAGGGGAGAGAGAGATGGTGGAGGAAGAGAAGGAAGAAAAGGAGGAGAGGGAGAGAAAGAGAATGAGAGATGGAGAAGACAGGACAGGAGAATAACAAGAGAGGAAGAATACTTGTTCTCTTTACTTCTACTTCTTAAGCTTAAAACAAGAACATAAAATTAGAACTAGAAGGAAACTTAGAGGCCAGGTAGCCCAATCTCCTCATTTTAAAGGAGACAAAACTGAGATCCAGAAGCAGGAAGTGACTCTTTCTAGGCCAAGCAGGTAGCAAAAAACCATGAGTTGAACCCAATTCTTCTCACAACAATTTATGTTTCCTTTTCTTTATGCTATAGTTCTTTTTAGACATGAACACTGGATTTAAACTCAGTGGTCTTGGATTTGCATCTTATTTTTGTTACTATCTGTGACAACTTGGGGAAATTATCTTCTAAGCCTCAGTTTCCTTTTCTGTAAAATTAGGGCTAAATGATTTCTAGTGCTCCTTTAAATTCTAAATCCTATGATCCTATATGTGGGGGAAGCAATTGAATTTGACAATGTTTTGACTCTGATTTACAAGAATAAGAAATTATCAATTTATCATACATAGGGTATGTACAGCTGCTTCTTCCTTCTAGAATCAAAATATAAGTACCCATCTGAGTAAGGATTATCAGAAACTTTAAAGTCATAAAGGGCAATGTGGGATTTTTTGTAGGGGGTTAAGGGCAAGGTAGATGGAAAATATAAGCTCCAATAATAGAATATAAGTTCCTTGAGAATGGACACTGTTGTCTTTGTTTGCTTGTTCTTTTGTTGAGGAGATGGGTGCAAGAAATGGTTTGGCCAGCAACCTTGATGGTTTTCCCCTCCCAGTCTGATTTTTTTAATTTTTTTTTAATTAAAGGGACCATCCCTTGACTAGATTCTTAAAGAAGCCTATTCACTAAATGGGAGTTGCTTCACTTAAAGAACCTGAAAAGACCTCAGCTTAAAAGGGCCAGGGTCTCCCATTGCATCCTGAGCTATCTCCAGTCATCCTAATCTGGCCACTGGACCCAGATGGCTCTGGAGGAGAAAGTGAGGCTGGTGACCTTGCACAGCCCTTCCTCACTCAAATCGAAGTCAATTGCAAGTCATGTCATCATCTCCCTGATAGTATGGTCCTCTTTAAGTATGAAAAACAAACACAACAACAACCTTCTATTTCCAGTTCCTAGTGTAGAGCCTGGCATAGGGTAAGTGCTTAATATATGTTGAATTGAATGGATGTAGAAATGGACATTGGAAAGGGGGAGGGACTGAAATATAAGCAATACTTTTTTAGTATCTTTTCCCTTCCAGTTTTAAAGAGACAGCTAACTTTCTAGTTTTACAGTCCCATGATTCTAAAGTCACTTTGTTAGTTTAGGAGCAGAAAAAAAATATTACGTACTGCTTGTTTTGCTCATAAAATGATTGTGTTGGCTACATGAAACTTTAAAAGGATATTTTATTCAGACAGTAATTATAACATTCCTAATTACATTTATTTTTATATCTTTTTAATTTGTGCTACAACTGAGGCTCTAAGCTACCTAATTTTAAGGATTTTAGCATTTCTTAGTTTCTAAAAAAAAATAGATGTCATTTATCTATTTTTTCCATTTCAGAAAATGCTTGATGCATCATCTCCTAACCTTACTACTGCCCTGAAGTTCAGGGGAGAAGAAGGAGGGAGGCAGAACAAGTATCATTATTCTCATTTTAAAGCTGAAAAATTTGATGATCCAAGAAGTGAAATGATTCAAGAATAATCAAGGTCATGGTTTTAGAACAGGAAAGGAACTTAGAGGTCCTCTGTCCACCCTCATTATTTTCTAAGTGAGGAAACGGTCTCAGAAAAGTGATATGGCTTGTTTCATCTGGAAACAGATGAAAACATCAACTTGTTAGGCAAAATAAAAAAGGATTTTACTTTCCCCTTGAGAAGCTTACATTCTAATGGGAGAAGGCAACTCATAAAAGGGACCTGTAAAAGTGGGAAGGGAATAAGAAGGTACCCACACTTGGAACAGAGTCCTATGGAGAAGAGTTAGCAATGTAGCCTGGAAAGAGATGAAGACATATTTGACCTGGGTCTCCTCCTTAAATTTGAGTGTGTAGAAGGAACCACACATACAGAAAGTGAGGCCTCAGATGCAGAGAGTAGTTTTAATGAGAGAAATAGTAGTCCAGGGGTGAAATAAGCTTCCAGAGTGAAGAGGTTTCTGTGGTACAATAAAACCCTGTAGAGATGAGTCTGCAGTGCTGCCTAGAGAGGGCTAATGATGGGGAAATGGAAGAAGGTAGGAAACAAAATGGGTAATGATGTCTAGTCTGTGTGCCTAGAGGTTCTCAAATAAAGTCAAGAGGTTGTAGAATGAATTCATTCTTCACACTGGGTTTGGCCTAACTTACCTCTGAGGCCCCTTTATGATATAATACATGAATACAGTTGTTTGTCAATTGGAACTTTTTTCTAATCAATCTAATTTTCTGAAATTACCACTCCAAGACCCTGTCAGTACTGAAAAATTCTACTCCTCCTGTTTCATTTTTAAAAATCTTTTCTGTAGAACTGTCAAACCCAAGTTTGCCTGGGTTGAGTCAAGTTTCTCCGCGTGACTTTACAAGTCATTTCTTTCTTGATTGAGTGGAAATCTTTCTAAAACAAAAATCAACTACGTCCATGAGCTGCAGAAGAAAGATGATCATAGGATCAGAAGATCACAGAGTTAAAGGGACCTCAGAGATTATCCAATCTAACTGCCCCATTTTACAAATAAGGAAATTGGTTCTCAGAAGTGAGATGACGTATTCAGCATCGTAGAGGTATTAAGCAAGTGGTAGAGTTAGGATTCAGACCACATCTCTTGATTGCAAATCCAGCACCCTTTCCAGATCTGAAGTAGGGGCAGGGGGAGGTGAAGCAAATAGGATTCAAAGGCTATTGTGCAGAGGCAGCAGAAAGAATGTGAAGAATCTGACAGAATCTCAATCTATATTCCTAGACCAGACAGCTACAGATTCACTATATTAAAATTTCAAATCCTAACCATGATTCCTGTTTTCGTTGACTTTTCATCATCTACCTAGTCAAATATGGTAGCAAGGTTATCATCACTTACATTTTTGACTTTGATTTTCAGCTACAACAAATTCACAGCATGAATTGGTTGATGAAGTCCTTAATTAAATCTTTTTTGTGCTTTTTTTTTTCAACAGAGAAAAGAAATGTGATTTTAGGCCACATTGAAAGGTGTAGTGTCCAGAATACAGGATTAGATAAGACCACTGTTTTCTGGCCTGGTCAGAACCCAACTGGAATATTACGTTTAGCTGCAGGTACTATACACTAGGAAGAACATTGACAAGCTGGAACAGTAACAGGATTAGAGATCATGTCATTCAAAGACAGTTTGAAGGAACTAAGGATATTTAGTCTAGAGAAGAGGCTTCCAGTTAATGGGGTGGGGGAGAGCACAAAATAGCTATCTTCAAGTATTTTAATGGGCTTTCATGTGAAAGAGTGGTTAGATTTGTTTTGTTTAACCACAGAGGGCTGAAATAAGAGCAAAGGTAGACTTGGTAAAGAGACAGGTTTATATTTAATTCAAGAAAAAAACTTTCTTAGGGATTATAGCTATATGAACGTGGAATGAACTGCCTTCTGGGGATGAAGGGTTCCTCCTAACTGGTTTTCCAAGTGAAGGTTGGATGAGCTCTTTTGAGGATTTTATAAAGTATTCTTGATCAAGTACAAGTAAGACTGGACATTTGAATACTCTTCCAATTTTAAGAATATCCATGTTTGAATTCTCTCTCCACTATTATTTTGTTCACTTAACATCTTTAGTCCTTAGTTTCTTTATCTTCAAAATGAGGCCATTGTACTAGATGACTTACAAATCCTACAATTCAAGCCTTTTAAGTAGAAAATCTTAGTGTTTAATACCGTGCCAAGGAAATCGTAGTTGCCTAATAGGTCATTGAATATCCCAGATTTCAGTGTGATTTAAATAATGTAACTCTTGATGAGGAAACTTCTATTACTGTGGATCAGAAACTAGTTACCTAAAACAATGAGAGGTTGAATGATACTTCCAGCTGCTGTATGTCCAGGATGACTTGAACCCAGATCTTCCTTTCATTCCTCCCTATCTCTATTACATACCTCAAACAAACCCTCGTCTGTGGAAGTTTCCTTCATCTCTACCTCCAGTGGTAATATCTGCTACATACACACACATTGGACTTCACATAACACATTGCTTATATTTCCTTTATGTACTGATTATGTGATCATTTCATATTATGGACATTTCTTTCTATGTCATATACTCAATTCAACTATAAGCTTTATGAGAGCAGGAAAATTCTTATTTAAACTTTTATCTGCCTGGTACTTAACATGATACTCTGTATACAGTCAACAGTCAGTAGTCAATAAATATTTATCAAGCATCTATTATGTTCCAGGCACTCTGCTAAATTCTGTGAACATAGAGAGAGGCAAAAGACAGTCCATACCCTCAAGGAGCTCACAATATAATAAGCAAGACAATATGCAAACAAATATCTACAAACAAGCTATGCATAGGATAAATAGAGAATAATCAACAGAGAGATTTGATGTAGAATTAATGTATTAGCAAAAGCTTCCCACAGAAGGTGGGATTCCAACTGAGATCTGAGGAAAACCAAGAGTCAGAAATGAGAAGGAAAAAAAATATTCCAAGCTTAGGGGACAGTCAATATAAAAGCCTCAATTTGGGAGATGAGTGTTTTATTCCAGCAACATCAATGAGGCCAGGGTCAGGAAGACCTAGGTTAAAATTCTCCCTCAGACATGGAAAGATCATGGGTAAGTCATTTAACCTCTCAGAATCTCAATTTCTTCTTTGTAGATTGAGGATAATACCACTGTACTACCTATCCCACAGGCTTGTGAGGATAGGCCTGAACAAACATTAAGGAGCTAGATGTTAGGGAACTATTATTTCTGGAATAGGTAAAGAAAGGTAATGGAATAAGCATTTATATGGTGCCTATTATGCTTTTTACAAATATTATCTTATTTGATCCTCACAACAGTCCTATGAGGTAGGTGCTGCTATTATCCACATTTTACAATCAAGGAAACTGAGGCAGACAGCAATTAAGTAACTTTGCACAGGACCACACAGCTAGTGAGTGAATGAGGTCACATTTGAATTCAGGTCTTCTTGATTGCAGGACCAGAACAGTGCCACCTAGCTGCCTTTAAGACTGGGGACAAGAAATCTAAAGGTCTATTTCAGTTAACCATGTCACTCATAAACAAGGATATTCGGGAAAATGGATTTGCTCACCTTTAACCATAAAAAGCTGAAACAGCAAGGGAGGCAGATTCTGAATTCTGCAGCTCATCTCACAGAATGAATTGGAAATGATATTTCCTCCCAGTGCTACATAAAATCTTCAACTTGGTTAAAAAAGACTTTGGAACCAAATAGAAATTCTCAGAGAGGATATAAACACTAACTCATTCAGAGGATAGAACCAGGTCAATTGAATGGACCCTCCATATTCCATAAATAATATAATTTGTATCTATTAAAGACGACCAGGTATTGGATGACTGAGTAGATATGAGTTACAAGGAGTTTCATCCCAAGGTCATTGGTCTGAAGTCAGCCCACTTTGGGGAAAGGCCTATAAGTCCTGTACTCCTTGTGAGCCAAAATTTATTTTCAGTAATTAGTCCATTAGATGAATCTGAAGAACCATGAAAATGTATCACAACAGTTATTTAATTAACACAAAATAAATGCAAATTGTTCTTACTTGTATATGTGTTACTCTACACTTCAAGTAGAAGGCCAGCAGCTTTAGTAGGAAAAAAAAAATCTAAAAGCTTTGCTTGAAATGGAAAATTAGTGTTTTATTTATGCTCTGTTCAACAAGGAACCTGGACATATGCCTGCTTTCCATAAAGTTTAATGGGCATTGGATGAAAGATGAAGGTGAAAACCAAGCCAGCTGGGAGCACCAGCAGTCAGGATTGGGAATCAAGAGACCTGGGTTCTCCTCCCAGCTGTGTCATTAACTAGCTAGATAACCTTGAGAAAGTCACTTAAACTGTCTTTGTGCCTCACTTTCTTCATCTGTCAAATGAAGAGATTAGAATAATGTATCTCTAAGGGCTTATTCAGATCTAACATTTTTTTTTGTTCTATGAATTAACATCAGGGAATCTTCAAAAAGAAAAAAAAATGCATTGCAGTCTGAACTGTGAAAAGTCAACCATTAATAATCCCATCTAATCCAACCCAATCCACCACCTTTCATTCAAACAAGATTCATTAATTTCCTATCAAGTCCAATGCACTATAGTTGGTGTTGGGAATACAAATAGACAAAAATGCTCTTACTTTTAATGAGTTTACATCCTACTAGAGGCAAAGGTACTTCAATAAACACACAAATAAGTAAATGCGAGGTAAATTTGAGGAGACAAGGGTGTCTAACAACCGGGCAGGGATAGTGGGAATCTGGAAGCTTATACAGAAGAGATAGTACCTCAGCTGATTTTCAAAGAAGAAACAAAGATCATAAAATTATATATTTAGATATGGAAGGGACCTTAGTGGCCCTCTAGTCCACCACCTCATTTTAAATATCAGGAAGCTAGGGCCCAAAGAAGTTGTGATTTGCCCAAGGTCACACAGGCAGTGAGTCACAGAGGTGAGAGTTGAACCTGGGATAGGGGATAGCTTGTGTGAATGTAGCATTCAGGTAACAGTTTGGGTTTAGTTGGAACAGAGAATGGGCAAAGGAAAATAATGTGAAATGTCTTGAAAGGAACAGCTAGGTGGTACAGTGGGTAGAGTACCAAGCCCAGAGTGGAAAGACTCATCTTCTTGAGCTCAAATCTGGCCTCAAACACTTACTAGCTGGGTGGCACCAGACGAGTCATTTAGCCCTGTTTGCCTCAATTTCCTCATATGTAAAATGATCTGGAAAATCAGATGACAAACCACTCCAGTACCTCGCCAAGAAAACCCCAAATGGATCAGGAAGAGTTGAATGCAACTGAAAAAAGACTCAACAACAACAACAACAACAACAACAACAACAAAGTCTTCAAAGGTAGGTTAGGAATAGATGGTGGAAGGCTTTGAATACCAGGCTTGGGAGTTTGTATTTAAAGATTAAGTCACAAGAAAATCAGCAAAGGCATCCTCTCAGAGATAAGAGAAGGTGGCAACAGTAAGCCTCCAACACCTGTGCATACAGACCTCACTATATCACCATTCAGTGGCTTCTGTTACCTACTCTTTGTTTCATTTAATTTTGTTTTGTCTTCCCAGTTTCAAGGTGGAAACCAATCATGTGTCACCTGTGAACTGACAATTCTGAGGCTGTCAATATAGAGTGTAGAAGGTAAAATTCCAAATTACTTTGAAGTTATTGACAATCACCGATTTGTATGACTTCAGAATTGCACTCATGTTCTAAGGGTCCACATGTGTGCCAAGAAGGGAGAAGAGACAACCCAGGGACTCTATTTCTCAGAGACAAAAAGTGAGTTTCTAGCATAACATACATGTAGTTGATGATACCATATTCAGGAGCACATGATCCCAAATTTAGAACTGAAGGAAACCAGGGAGATCCTCTAGTTCACTAATTTTTGCAGTTTAAGAAGCTGAAGCCTAGAGAGATTTAGTGGCTTGGCCAGGATCACATAATTAGTAAGAAACAAGAAGTAGAATTGTATCCCAAATCTTTTGAATTAAAATCCTGTATTCTCTCCATTGCCCCACTGGGTTAACATTAGGAAGAAAAATAGATCAGTAATTCATGAGAGATAATATCCCAAAAGAAAGCCAACAATACAGCTCATGACCACATATACAAAACCTAACACTCACTGCCCAGCAAGTGAGGTAAATTAGGCTTCACCATTTCCCTTCCCCCAAAATTCTCTAGTACTCTAAAGAGGATTTTGTGGTATCTAGGCTTTCTGCAAATGTCTCCAGCCAATACGGATGGTGGTCCTTTAAGCATAGCAAGGTGGAGGTCCCTGGCACCTGATTTCTATTTAGCCACTAGCAGTTGGATTGAATTTTTCTTTATTTCTAATTTATGGAATAAAACAAGCATTTCCACAACCTAGTATAACAATTAAAAAAAAGATGATTGTACATGAAACTGCAAATCTACTACGCATAATTTGTTATCCCTTTCAAATATATAACAAAATTATTAGATAATTTCTTTTTTTCTTCCCTCCTCCTCAGAGATGGCTACCATTAGACACACGCACATACACACACATATACATACATACATACATATATATATATGTATATATATATATATATATATGTAGAATTATTCTATACATTATAAAGGACTATTTACTTCACTAGATAAAATCATAAATATATAAACATACTCCCTTAACAAGGTAGAAATTGTACCCCTCCCCCCTTATATCAATGCAATCTTTGAGGAGGGAAGAGGATTAGGTTCACAGTTTAGCTCATTTCCAATAGAGCACACAGTCCCAGTTCAAAGTCCAAGACCCTTGTCAAACTTGAGTCCCAATCACCCTGACTTCCCCACGGCTTCCCTGCCAGACTGGTTGGCTGCACCATCCCTGCTGCAATCTTGGCTCCAAGGCTAGTCAACATGGCTTGAACTCGTAGATCCAGTCCACTGAAGATCACTGCAAGCCCCTCAAATAGAGAAGGACAAATGACACAGAACAGAAACAAACACAAACACACACCACATCCCATTTTTCAGAGCTGGGGTAAAATTGGGGGTGAACAGGTATTATGGGAGAAATAATTACTGACAAAATATATTTATGATAACACAGAAATTATAGAAATAGAAAGCTAGGTTTTAGTATTATATTCAAACATAGGTACAAGCCTCAGAGAAACAGCCTGAATAATTACCAGGATTCAAACAAGGCTTTTTATAGGTAAAATAACATCAGAGTGACAGAGGAGAAAATTCATGTGTATATACACACACACATATACATTATATATAATGTGTGTATGTGGTATGTATATATATATATATATATATAAAACACATATTACAATCTGATATATTCCTCTTATATTATATAATATATGTTAATATATATTATATAAAATATATATGTGTGTATGTATATATGTATATATGTATACACATATATACATATATAACACATATTACAATCTGGTATATTCCTCTTAGGCCATAAAAATTACAGATCCACAATAGCATACTTCATTCAATGTCATAAAAGTTGAACAAACTTTAACAGTTATAACCTCATGCATCCCCTAAAACTTCATCAAATAATAAGCTAACTAAGCCAGGTTATAGATTATACTACATTTACAATTCACAAATAAGCTGATTGAGGAGGAAGATTTACATGTCACCAAGGAGTCCGGAACACTTGAGATTCTTCATCTGGCTTCTTACCTAAGGAATGTTTAAGGCCTTAAATAAAATTTTACATCCTATGGGACAAGTTTTAGCCATGTCAACAACCTCTCAACTAGGAGAAACAGCCCTGAACTTCAACATTGTCATTCATTAAGCAGGTTTTGGCGAGGTGAGGTTAGCAGAAAACAGGCTTTTAGTCAATTGAAAGTTGTAGAAGGAATGAAAGGGAATCAAGAATCAAAAATTTCTTTAGCATGGGGAAAGAAGTCCTTCCTTTTCACTGGTTTAGTGCATGATACCTGAGCCATAGCTGAACTGATCTTCACCTTCCCTCCATAGCAGGAAGGAGAACAGGAAAAAAGCTGAAGCAAGAAAGCAGAACAGAAAAAAGAGAAAAGAGTCATTGGTTCAGTCATACTACTTTTAAAGATGCCATCTGGTTCAGTTATGAAGCCATTCAAAGGAGGCTACAGACGCAGGGGACAGAGAGGCCTTCATGTTGGGCAATTTGGACATGGCCAAACAAAGTCCAAGTTACAATATATAAATTTCAAAGTCTTGGTAATAAAGTAGGGTGAGCTAGAGATTCTCACATGTCGGAAATTTGTGCTTCATAAACATCACTGAGAATCCATGGAGTGAGATGAATGTGTGACTTTTGGCTACACCTTTTACATCCCTATTTGATTGCTCTTCCCAATGTACAATTTTTCTCATATCTTCCTTTTCTCCTAGTGTTTCCTCATTGCCTACAGAAGAAAGTGTAAGCAACTGACCCTAGAATTCAATGCTCACCAAATTTTGGGCCCAAATTTATATCGTGCTACTATTATTCAAGTAATTTACATTCTAGGAGCACTTAACTATTTCCTATGCCCATGTTTATTCTATTTAATCCTATCTCTAAGCCTTTGATGGTATTGTCCACTATTCAGTTTGATTTGGCAGACATCCATTAGGCGCCTATGTTATGCAAGTCTCTGTGCCATCTGCTACAGATATAAAATCAAACATGAAATAGCCCCTGTCCTCAAGGAGATTATTCCCAATATCCGTCCCTTGAAGTCTTATCCTTTTTAAGAGATGATTCCTCCTTGAAAGCTTCCCTGACAGCCCTCCTCTCCCCATAGCTGACAATGATATCTTTCCCCTTAAATGTTTTTTATACTTTTCTTAGACCTCTCCTGTGTACTTAAATCATTTCCCCTTGTTTAATAGTTATTTATGTGTAATAAGTATCCCACTCGGCTGTGGAATTACCCATTACTTGGGTTCATTGTAGGGGAGAAATATGATTCAAGCTCCCACCCAGGGACAACTATACCAACATGCCAGGGAGGATGCATAAATCAAATAACAAAGTACTTAACTGGAGCAGAGTAGCAAGTAAACAACAGGAAAAATTATGTAGTAGGATCATACTCAGCCTCAATACACAAATGTGTGTGATCTCCCACAAACTCACACTCCAGCAGAGAAGGGAGTAAATTATTTAAAAATTAAGAATAAAATTCTTAAGTGATGATAAGTTTCTACTTCAGGGGCATCTGCCTTAGGTAGTTGCTGAAAAACACACTCCTGGCTGAATTTTCATGGCTGTATCTCCTGGCAAGTTGCTATGCCTTGCTGCTTCCAGAGTCGACACATTTCCTGATGCTCCTTGGCATGGTCAAGGGGAAAGGATCCCTTCTCCTTTCCTCCCTTCCCCCTCTGCACCTGCATTTGTTATCTGAAGGCTCTCTGGGCTCTGGTACTGCCTTCTGCTTCTAAATGTAGCATCTATTGCTTTTCTGATATGTTGCTATTGTCTTAACTTCTCTTGCAACTAGGTAGCATAATGGATAGAGCACTGGGCCTGGAATCAGAAAGACCTGAGTTGAAATTCAGCCTCACTTACTTGCTGCATGACCTTGAGCAAGTCATTTAATCTCTTCTGCCTTAGTTTCATCAATTGTAAAATGGGGATAATAATAGCACCTACTTCACAGAGTCATTGTGAAGATCAAAAGGGATAATATAAATCACTTAGCACAGTGCCAGGTACACAGTAGGACCTAATAGATACTTGTTCCTTCTCCCTCCCTCTTGATGCTGCTAAACACAGTCAACAATACTATTTCAAGAAAGTGTCATCATTCGCTTAGAGTGAAACAAGTCTGGGGCAATATGTGTATGGGTTATTCAACATAGCTCAACTCAACTCATACTCAGCTCGACTGTTAAATTCACAGCTTCACCCTGATGGGTGCACAAAAATCTTAATAAATTACTCTAAGACATTTTTCTTCACCCCTCCAAAGGGAAGAATCTTAGTCTCCAGGCTAATGGAAATGAGAATTATAGGATCAGTGATTTGGAGTTGAAAGGTGCCTCAAAGGTTATCTAATCCAACTCCCTCATTTTACAGGTAAGGAAAGTTTGTCCAAAGAGGTGATGTAACCAAGCTTAAAAAGCCAGTACGTCACATAAGTGGCATTTTAACCTGAGAGTGAATTCTAGGCTGACGGGATGGTTTGTGTAAATTCACATGCAGAGAACAGTTGGAATTTGGATGGAAAAGTCAATGGGCAAAAGAAAACGATCTTATGTAAGTCTTGAAACATAGTTGGCAATACATGATGGAAGGATTTAATTGCCAGTCTTGGGAGCCTGTATTTAAACAAGAGAATCACCAAAGGCATCCTCTCAAAGGTTAAAGAATAAGGCAGCAGTAAGCTTCCAGGGACTCCTTTATCCAGATGACACTATATAATCATACAATTGCTCGTCTTATCTTCTCTTTGTTTCAGGTGAGGTTGCTTTGTCTTCCCAATACAAGTGTGAGGTGAAAATTAATTAAGCTTAAGTGGAGCACTGACAAATCTGAAGTTGTCAATGTAGAGAATGGTAGAAGGTGAAATTCCAAAACAATTTTATTTTCTAAGTTGGAGAAAGTGAATTCCTTTTATTTTCCCCCCTACCTTTAGGTACAAGCAAAGTCCTTATCTGAGGGTAGGGACATCATTAATTAATTACATATATCTCTTTTCAATCTCCTTCGCTGGACCAGAGATTTAAAGTTAGAAGTCCATATGTTCCAACATCCCCATTTTGTAGATACAGAAACTGAAACTCCAAGAGATTCACTCAGTAACATGTCTAAGGTGACATGATAACAAACAGCAAAACCGGGATTTAAGCTCAGGTCTCATGAATCCAAATATAGTTCTCTTCACATTTCTCCAGCCAGTGGCAAGAATCTTGACTATGGAATTTTGTCTGGAAGCACCAATAAACCTTAAAAAGGGCATTGACACCCTAAATTGAAATCAAGCAGATATTGCTGACATTCCTGCCATGTTGGCCCATATCTTAATTAAATGTTATCTTTCCTTCTTTTAGAATGGAAGGTTTGTAAAAGTCTATTAGAGAATAAAGTACTTATCAAAGAGTTTATATCTCCAAAGTACCTTTCTTATAGATGCTTAATAAATGTTTATTGAATTAAATTGGGATGCTGTATTTCTTATATTTTAATGAATTTGTGTTATTTTACTTTTATATAATTATGCTTTGTCTCATGAAATTCAATTCAATACATATTTTATGAAATACTGTTACTGAAGTTTCTCTCTTTTAATATACTATAAGCTACATGTTGGTTTTTATCCTTTTTATTTGGTCCCTAGCCTTGTGTCTTTATACAATAGAAATTTGATAAATATGTGTTGGTTGAATAAATAGACCCCTAAGTGCCAAATAATTCTACTTCCTTTGCATAGCAAACTCAAAAAAAAAGTTCTCAGAGCCAAGTTCCTCAAGTACTTTCTAAATAGTCATCATTTTCTTTATTCTCCTTAGAAAAATCATAAATTGACATTTATGTAACTAAAAGATATTTCTCAAAAAAAAAATTTGCACGAATTCAGTTTGAAAGGTCTTAAGCCACTTTCCGGCCTTACATAGGGCCTCCAGGTTCCTTTACATACCTCAATGAGCAGGTATCCACTGTGTATATATATATATTTTACTTTGTTGCTTTGATGGATCCATGATTTTCTGCAATGGAATACCGTGTGAAAGTGATTTACAAATATTGAAGTACCACATTAATGAAAATTCTCTGCTATTATCAATGTGGTCATTCAGTCACTGACAGGGATTTTAGACCATATTTCCTCCATACATTCTATATATAGGACCTACCTACCTCATTAGAGGCCTTATTTTTTTTTTTTGGTGAGGCAATTGGGGTTAAATGATTTGCCTAGAGTCACACAGCTAGTGAGTGTTATGTGTCTGAGGCTGGATTTGAACTCAGGTCCTCTCAACTCTAGGGACGGTGCTCTACCCACTGTGCCACCTAACTGCCCCCAAAGTACTTTTGGATAAGAGGTATGCTGAATTCATCTTGAAATGGCTTGTGGGAATTGATTGTTAAATTTACAGAATGAGTATTTACACCTCAGAAATTGGCAAAAATCTCTAATTAGGGCTTGATTTATTGTTTCGTTGGTCATCTAGATTGAAAAAAATGATGCAAATGAAACTTTAAAATGTGTTGCACATACTTTTTTTCAGCACATTGCTTGTTAAATGTTTACCAGAATACCTCTGACTTATGGGGGAAACATAATGAGTTTATTTCGAACACGCTGAGTTCTGGATGCCCATGGGTCATCCAGGTGCAACTATTCAGCAGGAAGCTGGTGATATTGTGTTGTGTCAAGAAAAATATGAGGAGGAGGAGAAATCAGTACCACAAAAAGCCAAGGACAAATATATAGAAGCAGGGGACTGGGAGGTATAACAATGTCCAATGCTATAGAAAGATTTAAAAGAATGAAGACTGAGAAAAGGCCATTGCAG
This sequence comes from Phascolarctos cinereus, assembly GCF_003287225.1. Lineage (NCBI taxonomy): Eukaryota > Metazoa > Chordata > Mammalia > Diprotodontia > Phascolarctidae > Phascolarctos > Phascolarctos cinereus. The sequence continues at coordinate 370,802,236 of NW_027555847.1, forward strand.
ACTGTAATTAAGAGAAAAGTGATAATCTTGAAGAAAGCAAAAAGGAAAGAATGAAAAGCTAAGGAAGATATATGTGATTATATGCAGTGAACATAACTTGTGTATATTTGGATGGACTAATCAAAATCTGGGAAGACAGGCATAGTTGTCAATCTAGCTGCAGAACTGATGGATATTCAGACGTGACACATCACCTCTAGAAGGAGCTGAATTTTTAAAGTGTGGCAATAAAAGTTAATCAAGCCAATATTGTAAAAACTCAAAGCAAATGCTATTGCCCATCTAACTAAATGCCCTTAATGAAAGTATCAAATAATCCAAACCCAATTAATTCATGGCTTATTTTTCTGGTTCCTTGCATTTCAAATTAACAAAGTTTTTACTCTACTTGACTCATGAATGTTTTCTATCACTTTCCATTTGCATCTAATTATTTCTCAAGATGCCAGATTTAAGTGGTCTATAGAACACTAATGACTGCAAACTTTTAATACAGTTGATGATAACAAGATGGTCGGGTTCTGGGTTAAGACCTAATAGTTTCAAAGTGTCATAGATCTCCATATTCCACAGCAGATTTTTGTGTTTCAGTAACAGAGTTTATATCTTATTCGAGTCAATTCAGCAAAACTTATTAAGCACCTGTTATGCACAAAGTACTCCACTCATACCAGTAAGGAATGTCTACTTGCATTCATATGACCACAATCAATACCTAAGACCCCACTGCTTTAGCTGCAACATTGTTTTGTCACTACCATTGCCTTTTCATATTATTATTTCTGATTTTTGACTGACTGATTTTTTAGGATATTGTCATTGTCTCTATTTAGATCTATGCCTTTTGTTTGTTCTCCTTAATTACTACTTTATTGTATACTAAACTCTGTAGGAGATAAAATAAAGGTATCCCATAGGATAACAGGCTTTTAGATTTAAAGCTAAAGGGACTTTACAAGTCATTAAGTCTAACTCCTTCATTTTACAGATGAGGAAACTGAGGCACAGAATAGCTGGGTGACTAGCTCAGAGTCAGACAAAATTTGAACTCAGGTCTTTCTTTTGCCAAGTCTCTTGGTCACCCAAGAAGCCTTCATCCTAAATACAAACAAGAGGGATATGCATATATAAATTAGTGATCAATACAAGACTGAATGTAATAAATTAATGTTAGATTGTGTGGTGCCAAACAGAAGTACTATAGGGACTCAGGAGGAGAGATGAGTGTTGGTTATAGTATTTGAGTAACAGATAAGATGGCAATTGAGTAAGATATAAACTTGAAGTTGCCAAAATGTGTGTGCATATAAAATAGATGTGTGTATGTATAGATAAAAGTATAGCTGTATATATATCTATTGATCTATAGATTTGTGTATGTGTATCTGTCATATATATATATACATATATATATATATATATATATATATATATATACATACATACATACATACATACATACACAGTCTCCAATCCATCTGGAAACAATATAATCTTGAAATATCAAAGGTTCATTTTATAAGATGTCTCAAAAGAAAGGGATAAACAAATCACAGAAAATATTTTACCACTGAAAGGAAACTCATGAACATAGATAAATACACACACACACACACACACACACACACACATATATACATATATATACACATATATGTATATATATGTGTGTATATATATGTATATGTGTGTGTGTGTGTGTATATATATATATATATATATATGTATATATTCATGTACATGTATTTTTGTGTCTGCAAGTGTCCGTGTATGTGGTTAGATATGTACATAAAAATTGGGGAAAAGGAGATAAAGAGTATGTATGCACTGGCATTCATTTTTTTTAGATGATGTTAATGCTGAGGCCAACGCCAATGCTATGTAACTATATACTGTGCCCTCAGACCCAGACAACTGTCTTGTAATAAAATGCATGTGCCATTGCATAGCGTGAATTCTTCAGTGAAATCTATCACCTCCCCTTGTGGGGTGGAGGGTGGGAACAAAGCATATATTAGCATTTTCAGAGAACCAGCAGTATCATCTTTGAAGACAAAAAAAAGGGTACTTAATCTTACATGTATATACATTTACATTTTTAAAGGGCCTCATAGATCCTTTGGTAAAGAAACTTCCTAACAGTTACACATAATTGCTAGCTGCTGCATTGTCTTCTGTAATCTCTACCCTCTCCAAAAGCTGATTATTTTTTTTCCTCAGAGTTACTTCTTGTCTGAATGAATATTCCTTGCTTTTTTTGGGTAAAAATGAGTCTCTGTCAGGTTAAGAGCCCCCAATGGATGATTTCCCAGTACACAGTGACTCAGTCAAAGACTTAGTCTTATCTATAAAATGTACAGGCATTTAATTATGTCATGGCCTATAAAAGATCTGTATGGGATTCATCCAGTTTTCTACTCTATTGTACCTGTAATTAGGATGACTCCTGTATTTTCTAAAATTAATCTATTATCCCACTTCATAGTATTTAACCTGCTGATCTTTTTATTCATTTAAAGTCTCCTTAAATTTAGCAGAATCTCATTTTCTATCACAGGACAGTTGACGTTGCTCTTTTTCTCTTTAAAGTGTCATAAATCTTTGCAAGGACGCTCAATGAAAAGGAACAGTGTGTGAAAGGAACCTCAGAGACTGCTGGGTGAGAAGAAATAGGCTGATGGAAACTCTGCCTACACACACACACACACACACACACACACACACACACACACACACAGAGCTTAGAGGGGGTGTGTGTGTGTGTTGGGAGTGGGTGGGGAGATCGAGAGAGGGTGAAGAAGAATATTAATGAAGTTATACATCTCTACATATATGTGTAATAGGAAATTGCCTCAAAAATAAGGTTATTTAAACTGATGCCCAGATGTTAAGGGGGATTATAAGTCATCTACTCTGAATTCATATCTCAGGGGATCATTCGTATTTGCTTGATTAGCAAGCTAAATAATAGAGGAGCAGAACTCGGACAAAGATTTTGTCAAAGAGGTGAGTGGCAGAGAGTCCTATCAAAGACAGAATTACATCTCTGTCAGACCCAATTAGCTACAGATTCAACTTTGATTTTGAAGTTAGGGGAAGAAAAGTTGAGAGAAGGTGGCAGTGTAGTCATTTTGATGAAATAATGCAGACCCTGGAAGAGGCAGTGGGTTAAGGAGCATCTTCCTGCCATGGGGTTAGTATAGTTGGGAGAGTATAGTCTATACCATGGGGTATAGAGATAGAAGATAGTATAAGTGGCACCTTATAAATGACGCTGGATAATCCCCATAGCCACTTCTAAAATGCCAAGGCAGTGAAGAACATCTCAGTCAAGTTGAAGTCGAATTGTACCCTCAAATCTATTGCAGGCTAAAGTTATCCAAGATAACTGAGAAAACAGCTGGTACATATTTCATCACAGTATCTAGAGGAATGAGGTACCTTAGAGACCATCTAGTCTAACCTCTATATTTTACATATAAAAAAACTGAGGCACAGAGTAGTTAAATGACTTGTCCAAGGTCAGCAAATTAATGATGGTAAAGAGACAATGTGTGCTGAGTGTATGTTATATGACAGGGCAGGTGAAACTAGAAAGAGTTATACAAAGAGTTCTTTCAGAGTCAGATTCCCAGGCTTTCTTTCCTCAGTGTTCCCAGGTATCAGTGTAGTCATGTACTTATATTGCTTCTGAGCCCAGATATAGTATATACCAGATTAGGTGGAGCGAGCAGTATTGAAGCCACATTCGAGATCCAGGCTCAAGTTGCCTGTATTGAGTTGGAGAGGTCAATTTCCTGAATTAATGTCAGCTAGACAGCAGGAGGTGCTTTCTGAAATTATACCACAAGGAAAAGATTGCTACCAGAATGATTATCATGCATATACTAAAGAGCCTTGCTTCTATGTTCAGAACATTTGGGTTTTGTTGGGTTTTTGAATGATATAAGTCTGAGGTGAGGGTAAGCTCCTTGAGAGCAAGGATTGTCTATTACCTTTCTTTGTATCCCCAGCAGGTAGCACAGAAATGTAAGGTCATCAAAAACAGTGGGCATTTTTTAAAGGCAATTGTGCCTATTCCTATCTTCCAGCTCAATTCTGGACCCAGTTCATTTGCATTTGCAGTATCTGTATAAGAGAGATGTACTGATGGACCAGTTTTCTGTCTCTAACTGCATATCTAGGCAACATTTGTTGTCCATTTATTTTTTTGTATATGGATAGGTCAAATTCTTTTGAGTAATTATGGATCTCATGTATAGGACTCTGGAACATTCTAGCATTTGATGCAATCACCACCACATCCTTCATAAATACAAGAATTAGGGAGGCCTCATCACCTTAAGGGAACCACTATTCCCTCTGTGCAAGATATTCTCCATATCTGTAGCAAATACATTTGACTAGCATGTATCTCTGATTGTTTTAGGCCACACTTCATAATAACGATTAGGTCATTGAACAATTATTTGTTATGTTGAATATTTCAAAGACTACTGAAAAATTTTAGGAACACTTATATTGGAAGAGGACATTAATGTAGTATTTCATTATACCAAATCACAAGCTTATTTTAATCAACAATTATTAAGTACAGTGGGATTTGGCATTCCCTACTCCTTTCACTCAATAGTTTGACTAAAAAGACATGACCTGCTGCAGAATATCATTTTCATAATACTTCCTGTACCCTTTTCATATGTCTTTATCTAGGACTATTTTGGTAAATGTGTAGATTATTCTCATAAAATTTTATAGAGATGGAAAAATAAATAGAAGAGTCGATATTTACTGATGGAGTCTAGGGCTTTTATTACAAGTCTTTGGTATGTTGCCCTCTTTCAGATACCTTGAGATGAAATCTTTAACTTCTTTCAAAATTGTGTCATATCCAGCCGCGATCTCCCCAGTGTATACTTGGTCTAGTTCAGGTGCTCTTCCTATCTTTCTTTTCCGTAGTGTTATGTCTACTTCATCCCATGGTAGATAAGACTATGATTGATATTGATTCCAAATGTGCTTATTCCACTGTCATTGCTGGAGAAAAATTTACTATAGAAATATCATAGATATTTTCTATTTTCATTTGTTTATTGCCCTTGTTCCTATATTCAAATAACAAATCAGGATGGTCTTCCTTAATCAGAAAGCTTTCCATAAAATTAGTGTTTACTTCACTCTTTCTTTATTTCTAATAAGAGGATGCTATTCATGATCTCCTGCCATTTCTTCTTCATATTTTATAAGTAACATAGATTCTCAAGTGCTATTGCCCTTGGCTGCCATATCTCTCTATTTGGCGAAGGCATTAAGTGTTTTCTGGCTAAGAAAGTTTTGAGGTATTTTGGGGCCTATTTGTTAATGGGATTGATTTAGCTAAATTAAACTTTCACAGGAAATGATGATGATCCTTGTCAATGTCTATTCTTTTATCATTTTCCTACTTGCCACTATATACAACTTGTTTAAATGGGCTAGGTTAGAGTTGACTAAATCAGATACCATATCTTCTCATTTGTATTCTTTCCTCTAATTTGGTATTGGTTTTGATCTTGTTCTAACAGGTCAGGAGTCTGAGTACAGAGATGGCAAATTCAGTCAAAACACCTTTTTTGTAACCAGTTGTTTCCTGTTTATTAAAATATAATTAATTTAATTTTTGGTAAAGTTATTTGAGGCTTGTCATGTCCAACCCCTCCTGCCTCTTCCAGAACTAGTAGCTTTTTAATCTTAAAAACAAACAATTGTCAATGTTTTAATGAAAATGTTTTAAAAGATAAGCTGATAGCTTCAAGAATTTAAATACTTTTCAATAATTATGTTAGGAGACAAGAATAGCAAAACACATGTAGTCATTGCTCTTTATGTTTAACAATGTGACTATACAATATTGAGTGTAAAAACAGATGAAATTTCAAACATACTACATAGTCTCTAAAATCCTGAATTCTCACTGAGAACTGATTTATGTCAACTCGCTACTAAAGGGTAATGGGGGTGAGATAGGACACAAGCCATTTTGTAACAAAATTAGGAAAGGGAAATGCATGTCTAAACTTGTTGAAAGATACTTCAGGTAGGAGTTTTACTTCAAGATCAAGCTGTGCTTAAAAAAGTGATTTTTGACAATTTAGGGGGTAAAGTTCAAGTGTCTACCTATAGGTATACTTGACCTCTCCTGAATGGGAAAAAAAAAAGCCTGCTACAAGGGATAGTTAATACCTGATTTCCTTCACTCACTGTGAGGTTTAAATAAAATTTCATATATAAAGGGTTTTGTAAACATAAAGAGCTAAACAAATATAATAATGACACTAACATATATCACATGAAAGTTGGCAAGGGACTTTTATGCATTATTGAGATTCATAATAACCATAGGAAGTAGATCATACAGATGGGGAATTTGAGACACTGAAGAGTTCATTAAATTACCCAAGATAATGCAACAATTAAGTATGATGGACATTTATCATCAAGCTAGACTAACTGAAGCAGCTCTGTATTCTGAGAGTGAAACAGGAAGAAATATCCACCATGCAAATCAAATTATTACCACCACCTCAATCACTAATTCCCCACACACCCTGATGGAGACAGCTCAGGGATCTGAGTCCAAGAGCCCTTGGAATAGTATTCTTGTACTGACCACTAGCCCTGCTTCCAGCCCAGTCACTGCAGCCATCACCCAAGGAAGTAACTACTGTGGAGAAGGGGCTTGTCATGCCAACCAACTGCTATCTTTGGAAGCCAGCTTTGCTGAAATATCAAGTCACCCTAACAGAGAGACATACACCACAAATGTCAAACTATTGTCAGCACATGGACTACCTAGTGGAGACAGACTAAGCTCCTGAGCTTAAGAGCCCTCCACCAGATTACCAGCCCTGCTCTCTGACCAACCCTAATAACCATCATCCAGGAAAGCAGTGCTTGTGGAGATGGGATGTGACTAATGGTACTACGCAAGATACACACCTTCCTGCCTCAACCCTTGGCTTCAGCAATGGCTATTTAAGACCTGGAAAAGACAGAGCTAGTCACCAAAGCTTTTGACACTGTCAAATGGTCCAACATCCAAAAAAAATGATATGGTTTCATCAATGGAGATGACATTAAAGATTATTCACACCTCGCCAGAAGGATTATGGGACCATTCATTTGATGTGCATTTGAAACCTCATAGATATAGATATTGATACAGACATGGATATAGATATAGATATATACACCCTCTCTCCCACGTTAGAATGTGAAGTCTATGAGAGTAGGGACTGTCTCAACTTTTCTATTGTGTCTTCAATATTTAGCACAGTCCTTTGCAGGTATCAAATGCTTAATAAATGCTTTTTTTTTTTGCTCATTCATTCATTAATCATCATCATAGCCAATAAAGATAAGTAACTCACATTCCTATAATTCTTTAATATTGACAAGGCATTTCCTTACAAACACCTCATAATGCAAGAACAGACATCATGGTGTGTGGGACAGAGGCCACTTACTCAAAATCAAGACAAAGACTTAGATACCTTGAAAGCAGAAAGGAGTTTATTGCTTTCTCATGAGAAAAGGTACTGTCCCTCATCACACTAATGTGCCAGCCAGGGGAGTACAAATTGGTTACAGAAAGGAAGGCTTATTTATATCCTAACACAGCTCCTCCTCCCTAACCCCCCCTCCCCTTATCCCATTGACTGAGTTTCAGGGGGCACAATCTATTCACAGAAATCTTCCCCAGCAACAGACAAGAAAGGCAGTTACACAAGTTTGCCCAGAGACAAGAAAAGGCGGGAAGTTTTGCAAGGGCAAGCAGTTCAGGTTGGGGGTAGGGCTATTCTTTCTGCTAAGTGCTTAAAAACAGGGTCTGAGCAGGGGAGGGTTTTGAAAGCAACAATACAAGAACTATTAACAAGAACTATTGACCCTTTGAGGAGGCTTCCCTTCTGAGAGATCATCTCTCACAATAGCCTAGTAGATAGCACATTAGCTTAAGAGTCAGAAAGAGCTGGGTGCATTTACTGCCTCTGACACTCATGAGCTATATCCATTGGCCAATCTCTTAACTGACCTCTCAAATTTGTGTCTCTGTTTCTTCATCTGTAAAGTGAAAAAATTGGACTTGATATTTTCTAAGATTCCTTTCAGCTCTAAATCTAAGTCCTATCCTCATTTTACGCAAACTTTCTGAGGCTTTGAGAGATTGTAACTAGCCCAAAGTTGTGTAGCTAATAAAAGCTGCACCAATACATGCAGGTGGGGAAAATTACCTAAATACCCAGGCTTTGGCCTAGTTTTTCACTAGATTGGGCTAGTCAGATGTTCTGGTTCAGGACCCAAGTGGGATAACTGAGATAATTTGGTCATAGGCAAAGAGCAGCAATAAAGAGTCCAGACAAAGAAAGACCTTCAGGGTCTTTGGGTCTGGGAGTAATGCCATGAATAGCAGGATCTGAGGGTAGCCATCAGCTCTATTATACCCTATTGTGGTAAGTCAGTAATTATCCCTGGGCAGTCCTAAATCATACCACAAGTGCACTGGGTCAGAATGGCCCTTCTTCTGAGCAAATAAATATTTCATGTGGACACAATTTATTGTAGCCCAAACCCTGCAGATTCCTTAGTTTGTTAATCTTCCCAATCCATCTGATAGCAGCCAATGCAAGCAGGAAAGGGAACCATTGTTGACCCTCATTTGCAGGTGAAGAATGGGAGGTATTGAGAGGTTAAATGACTTGCCCCAAATCACACAAACAGCCCTGGAGAAAATGGGATTAACAGCAGACTGCCTCATCTGCCTGCTGGATGCAGCCACTTCAGAAAATCCTGAGGAATGAAACACTGCTCAGCCTGGTAGGAACCAACTCACAGAAAGCCCCCTCATCATGACAAGGATTATTAGCAGGTTGCAGTATTCCCTGTGCACCCAAGTGGTGCTGACCAAGGTACTCAGGAGATTGGTCCTTTTACTAATTAACCCTTCCATTCATATAATCCTTGAACAACAGATCTTTAGTGGGAAGGGGCCTTAGAGATCTAAGTCCCTTATTTTACAGATGAGCAGATCTCTTCTATCCCCCACCACCATATTGGGGAAGTGACAGTCACAAAAAACAGTAAACATCAGAAGTCTGACCCAATCTGCTGTTTTACTGAAGTCAGGGAATCTATGCCTAATAAACCACTCCAGTAAGGGATTGATCTCCCTTCTTCCACATTTTAATTTATTCTATAAAAACAAACAAACAAACAAAAAGTCAGGGTTTCCTTCCCAAATTATACTATTAGTACTGGAATATAGACCAAAAGTGAATAGGAATTCAATTCAATAACAACAAAATGTTTGCTGTTAAATAAATGTCTATTACTAAAAATTAAGTGTTTGAGTCAGGAATTATGCTACACCAGGGCTGGGGAACCTGCAGCCTCCAGGCCACATGCAGCCCTCTAGGCTTTCAAGTGAGGCCCTTTGACTGAATCCAAACAAATCTTGATTTGTTCTGTGAAGTTCAGATTTACACAAAGGTCTGCACTTGAGAACCTAGAGGGTCACATGTAGCCTAGAGGCTGCAGGTTCCCCACCCCTGTGTTAGGCACTGGGAATACAAGGACATAAATTAAACAATTCCTATTCTCAAGGAGTTTACATTCTATTGATAGTGGAAGGGAATTACAACATAAACCCAGGTAAATATAACAGAAGGTGATCTGAGGAGGGGAGAAAGCATTAATAACTAAAACAAGGCTTCATGTAGAAGTTGGCAAGCTGAGCCTTGAAGGAAGATAAGGATGATAAAAGGCAGAGGCAAGGAGATTGTCTCCTATACGGATAGAAAATGGCACAAAGTTGTAAATCTGATGAGAAGTTTACCTGGAATGGTATACAGTATGTCTGAAATCTAGAATAAAGCTTTCTAGAATGCCAAGTATGTGAAGGAGTAGAATGTGAACTAAAGCTGGAAACATTAAGTTGAATCTACATAATGGAGGGTCTTGAATATCAGCTTGGGGAATTGATATTTAATCCTGGGGGCAGTCAGGTGCCATAGCAACATTATGGTACAACCAGGCCTGTATCTTTGATAGATTATGTTGGCAGCTCTATGGAGGATGGATTAGAGAGAGGAAACACTGGAAGTAGGGAAATCATCAGTCAGGAGGCTTTTGTGATATAATACAAAATGATGGAGGCTTTAACTATGGCCAAGTCTTGTGAGTAGAGTGAAGAGAGCAGATGTGAGAAATGTTGTGGAAACTGATTCCTTCTTACATGTCTTTGCTGATAGTAAGAGGGTGAGGGGCAGGGTTACTTGCTGATAAAGCTTCAGGTATACTACAAGCTATCGGAGAATGCACTCTCTTCCTTTCCTGCTTGCTGTCTCTTTGAGTGCCTAGCAATATTACCAATTTGCTGAGAGCTAGCATTTATCTTTTTTTGGACCCAACTTATGATTTCATTCGTGTAATGAAGGTGAGGAACTCCCTCTGCCAATGAAGATCAACACCTTCTCTGAAACTAATAGTCTTAGAATGTTAGCTGGGGCACCAACCAGCCAGTGTGGGTCAGAGGTGGGACTTAAACCCTGATCTTCCTGACTCTGTGGCCAGCTTTCTATTCATGATGTAACTCTATCCCTTTTCCCTAGTGTCAAAAAAAAAAAGGGTAAAGAGTATATGTTTGATTCTACCAAATTGTATACACTGCATTGAAAATCCTCCTGTTTGATTTGTGAGCCCAAATGCATGAGTTCTATAAAATCAGGGCTTTGTAAATGATAAAGCCCCTCCTACATGTGAGCTATTATTGTAACTGAATTGTTTAGCATGAGGGTGCTATTGCTCATGCTCAGAGTTCTTTGATGGAGGAGGGGATTGGGAGCTCCAAAGAGAGAAGAAATATGGGAAGGCAGGCAAGAGACTAAGAGTGGCAAGCTGGAGAAATTTCTTATACTTTTGATTCTCTCATACATTCCCCACCTCTGTCTCTGAAAATAGGAGCCTCTCCCTCCTAAAGTAACCAGGAAAACAGGCTATGAGGAAGGCATTCCTATTCTAAAAGTAAGTTCTAAGAGTTGACTAGTGTCATATAAAGACCTAACCTGAGAGAGGGACAGAGAGAGAAAGGAGAGAGACAGAGAGAGAGAGAGAGAGAGACAGAGAGAGAGAGAGAGAGAGAGAGAGAGAGAGAGAGAGAGAGAGAATGTTGTAAAAGAATGATTTCATTCCCCAATAAGAGCCTGTTTATTTTTTAAAATTTTATTCATTTCCAGTTATAAAACATTCATTTTTCCCTTCCTACTTCTCTGTAGTCACTGAGAGGAAAAAAGATAGGAGAAAATACAAAACCTCTATGTTATGTGAGAGCATCTACTCACATTGTTTATGTGCAAAATATATATTTCTTATTTTGCATACTAGTCCATCATCCTCCATAATGAGGGAGACATCTTTATTAGACCTCTGGAATCCTGAATGATCAAAATTTAGCTTCAAAATTGTTCATTTTTATAATATTGACATTAAATATAAATGTTTTTTTTCCTGGTTCTGTTCACTCCACCCTGAATCAAATCATGCAAGTATTTCCAGGAACTGTCTTTCTTCACTTCTTAGACCTCAGTAATATTTCATTATATTCATATATTTCAATTTATTTAGCCATTCTCCAATTGACGGGTATCCCCTTGGTTTCCATATTTGTTTCTTTTTTTTGGCCACTGCTAAAAGAGCGGGGGGGGGAGGAGAAAGAGAGAGACACACAGGCAGATACACGGGCACACAGACAAGGTACTTTTTCTCTCTCATCACTTAGGAATATAGTTTTACCAATGGTTTACCTGAGTCAAAGAGCATGGATACAGGACCTAGCTATGAAAGGTAATATAAAAAACAAATGAAAAGCTCATGACCAAACAAAAGACAAAGAATCACAAAAGATAAAATGGATGATTTTGGTTACATCAAATTTTAAAAGTTGCATAAACAAATATAATGTAGCTAAGATTAGAGGGGAAACAATTCACTGGGGAAAATCTTTGCAGCAAGTTTCTCTGATAAGTATTTCATTTTCAAAATATACTACATAAAGAATGGATTAAATTTCTATGAATAGGAGCTATTTCCTGGAAGATAAAGGGTCTAAGGACTGGAACAGGCCGTTTTCAAGAGCAAAAATAAAGCTATCTATAGCCATATTTTCAAATGGTCAAAAAATACTAATAATCAGTGAAAAACAAATTAAAGCAATTCTGAGGTTCTATCCACCTCACACTCACCAAATTGACAAATATGACAAGAAAAATGACAAATGTTGGAAAGGCTATGAAAAAGTAGGTACATTGGAACTATTGGTGGACCTGTGAATGTGACCACCCTTTCTAGAAAGTAATTTGAAATTATGAACAAAAAGTTAGTAAACAGTGCATGCCCTTTGACCCAACTAAAAAAACCTCTTTTCATATAAATTTATGTTTAAGAGTCTAATGCTATGGTATATGAAAGTACCTTGAATTAATATCTTTTGGCCAGCTGAGCTGAGGGAAAATAGGAGGCAAGAAAATTAGTAGGTAAGACAGTAGGTAAGGAAGAAATTCTATTATCACACAATCTACTTTACCTACTCTCTGCTTATAGCTTATGGTAAGGGAGACGAAAGATTCAGGTTCAAATCCTGCTTCTGATATTTATAATATGTGTGATTGTAACGAAATCACTTGGCCTTCTTAGATCTCAGTTTTCCCATATGTAAAAAAAGAAAGTTGGAATAAACAACATCCATAGTTCCTTTCAACTTTAGATCTATGATCCTAAAAGATAGCCTCTTGCTGCTTCTGTGTTATGTAGACCCTACTTCTCAGGATAAGGATTGTTTATAAGAATTATCAGAATAGCTTTCTCCAAACAGTGGTCTATCTTCTCTGGGTCCAACTATGGGCCATTATGAAATTGGCTACATTTAGGATGATGCTGTTGTAATAAATATCACAGAAGTCCTGGATCAAAATGTCCTTACATCCACTAGAACATACAGAAAAAAAGACAGACATTATTTTGGTTTGTTGGTATGTGAGCTTGCTACTACAGGGGAAGAAATGTGCGACTTAATTCATCTGGAAACCATATCCTTCTTAAGTACTTTCCTAGAATTATGTCTTAGAAGGGATATGAGAGATTCAATCTCTTTATTTTACAGATGAAGAAATGGGCCCAGAAAGGAAAGGGGCAGCATAGAATTACAGGCTTGTTAACACAGTTTCTTTTTTTAATGGTAATGGCTTCAGGGCCAGAAACTGGCTCTTGCTAACCCCATTTCTTCCCTTTACCTCTCTTTTCAATATTCAACCATCTAGCTGCCTCTACATCATTTCTGACCCCTATCCTTCAGCTCTTCTCATATAAGTAGAGATGCTCCCAAACACAGGGCACGTTATATGGGGTGCAGAGACAATCCCTGTTACATCTATAATGCTCTCACTCCTCATTTGTGCCTCTTGGAATACATAGCTACATTTAAGTCTCAGTTCACATCACATGGACCTTCCCCATTCTCCTCCTCTGGGAGCAGAGGTCTCTTCTGCTCCTGACATTCTGATGTGTAAATTTTATCCTTGTATATATTATATCATCCTAGCAAGCTCCTTGGCAGTATAAATTGTTGATCATTTTGTCTTTTTTGTCCCCAGTGCCTAGAAATGTGCCAGGAATATAGAAGGTATGTAATAAACATGTGTTGGATTGATTAGGTTGGATTTGACTGGACAGACTATTGTACTCGTAAACTATTTTATTACTTTGTATCCCCAGAGCTCAATACAGTGCCTGGAACACAGAAAGTGCTTAATAAATGCTTGTTGATTGATTTGGATTTTTTCCTATGCCATGTTTTTGAAGTGATTCTGGCCACTATCTTATATTTCATATCCCAAAATATATTTAATTCTATTTCTTTCCTTCTATTGAATTTATATGAGTGTGGATATATTTATGAATCTGATCTACCCACTTTTTATGTGATCTCATTCCTGTACTCCCTACAGGCAGTAGATAGAGTATTGGGTCTGGAGTCAAGAAGACCTGAGAATATATCTGACCTCAGACACTTACTAATCATGTGACCCTGGGCAAGTCATTTAAGGTTTATCTGCCTCAGTATCCTTAACTGTAAAATGAGGGTGAAATTAGTACCTGCCTCACAAGGTTGTAGGAAACATCAAATGAGATAATATCTGTATAGTGCTTATCAGTGTCTGGCACGTAGCAGGTACTTCATCAGTGCTTGTTTCTTTCTATTCCTTTCTCTACCACGGGACTATTGTCCTTGGAAAATATGAATTAAACTTAAAAAAAATTAACCCCAAACTTCATTGGAAGCAGTGTGGCTGTGTTAATGCACCTAGTCCATGATACTACTAAATGTCCCTTCTTCTTCTTCCCTCTCTGTCCCCCATCTCCCTACCACCACTAAGATGATCATGTTAACATCTGACACAAGCAGACTGCCTACCTGTGGGCAGATGAGTGGACTGTTTTGTTTTGTTTTGTTTTGTTTTTTCAACTGTTTCAATCTCTCCTGGTGTGGAAAGATGTTGCTTAAACAATTAGAACTGATGCTAAGGCTCTGCAACCTTCCACAAGCAGATCTAGCCATCACCAGTTAGTCATCATATTGGTTTCCTTGGAGAACTACAGTGACATTTAGAACACAAATTCTTGCGCTGGAAGCTGAGTAAGTCAAAGCCCTCTGAATCTTGACTGCCCTGCTTGCAACTTGACATTCTTTCTGAAAAGAATTATATTGATTTCTTGATAAAACTCAAGAATCATGGTAAGAGACCAACTTGTTGCTCTTAACACTACAAGGGATATATTCCCAAACAGCCTTCTGCAACATTCAATGAAGTGTAATGCTCCAAATCTGGAGTGGACTTATTGCTGGCAAGAGACCATTGTGCACTTCCTGGAGAATGGTTTTAATCAGAAATAGCTGGTGTGGTTGCCATATTCTATGATTTCCTGAAGTCTCCAAAGCATTGGCTCCATTAGGGAGTACATGAACAATTCATCTGTAGTATTATTGCTGTAGTTGTGAATAAAGTGCATCATTCCTCTCAGACTTAGGAACTTATTCAAACTCGTTTTATATTTTTGATTAGTTGATCAATTCAATCAAGCTTGGACTTCCTGTGATACATTAATCGGTGTAGAGATAGAAAACCCCACCTTTGTACCATTTATTATGATGCTATTAGAAATATCTGATTCATCCAAGAATAAAGTTAGGAACTCCTCCAGGGGATTTCTGTATGAATAGTAATCAGTCAAGATGTATTTATGGACTTCCTAGTATGTACTAGGTGCTGTGTGGGGGATGCAATTAAGGATAATTGTGGTCCTGCTTTGCAGCAAAAGGAGATGATGACACACAGGAAATATTTACTGATTGCCTAAAAGATTCAAACATACTTCTCTTCCTGTGTAGAGCACAGCAAACCAATTCAGAATCATACATTTAAGCAGCAAGCCAGTTCAGTGGTAGTTAAATGCGGTGGTAAAAGTCTCCTGAGAATTGCTAGTAGGGATGGAGGACTGAGTTGGCCAGATGGGTAGATGATCTTGTTCCTGAGAGCCTGCAGCAGTTTTCCTAGAGTAGCAATGACTGATGGTGCCATCTGCATCAGGAACTGAAACACCAAGGACAAATTAGACATTCCAATTAGTGACTGCTTCTAAACTCTATAAGGGCATTGAGTCCAGAAGAAAACTACACCTAAGAGAAATTTAATGAGGACTCCACTAAGGAAGAAAAGGACTTCCAGTAACCAGAAGCTATGAGTTTACCCTTTGGCTCCATGTGGTCTCTAAGTTTGAGCCTGATCTTCTCAGGCACTTGTATGTGCAAGGGGAGAATATACTCCTGGTTTGGGGGGGAATATATCTGTAACAACTGTCCTCATTATATATTCTCATTAAATCCTATTTGTAAAAACTAATAGAATTCTACTGGCTGGTTGATAATGGGGAATACACTATATGGGGACTTGTGAGTGATTATACTAGAAAACATAGTTGCTCAGAATTTTCCCTAGAACCTTGAGTGGAAATTTAGTTGTATAAGCCAGAAATCTGGCTTACCAATAGTAGAAATTGGGGAGATTACCCTGGGTGGAATGCTGATTAGTGTTATGGAAAGATCAAAGGATCCTAGCCTTAGGACTGATTTTTGAGCAGATCATTGCTTCATTTTCTGAAATGGGGATAATTACAATTAGCCATCCCACAAAGGTGATTGTGGAAGGGGATCAAATGAGATGTAGTATTGGGGAGGGGGAAGGAAACTAATTCAGAGTGAGAAGATTTTGATTTGAGCCTGGATTATGATATTTACTACCTTTCCAGTCTTGGTAGTCTTAAGTCAGCCACTTAACCTCTCTGGGCCTCGGTTTCCTCATCTGTAAGATGAAGGGTTTAGATGTCCTCTAAATTTTTTTTCCAGCTCTAAATCTATGATCCTATAAACATAAATGACAATATTTTCAAAACAAATTCTTAAGTTTCCTGACATACTGAAATATCTGTAGTATCCATGATGGAGGTAGCTACACAATTCAACGGAAACTCGATTTGACCTAAATTTGCCTTCTAGTAAAGGACAGCACTGTACTCAACCTGAAGCTTCTGGAGCTTGTTTTCTTGTATTTGATGGAACAGATTAAAAAGGTCATCTAAGAACCAACGTGAATAAAAACTGCCATTATTTCTATTTACAGGTTTCCTGTAACAAAGTTTCCTTGGACCAAGATGATTATTTCCATCTCTATCTTCTTTCTTGTGGGTTATCCTTATGAAATAACTTTTCATCTAACATTTGAATTTCTAGATATGAGCTTCTCTATACTTAGCCCCCTTTAGAGAACTGAGAGCTGCCTCCACACCATGATAGGTCATTTAATATAGATAAAGATTGTAGTAGATCCACTTGGGTCTTGTGGAAAGAGGTTAAGCCCTGGAGACAAAGGACCTAGGTTTAGATCCCATCGCTGGTACTTAATCCCCATGTTACCATCACAAAGTCACTTCACTTGGGCCTCAATATGTAGAATGAAGGATTTGTAACTCTTTGATTTCCAAGACCCATTCTAGCTCCAAATTCTGTTTGCTTTGCTATTTGTTCCAAAAGGACCAGTTTGGGATTAACATATCCTGCAGATTAACACATTCCATTGCACTTCAGTGTATCTTTTTACTCCATACTATTTGAGGAAATCAAAATGCATTCAGTTCTGAATATAGGGAGGGTATTCTAAATATATGGTATATGTAAAAAAAAAATTGAAAAGTGGGAGGACAATCAGAACAACAGACTTTTAGGGTCCTGAGAGATCATAGTTGGTCAAAAAATTTGGTACTCACTAACCAAAACTATGAAAAGCCTAGCTGTTTAGATATTAATAATAAACATAACTGTACATGTTGATTGCAAATAGCTACAAATTATGAAGAGAACATAAAATGGCACTCAGCACTAAGCTGGTACAACCAAACCTAAAAAGTGAGTCAAATTTACTTTTGTGAGAAGTCAAATATTTTTGAGGATGTCATGGAAAATGACTACTCCTCTCCTCTATAAACTTCAGTGATTCCTTACCTCCAGGGTCAATATTATCAAATTGCTCTACTTGGCTTGTAAAGACCTTTGGGGCTTGATTTCTTCCTATCTTTCCAGTCATCTTACTCTTTACTTTCCTTCACACACTCTATAATCCAGTGACACCAGCCTTTTTGATATTCTCCACACATAATACTCCATCTCCCAATATCCTGTCTTTTCACTGTCTGTTCCCTGTGCCTGGAATGCTCTCTCTCTTATGTCTGTCTCCTGGCTTTTTTCAAGTCTCAGCTAAAATCCTATCTTCTATAAGAAGCTTTTGTCATTCACCCTCAGTGCTAGTGCCATCCCTCTGAAATTGTCTCTAATGTACTGCATATTTATCTTGTATGTACATTAATTGCTAATTAATTTGTGAAATTATTAAATGGAGCAGGCCCACCCAGTTCTTTGGGTACCTTCTGGGAAAGATCAGGATGGCAGTAAGCATAGTTCTTTGATCATACTTTAATAAAGCCTAGAGGTTATAAGGACAAATTGTACAGAAAGTACAAACAGCACAAAATGCAGGGGTACAGAGGCAAATAGTGTGCGTATGGGGATGGGGTGGTGGAGGAAGGCAGACATTCTGGGGAAGAGAATGGAGAGAGGGAGAGGCAGAAAAAGTCGCTCAGGTAGCCATGAATTGGAGTTACAAGCACTTGAACAGCATGGACCCTAAGGAGGTTCAGGCAGCAGGAGTTTGGAGATGCCATTTTTATAGGGTTATGGTGGGATAAAGACTAACTCTTATTTGTGCCATTTGGGGTTGGTTGATTAACATATCCACAACATCTTAAAGTTATTAGCAACATTTGGTTTTCTATTGGTCTTACTAGAGGTCTGGAGCTTATCTGAAAATTACAGAGCTTGGACATTAGCAGTACCTGGCTTCCTCTTATTTATCACGTAGTCTCATGATGTGATTTTTATTTAATATATGATATAGTTTGCAAGTAATCATTATACTCCTTTCATCCACAGAAGAGTTTGTAAGTGAATTCTGCATTCCTTTCTTCAATCTTACTTTCTGCTATCATTACTTTATACTAGCTGCTTATAAACTTATCATACTAAGTATAAGGTGGAATGGGGGAATTAGGGAGATTAAAACAAGATACGATTTTACCCCCGTACATAGTTGTTAATATCCACCTGCCTCCCTGCCACCACACACTAGAATGTGATTTCCTTGAGGAGAGAGAAAAAACTTTTTTTTTTTTTGCCTTTCTTTGTATCCCTAGCACTTAGCAAGCCCTGGAATGTGGTAAGTGCTTAATAAATGCTATAGACTTGCTTTCTTACTCCTACCTCTTTACAGTATGTACATTCCTAGAGTTGATATGTAAAGCTACCACTTTATTGGGTGATTTATGGTTTGGAAGTTTCTGTCCCTGCCCTAAGTAGACTTCTGGGAGGGACAGTATTTGCCCCTGCTGGGTTTTAATCCCTTTCCCTTAAGCCCTGTGCAGTGACTCACACTGAACCCCTATACTTATTCTTTCCTTGTTTCTCCTCTTTTTCTTTTCTTACTGAGCTGGATCAGTATCTATTATTGTTGGTTTGTTTTTGTTTTTATTTTTTTACAGGATTACAGTAGGGAGGATATTCTGAACAGATTCTCTAGAGCCTTGAGGGATTGATAGCTAACCTACAAGCCACCCCAGGAAGAAGGCAACATGCCCCAATCTGCTTCCTTACATGACTGAGCAAGATCAGTGTCTGCCATTTGTTGCTGGCAGGGATAAGGTATGCCAGCAGAATCTATGGAATCAACAAGTATCCCAAAATGGGTGACTAGCACAAGGCTGCAGATGTGTTCATACATCCCTTCCAGGACCATGGTTGCTGGTGGAGAAAGAGAGCTGAGTGAGTACTATAAGATTTTATATACAGTGGGATTAATTCATAAGGATTTTATCTTGTTTGTTTTCTATCTTTTTTTGTCCTTTGAACTGAGTAATAACTGTTCTAATGATGGCATATTGTTTCCTCTTTGGGGGGTATTGGGAGTTAATGGCAACTGAGAAAAGTAGTCTGTCATCACGTTGGTCCTATGACCCTGAATCAGTGGCTCTGATTTAATAACAAAATGAGATGATACCCAGTACTCTCTCCACTTTGACAATCCTTGCAAATCTTTTGTATCTCATTTTCCCTTACCTAGAATTTTTGTAAAGAGTGTTTCTCCTGAGTTAGCTGCCTTAAAACAGAAAATAACATCCATAAGATCCAGCGTGTTGGGGAAATGTTTCAGGGTCTCCATTCTAAATGACAGCCATGACCTGAGGGAATGTGCATAGTCTCAGCATTGTCTGCTCAAACATGAAGGAAAACCGGGTCTTGGACAATTGATAAAGCCTATTGGCTTTATATGTGCTAGAATCCTGCTTGCCAGTGTCACTACAGACCCTCCAACAGTTCCCAAGGCACAAGATATGCCTTACCAGTTGTCTGGCCTGAATGGAAGGATATCTTACAAAAGCACAAAAGTACTCAAGCTCTCCCTCAATACTTCATGCCTGGACTATTGCAATCACCTTTTAACTTCTCTCCCTGCCTACAGTGGCTGGTCCTTCCCAAACTATCCTTCACAGCATCACCAAAGTTAATTATCCTAATGCATAGATCTGATAAATACGTTTTTTTTAAAATTTCAGCTCCTAGCCTATAATTACATTTTAGTAAGTTCTGGTTGAATTTTAAAATTCATTTGCATCATTTTTATCTTTGGAAAGGACTTTCCAGAGTTTAATTCCCTTCATTTCTTAGGGGAGGAAACAGTGTAGCTTCAAGAAATGATGTGATTTGCTCACGGTCTTACACTAGGAGAAAGTAGCAATGCCAAGACTTGAACACGTGCACCTTGACTCCAGATTCAGCTATTTCCATGATATCATGCTGAGGAAAGTGATTTATAAAATTTAAAGTGCTGTACAAAATAATGATAGCTTAATACAATTAATTATAATAACGTTATATTATAATATATTATAATTATAAGTAATATAGTATTTTGAGGTCTGCAAAGTGGATTGCACACATTATATTGGGCTGGAATTCAGTCCTTCCTCTCCTCTTTTTCACAAAACTTCTTTGGTGTTGTTCAATAGCATTCAACTCTATGTGACACCATGGAAAAACATCCATGGGGTTTTCTTGGTAAAGATACTAGAGTAATTTGTCATTTCACTCTTTGGTGTGTCCTCCATTTTATAGATGAGGAACTGAGATGACCAAGGGTTAAGTGACTTGCCCAGGGTTATACAGCTAGTAAGTATCTGAGGCTGGATTTGAACTCAGATCTTCTTGACTCCAAGCCCAGTGCTCCATCCACCGTACTACTGAGCTACCTCTATGGAATCTCTAGGTGCCCTCAAAGGAAGGAAGCTACATGTACCTCCTATCCTGATGCTGTATGTGCTAGTGCCCTGCAGCAGAGATTTCATTGTATATACTCTGTATGCATTGTGTATTTATTTAATGTGCTCCTTTTGTCTTCTCCAGTACAGTGTAATCTTTAGTATAAGGACTGTTCCATTTTGGTTTTTATATCCCCAATATGGAGCACAGTGCTCAGAGCATAACTGCTTATTAAATGCTATTTGATTGACTGCTTGAAAAGGGATAGCCAAGTCTCAGAAAGTCGGTATTTGTCCGTAATCAAGCAGCTAGTAAATAGTGAATATTAGAGGTGGGATTTGAACCCAAGACTCTCCTGCTTCAAAGGCCAGTAATTTTCATTTTACCTCTGATGTTTCCCCACTATATTTCCCCTGATTTGTTTAGAGATAAGGAAAGCTCTGCCTATAGAAGTGAAATGATTTGCTCAAAATTCCCCAGGTCAAATAGGAAAGAGCCAAGATTTCATATCCAGTTCTTCAGATTCCATTGAGAAAGGTGCCTCCTCCCCCATAGGCATAATTTCACTGCATTCTTGCCTTCATTCTCCTCTTTTTCTCTCCTGCACTTACTTAACCTCTGATTTAAAAAAAGAAGAATAAAAAGAGGTGGGCCAGTTTAAGGATCAAGTCCCTGCAATATCTTTTTTGCCCCCTGCTGTTTAAGTATACTTGCTTATTACAGCTGCCACCACCATAAAGAACTCCTGTGCTTGCTGGTGGCCCAGCTGCACCTGCTTCCTCCCACCAAGGGAGACTCAGCCACTCCACTCATCTTGTTCTAAAGAAGTGTCAACTGGAGCAAGGTAGCAAACGAATCTCCAAGCAGCTCCCATGGTAGCCTTAGGATACCTCAAATGATGATTAACCTCTGTCCTCAAGCCTCAGACAGAGAAAGAAATAACCTCCACAGGCAATAAAGATTGAATGGTCAGAGTCAGCAGAAGCTGGCTAGGGTCCCAGAGAAGCAAACAAAGGATCCCAAAGGGATCTTTTCCTTTCTGAGGAAAAGGTGAGACAAAAGGAAGGAGGCCACCATACGCTGAACACACCTGACATCATCAACTGCGTTGAGTCAAGGAGATGGGTTAGAGGCTTCCATAAAGAGCCAAACCTTGAAGAAAGATGTATCCTGAGGGTAGAGAAGTGAGAAGGGGAGGGCACTATAGGCAGTCTGTGCAATGGTATGGAGAGGATATATACAATGTCAAGTCTAGAGAATAGTAGGTCAATCAAACTAGAGTGAAAAGAAAGTAAATGGGGGGTAATGGTCAGGAGGTATCAATAGGAAGTCAATTGTGAGGAGCTTTGTGTGCCAGGCTCAAGAGTTTATATTTCATTCTAGAAGCCATATAGAGCCACTGAAAGTTTTTGAGCAAGGAAATGACATGGTTGGATTTGTGTTTTAGGAATACCAATTTGAGAAGGATGAACTATAGTGAGTAGAGACCTGAAACATAAGGTCCTATTGGGAGGCTTTTGCATAATCCACACAAGAGATGATGAAGACCTGAACATGGTCATAAATAAATGTATGCTAGAAAGAAGAAAATGATTAGAAAAGATGTTGCGGATATAAAGCAATGAGATTTGGCAAATGACTGGATATGAGGGGTGAGAACAGGAAAAAAAAGTCTAAGACAATTCTGAGTTGTGAACCTGAATCATTGGAAGGGTGGTGGGGTCTTAAAAAGAAATGTGTAAATTTGAAGGAGGGGTAGGATTAAGATGGGGGTTGGGTGGGAGATGAGGAATTCTGTCCTGAATAATGTTGACATATAGACATATAAACATGTATGTGTAGATATATATATATATATATATATATGTGTGTGTGTGTGTGTGTGTGTGTGTGTGTGTGTGTGTGTGTGTGCAGTTGTCATTGTAAAGATAAAACTCAAACCTATGAGTGTTTATGAAATCATGAAAGTATTGAGAGAAAAGAAAATAGAAAGAGAAGAGTCCAGAAAAGAACCTTGGCAGACATCCACACTTAACAGGCAAATGATGGATGATAATCTAACAAAGAAGAGTGAGAATGAGTTGTCAGAGAAGTGGGAAGAGAACAAAGACAGAGCAATCATAGGAAGCCAAAGGAAGAAAATGTGTATTTGATGTGAAGGTGTATTTGATAGTGCAAAAAGCTGCAAAGAAGTCAAGTTGAATGACTGAGAAAAGGCCATTACACTTAGCAGTTAAAAGATCTTTTGTAACCTTGGAGATAGTACTTGGAGAAGAGTGGTGGGATTGAAAGCTAAATTGCTAGAGATTGACAAGTGAGTAGGAAATGAAGAAATGGGGACAAGGAGTTTAAGTATAGATGCCTCTATGCAGGGTTACATTAACCTGAATGGGAATATGTGTGTGTGTGTTGTTGTCTTGTTTGTTCTTTGTTTTTGAAGAGGAATAATGACATCACCATTTGATATCTTGACTTAAGGCAGAGTTGCACAAAGTCATTGGCCTTGCCCTCATTTCCAGAAGTATTGAAGTCCAGTGGCAAGACAAAAGTTGAGATGAGCAGCAATGGCTCAGGATGCAGTGTATTAATTTGGTGTCTTTGATGTCTGACCAAACTGTAAGCACTTCATGGCACCTCCTTCAGCCACTGTCATGGCCATTAGAATAAATTGTTTTCATCTGCCCATTCCACCAAGGGAAGGCTTGGGGTAGCTATCCCCCTAACCAAGACTAACCAAGTCTTTTTCAGGGCTTCTCATCCACCTGTGGTGTACACCTGCCACCCAACTCTCACCTGGGCCTCCAAGAAGCTATAGCATAGACAGGAGCCACACTGTAGTAAAACAATTTTGGCAGATGGGCTAAACCAGATTGAGCGTAACCAACAGGCATCAAACCCACCAGCGAGTTAGGAGAATGCCTACCCCAAGCATGTGTGTGTATAAAACATGTGTGTGTGTGTAGGTGTGTGCATGGGTGTGTGTGTATATGTATATGTATACACACATACATATATAACCTTCTCTGCACTGATATGTGTCTATATTATATATGTGTGTATTTCAATCTATTATGCTGTCTAGTGCCATGTAAACATGAGTCATGTTCTTCACCTTGGTATTCCACATTCCTTGTCTTCTCACAAGAATTCTGGAGTGTCAATAAAGAGAGATTCATATTCCCACCACATTAAATGAAGGAGCTGAGTCTTGGAGAATCGGTGACGTGTAAACTGAAATAGCTTTTATAGAGTCAGCAACAGGACTAATATTCTTCTAACTCCTAATTCACTCTTCTTTCATTACATCCTGTTGCCTTCCCACAGAGGGCTGCCAAAGCTCTGTCCACATTAAAGAAAGGTTCAATAGAAAGAAACCCAATGTGATCTTTGATTTGCCCCTCTCAGAGGGTTTTGGGAATTTTGTAACATAAGTATTTTTTTAGTGAGAAGAGAACAGGTTAGAGAGTCAGACTTGGTTTCCAGTTCTGTTTCTATCATTGACTATCGAGAGCATCTTTTCTGAGTCGATAAAGCTACTACATGCAGTGCAGTGGCAAGCATGCATCAGAATACAAGTTTTATCAGCCATAAAACCAGAAGATCAGATAATGTGACCTCTAAAATCTCTCTAGATCTGACATTGTGTGACTTAACACTACCATCACACTGTGTTTTCCACAGTGCCTCAATAGTTACATTTGCCAGTTCTTTCAGTCTTTCTTTTTTCTATCTTCTCAGCCTCATAGTTACTAGAGGCAAAGTTGGCATACTTTTTGCTTCCTGTTGTTACCTCCAAACAGACCTCTGTGCTCCCACATCATCACTCAACTATTTCCCTTCTTTTGAAAGTAATACTTTCTTCTCTTAATCTTTGTCACTTTTATCTACTCATACACTATCTCACCTTTATCAATGACATCGACTTCTAGCTTTACTCTTCCCCCCATCATCGTCCATATTGATGACCCTTCCAACTCCTTTTCTTGACTTTTTTTTTTACTTCTTCCACTACTATGACTTTCATCCTTAAGGTAGAAATAGGAGGTAGTATATGCCAGGCTCATCTAAATACTATCACCACCTTGTCCACCATATCCTACCAGTTCTTGATGGAGATATCCAATAATCCTGAGCCCAAGAGACTTAAGAATAACCAGACCTGCTTCCAGTCCAGGTCCTAAAGTCAACATTGAAAGGAGAAATCACTGTGGAAAAGAGGCCCAGCTGTCTCATCACCAGCAGCTACAATTGCTGATCAATGACAACTAACAAGGAGATGGGCACAAGGGCCAAAAGAGTGACAGTACCTCCTCCTGACCATTGATTCCATTTCCAGCGTATCCCTCATAGCCATTATCTTAGGAAGTAGCTCCTTTACTGAAGGGACCAGCCATTTCCATCAACTGTCAAATAACTGACACATAGGGCAAACCAAGTCAGACTAGCTGAAGCAGCAAGGCTCCCTGAGACATATACCAGGTAATTTGAAACATAATCAACACCATTTTGACCCCTGTCTCCCCTTGTGACCTCATAGAGACAGCACTGGACCTTGAATCAAAGAACCATGGGAATAGCACTGCTTCCTGCCAAGAGCTCTCAGCCATTGTACCAGAAAGCAACACTTGATAAAGGTATAGCCTGGCAACTGTTCCTACAGTTTCCATAGCCACGGCTACCAAAATCAAGAAAAGAAAGTTCTTGCCACCAAAGTCTTTGGCATTGTCAAATAGTTCAACCACAGAAAAGGATGTGATTTTGCCAATAGAAATGGCATTAAAGAAGAGTCGTTACCATAGACTTGGCTGCTTCAGCCTAAGGACCATGGGACTTTTGACTTGTGTTGAAATCTGCCACGTGTTCTCTCCCCTCATTAGAATACAAGCCCCTTGAAAGCAGAGACTGCCTTACTTTTTTATTTGCATACCCAGTACTTAGCACAGTGCCTTGCACACAGTAAGCACTTAATAAATGCTTTCTTCATTCATACATTACCACTTTAACCACACAGTTGTGAAATCACAGTATAGAACACATTATGACTTAAAACCTGTTCATCTCTTTGATCTTAAACTTAGAAATTCCCTATTCTTACCAGAACTGATTGTCTTCTTTCTCCCATTCCCTTTCATACTCCCCAAAACTTTATTTTTACCGTGACAATTTGTCTCTTGGATTTCCTTATTCTCCTAGCCTGTCAACCTTTTTTTTTTGTCCTTACTTGCCTCCATGTGCAGTTTTGACGAATGATCATTCATTTAAAAACTGCTTTCTCCTCCTCTTGAATCACCCTGTCAAGGATGCATCCATCATTCCACCCTACTAACCTCTACTCTGGGTAACAGGCTTTGTTTTTTCAACACTTACTCAAGAGTAGCTGATTGCAACAGGATAAAAATCAAGAAAACCTAGTGACTAGGTCCACCATAACTATGTGCTATCTAAACTCAGCTGAGGCCTTCCATAGCAATACTTTCATCTACACCTCCTTGATTCTATTTCACATCCTCTATGGGAGCTTTTTCTAAATGTTCTTCTTTTTTGTCAAGGCCCCAACTCCACCCGCCCCCTCCACATTCAGCAAATCAACTAAATGAGGACGCTTTACTATGAAGACTGAGGTCATGAGATGTGATCTCCCTCTATTCTCTTCTTTCTAAACTTCTCCAAGTGCTCACTCATGTTATTTTTCTCATAGATATCAGAGAGTGAGCTGGCACACCATTATATTAAAGGTAGCTTTTCCATCTCTGCCTTTGCTCCCATCTCCTTTATGATATTTTGCCATCAATCATTCTGTCTCTCCAATGAATAGAGCGCTGGACTTGAATTCAGCAAGTCCCAAGTTTAACTCTTGCCTCAGACACTTATCAGCTTCATGATCCCAGGCAAGTAGCTCAACCTCTGTTAGTCTCAGTTTCTTCATCTGTTAAAATCAGGATGATAATAGCATCTACGTTACAGGGTTTTTGTGAGGAACAAGTGAGATATTATATGAAAAATGCTTTGAAAACATTGAAGTGCTATATAAATGCTAGCTATTGTTATTGTCATTATTATCATCCTAACTCTCTTCTTTGCTCCCTTTTTTCTGTCTGCCTGCAAACATGCTCAGGTCTCTGTTGTCTGTAAATAACAACAATAAAACCAACTCCAGAGATGATCATAAGATCCCCATGCTAAATCAAACACTCTGATAACTGATGGTAACCTGACTTTGACACCTACCTGGAGATGTAATGACTATACAAAACTTTGCCTTAAGGTGGTGGACAGTGACCCAGGAAGTACATTGATACCAGAATGCATAGTCATCTATAGTTCTTGCCTTATCTTTGCAGCAGGCCCAAAGTTAACTAGTTCTTATATATGGATAGAATAAGCAGGCTTGAAAGGAGAAGTGAGAGGATGTTGCCTGTTAGAAAAATCATAAGGGGTTTGGGCTTGTGACAGTGGAGAGGAAGCTACTACCAAGGGAAGACAAGGGCATGGAAGGGAAGTGATGGGGAGGGGGAAAAACAGTTGTGCCTAAGGAAGTCCCTTCAACCTCAAATTTGTTTGCCAATGTAGTTATTCTTATAGTTTCCTCCCAGTAAATATTCAGTTCACATTGTGTCATTTGCTTATGTGCAAAGTTGTAAATGGGAAAAGAAAAAGATGAATGAATCAGAGGGTGGTTAAGTATAACCTATTACAACAAAGCTTCTTTATTGCAGATTCCGATGTAATCACCACGCTAAAGTCAGAATTCTCAGCAAGAGCAAAAAATCAGCCTCTCAGGGACAGAATAGTTTTTGGGCAGGTCTGCAACAGACCCAATCTCTCTTTTGCAAGGATGTATTTTCATTTTCCAGTCAGGTTTCTCAAATAGCCCCTAACACTGCCTTAAAATGTATTTCTCTTTTTCCATTTCTTTTTGCTAACCTCATTGTTACTGATACAATAATAATGGATGACCTTTTCTCTAAGCCAGCTTTTTGCTTGTTATTAAAGCACAAAACAGAGAACAACACGTCCGTGTTGCTGACAAATCCCCAACCCAACCATCACTTTGCAGACTTGTCTGTCATGGTTGGTTTTGTTCCTTTCATAAATAAAGTGTCTGCATAGTTACAACAAAGCTTACTGTTCTTGTCTCTCCACCTGAGGAAAAGGCAAGTCTTCTAGAGTTGATTAGACAAGTTGCAAAGTGCATTAGACCTGCAGCAAAATTCTGAAAAATTTCCCCAGATGAGTATAGCTCATGAAAATCCTAAAATCCCTAATGGCTTTTTACTCTTACAAAAATACCTGCAAAATGGACTCTTAGGTAAATTTTGAGTATGCTGATCATTGCCATCTCTTCCTAGTTAGGGCTTTCTCTCCCTCCTTAAATTACCTTTTATATTATGATCCAGAGACAAAAGGACAGGATTTGGAGCTAGAGGACTTGGTTTCAAATCCTAGCCCTGCCATTATGACCTGTGCCACCTTGGCCGAGTCACTCTCTTCATCTCAAAAATGAAAGGGTTAGGGGCAGTGAGGTGGTATGGTGGATAGAGCAATGGCCCTGAAGTCAGGAGGACCTGAGTTCAAATCCGGCCTTAGACCAAACACTTAACACTTACTAGCCATGTGACCCTGGGCAAGTCACTTAACCCCAATTGCCTAAAAGCAAAAAAGAAAAATGATAGGGTTACACTAGATGTCTTCTAAACCTGTGATTTCATTCTTGAGAGGTAGTGATAGGGCACTGATTTGGACTCTGAAAGATATGGGTTCAGCTCCTGCCTCAGATGCTTATTAGCTATATGACCCTGGGAAAGTATTTGATCTCTCTGTGCCTCAGTTCCCGTATCTGTAAAATACCAGGGTTGAACTTGATGGCTTCTAAGTTCCCCTCTTGCTCTAAATCTATGATTTTATGATCTGTGCATACATTATATTCCCTCAGTAATTTGTCTTTATATCCCTAACATCTAGCACAGAGTCTCAGTGTTCCAATCAGTGATTCCAGTTCATCCAGCAGAGACTATAGTTCAAGCCATAACTGGGAGTCCAGTAACTCCTTCATGTTTCCTATTTGTTATATGCAAAATACAACCTTCTTGCATGCACAGAGATTCACTTAAAGGATATAGAATTGGTGTTCCTCCTTTCCATTGGAGCTCAGCTTCTTCCCTAGACTAAAGAAGAAGCCAAACTACAGTAACCAAGTCTACAAAGAACTGAAATGTCATTCCCACCTTTCTGTGCTTCCTAAATCCTCAGTATTATGGATAGACATTCCTGCTGCCTACTACCCATCCAAAACATAGTAAGGTCTCCTAACCGTATCACAATTTAGTTTCATTGGGCACTGAGTGGTATTGAAAAAATAACTCAGGCTTCTCATTGATAAGTACTTGTAACCAACTTCCATCTCAAGAGAAATTGTATTTTCATCAGCTTTTGTGATAGGTATGTTCAGTTTGGGACAGACAGCCTAAAATACTCACTGTAACTAAACAGGGCCACATAGACATATCCCACTTGGCACCTGGATGCGCATAATCTTCTAGAAGTAGCCAGTTGGCAATGTACATAAACCATTTTATTTGGAATAAAAAAGATGTGAGTTTTAATCCTTCCTTGGGCACCTAAGTAGCTCTGTAACCTGAGGCAAGTCATTTAATTTCTCTGAGTTTCAGTTTTCCTCTCTAGAAAATGAGGATAATAGCAGCATCTACCTCACAAAATTGTTGAGAAATCAAATGAGATATAATACATAAATCACTTTGCAAACCTTAAATTGCTATAGATTTTGTTATTATTATTATTGTCATTATCATTATTGTTTCAAGCTTTTGTCACTTCTGAAGGCCTACTAAGCTCCTAGATGCTGTGAAGACATTCAGCAGGCCAGAGAAACATAAATTGACTGAATCATCTTAAGTATTTAAAATAGGTTCACAGAAAACTTAGAGCTGGAAGAGCATCTAGTCTAATTCCCTCATTTTAGAAATGTGGAAACTGAGGACCACGAAGATGAAGTGATTTATACAAGAGCACAGATGTTATAATAGTAGTTCACATTTGTAAAGTACATTAAGGTTTTCAAAGTGCTTAACTCACAACTTTATGAGGAAGATACTACAAACATTATTCTCCCCATTGATTCTTAATAGTGCTTCCTTTGCTCACTATAACCCAAAGCTTTTCACATTTACTACTTATAGATTTTCCCTACAAATTTACTTAGACCAATTTACCTAGACATTCTATTACACATAAATATTTGTAGGTTGTGAAACCTTGCAAATATCTAGCATTCTGAATGTGTTCTGATATGCTCAGGCAACCACTGGAATCAGAGAGGAAATAAGCATTCTGAGTGTGCAACAGAATGGATATGTCTGAAATGTGTATGATTAGGGTGGGTCCAAATACATCCCTGTTCAAATGGCATGCCAATACCATTCCATCCCCTCTCAGAGCCATATTTTAGATTCTGCAGCAGATTAGACCAAAAACCTTCTTACCCATTTCTCATAGTGCCAGATGGATACAACTAGACTCAGCCAAGGAGTTGTCTCTTGCCATTGTCTTTCAAAATTGTTCCACTTCTTCATAATTCCCTCTCATCCCTTTTGTCCCAAAGAAGCAACTGGGTGGTGCAGTGGATGGAGTGATGGGCCTGGAGTCAATAAGACTTGAGTTCAAAACCTGCCTCAAAGCCCTCTGAGCTGTATGAGTCTGGGTAAGTCATTCAATGCTGTCTGCCTCAGTTTCCTCAACTGTAAAATGGGAATAATAGCACCTATCTCCCAGTGTTGTTGCAAAGATCAAATGAGATAATACCCTGGTACATAGTAGGCACTTAGTTTTTTTTTTCCTTCCTTCCAAAGAGTTTACATTTGGTTCTTTAGTCTTGGAGGTAACAGAGAGGATTCAACAGGAATTTAGAAGAACCAGGTTCTGGTCCCAGCCCGGCCATTAACCAGTAATGTGATCTTGAACAAGTCATGTTACTCTTCTACACTAAAATTCTTTTATCTGTGAAATGAGTAGATTGTCCTAGTCCAGGGGTTCTTGACCCTTTTTTGTGTTGTGGACTCTGTTTCAAGCCAGGTGAAGCTTGTAGACACCTTCTTAGAATAAGGTTTTTAAATGTATAAAATAAAATACACAGGATTACACAGGACATCAATTCTATTGAAATACAGTTGTTTAATACATGTATTTTTTAAGTTAAAAACGAACTCGGGTTAAGAACTTCTGGCACTGGATGATCTCTTAAGATCTATTCAGCTAAAAAGTTTATTGATATACAAGCCATAGAAAAGAAAAGGAAAGAAAAGAAAAGAAAAGAAAAGAAAAGAAAAGAAAAGAAAAGAAAAGAAGAAAAGAAAAAAGAAAAGAAAAGAAAAGAAAAGAAAAGAAAAGAAAAGAAAAGAAGAAACGAAAAAAGAAAAGAAAAAAAAAACATTTTTGCTCCCTTTCCTAAAGGCTCATTTGCCCAGACTTGACTGAGAAGGAAAGTTGCCCAAAGACACTAAATTGGCCCTTAAAGCCCTGTTTTGACTTCTCAAGGGCAATACAGTCCCAAATAGCTGCAGATGGTGGGAGGGAAGATGAGCCTTCTAAAATGATAGATGTGACTCAATAGCAAACTGCAGAAACAGCTGGCCCCTTAATGCAACTACACAGAAGAGCAACAAATCTCCTTTTGAATCACCACTAAAAGGAGCCACTTTGGTCTTTCTGCAATTTCACAACTGCCTACAGGACCCATGCTTGTGTATTTTTCAGTTAGGAGAGCACCAAATGTTAACTATCTAGCAGAACCTGTAGTTCCACCATTGAGTTTTTAATCTTCCCCAATACCTGAGGATTCAAATCTCCACTTCAGCCAATGACTTTTCAGGCAACCTAAGCTAGAGGCCATCCCAAGCACCATATTCTCCAAGCTACATCTCTTGGAGATTGCATTCTGCCAACTATGAATTCAGTAATTTCCCAGTTAGCTGAATTTGGGCAGGCTATATATTGAGATCAGCATCTAGATATGCATCAGTCTCTATCCTGATCAGAGTACACATTTCTTCTCATGGAAACAAGAAACAATTATTCCCACCCCTAAACACACCCTCCCTCCCCAATGTTCTTCACTGTCCACCATCTTAAAATAACCTCAGAAAAATGTGTGGTATGAGGAGAAGATGGTTCTGAGGTTTTAGCTCGAACACTAGTGCCTTTTCATCTTTCATCTTTGCCCTTTGCCTCAGTGAAGAGTTCAATGGCACAGATGCTAAAGCTTGGCTTTGGCTGTGAACTGACTTCAGACAGCACCTTCTTCTACCAACTTGGCATTTGTAACAGCCTTGTAAAAGCATAGATCATAGGAGTCTTAGAAGTTTTATCTCTCTCAGATTGCTAAAGAGGTAGTTTAGCTCATTAGTGACTACCCAGATATCCACAGGGAATTTTAGGTAGGCATTAAAACGTGAATCTGTCCCATAATTGAGATGAATTATTTTAAATATTTAAAGGTAAGTCACTATCACAGATGCTTTATGGTATAATGAGACCTTAGCACTACCTGATTAAATGCACCAGTAAATCAACATTATTGAAAAGCACAGGAGTGATGTGAATTGCTTTCCAAATTGCCCTGAGATTCTCCATTTGTCCAAGCTATAGCAAAATGGGAATGAATGAATGAAAAACATTTGTTAAACTCTTACTATATGCCAATGCAGTGCTAAATGCTACAGATAAAAAGACAAAAAGTAAGATAGTTCCTGTCCTCAAGGAGCTTATTTTTTTAATGGAGGGAAACAATATATTTAGAAGATTGGTTATCCAGTAAGGTCATTTTAGTTTAAGAGATCGGAGGAATTTTCAATGTTCATACTGAAGTCAAATAAGATTATAGAGAAGGTGGTGGAAATGGAGCAAAGGGGGAGTCAATTGACACACCCTTTCAAGAAGCAAGGATAGTTTTAATTATAATTACTGGGACAAAAGGTGAAGCAGAGAAGAGCAGGTAGCAAGAAAATGGCTGGGTAGACAAATGGGGTATAAAGCATAGGCTAAGAGCTGGGACTGGGCAGATGTAGTAGACTATGTGTGCATTGACTGAATTACTGATCATGACAGCAAGACCTCCAAATGAAGGAATTAACTCACCCAGGGCTTTTTCTCGGACCACCTAGTATTCTGGAGGGAACAGCATTAGGATGGATGACAAGCAGACATCCAGGGTGGATGAGATCTGAATCTTTGGACAAAGAGTTCTCTGATAGTATGTACTAGTGTATGAAGGGATTGGCTTCTTTGCTTTTTGTGTTGCCTAATTACCAGGTGGCCACTTATAATCCACTAGAGTGGCATACACTCTTATATCATCCAAGCAATCTGATCATCCAAAGCTGGGTCATTCAGATTATTTTCATTACAGTTAGATTGGAAATAGCAGATTAGGAGAGAGATGGGGAAGAGCAGGCATGGCAGAAATAGGCATCTGTGCATAAGTTGAAAGTTTATTATGTTTTCCTTTCTTGTATTTTTTCTCTACTAGACCCTAAATTCCTTGATATCTGAGAGTGACATGGTTTTCAACTTATTTTTGCACACTTTACAGTTTCAAAGACAGTGCTAGGCACAGGACTGGCATACAGTAATGCTTGTGGAATGAAATGCTCCTGAATAAAAGTATAGTATTAGGAGTGTAGCAGGAGAATAACCCTGTTTACTCTTAGTGTTCCTTCCAATGTTACCTCTGATCCTTCCCTCCAACCTAAACCAATTTAGCTTGTTTTAGTTCAGTCAAAGGGCCCTTACTGCTACAATGCCCTACCTATCCAGTCTTCATTCCTCTCTCTTATATGGAGTGGAATCAGTTATGACCCCTACTCCTTCTGGATCTTCTGGCATTATCATAGAATTCTTGGAGACTGAAGGAAGAAAAAAAAAAACAGGGCAGTTTTCCATTAGAAAAATGTGTAAGGTGCAGCAGCTACATGGTACAGTGGCTACAGCACCGGCCCTGAAGTCAGTAGGACCTGAGTTCAAATCCAGCCTCAGACCAAACACTTGACACTTACTAGTTGTGTGATCCTGGGCAAATCACTTAACCCCAATTGCCTAAAAAAAAAGAAAAAGAATAAAAAAGAAAAATGTGTGAGAAAAAGAAAAAGACTGAGGCAAGGTCTTATAAGGAAATTAGGATTGCATAGTTCTCCACTATCAGTCTCAGAGCTGAAAGAGTTCTTCAAGACCATCTAGTCCAACCTCTACCCTCTGTTTGAATCCCCTCAATAACAAATCCAAAATTTAGACTCCTCCAAAGAATTCCACTGAGGAGGAGCTCACTACTTTATGAGGCATATCTTTTTTCTTTCATTTTGTACTGCTGTTATTGTTAGTAAGTTTTCCTTTATGTCAAGCCAAAACCCATCTCCCTGAAATTTTGTTGTTTTTAGGTCTGTTATCTGTCCTTTTATTGGTTAGGCCAAGAAAAACCAATCAATGCCTTTTCCATGAGCAGACTTTCAAATGCTTGTAGTTATCATGCTCTCCCAGATTGTCTTTTCTCTAAGGTAAAAATTCCCAGTTCATTTAAATGAAACAACGTGGTGTGGTAGAGAAGTTGGACTTGGAGTAAGAACCAGGATTTGAATCCCACCTCTGACACTTACAGACTGTAGAATCTATGCTAGTCACTTACCCTCTCTAAGTCTTGATTTCCTTATCTATGAAATGAAATTATTGGCTAAATGACCTCTATGGTCACTTTCAGGTCTAAATTTATGATTCTTATGAGTTATGGTCTCTTGCTCCCTGACCCTTCTGATCACTTTCCTTTGAACACACTCAGATATACCACGAGGCTCATCAACATTTGATGAACTAATGTTGTCAATTAAGATATGGTGTAGCCAAAGTAGAGGAGAGTGTTACTATTACATCTGCTGTTCTGCAAAAAGTGCTACTATGAAGGCTGCCGAGATTGCATTAGGTTGTTTTTGTTTGTTTTGTTTTGTTGGATTTTGCTGCTATGGTACTCTGTTGGCATTCAGCTTGCAGAATTCCCAAGTTTGTTTGGTTGTTTGTTTTTAACAAAATCATTGTTTTATCACAACTCTACCATCTCCATCATGCACTTGGACTGTTGGTTATTTGCACCTACCAAAATCTTTTTTATCCTGATTCTGTCACCAAATGCATTAGATGTGTCTGTTAGCTTCATGTCATAAGGAGATGTGATTAGCATGGTATCTAAGCATACATCTATGCAGTTCCCAAAAATATTGAATGGAACAATGTCAAGAGACATTTCCTTCTAGGACCATAACAATTCATTAGCAACAACTCTTTGGGATTATTCATTCAGACAGTTCTGAATCTAACAAACTATATAATTATTCAGCCTATATCTTTCTATTTTGTTCTCAAGGAGAGTATGAGACAGTCTGTCAAAACTCTTGCTAAAATCCAGGGTTACGTTGTCAACATACCCCCAATCTACTAGTCTAATGACTCAGCTAAAAGAGGAAATGTAATTAGTTTGGTACAAACCTGTTTTTAGGAAGCCATGCTGTCTGAATGATCACCACTTGCCTTAGATTTTTAAATGCTCACAAATCATCTCCTTAACAATCCTGCATTATTTCCAAGAATATAAATCCAACTCTGTGTCATGTTGTTTGAAAAATCCATCTTCTTTCCATTTTAGAAAATAGGATAGTAATTTCCTGTTTCTAGTTCTGTGGTACCTCTCCAATTCTCCAAGGTTTTTCAAAGACCCTGATGATAGCTCAGGTTCCATAAATAATTTTAGTACCCCAGGGTATAGTTAATTTGGGCTAATGACTTGAATTCATTGAAGGAAGTTTAGTGTTTTCTTTCCATCTTCTTATTTATCTCGGATTTCAATTTCCTTATTAATATTTTTTTATCTATCCCTCCTTATGTAAAAAAGCAATCTTCTTGTGTTAGAAGATTGGAATATTGCAGAGCTGGGAAGTTGACTGTGAGTACAGATCATATTGTTTGTGGCATGGAGGAAACATTAATTCACAGTTGTTACCACTGTAGAAGCAGCTGACAAAAGTCCATTTTGTTTGCTTTCAGTTTTTTAGACTATCATTTCTATTAATATATTTAAGGGACCTGAAGAGTAAAAAGCATTAATTTGTAATGGACTCAGTGACTATGGTAATGTCACTTCTTCCAATGCAATCAGAGTAAAAACAATGCCAGGTAAAACTAGAGAAGGCAGATGGTGAGGATTGACCTGAATTAATAATTAGTAGGAAAGAATTACTAGAAGAACAAGGGTAAAAGGGTTTCAAGTGTGGAGGAAAGGACCATGTTGAAAAGTTATTATATGGTCTAGAAAACCAAGGGAAGGAAGCAAGTCCAGAACAGGGGGAATGGAATGGGAGAACAGGGGTATGTCATGGGAGGTTATGAGAGAAGGAATGATCAGATTCATGAGGAGTAAATAAGGAAGAATGGAGAAATGGAAAGACAGTAGACTGACAGAGAAGAGAATATCAGAGTTTAGGATGTCAAAGACCGAGTAGTTTTAGATTATGGTGAAATATAAGATCTGAGGTGTGACAAACCCTGTGAGTGGCTAAGGTAAATTAAAGATTGAACTCATGAGAAAATAAGGAAGTTGATGAAGAGATGGTGTTAGAAAAGTTTTCAGTGTTCATACTGAAGTCACATAAGATAATAGAGGAAGTGGTGGAATAAGGGAGGGAAGTATGTGATCACATACTGAAATCACATAGGAGAAAGAAACATAGGAGACTTAGATGAAAGTGGATAGGTAACAGCAATAATTACCTAGATAGGATATTATCCTCGAATAGGATAGTCTTTAAAATCAGAAAAGTTGTTGAATAATGGTGGAAAATAAAAAGTCTGGAAATGACAGTGACAAGAAAGGAATATTCCAATTCTTTCTTTGGGTCTCATGATTCAGAGAGTACAAGAGGAGTATCAAACATTACAGAGGGTTATATAGGGTATGGTGAGTTCATGAGAAAATAAGATTTCAATGGAATAAGTATGAGAGAAAGACTATGAGGCTGACAAAGAAATAAGGGGCTCGTTATTCTCATGCTGGAGTTCTGAGGGAAGTCACTTAAATAAAGCTTATTTATGGCATATGTCTAGGATCTCTTCTAAAAAGAATTAGCAACATCTCCTCTAGGAAAAAAAATCAGTGTAGAAAGTAGATAACAAGTATAAAACCTCTATTTATTTTTGGCCCCATGAAAGAAATGCTTAAAATACAAAAGACACATAAGTACACATTGGCAAATACTTGTAACATGGAACTGTAACTGTTCACTTCTATCATACTTTCCCGAGAGCTAAAGAAAACTTGATAGGAACTATTCACTGGATGTTTTATGTTCACTCCATCTGTACTGTCTGAAAAACTCACATGTCCAGATTTTCTGGCCAGTCAGATGTGACTCTAGTACTTTTGGCTATAAAATCTTTTAGGCGGTAGGGACATTCTCCTCTGAGAAGTTGCTGTAGAAAGCACCTCCTGCTAGGCAACCATATCCTGACCTCTAGAACTCATTAGGTTCATTTTTAGGATCCTTTTCAAATGACCTGGATTCAGAAAAAGGAACACAAAAAGGAAGAGGCAGACAGGGATCTGAGATCTTGTCTCAAACTCTTCCACATAAGTACATGCTGCTTGGAAAGGGGAAAAACAGAAAGAAATTTTTCCCCCTTGCTAAAAGTCCAAGAGAGAACTGTTTTCCAAACATGGTGGGATCCAAAGGGACCAAAGTACTTTCTCCTTATTCATCCTGATCCATTTATCAGTCATCTCTGACCAAGCCCCAGTCATAGAGACAGACAACTTTCAACTGGAGGGATATATCCTTTAGCAACGGCATGTATATGCCCCTTCCCATGGAATCAAAGCTTTCATGTCCACCTCCATGGTTGGGGGGGGAGGTGTGTCAACCCCACACATCAGGGAATTTCCCTGACCACTCCTATTACATGACACTTTAGTTAAGCAAAAGAAAAATTGGAAGGAGAGATGGACAGGGGAGCATGTATGAGCAAAAATTAGGGCCTTGGATTTTGATGGCAATAATAAAGCTCATGCTATGAGTAGGGCACTGGGTTTGGTGCTGGGATATATATAAATGTTAGATTGCAAATGCTTTTTAATACACATTAATATTTCAGGCCAATGGGGAATAAAAGACAAGCATAGATAACTACAACATATACTGTTATATGATGAATGCACTGGGGAGTTGCATAACAAAATGCAATATCAGAACTGAGAGGTTGTTACTGACTCAGTGTTTAAGGCAAGGATTCATGGAGAATGGATTTTAAAGGAGAAGCAACAAAGGAAAGAGGGGAAAGGAGTATACCCTAAGGATAAGGAATGGTCTAAGAGGCATAAAAGCAGAAGAATGCATAGCCTGTTCACAATCTAGAAAGTAAACTGGTCTGACTGAAGTAACATAAGATAAGATGGGAAGGGAAGGATTTCATCAAGTAGGGAAGTTTGAATTTTACTACTGTAGGCAATAAAGAGCTACTGAAGATGATTGAGCTGAGGACCAGTATGATTACCTATGAATAAGAAAGACAGTTTTGATAGCAATGTGAAGGATGAAATACAAAGAAATAGAGCAGAGATGGGAAAAAATCCAAGGACTCTTTTAACAGTCTAGATGTGAATGTTGTAATGAAAGCTTCTTGTATAACTACAGAGGAACTAGAAAAGATTTGAGAGAGTTGAGAGATGGGTGGAACAACAGGATGTGGTAACTGACTGAATATGTGAAATGAGGAAGAGGGAAGATAATCCCAAGGTTTCAAACATGAGAGACTGGATAAATAGTGGTGCCAAAGGCAGAAACAGTGATATTGGTAGGAGTAGCAAATTTAGGAGAAAAGATAAAATGTTCCAGTTCTTGACATGTTGACTTTGAGATGTTGATGGGGTATCCAGTTGGAGGTAACCTATAAGCACTTGGAGATGTTACTCTGGTATTAAAAAGAG
Organism: Phascolarctos cinereus; assembly: GCF_003287225.1. NCBI lineage: Eukaryota > Metazoa > Chordata > Mammalia > Diprotodontia > Phascolarctidae > Phascolarctos > Phascolarctos cinereus. The sequence continues at coordinate 370,841,271 of NW_027555847.1, forward strand.
AGAGCTAAAAATACAAATTTTGGAATCGTCTACATATAAGTGTATTAAAAGCATGAAATTGAGTGAGCTTATCAAGGGACAGAGTCAGAAGAGAAGAGGGTTAAGGCCAGAGTTTCATGGTAGGCACATTAAAAAGCTGGTGAGAGGGGAATTCACCAGCAAGACAGAAATACAAGGAAGCCCTAAAGAGGTAGGAAGAAAATAAAGAAAGCATGGTGATCTGAAACCAAGGTAATAAAGAACATAATTGTGTCAAAGAAAGTTAAACCTACCTAACTAAAACAAAAGATGTGTCTTGAGGTGAATGAGTAGAAAGTAGAAAGTTGGCATTAGAGAACCACTACAGGATCTGGAGCAGAAGTGTAGGGGCTTATAACCAAAAGACTCTGCTATATAGAAAACATACATATGAATTCATACACATATAGGTTTCCACTTTTATGCCTGCATAATAAACATATACCATACATACACAAAGCTGTGACTAACAATATCTGCATCTGAGGCAAGTGGTAGGGGTGCAGGGGCAAAGGAGTCTTCACTGAGTTGTAGCTCCAGAAGAGAAAGTACATTCTAAAACAGTAGTTACTCAACTGGCTTTTATTAAGCACCTGCCATGTGGTAGGTACTGTTGTTTGGAAGATGCTGAAGGGGTAAGGAAGAATTCCCTAGATAGGACCACTGCCTCTAAGGAGGAAGCTGGACAGAGAAGAGAGAGTTCTCAGGGATGGTTGTCAGCACCCTTTGTATTTTCTTCCCTTCAGCAAATAACACAATTTCCATGCCCCAAATACATATCTCCTCTGTCTCTCTACACACACACACACACACACACACACACACACACAAACATATATACACTCTCTTTGTCTCTGTCTCTCTGTCTCTCCATACATATATATGTATGTATATGTGTATGTGTATATATATATATGTATGTGTGTGTGTGTGTATATATATATATATATATATATATATATGTATATGTGTATGTATATATGTATATACATACTCAGGACACACATAGCCACCAGACTAATGCCTCCTAGTCCTTAGGGCCCCTCTCTCTGGGATTGTGACCTTGAGTAGATGGCCAGAGATTTTAAACACCAAATAAACAAGCAGAGAAGAGAAGAAAAAGAAGCACACTTAAGAGTATTATTGATTGGGGCTGGAAGAAGGCAGTTCAAGCACTCCTTGCCTCCTATTTATTTGGGTTTATAAAAGACTAGTTGGAGACCAACATTTAATGGGCTGTAGAATGGCAAGAAGCATTGCAGCTCAGAAAATGTCATTGTAGAATAAAGCAAAGATAATAGTGACTTATCCTTACTGCTTATTCTAATCCTCCCATTAAATATATGATATAATAAAAAGAGAGAGAAAGAGACTGCTTCTCTTCTTATGTTTCTCAATGAGTAAAAAAAAAGTCTCATTGCAACTGAGGAAGAGAAAGAAACACAAGGCATTTTATGCAAATTTGCCTACTTGGAATTATCGTACTTATCTTCACCCATAAAAGAGTGTGTGCCCAGCATCTTATTGTTATTACTGCCTTGTAAATAAGCTAGCACCCAAATAGCCAAATGCCTAAAAAATGTGGCAGGCTGCTTGTCAGCAGGAAACTAGTAAAGGTTTTGGCAACTCTCCCATATCTCAATATGATTGCTAGAGACCTTGGGTTTACTTTTAAATACAGATCAAGTGAAATCTTTCTGGAAAAGTTGGTTAGATGCTACCCCTGATCTATGACACTGAGGAATGGGGCAGGAAGGTGTAGAGGGTAGAAGGGTCATTTTCCCCAGTTATGAGAGCTATTCTACTCTTCTTACACAGAGCAAGAGATAGAGTGATAGACATGAAGGAAGATCCTAGTTTGAAACCTGCTTTGGACAATTATTAGCTGTGTCACAGAGCAAGGCAATTAAACTCTCTAAGCCTAAGTTCATCAACCATAAAATGAAGTGGTGGGACCAGATGGCCTCGATGGTCCCTTTCACCTTTCAATCTATGTTTCCGTGTTCCTCTACTCTCAACTCCTGGTGAGCTCAAAACCACTGCAGCTACAGAGAAGAATCTCTCCTTTTCTGTTTTGGATAAAAACAGCTCAAGCAGACAACCTCTGAGCTATCTCTGGTTGTCACTGTAGATCTGCTGCTATCACACCTCACTGTTCCTAATAATCCCATACATTTGAAATTCAGATATGTTCTTTTCCATGATCTTCATAACTACCATGGGACTTAAGTAAAAGTGCAAGTGTCTCTATTCCCATTTGACAAATGAAGAAACAGAGACTCAGGTTAGAGATTTGCCCAAGCTCAGCAGGTCAGTGGTAGCGCCTAGAACTGGAATACAGATCTACTGGCTTCTAGTGCTATCTTCTTTTCCACCACATCATACTGGAAATAGCAAAGTGGATCCACAGAGATATCAATTTGTTTCCAGGAGAATAGCCAGGAGCACACCCAGCATGTTTTGCAAGTCAAGGATCACAGAGAAAAGAAAATGAGTGATGAGTCTTTTGAGAGGGAGGAGACAGGAGGGCCTCTCCTCTCTCCACTATGCCTTTGGATTTCCAATTTGAGTCAATTTCAGCTCTGCTATTTGTTATTTATGTGACTTAGGTAAAACTACTTAATCTCTGAATCTTCAAGTCCCTCTTCTTATAAAATGAGAGGAGTTGGTATAGATCAGGAATTATTAACCTGATATTTACAGATCAAGTCTGAAAACCTGGATGGGAAAAACAACATCTTTATTATCACTAAACTTTAGTTTCTCTGTAACTCTTACGTATTTTATTTTATGCATTTAAAATCATCATACTGAGAAAGGTTCCAGAGAATTCACCAGATTGCCAATGATGTTTATGACATGAAAAAGGTTAAGAAGGCCTAGATTAGATGGCCTTTAAGGTTCTTTCAAGCTCTGAATTCTATGTTCCATATTCCTGTTTCTGTTTACTACTTCCAACCCCTGACCTGGAGAAATTTGTTCCTGGGAGACTGTGGGCAGTAGATCTTTATGACTTAACTTTTTTTTTTCAGCCAGAGGAAAAGTTTATTAGTGATAAATCACAGAAGCCAGGTGACGCCCATAAGGACAGGCGGGCATGAGAAAGGCTCAGCCTTTGGGGCATGAGAGATTCTTAGCCAGGTGACACCTGTAAAGATGAGCAGGCATGAGAGATTCTCAGCCTTGTGGGCCTGAGATTCTCAGCCAACTTTTTTTTTCTTAAGCTATTGGCAAGAATGGTTTGTTTTCTCTGTCCTCCATTATTAATATCATTATTGATATAAAGCATGCTCCTATAATGTGCTACATGCTCTCCACTTTTCACCAAGACAGAGTTATTACCCTCAAGGAGAAGGTGACAAGGGATGATAAAGAGGACCAATGGTGAAGATGCTTAGTAGCTTTTTCTCCTTATCGTCAATAAATAAGCTCTACTTTTCTGGCATCCCAATGTTAATCTTCTATTTCTAGTCACTTATATTGAGCTCCCAGAGGGAAGCTATTTTATCATGACATTCAAAGAATGCAAAATAATAACTATATATTCACAAGGTTAACTCTTCTTCTGTACTCACAAAACTTGTATTCTAGTTCAGATTTTCATCTCCTTTTGCCTGGACTGTTCCAAAATCCTCGTAAGTGGCCTCTCTTCTCTTATTTTCTGGCTTCCCCAATTGAATTACCAAGACAGATGTCATATTGACATTTCTAAAACACAGATCTGACCATATCCCTCTTCTGCTAAAAAAAAAAAACAAACCTCCAATGGCTGCTTACTGTGTCTATAATAGAAAACAAAATCCTCAATCTGAAAGTAAAGCGCTTCATGATTTATCTCTTAGTTGCCTTTCTACTCAGGTCATTCCATCTCCTTCTTTTTCATCCCTTTCCATTCTTTCTATTCTCTTGTCAAATGCACCTGTCTTTGGACCAGTACTCTCTCAAGCCTGAAATGTACTTCTGTTTTACCTCCACCTTTTAGAAATCCTATATTTCTTCAAAGAATAACAGTTCCTCTGTTCTTAAAGAGCTCACATTCCCCAGGGGCAGAGGGAAAGGAAGTAAATATAAAGTATAGACACAGCAAATAAAAGTAACTTAAAGGTGTAGAGGAGAGTACAAAGAGTAGAGTCATAAAGAAAGGCATATTCTAAGAGACATCATTCAATCTGAGCCCCCCAGGGATCTAAGAATTCCCAAAAAGAGATATAAGTAGGGCAAACATTCTAGGCATGGGGGACTATATGTACAAAGGCATGGGTGGGAAATGGAATGTTATACACTGGAAACACAAGATAGTCATGGGGCATGATTATCATGGCAAGATAAATGTGAAATCCGTTTAGAAAGCATCAAAGCTTTGTGAAGTTGATAAGCAAGAATTATCCTCATTTTATAAACTTACAAACTGAAGTTCAATGAATTGCTGAAGGTCTCATAGATTGTAAGGTCAAAGTTGAAACTAGAACTCAAGCAGAGTAGACTCTGATAGCTGTTAACTTTTAAATCCCTAAATTTCCTGGCCCCTTGCTAATCAAACAGTCTTCTTCACTCTCCTTCGCATGTTCACTGTTTTTTGTATTCTTGTTCACTGTATCTCAACTACAGGCTATCTTTCTCAATGGCTGCCCACCACTCTCTGCTCCCTCTCCCAGCCCCTGTCCCTGCCCCCATGCCTGGAATACTTTCTCTTCAACTCTACCTCCTCACTTCTCAGGTTTCCTTTAAGATTCCTTAAAGACTTCAAAAAGTCCTTCTTGTTGTTCAGTTATTTCCAACTCTTCATGACTCTGTGGACCATACTGTCCATGGGGTTTTCTGGGCAAAGATGCTGGAATAGTTTGCCATTTCCTTTTTCTGTTGGATTAAGGCAAAAGAAGGTTAAGTGCTTGCCCAGAGTCACACAGCTAGTAAGTCTCTGAGGCCAGATTTGAATTCAGGTCTTCCTGACTCCAGGCCCAGCACTGTATCCACTGAGCCACCTAGCTACCCATCAATAAGTCCTACCTTCTGCCAGAGGCCTTTCTGGGTCCCCATTCTCCTAGTGCCCTCCCTCTGAGCTTACCTTCCACTTCCACTTCCCATATCTTAAATATTCTATGTTTTGAATGTTGCCTCTTTGCATTAGAATGCGAGCACCTTGAGAGTGAGGACTGTATTTTTGTCTTTCTTCATATCCTCAATGTTTGGTATAATGTCTGGAACACATTAGGTGCTTAATAAATGATGGTTATTGTTGGCTCTATAAAAAAGTGAACACTTGCAAGACAGAACATTTCTTTAAGATATTGGGCGGGGGGGGAGGCTCTGGTGACCCTTAGTAGACTGAGTGTTAGCTCAGTTTTCCCAGGCCTGAGATCTCAGGCTGAACCCATTTCCTGACTCTTAGTTTAGTGGGAGTTTTTTTCCCTCCAAAGGTACAAAGATTTAAAATGGGATAAGCATGGGTAAAGGGATGACTCTGTGTTTGTGTTTATGTGTGTTAAAGGAAGCTAGCTAGCTAGCGTTTACATAGTGTTAAAAGTTTTGGAGATAGTTTAGCTCATTTGACCTCTGGATAAGTGAAATGCAATATGCTAATTGGTCAACTTCAAATAGTTGTCTATTGTGCTGAAGTATCCTCTGAGTCTAACACCAAATAATTTGGTGGGAAACCTTTGGTATAGTGTTTGATAGCAGATTTGCAGTTAATCAAAACAATAAACATTTATTAAGTGCCAAGATACAAAGACAAAAATATAATAATCTCTGCCCTTAAGAAGCTAACATTCTATCAGGGAAGACACCATGTGCATAAATAAGTATACACACAATTAAAAAAAAAAAAAAAAAAAGCAAAGTTTAGTAGGGAAGGTGCCAGGGGAAGCAAGAGCAGCTGGGAGGGGAAGTCAGGAAAGCCTATGTAGAATTCACTTGAGAAGAACTTTGAAGGACATAAGGAATTCTAAAAGTCAATTGAGCTCTCTTACTAGCATATGAGCCAAGAGGAGTAAAGAAAGAAGGTATATGAGAAAGAGGGAAAATGTGCTGCTCTTAAGCAGCACAGTCATTGCACCACTCTTTGATCTCAGGACTTTGATGCTCTTCTGCTAGGCATTTAGCCACCAAGCCCCTTAAGACATAGGGTAGACAATTGAGGACTTAAAACCTCATTAAAAAGAATAAAAATTAAAGAGAGAAGACGCACAATGTAAATCATCCAGAACAGTTATCCCCAGACACAGATGGCTATACAGCTACCTTGGCCTGTTAAAAATAATTATCATCCAGAGAGAAAGCTTCTGTCATGGAGATGCTCTGTGCTCTCAGCCAACCTAGAAGATTTTTTGCACAAGGGGCAAAATATGGAAGTGAGAGGAAAGAAATCAATTAAAAGCTCCAGTTCCAGTTTACTAATAGCTCGCTGAGATTGCTCTATGAGATAGAGGATCATCTCCCCTGAAAGGGGCCAAAGCCACTTCCTCCTTCAGTGGCTCATCCCCTATCGTTTGGTGCCTTGTGCTTTTCTGACCCCAAACCCAGAAAGATGCCCCTTGAATCACAGGGATCAGGGACCTTAGAAGAGTTCTCTTATCACTCTCTGAGAGTTCAGCCTAGGGCCAATTGCTTATGAGCAACCTTTTAAAGACAGCTTTTTTAAACTAACGCATGAAATCATTGCAGAAAATTCTACAAAAAAAAAAATTGAGAATTATTCTGTCTGCTTCCAGTATATATGTGTGCATATATGCATGTGTGTATATGCATGTATGTATGTATGCATATATGTGTATATATACACATGCATACACACATGCATATATAAGCATATGTATATATGTGCATGTGCAGGTAAAATACATGTTTGTGTGTACCTATATGTACACATCTACACATGCACACATATGGGGGGTGTATGTATGTATGTATGTATGTATATCTTTTGTGTTAGGGAGTTCTGATTTCATAAGTAATAGGAACTCCTGATATGAAAATTCCCCTCCCTATGCAAAGCACTAGTTTATAATTATGACTCTTAGAGAAGTACTTGGAATCACTGAAAGGTTAGGTGTCTTGCCCAGGATCACTTAGCTAATGCATCTCAGAGGAAGGACTTGAACCCAAACCATCCTATGCCAAACCTGATCCTCTATCCAATATGCCACACTGTTGCTGACCACAGGCCAATAGAAACAAGAACTTAAAGGCTTAAAAGGTTTCAGTGACATAATTCTTGAAGGAAGGAGGTGGCACACAATGCAGATCATCACAGACATCACTTCCAAATTCCTATGGTCTCTGTTCCTAGTTCTATACTCTATCCCCACTTCCCAAATCCATCCTCCTCAGGCTTTGGGGGCTAGTATAGTCACCACTTTAGACTGTAGGAGCATACCATTTCTCCTAATTGTATTGTCCCAGTGCTGGAGGATTCCTTTTCCTTTTCTGATTGCTTTAGCAAAGACAAGGTTGAAGTTTCCAAAGAAACTTCTTTTACCAAGAAACTATCACAAATCAAAACTCCCATACTCCATCCTGGTAGTCTCAAGTAAAGGTAAGATCTCAGATTGCCATGTCTTAGTCAGGAGTCTTCAAGTCAAGCATCAACAGAGACTTGCTGGTGGCTGTGCTAAGGTAAGACCATTCCCAAAAATCATTGTGCCCCAATAGCTCTGATATGCAAAAGAAGTCCCCAGTGAGGAACTTTCTTTCCCTCAAAAGAACAAAAAGAAAATAGCTCTAACCTAAGTCAAACCCTGACCTTAGGCAAAACACATGAAAAACATCACGAAGCATCAAGGTACTGACAACATTTTGCTAGAAACATCTAGATGTCCTTCACATCATCTGTTATTCATCCATATCACCCTGATTCTGTGTTTGTGAAATTGATTTTTGGATACTAAGAGTGGGATTTTGTATTTTTCCCTACTTAGTTTCATTTTGTTAGATTCAACCCATCATTCTACTCCAATGGCATCTACCACACTGTGTGCCTCTAAGCTTCATGACTTTTTTTTCCAATTCAATAATTATGTCATATAGTTCTTTTTTTGTAAATTGTACAGCACTATAGAAAGTTATTATTAGATTCAACATTGTATAGTACAAAGAACATTGGACTTACAATTGGGAAACCTATATTTCAATACTGGCTCTGATTTTGTTAACTTTGTAACTTCATCACTGCAGTTTTCTTAATCCCAATGCAAAATGGATATAATTGTTTTGGGTTTGAAGAAAGTCCTTCGTTAACCTTCAAATGATATAAGAATACCATTTTATTTTATAGAAATATTAACTATAAACAGTATTTATAGATATAAATATATATTTATACCTATATATTTATTATATTTTATTATAATATGTTAATATCATATATAGTATATATATAATGTGACACAATATATTATATTACATATTATATTATTATAATTATAGTACTATATATTTATATATATTTAAATAATTGTCCTTTGCAGTAGACATTACATGTCTGGCTGTGTATTTTTGCTTTCTATCCCCCTATACCCTAGAACACATTTTCTTCTTGTTTTCTTCTCCTGACTTTCCTGACCTCTTTCAAGCTTCAGCTTAAGTCTTCCTTCTAAGACCAATTTATCTTGTCTTTATCTTGCTTGTACATAGTTGTTTTATTTTGTCTCGCCCATTAGAATGTGAACTTTTTGAGATCAGAGAATTTTTTTTTAACTTTTCCTTCTATCCTGAGTACTTGGCAGAGTGTCTGGAACATACTAGTTGCTTAATAAATGCTTATTGACTGATTCATAAGAAAGAAATATTGACCTAATTGAAAAGATAGAGCTGAAAAAGCAGAAGCTGTAAATCTAGTGCTCTGTGACATTCCATATGAAACATCCCTCCAAGTTGGCATTAATCCACTTATTAGCATCCTCTTGGTAAGGTCAATCAGCAAGTTCTGCAATCTTCTAACATCCACTGATTTGTCCTTGACTAACCCTGTTAGCAAAATTGAACAAGTCTGTTCTTTTGTCTAAACAACACTCCAGATACTTGAAGACAACTACTCTGACCTTTTTTATTGTCTCCTCTAATATCTCCATTTTTCTTTCCACTTGAACTACTGCTAAGATAAGTTTCCCCCAAGCTGTGATGTTATACTTGAATCTTTTGAAGCTAGATACAGATTCTTTTATGTATACCTGGCCAAACTTTGTGGTGATAAAAACAGGCCACTCTTTCCTTCATAGGGTAATGCAGAGACTCAAAGAAGATAATATTTGCAAATTGCTTTATAATAGTTAAGTACTATATGTAAATATAAGATATTATTGTTGTTATTCTTAGGGGGCAGATTATGATGCAGTGGATAGTTCACTGAGCCTGGAATCAGGAAGACCTGAGTTCAAACCAGCCTCAGATACTAGCTGTATAACCCTGGACAAACCCTGCTTGCCTCAGTTTTCTCAAGTATAAAATGGAGATAACAGTAGCACCTATCATACAGAGTTGTGAAAAACAAACAAGATAATATTTGCTTTTTAAAAGTGCTAGCACAGGGCCTAGCACATAGTAGGTACTATATAAACTTATTCCCTTCCGTTTCTTCTCAGATTTCCTCCTGAATTCCAGGAATTGAAGGTTATTTTATGTCTTGATGTATCAGCTAGTGTTCCAGCTTTGTAGCATCTGCAAACTTGATAATCATGTCTTCTGTCTTTATCCAGAGCATCAATTAACATGCTAGATCAGGTCCAGGTGATGACTTTGAGACATTAGACAAACCATTTTAGATATGCTTTTCAGTAAAAGAACCTGTACATGTTATAATGCAGGCACTGAGTTCCCTGACCTCTGACATAAACATGCTCAAAAAAAGAGTGAATAGCTCCGGAAGATCCTTGAAGTTGTAGTTACTACTGACACAAAATAGACTTATCAAGGGTGGGGACAAGATGGCGGAGTGAAAGCAGTGACTTACTTGAGCTCTCCCCCAAACCCTTCCAAATACCTATAAAAAATGCCTCTAAACAAATTCTAAAGCAGCAGAACCCACAAACAGACAGAGTGAAATAAATTTCCAGCCCAAAACAACCTGGATGATTGATCAGAATAGTATATCGTGTTGGGCTGGTAGAGGAGCGCAGTTTGGCATAGGTGCTCAGGCCACAGTGAAACTAGAGAAGGCCTCAGAAGACTGAATCATGGGCAACTGTGGTGGTTTCCAGACTTCTCAAAACATGAACACAAAGGAAAACTTAGAAGGTCAGTGGGAAAAGTCTGTTTCTGTGGTGAGAGAGAAGCTAGGTCTCAGCCCCAGTGCAGGAGCATGGCCCCAGGTTGGCATCTGCCTCCTGAGCTTCTGGCCACAGGCTGAGGGGAAATCAGGTGGCTGATCAAAGGGGGATTGCAGGGATCTCTTTGCCAGTGCTGAGGCAGGAATCTCTTGCTTTGCCCATGCTTGGATCTGGGTCACAGTTCTCAGGGGCGGACCTGGGACAAAGAAGAACACTGGTATGATGGAGCTTATAGTGGCTGTGGAGAGCAAATCTTCCTCACAGTTCCAAGACAGAAAAGAGTGCTTGCAGTCAGTCACTCATAGACGAGAGCACAGACCAGGAAAGGAGTAAACACCTCACCCCTTATCATACCACCTTGGAAGAACTGAAAATTTGCAGGTCCCTAGAAGTAACTCTGAAAACAGCTGTACAAACCCCCTAAGCTTGGAACAGTACATTCTCCACATTGGAAGCAGACCTCTACTGTAATAAACAGTTTATAACTCAAGTAATTGGCTGTTATCATGAGCAAACCTCACAAGAAGTGTCAGATCATAGAATCTTTTTTTATTTTGGTAACAAAGAAGATCAAAACATACAACCAGAAGAAGACAACAAAATCAAAGCTCCTACATCCAAAGCCTTCATGAAAAATATGAAGCAGTCCCAGGCCTTGGAAGAGCTCAAAAAGGATTTTGAGAAGCAAGTAAGAGAAGTAGAAGAAAAAACTGGGAAGAGAAATGAGAGTGATGCAAGAAAATCATGAAAAACAAGTCAACAGCTTGCTAAAAGAGAGGCAAAAAAATACTGAAGAAAATAGCACCTTAAAAAATAGCCTAACCCAAATGGTAAAAGAGGTCCAAAAAGCCAATGAGGAGAAGAATGCCCTAAAAAGCAAAATTGGCCAAATGGAAAAGGAAGTCCAAAAGCTTACTGAAGAAAATACTTCCTTAAAAATTAGAATAGAGCAATTGGAAGCTAGTGACTTTATGAGAAATCAAGACACTGTAAAACAAATCCAAAAGAATGAAAAATTAGAAAACAATGTGAAATATCTCATTGGAAAAACAACTGACCTGGAAAATAGATCCAGAAGAGAGATTATCTAAAAATTATTGGACTATCTGAAAGCCATGATCAAAAAAAGAGCCTAGACATCATCTTTCAAGAAATTATCAAGGAAAACTGCCCTGATATTTTAGAACCAGAGGGCAAAATAGAAATTGAAAGAATCCACCAATCTCCTCCTGAAAGAGATCCCCAAAGGAAAACTCCTAGGAATATTGTAGCCAAATTCCAGAGTTCCCAGGTCAAGGAGAAAATATTACAAGCAGCCAGAAAGAAACAATTCAAGTATTGTGGAAACACAATCAAGACAACACAAGATTTAGCAGCTTTTACAGTAAGGGACTAGAGGGCATGGAATAATATTCAGGAGGGCAAAGTAGATAGGATCACAACCAAGAATCACCTACCCAGCAAAACTGAGTATAATCCTTCAGGGTAAAAAATGGTCATTCAGTGAAATAGAGGACTTTCAAACATTCTTGATGAGAAGACCAGAGCTGCATAGAAAATTTGACTTTCAAATACAAGACTCAAGTGGAACATGAAGAGATAAATAAGAAAGAGAAATCATAAGAGACTTATTAAGGTTGAACTGTTTACATTCCTGCATGGAAAGATGATATTTATAACTCATGTCAGTATTAGGGTAGCTGGAAGGAAAAAATTGTATCTATGTATGTATATATGTATGTATAGGTAGATAGATAGATATAGATATAGGTAGATAGATAGATAGATAGATAGATAGATAGATAGATAGATAGATAGATAGATAGATAGGCACAGGGTGAGTTGAAGATGAAGGGGTCATATCTGGAGAATAAAATTAAGGGTGAGAGAGATTATACTGGAGAAGAGAAAGGGAGAGGTAGAATGGGGTAAACTATCTCACAAAAAAAAACAGAAAAGATTCTTACAGTGGAGGGGAAATAGGGGAAGGTGAGAGGGAATGAGTTAATCTTATTTTCCTAGGATTTGGCTTAAGGAGGGAATAACATACACACTCAACTGGGTGTGGAAATTTGTCTTACCCTACAGGAAAATAGGGGGAGAAAGGGACAAGAGAGCAGGGGGATGATAGAGAGGAGGACAATTGGGAAATGGGGTAATCAGAAGCAAACACTTCTGAGGAGGGACAGGGTCAAAAGAAAGAATAGAATAAATGGGGGGGCAGGATAGGATTAAGGGAAATATAGCTAGTTTTTCACAGCATGTGTACTATGGAAGTGTTTTGCATAACTGCACATGTATAACCTATATTGAGTTGCTTGCCTTTTCAATGAGAGTGGGTGGGGAGGGAGGAAGGGAGAAAATTTGGAACCCAAAGTTTTAAAAACACATCTTTAAAAAAAATGTTTTCACATGCAACTATGAAATAAGAGATACGGGAACTGGGGTACAGAAATATATCCTGCCCTACAGGAAAATAGAAGGGGAAGGAGATAAGAGAAGGGGGGGAGAGATAGAAGGGAGGGCAGACTAAGGGAAGGGATATTCCGAATGCATGCCATCTCGGGGTGGGGGGGAGGGGCAAGATGGGGTGAAAATTTGGAGCTCAAAATCTTGTGGAAGTAAACGTTGAAAGCTAAAAATAAATAAATTTTTAAAAATAGAAAATATAAACAAACAAACAGACAAAAACAGACTTATCCCAGACAATTTTTCTGTTCAGGTTCTTTGTACCTGAAGCACTGAGACGGTCCTGTGACATACCAGGGGTATACAGTATTTAAGTCTATCAAAGTCAATCATCACACATTGTGGCTGTTACTGTATGCAATGTTCTCCTGGTACTGCTCATTTCACTCAGCATCAGTTCACATATGTCTTTCAAGATTTTTCTGAAGTCCTCTTGCTCATCATTTCTTATATCATAATAGCATTCCATTACACTCATATGTCACAACTTGTTCAGCCATTCCCAAATTGATGGGCATCCCCTCAATTTCCAATTCTTGGATACAACAAAAAAGGCTGCCATAAATATTTTTATATGTACAGTTTTGTGATCTCTTTGGGATACAAAACTAAAAGTGATATTGCTGGTCAAAGGGTATGAATAGTTTTATAGCCCTTTGGGCATAGTTCCAAATTGTTCTCCAGAATGGTTGGATCAGTTCACAATTCCACCTACAATGCATTAGTGTTCCAATTTTCCCACATTTTCAAGATTCATCATTTTCCTATTTTGTAATGTTAGCCAATCGATATGTGTGCTGTCGTACCTCAGAGTTGCTTTGATCTACATTTCTTTAATCAATAATGATTTAAAGCATTTTTATATGACTATAGATAGCTTTAATTTCTTCATCTGAAAACTTCTTATTGATTGGATCCTGGACCTTCTAGTTCTAGTTTGCAGATCTAAAAATATTTCAGGCTGATGGCTACTTTTTGCCCCAGGAATTTGGGTCTGAGGATACTCACTCTCATGACAAGTTGGAATCTACTTGGCTCTACCCCTACTTAAGACCTCCTGTAGACTCTAGAACTTAATAGAACTTCTTCCTAGGTTCCCCAAGAGCAAGACAATTACTGCTACAAGTCAGGCTTTGGGGGATAGAAGTATTTGTTTGGGGGAAGGTGGATTAGCTGCAATTTCAAAAAGAAGAACTTTGTATCGCCTCAGATTAAACCATTCTGGAGCTATAAATCCTAATTCTAGGATTATGCACTGCCACACGCCCAATAAATCAAAATGTTATCTCATGTTAACCTCCCAAGAGCCTGCTCTTCAGTATAACCATTTGTTCCAGAATCTTTATCCATTAGAGAATCTCTCCATCTCTTAAGGCTACCCTATATGCAGTTTTGTTTTCAGAGCCTCCTGAAGAGATCAAAATCTGAGTCTACTGAGGTCAGAGACCTCAAGTTAATATTCCCTTGAGTAACACCATGTTGGCTATTTTGTCCAGGGCCCTTAGAGTTTTTAATCCTTCTTCTGACATCCTGTCATTCTATTTAGTTGTCTATAGGACTATGGTCTTGGGCACCACACTAGAAAAATATGGATTTATTTTCCTTGGAAATAATGCACCCTGAAAAGTTGGGAATTCCAACTAATGTATAGCCACTTGAGTTCATAATTTGCTGCTTTTCCAGGGATTCCTTCTAATCCTCACAATTCCAAAGATATCACCTTTTCTTAATCTTCTGGCTATTCATTCATTTGTACCAACAGTTCCATCAGCTTTACTGTGTTACTTGGCAAAATACACTCCACAAACCTATTCTTCAATTAGCTTTGTTATTTTTAAATGAGCTTTTATTGTGCCTTTTTGCACTTGTGTCATAGTCATTTCTAGATGTGTTGCCCACCACCCACACACTATGCAGTAAATAGATATACAGTAATTCTTGACCTATTATAAAAAAAAATTTATGCAAAATCAACTGACACAGTCATATACAATATGAATCTATAGTATCTCACTTCTCTAAAGAAATGAGAGAGCTACAACTTTCTGATCCTTTCACAAGATCAAGAAAGGTCATAATTATTACACAAAATTCACTTGACACCTAATGATCCCCTAAAGATCTACTTTAGCACAGCACCCTCTTAGTTTGATTGCTCTAAGTAGACAGAATTTCCTAATATATTCTAAAAAAGCACACCTCTGTTGTCATAGTCCAATATGAGTGCAGAAACACTATCCCTAGATTTAGGGTAT
The DNA here is from genome assembly GCF_003287225.1 of Phascolarctos cinereus. NCBI lineage: Eukaryota > Metazoa > Chordata > Mammalia > Diprotodontia > Phascolarctidae > Phascolarctos > Phascolarctos cinereus. Next base: position 370,856,275 of record NW_027555847.1, read on the forward strand.
GCAAAGACAAGTACAAATTCTGCCTTGAATTATTAATAAATTCCAAACAAAAGGTTCCATCACTCCATTAAAATGCTGCAAAAACTAGGCCATGAGATTGTTACCCATTACCCTCAGCATCACAATAACGTAAGATAATTGAGTGTCTTCTTTCATGAAGGTCATTGAGTTAAAGATCTAAAGCTGAAAGTGATCTTAGAGGACATGTAGTCCAACTTTTTCATTTTAAAGATGAGTAATATGAGGCCTAGAGATATTAAATGACCTGCCCGAGGCCATACACATATTAAAGGGAAAAGGGAGAATTCAGACCTTGAACCTCTGACTACCACCCCAGCATACTTCCCATTGTACTACATTGTTTCCTGATGCTACCACAATGTGAGAGCAGGTCCAAATCAATGTTTCCCTGGCTTAGAAAAGCTGATGTCTGATTTCATTCCTCAAAAAAAATGGTCAAGGAGACCATGAGAGTTTGGGGCTATAGCAATACAACCAAAGATAAAGAAGCATCAGTTTTTATTTTAGTGTAAAGTTCCCTTCTCTAAGGGAACCAACTAAGCTTAAACTTCCTGGAATGCCTGCAACAATCTCTTCCCTGAATTACCCTACCCTAACCTCCATGTGATTTGAACCAATCCCTCTAGTTATGGAGGAAGCCAGTTCCATTTTGCTGGTATTATTGCCAAGAGGCTCTCAGTCTCTGATATATATATATAGAGAGAGAGAAATAAAAAGATACAGATATCTATATAGATAAATATAGACAGACAGATAGACAGACAGATAGATAGATAGATAGATAGATAGATAGATATAGATATAGGTACATAGATAACAAATATATATATAAAGAGAGGGAAAGATGCACAGATATAAATATAGATCTATATATGTATAGATATATAGAAATACATCTGTATGTAGATATATATGCACACATATATATGTATATGTGTGTATCTATACCTATCTATCCTCTATAAGAAGAAAATGGGGCTCAGAAGGAGCTTTCATGGAAGTTGCTTTTGTTGACCCAATAACACATATTCTTCACAGACAATTAGTATAATGTAGTAGATAAGAGCGACGATCTTAGAATTAGGAAGACCTGGTTTCAACCAGTGCTTCAAATGTGTTCTAGCTGTGTGACTAAAGGAAAATTAATTTATCTGAGCTTTAGCTCCCTTATCTGTAAAATGGAGATCATAATCCTATATACTTTGAAGTGTTCTTAAAGAGATTAAAGGAGATATTGTATATAGGAAGTTCTAGAAACTTTAAAGCACTACATAAATGTTAGCTATTGTTATTAAGTAGAAGCGACAACAACCTCGAAGCACCTAGGAAAAAAAATGGACCACCAACACTCCCCTGTTTCATCTTGTTATTCTATCCAGACCTTCATCTAACTTCTATACAACCTCTTCACTCTACTACAATGAGAGAATTATAGGACTAACTTTGAGATAAAAGGATATGGCACCAGCTTTGTGGATTATGTCCTGTGACTTAAATGCCCAAGCTGATTATAGTTACCACTAAAGGACAAGCTTGGAGAGGTTCCTAGCCCAAGCATCTCCCTCTGCTCCTTATACTCTTATGTTCCTGCTGCACTGCATTTCTGCTGTGCTAAGCCAGCCTGCATCGCCTCATCTTGTCTAGAAGGACATTAAGAGATGTTTTCTCAAATGCTCTGATAAATTAAGATGCTCTGTGACCTTCCCTTGATAATCCAACTTTCATTACCTTATCAAAACTGGAAATGAAGTTATTTAATGGCTATTGAATCTCAGGATTATTTCCTAAAACTTCAACATTCTAATAGATAAGCAATTTTTCAAGTTAAAGAGTTGTATTACCTTCTTACCTTTGTTGTTGGTTGCTGACAGACATGCAATAAATCATTTAACTTTTCTGTTATTTGGAGTTCATGGGCATAATATGACTATTACAATAACAGAACAGACTCCTGAAATATCTGTGCAATTTGTTTTTGGTTGTACGTGTATATGCTTGTGCGTATGTATGCTCCTTGCAAAACGTTCTGAATTCCTTAAAGAGAAATGCACTTTAAAAAATCTTCTAAATTCTATAGTAAAATGGGAGCTCCTTGAGGACAGGGACTATTTCATCCTTGTATTTGTATCCCTAAATAGAGCTTGACATCTTGGGTACTCAATTAATGCTTGTTGTTTGAGTCATTGATTCCTACCACTCTGAAATAATAATCTGAGTAATTCTTTTTTTTTTTATTTTTAGGCAGTTAGGGTTAAGTGACTTGGCCAGGGTCACACAGCTAGTAAGTGTCAAGTTTTTGATCTGAGGCCTGATTTGAATTCAGGTTCTCCTGACTCCAGGGCTGGTGCTCTATCCACTGTGCCACCTAGCTGCCCCTGAGTAATTCTTATAAAAATGTAGTGAAGGTTCTCCATAAAATCAAGAAGTTGGTGGCTTAGTCACAAATTCTGAGGAGAATTTATTCATAAGCCATCAATCTGTTCATAAACAATCAATCTGCTGCAAGGAAGTTGAATTATTAAAGGAATGCCATGGGGCATCTTAAAATGCCTTCAGGGGTCATTTTATAAGGCCTCATTCTAACTTCAGTAGAAATAAACTTGAACATGGAGTTCCCCCAAACAGATCCAAACATTAAGCCCAAAACACATCATTAATCTCAGTACAGAAATTTCCAACCAGGGATTGAGCTTTAGAAAACACACACTGATCACTTTACTCTCCTGCTGGGCCTAAACATAGCCCCCAGAACCTGACTGGCCAGCCTGTTTATGCTTAAGAACTTCATAGAGTTTAGTTAAAACACGCCCTGGCTGGTTACCAATGCCTATGGCTGCTTTTGTATTGATCTTTCAGCATGGACTATGTACTTTTACACAGAAAGAGCAGAGGGGAGCCAGCAAAGCATAGTGGATAGAGATCTAGCCTCAGACAGAGGGCTGACCTAAGAGTTGGGAAGAACAGAGTTCAAGTGCTACCTCTGAGATTGATTAGCTGTGCCATGTTAAGTCACTTAACCCCTCATTGCCCACAGGCAATGTTTTAAGTTAGCAGTTCACAAACTTTTTGGTCTCAGGACCCCTTCACGTTTTTTAAAATTATTGAGGATGACAAAGAGATTTTTCTTATGTGGGTTTTATAAACTCACATACATATGTAATATATACATATACAGTATACATATACATGCTGTATTAGACATTAAAATGGATAGATTTATCAAGTATTTAGCAATATATTTGAAATAATAATAAACTCATTACATGTTCACATAAATAACGTATTTTATACAAACATTACTATATGTTTCAAAAGAAAAAAAGTGAAAAGGTTTTAAATATTTTTGCAAATCTCTTCAATGTCTGACTTAACAGAAAACAGCTGGATTTTCATATCTGCTCCTGCATTCAATCTGTTATTATGTGTTGTTTTGCTTGAAGTATATGAAGAAAGTCTGGCTCCACACAAATATATAGTTGGAAAAGGGAGAGGCATTTTAAGAAGCAAATAATTACTTTGTGTTATTATGAAAATAGTTTTGACCTCAAGAACCCCCTGAAAGGGTCACATGGACACCGGCCCCACCCCTACCTCCTGCCCCTCCACTGCTCTTCTGACCATACTTTGAAGATTATTCCTCTAAGCCTATAAGTAATCATTGACAATATGCATTTATTCAGGAATTTTTTCACACTGTAGTCCCCTATGTTTATGAATAACAGACCTGGACACCCCCCTGCAAAAAGAGGCAGATGGTAGTTACACATGCAATATCCTACGAGATATTGAATCAGAAGCGATTTTTTTTTTATAACAGCAGACTTCACTCACTGAAACAGGGAAGTCAGAATTGGAAGCCAAGAGGTAAACTTTAAAAATGAAACCAGGTAATAGTCAATATCTTGATGACTTAGAATGAGATTGGGAGACCAATGGAATGGTCAGAGTATTTTTTTCTAGGATGACACTTGATTTATGCTTGCTTCCATGTTCTTCCTACTATAGCCACTGTTCCTACTCCTCCATCCAAAGAAGAGACTGTTCAGTAGCTTCCTTTAGTTGCCTAGTGTTCATCCACAATTGGACTTTATTCTGTGTGACTAGTAGGCCTGGGGAAAAGACCATACATCTCATAGGTCCTAGTTCACAACTCTAAGAGACCTTAGAGATCTAATCTAATTTCTTTCTTTTGTAGGTAAGGAAACTGAGGCCCGCAGAAGGGAAGTGCTTTGGGAAATCTTCCATTTAGAAATGGCCCTATTTAGATTAGACAATTTCATGTTCACACGCAATGCCAAATATATAGATTGTCTAATTTAGTGTTGTTCAGCTAGGTGACACAGAGGATAGAGTGCCAGGACTGGATTCAGAAAGATATCTTCCTGAGTTCAAACCTAGTCTCAGACACTTACTACTAGCTGTGTGACTCTACGGAATTCATTTAACCCTGTTTGCCTCAGTTTCCTCAAATGGCAAACCGTTCCAGTATCTTTGCCAAGAAAACCCCATATAGAATCACAAAGAGTGCAATGCACCTGAATCAATTGAACAACAAAAATTTAATATTAATTTGCATCTTTGCAAAGTGTTTTTCATTAAATATTTCTAATCACTGTTATTCATAACACCTCTATGGATATTTTTGTATAGCTCATTATGAATTAATAGAAATCTTCCAAGTTGATTTTCCCAGAGTCCCCATATCATTTCAAAGAAGTATGCTTGGTATCTTAAGATACCAGCTATCTAGCTATGTTTTTCCTGTCCCTCCTGCACTCTGTATACTTCCTGGAAAGATCGCTAGGATAATCTCCTCTTTGTGTTAAAATAATTGACTAGGACTCTTAAAAAATGTAGCTTTGATATATCTTCTGTTTTCTGCCATGTCCCTAAGTCTCCCAACTACAAGTGATTGCTGAGAAGTCCAAAAATAGAGTCTCTGTAATTCACATTTCTGCATCTTATTATTTTCCTTGTGCCATATTTACATTTTCGAAGGATATTAGGAAGATTGTGGTTATGACTTTTCAGTATGAATACTCATTTCACAGAGTAGAATTGTCAGGTTATTTTCCTTTGGTGGTCTCATCCACTTCCACTGTTTCATGGATAACCTCTACTTGAATGACTTCCAAGTTATGTCTTCAACATTACTGTCTGTCATAACTCCATTTCTGAACTAATAACAACTTACTAGATGTTTCTACCTGGATGCCCTACCAGGACTTCAAACTCTTCACCTATCCTAGGCTTCCTTCTGATACCATCCCCCTCCCTACAAAAATGTTTCCCCCAAAAGTTTCTCCCCAAGACTTGCCTATTACTATTATATTTACCATCATTTTTCCAGGCTTGACTTATCTCTTTTAACTGATCAATTTCTGTGTCCTCTAGATACTCTTTCTGTTCTATCTCACATGTACTTCTCACTTTTCCATTTCTGCTGTCACCACATTAATTCAGGGTTTCATTAACTATCTGTAGAACTATTCAAAACCACTCCCTCATCCGAGGACTTCTATTTCTAATAATTCATAGTAATGAAAAAATAGCCAAAACATCCATAGGGCTCTTCATACATAACAGTGATTTGAAATATTCAATGCAAGATATTTTGAATAGATACAAAGTAATGAATTAATTTAAAAAATTTTGTTACCATATTAAACTTATTAAAGCATCACATGGTTAGTCACTCCCCAGCTTGAAAAAAGTTTCAATAGCTCACTTTTTTGTTTTGTTGTTGAGTTATTTCAGTCCCGTCTGACTCTTCGTGACCCCATTTAGGTTTTTCTTGGCAAAGATACTGGAGTAGTTTGCCATTTCCTTCTCTAGATCATTTTACAGATGAGGAAACTGAAGCAAACAGGGTTAAGTGACTTTTCTAGATCACACGGCTAGCAAGTGTCTCTAGCTCCCTACTGACTATCAAGATTGGCACTGCCTAGTCTGGTATTTGAGACCCTTTTTGCTCCCTTTCCAACCTTATCTTACACTCTTTTTCTATATGTTATCCATGTTCCAACCTAGCTGCTATTTGCCATCCTCAAACAGCCCCACTGTGTCTTACCTGGAATGATTATCTTCCCACTGCCACCACATCTTTCCTCCACCAACTGAATTCTTAGCTACGCTTCAAGGACCAATTCAAATGCCATGAACTTATTTCTTATTACCCTCAAACAAATGTAATCTCTTCTGCTTCTAGAAACTCATAGCACTTTCTTTTTACCTTTTAGATAATGCCTTCTTTGTACTTCTACACTCTGATGCACATTATGGTCTATCTGATAGTCATTTGTTTCAGTGCCATATCCCTGCTGCTTGATGATGAGTGTTTTGAGACAGTGACCATATCATATTTTTTGTGAGCCCCAGAACTTGACAATGAGTAAGCACTCGATAAACATTTGCAATTTGAAATATGTATCAAATGGAATTAATGTAAGAGTAGTATGCAATAACTAGGTTTTATTTGTTTTCTGACATTTGGGGATTATAGAAAGCTTAATGTCATGGGCCAATAATTAATAGGTTTTTACAAATAAATCTGCAGCTACCAAAACATTTGGAGGCCTAAGATTCTGTAAACTACTTAGTCACTAAATACGTTATGACCTAAAAGCTGCCTATACTTGGGAAATAGAAAAAGGTGCTTCTCCTTTCCATAAATCTAGAGATTAAAAATTTTGGTGTCCTGAGGCTAAAGGAGAAAAACTGGACCACTTGCTTCATCCTCAAAACTGTACAAGGTTTCCAAACTTTTAGAATCTAAATATTGTTAGTAGTTTAACTTTCAGTTAAAGAGCTATCATTAAAGAGCTCTGAGACACTTTGAGAATATAAAACACTTCATAATAAAATTAATAAATCACTGAGTCAGTATTACTACAGCCAATATAAAGAAGCATGTCTATTTATCAATGTAAATGTAGACCATATAATTTTTATGTTCACATATAGAATCATAGAAATACTTAAGCTGAGAGGAACCTTAGTGATCATGTAATCAGGCGCCTAATTTTTCAGATGAGAGAATTCAGGCTCAGATTGGTGAATTAATTAGTAAAAAGTAACATGATCAGCGGTCAGCAGAGATAGAACTACAAACTAAACTTTCTGACTTACTGTCTAGAAACACAAATACTTAAATTTCTCCATCTCTTCCTTATAGACATAGTTTCCAGATCTTTTACTCGTTTTGTTCACCTTCTGAACCCTCTGGATAGTCTGATAACTTCATAACATTTGAACCAGGACATAAAGTGTAATTAGGATTTAATTTCATTTATCTCTTCATAAATGTGAGAACATAAGATTGTATTGATTCTATTGTAGGAATGTATGAAAAAGAGCTTATTAAATGCTTATTTATGTGCCAAGAACTGAGCTAAGTGATAGGAATATAAATAGAAAAAGCCAGACAGTCCCTGCCTAAAGGAGCTTAGACACTAAGCAAGACAACACATCAAAGAAAGTTCAGCTATAGGGCAGACATAAAGGCCTAGAAGTCCAAAAGATTCAGTGAGGGTAAATAGTAAGGCCCAGGAATCTTTAAAGTGCATTAGTAGGTTAAGCGACAGTGCCAAAGTGTCTGAAGGGTATAGAGGCAAGGCAGATGGTAAGGTCTAGTGCTCCCCAACACCTACCTGGAAGATTAGAGCAAATGATTCCCATCTCATCTGTGTGATGTGAGGAGTTGTCCTGGTCTCCCCAAATGGCAGCCATTTTGGGATTTGTATATATATCCTAGGGTGAAGGGAGGGGTAAAAAGAAAGCAATGTAACAAGGTTCATCTAGTGGTGGGTCTTCCTACCAATCAGCCATTCAAATGGAGATAGTGGCTAGATATTTAAAAGTGTTTGACTTGGTTGAAGTAAAAAATTTCTTTAATTAAAAAAAATCAATGATATGTTTGTTTTATTTTGTTTCTTGTTGATTTATCTATGAAAAAAAATTTCATCGAAAGCTTTTATTTTGTAAGACATTCATTTCTCAACATACTACCCTCACCATCAAAACCTTTCATCTAATAAACTAACCAATTTAACATGTGGTATTCTATCACCCAGAATCCTCCATCCTCTTATCAAGAGGAGAGAAGTGTTAAGCACTTGCTATATTTTATTTGGTAAGGTACATTTTCTCATCTCTTCTTTGGAGCCAAACTTGTTCATTATAGTTACATAGCATTCACTTTTATTTGTTTATTTTTATTTATTTATTTATTTTATTGTTTAATTAATTTTGGTGAGGCAATCAGGATTAAGTGACTTGCCCAGAGCTGGTGAGTGTTATGTGTCTGAGGCTGGATTTGAACTTAAGTCCTCCTGAATCTGGGACTGGTGCTGTATCCACCATATCACCTAACTGCTCCCAATAGTATTCTTTTTTTTTAACTTTACGTTTGTTCTTTTCATGTATCTTTTTTTTATTGTTTCTTTGATTCTGTTTGTTTCATTTTGGATCAACATCATACACATACATATTTTTAAACTTTCTTACAGGAAATAAATGGAAGTAATGTAGCATTGCTTGGAAGTACCAAAATTTGTTTAGTCATACGTCACTGCATGACTTTTTGTTTTATTTCCAGGTTGTTGTTATTATTTTCCTACTATAGAAATTGCTTCTATGAATATTTTTGGGATCTTTCTTTCTATCCTTCACATCCTTGAGCTATATGACTTTCCATGGAATCTCTGGGTCAAAGACTATGGACATTTTAGTTGCTTTCTTATCATAATTCGAAATTGCTTTTGAGAATTGTTGGAAAAATTCCCAGTTCTTCCAATAGTGTATTATGGTGTTTAGTTTTCCATAATTACTCTATTATTAACTACTCCCATCTTTTATCATGTTTGAGAATCTATTGGGTATAAAATAAAATTCCAGACATTTCATGTTTCATTTATCTTCTGAATAATTTTTTAAGTGGTTGTTAATAGCTTTTTTTTCTGTTAAGAATTATTTGTTAGTTTCTAACTACTTTTCTTTTGGGGAATAACTCTTTCTCTTACATATTTGCATTAATCTCCTGAAAGTCTTTAATAATCAGACTCTTATCAAAGATATTTGACACAAAGATTTGTTTCCCAATCAATAGATTCCTAAAGTTCCTCCTGCTTTCCACTTATATGTTAAAATAATATGAATCTCTGACACATGAGATAATAGATACTGTAAAAAGATCCACTAAATGTTGACATGAAAAAAGGTGTAAGACAGAGAGATGTATGGTCATCTAAGGTGCTCACCAATGTAATGGAGTATATTTAAATAAAATTATTCCTAATACATGGGGAGGTCCTACAAATACTCCTCTACACAGTAACAATGATATCAAATTCCAGAACACTTCTCTCAGAAATCTACAGTAAGATGTGAAAAAAGATTTTGAGGAAGTTAGAGTCTAGGTATAATATTCCATACCCATTCCATTAAGCATATTTTCAGACTGGGACAGGTGGCTAGACATTTGAGTTCATATGTTCATATATTATATCTTCTATCTGCTTATCTCTATCTAAAGAGATAGTATGGCATAGTGACCAGAGAGCCATCTTTAATGTCCAAAAGAACCTGGTTTTCCTGAATTCAGAAAAATTCTTAACCATTAGAGCTATCAAAAAGTGGTGTGGATTGCCTTGAGAGGTGCTGATTTTCTTATCCATGGAGGTCTTCCAGCAGAGGTGGACAGCCACTTTCTGAGTATGGTATACTCAGGGGGTTCCTTTTTGGAATGGGATGGACTAAATGGCCACTGTGGTCTGTTCCAATCCTTGAATTCTATGATTCTGTACTGAAGTCCAATCTCTAACACAGAGTTTGTGTCTCTGAACAAGCTATCTACTCTCTCAGTGCCCTAGGTAATTCTCTAAGACTAAAAGTTTATTTGATTGTAATTATTTTTCAATTAAGAAGTATTTATTTTCTCTCACTCTCACCCCTCCCCACCAAAAACAAAACAAAACAAAAGGCTTACAACAAACATGTATAGTCAAGCAAGACAAATTCCAACAGTAGCTATGTCCAAAATTGTGAGTCTCATTCTGCATACTTAATTGTTACCTCTCAGTCAAGACCTGGTAAAAATGCTTTATCATCGATCCTGGTTCGTCATTTCATTGTGCAGAATTCTGAAGTTTTTCAAGGTTGTTTGTTATTAAGACTAAAATCACAAAAGATTTGTTTCTCTGCATTAGGTGAGGGAGTTTCCTCACTGAGGGTTCCCCACACAGATTAAATCACAAGTTCAGACTCCCCCACCAAAAACACATATGGATTGATGGATGAATGGATGTATGCATGCATGGGATTGCTAGTTAATGCTTAACAATAAGATCTCAAGGCAGGGAAGTGCACCTGACATACATTTAAATTTAATCTGCATTATTAATATTTTCGCCTTACATTCTTAAATCTAGACAATCAACAAAACAATAAATCAAGCAATGATGTGACATACTTTCTGATTTCTGAAGTATAAAGTTCAGTACTGAAAAAATCAACAACTGATTTTTAGGACCTAGTGTGAACTGAATCTAACACAACCCTCTATGTATTCACACACATGTGTGTATCTATATGTGTAAGTAGCTGGACAGCACATGTAAACACTAGAGAAATAACTTGGAATTGAGTAGGAAAATGAGATTGAGCTGACGACATGGGGAAATTGTGTAGTGATTTTAATGATTCTCAAGCTGATCAATATGACAAAAAGCCCATTTCTTTAAAAGCAATATCCTCTCAGTCATGCTACTGGACATGCTAATGAGGAATACCATGAGGAGTGTTCTGGGAAACTCTTAGAAGAATTAAAACTCCAAGCAACCTAAAAACATGTGCTTGTAAGTAGGTTTCAGAATATTTCTGAACATGACTAGTATGTGTTAAGTGATATGAAAACATTAAAAACTTATATGACCAAAAAAAGAGTGGATAAGTAATGTGGTGGGAATAAGCAATAACAGACAGATTGCATGAGTGCTATGTTAAGTACCCGAGTTATTAAATAAAACCAAAAAAAAGTTCTCAAGTATATTGTGTGGACTGTCTATGAAGAAGTTATGGCAAGACATCAAAGAACTAACCAGAGTGACAATGTATGGAGGAGTTGTGATACACATTTGTAGAAGTACCCACACTGACAAAATAATTCATCAAAGTAGCTCTTAAAATAAAGTGCCCCAAATTGGATGTAGTACTAAAATTAGGATTATAGCAGTGTATAGTACAGAGGCAATATACTTGATATGGGTGCCATTATTAGTGTAACCATTTTTGTTTTGTTTGGATTGGTTCAAAAATTTATTCAAGCATCTGTAATAATGACTAATATTAAACTTATAACCAGCAAAAGTCTCCAGATCTTCTGCTTTAATAAGAACTCTCAAGCCACATCTTTCTTATCCCACACTTCACTAATTTGATTTTTTTTTTCACTCAAGTCCAGCATTCTACTTTTGTCCCTATTATATGACTCTGGGGGATAGAATGAGACTGATGACTTTGCACAGCTCTGCCTCACTTAAGTCCAATTCACTTGCAATTCAAGACATCACCCTTCTGATGTCATTGGTCCTCTTCTAGAATAAAGGATGACAAGAATCTGTGAATAGTAGTAGCTGCCTCCCTGGAACCCAATCGGCCGGTTCCAGTTGGAAAATGCTGCTATTTCTCCCTCCTCCACTTCCTCCTTTTCACTTGTTTACTTGAGTGTCACTTGCCTATTGTTTAGGTTTTGATGGCTCAAAGTGAGTGTAAATAGCAATTGTTTCTGTTCTGGCCAGAAAACTCTGAGGGTCTTCCTCTCCCAGACTGATTCTTTTATGAAGGCCAACTAGGCAATCTTTTCCCTCAATTCTTACCTAGCCTTTATTTTGTTTTTGGTTTTGGTTAGGCAATGGGGTTAAGTGACTTGCCCAGGGTCACACAGCTAGTAAGTGTTATGTGTCTGAGGCCAGATTTGAACTCAGGTCTTCCTGAATCCAGGGCTGGTGCTCTATCTGCTGTGCCACCTAGCTGCCCCTCTTACCTAGCCTTTAATTATTGAATGGGTGTTGCCTCAGACAAACAGACCTGGGAAAGACTTTAGCTTAAAAAGGCCAATGTCTCCCAGTGCATCCAAGACCATCACCAGTCATTTTGACCCATGTCTTTCCACTGGACTCTGATGACTCTAGAAGAGAGAGTGAGGCTGATGACTTTGCACAGCTCTACCTCTCTTGAATCCGATTCACTTCCAAGTCAAGACATCACCTTCCTCATGTTATTGGCCCTCTTTGAGAATGAAGGACAAACAATTCCATCTTGCTGCCGTGTCCTTCAGGTCCCAACAAAAATCCCACCTTCTACAAGAAGCTTTCCCCAATCCCCTGTGAGTCTAGTGCCCTCTCTCTGTTAATTATTTTCCAGTTTGTCCTGTATGTAGTTAATTTTTACATAGCTGTTCACATGTTGTCTCCGCCAATTAGACTGTGGGATACTTGAGAGCAGGGCCTTTCTTTAAATCCCCAACACTTGGCACACTGTTCAGCACATAGTAGGTACTTAATGTTTTGTGACTTATTGACTTTAGATTTGGTTCCATTATTTACACTTACTTAAAAAAGGAAGATAATTCAGAGTCCTGGCTTTATTGTCCAAAGCATTGTCACTTACCCCTTCCTAATTTGTTTTTATTCAAGTGAATGATGAGTCTTAAACCAAGCTTGCAGCAGCTAACAACCCTCAGGCCACTTGCAGCAGGCCAAAGGATTTTGGGAGACCCTTGAAAAATATAGAGGAAAACATCCTTTGTCTGTAGAGGAAATGTGCAGCAAGCAACCCAAGGTGGTAAGCCACCTAAATTGGCAGGCCTTTCTTAAACAGATCAGGACCAAAGACAGATCATTTTAGCTTGTTGCTAGACACCCTCCTCAATAAGCCTCAGTCTGTTAATGTTTGGATATGTTTGTGTGACAACTATGAATTCATATGATTTCCATCTATCATCTAGCCCAAATTTCACGCTTGTCTAAGCATTATATTGAGATTACATCAAACATCTTCTTGAAATCAAGGTATACTACTTCTATGTAATTATCCAAACTATCAATCTATTATTACTTCTAACAAAAATACCCCTTGATTTTCTAAATGTTTGTTCTAAGTTTTCTTTCCCTCAAGATAACCTTGCATCTACTTTGTATTAATCTTGTGTATGTATGTATATGTGTGTGTATGTGTGTGTATGCATATATATATATATATGTATGTATGTATGTATACGTATGTGTGTATTCATGTTGTCTGTTCCATTAGAACGTAAGCTTCTTGAGAACAAAAGCTATTTTCACTTTTCATTTGTATATATAGCATTTAACACAGGATTTAGCACATAGTAAACACTTAATAAATTGTCATTGATTGTTTAATTGATTCACACATAGCTTTAATCATTTGAGGTAGTTGCACTTCACCAGTAAAGTCAGGAACATAATTGCATTACTATTTGTAAAAAGGTGTTGTAGCAGTGGGATCAAATTCAGATAGAAATGGATCCCTGCACACTGCACAATGACTTAAAAAAAACACAAATTAGCATTATCTGTGTTGTATTATATTTTTATTTATTTTATTAAATGTTTCCCAAATACATTTCATCTGCTTCTTCCTGGGAGGATTTTTGGCTTGAGTTTGATACTTTTCTTATTGAGAATCAGAAGAGCCAATTACATGGGTTCTAAAGTCCTTTAAAATATTTATTCTATTAATATCATAGAAATAATTCTGGATATGGAATACAACTTAGGTTCAAATCTCAATGCTTACACTTCTTGTGTAGTTTTTACTAAATCAGTTAACCTCTATGCATCTTAGTTTCCTTAAAACTGGAGTAAAGGGAGAGTTAGACTAAATAATGTCTTAGACTCCTTCATGTTCTAAATTCAAAGACCATATAAACTTATTTTATCCACTGTAGATTTTTTTCCAGTGAATTCATGTTGAAATGTTTGCTTTGTTCCATAAATTAAAATTAAAATGAATTTTAAAATTAAAAAAAATAATAATTACCAGCTGGGAGCTTCCTGAATCCTAGAATTCAGAATTCCTGACTCCAACTGTATAGTCCTAACTTTATATACAAAACTGGGACAATTTCTATTATTTAAAATCACCCAAACTTGAAAAAAATAATCTTTTCTTTTTCTTCCATTCCAATACCCCCAACAATATTACTTTCAGATTTGTTAAGATTTATTTCCAATAAGTCACAAGAGGTTGTAAGACATAAATTCAATACTTAATTGCCTGTAGAAAAGAGTATAATTTTTCTTTTTTAGTTGAACAAATAGTTATTATGTTAGCCTTACCCTGGCTTCAAACTCAAACTAATTGAGACAAACAACAGCACCAAGTGATTAAATGATGTCAGGGAAAGAGCATCAAATAGATGTTAAATCTAACCTTTGACCTAGAGTATTTTTTGGCTGACTTTAAAAAATCCTCTTCTGTCCAGCTGCCAGACACTTCTTGTTAGAATCCAGGCATTGCCACATAAGTGTTAAACATTTCTTTGCTGACTCATGTTGTTTCTTTAAAAAACATGTTAATGCCATCATAAAGCAATCAGGTCATATTGGTCCTGTAGAGATCAATGACTAACACAGTTCATACAAATTACTCTTGATGTGTGCAGCTTCTGCTATTAAAACTATAAACAAAACACTATATATTGACATTGTCCTTTCCAATATTTAGATGTATGGACTAGAACCATAAATTCTTTTGGCATGTCCCTAACAGATAGCATTTTCTACTGAGCACTAATAAAATTCAAGGGCTCCTGGGTAATGCCTTGCATATCCCCAACACTGATAGTCATTAAGAAGCTGAAATTGGTCACTTTCAGATTTTTGAAAACATCACTTGTTTCCCTTTCTGGTGTCTATTATAAAATTAGAAGTAAGTTGTGGTTCATAAAAAGAGGAATTAGGAGCCTCTGGAACAGTCTACAAATGTGTCTAGGATAAAGAAAATAGAAGGAAAATTTTGAAGGAGATAAGAACATGCCACTTGTGCAGTGGTCACCTTCTGGCAACTTTTTTCTTCTGGAATATGAATTTTAAAAAGACTCAAGCATGAAGAAACCAGCTACCACAAAGCTCAAGTATTTTATTTTCATAGGAAAGGAGCAGAACCATCTTTAAACCTTTTCCCAAAGCATCTTGGCTGAGATATGTGTAAAATGTTTTGATTCTTTAAGCATCTGTGATTCATTGGTTTGGTACTCCCTACTCTAAAACAGAGCTTCTTAAACTTTTTCCACTTGAGACCCCTTTTCCCATTTCAGCAGCATTAATTGGCATCGCATACCTGAGGGTGTGTGCCGGGCAACATGCACATGCTTTGTGTTCAAAACTAAGGCTGCAGTGAAGTTACAGGATGCAACATGGGCAAGCACTGCCAGAAACACATTGGATTCATTATGAATTTGATTTTGAGTTAATTTTTGGTCATTTTGCATTCAGAAAGCTTTTACTGTTGCCAATTTTTTCATAACACCATATAGGGTCGTGACCCACAGTTTAAGAAGAACTGCTCTAAGATAGATCACAATCCCTCCATTCCACAGTAGATGGTATTCATGAGTTACTATAGCCAAAAGAATTCATCTTATTGTACTCAACCATCTAGTAATGAGCTACTCTTTATGAGGTGTTCAGGGAGGACTAGCATCAATGTTGAGAGAGCTTGCTGAGCCCTTTTCAGGGGTGTTCATCCACTTGTGGTGCCCACCTGTCACCCAACTCTCACCTGTGGCTCCAAGAAGCTGTAGCATGAGCAGCAGCCATGCCTCAGTAAAACCATCTCAGCAGATGGGCTAAATCAGGTTGAGGGTAACCAACAATCCTCAAACCTGCCTATGAGTTAGGGGGATGTACACTCTAAGCATATGAAGATTTCTCCCAGCAGAATGGGCAGGTGAGAACAATTTGTTCCAATGGCTATAAAGTCAACTAAAGTAGGCACTGTGGAATGCTTAGAGCTTGGTCAGACATCAAAGATGACAAAATCATCCACTACATCCCAGGCCATTTCCTGTTGTCCTGATTTTTGTCTTGCATTGTACTTCAATGACTCTGGAAGAGAGAATGAGGCTGATGACTTTGTGCAACTGTCCCTCACTTAAATCCAGTTCAAGACAAGACATCACCCCATGATGTCATTGGTCCTCTTTGAAAACAAAGGATGGATAACAACTCTGTCCTTAGCTGGAATTCCTTGGACAATAGGTAATCAAGAACCTATATTCAAAGTCTTGTCATCTGGGTAAGCTTCCACTCACAAAAACTTCAAGAACCCAGGGTCATCCCCATGCCTTGATGAAGTGTAGGAGTAGAGTTTTGGTGGGAAATAAGGTGGCCATTTAAATAGCATAGTTACTTGGTTTCCTAGAAGCAGACTAGAAGCAGGTAGAGAAGAAAGTGTGGAAATCAGATAAGTGACAACTTCAACAGTGCTGCTAGAAACAGACATATTATACTAATAACTTATATGTCGAGAGGAGAGTGAGAGAGAGACAGACAGACAGACAGAAAGACAGAGAGAAATTGAGAACTGAAAAATAGCAAGCAGAATTCTAAAATTCAAGTGGGGTATGATGAAAAGACCTTTGGAATGGATACTAGAGGACCTGTGTTTGAATCCTTTCCATGCCACCTGTGTGACTTCAGGAAATTCTCTTCATGTCTTTGGGTGTCTATTTCTTCATCTGAAAATGAAGAGTTGTCAAACCTGAATCAGAGATATCAAACTGGTGGCTCACAAAACACCCCAGAGCAATTCTTCACACATATGGTTCAGAATCTCCACAGGATCCTTTAGGATAGCAGGGATGATTGCTACTTCATTCATCATAAAGGATACTATACTAAGTAAGAGTTCATGAGTTTGAATCCTGGCTTAGCCACTTACTACACATGTGACTTTGGGCAAGACAGTTCCCTGCTGCAGGTCTCAGTTCCCACACCTATAAAATGCAGGGGTGAACTAGATGCATTTAAATCTAGGAGCCTGAGATTTCTAGGATGAAGCAGAATGAAGAACTTCCTAGATGTGAACTATTTACCTACCTAGACTTCCACTGATTGCTTATTACTTTAATAGGCACCCTCTAGTAGGTTTTAGGCATGCCTTAAATGTTCCTATCCTCTTCTTTCTTGTAGACTTCTCTCCTGGTTCCAGTCCTACATTTGAAGTTATATCCTTTTGTGTCTTTCCCTCAATCAACCCTGACCCTTTTGCCCCTAAGCCCAGGCATCTGACTTTTTTTTCCTGGCTCTAAGGCCCTGAGGCCTGCATAAGGGATGACCATACACCTGGCAACAAAGTGAAAATTTTCTCCAATCTATCCAGGTGTTTCATCTAAAAACAGAATTACAGAATCTCAGATTTAGAGAAGGCTTCATCTGATCTAACCTGTACCTTAAATGAAACATCCTCTGAAACACCTCTAAAATGTTTTTCATTGTATAAAGCAGAGATGTCAAATACTCAGGATCAGCAAAGCTCCTGAGCATGGACCAAACCAGATTAAAATATAACAGAAATATTTAACAAAATGGATAAAAATACAACAGAACATATATAATGTTAATATATGATTTTCTAAGTCAAAATGCAGCCTGTAGGGGTTCTAATGTGTGACTTATTGACCCTGTTTCTATTTGAATTTAACATCACTGTATAGAAAAAAAAAAACAACAGGCAATATCACTGTGTAAATAAAATATCTATTTAATGAATGCATCACTTCTGTGCAGATGTTTGGTCTCATATAGCCTAACACCTCCTTCCAGATTTCAGCAAGAGCAGAGGTGGTCATTTTTATCCTCCTGGGTATGCTCCTCAGGTTTCATGAAATGCACAGTTAGTTATTCTTTGGATCCTTGCAAAGCTTTTTCCTTCTAAACTTTCCCATTGCTATTTTGTTCTAATTCAATCCCAGATCTTTTTTTACCCATCTCGAAAAATAACTTAACTTAGTCCTATCCCCAAAGCCCAGAAGCATGTTCCGGCAGCTTAGATGTGACCTTGAGCTTCTTTCATCAATACCCAAGAAATAATTCATTCCAGCTCTCAGCAATATTATTTCATCTCTGAATGGCTTCATTCTTGTGTGACACAAAGCCCTCACTGGCTCTTTCTGGCTGTGTCCTTTTCATGTATTTAAAGACAGGCTTAATGTTTCTTCTCTTTTTTTACTTTGGCCTTCTCAGAATATTTCAATTTGCCTGTAAGTGTTTATATTTGGCTGTTTTTTATGCTGATTCCCTTTTTATAGAACCTCTTTGAAATGTTAAATTTCTAAGTATTGGATCTTCATCCTTTAATCACATGGGAATTTCACTATGGTCACTTTTGCTTATTCTCAGAGGCATCTGAGTTTCTTTAACAAACTTTGGCTAGCTTCAGGTGTTGGTGGAGATGATAATTTGTGATCAGAGCAGTCTTCCCAAATTTTCCTTTCTTGTCTACTAACATGATATTCAGGCCAATAATAATACCTCATCTATGTAGGGCTTCAAGATTTACAAGGGAATTTGTTGTCCTCATTTTACAGACTATGGAAGTGAATGGATGAGTGATTGAATGAATGAATAAGAAAGTATTTATTAAGTGTTTATTGTGTCTTGGCACTTAGCCCTGCTACGTAACATAGATACGAAAGGAAAAAGACTAATAGTCTCTGCTCTCAAGAAGTTTATATTCTAATTGAGAGACCAACACATTAGAGAAAGTTGCTAGTTGGATGGAAAATCTGGAAGTCCTAAGGATCATCAGCAGTGCAAATGGAAAGACCCAAGAGTCATTAGGGTCCAACACCAGGTGAGATGACACTTCCTGATGGCTCAGTGGCAGGGAAGATGATATGGCTTCGTGGTTTCCCATCTGACCGGAAGGATTGGAATTGGTGACTCCTTACTCACTCAAGTGATGTATGCAGCCATGTTCTTCTTCCCACCTGAATGCCTCAATGGTGTCTGGTTGGTACAGGGAATCATGGAACAGGCAAAAGAAAGGCAAGGGGAAGAACACTCAGTGAAGCTCAGAGAGGTTAAATGACTTTCCTGGGGCCACATAGTTATTAAGTTTCAAAACAGAGACTTGAAACTGGATTTTCTGACAACAACGACTCTTTTTTCTCATGATTTCAGGGAATTTTTGCCTTTTAATAATGCTCAAACTCTAAGCTAATGGGATAAAGCTCTGGTAGTATAAAAATAATAGTAATAGCAGCCCCAAATCTCAACACTTTATATCCTATAGCAAGAGGACAAAACCATCTTCAAACCTCCTCTCAGAACAAATGAATGCCGAAATCCACTGGCAGGTATTCTACTTAACTTGTTCTTTCTTGTTAAAAGATAAATCTTCATAGAAGGACTAACATTTTAAACTGTTAATCACTTATGATTAATACAATTGATTAAAATGATTATGTCATTCATTTAGGATTAATGATCTGAACAAAGTTTGGTGGGGTTGTTTGTTCTTTTTAGCAATGGGTTAACAGCACTGTGTAAGGGGAAAGGGAGAAGATGGCAACACAATACTTACATCATGGAACTTATATTCAGGAAGGATTTAAGAGCATAGAATGGAGAGACAAAGACCACCAACCACAAATAATCTGCTTTAGTAGCCCAAGATTAACCCTGAACTACCCCCCATGCAGTACTAATTCTACTGCAATATTGGCAACATAAGGCAAATGCACATACTTTGTGTAATATAATCTCTGTCACTCCATGTGCTGTGATTATTCCTGATCATGGGTCCTTCTGCCACTGTCCTGCCATACTACACCTGACTGACCCAGACAACATGAGAATAGTAAATGGGATTCTCTAAAGGTTACATTCCTTCTACCTACCTGAGTCAAGCATCTTGATCCTGGCTCAGAGTGCCAGTGTTTCAGTTATGCCTGATCCAATTAGTGTAACAACGTCAATGTAAAATAAAGTAGAAGATCATACAATTTTGAAACTATATATATATATATATATATATATATATGTGTGTGTGTGTGTATATATATATATATATATATATATATATATATATATATATATATCAAAATGAGGAGAATTCAGAGAAATTTTTTTTATCGGGTGGTCATGGGATCAATATGTATATCTTGCTTTATACTCCAGAGGTCTATCATACCTAACTTTTCTAATGTTCTATTCACCTCCTTAACTTCTTTCTTGTTTATTTTGTGTTTAGACTTATCTAGTGCCGAGAGGGGGAGGTTCAGGTCCCCCACTAGTATAGTTTTGCTGTCTATTTCTTCCTGTAACTGGCTGAACTTCTCCTGTAAGAATTTGGGTGCTATACCATTTGGTGCATATATATTTAGTAATGATATTACTTCATTGTCTATGGTGCCTTTTAGCCGGATGTAGTTTCCTTCCTTATCTCTTTTGATTAGATCTATTTTTGCTTTTCCTTTGTCTGCGATCAGGATTGCTACCCCTGCTTTTTTTAATTCAGCTGACGCATAATATATTCTGCTCCAGCCTTTTACCTTTACCTGTATGTGTCACTCTTTTTCAAATGTGTTTCCTGTAAACAACATATTGTAGGATTATGGTTTTTAATCCATTCTGCAATCCGTTTCCATTTTATGGGAGAGTTCATCCCATTCACATTCACAGTTATGATTACTATCTCTGTCTTTTTCTCCATCCTTTTTTCCCCCTATTTATGCTTTTCTTTCTCCTTTTTCCTTTCTCCCCTTCACTAGTGTTTTGCTTTTGACCACCTCCTTCAGTCCCTTCCCCCTTTTATTATCCCTTTCCCTTTTCTTCCCCTTTAGTCTTACTGCTTTCCCTCCCTTCTTTCCCTTTTCTTTCCCCCTCCCTTTTCTTTCCCCTTTTCCCTCCTACTGCCTGTAGGGCAAGTTAGATTTCTATACCTAACTGATTATATTATGCCCTTCTTGAGCCAAATCTGATGAGAGTAAGGTTCAAACAATGCTCCCCCCCTTTCCCTCTGCTGTAATAGGATTTTGTGTCTTTTCCTGTAATGTAATTTACCCTTGTCTGCCTCCTCTTTTCAGTACATTTTCTAAGATCAGATTGATCCACTTATTTGGATCCATTTAACTTGATTAGATTTTTTTTTATCATTACATCAAAGTCAACTAATATCCACCCTCTTTATGTATACTCCTTTAACAAGGTGTAATAACAATACAGTTCTCAAGGGTTGCAAGTCTCATATTCCCTTGTAGGGGTTTAAACAGCCCCCCCCCTTATTAACAACATATTGTATCCTTCTGTCCCATTTACCTTTTTAAGTCCTTCTTGAGTCCTGTACTTGAAGATCAAATTTTTTGTTGAGCTCTGGTCTTTTTATCAGGAAAGTTTGGAAGTCTCCTATTTCATTGAATATCCACCTCCTCCCTTGAAAAATGATGCTCATTTTTGCTGGGTAATTGATCCTTGGCTGCATTCCAAGCTCCTTTGCCTTATGGAATATCATGTTCCATGCCCTGCGTCTTTTAATGTAGAAGCTGCAAGGTCCTGTGTAATCCTGACTGTGGTTCCATGATATTTAAATTCTTTCTTTCTGGCTGCTTGCAGCACCTTCTCTTTCATCTGGTAATTTTGGAATTTTGCTATTATATTTCTTGGCGTTGTCAATTTGGGATCTCTTTCAGGTGGTGATCGGTGGATTCTTTCTATGGTTATTTTCCCTTCTGGTTCTAGGACTTCTGGGCAGTTTTCCTTTATGATTTCCTGAAAGATACTGTCCAGGCTCTTTTTTTCATCATGATTTTCAGGTAGTCCAATAATTTTTAAATTGTCTCTCCTGAGTCGATTTTCCAGGTCGGTTGTTTTACTGATGAGGTATTTTACATTTTCATCGATTTTTTCATTTTTTTGTTTCTGTTTGACTGATTCTTGCTCTCTCATAGAGACATTAGTTTCCATTTGTCCAATTCTAGTTTTTAACAGATTGTTTTCTTCTGTTAGTTTTTGTACTTCCTTCTTCAACTGGCCAATTGTGTTTTTTAGGGACTTGTTTTCTTCAGTACTCTTCTGTTAGTTTTTGTCTTCCTTCTTCAATTGGCCAATTGTGTTTTTTAGGGACTTGTTTTCTTCAGTGTATTTTTTTTCCAATGGCCAATTGTATTTTTGAAGGACTCTTTACCTCTCTCATTTGACTATTAAAATCCTTCTTGAGCTCTTCTAAGAAGGCTTTTTGGGCTTCAGACCAGTTCATATTCCCTTTTGTTGTTGCAGATGTGGGTTTGTTGACAATGTTGTCCTCTTCAGAATTTCTGTCTTGATCTTCACTCTTCTTAATATGAATCTATGGTACGTTTCTTTTTACTCATGGTGTTTCTTTATTCCCTGGCCTTTAAAGAGATTGAGCTCTCCTGCTGGGGAACAGAGGGTACTGACCCAAGCTTCTTGTGTTGGGAGCCTAGGTCTTGGTCACTGGCTTTGTGCTGGGGCCTCTTATGCTGGGAATTGGAGGCTGTAGGTTTCTGGCAGCTTACCTTGTGTTGGGCTGGAATCAGCAAGGCTGGAACTTTCAGGCAATTCTAGGTTGCCTGCTCTTCCTTTCCTTTAGCTTTCTTCAGCTCCTTTTAGATGGGTGCTGCAGGATGTTTATCTGCCTGGGGCCCCCTGCAGTGTTGTCTCCCTCGGTTCTGCTAATGCACCGGGAGATTCCTTTGTAGTGGAGTGCCGAGGCTCCTGGTGGTTTTCTGAGCTGGTTTCCACCGGTTCCCCTGCCCTCACTGAGGCACTTGGAGGTCCAGGTGTTGGTGTTTGCCTGCTCTACCACCTGGGCTTCAGGATTTCTTCACAATTGGAGGCTTCAGGGCTCCTAAAGCTCACCTGGTGTTGGATTGGAATCAGCAAGGCCAGGGCTTTAGGAAGCCTTTAGGTTGTTTTCTTCACCTCCTTTCAGATGAATGCCAGGGTACTTATCCCCTGGGGCCCTTGTTTTTGCTGAGGCACTGGGAGACCTTTGCTGGGCTACTGCACTGCTGCTCCTTGTCTTTCTTCTAGTTCAGGTGTTCCAGGGTTTTTTTTTTTTCCTGGGCTGATATTTTCTGGGTTTGCAGAGGTTGATAGGGGAGAATGAGAGCGACTACCTTTTCACTCCGCCATCTTGGCTCCTGCTTGCTTTATACTCCAAAAGTAGAAGGCCTACTCCATAGAAATTCAGCCATCACCATATACCTGAAAAGAGCATGGGATACATGCTGGCAAAGCACATCCTGGGAAAGCATCCCCTGACCATTCTCCATGTGTACTCTTAAGCCTCAGAGCCCCAAAGAAACTGGTGAGTTCAAGCTTCCGGAGACTCAGTGATAAGAATCTGCACTTCCCCATAGAATAACTTCTTATTTCAGTGCCTGAGAGTCTAGAAGTTTTAGTGGCACAGAAAACAGCTAAGACCTGTCCTTGTGTATCTCCAGAGGCCTCGAGATGGAAAATGCTGTCCACATCCAAAGAAAGAACTATGGAAGTTGAATCACTATCACTTATTTTTACCTTCTGTTGAGTTTTGTTTCATCTTTCTGATGGTTCCTCCTATTGGTTTTAATTTTTACTTACAACTTCACTAATGTGAAAATATGTTTAATAGGAATGTAAATGTAAAGCCTATATCAGACTGTGTGCCATCTTGGGGAGAGTGGGGGGGAGTAAGGGGGAGAAAAACTTTCAGCTCAAAAGTATATGGAAGTGATTGTTGATAAATCAAAATAAATTAATAAAGTTTTAAAAAAAAAGATCTGTCCTTGTGATCCTCCATCTGACCAGAAGGATGGAATTAATGGCTCCCTACTCATCCAGGTGGCATGAGCATCCATGTTGTTCTCCCCACCTGGATGCCTAGATATTCTTTGGTTGGCCCAGGAAATCAGGAGAATATTATAAGTTCATGTTGTGCAAACTAATCATCTGACTCCAGAGCCATTGGTTTTTTTTTCCATTTAACAATGGGGGAGTCATACTATTAGTGGGAGGGCAGGGGAAAAGGAGAAGTGAAGGGGATTTTGTTTCCCTGGCTGTGCCTCATCCCTCAATATCTTGAGATGAGGCCATAGGACTTATTCCTATCACCACCACCTTGGAATGAGACTATGGAGTGCCTACTGATGATGAATTCAGTCTAGTTTCAAAAGACTCAATTGCCCCATCAATCATCTACTGCTTCAGCATCTCAAACTTTAAGAGGTCAAAGGTCTGAGAGACAGAAGAAGTATAGGAACTGTTTGTTCCAAAGGGAACCAGATTTGTCATAGACCCCAAACCTTAGGACACCCAACATCCTAGAGGACCTTGCAGAAGTAGAATCGTAGATAGATCTAAATTTGGAAGGGATCTCAGCAGCCATCTAGTACAGCCACTTCATTTTATAGATGAGGACAATAAGGTCCAGAAAAGTTAAGTCACATATACATAGTAAATGTCAGAGTGCAGATTTGAACCCAGACCCTCTGATTCCAGAGTTATTGATATTTCCATTTAATCATACTGCCTGAGTGCATATTCCATTGGCTCTCCCTATTCAGTAAACTTGAGTGGCTCCTATCACCTCCAGGATCAAATATAAGGTCCTCTGACCTTCAAAGCTTTCATAAACTGCCTTCCTTTTCCAGTCTTCTTACATCTTATATACCACCGACATAGTCTGGACTCCAGTGATGCTGACCTCCTTTCTGTTCCTTGAACAAGACATTCCAACTCCTAATGCCAGGCTTTTTTACTGGCTGTCTATTATACATGGAATACTTTCTCCCCTCCTTCCTGTCTCCTGACTTCTCCGCCTTCCTTAAATTCACAGCTAACCTTTCACCTTCTGTAAGGCAACTAGATCACATGGAAGATAGAGTGCTGAGCCTAGAGTCAAGAAGACTGGAGTTCAAATCTGACTTCAGATGCCTGGGAGTTTTTGAATTCTTAAACAACTATTATCTGTGTGACCCTGCACAAGTTACTTCTGTTCACCTTAGTTTTCTCAACTATAAAACTGGAATGGTCATAGCACCTACCTCACAGAGTTATTGTGAGGATCAAGTGAGAGGATATTTGGAAAGTGCCTGTCACATAATAGGCACTATAAAATTCACTAGCTATTATTATTCAAGAAGCCTTTCCTGATCCCCTATTATATATATATCTTCTTTCTGTTGATAGTCTCCAATTTGCACTATCTGTATTTTGTTTGTACATAGCTGTTTTCAGGTTGTCTTCCCCATTATGTTATGAGTTCCTTAAGGGCAGGAACTGTCTTTTGCCTTTCTCTGAATGTTCAGCATTTAGCACAGTGCCTGGCACATAGTGATACTTTAAAAAAAATGCTTCTTGACTTTACTTCTTCTTCTGTTTGCATGTTCCTAGTGAGGATATGCTCTTTGGTTACCTTTGGTGATGTTTTTCATTTTTGCTTTGAAAATACTTCTACTCTCATCTGTTTATAATAATGCTCTCCCTTCCTGAATTCATTAAGGTAAGCTGTCACAAGCCACTTGCCCAAATTTCATTGGAGCAGCAGATTTCTTTTCTCCTGCTGCCTCTCAGAAACATATAATGGCTGTCCCTTTTGCATTTTGTCATTCTGTAATTTCTCCTTCACTTTTAACTGTGAAGTCTTCTCTCAGTAATATTGACTGTATTTTCTTCAAACTGGATCCTCCAGTCTCATTTAGGGTCAGTAAATCCATGAATATTCTGTGCTTCTGATGCTGCCCAAATAGAATATTTTTCTTTCCTTCTGTTTTGGATAAACTGGTAATTGGGGGAAAAATAAAAGTTAAATAACGGAAATGTCTGGAGAAAATGATATCCAACTACAGAGAGAAAAAATATCAAAGTACATTATCAGTATTGAATCTGTTGTCTGCTTTAGAATATAGCATGTGTCTATTTATTCCATTATTTTAAATCATTAGAATTAGTTAGAAAACAAGAAATAGTTCCTAGAAAGACAGACAACTAAACTTCAACCTTAATTTCTCATCTTGTCTTTTAACTCCTTTTAAAATATACTCTCCCTAAATCAGATTGCATGCCATCTTGGGAAGGGAGGTGTTGGGGCGGGGGGAGAAAATTTAAAACTCAAAAGCTTATGGAAGTGAATGTTGAAAACTAAAGCTAATTTTAAAAAAATGAGAAAAAAAATAAAATACATTCTCTGTTGTATTAAAAAAAAAAAAAGGCTGATTCTTAAGATCTAGCCCACTTGCACCAGCAATACAAATGCCTAGATTCCTTAAGAGTCTGGCCAATATGGTGGATCTTTAATAAACTTTGTCTTTAGCTGAAAGAAGGCTTGGGTCAAATTCATTTGGGCAGTACCTGATTTTGGGGTCCTAGAACCCCTAAATCTCTAGACTTCAACATATGGTTCCCTGCCTAACCTGTATGGAAAAACTGCCTAACCTTAAGCTCTTCTCCAGCCAAGACTGGAAGGTACATAAGCCTCCCCTCCTCTCCCTAATCTTTTTCTTGCCCTGCAGTTGGTGGATTTCCAAGCACCTAGGAAGGCTTCCCTTGGACATGCTTTTTGGATCTGACCTCTCAGATCCCACTAGGTTAGATAGCTACGAGGCTGTCTCAAACTCAGCCTCATGCTCTCAGGCTCTAGGTCCAATGGTTCTGTTAGAGGCCATGGACCTGGGCACACCTTTGGACTCCCTATCCAGAAAAGTAGGCCCAATCCTTTCAATTCTGTCAGTGCTAGAAAATTGGGAAAACTTCAGACACTGTTTTGGGCTTTGGGATTTTTTTGTTTGTTTCTTGAGGCTTATTTCCAAATCCTCCTTTAAGGAGGGAGGGATTTCCAGCCCCAACTCCCACAAAGGGTCAATCTTCTTCAATTCCTGAAGATTCTCCTTTGGGCTGTCTTTTACAAAATTGGGGGGAAATTTAGTTTCTCTAAAGAACTTGAAAAGAAAAGGCTGGTATTCTTCTGAAACACCATTTGGCCTCAGTATCACCTGGAAAATTAGGAGGCATGGCCTGTTTTGGGGACATTACAGCATAATAGTCTCCTACAGTTAAAATCATATTGTCACAGAGAAGGAAAATGGGTAGAGATTCCCTACCTAATGACTTTTGTGGAACTTTCTATGACCCTATTCTCAGAAAAGATTATAAGATGCTCACAGCTAGAGCTGCCCCAGAAATGGGGACTGGGGATCAACTAGACTTTTTGGATGACCCTCTTCTTATGGCCCTGAGGGCTGTGGTACCCCCCTCTTCCCATCCTCTGTTAACACCACCTCCCCAGCTCCTATCTCCACCCCTTTCTACCCTGGCCTCTCTGGCTACTCCCCATTCTCCCTTGACTTCCCCTGCTTTTCCCCATTCTCCCTTGACCCCTCCTGCTGCTCTCCATTCTCCCCTTCCCCCATTTCCCATGCCCCCCTCCTTGTCCGCCCCATCTTTCCCTTGGTTTTCTTTCCTTTTCCTGTAGCCCACCCCCCTTCATATCCTGCCTTGTTCACCTTCCACATATCCTACCCTGAATTTCCTCCCCCAGCCCCTGCTCTGGAGGCAACCCCTACTTAGGCTTAGGACAAGGGCCTTGCCTTTGCATCTCTTCCCCAGGCCCTTCCCTCTCCTCCAGTGCCAACTGATTTTTCCCCTTGCCAGCCGGATCACCTGTCTATGCAGTCCAGTCCAGTTCAGCTGGCACTCCCCAGTCACTTGCTCAAAAGAAGTGGGACTTCCTATCTCCCTTTCTCCCCAGCCCCAGTTCCTACAGTGCCTTCAGGGCTTTTTCCCCTAAGGGAAGTTTTTGCCTCACCTAATGGGACAATTAGGGTGCATGTTCTGTTCTCGATTTCAGACATCATTCAGGTTAAAGAGAAACTGGGGTATCCCACTAAGTTTACTGAGGGCTTCAGGGATGTCTACAATTTGAGCTTTCTTGGGGGTGATTTGTATATTCTCTTCTCCAACTATTGTACCACTGAGAAGAGGAGAATCTGGGAACAAGCCCAAAACTTTGGGGACTGTTTGGCTAGCAATGACCCACAAAATATGCCCCAAGAACAGCTGCTGTTCCCACTTCTGACCCAGGATGGGATTATAGGAAAAGTGAGAACAAGGGAAAGAGATACTATATGGTAATTTACCTGTTAGAAAGCCCAAGAACTGCATTTCAAAAGCAAGTAAATTTTCAAAAAGTTAAGGAAATTACTCAAGGAGAAAAGGAAAACCCTGCCCTTTTCTAAGACTGGCTAGTAGAAGCTATTAAGAAGTATATGAATTTGGATCCCAACTCCACAAAAGGGGCAGCAATCTTTAGCATATACTTCATTAATCTGACCCAGTCTGCCCCATATATTAGGAGGAAACCACAAAAATTGGCAATGGGACCCCAAACACCTCAGGCACAATTACTGGAGACAGCATTTAGAGTCTTTAAGAACAGAGACCTAATTGTAGCAGAGGAGAAAGAACACAGGGAAAAGGCTAGAAACGGAACATGCTCAATTATTGGCTGCTGCCATGGCCAGGAAAAGACCCAAGGGTGCTCCTCCAACTTTGACAGTAGGGAGACCTGCTTTCAATGCCACCAGAAGGGTCACTGGTCCAAGGAGTACGTCTCTGGGGGAACCACCTCCAGAGGGAGCCCCCAGGACCAACACCTCTGAGACCATGCCCAAGACATAACCAGGAAGGACATTGAAGGAAGGATTGTCCCCAAGATTGGAAAAGTGATGGAGTCACCCCCAGAACCCAGTCCTCCAATCTTCTCAAGACTGGGGATGACAAGGGAGCCTGGGGCTTGGCAGTGCTCCAACATTCTCCATGTCTCCCACAAAAATCAAGGCTGAAGGGTCCTAGTCATCAACTACCAGATGACTGCTCAGGCTATTGCATCCAACTGAGTCCAAGGTCTCTAGCCTACCAGACCTGAAGTCTGACCCCTTGAATGGGACCCAAGGAGGCAGGGACGGCTCTACGTCCCTTGCCAGCAGGAAGCAGTTTCAGAAGCCCAGATCTTCATCTTTACCTCAAAAGAATTTGGGTCCTATTTGCTTGAGGGGGGAATGATGGGGTACTGGCCCAAGCCAAGACCATTGTCCCTCACCCCAAAAAGGAATTTGGGTCCCATTTGTCCATGGGATTCTCCTTGAATTCTCCCACTTTATCAAGGAAGTCTCTATTGTTCTCCTGAGGCTATGATCCTATCAACTGGCCTTGCATTGTTGCCTATGCCCGATTTCTGAATTCTCTATTACCCTTAACCCAGCCTAGCCCTCCATTGACTATTACCCAGGGCCATTTCCCACCCTTGATCCTATCTAAACTCCATTCTGCCTCCCATCAAGATTTTCCACTCCTGGATCCTTCCCACAGTCTGTCTTTCTGTGTATAAGATTCATTTTATCTCCATTAAGGTGCTCAGATTCTTAAAATCTGGCCCACTTGCATTAGCAGTATAAATACTTAGATTCCTTAAGAGTCTGGCCAATATGGCAGATTTTTAATAAACCTTGTCTTTGGATGAAAGAAAAAAAAAAGAGTCCCGAACTCAGAGTCAGAAGACCAAGTTCAAAACTTGAGTATACTATTGCTGTATGACCTTGAATAAATCACTTCTGCAACCTGAGCCTCAGCTTCCAACAAGTAGATAAAGGGATTTTTAAAAATAATTATTTCATTGATGAAAAGAACTCTCTATTGAGGAAACTCCCTCTACTAATGCAAATTAGCAATTTATCTTCAATTTGCTACGTCAAACACATGTCCTGAGAGCCACTCTCTAGAGCTGCCTGAACCAGATTAAAATGCAATTGAGAAATATTTAACAAAATAAATAAAAATATAATAAAACATGGATAACATTACATTTTAAAACTAAATTTCATTATGTGTCCTACAGGAATTCTTATGTATAGATTAGGTCTCCTAGCCCCATGACCATTTCTGTTTGAGTTTGCTGCTACAGGCCTGGAGCACCAAGAGTTTCACTGCCTTACCCAGAGTCTTATAGATATTATGTGACCAGAAATTCATTCCTAACAAAAGTATCCTAGGTCTTTGACATAGTTCAACATCAGTCAACATAGACCATCAATCATCAGGCCAAAACTAAAACCCTTTCTAGTTTGAAGAATCTGCCAAAGCTTATGTTCTACTTTCATGGGCCTTAAAAACCTGGAACCTATACCAGAAATGCCAGGATGTTTCAAAACTAGAAACACAATTAACATACCATATTAACATATTATATAATTACATTAAAAACAAAAACATCCAAAAGCATAGGATTGTCTCAAAAAGATGCAGAAAGATCCTATGACAGAGTATACTTATTTATGCTAAAAAAAAATACCCTAGAAAATGTAGACAGAAGAATCTTTTTTAATATCATGAAAAATATCTATCTAAAAATCAAAAGCAAGCATCATGTGCAGTGGGGATACACTAGAAGCTTTCCCAACAAACATAGGAGAAAGCAAGAATACAAAACCTTTTTGTTCTTGTTTGATACGGTTCTAGAGAGCCTATAACTAACAATAAGCCAAAGTAAAGAAATTATAGGCAAAGAGAAGACAAAACTCTATCCCTATTGCTTATTATATGGTGGTTTACAAAATGCTTACAGAATACTGGAAAAGAGGCAAAGGAACTAATTAAGACGTTCAGCAAAATTGCAGAATACAAGATAAGCTTCCCCTGCCCCAATCAACAGCATTTCTATATCATAAAAACAAAATATAATAAGCAACAGTAGAGTATTGGCCCTGGAGTCAGGAGGACCTGAGTTCAAATCTGGCCTCAGACACGTGATACTCACTAGCTGTATGACCCTGGGCAAGTCACTTAACCCTGATTGCCTTGAAAGAAAGAAAGAAAGAAAGAAAGAAAGAAAGAAAGAAAGAAGAAAGAAAGAAAGAAAGAAAGAAAGAAAGACAGAAAGAAAGAAAGACAGAAAGAAAGACAGAAAGAAAGACAGAAAGAAAGACAGAAAGAAAGACAGAAAGAAGAAAGAAAAGAAAAGAAAAAAAGAAAGAAAAGAAAAGAAAAGAAAAGAAAAGAAAAGAAAAGAAAAGAAAAGAAAAGAAAAGAAAAGAAAAGAAAAGAAAAGAAAAGAAAAGAAAAGAAAGAAGTAAAGAACAATTTAAATAGCCAGAAGAATATTCTGTGATTATGATTTGGCTCAGCCAAAACATAAGAGCTAGGAATTTGGATTTTTTTTTGGGGGGGAGGAATAAAATAGATAATAAAGCATCAGTTATTTTGATTTTTGAAAAGAAAAAACAAATTACCTGTATTAAAAATATAAAAGTAGATTTGAATTTGAATTTGAAAACCAGTGGATTTTAATTTGGAACTATTCTATAATCTAAGCAAAAGTGACCTAACATTTAAGTACCTACTATGTGCCTGGCTTTGTTCTAGGCACTGGAGAGACAAAGAAATGGGGGAGGGGATAGTACCTCCTCCTAAAAAGCTCATAGTCCAATGAGGGAGGGGAAGGACAGCATGCAAAAGACTATGAACAAACAAAATATAAACAAGATAAATTGAGGATAGTCTCACTGGGAAGGCACTAAGATTAAGGAGGAATGGCAATGACTATTGCAATCTACTTTTTGATAAACCCAAAGACTCCAATTTCTGGGATAAGAACTCACTATTTGACAAAAACTGCTAAAAAAAAACTGGAAAAATAATATGGCAGAAGCTAGGCTTAGGCCAACATTTTATACTGTATAACAAAATAATGTCAAAATGGGTGCACATTTTTTTTTATTGTTGAATTGAATTTTTATTTTATTTTTATTTTTTAAAATTTATTTATTTTTAAGGGTAGCTATGTGGCACAGTGGATAGAGCAGGAGGACCTGAGTTCAAATGTGACCTCAGACACATAACACTCACTAGCTTCGTGATCCTGGGCAAGTCACTTAACCCCATTGCTTAGCCAAAAAAAGAAATTATTTATTTTTATTTTTCAAAATTCACTTCCATAAGATTTTGAGTTCCAAATTTTCTCCCCATCTCTCCCTTCCTCCCACCCCAAGGCAGTATGCATTCTGAATATCCCTTCCCCCAATATGCCCTCCCTTCTGCCACTCCTGCCTCCTCTTATCTTCTTCATTTCCCTGCAGGGCAGGATAGATTTCTATACCCTATTGCCTGTATCTTATTTCTCAGTTGCATATAAAAACAATTTTTAACATTTGTTTTTAAAACTTTGGGTTCCAAATTCTCTCCCTTCCTCCCTCCCTACCCACCTTCTTTGAGAAGGCAAGCAACTTGATATAGGTTACCCATGTGTAGTCATGCAAAACACTTCCATAATGGTAGATGCATGATTTAGACATAAAGGGTGATACTATAAACAAATTAGAACAGCAAGGAATAGTTTACCTGTCAGATCTATGGAGAATGGAAGAATTTATGATCAAACAAGAAACAGAGGACATTATAAAACACAAAGTGGGTACTTTTGATTACATTAAATTAAAAAAAGCTTTGCACAAACAAAACCAATGCAACCAAGATTAGAAGGGAAGCAGAAAGCTAGAAAAAAAATTTTACAGCCAGTGTCTCTGATAAAGACCTAATTTCCAAAACATAAAACTGAATCAAATTTATAAAAATACAAGTCATTATCCAATTGACAAATGGTCAAGGGATATGGATAGGCAATTTTCAGATGAAGAAATTAAAGCTATCTATAGTCATATAAAAAATGCTCTAAATCACTATTGTTTAGAGAAATGCAAATTAAAACAGCTCTGAGGTACCACATCACACCTATCAAATTGGCTATCATGACAAAACAGGAAAATGATAAATGATGGAAAAGATGTGGAAAAATTGGAACAATAATGCACTGTTGGTGGGGTTGTGAATTGATCTAATCATTCTGGAGAGCAATTTGGAACTATACCCAAAGACCATAAAACTGTGCATACCCTTTGATCCATCAATACCATTTCTGGGTCCACATCACAAAGACAACATAAAAATACACATACAAAAAATGTTTATAGTAGCTCTTTTTGCATTAATCAAGCATTGGAAATTGAGGGGATGCCCATCAATTAGGGAATGGCTAAACAATTTGTGGCATATAAATGTAATGAAATACTATCATGCTATAAGAAATGATGAGCAGGCAGACTTCAGAAAAACCTGTACAGACTTGCATGAACTGATACTGAGTAAAGGGAGCAGAACCAGGGAAACATTGTACCCAGTAACAGCCACATTCTGCAATGACCAACTTTGAAAGACTCAGCTCTTCTCAACAATGCAATGATCTAAGACAATTCCAAAAGACTCATGATGGAAAATGCTATCCACAACCATAGAAAGAACTTTGGAATCTGAACGCAGATTGAAGCATACTATTTTTCCTTTTTTGGCTTTTTCTTTCTCATGGTTTTTCCCTTTGTTTCTAATTCTTCTTTACAACATGACTAATGTGGAAATATGTTTAATATGATTGTATATGTATGGCCTATATCAGCTTGCATGCTGTCTTGGGGAGGGGAAAAGAAAGGAGAGGGAGAAAATTTAAAAATCAAAATATTACAAAAACTGAGTGTTGAAAACTATAAATAAATATTTTAATAGGTTAAGGAAGACTGGAAAGACTTCTTATAGAAGATTTGACTTAGGTTGAGATTTCAATGGAGCTATGGAAGATCAGAGACAGAAATAAGGAGGGGGAGAGATATAGGCTTGGGTATCAGCCATTGAAAATGCCCAGAGATGGGAGATAAAGTTTTTTGTGTGAGTAACATCAAGGAGATCAGTTCCACTGGATCACAGTGTATATGGAGGGGAATAAGGTGTGAAAAAGTTGGAAAGGTAAGAAGAGGCAAAGTTATATAGTTTGGGTTTTTTTTGTTATAGGATTTTATCATTGATCCTGAAGATGATAGGTAGCCATAAGTTTATTCAATAGGGGGCTACGTGTGAGGGACATAGTCAGACTTGAATTTTAGGAAGGTAAATTTGACAGATGAGTGAAGGATGGACTGGAGTAGGGAAAGACTTGAGGCAAGAAGGCCAACCAGCACTCTATTGCAATAGTCCAGATGAGGGCCTGCAGTCGGGTGGTGACAGTGTCAGTAGAGAGAAATAAAAGTGTATATATGATAGTATGAAGTTAGAAATGACAGGACTTGACAAGCGATCATATATGGGGGTGACAGAGTAATGAATCAAGGATGACAGCTAGATTATATGCCCAGGTGACTAAGAGGATGGTAGCACCCTTGACTGCAATGGGGAAATTAGGAGGATGAAGGAGAATATGAAGTTATTGAATACTTAGGGAAATAAGCTAACCCTAAGAGGGGAAATATAGAAAAATAAGGGAGACTGAGGGTATTGAAGACAGACTTTAAATCCTTTTCAATTTTGCTAAGAAAAGTGAGATGGATTTTGAGTACATCTAAGTCACAATGACAATTGATGTTCATAATAATGACACTGAAAGATTTTGAAATGCTTTCTGAGTCCTTAAATATAGATCATTCTATTGAAGATAGATGGCTTCAGGTCTATTTTATTGCTAATTGGTCATTTATTTATGGGAAACTGAAATATCAGCTTAATCAGAACAGCCTGTTTTCCACCCTAGAAAGATAGCAGAGGGTCAACTACAGTAATTCCTCCACTTATGCTCTTGACCTCACTCTCTCCTGCTTCCTCTAGGATCATGCTCCATTAATTCTCCCATCATTCTTTCAACTTAGATGTCTCCCTCTATATTAAGTCTTTTCTTTCTGGAAAAAAAATGTGCCTAGTTCTTTCTCTGGGGAGAAAAATAAACAACGCTTCTTTTTCTGGTGGGAATGATCTGTCGCTATGTGTTTAAATAAGTATTGACATTGTTATCCTATATTACAGAGGTTCCCAAACTTATTTGGTTTACCATCCCCTTTCCAAAAAAAATTTCTCAGTGTCCCCCTGGAAATCTACTTTCTTTAACCCTTCAATGTTTTTTTTTTAATTTGCATCATTTCAAATATATATATATATATATATATATATATATATATATATATATATATATATATATATATATATATATATATATATATATGTGTGTGTGTGTGTATGTGTGTATGTGTGTATATATATATATACATATATATGTGTGTATATATATGTATATATATATATATGATACATCTTAAATTTAATAATTTGTTATAAATTTGTGGGTTTTTTCCTGCATTGAAATTCTGATGATGTGAGTCAGTTAGGTGATGCAGTGGAGAGAACTCTGGCCTTGGAGTCAGGAAGACCTGAGCTCAAATACAGCCTCAGACACTTGATACTTACTAGCTGTGTGACTCTGGGCAAGTCACTTAACCCAAATTGCCTCACCCAAAAAAAAAAGGCAGTGTGGGGTTAAAAAAAATTAAAAATGAAAAAAAAAAGTCAGCATGGAGTTACCCTAAATCCAACAGAACCTCTGGCACTTAAATATTAAAGGATCTTCTTTTCATAAAGCCCCCAAAACTTCAGGACTTCAGGAAGATCCAAAAGCATTGAGACCCTATGTAATCTGGTTTTTGCCTCCATCTCTCTATTGAAACTCCTTTTTTGGGGCAGATGACTTTCATTATTCCTCTATAGGTATTCTGCACAGCACCCTTTTTGCTTTTCCACCCAAAGACTCCTTAAATTTTGCCCTTTTCTTGGAATGTTTTCAACCCATATGACAAATCAACAAAAGACCAACTTCAAGTCTTAACTCCAATGCCACCTCCTTCATGAAGTCTTCCTTAATTCCTCTCCCTGCTGTGAATAAATTTTATATGTCATAGAAGGCCATGACAAACACACTGGAAGCTATATAGTGTGGTGTACTCCAAGATAAACCAGATGTATTTGTATTCCTCAAAGAGCTTGAAACCTAGAAAAATAAGAAATATGCTAATAACTACAGTACAAGTACAATAAAATTCAATTGTATTTGTCATCTATTTTTTCTATTAGATTTTAAACTCCTTGAGGATAGCAAATACAGCTGAGTTAGCTTTGATAACAGGAACACCTAATGTTTACATAGCACTTTAAGGCTTGCAAAGCACTTTACAAATATTATCTTCTTTGATCCTCACAACAACACTGGGAGCTAGATGCTATTGTTATTTCCATTTTACAGTTGAGGAAAATGAAGGAGACAGTAGTTAAGTCACCTGCCCAAAATCATATATCTAGTAAGGGTTTGAGACTAGATTTTAACTTGGGTCTTCTCTCCAAGAGTTTTATCCATTGTGTCACCTAGCAACCTCAGATTTTAGTCCCTAGTATGCTTAGTACAATACCTTGCATATAATAGTCATTTAACAAATATTTGTATAACTAAAGTAAAACCTTTTTCACACTCATGTAAATTCATATGAAATGAATAAATGAATCAATAACCATTTCAAGTACCTAACACACACAGAGCTCTATTAATCCATCATTGAATCTTTTTTTTTCCCCTGGTGCATGGTTTAATTTAGGGTGGTCTGCCATCCTTTCTTTCTTCCCCTTATCAATTCCCTTCTCATTGTTATTCTGCTTATGGAAGAAGGTCCAAATATATTTGCTCCTTAGAAGCTTGAAAAATAGCATAATGGATGTCTATTGCAGGCCTTGACTTCGTTCTAATTTTAGGATTATCTCTCTAACCTATTCTGCAACTTCCTTTTTATAATTTCATCAATCTTTGCTGCATTTCTAATAAGAAACTGAGAGTTCAGTATTGGTTTGTCATCACTGGCTTCACAAATGTATTTCACTGGACCTATGGCCTGAAAAATCTTTATTGTACATGATGAGGGTGCTTTATTGAACATATTGTAGACTCAGCGAAATACATACATATATATCCTACGTTGGTAGGATATTTCATAAAATCTGGAAGCTATAATTTATTAGGACTGAATTTTGCTTCAGATGGTAAACTCAACTCCCATTGACCCTAGAAATAGACACTGTTAGGTCCTACTTTATCATATTTCCCTGTTGACAAATTAACTAGAGAATTGCCATACTTCCCCTTCACTTTTTTTTTAAAGGCAATATGGACAAAATGAAAGTCACACAAGTTCTGTTGAGGGGCAAATGATCAATGCTAGACCTTAGTTCATACTTTCAGGGATAGATTATAATGGCAGAACTGATCCCAGTCTTACCTCTAAAGATTTTAGGTGTTTACCTATTGTCAGGAGATAACAACGGTTAGCATTTGAATAGGACTTTAAGGTTTGGAGAGCATTGTACAATGTTATCTTGGGAGATGGGTGCTGTAATTCTCCCTATTTTACAGTTAAAGAAACTGAGACAGGCAAAGGTTAAGTTTCCTGCCGAGGCTCACACAATTAGCAAAGGTCTAAGGTAGGATTTGGCCTCATAACTTCCTGAGATCTATGGGAAAGGTGCCTTCGAGTAAAACAAGCTGGCCCGACCAGGTATCTGAAATGTTAATATTAATACTAGGCTCATTCCTTTAGTTTCATTATCTTAAGGGTCTTATCATGAGCAAACCTCCCTGGAATGAGTAACACAGACTAATTCACAATGAAGTGTTAGTGTATGCATGTCCCTATGCATTCCTCCTAGAAGAATAAATCCCCAAATACCACATGGCAGTTGGGGACAGATGAGTTAGGGTGAGGATGGTACTGAAAGAGTACAAAAGATTATAGGAAGAGAAGGCAGACAGGGCTATAGAAAAACTTTGCTGACTTTGCATTTTTCCCAAGGATGACTCTGTTAATGACTTTTAAACTGGGTATCATTTCCAGAGTTTGGGGAGGGCGGGGGGGGGGAACTTCAAGTATATTACAGGGCTCTAGAATATAAGTAGCTTCGTGGGGAAACTTTGTCTCCAAATTTTCTAGATCTTTTTTTGAGCTTACGGTTCAATGTTATGAAAAATGGTGACTTTTCAGAGAGTTTATCTGTGAGTGCCAGGGAGACAAGAGTTTACAACTCACTTGGCCACTCGCTGCCTGTCTGTGACACAAAAATGGATTCAAGATGATTAAAACCAATGGAGGCTTTTGACCATAAATAGTTCAGATTTCTGGAAATTAAGTAGAACTGGCTCATGAAGAATGGAGGAGTTTGGGAAATGAGGGGCCAGAGGCCAGGCCCTTCAGCATTAGAAGAATGATTAGTTGGAGAAGAATGAGCATTTGGAGTAAGGTTCTTCACAGGCCTCATCCTCTCCCCTCACCCATCTGCACCAGGAAAAAAATGGATGTGGCTGGAAAGAATTAATGATGAAAATCACTGATGAGACATCAAATAAAACCCCCAGTACCCTGAGTTCTTTTGTATTAATCACTTATTGCATAAACATTAATTGAGCACTTCCAGGGCGCAAGGATGACAGTGTTAAAATGGAATACCAGAGTTATCAGAAGGCATCTTTGGAGTTCTACCCCCACCCTAATCCATTTGGGACTAAAGGAACAGAGCTTGACCTAGTGGTATTTTTGGAATTAGTGCCCAGTGTCCTCCCATTCACTGATCCCTGGCCCCCCACACAAAAATTACCTTATGGTTATTTTGTAAATGCTTGCTTATGTATGTGTTATTTCACTTAAAGAATATAAGCTCCTTGGTGGCACAGGGCATTTTGGGGTTTGTATCCCCAGCACCTAACCCAGCATAGGTGCTTAAGAAATGCTTGTTGATTGATGCTAATTTGTGAGATAAACAAGGTTTTTAAAAAAAATCAATAGAGATGGACCTTTAAAAAGAGTCTTGGAAAGAGATGGAAGCTGCTGGCTTGGTTACAGAAGACTTTATTCACTCTAGTAAAGAACTCATAACAGCAGCTGCTAAAAATCAAATTCAACAAATATCTCTGAAGTACTGCTATAGGCAAGGCACCATGTTAGGCATGAAGGAAACAAAGATAGAAAACAGTCTGTCCTCAAAGAGCTTAGAGTCTACCGAGTGATCTTACATAACACATGCAAGTTTTATAATCATAGGCAAAGCAACCTTCATGGGTGTGTGTGTGTGTGTGTGTGTGTGTGTGTGTGTGTGTGTGTGTGTGTGTGAAGTGAATGAGCTTTTTTTTTTTAATTTCTACCATGCCCCAGCCGCTGTGCTAAGTATTGGAATACAAAGAATGGTAAAAGATAGTTCTTTGTCCCTGAGTTCAAATGTTTGTTTGTTTGTTTTTTCTGTGCATAGTAGTAGGTGCTTAATAAACTTTTGTTATATTGATTTATTGTTAAGGTTATACTTCCACTCATGAAGAAGGAAAGAACATCCATGCAGCTGGGTTTGGGCTGGTAGCTACCTATAGAATATGGATACTTTGACCAAAAAAAGGTTACTATATAATCTTGAAGTGGTACAATAGATAAAGCAGAAAGCCTGAGTCAAGAAGACTAAGTTCAAATCCAGCCTCAGACACTAACTCTGTGACCTTGGGCATCAATCATTTCTATTTGCCTCAGTTTCCTCAAAGGTAAAATAGTATTGATAATAGCACTTACCTTCCAGGGTAGTTGTGAGGATCTAATGAGGTACAATGCCTGGGACATAGTAGGCAGCATGTAAATGTTAGCTGTTACAATTTTTATAATCATTATTAAACAATGGATCAACACATCACTGATTCTAGGACTATTAATAATATAAAATGCCTTAACTTCTAGGAGGATTATGGTATAGTAAATATAGTACTGGACTCGGTGTCAAGAAAACCTGGGTTCAACTCCTGCCTCAAACACTTACTAGCTGATCTAAGTTCTCTAGGCTTCAGTTTCCTCATCTGTAAAAGAAAGGGGTTGGATAATCTCTTGGGTCCCTTCTATATCTAAATTATTTGTGATACCATGAACTATTCTAGTATCAAAATGTCAAGCACCATAGAAGTGACCCTTTTGAGCAGCGGGATGTTTCTAGTGCTGCTTAAGACTATACCTAAAGCCAGTCTTAACCTGAATTGATCCAATAGTTTCAGGCAAAAAAAAAAAAAAAGAACATATCTAAGTTATGAGCTACAGTAGCCACTAACCTAAATAGTCATTGAGAGTGTTCTTAATATATCAAGTCGTTAACTCACTAGGTAGGTACATATTAGGGGTCAAGAGCTTAGAAACCAAGCATCTGTTTGGTGGAGTAACCAACATGCTTTCCATTTTTTGAGCAACATTGGCCAGCCACTTCTGACTGTGGTGTCTCATGACCTGGCCTCATAAGAATTTGCACAGAATGAATCATACTTCCCTTCTCCTGGAAGGCAAATTATAAGGCAAAATATTGTCAGATATGGTCACTGTAATGCATGTTTTTTCCTTAACTCTTTTTCCTAGCTGCCAAGAAAGACATTATTTTGAGAGAATAAGAGTGGAGTGCAAAGGAGGAGGTGAGGGAGGAAGAGGAAAGGTATTTCCAGGAAAGATTACAATGTTGAAAAAACAGTAACAATAAAACATATTTTTTAAAGTTCAGTCTGCCTTTGCTTGCTATCAAAGAAGAAATATTTATTCAACTATGTATAAGCCACTATTCTAGACTTTGTGATGGATATGAAGAAATATGCCCCTGGAGAGATCTGCAATGACTTCATGATGGAGGTGGGAGTCAGAGTTCTTCCTTGAACATTCTCTTCAGTAGACTGACTAAACATCTTGAGTCCCTTCAAAACATTTCTTGTATGGTGTAGTCTCTAGTCTTTGTCCCAGGTACAAAAATTTGTAAAATGAAAAAATGTATCAAAAAACTCTGACGTTGAATGCAGTATTTTACATTCATGGTCACCTGTTTCTGCAAAAGAGTGAAGGGAGGTGTCTTCTCATATCCCTCCTTTGGAGCCCAGACTGATCCTTATAACTTTACAGCATTCAGCTTTGTTCTGTGGTGATTGTTCTTTTCTTTTACATTACTGTAGTCACTGTGTTTATTTTTCCCCACATTCTACTTACTTCATTTTGAATCACTTCATGTAAGTCTTTCCATGACTCGGTATTCATGATTTTTGTCCTTTCTTTCAGCACAGTAATATTCAATTTTATTCATGTACCACAATTTGTTTAGCCATTTCCCAATCAATGAACATCTATTCTGTTTACAATTCTTTGCTACCAGGAAAAGCGCTGCTATAAACATTGTGGCATATGTGAATCCTTTCTTTTTGTCAATGACTAACTCAGGCTACCAACTCAGTGGCATCTGTGAACCAAAGACTACAGAGATTTTGGTCAGTTTCTTTGCATAATTCTAGATTGCTTTCCAGAAAGGTGGTACCAATTCATATCTCTACTAATAGTATTTTGTGTCATTTTCTCCACAACCCTTCCATCATTGACTATTTTCATCTTGTATAATCTTTGCCAAAATACTGTGTCAAGTGAAACCTTAGGATGCTTTTAGTTTGCATTTGTCTTATTATTAGTGAAGTAGAGCATTTTTTCATATATTTGCTTATAATTTACAAAATTTTTGAGAACTGTTCATAATTTTTGCTCACTTATATATTGGGAGATGGCTTTTGGCCTTATGGATTTCTATTAATTATCGTATAAGTTGGATTTTTATACTGATCAGACATTTGATATAAAGATCTTTTTTTTCCCAGTTGACCACTATACTTCTGGGCTTAATTACATTAATTTTATTCATGTAAAAGTTTTTCAATTTCATGTTATCAAAATTCCCTATTTTGGTCACTTTTTCTGTATCCTTTGTTTAGATAACAATGCCCTTTATGAAGAAAGACATAAGATCAGCCTTTCTGCTAAATGCTAAATGGTATTATGTTTATTATTCAAATCATGTATCTATTTTGAATTTATGTAGAGTGTGGTATAACATGTTGATCTAAATCCATTTTGTACCATACTGCTTTCCAGTTTTTCTAGAAGTTTTTATCAAATAGAGAGCTCTTCACTAGACATTTGTATTTTTCAAGTGTGTAGAAGATTGGATTGTTGAACTAAATCATCTCTAATTCCTCTTCTCTGGTCTGTTCTACTGATCTTTTTTGCATATATTTTAAGTAGTACCAACTAGTTTTAATGATTGTTGCTTTATAATAGATTGAGGTCTGAATTATGATTCTATTCCCCCATCTTTTCATCATTTCCTTTAATATTCTAGATCTTTTGTTTCTCCAAGTGAACTTTTTAAATATCATTCGATTGGTATAGTTGCTAAATTAACTTTAGTAGTGGTGGCATTTTTGTTTCATTGATATAATTAGCCCCTTCTTTCTCTGACCATTATTAGATTGCCTCTTTCCTAATAAGATCTTCAAATTGACCTCACCATTTCTTGGATCACGAGAAATTGCTTCCTCCTGAGATGGCCCAGTTCACTTATCTATGCAAATAGCTAGTACAAGAGCTAACATTTATACAGCCCAGAAAGGTTTACAAAGCACTTTACATATGCTATTTCATTTGGGTCTCCTGATAACTCTTTGAGATAGGTGCAATTATTATCCTCATTTTACAGATAAAGAAAGTGAGGCTCAAAATTTAAGTGACTTGCCCAGGATCACTTAACTAGGAGGCCTTTGTGGCAAGATTTGAACTCAGGTCTTCTTGACTACACTACTTCTCTGTTCAGTAGTCTTTCTTCTCTTCTTTGTGTCACAAACTTTTATCCTACAACCTCCTAAAGTCAGTTAGGATTTCCCTCTTCCTCTTCAGATTCATTTTATTCTGTTTCCTCTTGGAAGGTCTATTCTCTTAAGGAAGATTTCTTTTTCCTTGGTAACATGAATAGTAAAATTGCATTCCTCTACTCTTTCACCTTCTCTCTTCTGTGAGTCCTTCTGTTCTAGAAAGCCAAACGAGAAGTAGTGGGTGGAAGTTGCAAAAGGGTAATTTTACACTTGATCTCAGGGAAAAGTTCCTTAAAATTCAAGCTATTCCAAAGTGAAATGTGCTGGCTCAGAAGGTAGTGGATTTCTTATAACTGGAGGTATTTAAGTAGAGGATGGATGACCACATGTAGGTATGTAGGTTATACAGTAGAAGGCATCTTTGGGGGGGGGTGATTTAGACTGGGTGGCTTCTGGGATTTCCTCTAGTCCTAAAGTTCTTTGACCCTTTGGTCCCTGTAAGAAAGAGCTCAGCTTGTACTTTGCGCATGTACAACTGTTATCTGAAACTGGCAGGGACAGCAGCATTGTGAGATCACTGCAGATCCCTGAGTAATTAATTCCTCTGTTGTCCATACTTTCTTTAGATAATTTTTTTAGGCAATTGGGGCTAAGTGACTTGCCCAGGGTCACACATCTAGCAAGTGTCAAGTGTTTGGTCTGAGGCCGGATTTGAACTCAGGTCCTCCTGAATCCAGGGCCTGTGCTCTATCCACTGTGCCACCTAACTGCCCCGTTGTCCACACTTTCTTGAAGCAAGATGCTTGGTCCTCTGTAGTTCTTACTGACAGCTTTCCTGATTGATTACTAAGGGCTATTCCTTCTTTGCCAAGTTTCTTCACCTAAAGAGTCCTACTTTATCAATGGTAGACTTCCCCTCTCTTCTAGCAATGTGCAAACTCTTACTCAAATGCCTTTGATTCACAATTAGCACTTCCCTGCTGAGCTCTAATGGAAATTGAGCCTGCTCCAGGCTGTCCTCTCTGTGAAGTTCTCAAGCAGGAATTCAGTTACCAGCAAGACCAGCTAATTAAATACAATTACTTACCTCATTTCTCCTCTTCCTGCTGAAGTTCAACTACCTCCTTCAGTTCATCTGTCCCCTCACTCTCTTGACTTGAACTGGCGATACATGGGGCTTAAATAGGGAGAAACGTGATAGAAGGCAATCTCAGGAAGAGGTGGGGCCATGGTGGGAGAAGGGTATGGAGGGAAGGTAATGTGAACAAAAAGCAAGGGCAACAGAATTCATCTGAAATGGC
Source organism: Phascolarctos cinereus (assembly GCF_003287225.1). Classification (NCBI taxonomy): domain Eukaryota; kingdom Metazoa; phylum Chordata; class Mammalia; order Diprotodontia; family Phascolarctidae; genus Phascolarctos; species Phascolarctos cinereus. Next base: position 370,900,206 of record NW_027555847.1, read on the forward strand.
CAGGGAGCACGAGTGGACCAGTGTGATTGCCCTGAAATGATTAAATATAGGATAATAGAGATGAATCTGGGAAAGTAAATTGGTCCCAGTATGTGGACAGCTTTGAAGGAAGTAAAATTTGGTCTTATTTAATTTAACAAACATTTATTTCTGAAGTCATTGCTATATACAAGGTACCATGTTGGGCATTACAGATATAAAGACAAAACAAAAAGACACTTCTTTCAAAGAGCTCATAATTGATGCAAGGACTTAGTTAGCAATGTTAGCAAAGAAGAGCCAGAGGAATGACACTGTGGAAGTATCATTTTAAGAATATTAGTCCAAAAGTGATACATAGGATGGATTTCAGGGATGAGAAACTAAAGTAAGGAAAACTAGTTAGGAAATGTTCACTGAAGGTTAACTTGTACTTTGAGCTAGTGAGAGGTAAGCCAATATGATCAATTAAGGAAATGTTATATCACTCAGTGCCAGATGGGGAAGGTAACTATGAAGATGAATAGGCACCACCTGAGTGATTTATTCTATCTCTTGTTCATAGGTGGGTATAAGATACCTTCAGGTCAAGTAGACCAAGATTCCAGCAAGAAAGTTTTCTGTGAGTGGAATTCTGGGAAATGTGGAACAGAGATAGTAATAAATGGAGACAAGATGGCAACTGACAAGAAATTTCCCAAGGTGTACCCTAGAAAACATACTATGGGATTTAATACTGGGATTTGATCATGCTAGGGAAGGGTCTTCAAGTATTCTAAGTCCAAGGAAGTCAGGAATTTTACACATGATGGTAGAGATTGTGGGAAAAAATTCATAGGGAAGCTGTTAAGGAGAAAAATCATTCCCAGAGAGAAATTCCAGAAAACTAAAAAGCTAAGTCATGAGGGAATTAGAAAGTTTCTGGAAGCTGATTATGAAGGCAAGCATTAGCACCAGGCCAAGCTATGGACATTTGCTTTGTTCATCATTTAGTGAGTATGCCAGGTGGCTCTTCCCCTCATCCACCTACCCCCAACTCCCCACTCCCAGTCACTAGGGTGATGAACTTATTATATCCTAGAAATTTGGAGATAAATGAAGGATGACACATGGTTATTCCCAAAATCCCTGAAATGAGAAGCCAACCTGGGCTGCTGTTGACAACCCAATCTGCCTTGGTCATCATCTCATCCTGGGAGCTTATAAAACCTTTCTTCCTGTGCTTTCCTGCACTACTGAAAACAAATGCTCCATAATAGAATTTGAAGAAGATGTTACTGATAGCATTTTCTCCCCTTTTCTCCTCCTCTGGGATTAAAAAAATTGGAAATAAACAAACATCTTGCAATCAGATGAATGGGCTTCCCTGACACCAATCTCTAGAGGAAAAAAATGTAATTATATTTGAACTCTGTGACAATATAGTGGCATGAGGTTTTCATGTCAACACTGCTATCTTGAGATGTCTGAGAAAATGATGGATAAAATCTAATCCTAGTTGTTAGCAGTTTTGTGCTCATGACCTACTAACAGAAGGGAAGACGGACATGTCACAAGGGCTGTTGTGTAAAACCCCATAGAAAAACTAGTCCAATCATAGTATGGATACTCTGACAGGCCTGTTGTGTCTGCAATCAATGGGTCTGATTATGAATTCATCTAAGGAAAAAAAGTCTTTAATATGGAAAATGCAGACTCTCCAGCCTCCCTCCCTCCATGCCACCCCCACCCCCCAAATACAATAAAGATTTCATTTGCAAACAAAGATGTAGAGCTTGGCTCTGTATTTCAGTCTCTACTGCATGCCCTTAATACATTTTTAATTTGGCTAAAATGATTGTGGAGATATTTAATCTATGACAGAGCTATTCATGTTGTCATCTTTGCGGGCTCAGCCAATGGAACCAGCAGTTTCCTGTCTTGGCTGTGTTTTTGCCTTATTCTCACCATGGGTAACTACAGCATTCCTTCCTCCCTCCCTCCCTCCCCTTCCACTGACATTCTGTCTCCTTGTTGTGCCTTGCAGAGATGGGGGAGGTTTCTGTGAGTGAGTCAGCAGCTGCTTCAGGGACCCCAGAGGTAGCCACCTCTGCCTAATGTAGAGCACCATCCTTGTGTTTTTAGGATGTCAGCACAGTGCTTTGGGGAGGTCATGGGCTCCACTGCATACAACGAAGCTATTACTACTAATTGTTCAATTAATAGGCAAGTGTCGATGGATAATAATAATGAGTTTGCCTTGTTTGTCAAAATACACCCTCAGGCACAATTAAACTGCAATGTTCTGTGCAAAGGTTTCCACACACATTCACTCGAATCAGTTGGAGGAGCCTGGGATGGCTGGATGGTAATGAATCGTTTCTATCACTGGGAGACAAACATTCCTTAAAGAGTTCTCCCAGGCACATTTATATTTCAGAGCAACCACAGGCCCTGCCTCGTCATGCAAAGGGACCTAAAAGCCAGATATGCTACATCATCATTTTGAGCACATTTAGGGCCATTAGCATCTTGCCATTATCATTTGTTTCTCTGTTATGGCCTTCTCTCAGTAATAGATGAGAGTTGTGCCTCCAGGGTGGCAGCCACCCGCAGATTTCACAGCACACTACAAACTCAGGGTCTCAGATTATAGCACTAACCTCTATTAACAAATCAACTGGGAACAGAGTTCCTTTAAACAAGTGACAAAGAGGTCTAACGTTCTATGAGGCTGACATGCTATGTCAGTAATACTTGGTCTTGGGTAGTGGTACCTGAGGAGGAGAGGTTTCAAGGTTTCAAGAATAGACATCTGATAGGCTGAACAGGCCCAGGGGCCTGATTGAGGCAAAAGATGTATTTCTCAGTACCTAGGAGTGGGGAAGCTATCATTTTGGCCATGAACTTGTATAGCTTCCGTTTTACTGGACCAGGTATCGTCTTGAAAAAAAAAAGTAGGAGGCGGAATGGAGAATGATGGACATAGAGTTACAGGGTATAAGTATTCGCCACCAGTATGATATTCAAGTCCCTTGACTTCTCTGTGCTTCAGTTTCTTCATTTGTAAAAACAAAAGGTTGCACTAAATGTGTTGTCCACCTTTAAGAGTGTAATTCTAGAAATAAGAATGTCTCATTGTGGGGGCTATATAAGCTAAGGAGTTAAAGTCTCCTTCACCTTGAGTGAATGGAGTGAGTATAAAGTTTAGTTATAGTAAGAGACAAAATTCACATTCGGGAGCCTTATGCTTCCATAATCCATCCATCCTTATGCCTCTTGTATTATTTCTGCCCCCGGCACAACAAAGCCATGCTGTTTCTGACAACAAAGTGTCTTGATGGAATGCAACCTCTTTGCTAATCATGGTTCTACTTCATTTTTTGGATATGAGTGGCAGGACTTTTGTATTGTTCTAAAATACTATATCCCAGTCTATTTAATGCAGTGGGTAGAGGGCTAAGTAGTCTACAAGTCAGGAAGACCTCAGTTCATGCCATGTCTCTGATAGGTGCAAGTCACTTAACCTCTCAATGCCCCAGGCAACTCTCTAAGACTATAAATTACAGACAAGTTACACATCTGGGTGGGCAAAGGGAGTTTCCACACTGGAAATTTCAAGTGTAGATGAAATCACAAGTCTAGAGGAAAAAATATGCAGGATAATCTGAGACCTGATAATTTAACACAGATGTAGAAATATAATAATAATGCTAAAAGTGTGCTGCAGTTTAAAAAAATTCAATACACGACATTGGGATATAGAGGAGAAAGTTACAAGGCTACTGAAATCAGCAGATCTAGATTCTAATCTTGGTTCTGTCACTGACTGTGAGAACTTAGGCAAATTCCTTAACTTCACTGAACCTCACTTTCCTCATCAGTATAATTTTGGAATAGCATCTTCCCTATATTCTTCTTATAGTTGTTGTGAGGATCATATGACACTGTCAATCAGATAATGTATTTAAAATATAGCATGAATATAATATATTTCATCATTTTAATGCCAAACTCCAAATTTATAAACAGATGAATAATCACATCCCAATTTAGTTTACAAAAGGTTTCACTATTGAGTTTCTTGACATTGCCATTTCACCTGGGCCATTTAAAACAGGTTTTGTTTGACATTCAATTTATATACATTTTTTCCTGAATAAAGTAGTTCTCTGAATCAGATACACCTGCCTCTTTTTGGGAAAGAATAATAACCTGCAAACTTAGGCTAATTGCTCAATAGTGCTTTCATTCCTTATTGACTCCTTGCCAAATCTTTCCACAAGTCTCCTCCAACAATTGTCCACTCTCTGGAAAGTCCTCTCTTTCTTAGGCTTTGCCTCATATTTTAGAATCATAATTATAAAAGCAGAGTAACTAAGGCTTTTCTCCAGGGTAGGAAATTTGGAGAAACATTAGAGGGTTTTGACAGCCCGATCCTAGGACGTGTTTCATTCCCAACACCAACCCTACATTTGTGGCAGTCTCATCCCAGGGGCACTTTATTCTTGTGGTGTCCCAGAACAAATGTCCTTCCTCTGTCAACCACTCCTCAGGTCACTCTTCCATTCCTGACATCAATTAGTGTCCTAGATTCAATAAATTCTTTTTTCATCTTTACTAACCTAGTACTAAAAACATGGAACCCATTTGATATAACCATCTCTCATTTGACAAAATCTCTCTGTATCTTCACCTCTTCCTATTCCTTTGGCCCTCTTTCTGAAGAAGCATCCATTTATCAAGGACTGTCTCACTTACTTGTTCTTTCCTTTATTTTTAATGAGACAAGGCTTCAAACCCATTTTTCACAGACTCATTCGTAAGAAGGTATGGTCATGCTATACTGGCTTACTCTGAACACCCAAAGACAGAAAAGACAAACAGCTTTAAAAAAAAGTAAGGATTCCTGTTTTCTGATAACACAGTGAGGTAAGATTAATGTCTGGTTGAGAACAAAAATATTAATCCTATTGGGGAAAGACCCCAGGATGTTAGATCAATTCATAGGCAAGGATGGTTGAGGAGATGAAAACACAAGGTCTTTATTATAAGTTCTGAGATCTGATATCAACTTTGATTTCTTCCTTTTTCCAGACCTCCTTCCCTTTTATCTAATCAGTTGCCAAATTTTGTGGGTTCTCCTCTGCAATGAATTCATCTCCTATTTCATCTTCATTGCTGTCACCCTAATGTAATATTTTATTACTCCTATCCAGAACTGTTATGATAGCCTCCTAACTGGTCTCCACACATTCGGTTTCTCCTGTCTTACCCCATGCAATCTTGTTAAATTAATCTTCCTAAAGTCCAATTATAATCATCACATTTCACTCCCTACTTAAAATCCTTCAATGACTTCCAATTCCCTATAACATAAAATCTAATCTTCTCATTTTAGAGTTCCATAATATAGCTTCAATGTAACTTTCCAGTATCATCTACTACTTTCTTACCTGTGTCATATACTCTTACCAAACTAGATTACTCATATTTGCTCATAAATGATCCTCATTTTCCTGGCTATCACACTTTCCACCCTTCCCCACCTTCTAGCTCCATCAGTTGATTCACCAATTCACCAAGACCTAGCTCAAATGAAGTCTCATGAAACCCTCTTTGGTCCTTATACCCAGCTGTCACTGCTCTGTCTGAATTCCCGCATCACTTTGCTTGGGCCTTGTAATAAGAATTATGGCACTGATATCTGCTCTGTACTATAAGTTATTCATTCACTTTTCTTTTTGTCTCAGTCCTCTTTCTGACTCCCTTACTCTACCACTAGATTGTAGGCTTCTTGGCAGGGGTCTTTGAATTACCTATTATAGCACCTTGATCATAGTAGGTGCTTTAAATGTATTAGGCTGAATTGGTATACCACTTTGACAGCTTCATCTTTCTAAAGTGGGCTTGCACAATATACAGCCCATGGGCCTCTTGCAGCAGGATTTCAGGCAGCCACCATTGTGCACTCTCTCCAGTTTGTTAGGTGACTCATGGCAACCAACCATTGTCAGTTTGTCTCTAGTTACCTTCACTTGGAAAGTGAACCACTATAAATTTATCTGCAAAGAAGTTTAGTTTATTTTATTTTTGGCCCTTACCTACTGCCAAGTTGTGCAAGTCTATTCTAAAGTAATACTAGGAGAAACTCCTGTGAAATCTGGGCAGGGCAAACATGTGATGGTAAATGCTTAACAACTGATTCTCAAAAAAATACACATAACATACTTCTAAGTTTAATCTATATTATGAACATTTTCTCCACTACTTTCTTAAGTCTAGACAATCAACAAAACAATAATTAAATCCCTGATTCATAGTATTTGAAATTTCCAAGATATGAATGTTCACACTGAAAATTTAGTGATCAATGATGGAGAACTGGTTTCAGTTGGCTCTCATACACTCCTGGATGGGGGGGGGGAGAGATAATTCATCCTAAATCTAAATGAAACTTTCTTTATATCCATTTTTCAAATGAAAAAAAATGAGACAGAGATATATATCTCCACTAACTTTCAAAGGATCAGAATTAGACAATATCTTCACATCCTATTTTAATTCTTCAGACTTCTGCTCTCTCAACATGGGGAATATTTTACAGGGGCTACTAATTTAGCACTTTCCTTTCCCATCCTCTTAATCCCTTAAAGCAGTATTTTATAATGCCACCTCCTCTGGTCTAGAAAACGGTGCTAATGTGCAATGAGCAGCAATAAAAATGACTGCTAATGAGTCTCTGTGTGTGTATGGAACTGTGGATGAACACAGTAGGTCTCGATCCCCACCACTCAGAATAGCCACAGTGAATTGAGCGTATCACTCTTTCTGTCCCATTCAACTCAGTCTGTATTGTAAAAACACTGACTGGGTAGGAATGAGCAAACACTAGTTGGTTACACCTATGCTTTCAATAGCGTTGGTCTGAATTGGAAATGTGCCAGCTTTCTCAGCATCTTAATTAACCTGCTGCTGTTGTCAATAGCATCCTTTGCTCTTGCTTTAGAGATGAGAATTACATGAGCACACCCTCCTCCACTATTTTATCTGCTGTTTCTGTGGAGTAGTGTCTTGTATTTTCCCTGATACAAGGTAGAACCAAGCTCCCTCTCCTCTGCAAGGAGATCTGGCCAATCCATCCCATATTGATTCTCCCCTTGTCTGCATTCCTATAGCACTTCTTATATACATGACTCATGTAGATCTTTAATGCAAATACTGACTTGTTTTCTTCTCTAGTACTTTCTCTAACATTTGCCTCTTTTAACTAAGTTTCTGCAGATCATGGTATCACAATTCATCCCTTTTGTATTTGGATACTGTTCCTTGTTCTCTCAACAACAGAACTCCACCAAAAACTCCTTTGCTCTGGTAGCTAAAAAAGAGGAGGCCCTTCTGTTTGCCAGTGCCAACCCCTGTATATGTGCCCTTGATCCTATCTCTTCCCTTTGAGAGCTTATCTTTTCATTCCTACTGCCTTCTTTCTTGTCTTTCATAATCTTCTCATTCATTCTCTCCTTCTTTGACTACAAACATGTCTAGATCCACCCCATCCTTCGAAAAACCATTCCCTGACCCTTCTATCACCTCAAGATATTATCCTTTATTTCCCCTCCTTTAGATAATCAAACTCCCAGGGCAGGGGGAAGCTGTTTATATTCACTGTCTCTAGTTTTTCATCTACGATACCCTTCTCAGCAACTTGCAGTTCGTCTTTCAATCCAAGCACTTGACATTTTGAAACTCCTCTCCTCCAAAAATCTCTTTATTGTGAAATACAATTGCCTTTTCCCAGTCTTCAATTTTCTGGACCTCCCTGAAACATTTCAAACTACTAACCACAGTTTTCTCCTAGACACATTCTCTGCTTTGGGCTTTCGTTGCTTTGTTTTTGGTGATGCTCATCTCTTTTCATTCAGCTTCTATATAACCAGTCCTTCTGAGTTGATATTGCAAGCTTATCATCCATTTCTCATTGTTTATATCTGGATGTCACCCAGCCCTGGCCCTCTTTTCTTGTCTTTCTAAATTCTCTTTCTTGGCATTCTCATCAGGTTGCATAGCTGTAACTTTCGTTTATATCCCAAAGAAGCCCAAATCTATGCATCTATTACTTATCTAGGGATAGCTAGGTGGCACAGTGGGTAGAGCTCTGAGCCTGGAGTTGAGAAGGCCTGAATTCAAATGCAGCCAACTTCCCAGTTGTGTGGCCCTGGACAAATCACTTAACCTCTGTCCAACTCAGTTTGTTCAACTATAAAATTAGGAAAATAATAGCATTTACCTCACAGGATTGTTGTGAGGTAAATATTATTGAGATATATGATATATGAATGAGATAATAGTATGAATAAATGCTTCTTCTTTTCCCGAGGCCATAGAGTTAATAAGTGGCAAAGAGACTAAATGCAAGTCCTCTGATTCCACTCTCCATGATATCCTCTGTTTATACCTGGGATTGAGGTGAAGAAGATAAACAGAATTATAAGATATATTGCAAGGAGATTGGTGTGAGTACAAGAAGCACAAGAAAGGATTGGGGTCCCATGTCTGCAAAGCCATTTAGGTATTGTTATTGGTAGAAGTACATGGTGATCTTTGTTTGAAAAGGTATTAAGAGTTCAATATATATGGGCTATTACCTTATTAGATTGTGAACTCCTTGAAGACAGAAACTCAATCTTATTCATCTTTGTATCTCCCCCAGATACCTAGTCCAGTGCTTTGTACATATTAGGTACTTAATATGTATTTGTTATGAAGGAAAAGAAGGAAGGAAGGAAGGAAGGAAGGAAGGAAGGAAGGAAGGAAGGAAGGAAGGAAGGAAGGAAGGAAGGAAGGAAGGAAGGAAGGAAAACAGACTAAAGAGAACAGTAAGGAAAGTTGCCACATCAGAAGAAACCCGAAGGTTTTTCCCTTCAGACACTGAATACAGTAAATGTACAAAATGCAAAAGGAATTGTGCCATGCCAGTCCACAGGGGATGAATTAACTGACTTAATGAGCCTTTCTTTAATTTTTGGGTTTCAATGATTACAGTTCTGCAGAAAGATTTTTTTACTCCCCCTGCCCCCCCCCCCCGCAGTGGAAGAAATGCCCTTAAGGGAGCGATAAATAAGACCTCCTGCATGGAAGTAGAGAGGAAGAGGGAGGGAGGGGGAGGCCCTGTTGTGCTGTCGTTGATGAAGCCTCTTGCCCAGCATTCAAAGACTAGGAGAGCTATCAGCAGGGTTAATTATAGAATAGCCAGGAAAACACTCCTGCTAATCACCTAGAAAATTCTGAAGTGTCACTGGCTAGCATTGCAGGAGAGCTCTCCTACTGTTAGCTGAGCTCTTTAGGAAGGCAAAAGAGCTACTCCATTCAAGATATCACCCCTGCCTCTGTGTGAGCTGATCTAGAATTGGGGAATGAGTTTTACTTTCTCATGTCTCCATGACTTTACTAACCTGACCCTATTGTCTGGAATGCCTGTCAAAGTGGTGTAGTACACTGGGAAGAACATTAATTTTGGATTTAGAGGACTTAGTTTCAAATCCTTCCTCTGACATTTGCTTGGATGACCTTGGGAAAATCATTTAACCTCATTGAACCTCAGTTTCTTCATCTGTAAAATTAGGGTGGGGAGAGATGGACTAGGGGGCCTCTGAGATCCTCTCAAACTCTAAGATCCTATTAATCCCAACCTACACTTTAAAGCTTAAGTCAAAAACCATCTCCCCTATGAAACCTTCTCTTTTCCCTACCAATTGCTAACAAACAACCTTCTCTTTCAAACTTCACATATCACCCTATTTTAGGGTAACTTTCTAGTGTATGCATCATGTAAAATTGTGTATTATACCCTGTTCACTTTGGTGTTTTGTCTCCCTACTAGACTGTAAGATCCTGGAAGGCAGGGACCCCATAACAGCTGAACTTTGTACATTCAAAGGTACTGAAAGCAATGGTCTGCATATAGAAGATGCTTAATGTATTTCTTGTATTTGCTTTGTTACAAGGAAGCCCCAAGCCAAGCTTGGATATATACTTTTGCCAGTGAAAACTCAACTGTCTGAACTCACATTTGCCAAGCAAATTCCCAGGAAGTCCACCATGTGGGTCAGAGGTTGCTATGCTCAGATTTCTATAAACTGGTGCTATTTCATCTTTGGGAGAGGTAGGTTAGTATCTTAAGTTCATATAACTGCTACCTTGACTAATCTGCCTTAAAATCAAACAAAAGCCCCAAACATTTTCATCTTACCATTCCTTGGATCAGAAACTTTAAAAAAATTTATCTTATTTTAAATTTATGGAATAAAACAAGAATTTCCATAACATGGTATAATTTTTTTAAAAAAAGGTGATTGCACATTTGATATGTATAACTTCCTATTCCTTTTAAATATATAATAATTATGTAACTTTCTTTTTTTTCTTCCCCCCCACTCTAGAGATGGCTACCATTAGACACAAATATGTGTGTGTATATACATTTACATAATGCGTGTAATATCATTCTATACGTATTTCTATTTATCAGTTCTTTCTCTGGATGCAGAAAGCATCTTCCTTCATATGTCCTTTGTGGTTAATTCAGGTATTTATAATAATCAAAATGATCTATTCACTCAAAGTTGTTCTTAAAACATTACTATTACTGTATACAATGTTCTCTTGGTTCTGCTCATTTTGCTCTTCATTATTTCATGATCAGAAACCTTTAATGTCTTCCAGTCTTCCACAACATTGAGTCAAGCCTCTTTTGCTGAATTGTCAAGGCCATCCAGGACCTGATTCTATCATTTTTGTTATATCCCTAACAAGAACAATTTGACTAATGAAGAGTAGTATTCACTGTCACATGAGTATAGAATACTCATTCCCTCAGCTGCCAAACTGATTTTCCCAAAACGCAAGTCTGACCTCATCACTCTTCAACTCAATAAACTCCAGTGACTCCCTAGTACCTCCAGGATCAAATATATGCTGCTATTTTGCACTTAAAGTCCTGCCAACATGAACCATGCTCATTATCCTCTTTTACATACACTGTAGTCTGTCCAAATTGGCCTTCTTGTTATTCCTCATATGTGACCCTGCCTCCATACCTTTTCACTAGCTATCTTCCATACCTGGAAAGAATTCTTCATTACCTACATTTCTCCAAATCCCTAATTTCTTTCAAGGTTCAACTCAAGTGTCACTTTCTACATGATGTCTTTAATAGTCTCTCAGATTCCACTGCCTTCCCCTCCCTCCAATTCACCTTATATCTATGTAGTATTTTTTGATGTGGTACATAAGGCCTCCTCACCACCAAGCTATACTGTGCATCTTTATGGCAAGTACTTCAATCAACAAGGCACTCTGCTAAGCACTGGAGATATAAAAAAGCAAAAGTCAGCCCTTATCTTCAAGAAGCTTAGAATTTAAGGGGAAGTCAACACACAAACAAATATATACAAAGCAAGCTACACACAATCTAAATAGGAAATAATTACTGGAGAAAAGTCATTAGAAGGAAAAGGGGTTGGAGAGGGTAAAAGACAAAAGATGGGCTTTTAGTTGGGACTTTAACTGGGACTTAAAAGAAGCCAGGGAAGTCAGAAAGCACAGCTGAGAAGAGAGAATGTTCCAGGCAAGGAGGACAGCCAGAGAAAATGCCAAGAGTAAAGAGAATGAAATATCTTGTTCACAGAACAGGAGACCAGTCACTGGATGTGTTGGGGAGTAAGATAAAAGAAGACTGAAAAGGTATGAGAGGTCTAGGTCACAAAGGAAAACTATAAAGCATTTATTTTCTCTCCTTCCCACTTACCTTCTACTAGAAAAAAAAATTAAGAGGAAGAAAGAAAAAAAACCTCCTAACAAATGTAGATAGTCAAGTGAGACAAATTCCCTCAGCTGCCATGTGGCAGGATGTGTTTTTGCTTTTGTCTTTGTATCCACACAGCCAGGAACAGTAATCTAAGTGCTTAATAAAAGGGCTTTTTTTCAATTGATGTATTGATCGATTATTCCTTTGTTGACCCAAATTTTAACAAACTTTCAATGGCCAGTTCAAATCCCACTTCCTCCACAAAGCCCTCCCAACTACTCTAGGTATTATGGATCTGGATTTCCCTCTGCTACTGATGGAGTTTTCCCAGTTGTGTGTCTGTCAGATGGGCTTTCTCCCCATTCCCTCTTCTCCCCTCTCTACTCTCACTATGTTAGAAGATCTCTGAGGTCTGTGCCAGCTGTGAGCTCTGTGGCATTCTTCCTGAAATGCTGCTGTTCCCCTGGCTTGTGGCTACGTCTTTCTGTTTCTTTGGGGGGATTTCTCTTCCTTTGGGTAAAAGGTGTGGTCCTAGAATGCTTGTCTTGCATTGAATCATAAGTTCCCCAAGTTCAAGGAATACACTTTGTATTGCCTTTATACCTCCCTTCCCACTCCAGCCCCTAATATAGTGTTAGGCTTGAAGGAGGGGGACCAATCAGTGGTGTTAATTAATCAACTAAAAGATTGACACAATTCAGGGTAATTAAGCCTTTCACGTTTGAAGAACACAACTCAGACCAAAACTGAGCAGTCAATGGAGTTAGTGAATCGATTCTCTTTAGTGTAATTGGGAGTCTTCTCTGATATAATATGACACCCAATTAAGTACCAGTTATTTCTGGATAACCAAAATTTCTAATTCCCTGAAAATTAAAAGGCAAGTTCTTAAGACACAGCTTGCCTACTAGGTGTGGTAGCTTGTGCCTGTCATCTGTTCTAATAAGGGCACTGATCCCGTAAGCACAGTAGTTTAGAGAGATAGTGAGATTGAAGCTGATTGGTTGTCTGTCGTAGGTCTGCAGACAATGTGGGGAGTCCTCAGAAATGGAAGGCCACTAGGCTACTGAAGGAGGGGCAAATCAGGCTAGATCAGAAAAAAAAATGTGTTGTTGTTCAGTCACATCCAACCGTTTGTGACCCCATTTGGGGTTTTCCTGGCAGAAGATACTGGAGTGGATTGCCATTTCCTTCTCCAGCTGGTTTTACAGATGAGGAACTGAAGCAAACAGGATTAAGTAAATTGCCCAGGGTCAGATGCCTAGTAAGTGTCTGAGGCCAGATTTGAACTTAGGAAGATCAGTCTTCCTGACTTCAGGGCAGGTACTTTGTCTGCTGTGCCACCTAGATGCCCTCAGGGAAAAAATAGACCATGTTATAGCTTCTGTGCCCATCAGTATTGGGATCAGACACAGTAGTAGCCAGTATACTTCCAACCTTGGTAGGAGAGAGGGACCCAGTCTCCAAAAACCAAAGCAAAAACAAGCAAACACAAAACATGGCTAAAGTTCTTAAGACACAGCTCAAACACCATCTTCTACATGAATTCTTTCCTAATTCCTCCAATACTAGTGTCATCCCTCTCAAACTATCTTATATTTAACTATTTCATATTTATTTGCATTTATTTTCTCAATATTTATTAAATATTTACTTACACATGGACTTTCCATCTCCTCCATCAGAACCCAAGTTCTTTGTGAGTAGGAAATGCTTCATTCTTTGTATTTGTACCTCCAAAGCCTAACACAGTGTCTGGCACTTAGTGGCCACTCAACAAATTCCTGTTGGTTGACTGATTGATTTGTTAACTCATCTGTCTTTGAGGGACCATTTGTGCCCCTTCCACTCATTTAGCATTTATATACTCCCTTGTATCATTAATGAACTTCTTATATCCACATGTTTCATCTCCATAACAAGACTAAAACCCCCTTAAGAGTAGAAACTGTGGGGCAGCTAGGTGTTGCAGTGGATAGAGCACCGGCCCTGGATTCAGGAGGACCTGAGTTCAAATCCAGCCTCAGACACATAACACTTACTAGCTGTGTGATCCTGGGCAAGTCACTTAACCCCATTGCCTAGCCAAAAAAAAAAAAAGGGGAGTAGAGATTGTTTTTCCCCCATTTTAATGGCATGTTCATTGGATAGGTTGGCTGTGAGAATGAGATGGGAACATTCTATTATACTGTTGGTGTGTATAGTAGACAATAAATATTTGTTGAATGATCAATTGACTGATGCACTAAAATGTCCCAGGGCAAGGACACCCTTCCATAGAATGTTTAGGAGTAGCACATTTGTACTGGTTGAACTTTCAATTATCTTTTTCAGGAATGCAGCACTTTGCCAACCACAAATCTTCAATCCAGTAACCGGACCATCAACCTTAGTGTCAACACACTTTGAAAGAGGCCTTGTAAAAATGCAAAGTTAAGGTTGCCTCCAATGAAGATGAAATAAATAGTAACACCATTTTATAGCCATGGAGCTCAGGACAGTTCCTCCTCTGTCCAAGGTCACTCAGCAGAGGGAAAACTTCATCTGGAGCCCTGGCATAATACACTCAATACTTTGCCTAGGTCTCGCCAGAGAACCCATTCCCTATTCTGGATCTAAAGACACAGTTCTAGAGGTGATCCTATCTAGATAGTGATCCTATCATCTGTGTACATTTCCGTATCATTATTAATATTACAGAATTCAGACTGTGAACTCTCTCCTGGGGCCCATTTCCAACCACTTAGTGACATAATCAACAGAAAAACAAGGATGTAAACATTTCCTCCCTGCAGTCCTGGAAGGAAGCCAGGAAAATCAACCTTGACAATTCCCCTAGGACAAGCAGCCTATATTCTACCAGCTATTGGGATCCCAGCATTTTCTACCAACAAGGTTTTGTTTTGTTTTTTGTTTTTTGTTTTTTTTAATTTGGCAAACTTGGCAAGATTGAATGGATTTGTTGGCCCCTGTTCCCGTGCAGTAGCAATATACCTGTCATGAAAGTCAACTCATATTTTCTGAAATTCCTAAATTGGTTGCTAACAGGCAATCATAGAAATAGAACTCAGAGATCAACTAGCAAATACTCACCCCAGTGCCAACGAAGGTTATCATGATGCATACAAAATGAGAATTAAAAAAGACAAAGAAATTCACCATCTCTTTCAGAAATACTGCAATCTGATTAATCTGTTTACTAATAATGAAAAATTGATCTCTGGAAACAAAAAGACTACAGAATTTAGAGTCAGGAGTCTTGGGTTTGAATCCTATTTCTGCTACTTACCTGTGTGACCACGGACAAGCCTCAAACTCTGTGGGCCTCAGTTTCCTTATCTGTAATGTAAGAGGATTGGACTCAATAATATAAGGCCCCTTCTAGCTCTAAATTAAAGATCTTATGACTCTAGCAGGCTAGAAGTCAGGCCTTAATTTCAATTCGCAGCCTTGCTACCAATCAGTTTTATGATCTTGGGCCAGGCATTTAAACTTTCAAGCCTTTAGTCACCCCATCTGCAAAAAGAAGGTGTTAGATTAAGTTAAAGTCCCTTCCAGTTTTAAAATTCTTCCCTGTTCTTTCTTGTTGAAGGCTCAATTCCTTTCTTTTCTGATTATCCAACCCTTCTCCCTGTAATAAAACACACACACACACACACACACACACACACACACACACACACACACAGAATCTAGCAACATGGATCTGAATCCCCACTAGAAAAGAATAAAGTGGGCATGTAGCATAGAGAAAGAAATAAGAAACCTAGAGGTATAGGAATCAGAGTTTTTTCATAGACATTTTATATGCCATGCTATATTTATGGACATAAATTAGAATTCAGAGAAAATACAAACCATAAATCCAGGATTCTGTGTGATAGGTAAGCCTGTAGCTTAGCTCTCAGAGCAGTGGGAAAACATTTCCAACCATGACACAGTGAATCATTGTGAAATACATATTTAAGGAAACCCTTTGAAGGGGTATGTATTGGAGTCTTCATGTGAACATATAACAATACACTGGAATGGATCCCCCTTTCTTTCTACCCTAATATATCTGACTCTGACAATGACATCGAGAAATTTTCCATGTGAAAGGATGTTGACTGTCCTTCATGATGTCATCTTTAAAGGTTAGAGAGAAAAAAAGAAACAAAAGTGTATTTCATAGAACCATAATGTTAGAGCTGGAAAGGATCTTAGAGATTATCAGAGCTAATCTAGGCTTATAACCTTATTACAGGTTAGGAAACTGAGTTCCAAATGCATCCAAAGTAATTTGGACAAATTCACACAATTCATAAGTAACAGCCAGAGTCATTCGAATATATGCCCCTTGAAAACAGGGACTGTTTTTGCTTTTCTTTGTACCCCCAGAACTTAACATAGTGCCTGGCATATCTTAAGCATTTGTTGACTTGACTTGACTTTAAATAATACTTCAACAGGACTCCTGCAGGATTTTTAAAATTGAATTCTAAATGCTTACTGCAGATGTTTTCAAATGACACCATTTTTAAAGTCTAATATTTAAGGTAAATTATTGTTGTTATACTAAATCTCTCTCTCTCTCTCTCTCTCTCTCTCTCTCTCTCTCTCTCTCTCTCTCTCTCTCTCTCTCAAGCTAGTGGCTCTCCATCCCTGGGGCTCACCATATTGGTGCTGTAATTAGTAGAGACACTCAGTTCATGTTAGCCCCACTGCAGCAAAGGACTCCCTAACTCAAGTGATCCACCAGGCTCTGACTCCTCTGGCAGTAGGAATTACAGGTATGCACCATCACACCCCATGAATTTTTACTTTCTAATCTAACATTATTATGAGTGCATACATGCTGAAAAGGATGTGACTCTACTATCAAAAATGTTTTGTAACTTGTTAAAAAAAAAAAAGTACTGTAGCCTCTTGATCTTCTAGGATATTTCATACCTGAACTTGGGTTATCCTCCTTACCCTTCCCACCAGATCCTGAACTCAGCCTCTAAGATATTAGACTCTAATAGGTGAACTTTCACCTTATAATACCAAGAATTAGAGCTCCATATTGCTTCCTAGCCATTCCCACATTCTCACAGTGTATCTACCCCCCTCTAGTCCCTTTTTTATTTTTTTTTTTTGGCTAAGCAATGGGGTTAAATGACTTGCCCAGGGTCACACAGCTAGTAAGTGTTATGTGTCTAAGGTGGATTTGAACTCATTTCCTCCTGACTTCAGGGCCTGTGCTCTATCCACTGTGCCACCTAGCTGCCCCTTTTCTAGTCCCTTTTAATGTACTGTCAGCACTCCCTCTTAGAATGTAAGCTCCTTGGGGGCAAAAACAATCTTGCTTATTTATATTTGCATGTTCAATGCTTAGCACAGTTCCTAGTACAAAATAAGTGCTTAATAAATTTTTTTTTCATTCATTCATGTAATAATTCCTCTTAAAGATACAGTAAAATCCTTTGTAAAAATAATAATTTTTATTTTCCTTATGTAAGTCAGAATCTGGGGATGCTGTTTCACTTTATTGCATTTCACTTTCAAAAGTTCAATAGTTTCATTTGAAATTTGTATTGTTTTGTTTGAAAGTGACTTTGTAATTTTGGTCACAATTATAGAGTTTCTTTTCATCTAGTCAAATATGCATCAGGATCACCAGAAGTTAAGCTAAATAGAAGATAACTATTGCCATTTTTTCTTGTGTATTTGGAATTGTGATCTTCAACAAAGTTCATGGGGTTTTTTTTCTTCACGTTCCCAGTCTATTTCTTTTCTCTATTCAACCTAATTACCTGTAAAATGAATTACAATTATTCTAAAAGAAACTAGGAAATTAAATTCAATTAAATTGAATTGAATATTATTCTCCATGCACTCAATGAAAACCAACCAACAACCACTCAATCTAAAATGTACAGTACATAGGGGTAGCTAGGTAGCACAGTGGATAGAACACCGGCCCTGAAGTCAGGAGGACCTGAGTTCAAATCCGGCCTCAGACCAAACACTTGATCCTTACTAGCTGTGTGACCCTGGGCAAATCACTTAACCCCAATTGCCTTAAAAAAAATGTACAGTACAGGTGTGGAGGCTTTATAGGGATAAGGAGAAGATGTGCATAAGAATGGGAGGTAAGCACGGGTCTGTTATCTACACTTTTCAAGGGAACACTAACATCAGTGAGGTCACAGATCTACCAAAACCCTGAAGAAAGAGAAAAGTGTCTTGTACTTAGTAGTATTTAAAGAATTAATTTTAGTTCTCATTTATATGGTGTTTTACAGTTTACAAAACCATATAAAACCCCTGGACCAAAATATAGGCTCCTCTTAATTCTGTGCAGGTTCCACTATGCTACATTGCCTCTTGAACAAAAAATTTACAAAACAGTTATAGGCTTAATTGTCTAACATTAGGAAAATGGTAAAAAAAAATGTTTTGGTGTATTAGGACAACAGAACATTGTAGTATAGAGCAATGAAAAACGACAGGTTTGGGGACTAGGCCTGGGAATGGAAAGATGTCATTCTTATAGTATTACTTGAGGGGGTAAGGAGGGAGTTCACAAAAATAGCAGAATAGACACAGAAAGCTACATAAGACATTTATATGGCAGAGGTAGTTATGTCACACAGTGGGTAAAGTGCTGGACCTGGGATTAAGAAGACATGAGTCCAAAAGGAAGCTCATGTACTTACTAGCTACATGATCCTGGGCAAGTCACATTACCTCAGTCTGCCTCAGTGTTCTCAAATATAAAATGAGGACAATAATATTACCTCCCCCTCCTGGTTGTTGTGAAGATCAAATAAGATAATATTTTTAAAGTTCTTAGTGGCATCTGGCACAGAGTATGAGCTTACTAAATACTTGTTTCCTTCCTTCCATGTGAAAATTAACAAAGATGAGAAGTCAGACTAATGTAAGTGCTTATATTAATTCTTTTTCTTTATGTGCAACTTGTTCATAATGAAAAAAAAAATCAGGCACAAAAGACAAGTTTAGGGAATCTTTCCCTAAATAGTCTGATATGAACCACCATCCATGAACTAAACTTAAGCCATGGGAAATCAATGAACACTTTTAGTTTTGCTACCTCTTGGGGACAATGATCCCCTCAAGATGAATCACTGCCATGAAAGGTAAGACTTCTTTTATTTTGTCTGCAGGTTTCTGGGGGGAAAGAGTCGTGTCCAAGTGTCCTGGTGATTGCTGCATATCATGCTTGCTATAGTTAACCCCTTAATGATCTCTTCAGCTTTGATCATGTTGCCTCCTGATCTCCAGACTTTCTCTTTCCAGAATGAAGGCTTCTGAAGGATTTAGCCTATCCTCCAGCAGCAGAACTCCCTCCCTATTCCTTTCATCATTTCATTTACTCTCCTTTGGATCTTCTCCAGCTCTATTATGTCTCCTTTAAGGCACAGTGGACAGACCTGCACAGTATTTATTCCAGGTGTGGCCTCAACATTGTGGGAACTTATTTCCAATACCTTCCTTGGTGATCCTAACAAGAGGGCTCAAAGCCAAGGAACTTGGTTCACAAAATGTCTTATCTCTTCTTGCCAAAACCTGCATGCTGCCTCCTCATCTTGATTTAGCTCCTGCACCTGTTGTCCATGTTTACTCAGACATGTTTTACATTTGACCATGGAATGTTTTAAGAATTTGAAAAACTACCAAGCTTTTGCATTCCATGTAATTGGAACAATTGGGAAGGCAATGCAACAGAATTAGAAGTGTGGGATGATTGACACATGGGTGAATGAATAAAATGATGAAAGAGTGAGGAGAGGGCCAGGGTGACTGGTTTTTCATTCTCACCCCTAAGGAGGCTGCCTGCAGTTCTCATATATGTAAGAGTGGAAGGCAGTAGAATCTTGTGCCAAAGCATATAAAACTAGGTCTTTGCCACCTGCAGAGGCAAAGCAACTGATAAAGGTGAGTGAGGTGGTGAACACGACAGGAGAGATGAAAGGAGGGCGGAATAGAGATCTTGCAGCAGGCAACAGTTTGGATGAAGCAGCAAGAGTTCTTGGGAGATATTTTTCTGCATGTATGAGTTATTGTGTTCTGCTTGTCCCCACAGAAGAAATCAGCAGTGGGTGTCCTCTGTTCCTTAGATACATATTGTAGGCTGTGGCCAAGTGGTTGAGCCTGCCTCAAGTTACAGATATATACTGTACACTAAGAACTGGTCTTTGAAGAACCCATATTATAGCTGGTAAAATGTCTAATCCATAGGACATGTCCTTAGGGCATGCCTCTGTCAGAAGTTCAGGGACACCTGCCACTTCTGGTGCCAGGGCATCAATCTTCTTTATATAGAATTTATCAAATAATAACATATATAAAGCACTTTACAAACCTTAAAGTTCTATAATCAATGCTATCTACTACAGCTGCTGCTGCTGCTAGTACTCCTGACTTTGCCTTTAACTAGTTTATGATCTTGGGAACATCACTATACCTCTACTGGATGTCTGTCAAATGAAGAACATTGAACTAGATGGTCTCTATAGTTCCTTCAACTCTGAAATTCTTTAATTTTAGTATTTTACATGTAGTCAGTAGCTGAGGGCCTCAAGCTCTGAGTTTACATATCCTGGGCTTAATCTTGGGTAGTTTCTCAAAAATTATTCTCTTCATCTTGCAACCCCCTCTGGAGTTCTCCTGGTAATATCAGAAATCTCTTTTCCCTTCTGGTGAGTCCTACCAATTCCAGGGATGTATAGTCTTCCATACTTTTAATATCACCCTAAATAGTGAGAGGTCCCCTAAAATATATTTTCTGCTTGAGGTTGCTAGGGAAGTATCATAGTCTGCATGACTTGAGGCAGTAGAAAAGGGCCAGATTTGATACTCTTTCTGCTCTGGAGTCACACTTCACAGAACAAGCCCTCTTTGTTCAGTGAAGTTTGCATTCATCAAAGGGCTGCATTTGAGGGCCTGGAAGCCACAGGTTCCCCATCCCTGGTCTCAGAGCTCCCACCTCTCCTCCAGATGGTATCTATGGAAAACTAATTCCTTTTGGACTCAACCTTTTGAAGAGAAAAGGAGCAAGCAGGTAACCTTGGATCTGGAGGAGCAGTAAGGAACTGAATCACAATGTTGAGGAGTAAATCTGGCTCTCTGAGAGATTATTCACTGCAAGTCTAATGAGAAGAGGTTTTTAACTTTTTAGCAACCCCAAATACTAAATTGGAGATTCTCTTTTCAGAGAAGTACCATACCTTTAGGGTTATACTATAAATATTGAGAACTATATGTGTCCCTGTAGAGGGGCATATGTGTGTTTATGTAAATATATATGTATATTTATGTGTGTGTATACATGCATATATGTGTGTGTGCATATATGCACACACATACACACACACATACACACACACACACACACACACACGTATGAATGAGAGGGTGGGAGAAGGGTGGCCTAGTAGATAGAGGGCTGGCCTAGTAACCAGGTATCAAACTATCAACAAGTATTTATTAAGCTTAAAGACCTGAATGCAATTCTAGCTTTTGATGTATACTGTGTGACACTAGAAAAATCACTTAAATTCTTGGTGCCCTAGGCAATTCTTTAAGGCTAAAAGTTGCAGAGAAGGTGATGATCTGCATTGCTGAAAGGAGTTTCCTTTCCCAGGATTCTTCTATAGCTATGAAGTCGCAGGATAGGTCCCTATTGATCAAATGTGGTGTATATAAATCCAGAGCTTAGGATCCCAGGCCATAGGAAACATATCTCAACGAACCTCCCACATTTTCTACACCTTAAATATCTGCCATCTCTGAAGGTTACTCTTGAAAGTCTGCAGCCTTTCCAAATAATATGAATATTTTAAAAATATAATTCTTGTTATGCCGCATCCAATTAAAAAATATGACTGAAAATGATCAAGGATGGGGGTAGGGGTAGGTTTTGGTGGCATTAATTACATTTCTCTGAAAGCTACAGTGAGTTTATGTGTTCGTATTTAAAATAATCTGTATTTTTTCCCCATAGACTTCCTATTTTAAACCAAAAAATCCATTTGAATCCTTCTCTAAAGCACTTTATGAGACCCACCCAGAGAAACATGCTTACTTGAATGGAGTGATGACACATTCCATTTGTTGTGCCGTAAATAGTTGCAAAGTATTAACAAGAGTCTCAGATGTCTCAGTTCAATAAGACCCAAGACAAATTCAGATGGTGACATTTTCCTCGGTAATCCTTTTATTTCTGTACCCATTTAAGTGATTTCCAGAGCCTGCTAAATGTCATCTAAGTTACCTAAAGCTTGCGAAACTATTTTGAAGGGATTTTTTTAAAATGCAATTATACCTCTATTTGACAATACCATCTGGTGCCAGCATTTCAGTCTGACAGCCTCTGGTTCTGTTAACTCTTTCATCACTGTGGCTGTATTTAAACTTCAGTAACTCTGCACAAAGATGATTGGAGATATGCAATTACTTAAAAAAGAAGGATAGACCCCAATTTATGCAGGTTGAAGCTATGTCTGAGAGAAAGGGATAGCCTACAATATGCAAGGAAATGCTTACAGACATGATCTTTGTCAGCTGCATATCATCTTCCTTTGTGGGCAACAAAAAAATAGATCATAATGGCAGCTAACATCAGTGACTGAGAGCAGAAGTGACCTCAGAGGTAACCAGCTCACTTTGACATCAGTCAGTCATTAAGGCCCAGGGTCTATGAACTCATATACATATATATTTAATAACTGCATTTCGATCTATTTGCTTTTCTTTGTAATCTCATGCATTCTATATGATGCACCTAAAAACATTGTTCTCAGGGGTCCATGAAACAAAAATGTGAATAACCTGATGATTACACAGAGTCTGTTAGGAAGTCTGGAAAGATGAGCTTTGGAGGCAATGTGTAGATATGTCTGTTTAGGGAAGGGATTTTGGGGATGGAAAGAGAGAGCAAAATTCATCATATACACTGAACAAAACCTTGAATTTATATGATCACTATTAACACAATTTTCAGCAAATAAAAAAGCCACTAAAATGTGGAATAAATTTTAAATGGGACTTAAATCTTTGATCTATTGACATTTGGGTTAGGGATACAGCCTGATATAGTAGAATGAGGGCTGAGCTTGGTGTCAGAAATATAACTTTTCAAGTCCTGCCTCTGACACATATTGGCTGTATGACTCTGCCTTACACACAGTGGGCAATTAATAAGTGTTTGTTAGTTTGAATGGGATTGAAACTGGAGAAATGGAAACATCTGGCTGATTAGGTAAGGGGTTTTTTTTTTCACTTTTCATCAGTGTGTTTGGCATTACACGGGTACAAGTTCTTTAATTTTCTCATTTTACCTACTTCTTCCTCTCTGTTTTCAGTTAATTTTAACATTGATTTAATTAGATTTCATTTTAATTCAGCAAGTACTTACTGATATTTGACTCATCCTTTCCTTTTCATCTCTGTTATGTAATCAGTCACACTCAATTCCATCTTCCTATGAACTGTGCTATCTCTTGTCCATTTTCATTGGCATCACCCAACCCAAATCTCTACTGCTTCACATCTGGACTATTCTAAATAATAGCACTAGTTGGTCTCTCTAAACTCTCAAGCTCATCCCCCCTCTTCCTTTCTGAGCACTGATACCAGGTTGATCTTTTGTTAAGAACTATTTAATTACAGCTTCCTTTTCCTCAAAAAGAAAAATAATAATCCTTTACTATCTGAAGTCAAGATTTCTCTTCTTAGTATTCAAGGCCCTTCACAATCTAGGTCCTCTCTGCCCATCCAATCTCATCCCTCCTGCTCTAGGAGCCACTAGGTGTCACATTCAATTCAATTCAATATAATAAACATTTCTTAAGTGCCTACTATGTGCTTACTATGCTAAGTACTAGGGATATAAATAAGAAGGGAAAAAAAGACATTCTCTAGGAGCTTATAATGTAATGTTCATGTTGATTCTACCATTCTTCAAGGTTGAACTCCAATTTAATCTCTTGTATGATACTTTCTGGTAAGTGAAGCACACCTTATGGATTTTCCTCTCTGAACAATTGATTCATACCACGTTCTATATAATTTCAGTTGTAAAGTCAAATAGTGTTTGTGTGGAAAGAATGGAAGCTTCTCAGTGAGACACCATGGCTCATTCCTGCCCCACAGTACATATTGCAGGACTAAAGTCTCCTTTACCAGAAAGAAGTTATGTATTTTCCACTGCCCAGGAAGGCTTGGGTGGACCTTGCCTAAAGAGAAAGAGGTATATATGATGCTCGCTTAGGGTGTAGGATCATACAGTCAGAATTGATTTAGGAGTCATCCAATCAACAGGAACTTGAGATTCTGTCTTAATGATAATAATTATAGTAATTATTATTACTATATATGCATACTTTTTTTTTTTACTATATTCATGATTTTATTGGTATAAGGAATTCCTTGGAGGAAACCTCCTTTTATAATACAGATCAGCACCTGTTTTCCAATTTCTAGTCTTAAGAGCATTGCCTAGGACACTGGCAAGTTAAGTGACTTATCGAGGGTGATGCAGCCTGTTGTGACAAAGGCCGAGGTCCTCTGGATTCTGAGACCAGCATTTTACTCACAAAGGCCCATTTCCTATTATCATAAAAGTAGTCAAGGCAATGCCAATACAACCCACTACCACCACAAAAACCGTAATAACAGTATCAACAACCTTTACCACCACAGTTAATATAATACTTTAGCATTTGCAAAGTACTTTCCCAACAACAATCTTGTAAAGTATTATCCTTTGAATATGGCCCATCCAGGACGTTATTAGGCAAACACTTGCCATTTATCTTCCAGAATAAGGCAAAATGGTAGAACTTTTAAACAAAACTTTGTAACTGGAAAGTATATAGTTTACATTGTTTTTTTCAATTGTTTCAGTCATGTCTGACTCTTTGTGACCCCATTTGGGATTTTCTCAGTAAAGACACTGGAGTAGTTTGCTATTTCTTTCTCTAGCTCATTTTATAGATGAAGAATCTGAAGCAAACAGGGTTAAGTGGCTTGCCCAGGGTCACATAGCTAGTAAGTGTCTGAGGCTGGATTTGAACTCAGTTCTTCCCAACTCTATGTCAAGTGTTCTGTCTACTGTACCATCTAGCTGTCCCTGCCACCTAGCAGCCCCAAATCATTTATCAAGCATATGGTGTTATGGTTTCATGATGTGTTGTGGCAGAACCATCTCAAAGAATTCAGTCAGACCACCTCTGATCCAAGTATAGGCATTTATTGAGATTGATGCCTCTCATGAAGCAGACTAAGTTCCAAGAGGAACCAGCAACTTTAGTAAAAGCAACACGGATTTTTACAGGGTAAAGATGCAATTATGTAACAGAAATTATGAATATTAAAAAGGCAGAATGAGTTTGTTAAGGGATTAGGTAATGGGGGAGGGGTCCCAGCCTCAGTGGAACTGTGCATGTGATTTCCCACAATGCACACAGAAAAACCCATTGTGGGGAAGGTATATATGTATGATAATGATATTCCAATAAGCCTCTCAATGTCATAAGTTTACCTAAAGGACAGCTTTTGCTGTTACCACACAGGTGCCTACTTAGGGAAAGTCCCTTCTATTGTTTTGGGGTCAACATCCTGCTTTGGCATCCTGGTGATACTGCTTTCTGATTGGCTGAGTATTGTGGCCCTGTCTGAGACTGGATGAATGTGGTTGTGGTTGAGTGCATGGACACACCTGCTGTTTCTGTGGGAAATATGAGTTCATGGACACACCTGTTGTTCTAGTGTGCAGCGAGGCATATGTAAAGAAGTTAGGATATTGAGCTGGAAGGTGCAGTGGCTAGGTAGGGGCAGTGGGCCTGCTGTTCAGTGAGGCCTATAAAGAAGTTAGAATATTGGGACTGGGGGCAGCTTTATGAGGATTCCATCATAAGTACTGTCGGTGGTGTTATTTAGTTGTTTTCAGTCATTTCTAAATCTTTGTGACCCCTTTTGGGGTTTTCTTGACAAAGATACTAGAGTGTTTGTCATTTCCTTCTCCAGCTCATTTTATAGATGAAGAATCTGAAACAAACAGATTTAAGTGACTTCCCCGGGGTCACCCAGCTGGTAAGTGCCTGAAGCTAGATTTGCGCTCAGGTTTTCCTGAATCCTGGCCCAGCACTCTATCCACTGTGCCACCTTACTGTCCATATACTTATGTATAAATCCATACTTGAAAAGAGCACCCATTCTAATGGTGGAGATGACAAATACATATGTAAACATGCACAGCATTCATATAAAGTGAATAAACACAAATATATACAAAGTAGTTAAGTACAAAGCAGTTTGGGAGGCAGGGCACTAGCCATTAGAGGGGGTCAAGAAAGGTTTCATGAGAAAGTTGGTGCCAAGGTATCATCTTTTTTTTAAGCTTCTATTTTATTTTATTTTATTAATTAATTTATTTTGATTTGTCAACAATCACTTCCATGAGCTTTTGAGTTTTACATTTTTCTCCCCCTCCCTCCTCACCTCCTTCCTTAACACTACATACAATCTTATAGAAGCTATACATATACATTCCTATTAAACATATTTTTACATTACTGATGTTGTAAGTAAGAATTAGAACCAACACGAGGAACCACCAGAGAGAAGAAACAAAACACAATAGAATAAAAAATACATCAAATAGTATGCTTCGATCTGCTTTCAAACTCCGTGGTTCTTTCTTTGGATGTGGATAGCATTTTCCATCATGAAGCCTCTGGAGATGTCTTAGATCTTTGTATTGCTGAGAAGGGTTAAGTCTATCAATATTACTCATCACACAACATGGCTGTTACTGTGTACAATGTTCTCCTGGTTCTGCTCACTTCACTCAGCATCAGACCATACAAGTCTTTGCAGGTTTTTCTGGTCTGCCTGTTCATCATTTCTTATAGCACAATAGTATTCCATTACATTCATATACCACAACTTGTTCAGCCATTGCCCCATTGATGGGCATCCTCTCAATTTCCAATTCTTTGCCACCACAAAAAGAGATGCTATAAATATTTTGCATTTATATGATCTCTTTGGGATACAAACCTAGAAGTTCTATTGCTGGGCCAAAAGTATGCACATTTTTATAGCCCTTTGGGCATAGTTCCAAATTGCTCTCCAAAATGGTTTGATCATTTCACAACTCCACCAGCAATGCATCAGTGTTCCAATTTTCCCACATCTTCTCCAACATTTATCATTTTTCTGTTTTGTCATGTGGGCCAATCTGATAGGTCTAGGTATCATCTTAAACGAAGAGAGGGACACTTTGAGGTGTAGGTATGGAGGGAATCCTCGTAGACATGTGGAATGGCCAGTGCAAAAGTCTGGAGAAAGGAGATAGAATGTTGAGGAACAGAAGGAAGGCCAAAGTTACCCAGGGAGCAAATGGATTTTAAGATCCTTTAATTTAAGTATGGTTCTCTGACTCCAATTTCATCTCCCATCCTATGGAACCACATTTTGACTCATATTTTTCCTCATGAAAAGCAGTAGGTGAGTTGGGATGGGAAATTTTCAGGCTTCCAGAAAAAGATAGGGATCATTAAAATATCCAGGATTCTTGTGTAAGCCACTATTCAGAAAGGCCCACTATGTAGCACAGTGAATAGAGAGCCAGGTTTGAAGTCAAGAGGACCTCATTTTTAATCCGACTTCATATATTTACTAGCTGTTTGACCCTGGGCAAGTCATTCAACTTTTATTTGCCTCACTTTCCTCATCTGTAAAGTGGGGATAATAATAACTATCTCCCAGGATTCTTGTGAGGATAAAATGAGATGATATTTGTAAAGTGCTTTGTAAACCTTAAAGCATTATACAAATGCTAGCTATTATTGTTAGTATTATCATTGTTGTTATTATTATTATGCATGTATGTTTAAAGGTGGCAAGTATGCCTCTTCAGGAATAATGTAATGGACTTCTAGTAAATTAGGGAAATTAGAGCGAGTCTTGCTTAAGAAGACTTGGAAGTATTTGGGAGAAGGCAGTCTGTACCTTGGATGGCAGATGGCAGAGTATGTAGTCATACTGGTTTTAGTTCAATGAGTACTTTTCTTCAGCTTCCTGAGAACTGAAACCCTCCTCAATAAGTGTCCCTTTTCTATAGCTGAGAATATCAGGGAAGTGCTCTTGGAATAATACTTATAGAATTCCCAAGCAGGACAGATCCTGGTGTGATCCCAACTTTCATTTATGAATAAAGATCTTGGATTACTTCATAGCCACATAGCCAGAAAGGCAGAAGGGGCCTCAGGGACTTAGGGGTAATTTATTCCAACCCTCTCATTTGGCGTACTTGGAAACTGAGACCCAAAAAAGAGAAAAGCCTTTCCTGAGATCATAGGATCATAGGCTGGAAGCTTAAAAGGACAATAATGCTATCACAGGGCATTGGAACCAATGGCCTCATTTTACAGAATAGGAAGCTGAATCTCAGAAAAGTTAAGTGACTTGCCCAACATCACAAAGGAAATTAGTGCAATGTTAAGATTTGAACCCAAATCTGAGTCTACATACAACCTTCTTTCCATTACACCACACTGCCTTCATGCTCTCCTCATCCTGTGTTCTTTCCATTACACTATTCTAAAAAAATTTTTGGATGACAGCTTGCCGTGATGGAAAGAACACTTGACTAGGTGTTCAAGAAAGCCGGGTTCTAGTCCCAGCTTTACTACGTATCCTGCTATATGACTTTAGGCAAGCTACTTTCCTTGTTTGAGCCTAAGCTTTTTCATCTGTGAAGTGGGGAGATTGCAACAGATGTTCACCAAAGCTCCTTTCATCTCTCTGATTCTGTGTCCAAAAGGTCACAGACTGACATTATAATACAAGACCAAGATTTATCACCAAATAATTGAACCACATTCACTGCTCTCTTCTTATTAAAGTAGGAGAGACTCAGATGATGGGAAACTTTTCAACAAGAGCCACTACTCTGCCTTTCTGCTAAACAGAGAATTAAATTCACCTGATTTATTTCACTTTCCAATAATTTAATCACCTCACAGTTTCCTTTCTGAGCTCTTTCTAATTTTCACATATTTCTATTTAGTCATAATGCTTAGAAATGGTCACATTCACCAAGAAAGGATGAATCCTACTGAGCATAAGAGGCTGATTTTCTAATGACTTATTTTATAGGTCCTAGATTAAGAAAAATAAACTAACAAAAGAGAAATTAAAGGATTCCTGTGTGTATGTCAAAAGGAGGGTGAGTTCCTCATAGTACATTACAATGCAATTCACTAAGCATTTATTAAAAAACACTTTAAGCAGGAAGATTAACTTTTTTTTCAACTCCCTTAACATTTTCTGCATGTAGTAATACTAACGCTAGAGGGTGCTTGTTTTTTCCAATGCCGGATATTGTGGGAATCAGTCTCAGATGACCAAAATAAGAAAGTAACTAATATTTATTTAGTGTTTTAAACTTTGCAAAACTCTATCTGTATTTCCTCACTTAATCCTCCCAGCAGCCCTATGAAGTACTTCAAATATTTATCCCCATTTTACAGATTAGGAAACTGAGGTGGAGAGGCCAAATAACTTGTCTATAGTCACTTAGCTTGTAAATGTCATCTAGGAACTCAGTCAATCACCCAATGAGTTTAGGTGCCTCCTGTGTGCTATACCCTGTATCATATTGGGGTTACATTCTTCCTGAGGAAAACTCATGCACATATGTAAGAGTATACAAAATAAATTCATTCAGACTAAATTGACCAGAGTCAATCAACATTTATTAAGCATCACTGTGCTAAGTCCTAGAAATACAAAGAAAGGCATAAGACAATCCTTGCCCTAAAAGAGTTCACAGTCTCATGGGGGAGAGAACATGTAATGCAAATAACTATGTATAAACAAGCTGTGCACATGATGAATAAGAAATAATCAACAGGGACAAGGCATTAGTCTTACAGTTTTAGCTAGACCATTTACACCTTACAAATTGGCAAATACTACAAATCAGGCTTTATTTATTGTATTGATGTGATGATTAGAAATAGGCAGAGAAAAATATTAATAGTGTAGATTAAACCTAAAAGTGTGTCATGTCTACATTTTTTAGAGAGTTTCTTGTTAAACATTTGCCAGCACACCCCTAGAGTCAACTCTAGGGAGATTTGTAACTAAGGTCCTAGACATACAGGGCTTAGGGAAAATTACTCCATGTGCCTCTGCACTCCAATCATTGCTGTCACCCTAAAACTAATTTCCAGGTTAAAATGAACAGCAAGGTCAACCTTGAAATGGAAAAAATAATAAAATATACAGTCCAGAGGGGAATATATGGAAAGAAGGAGGAAATTTTATGATCTCATTTGCCTTAGTGATGGAGAAGGTTGGGGAAATACACAATATATTAATCTATCTTTCCATAAGCCTTCTACATTACTTGTTTACATCTTTTGTCATATTTTCCAATTTCCTCAATATAAGGTGGAACTTTAAAGTTCTTTCAATGTGCATTTCTCTTACTATTAGTGATTTAGAATAGGCTTTCATATAGTTACTAATAGTTTCCAGTTCCTTTGAGAACTGTTTGTTCTTATTTTTGAACACTTATCTATCAGACAATCATTCCTAGCTTTATGTATTTGGATTATTTCCTTATATAAGTTTAATATCAGATTTTATTGGAGATATTTGATGTAAAGACTCTTTTGCTCCCAATAAATAATTTCCCTTCTTACCCTAACTCCATTGATCATTTGTAGGAAAGCTTCTCAATTTGGTACAATCAAATGTATTTTTTCTCATGATCATTCTATCCCTTATTTGTAAACCTGCCCCTCTCCTCTTTAAATGGTCTTTGTCACTGATAACATCTTTGGTTATTAGAGCAACTCCACAATCTGATATCTCTTTTTTCTCTAGCATAGTGATGCTATAGTTTCTCTCTGAGGCAACATTTCCCATGGGTCTAGAAACTTGACAAAACACTCCAATTTCCCTTCATCTCTAAGAGTCCCACTGGGAATAATTGGCAGGGTTATTCCAGAGGCGACATAGCATAGTGGAAAGCTAAAATCCCACCATCTGAAAGAAGCCTTTCCCAATCTCTCTTAATGTAACAATTTGCTTTCAAGGTAGGGGTGGTAATCATGATCTCAGATAAAGTAAAAGCAAAAATAGACCTAATTGAAAGAGATAATCAGGGAAATTACATTTTGCTAAAAGGTACCATGGACAGTGAAGTAGTATAAAAATTTTACAGCAAATTTCTCTGATAAAGGCCTCATTTCTCAAATATTTAGGAAAATAAGTCAAATTTGTAAAAAAAAAAAACAGCCATTCCCTATTGATAAATCATCAAAAAAAATGCACATACAGTTTTCAGAAGAAGAAATCAAAACTATCAATAGTCATATGAAAAGAATGTTCTCAAAGACAAATTAAAACAACTCTGTGGTACCACCTCACAGCTATCAGAAATGACAAATGCTGGAGGGGATGTGGTAAAATAGGTACATTAATGAATAATGGGTATAGTTGTAAACTGGGCTAACCATTCTGAAGAAGAAACTGGAATTATCCCCAAAGGACTATGAAACTGTGCCTACCCTTTGATCCAAGAATGCCACTACTAGGTCTGTACTCCAAAGAGATCAAAAGAAAAGGAAAAAGACATATATGTACAAAAATATTTATAGCAGCTCTTTTTGTGGTGGCAAAGAATTGGAATTTGAAGGGATGTTCACCAGCTAGGGAATGGCTGAACAAGTTGTAGCACAGGACTGTGACAGAGTCCTATTGTGCTATAAGAAATCATGATCAGAATATTTCAGAAAAAAATCTGGGAAGATGCAAAGTGAAGTGAGAAGGACCTGGAAGTCATTGGGCTCAGTAACAGCAATGGTGTGATGATGATCAATTCCAAAGGACTCATGATGAAAAAAAAGATGGTAACCACCTCCAGAGAGAGAACTGATGAACTGTGAGTGCAAATTAAAGTACAGTTTTCTTTTTTTCTTTTATTTTTAATGATATGGCTATTATAGAAATATATTTTGAACGATTTGGAAATATGTTTTGAATATTTCACATGTATAATTGACATCATATTGTTTGCCTTCTCAGCGTGTAAGGGAAGGGTGGGAGTGAGGGAGGGAGAGAATCTGGAATGCAAAATTTTAAAAGAAAAAATTATTAAATTAAACTATTAAGTTAAAAAGAAAATCTAAGAAGAAATGAATGTTTAAAACAAATAAATAATATATTTTTTTAAAAAGAATCATTAAAAACTTGATTTTCAAGAGTTATTCTGTTCATTTTATCAAGCAGATCACGTAGAAACCACTGAATATGAAGATTTGAAGGAACTAAATGTGCCTAGCATGAAGAAGACATGGTAAAGAGAGGTCATAGGATGATAGATTTAGAACAGGAGGGTTACTCAGTCTATTTAGTTCATCTCTCTTATTTTATAGAGGCTGATTTGCTTTTTAAAAAATCATACAGGTACTAAAGAGCAGACCTGGGACATCATAAAGATCTTCAAGTATTTGAAAGATTGTCATGTAAAAGAGAGATGCTTAGTCCCAGAGAGAGGAAAAAGGGACCATATGTAGAAGCTGTAGAGGATCAGATTTAGATTTTACTTAAGGAAAACATCCTCACAAATAGAGCTATCAAAAAGTAGAATAGATGGTCTTAGAAGGCAGTGAGTTCTTCATTGGAGGACTTCAAGCTGATACTGGATCACCATTTGTCAATGACAGGGATAGGAGTAGAGACTGTGATTTCATTAGTAAAGGCAAAGACAGCTGAGATTCTGAGACCTCTGTAAAAGGGAGCTTAATCAGAGGGGCAGAAGGAGGTGAGGGTCCTGATGAAATGTGACTATCAAAGCTGAAGTAATCTCCAAGATAATGAGCTTCCTGGTGATGAGTTTATTGGAGGGGAAGGTGATGGTGACTGTGGTAGAGTCAAAATGAAGCAAAACAGTTGGTGGCAAATGAAAAGATAGGTGGAATTTTGAGCTTTCTATAAAGAAATACTAGCAGAGGTGTTAATATGGCTATTAATTGATGATTACCATTCTATTGGTTGTGAGAGAGATGAACTTTTCTGGATAGGAAATCCAAACTATGGAATAAAGGCAGTGTTTTTCCTCCTTTCTTTTTTCCTTTACCCTTAACAGGCAGATAGGCACAAGAACTCTAGGAATTGCAACACTCCTTCCCCACCCACCAGCCTGGCCCTCACAGCCATTATCCCAGGTATGTAGTTTCTGTGGAGAATGGGTCAGACATCTCCACCATCTATTGATAGTTTTGATTTATTTTTCTGAAAACTGTATGTTCATGTCCTTTAACCATTTATCAATTGGGAATGGCTGTTATTTTTATAAATTTGACTCAGTTCCCTAAACATTTGAGAAATGAGGCCTTTATCAAAGAAATTTGCTATATATCTTTGTATTATTTCACTGTTTATGGTATCTTTTAGCAAAATGTAGTTTCCTGTATCTTTTTCAATTAGGTCTGTTTTTGCTTTTGCTTTATGTCAGATCATGACTGCCACTCCTACCTTGAAAGCAAAGTGTTACATTTTTAGCTGGCAAATACTGCAAATCAGATATTTATTTATTTTATTGATATGATGATAAGAAAGTGATAGAGAAAATAATAATGTAGATTAAACTTAAAAGTGTGTCATGTCTACATTTTTTGGAGAGTTCATTGTTAAACATTTGCCAGCACACCCATGGAGTCAACTCTAGGGAGATCCATAACTAAGGTCTTAGACAGGGCTTAGGGAAAATTATTCCATGTGCCTTTGCACCCCAATGCTTGCCTTCACCCTAAAAATAATTTCCAGGTTAAAATGAGGAGCAAGGTCAACCTTGAAGTGGAAAAAGCAATAAAATATACAATCCTGAAAGGAGTATATGGAAGGAAGGAGGAAATTTCATGATCTCATTTGCCTTAGTGATGGAGAAGGTTGGAGGAAAGGAGCAAATTTGCAGGATGATTGCATGAGTCTTTGAAGTTGAATCTGTGGTCTTAAGGAGTCAGTAGAGCTGCTTCTTTCTCCACGGTGCTTCCTTCCTGGGTCATTGCCTAACAGCTTGTTCACAGCAGGTCATCCTTCTCCCCAAAGTGAGTAATCTGAGCTAGTAGCTTCAATTCACTATACTACCAGAATGTAACAGTTGTGATGCCCCTTTATCATATGATATTACACAGCTTGTATGAGAGGCAGTGGGGTGTAGTGGACATGTTCAGGTTCAATTCAATTCAACTTTAAAAAGCATTTGTTAAGCATATGTTTTGTGCCAGGAGCTATGCTAGATACTGGAGATGCAAAGACAAAAACCAAAATACTGACAGTCCTGAAGGAGCTTACACTCTATTGAACCGAAACTGTATCTAAGTAAAGAATTAAATAGAAAACATTTACAAAGAAATTTCTGGAAGTGAACTAGCTATTTAAGACAGGAGATCCTAAGTGGGTTCAGGCCTGTGGCCATGGAGCTGAGAGTATACAACCAAAGAATGTGAATGTACAACCATCAAATGCTGAAAAAGAATGGAAGTAGAGAAAACAAAGGGAAAAAAATAAGGACTGAGTAAAAACAAGCCATTGGTCTTCTTTAGAAGAAAATAGCTAGTCTCAATTGAATAGAAAGGAAGGACACAACTCTAGAGAAAATATGCTGAAGATGAAGAGATTTGGGAGAACAGAAAAGTAGAAATGTCCTCTTGTGACTGTTATCTGCAGAATTCAGGCTGAGAATGACTACTCTGAAGTCATCAAAGCAGCTCCTGACTCATATTGACACATAGGTTAGTTTCCCTTACAACAGGCAGTCTGTAAGAGTGAACCAGTTCTACCTGTGTTTCTTGGAATGATGTTCTATGATTGGGCTCCATGTTGAGGGGTTCTAGAAATATTCCAGAAATGTGCTGGGATTTCACCAGGGGAAACTAAAGGGAGTAGGACAGGTGACTCTTCATTCTAAGGATCACTTTGTTTTTCCAGGATACACTAAGACTTGGTAGTATTGCACACTTTCCCAAACATTTTCACATATATTGCCTCATTTCATCTTGATTGGGCATCTCCCTTGGTCCTGCTTACTTTTACTGTTTTCTTCTTCTTTAAATGTTACAGAAATTCTTCGTCTGTTCTCTCCTTTGTCCCTTTCATGACCTGCCCAGTATTTCACTTATCTGATTTTATCTTGTATATCCCCTATAAGTGGTAAGCTCCTTGAGAGCAAGTAATATTTTTTTATTTTGTTTTCATATCCCTGGCATTGAATAGTTCCTACCTGTGGTGTGCACTTAACAAATATATAAAAAGGACGTATCGTTGTTCGAGGCTCAGCAGGTGAGACATCACCAAATATGGGATCCATAGCAGAAAACTTACACTCCAAAGCAAAATGAGGAGCTGGTGGGCCAAAAACAAAAACAAACAAACAAACAAAAAGGATGATTGTCTTAGTGTGGACTTGGACTTGATTTTCTCACTTATGAAACACTCATGACAGAGAATGCAGGAAGTCATGCACTCAGACATTAAAGGAGAAAGAGAACAGAGGAATAGTAGTTAGAATTTAGAGAGATTATAATTGAGAATATTTTACCTCCTCTTTGCCTGAGCAAAACATATTTTGATAATTAATGTATCAGCCTGCTCTGAGAAAAATCAACCATTTCCAATATCAATGGCAAGTCAACCTCTGTATGTCTTTTTTCTGGGTACTGCGTATTGAAGCAGTTTTAGGTAAACCTAGAGAGAATATGATGTGTATCCATAGCATTTGAGTTAGGAAAATAAAATTTAGGGACAGTTTTTAACTTGCGAAATTAAAGCTTATGATTAATATGAGTGGATGGTCAGGGTTTATGCTAATTTTTTCTTAATTTTTTAACATTGTTATACATTCCTCTTAATCTAATTTAACTATTTTGATGAACTAAGACGTTGAGGTCTAAGTGATTAAACAATAGATGAATTCACTTGGATAATTCAAGGGATATGATTGAGGTGCTAAGTAAAGGTTAGCTTCATCAATTGGATCTAAAAACTCCCAGTTTAGGGTAGGAGGGGGGAGGGCACCAGAGATAATCTGAACTGCCATGGATAGAACATGGTTTAGCTTTCAGCTGAAAAAGGCCCACTGGGAGCTCTCCTTGGTACTAGTTCTGCACACTAGTTTAGTCCCTCTCTAATTTATCTCATCTTGATTCCTGCCTGCCTAATCAAGCTTCTTGCCTTAGTGCTACTGATTTTATTACCGCTTTTGAATATCGTTTCTTCTATGTCTAACATTCTGCCCACAACAAAGAACCACTCTGACTCTAGTCACTAGCTGTGGTTATCACCCTTTAGAATATTTTTGTCACTCTCACCCCAACCTGATTCACCTCTGCCCACTTCTGTTATATATTCTGGTACAAATTTCCCATGTACACAGACATTTCTCTTAAATTAATCCACAAACATGCCCTTAGTTTAGGAATTTTAACTAACTAGTCCATTTTCTGTGAACTTCAGAAGATAAACAGCCAGTGGGTTCACAACATTTTGTGGGATGGGTTATCAAAAGGTACTGAGAAAGGAGAGATAGAAATAGATATTTGGATGTGGATATGGATCAGATACAGATACTCTTTTGTCTAAAAAGGTAAAATTCTAATTAAGAGAATGTCAGGTCCAAATGGCTATAAGTGGGGACCTAGAACATAATTTGGCACAGTGGAAAAGGTGCTGGACTTGAAGTTAGAGGGTATATATTCAGATCCTAGCTCATATTCCTACTACCTATTTGTTCTTTGCCCACTTGACTTTGATAGATTTCAATTCCATCATCTGAAAAATGAGGAAGACTCACCTCCCTGGGGACCTTCTGGGACCTCTGAGGTCCCTATTGATTTGAGGGCATTTAAAATGACATTTATCAAGAATTTGGAGAAGTCAGAGGAGAGTTTTAATAGGAGTAAGCTCCCCAACAATCCCAGATTTATCATGAGTCTCTCAGTAAGAACAACCAAATCTTGGTCTCCAGGGCAGGGAGAGCCTGTGTGCAGAAGCAATTCACTACCTTTTGGCTGTGCTTGAGAATTGTAGTTTCTTCAGTGTCATCATGAAAAGAAAGAGAAGTATGATTTAGTTTTCAAATGCACTCAATCTTTGTAGGAATCTTCCCTTGTAACTGCAGAGGAGCAAAGATTTCTCCCTTTCCTGACAACCTAGGGCATTTACATCTAAAGCATACATTTCGATCCATGGTATACCACCTTAGCACTTGGCTTATACTTTTTCATGCTATAAGCTTCCTGAAGTCAGGGACCAAGTCTTATGTCTTTCTCGTATCATCTACAATGCCTGGAATGATCTGGGTACAAGGGAGACTCAATAAATGTTTGCTGCATTAAATTCTAAAAATTTTAAAAAGAAATCTCCTTCCAAGATTCTTTTTTTTTTTTGAAAGTGAACCTTGAACCTGAAAGAATTTTTTTAAATTTCAATTTATGGAGCTGAACATCATTCAAAATCATAGAATTTTAAAGCTGGAAGGGAACTTAGGAGATCAGTTATTCCGACACTTTCATCTTACACATGAGTAAACTGAGGCCCAGAGATGTGAAGATATTTGCCTAAAGTCAAATGAGCTCAGGGAAGAGCTATGACTATGACATAACTTTTTCTGTGTAATGTCTGGTAAGCAACATTTTCCCCTCCTTCAGACCCAAAGGAGCAGGTAGCAAAATAAGAGAAGCCACTGTTACTGCAAGGAAACTGGGGAAATGAATGAAGCTATCACACCTGGGAATACCCTGGAAAGACAGTGTTTTTTAATGGATAATATGAGAATTTTTTTTTTTTGCCAATGCATCCCAGTCACAGAGATCATAAAGCATCACAAGAAAATGACAAGCTAATAGGAACCCTGGTAGGTAGCAACTGGTATATATTTTTGCTGAACAGTGCCTTAAATTATTGTTGTATCTCTTGTCAGAATATCCCAGTGCACTAAGGCAAGAACCGAAGTTAGGTGATCACTTGTTGAGAAAGTTGTCAAGATTCATGGTAGGGTGTTGAACTAGCTGAACTTTTAGTTCCCTTCCAACTAAGAACTTATAGGATTATAAGAGAGGTACATAGCAAAGTTGAGTTTGTTCAGTTTCCACAAAACACAAAATTCCGATGAGAGAAGGCTGGACCTTTTAGAGACCCTTAATACTACTTCTGGATTCCAGGGCAAAAGTTCCAAGGCATAGCCACTTCAGGAAGTAAGCTAAAGGAATGGTCACATCCAAGATACCCTCCCCCAAGGCAACAAAATTGTCCTAGAGTCATCTTGATGATATGGCAAGTTGGAATTTTCCCCAGGGCCTGAGTTGGAGGTGATGGTTACTGTTGGCAAATAGTCAATGACTCAGAGAGTCAGTGTGAGGGCAGAGGAGATGAAAGAAACTCCCTTAGCTGGTGCTAATAAAGATTTTACAATCAACAAACATTTCACAAGCAACTGTCGTGGGCTAGATGCTAAAGACATGGACCCAAAAGTGAAGCAGCCCCTGCTTTTAAGGAGTCCACAACATAGGCACATATGTATGTGTGCATATACATACACATATATGCATTTATACATACATATATACATATATGTGTACCCATATACATATATGTATGCACACCTATATATACACATGTATACTTCTATATACACATATGCACAGCATATGTATATAACACATAATGATCATGTGTAAACATATAAAATAAAAGTATACCCACTCTGCCATAATCAAGACAATCATGAGACCATTTCTCTATTCCTTTTACTTTCGTAAATACCTCTTGGGGTGTATGGGGTTTTTTTCTCTGATTTTTCAGCAAATGTATACTATATCCATGGAACTATGTAGAATCTGGGAAAAGAGACAAAATGAAACAGTCTCTACCCTCAAGAAGGTTAGAATCTAGAAAAGGGAAGATGGTAAAAATGTCTAAAATTAAAGTTATAATGTGATAAATACACAGGAAATGTTTGTGTTAAATGAGAAATTTGGGAGGGAAGGTATGAGTTTATTTCAGGTGATTGGGGAAGGTTTTTTGGAGAAAATGGCACTTGAGCTGGACCTTGAAGGAAAAGGATTTCATCTGAAAGACTTGGAAGATATGAGTCAGATATAGGAAAAGCTTGTACAAATTCATGGAGGTGGGAGAGGGAAGGATGAGTTCAAGAAATAGCTTGTAATCTTCCTCACCTTGAATAGAGAATTTGTACAGTAGTTTTCAAAGCTCTTTACAAGCATTATCACATTTAACTTTCTAAGGTAGGTGCAATTATTATGCCCACTTTACAAATGTGAAAAAAGAGGATGAAAGAGACTAAGTAATTTTCCCCAAGTCAAACATCTAGTTTGAACACAAGGATTTGAACCTAGCTCTTCTTGACTCTCGGACCTATACTTTATCCACTACAACACATCATCTCTCTCATTGTGTAAAGATAGATTGGAGACAGATATTAAAGAGTCATGAATTCCAGGATTGCATCAATTCCAAGGATATTTTTAATTTCATGTTTTTTGGATCTGAACCTCGTTTAAAATGATAGACTATTAAAACTGAAAGAGAATTTAAGAGGTCAGGTATTCCAACCCTCTCATTTTGAACATGAGGAAACTGAGACATCAAAAGGTGAAAGCATTTGCCCAAAGTCGAGGCAAAAAATGACTAAAAAATACAAGTTTTATATTATATTTCCTAGTGCCAAACTCTCCCTCGATAATCATCATGTTTGCAAACCCCGTTGCACAAATCAGTACCTTGCACATAGTAGACTCTTGTTGTCAAAATATTAAATCGAATACCATGTGGACTTGTCTTCTCTTCTTTGTGTCCTACACCAAGAATCATCTTGAGATGGGCCTAGAAAACACAGAGTATTCTTAGACTAGAACACCACGGATCCTACCCTGATATAATCTAGCATGTTAAATATGCTGTCAGCTGAATCTGGATATGCAGGCATGAAGGGAAGAAATACCTAAGTGATCCACATAGCCATACAAATGGTTCCTAGCATGTCCTAGTGGCATAGATATCCTTTGGTATCAAAGATGTAATTAATCTCAACATTATGGAAAATTTTCCTAACAATTGGAGCTGTCCAAAAGTGGAAATTAAGGTAGTCTCTGCCTGTCACTCAGAGAATTAAATAGGTGGTGGATGACTATTTGTAAGCATGCTACAGAAAGAATTCCTGGTTCAGGTAGAGGTTGAATTAGAAGTCCTTGTTTTTATGCTTTCTCAGCCCTAGAGGCCAGAAGATTTTAATTTGTTCACAGAATCAAGACCTCACCTGTGTGACCACCCCTAACCAGGTCTGCTACATGCAGATGTGTTCACTAGAACAGGACAACCTCCATACAGCAAATGCCTAGTTCATTTTCATCTGTTGCTCTGCCTTGTTTCAACTCCATGGAACAAGATGCTCATCCCGAGATAAATTCATCACTTCTAATTTCATTGCTATACTGTTAACTCAAGCTTTGATTGACACCACCTTTGTCAGGCTCTTCTCCTTTGGTTTGGAGGACTGGAGGGTGGAGTACCAAACTTTTCCCAGTGTCTTTTTTTTATAGAGAACAGGAATTGGTCTCTCAGATCACTCCATTTTGCATCTGCAGCCCTTTCTGTTTTCACCTCCATGCAACAAGATACTTCTGAGCTAGGTACCACCTGGTATTCTGAAACCCACCCCAAACTTTCCCATCTTTTAGGGGTGTTGCCTTCCCCTTTAGATTGTAAGCTTGTTGAGGTCAGGACTGCCTTTCCTTTTTATTAATTATATCCCCAGCACTTACCAGAGTGTCTGGATTAAAAAATTAGACTGATATCCTAGGTAGGGCAAGCCATTATAGCTCTCTCTTCCTATCTCTCCCTGAAATAGCAGGCCCCTGAGTCAGTGCCCAAATATCATCCTGGTGACCTCCTTCCTTCATAAAAGGTTTTCTGAAAACAGCCTGAAGACTTTGGGTACAGACTCTTAGAAGCAAATAAACTATTAACCTATTGCAAAGGGGGATGGCTCAATGGGGACTA
Source organism: Phascolarctos cinereus (assembly GCF_003287225.1). Taxonomy (NCBI): domain Eukaryota; kingdom Metazoa; phylum Chordata; class Mammalia; order Diprotodontia; family Phascolarctidae; genus Phascolarctos; species Phascolarctos cinereus. The sequence goes on from NW_027555847.1 coordinate 370,941,061, forward strand.
GATCATTAAAAAAAGTTGTGGATATTTTCAGGTATTGGAATGTGAGTGGACTTATAGCTGGCTTTAGCTTTTGATGTGTTTTGGGAGGAAGAGTGATTTCAGAACAAGCAAAGCTATTCTTGGAAAATGAGCCTGGGTGGGCACTGGGGGAAGGAGGAGGAGAGTAGGAAGTGTCCCTTTGGGCATCAAGTTCCTGGGGGGCTAAAGGAAGAGGGGCATCAAAGGAAGGAAAGGATATAGAAAAGGGATGAATAATACACAAGAAGATACATTTTGCCTACTTTGCCATCTTGCCTACGGTTAGTCCTGATTGGACCATGCCACTAGTTAACACCTATATTTTTCCTGTTTGCAAACAGAGCTCCTTGCTCAGTCATACCAGACATGACCAAATTGGTCAGTTTGACCAGTACATTCTGATTTTTCACAACCTGTACTGGATGATCATGTAGCCCAGTAATCACAGACAAATTGTAGGCAAACTAGGAAGTTCAGTACTGTGGAATGTGAATTGATAAACCCAAGCTAAACTGGGGATATGGGGCATTTACAAGGATACTGACTGGGTTTCTGTCTATACCATTGAACTTAGAAGAATGGAGGGCTTTCCTAGAACACCTCCAAAAATCCCTCTCCAGCCTCAAGATACAAAACCTCTTATAACAGGGAACAGTGGAGGCCAAGAGGATTCCCTTCAAGTTCCTTACAGTTAATGACTTTACTGTTATTTTTCACTCTTCCTCGCAGACAACTCTTTAAGACTCAGCTCAAGCATTATCTTCTACATGAGGTGTTTCCTGCTCACCAGTTGCTAGTGCCATCCCACCAAAATACCTTGTATCTATTTTGGGTGTTCAATCATTTTCAGTCATGTCTGACTCTTGGTGACCCCATTCAAGGTTTTCTTGGCAAAGATACTGGAGTGATTTGTCATTTCTTCTCCAGGTCAGTTCACAGATAAGGAACTGAAGCAGAGTTAAATGACTCACCTAGGGTCACACAGCTAGTAAGTGTCTGAGACTGGATTTGAACTCAGGTCTTCCTGACTCCAGGTTCAGCATTCTATCCACTATGCCACCTAGCTGCCCCATCTATGTTGTACATATCTATACATGTAAATATTGTCTCTCTCCCAAGTATACTATAGGTTCCTTGAGGGCAGCAGTTATTTTTAATTTTGATTTTGTATCTCTAACACCTAACATATTACCTAGCACATAGTCAGCATTTAATAAATGTTTATTGATTGATTGATTAGTTAGTTATTTAGGATTTCCCAAGAGCCATTTCCCATCACAAGAGCTAGAACATGGGGCTTAGACTAGGGGATATGCAAAAGGAAGAAGGGATTGGTGCTCATCTCTTCCCCTATTCTTTCTAGCCCATGTCCTATCTGTTTATGGTACTTTCTTGTTCTTGGAATTGCTGGGCTTTTGTCTTGATCAAATATTCTATTCAATAGTCATAGAGTTTAGAGGTGGAAAAGTATTATCAGATCACCAGGCTTAGTCCACTAATTTCAAGTGAGTAATGTTATTCCCATTGGTCAAATGTGGAACTGAAACCCAGAGACATTAAGTGATATGAAGTTACAGCTTAATACATCATCCCTGGGGGACTAGAACTCAGGTGTCTTGATTCCTCCTAACACAGATGCTTTTCCCAGGACTCCACACTGCTTCTCTTCTGTTAGCCTTATAGTGGGGAGACGCAATTCTGGAATGAAGAAGTGGAAAAAAGGAGATGCTTGGTGCATATTGTCTATGTTATTCTCAAGTATGCACAAGAATATTCCTGTTTGACAAGAGAACATCTATCCCATCCTATCTGCTCAATCACACAATCGTAATTCAGTCACACACCCTTAGAATCCTGATGTAGCACATCAAGTATCATGATCCCATCTTAGAATCATGAACTGAAGCATGGAGGTGACTTTATGAAGTAATCAGTCCATGCCGTCTGATTTTACAGTTGAGAAAAATGAAGTGAAATGACCTCCCCGAGGTCACATGGGTGGTGAGTAGCAGAGTCAGGACTTGAGCCCAGGTCCTCTAAGCACTGCATGATTTTATTACATTGCATTGTGTCCCGTTAAGTACTTACACTAGCTCCAGGAAGTCAACTGAAAGGGACTTGTCAACAGGACTCTAATGTCATGCCAAAGAAAGCATCTTGGTCCCTCTTCCAGGGTTTCTCCTTCATAATAATATGTTAATCCTATCAGATTACAGATCAGCACAACAGCCTACATTTGAGGCATGCATAGAATAACTGGCTCTTCATTTTCATTTTTGGTAATTTGTTTGTTTTATTGGTTTTTGCCTCTTCTTTCCAGTTTCATTAATGTGGTTTGTTTTTATGTTATATCCAGTTTTTCTTACCACAAAAAGAGCTACAAAATATTTCACAAATAAAGGACTTTTTCCTCTTTCTTTGATCTCTTTTGAGTATAGGCCTACCAGTGATATAGTATGGACAGAGATCATGAATTGTTTACCAACTATTTGTGTATAATTCCAAATTACCTTCTGGAGTGGTTGTACCCATCCAGAGCTCCACTAACAGAAGATCACTGTGCCTATTTTCAAACATTTGTCATTTTCCTTTTTTGTTATTTTTGCTACTTTAATGGGTATGAGGTGGGATTTCAGAATTGCTTTAATTTGCATAACAATGACAAATAATTCATAAGCAGTGCATAAATAATAGTGATTTAGGACCTTTTTTTCATATGTCTACAGATAGCTTGGGCCTCTTCCCAGTAACTGGCTGTTTTAGCACTGAGGTGGGAAAGCAATAGAGCCACCACAACTAAGCTGCAGTTTTGTGGCTCCAGCCATGCATGGGCATGGCATTACCAGGGATATTTAAGAAGAAAAAGAACCACACACTTTCAATAGGATGGCCAGCTTCTTTTGCCCACAAAGCCAGACTAAGTCCCAAATGAAACTCCAGAGCATGAGAAGGTATGGTAATACAGTATTTAGCTTTCCCTAGGGGAAACTTCCTTTAGAAATATGGCTTTAAGCCTCTTTCCTAGTGTGATAACTGTCAGAAAGCAGTTAGGGGAGAGTTTGTATGCCTCCAGTTCTTTTTCCTGGGCACTTTGTATGATGTGGCAAGGACTTGTATTATTCATTCAAGGCAAGGGTCAGTGTACCTGAGATGAGAAGAAGGTTTTTGGTTGCATGATATATAGTTTGTTTTAATAATCCACATCTCTATTCTAAGAGCATGGGAAAGAGCCCAAATGAAACAGCATTCTGCCCTTGAGCAGCTTGTTTACAGAATTGGCCACAAAGCTGGCCAGTTTGTATGCTGCTGTGATTCCCTAACAGTTCACCATGAGGCTATATTGATTGAAGTTATGCTTCAGTGTATTCTCAAAACTCTCCTTCTGCTTCTAGTCACCCTGCTTGAGTTCAGCCCAGATAGAGCAGTTGTTCAGGTTTTCAGTTGACATCCGTTCTCTGCAGCTGTCTAGCCTGGTGGGATTGTATGGCAATGAGCGTAGTGTCAAGGCTGGAAGCCTGGCTAAATTCCAGGATCCTGTTGTCAGAAATTCTGTCTTACTATTTCATGCAAAAAATAATATGTGGGTGATGCTCTGGAAACTGTTCCAGACAAAAAATTAAATACCAGGACCAGGCAGAACTGTCTCTAGAGGAAGGCGAAGCAGGGTAATTGTTGCTACTGGTTGGGCAGTGACTCAGAGATTTAGTAGATGGTAGAGAAAGTAATATAATTCCTCCAGGACTCCAACACTTCAATGAGTCTATGATGTCTTCAATGTAAGTATCTGCCTAGTTGGTACAGATCACAAACTTAAGTTGATTCAGCTGAATGATGGTCCCATTGAGACCCACTAGCCAAGCATCTGAGAGCTTTCTGAGAGCATGGCTGCATTGTACTTAGGTGATGAGGAAGTGATGCCAGTATTCTTGAGCCCTTGGTCCCCTGAGACAACCAAGTCGTTAGGATTGCCTCAATACCTTTTAAGGAAAAAAACTAGCGTGACCTCTTTGGAGGACAGAAGGAAGGGTTTGGATTTTGTTTCTACCATATTCATGGAATAATCACCATAAGCTAAGGTGAGTTGTCTTTAAACAAGGGGACAAAACTCTGAAATGGAAGAATGGTCCAAAATAATGACTAAACCTAAGGCACTAACAGGTTTGACCCTGCTTTTTAATCTGAAGAGTTTAGCATCTGGGGCTGAGAAACTCCTGTTATAGAAATAAAAAGCCTTAGTAGCCAAGACTACTAATCCTGTTCAGTTCCTTTCCTTATTTTCCTGTAGATATCCTATGTGCTGGACGACTTGCTTTCAATCTTTCTACATTTTGTGGGTATCGCTGTAGTACTCAGGCTGTCACCCATTTATCATCTCTCACCTTTACTACCTGAGAAGTCTACCTGGTTTCTCCATCAGATGTTTTTCTTCAATGAAATCTCTCATATCACTTCTTATATATGTCACCATAACACTTTCAGATAGTGCTTTGAGCCAACAGACTCAAAGGTTGCTTGTATGTACAATTATTCTACACCCTTCCCTCCCCCAAGAAAGGCACAGAGGGACTAGGGAAAGAACACTTGTTATTAAGAGACCTATGTCCAAATCTCAGCTCTGGCACCAATTTTGTGACTTAATACAATTCACCTCTCTAAACTTTCATTTCTGTAAAAATGAGGGGGATCATAGAATCATAGAGATGGAAAGGAATTTAGAAGACCACCAAAGGAACTGAGGAAACTGAGGTACAGTCAGCATTATACAGATAGTGCCTGATATAGAATTTGAACCCACATCTTCCTGATTCCAAGTCCAGTTCCCTATTCAATGAGTCAATAGGTAATGATTCTTACGTCACAAGATTGTTTTGAGAAAAGTACTTTGTGATCTTTAAAGCATCATAAAATGTTGATTATTATTAATAAAGTGGTTACCCTATTTATTACTCATTTTCCCCCTTAAGCATATCCTTGGTATTCCAGACTAAACTTATAGAAATTGCTTGGAGGTAAAGAAAGTGATTATTCCTGGCCTTCTAATCCTCCCCTTCCAATTTCTAACAAGGATGGTCTAGGGTTCTATACCTCCTCTAAAGGTAGCTAGGTGGCTCAGTGGATAGAGTGCCAAGCCTGGAGTCAGAAAGACTTGATTTCAAATCCAGCCTTAGACACTCATTAGCTAAGCAACCCTAGGCAAGTCATTTAACATCTGTCTGCTTCAGTTTCTTAAGCTATAAAATGGGGAACATAACATCACCTAATTGTGAGGATCAAGTGCAATAATATTTGTGAAATATGAAGCATAGTGTCTGCCACATAGTAGGTACTTAATAAATGCTTGGCTCATCTTTCCCCCAAAGATACAAATAGTATGACATGGTTGACCAGTTCCAAAAGAGGCCCAAGCCACACAAGTGCCTTAGATGGCCTTCTCTTGCACTGAAGTCCAAGACAAGTATATTTTCTAAAGAACTCTTCTGACTACAGAAGGTAGTATGTGATCAAGGTCAACATACCCGATCACCTTGAAAAAATTTCCTATAAGGCAACAAGGAACCAATCACGTCCAAGTCTCCACTAAATCTTTCAGTAAATAATAGGCTGTGGGAAGGAGAATGGCCAGAGCTATCCTTTGCAAGCTGAGTGATTTGCCCTTTGCTAATCAGGCTTTAATCGGCTCAGGACATCACTGGACAAGAGCTTTGCAAAAACAGTCTGCCTTTTGTTTGCTCTGTAATGCCCGGATGCACACATTCTTCTCCTCTTGCTTTCCCATAACCGAGGCCAAAAATCACACACACACACACACACACACACACACACACACACACACACACACACACACCACTCTTACCCTGACTTTCCATATCAAAGACATAATCCAACTAGTTAAGTTTATCCTGTAAACCTTGTCCTTCAGCATTAGTGCAGTTCCAGCTTACTGAACCTGGTAGGGCTTTGAGGCAATAGCAGACTAGCGGGAAAGGATCCCAAGCTAGCACTTTACCTTTCATATCCAATGGATGGAGCACTTTCTGTGAATCCATAGGCATTTAGAGAAGACAAATGCAGAGTCAGTTCAGAGACTTCAAAGAACATAGCCAAAGCCTCACTCTAAGTTGATCTCTTTCTCTGTCTCTGTCTCTCTCTGTCTCTCTCCATTTCTCTCTCACTTATACATACATATACACACATACACACATACACACTCAAGTCACACCTCCTCCAAAAGTTTTATTTTTAATCTATAAACTGATTAGCATGCATACAAAAAAGGTATAAGAGTATAAGACATGAGCACTCTCAACCTCAGAGACATCTCTGAATTCCCATTTTGGCCAGAAAAGTTAAGGGAAAGTGAAGTTTCTTTTATAAATATCTGAAATGCCAGGAAAATATTTTGGTTCAGGCAGCCAACTGCTTCTGGGTATCCCGTGGATTGGTTCCCTGTGATTTCATGTTGAAGTATACAAAAGGAACTGTAACCTTTTAAATGTACTAATCTGGTATAAGCAACTAAGAATAAGGTTAGCTTATAAGGATAGGGTTAGCAGAACTTCTTTGAGGTATGGACCAAAACTCATGGATATTCATCAGTCACTGTAGTCTTCCTCTTCTGGGTGACGGCATCTGGTCTAACAATCCTGTAGCAGTGAGAGCAGCACAGGTGAAAGAAGGCATACCCTCTTTGTTTGGAAATGGCCGTATTAGCGCCTTCCAGAGATTCCTTGAATCAATCAGGGCAATTTTTTAAATATAGAAATTGGGAGCTGACATAATTAAAAGCATTGAAGGAGTGGGCAGAGTATAGAGGACAAGAGTAGCATGTCAGGCACATATTTGCTTTTCCAACCTTGTTTCTCTCTAATGAGCTCAAAGTCTTATGGCCATAGAATCATAGCTTTAGAGCCAGAAAGGCTTTAAAGGTCATTGAATCCAACACCCTCATTTTATAAAAGAGGAAACTGAGGCCTAGAGTGGTACAGTACCTGCCCAAAATCACAGAGGCAGTAAGTTAAAGAACTGGGATTCAAACCTAGTTCCATTGATCCTAAATTCCATGTCCTTTCTCTTATAGCATGTTACCTCTACAGCAGGGGATTCTTAAACCCTTTTTTCTCCATCATGGACCCCTGCAGCAGTCCAGCTGTGTATATATGTATGTATGTATACATATGTATGTATGTGTGTTTGTATAGATGCAGGTAGGTGGCTCAGTGGGTACAGCACTGATTCTGGAGTCAGGAAGACCTCAGATACTTACTAGCTGTGTGATCCTGGGCAAGTCACTTAACCTCTGTCTTCCTCAGTTTCCTCATCTGTAAAATGAAATGGGAAGTAAATGGCAAACCACTTCAGTATCCTTGCCAAGAAAACCCAAATGAGGTAGACACACACACACACACCCCCCACACACACACACACACGTATGTTGATCTCTCCTATATGTGAGTGTGTGTGTGTATGGCAGCTAGGTGGCACAATGGATAGAGTGCCAGGCCTAGAGTCAGGAAGACCTGAGTTCCAGCCCCAGATACTTACTAGCTGTGTGACTCTGGGCAAGTCACTTAACTTCTGTTTGCCTCAGTCTCCTCGTGTGTAAAATGGGTTTAATAACTCTCCCAAGGTTGTTGTGAGGATCAAATAAGATAATAATTGTAAAGTGATTAGCACAGTGCTTGGCACTACTTCTTTAACCTAAAAATTTCCTATATCCTGATATTGTAAATGCTATATAAATATTATATGTATATATATATGTGTGTGTGTGTGTGTGTGTGTGTGTACACACACATATATACATATACATGTGTATGCATATATATGCATATGTGTGTATATATAAATAAATACATGTGTATTTTATGTGTATATAAGTATATGTTAACTATTATACACACACTATAAAACCTTCAAGATCCATCTCAAGTCACACCTCTTCACCTTTAGCTAGAAGCCTTTATTGATCTGCCTTAATGGTAATGCCTTCCCTTTGTTGATTATCTCCAATCTATCCTAAAAATTTCCTGTTTTTCCATATCTTCTTCTCCATTAGACTCTAAGTTCCTTAAGATCAGGGACTGTCTTTTACCTATCTTTGTATAACCAGCACCGTGTAGACACTTAATATTTATTATCTGATAAATTAACAGACCTATTTCTTAATGGTCTCTGCCAGTACCTACCACAGCATATTGGAAGTGTTCTTTCAGTATTGGTTATCTGATTCATCATTCAACCGATTTCATTATTTGATGGTGAAATGATCCTTCAACAACTTCAGCTTTTCTTACTCTCATTCCACGTATGCACCAAGCAGTCTTAAATTTCAGGATCTGATTTTCTGAGACCATACTCTAAAGCAGAGAGAGGTAACAGTCGTTTGGGGCTCTATTTCTACTGCCAACCTAGCTCTCCTTATGACATCCCCTTTTTTCCTAACGTAATGGGGGTTTGAGAATTGATTGGCATCCTAGTATTTGGTAGTTCAGAGGGACAAACATTCCCCTCCTCAGCCCTGATAATGATTTGAGTCCATAACAATCTTTGAGCCAGAAGGAAGAATTGAATAATGGCCTGGCATTCTTAAAGGGACACACATAGCCTATGAGGAAGAGACTGAGGAGTAGGGACCTCATGAGCCTCATGGGCATTAGGTAATAGCAATCCTGAGCCTTTCCAGGACCTAATGAGCTGAGCCAGAAATAATTAGTAGCACAGGGGCAAAAAGTGTTGGGAAAAACCAAAAGGAGAAAGTAAAAGGGACCGGGGGCAGGCGTTATGGGCCCCACCCCTTCAGACATCTTAGAGCAGAAGCCTTAGGCTTCTGTTACTCATTATACCTACCTCATCTCAGACTGAAAGAAGTTCCGAAAAAGACCTGCTCTTTTCCCAACTTTCCTTTCAGTGATAGACACATTAATATATTTTTATTGCTTCTTTAACCTAAATATTTCCTATATCCTAATTTTTGCCTTAGACATGAAGATATTAATGGTTAGTTTGAGAAAAAAATATTCATTTAAATTAGGACAAATAGCAAAGCTTTTCTTGAATATTAGGAATTTTCCTAACTGGGGGATTTGAAGTATTGTGGGTGTAGATTGTGCTATTAACATTTTATCTGGTAGAAACTTTATAAAGCTGGAAAAGAGACCACATGGATGGGAGGGCCCACTGAATAACCCCTAGGCTAAAAAATGAGTTAATTATTATAATTTAGTGTGATTAATTAAATTAAAGGGCTAGGGGAGAGAGGGCAGTGACAAGTGCCAGCTACCCTACAGTGCTCCCCACAATGACACCTAAAACCACTAGTATTACACAAATAAAGTAAAGAGCTTTATATTTTTAATCTCACAAATAGAATGTAAGCTCCTTAAGCACCAGGACTATCTCCTTTTGTATCTTGCATTTCCAGCAACTATCACATTAGTTAATGTTTGTGGAATTTTATTGAAATGAATCTTCAAACCATGCTATGATGTTGGGAGAGAAGAAGTATCGCCCAGTCTAATTCTGCAGCTGAGGCAAGCCCAAACCATAAAGAGACTAGCAAAGTCTGGATGCATGCAAATTGATCAAGTTGATCAGTTTATCAGGGAATCAGGAATCAGGAAAACTGTTGGCAGGGCCAATAGAATGCTGGGCCGAAGTCAGAAAGACCTAAGTTCAAATTTGGCCACAAACATTTTACAGTGTGACCCTGGGCAGCTCACTTAACTGTAAAATGGTGATAACAACAGTACCTTCTTCCCAAGGTTATTGTAAGTTTGTAAAGCCCTTAGTACAATGCCCAGGACATGAAAAAGAAGAGCTAAAAAAAAAGGAAGGGGGCGACTAAATCTGGGCCACTGCCTGAAAAGAATAATCCAGGGTGGGATGCAAAGGGGTGAAAGTGGGGTGGGGAGGGAATCTAAGGAATAGCATGAGAGCCTTGTATATAAAAGGAGGGAGTAGCACCTTGATCTAACAGGCTATGGGGAAGCAAAAGGTATGTAGGAGAGGGCAAGGTCATCCATTCACAGAATCCAGAGCTGGAAATGGCCTTAAAGATTACTGTATACTGGAAAACCTCTGATTTCTCAGTCCTGGGCTTTCTCTGTCCAACAGGTTTGTGTTACTTGATTATATCTCCATTCTCCCTTCTTTCCTACCCCTTTTCTAGACCCCCTCCCCATTCTCCATTGCTGATAAACCTTATACTTGGAATATTCCAGGTTACAAGTCTCTCAATTGATTATTGGCCTCCTGCTTATGACCTCAGGCCTGGGAAACCAATCAGAACCTCCTGAGTACGACCCCTCCCCCTCTTCTCACCTCCCTATAAAACATCAGGGCAGATTCTGATCCAGGGATTGGGTATGACAGATTTGATCATCCAGGAGCTCCCCTGACCCAAGAGCTGCTGGAACCACCCTGAAGCATGGACCGAGGATTTCTCAACCATTGTGGACTCTCTTTATCTACCATAGCCTGAAGACCATTATTCCTGAGCTTCCTTAGTAATATCCACGGTTCTTTCCCTTCCCTACCCATTTCCATTCAATCAATCAGTCACTCACTAAGTGTTTATTAATTACTTACTAAGTGCTAGACATTAAGTTCAGTGCTAAGGCTATATGGAGAACTACGACCTCAAAAAGCTTACATGCTAGTGCTGTTAGCCCCTGCCTCATCCTTAGGCAGTTGACAGCCTATCCTATTTTGGAGGGTTTTGTCCTGAGCCAAATGTGAATGGCTTTTTTGGCTCTCCTGGTACCTTCCCTAGTTGTTCTTGACTTTGGTTCCCTTAGGTACCTCCAGTTAATCCATATGATCCTCATATAAATATGCCAAATAAAAGGATCTTCTACTTCTAATATTTACTAGTTTAGCTAATTCTTCCATGAAGAATTAGTCCCAGCAACTGGATGACAGCATTCAGGTAGTGAAACCCTCCCATTTTACAAAGACTCAGAGAGGTTAATTGATCTGACCAAAGACCACAGGCAATCAGCATTAAAGCAGAGATTTGTGCTCCAGTCCTCTTCAAATTCATTGCTTTTTTTGCTCCCAGGGACTATCCCTTTTCAGCAATTGTTTGTCTCCTCATTCCATAGACCCCTAAGGCTAGGCAGGAGCTTCTGGCTTGCTCAGATAGGCTCCTCATAAGTAATAATTTGGGCACGCGTGCCAACTCTGGTCACAAGATGTTCCGTCTCAAGAAATATTGGATGGGTCAATTGCCTGGAGAGCAAAAAAGGCTCTGAAGGATGTTCATTGTCACTGAATTGGGACAGGTGCAGGCATGGGCCAGCTGTTCCTCCTAACGCACAGCTGGCTTGTGGCCCTGGCTTATCTGCTGGGATCACACAAAGGGCAGAGTGAGAAAGACAGTAATGCCCAAGAGCTCCTGGGGCTGTGCTATTAATTACATCTGGAACACCACCTAATGGTGTCTCAATGTTTTCCAGAGTGTGCACAGGATATATAGTTACCCAAGAGATCCAGACATTGTCTGCTTCAGAGCAGTAGGATGAAGAAACCCAAAAAAGCCAGAAAACAAAATTGAGTGAAATGAGGTGAAAAGAAAAATGGGAAAAGATAGAAGGAAGAAAAGAGAATATAGCTCTAGTGTAGGAAGGGACATTAAAGGTCATCTAGTCTACCCCAGCCCCCAACTTTACAGATTAAGAAACTAAGGCCTAGAGAGATTAAGTGTCCATGACTGGTTACATAGGTTGCAGAGCCATGATTGGAATTAAGGTCTTCTGACTCCAAAGCCAAATCTCTTTCCACTGTACCACACTGCCTCCTTGATATGGTATAGGACTGAAACTTAGACTGCAGAGACCAGTATCCTAATCCCAGTTCTAATACTTATTAACTGACCATGACAAAATATTTTAATCTTTCTAGGGTGCCACTTCTTCACCTGCAAGATGAGTGAGTTGGCTTAGATGATTTTTAAGATTTCTTCTGCCTCTAGATTCTATGGCACACTGAGGCATTTAAAGTCACTGAGTCTCAGTTTATCCTTTTGTAAAATGGGACTAATAATACTTGCACTATCTCACAGGATTGTAATGAGGAAAACGTTTTGCAAATTATAAAGCAGCTATAAAAATGTAAGGATAGCTAGGTGGCACAATGGATAGAGTACTGGGTCTGGAGTCAGGAAAACCTGAGTTCAAATCTGGCCTCAGACACTTACGAGCTGTGTGACCCTGGGCAAGTCACTTAACCTCTATTTGTCTCAGTTTCCTCATGTGTAAACCGAGGATAATAATAGTACCAATATCCCAGGGTTATAGTGAAGATCTAATGAGATGATAATTGTTAAGCACTTAGCATAATGGTTGGCACATAGTAAGTGCTATATAAATGTTAGTTGCTATAATTATTCACAGCAAGAAGGTAAGGAGAAAGGAGCCAGTGGCTTCCTCTCTCTAAGCTCTGTGGTCATCCCTCTGAGGTGCTCCTTTCTCCTAATACCTCAAGTGCCTAAAATTCTCATATTACCTTTTCCTTCCCCTCCATAAACACATCATTTAAAAAAAAAAAAGAATCTGATAAACTCATTTCTTTAAGGTATAAATGTCTGATAAGGCTTAAATGTGTTAACCATCCTTTGGGGTATTTGCATTCAAATCATTCATGAATCCCCAGCCCTCTTCTGCCAGCATCAAGACACACAAGCAAGTGTAAAAACCATTTTGGAAGATAGGGTTACTGCTTAATCACAGTGGACTTTAAAACATTCCTTGTGTATGGCTGAAAAGCCTGTGCCTACTGACACTGACAGGGCTGGCAGACAAAGCCTGACTGACCCTGGACCTCACCAGTATGCCAGAACTCTGGCTTCCCCTCTTTCCTGGACTGAAGTTTCTATCAATTACATCACAACTTTGGGGTGGACCACAAATGAGGATGTGGCTTCTGAAGGTTCTTTATTAAGTTCACATGATATTTGGGAAGGGAGGGAGAAAGTCAGGAGCCATTATTCCTTTAGATCTGGCTGGACAGCAAGCAGTAATTTCTTCCTTGGCCCTTGTCTAGGAGCCTGGATCAGTTTATCAGATTAGTTGTTTGTAACTCTGGAAAGCACAGAAAGCCAGCAGCAATAAGATATAGGATGGATAAATTTCAATTGGAGGGATTGGCACAGGCCACGTGGACTTATGGGAGTCCCACAAAGTGGAGCCTTAATTCAGGATGCAGAGAGGACACAGAGAATATTCCTAGGACCCAGGTCCTCTAATTTCAAACACAGAAGCTTTCAAACACAGTAATCATTCATTAACTTTTTGAATATCAGAGTCTCTTGTGACACCTCCCAACACACATACGTGTATGTATGAATATGTGTATATATGTGTATGTGGGTATATCTGTGTGTATGTATATGTGTGTACATATATATACACATACATATAAAATCACAGGATACTAACAATAGTATATGTTGATTAAGTAAATGACAGGGACAAAAACTCACTATTTCATTAATTTGCTTTTTTATTAATCCTAATGGCATCTTTATACATTTGAAAAATTCTATAAAAAGTGTTATTGCTTATATAATAAAACATTATTAAATTTATTATTATAAGTTAACCTTGAAGTTGGGAATACCTGTATTCAAGTCAAAGGGAGTATTAGCTATGTTACCACAGGTAAATCATGTAACATCTCAAGAACAACCCTCCTCGATCGTAAGTTACAGGAATAACATCTGCTTTTGTGAAGAAAGTTTCCATGGAAGTAGTTCCTTATTTTGATGAAACCTGTAATTTTATGCAACATATACATACATAATAAGTATGTATACAAGCACCTATAGCTAGGCTTAACTCTTCAACTGTAGCCACAACCATATATGCATTATGAGATACATTATTTATTATACAGAAGCTATTTATGGATTTGGAGACCCATTGGTCTAATTCTGTGCCCCCAAAGTTTGAAAATTGAGGCAATTACAGTTATTTCCATTGATGCTGAAGGTCCACTCACTGACCACTTCCTGGATTTTTGTTCACAAGTCAGAGAGGGAGGATAACCCAAGGAACATTGAAAGTAATATCCATAGGATTTAGAACTAGAAGAGACTTACACTACTTTACTTGGTGATCTCATCAGCTCCCGTGGATTTAACTGTCATCTCTATGCTGATGATTCTCAAATCTACCTATGCTGCCCTGAACTCTCTGCTAACCTCCAGTCTCACGTTTCCAACTGCCTTTCAGACATCTAAAATTGGATATCTAGTAAACATCTTAAATTCAGTATGTCTAAAACAGGACTCATTATCTTTCCCCACCTTTTACCTTCTCTATTGCTATAGAAGGCAACACCATCTTCCTACTCTCTCAAGCTCAATACCTAGGAGTCAGAGTTAACTCTTTACCATCTCTTACACCATATATTTAATCTTTTGCCGAGGCCTGTCTATTTAACTTGTTGAACATCTCTCTAACAAGCCCCTTTCGTTGGCATCGCCACCACTCCAGTACAGCCCCTTGTTATTTCATACCTAGATTAGTGAAATAGCCTGCTAGTGTATCTGTTTGCCTCAGCTGTCTCCCCACTCCAATCCTTCCTTGATTCAACTATTAAAGTGATTTTCCAAAAGAGTAGGTCTGATGAGAGAGAGAAAGAGAGAGAGAGAGAGAAGAGTCACTCAGTAAACTCCAGTGGCTCCCTATTGCTCCAAGGTCAAATATAAAATTCTCTGTTTGGCACACAAAGTCCTTCATAATCCAGTCTCCTACTACCTTCCCAATCTTCTTATATCTCACTCCTGAACAGGTATTCTTTGATCTGGTGATGCTGGTATCTAGGCTATTCCACAAACAAGATAGTCCATTTCCCACCTCTGGGAATTTTCTTTAGCTGTCCTCTGGGCCTGGAATACTCTCCCTCTGCATACTGACCTCCCTGCCTTCCTTTAAGTCCAAAACAAAATTCCATCTTTTACTGGAAGCCTTCCACAACCCCTTTTAATTCTAGTGCCTTCCCTCTCTTACTTATTTCCTGTCTATCCTGCATATAACTTATTTGTAAATACATGTTTGTTTATTTCCCCCCACACACATCAAATTGTAAGCTTCTTAATGGCAGGGACTGTTTTTTACCTCTTTTAATCTACTTGCTTAAAGTCATACAGTAAATAGCAGATCCATGATCTGAAGTCTTTGATTTAGAGTCTGAGGGGATGTCAGAGATCATGTCATCCTTTATTTTAAAGGTGGCGAAAATGAGCCATAGAAAAGTCAAATGACTTTGTCCTTAGGCAGACCAGCAATAAGTGTTAAGGATGAAGCTTGAACCCAGGTCCTCTGACTCCACATCCATAATTCTTTCCACTATTTAATGCTGCCTCAACAACTTCAAGGGACCTTTAAGAATGGTTTGATTCACCTTCGCATTAGACCGACTTCAAATCCAGGGTTCTTTCCACTACACCAGAGCTGCCACTTGCTAATGTGAGTTCTTTACAACCCCCTGGGTTCTTGAGATGCTTCAGTCCTGGTGCTTACATTTCTGACTAGTGAATCATTGGTCAGGATGGCCATTTCATGAGGTGATCCAACCATGCTTACTTTTCTTCTAGTTCAACTCACTCTCCTGATGGGTTTACCTTCTTAACCAACATCCTTGTCTCCATAGCTACTCTCCTCATCCCCTCCTGCTTTTCAGCTTTTCTTCATATGTGTTCCTCCCCTTTTAGAATGCAAACTCCTTTAAATCAGAGTTCTTATTTTCTTGTATCTGTATCTTCAAGCACTTCACATAGTGCCTGGTATACATTTAATAAATGCTGTATCTATCCAGGCACCCCGGCAAGGCCATTTTAAAAAGATGCATCCTAGATTCTTTGATGACAAAGGTCAATGAGGGAAAAGCCATTTTCCCCTCCCACCAGGGAAAAACTAGAGGATCCACAGGGTGAAAGAGATCCTCAGATAACAGATTTATAGCTAAAAGTGGTTGTGGGCTAGTCCCCTTATTTTATGGATAAAGCAAAAGAAATTCAGAGAATGGAAATCACTTGCCCATACATGTAATAAGCAGCAGATCCATCATTTGAACCCAAATCTTCTGATCTAAATTTAGTATTCTTTTCACTGTACCACTGTCAAGCCCCTTGTTGAGAAAGAGGAGCATTGGGTACATTAGGTTTATGTTCTTAAGATGATATGATTATGGCAATTGGATTGCCTATTTCTTCCCTCTCACCAAATTCATCACCACCCAATATTTTCATCACCATACCATCATCTTCATCACCACATTTACCACTGTCACCATGATCATCATCATCACCATATATATACACACATACACATATATATATATATACATATATACATATATATACATATATATAACTGTAAAGGTTGCAAAGTGCTATGCAAATTATTTGAATTAATTATTATTAATTATATCAATTATTCCTCACAATTCATTGAGGTAGATTGTGTTAATACTAACTATAAGCCTTTATATAGCACTTTGAGGTTTACAAAGCCTTTCATATATATTATCTGATATTTGATCCTCTTAATGACACTGTGAGTTAAGATTTTATAGGTAAGGAAACCGAGGCTGAAAGAGATTAATTGATTTGCTCAGGGTCACAAAGCTAGTAAATGTATAAAGCAGGATTTGGACATCTCAAGTCTTCTTGACTCTAATTTTGACACTGTCTCTCCACTGTGCCACCTCACTGCCAGAAGCAAACATTTTTAAGTATAATAGAAGGCAGTATGTTTGGTATTATTTGAGATACAAAAAAGTATAAGATACAGTCCCTGCCCTCAAGGAGTTTTTAAAATAGTTGGATAGATAGAATAAGAAACTACAAAGATAACTGACAATATAAAACTGCAAATGTTGCATCAATTAATTATACAAACAGTAGGTTCTATAATTATTCAATGGAGAGAGTGATCATTGTAGGCTGGTGATCATAAAAGGGTTGATGAAACAGATAGTATTGAGGACCTTGAGGAATGGACAGGATTCAAATAAGCAGAGAAGATGAGGGAAAATGTTCCAGGCAGGGAGAATGTTGTGAGAAAAAAGTACAGAATCAGCAATGCTCAAATTTTCCAGGGATTATGAGTAAAATGGAGTTTTTATATAGTAGAAGAGGGAGAGAGAGAAAAGGTTCAAAAAGTAAATTGAGACCACATTATGATTGGCCCTGAATGTCAAACCAAGAAGCTTGGCTTCCACTCTGAAGACAATTTGGAACCCCTTGAATAATAATAATTTTATACTTGATCTTAGAGGCAATAGGGAGCCACTGGAGTTCATGGAGTGGGTCTCTCTTCTCCTCTCTCTCTCTCTCTCTCTCTCTCTCTCTCTCTCTCATATCAGACTTACTCTTTAGGAAAATCACTTTATTAGTTGAATCAAGGAAGGATTGGAGTGGGGAGAGAGCTGAGGCAAGCAGATACACTAGCAGGCTATTTCACTAACCTAGGTGTGAAATGACAAAGGGCTGTACTGGAGTGGTGGCAATGTCAGTGAAAGGGGCTTATTGGAGAGATGTTCAAAAAGTGAAACAGATAGTAATATTTAAGGAAGTTTAATTTTGAAGCTAAAGGGAGGAATTATTGCAGAGGGAAGTCACTGGAGACAGGGAGACTAGTAGAGGCAATCTCCAAAATCTTGTTGTAGATAATAAAGGTTTGGATTATAGTCACTCCTAGAATGAAACACTAGGTGCTCCATAAATGGCATGGACAGGCTAGAGCAAAGGACTGTAGCATGTGTGTATATTTCTGTCTCCACAGACAGGCTAAATCAGGTTGAAGGTAACCAGGCCACGAATCTGTTGGTGAATTAGGAGGATGTCTACTTTAAGTGTGTAAAGCCTTTCCCCAGCTAAATGGATGATGAGAACAATTTGTTCCAATGACTATGAAGGCAGCTCAAGTAGGCATTGTGGAGTGCTCAGAACTTGGTCAGACCTGGGAGATGCCAAGGTCATCCACTACATCCTGGGCCATCACCAGTCATCCTGACTTCTGTCTTGCCACTGGACTTTGATGACTCGAAGAAAGAGTGAGGCTGATGATTGCTTTTGCGCAACTCTGCCTCACATAAATCCAATTGACTCACAAGTCAAGCCATCACCTGTGATGTCACTGGTCTTCTTCAAAAAGGAAGGATAATCAATGAGTTGCTCCACACACACACTTCAATGTAAATAAGGAAGGAACAAAGAAAACAAGCATTTATTAAGCTCCTACTGTATGCTAGGCATTATATTAATCACTTTACAAATATCTCATTTGATCCTCACAACAACCTTGTGAAGTAGGTGCTATTATCAGCCCCATTTTACAGTTAAGGAAGCTGAGACAAACTTGCCCAAGCTACAGCTAGTAAGATCTGAGGCCAGATTTGACCTCAGGTCTTCCTGACTCAAGGCCCATCACTCTACGCACTGGGTCACCAAGATGCACATTTTTCATTCAGAGCTGTCTCCCTTCTCCCCGATTTTCCAGACTACAATGTTCTCCCTCTTCTCTAGTGTCCTAATTCAATTCAATTACCAAAGTATTTATTAAGCACCAGCTACATTCAGGGTGCTCTGCTGAGTCCGGAGGATGTGAGGTCAAAAACCAAAAAACCCCTGTCCTCAAAAAGTTTATATTATACTGGGGAGGGCAGCACTAAAACAGCATACAAATTGATGTTTAATTCCATGTGGTTTTACCATGTGTTCACTAAGTATTTCCTGTATCTTCTCTCTCAAACTCGACTGCATGCTTAATAAGAGTCCACAGCTTACATTCATCTTGTAATACTGACTGTACCTACTGACACAGTGCTTGTCACAAAGTAGATCTTCAAACAATACTTGGTAAAGGAAGACAATTTATACTTGGATAGCAAGCTTTTATTTGTGAACAACTTAACCTCATTAGTCACACTTAGCATTTATGGGTTTCAAATAACATTTAAAATGATATTTAAAGGGTTAGATGACGATGAAATGGGAAGCAATGTGATATAGTGGAAAAGTCAGGGAGCATTTGTTGAACACTTCTTTGTGTCAGCCATTGTGCTAAGCTCTGGGGATATAAAGAAAGGCAAACAAAGAAACCAAAAAAGAAAAAGCTCTATTCTCTAGCTTCCATTCTACTGGGAAAAAAAAACATGCAAACAACTATGTACAAAGAAGAGATAGATAGGAGAAATTGGAGACAATCTAAAAGGGATTGCATTAGCATTAAGGGGGACCAGACAAGGCTTCTTGTACAAGATTGAATTTTATCTGGCTTTCCTAAATTCCTTCAAGTCCCAGATAAAATTTCAGTCATGGGAGACAGCCAGTGAAAATGTCCACAGTCATAACATGAAGTGTCCTGTATGAGGAACTGCAAGGAGACCAGTGTCACAGGATCACAGAGGAGTGAGCAGAGTAAGGTATGAGAAGACTGGAAAGATAAAAAGGTGCTAGGATATGAAAGACTTCAAAAGCTAAACAGAGAATTTTATATTTTTTCTTGGAGGAAAAATCCTGGGCTAAAAGAAGAAAGACCTGATTTAGTTCCTGGCTGTGCCATTTTTGAGCAAGTCTTGCACTTTGAGCAAGTCTCTTCATTCTCATAGGCCTCAGTTTCCTCACTTGTAAAATATAAGAGAGTAGACCTGTGTGGTTCAGTCATTTCAGTTCTGTTCAACTCTTCATAGCCGCATTTGAGATTTTCTTGGCAAAGATACTGGAGTGGTTTGCAATTTTCTTCTCCAGCTCATTTTACAGATGAGGAAATTGAGGCAAACAGGGTTAAGTGACTCGTCCAGGATCACACATCTAGTAAGTGTCTGAGGCTAGATTTGAACTCAGAAGATGAGTCTTCACCCCCTAGCTTCCCTAAAAGAGTAGACCAGATAGTCAAAGTTTCTTCTTGCCCTAATTCCTTTTATGAAGTGAAGTAACAGCACATTCCATGGAGGTAGGATTTTTACAGATTATGTCTTATTTCTACAAATGTATTATAAAATCCTTGACAACAGAGACAATGTTATATCCCTAGGACCTAGTCCAAAGTCCTGTACACAGTGGGTGCTCAATAAATGCTTGATGAAAATAATTATGATTCAAATCCATAGTGGATGAATCATAGGACATAGTCTTGTCCTGGGAGACCACATCAAAGCAAAACAATTGTTCTGGCTTCTTTGGAAGGGCACAAAACTGTAGCAGTCACCACAGAGCAGCCGGGAAACCTCAACAGCAAGCCAGAAGACTGCCCCCAATGCTTCAGTGCACTGAGAGCTGGCAGTTCCAGAGGATGCTCCTTGCCCTTTCTCCTGCTCCCTCCCCACCCCCTTCCCCATCCACACCTGTCTCCTGGCCCGAGCTTCCTAGATCACAATGGGAGGCTTCCACCAACCAGCTGGGTTTTAAAGAGAAAGAGAATGAACAGCTGGACGATTTCAGACATGGAACTTAAGACCCACTTAACTAGTCGACTCCAGTTGTCAGTGCCCGAAGCTGCATCTAAGGACAGGAGCTGTGGATGTGACATGCAAGCAAACGACCCCTGATGCATTGTCCTTACCCAGCATGAGAGAAAACTGCATACTTTATGAGATTTGCTAAAGAACTTCTGCTGGATCACTTTGGTTTTATTCTTCTCCACATAAAAGGTATTCACCAGTGTCTGGTCTTTTGAGCCTTTTGGCAGGGCAGAGAAAGAGGGTCAGCAAGTTAACAAATTAGACATGTTCCACCTGGCCAAGCCATCAAAAAGCTAATTTTGTTTGGTCCCGTCCTAACCCATTCCCAGATCTTGATATGCATCCAAATGATGGAAAGCCCCAGTCAGATTCATAAAATATCTTAGAGCAGAATAAAATAGATCTAATAGACCCATTTCTCATTAAAAAGGTCAATGCAGTGAACATCTGATGCTATATAACTATCTGATTCAATTTAGCAGGTCAAGCCTGACTAATCCAATCCCCTGATTGGTCTGAATTTGTTTCCACCAAAAAAGGCAATTTTCCCACAAACCGTCAGGATTTTGTACTCTCTTCTATTTTTACAAGACATTACTAGAATGTTGATGAAACCCACCTCACCCACTAAGCAAATCAGAGTAAAGGTTCCACATTAGAAATTAGCATTTAGAAACCATAAGCACTAAAATCAAAATCCTATTAGGGACTGGATGACAGTTCTCTTCAGCCAAAGAGGAGAGCCAGGAAGGAATATTTGGAAGCAAGTCTGATTGAAGTTCACATCTTCTAAGCCCACAGCTGTTATTTCCAAGTAGAGTGCATTTGGAGGGTGAGAAAGCCTCATTTTTCAAACTTTTCTCTGGAATCAATAACAGCATGATGAATGTTGTAAGATGAGCATTGGATAAACAGGAGACCAGAGTTCTAATTGCAGCAGAACCATTAACTAGCCATGTGACTAGCTGTGTGGGACTTGGTTGCAGCAGTGTTAGAACAGGAAATTAACAGGGCATTCTGGGCATATCTAGCAGAAATCCCAACTTTCATAAGACAATTGTGTCAGAGAATCACAATAATCAACTGGACAAATCACTTAAACTCTTTTTCTTCATCTGTCAAATGAGTCAATCAAATAAATATTTATTAAGCACCTGCAAAATGCTAGGCTCTGTGCTAGGCAGTGGGCAGGCCTGTTCTCAAGGAGTTTATATTGTCTAGAGTGAAACAACAGTGCATGTAAGTACCTAACATTGGTAAGTATTGTATAGTCATAAAATTTATTTGAAATAATTTCAAATTGGGAGGAGGCACATGGCAACTTGTGGGATCAGGAAATGCCTTATGTGAGAGGTAGCATTTGAGCTGAGCTTCAAAGGGAACAAGGAAATTTGACTACTGAGGCAATACAGTTTCCTGGAAAAAGCACTATATTTAAAGTCAGGTGACAAGGGTTCAAATCCAGGCACTGCTACTTACTACTTATTTTACTTTGGACCTCAGTATCTCCATTTGTAAAATAAGGTTATCGATGATCTCTAATGTGCCTTCTAGGTCTTAATCTATCTTTCTATGATTCAAATAACTCCAGAATCTCTTCCAGTAATCACATTTTATCATCCTAAATTGCTATGGAATATATAGATTCAGTTTAGATAACTTCATAACATATGATTTTCTTTTGCATTCTCTCCAAATCTACAGCCTGATTTACTAGGTTAACTAGATAAGACATCTTTAAGGATGGCTGTGATTTTCCTGCCCAACACAGATGTTCTTTTGGAAACACATTCAATTTTCTTTGCCCATTATTTTGTCCCCCAATATTTATCTGTGAGAATTTGTTGATAATGATACTCAGCAGCTCTCAGATGGTCTGACACTTCAAAGACTGGTAAGCAGAGGAGGTTTAAGAATTTGGGCTGGCATGGGAAGAAGATACATTCTAGGTACATCCAGCAGAAACATCAATCTTCATGAGGGGCTGGTATCACTGTAACCACCTGAACATTCTTGAACATCAGACCAAAGGCAAAAGAAAACAAGTCATGCCAGTAAGAAAGCCCATTCCCCCTTAGTAACCCAAAGACTTCCTATTTAAACAGGGTGGTTTTTTTTTGTTTCTCAACAATATATTAATTTTTTCCCTTCCTCTGTAAATGCCATTAATTTCTGTAAGTAAAAGTAGAAACATCATTAATTCCTCCAAGGGAATGCAGAGGCATAATTTAAAAGATAATTTGCTTTCTTGTCCTGAGCTAGAGCCCAGGACAAACATACCAGATGTGGAGTCCTCCAGAGTGTCAGCAGCATGGTCACCCATAAGTTTCTTTAGCCCCTTCTAACAAACACTTTATCCCAAGATGCATATCTGGGTTATCCTCCCTGAATGAAAGATCAAAATATTTAAGGACAAAAATACAACTGCCAGGTTCATATCAAAAAAATAAAAAACAGCAACCATCATCAAAGATTCTAAAAGGGGATATATGTCCAAAAAGGTCAAAACCAGGAAGCTGCAATACATAACCACAGTATTCATAGAAGCCCCTCTTTTTTGTGATATCAAACAACTGGAAACAAAGTGGGTTCTCAAAGATCAGAGAATGTTTGAACAAACTGTCATAGATTGCTGTGATGGAATATTATTGAATCATAAATAATTGTGACCAGGAGGAATAAGAAAAACGTTGGAAGACTTATATGAACTGATGCAGAACAAAACATGAAACAGAAGAACAACATAGACAGAGACTATGATAATGTATATGGAAAACACTAAGGCAGTTGAACTTCAAATAAATATAGTGGTCCTAGAGAACCGATGATGAAACATATCCTCCCACTCAACAGAGAGTGGGGGTGGGGTGGAGGACACAGATAGAGAATGTAGATAATGCTGTTAGAGGCAGTCATTGTGTCTGTGAATTTTGCTATAATGCTTTTCTTTGTTGCAAGGAGGGGCTGAATAAGGAAGGGAGCAGTTAAAGGGGAATGACTGTGGTATAGAATAAAAAGCAAAAATTAAACTTTAGAAAATAAAGACTGTGAGAGGGGGTAATGCTGTCTAAATCACAGATCATGCTTACCTATTTCCTCTGTGAATTAGGTGTGTGAAATCTAACTCCTATTAGGGATTGGATGACAGCTGTCTTCAGCCAAAGGGGAAAGCCAGAAAGGAATGCTTGGAAACAAGTCTGATTGAAGCTTGCATATTCTAAGCCCACGGTTGTTGTTTCCAAGGAGAGTGCATTTGAAAGGTGAGAGAGCCTCGTTTTTCAAATTTCTCTCTGGAATCAACAATAGCATGGCGAATGTACTGGGATGAACACTGAATGAGCAGAGAACAGTTTTCTTATCCTGGCTCCACCATCAGCTATGTGACTGGTAGTTTGGCACTTGGTTGCAGCAATGTTATATAACATGAAACTGACAACGTGTTCAGGATAGCCTCTCCTCTGGCCTGAACTTGCTTGGACTTCTTATGCTTTGTTTTGTGAAATTCCTAATCATAAAACTTGACAGTACAGGGAGACTGTAGAGTTCATCTAGTCCAACTCACTCATTTTATAGAGGAGGAAAATGAGGCCCATATAGTGGAAGTGATTTGTTTGGGGAAAATATTCTGTTGGACTCACCTTATAGTATGGCTAGAAAGAATCTGAGAGATTGTCTGATATCTTCTCCACCTCCCCACCTCCAATCTCCCAAACAAATGGTTCTTCAGTCAACTCTGTAAGCGATATAGCACTTAAAATATAATTATAATGTGTCCCAGAAGCCTGGAAAATTCCCCTGTATTGGGAATACAGAGACGAGTTTAAATCCCAGCTTTACTACAAATTAATTATGTGACTTGGAGGCAAGTCATGCTGCTAGGCATAATTTTCCTTCTCTGTAAAATGTGGGGGCATTGATAACTTATTTAGGCCTCCAGGGCCATTATGAAATTTCTAAATATTAGCATGTTATTAAAGACCAACTCTGTTTTCTTTATGTCAGGATTATTAGATAAGTAGCTAGAGATGAGCTGAATTTCAGCAAGACTTTCAACAAAGTATCATGACCTACATGGAGAAAGGTGACCAAGGTAAGGCTGTAAAGAGGCAATGCAGTATAGTAGGTAGAGAATTGGAGTTGGATTAAGGAAGACGTGGGAGGGGCAGCTACAGTGGATAAAGCAACTGGCCTTGTAGTCAGGAGGACCTGAGTTCAAATTCGGCCCATACACTTACTAGCTGGGTGACCCTGGGCCAGTCACTTAACCTGAATTTCTTCCCCCCCCCACCAGAAAAAAAGGAAGAGCTAGGTTCAAATTCCACCTCAGAAACTTATAAACTGCATGACCCTGGGGAAGTCACTTAACCTCTTTATTCATTGAGAAAACTGGACTCAATGGCCAACAAAGTTCCCTGACAGCTCTAAATCTATGATCTTGTAATGAGAAAATTCATGGTTTTAGGACTGGTTGAATAATTAGGTGCTAATGGTGACAACCAGATTTAGAGTCAGAGGGCCGGAACTCAAATCCTTCCCTGTCACTGATACCCTGTGTGATTTTAGATGTCACTTTTCTCTTGGCCTCAATTTTCTAATTCGTAAAGTAAGTAGACTGAAGTAGATAACAGCTAAGTTATCTTGCTATCATCCTGTGATGTAATGGAGTGTCCTGGTTTTATGAAGCATTTTGCTCAATGATTCAGATAAATAAATAGGCAGCATGAGGGTCAGATCGTAGGTTGACAAAAATCAGAGGGGAATAGCTAATATGTTGGATGGCAGAATCTGGATCCAAAAAGGGCTCCACAGCATACAGCAATGGGCTGCATCAAAGACAAAGAAATTTAAAGAGTAAAAAATGCAGAGTACTGCTTCTAGGTTAAAAAGAAAATCAATTTCACAACTACAGGAAGAGGGAGGCATGGCTAAATACCAACTAGAATGTAAAGAAAGGTCCGAGGGATTTAGTGGACTTTAAGTTTAATATGAGTCAGCTATGTGAAACGGTAGTCAAAAAAAAAATCCTGAACTTCATCATCATTGAGAGTCTAATAACAGATAATAATATATAATATTATTGTGTTATAATAATATCTAACAATAATAACTCTTCATTGAGTCTAATAATAATAGCAGCAATAACAAAAGCTGGTATTTATATAGTTTTTTAAGACTTGTAGAAGGGCAGCTAGGTGGTGCAGTGGATAGAGCACAGGCCCTGAAGTCAGGAGGACCTGAGTTCAAATCCAGTCTCAGACCAAATGCTTGACACTTACTAGCTGTGTGACCCTGGGCAAGTCACTTAACCCTGATTGCCAAAAAAAAAAAAAAAAGACTTGTGGAGTACTTTAAATGTTATCTTATTTAATGCTCACAACAACCCTGGGAGATAGGTGCTACTATTATGCCTAATTTATAGATGAGGAAACTGAGGCAAATAGGGTTAAGTGACTTGCTCAGAGTCACACAGCTAGTAAGTATCTGAGACCAGATTTGATCTCAAGTCTTTCTGACTCCAACAGCAAGGGAAGTGAGAGTTATGCTGTACTTTCTTGTAAATAACTGGACACCTATGGTCAATACTGAGAACCATATATTACAAAGGATACTGATCAGATGGAGAGCGTTCCAAGGAAAATGACCAGGAAAGGATTCAAAACTGTGTCATGCCAGGAGTTTACAGGAATATTGTTTAGGAAGACTTGGGGGGAGGGAGACATAGGGAAAGAACTGTCTTCAAGTACTGGAAAGGCTCTTTATTCCTGTACACAAGAGATTTGGCTTGTTCCACAAGGCCACAAAGGACCACCAACAGTGGGTAGAAATTTCAGAAAGACAGATTTTGACTTGATAGAAAGAAAAAATTTCCTAGTCAGAGCTGCTCCAGAGTTGGGGGTGGGTGGGAGAGATGGGGAGCTGCCTTTGGAAGTGGTATGTTTCTGATCATTAGCAGTATTACAAGTGCAACACCTTTTGTGCACGAAGTACTATAGAAATCCTCCCTGTTCAGGTACTGTTTGGATTGAAGGCCCATTTCAACTCTGAGATCCTATGATTCTATGTTTCAAAAAGTCTTCAATCAACATCCCTTTTTCCCTCACTTTTCCCCCTTTCTTAACACACTGCAAGTTGACTGGCTTCCATTTGGGGTGTTACCCTGTGCAACAACAATCAGTACTCATGCTTCTCCAAGAAGGTTGAGCTGTCACTGACACTTGGTTTTTTTTTTCATTATGCACCAAGGTAGTCTCATTTAGTCCTCCCTTTTCCACTTACTAATGAAGCTCTGCTCTTGGTGGTGTCTGCGAAAGTCACAATTGCAATTGAGTAGCTGAGACATATGCCACCTCCCTAGCTCCTGGCACTACCCGAAGAGAAAGCTTTTCAGGGTCATCTGACCTTGTTGTCATGACCGGAAAGCAGCCTCCTGTTTGGCCTAGCTAGTGTTCCTTAAATGTGAGTCGGGGCCTCCCCACCCAGGATGTCAGACAAGCAGGGCTAGGCCCAGCCTGCACATTGCTGACCTCACCATTGTAGTTCCACTTCAGAGTCTAATGCTATCAGCTGCTCATGGTAGCCACCTCTCCACATGGTGCTGCCCCCACTCTTTGTCAGTAGGTAATTAAACACTCAAGGAAGCACTTCGGGGGGAGATCTCTGACAATGTGAAAAGAACAGTGTAAAATTCCAAGCTGCTCTTCTTATTGTGGGAGAGTCTAAGTTCATAATACGTTCTGAATCAAAGAGAACTATGCCCTTCAACCACTTTTTAAAGCCTTTCTATTCATGGGAAATTGCCCCTTTTCTTTGTTATTTCACATACACACACACACACACACACACACACACACACACACACACACACACTCAATCTTTTGAGAGAAAAAAAGCCTAAACCTCTTTGTCCATTTTTGTTAAGTAATTTTGATAAGTAATCATTGGATTGCTTTTGAAGAATAACAAAAAAGTTAGCAAACCACATCTTAAGATCTTTTTATACCCAAATATCCCCATAGGAAGAGTCTATGGGTTAAAGAATATCTGTTGTCCACACTATGATGCACAGTTGATGAACAGCCCATACAACTGGTACATCAGAACTTTTATCTTGGGCAGACACTGAAAATGGACGATGAGCTGGACTTGGGACTGAATAGGAGCAGGGAGGCAGGGTGGATTGCAGGATGGGCAACTGGGCAATGTTTGTAATGATCCCAAGCATATCCCTGTCACATAGGTCCTTATTTTTAAAAAAACAATATTCTTCTGGAAGGAAGGAAGGAAGGAAGGAAGGAAGGAAGGAAGGAAGGAAGGAAGGAAGGAAGGAAAGAAGGAAGGAAGGAAGAAAGGAAGGAAGGAAGAAAAGAGGGAGGGAAGAAAACATTAAGCATTTGTTAAGCACCTACTATTCCCTGATCTTGGTGCTAAGCACTTTACATGTGATCCTCCCAACAACCCTGGAAGGTAGGTTCTATTATTATCCTTATTTTTTAGTTGAGGAAAATGAGGCAGACGGAGCTAAATGACTTGCCTAGGATCACACAGCTAGTACGTGCTGTGGCTGTATATGAACTCAGGTCTTCCTCATTCCAGGCCTAGCAATCTAGCCACTGCACCACCCAGCTGGGACCAAGTCACAGAATACTACAGTAATCAAATGATTCAAGTTCAGGCTCACCTAAAGAATAATAAAGAGATGCATAGTGGGTAAGAGCATGTTAGAACCCATTACAAATAAATTTTGTGGGAAAATTATATCATCAGGAAGATGTATGATGGGTAGGAAAAAATGAGGGATAAGCAGTGGATAGGCCACATGCTGCCTTACTATCCATGCAAAGTTAAAAGATCCAGGGGAAGGCCCAGAGATGTTCAGTAGACTCCCTATGGAGAATTTAAGGGAGAAGATGGATAAGTTTTACAGGCTAGACAAGCATAAATGGGTTGTAAATCTGCGTCACTGAAGGTAGAATCTATTACAGTGAGATCACTGATCCATCAAAGTATCCATGAAGTTTTCTCCAAGCACCCATCCAAGTGAAGTCATTCTCCACTGGACTTCGATAGCATTTATTTATTTCATCACTTATTTGGGACTTATCATTTCATGCACCAACAATAATTACAATAGATAACATTTATATAGCACTTTAAGATTGTAAAACACTTTATATTATTTCTTGATGGTCACAACTCTGACAGGCAGGTGCTATTATTATCCCCATTTTATAGATAAGGAAATTGAGGCTAAGAAAGGATAAGTGATTTGTCCAGAGTTATATTGCAAGCAAATATGTGAGGAAGGATTTGAAATCAGGTTTTTTCTGCTCCAGAACCACCTACTACATCCATTATATATATATATATATATATATATATGTGTGTGTGTGTGTGTGTGTGTGTGTGTGTGTGTGTGTGTGTAAACATATATATACATATACATACACATACATATACATATATATGTATGTATGTATGCATATATACATATATAATATGCATATATACTGCTTTAAGTTTTGCAAAGTGTTTAAAATATTTTATTTCATTAGACTCTTACAACAACTCTGTAAAGCATGTATTACTTTTATCTTTGTTTTCCACATGGAGAAGCTGGGATTGAAAGTTTAAATGACTTGCCCAGGGTCACACAGTCATCTGAGAGAAGTACAGCATATAAAAAGAGGGAAGCAATAGTCTTGCCATTCTCTACTCTAACGAGATCACATCTACAGTAATTCTGTTCAGTTCTAGGTGCCTGGTTTTAGAGGGTACTTTAATAGACCAGGGCATCCAGAAAAGGGCAACCAGAATTGAAATCAAACTATATGAATGATTATTTGAAGCATATAGATTTTTCATCTAGAAGAGATAAAACTTAGGAGGAATATAAGAGGTTAAATGACTTGCCCATACCTGTATAGTTAATGAGCAACAGTCAGGATTTGAATCCATGTCTTTTTGACTCCCAGGTTCAGCACTCATTCCACTCTACCCCTACCACCCCATACACAACTAAAGCAAAGCTAATCTCACAGAGACAAAGAAGTTAATCAAACAGATTGCAGCAGAGCCAAGCATGGGCATGGCCCAGGCTGCAGGAGAAGCCAAGTCACTGAAGTAGAGCTGTAATAATGCTCCCGGCTGGCAGCTGTGCTGTGGATGCCTCCCAGGGAAGACAGGCTTTCTCCGAGCTGTGAAAACCCAAGCTGCTCCACCTGCCAAGGCATTCTCAACAAGTATTTATTGGGCCTCTGTTTTGTGCCTAGTTTTGTGCTGGATGCTGAGGAGGAAGCATATTTTCTGCCTTCTGGGAGTTCACAATCTGGTTGGAGAAACAAAACTCATCAAGAAGAAAATTAAAGAAAAGAGTCATGATTTACATAGAGGTAATAGTCTTCCATTCACAGAGCTCTTCCATAAGCAATCTTTCATTCAGTTTTCACAGCAACACTTTTATGGAGGCAGGACAACTATTACTCCCATTTTAAAGATGAAGAAATCAAGGCTCTCTGAGGTAGAGTGACTTGCCCATGGCTAATACGGTTAATAAGAGTGTATCCAGGACTAGAAAACAATTCTTTTGAATCTTAGTCCAATACCTCTTCTATGACACCATTCTGTTTTATACAGTATATAAATAAGTTGTTAAACTGAAGAAAAGCAGGTTATAGTAGAAAGAGAACTGGCCTTGGACCTGGTCCAAACTAAGTCCAAAAAAGTGCTAAGATTTTAATATAGACTAGACAATTATTGTGGGTAGTCAGAAGGCCTATATACTGGGTATCATCAAAGAAGGTTTCATGGTGTAGATGAGACTTGAGTAAAGTCTTGAAGATTTGGAACGATTTGTATAGAGGTAGAAAAAGTGGAGGAGAGGCTATTCCAACCAAGCTAATAGCAGAGGCTGAGCAACAGTGATGTAGGCAGACAAAGTATTCAGGAAACCTACTTAATAGAAATGGGAGTCTAAGGAAAAGTGGGCCAGCAAGGACAAGAGAGAGATGAAAATTTCCCCTTCTTTAGTCCACTCCCAGTTGAATGCTTAGGTATGTCCTACTGCAAAGAAGTCTATTATGCTAAGCTCCACAACCAAGTTAATATGTTCTCATTTCCATGAGTAAATTTTGATCTGGAAAATGAGGGACTTATCAGTGGAACAGAGTTAACTGGGAATGGAGATCAATACCTAAGTCTGATCCAGTTTTACTTAATGACTTAAGCTTCCTGCAGATCTGAGTTTCAAATGAAATCATTTTGGGACAAGAATAAGAGTAGTGGCAGCAGCTTTGTCAGTGGCAGAAATGAAAGCCCAATCTGTCCCAAACTGGCTTGGCTTATTTCCAGAACACTTTACTTCCATCTGAGTTTAGGATTACATTTCTCCCCACTACGCCTCTTCATCATTTCCCTTCAAGGGTTCCCCCACAGCTGCAGTGGCACATTAACAAGACCCTGGTCTATGTCATAATGACTTGCCCAAACTGCCCATGTGCTGGGAAACCAGCCGGGCTTTGAGATTCACATGACATAATTCTCCTCATCTACACTGTCTTTCACTTGACAGGCTGTACTAAGCACTGGGGCCGAAAGGTTCAGCCAGAACAGAACACTAATCAAGAGTGAGATAACACCTAGAGAACTGTAGAAGTTAACACTATTCTTGGGGACACAGGGCCTTGCCTTCTCAGAAGCCTCTGGGGGATAAGATGAAGGGGAAAGGAATTGTATTTACAACTCTTTGACCAAACCTATGATTATTGTGGGTCTTTGTTGTGAGGGTATTATTGTTACTTTTGTATAACTCTGTCGGGATGTATCTATATCACATGCATATACCAACAATTTATATTATTATTAATAATAATAATACATATATATTATATATGGATAGCATGGATTCTCTTTTCAAATGTTTCTAGGCATTTCCTTATACATTATCCCCCCCACAATTTTGTGCAATAGGCAATCAAGCAATCAACATTTATTAAGAACCTACTATGTGCCAAGCACCATGGTAGGTACTAGGAATATGAAGACTGAAAAAAAGGAATCCTTTGCCCCCCCCTGCCCTCAGAAGCTTACATTCTCAAGAGAGATAAGTGCATCAATACATTTATACAAAATAAGTATAAGCTAAATTAGGAAGATGAGGGAGGATACTAGCAACTGAGGTGGAAGGGATAAGAATGTTTCATTTAGAATGTGGTGCTTGAGTGAGTTTTGAAGGAAAAAAGAGATTACACGAGGTAGAGGTAAGGTCAAAAGGAATTCTAAGTATGGTGAACAGCAATGCAGAGTTATGGAGATGGGAGATAGACTGCTTTGTATGAGGAAGAGCAAGGTGAGTTGAGTTTGGGTAGACTGCACTGTGCTGAAAGGAAAGTCATGTATAATAAAGTTAGAAAGGTAGGGAAAGGGCAGTTTGTGAAGGACTTTAAAAACTAAACAGAAAAGCTTATATTTGATGCTAGAGACAACAGGGAGCCAATAAGAGTTTTTTGAGCAAGGAAGTAACATGATTAGACTTGAGCTCTAGAGAATCACTTTGGCAAAAGCATAGAATGTGGATTGGAGTGAGGAAAGACATGATGCAGAAAGGCCACTGAAAAGTCATTGATATAGTCAAGGCCATTATGAAGGCTTGAACTACGGTAGTGGTCAACAGTGTATAGAGAAAAAGTAAGATGCAAGAGATATTGTGGGAGTAGAAATGGCAAGATTTGGCAACATATTGGATATGTGGGGTGGAGTAGACTGAGGAATCAAGGAAAATATCAAGGTTGGGAGCCTCAGTGACTGGAAGGATGGTGGTGCCCTCCACAGAAATAAGGAATTTCCTAAGAAGAATGGGAATGGGGGGGTAATTGGAAATTGAATTCTGTTTTGGAAATGTTGATTTTTAATTAACTAGAGGATATCCAGTTTGAAAACTCCAGGAAGTAGTTGGATACACATGAATGGAAATCAGGAGGATGACTTGGACTCGACGTACAGATTTTCGAGTCATCCCCATAGAAAGGCTAATTAATCCCATAGTTATTACTATCATGTTAAATTAAATACGCAAGTAAATAAAACAACCAGTATGTCATCTAAGTTCACAGTTTCATATGCAATCTTCTTTTTCTGTTCTTAGTATGCTGAAATGTTTGAGCATACTTATATTTGTTGAATTCATAATTAAAAAGAACATTTAAATTAAAAATAAAGACTTGAGACTTGATAGGGTTACAAGTAAGAACGAATAGAAGAGAGCCCATATGCAGAACAGATATTGTTACCTTCGCTTTGTATATAAATTTTTTGGTTTTGTCTGCATGTAAGTTTGGAGGTGAAAGGTAAAGAACAATTCAAGAAGTATTCAAGAAGTATAATGTGGGCATTATCATCCAGATCCAGCCACATCTTTTCTTCTCTCACCATGCAGTTCTTACCACAGGGTCACTGATCTCAATTCCACCCCTGAACAAAACTTCATGTGTTCATGAAGGAGAAAGAGGTCAGGAGAGAGGAATGAGTGAGTAAGGTCCTGTGTCTAGATAGCCCAGCCTTGACTCAGATAGCAAATATGGTATTCTGACCAGGTTTTAACCAAGACCAAAAAAAGAAAATCTCAGGTACAGTTCAGTTCTGTCTTTTGAAAAGTTTATTAATTTTAAATTACTAATGAATTTCTATAAAATTCTCTTTCTTAATTTAGCTCAAGCCCAATTAGGAGAAATCACGACAGTTGGGGGACCAGAGCTCCAACTCTGCTTCTTTCTACGTTTCTGTATACTAGTATTCAAACACTGTTCCTCCCTGGTGTCATCCTTCAGGTTATGCATGCATGCAATCATCTTATTGAAAGATATGCCCCAATTACCTTTTAAACTCTACCTACAAGGAGAAATTACTCCCTATGGCTCACAATGTAGTGTTCAGGGAAATGTAATCCCAAAAGTAATCCCAAGCAAAGTATTTTCAATCCCATGGTTTTAGGAAATGAAGTCATAGAATCATAATATAACAGAATTTTGGAATGGGGAGGAATCTCACTGACCATCTGGTCCAACTCACAGTGGAAAAGTAATCTCTTCTTCAACATTGTTGGCTCTTCCATCTTTCAAAAAGTCTGCTTGTTCGGCTATCCTTGGTGTATGCATGCAGAGATTTGAGACTTTGGCTATTACTACTGGATCCTGTATTGTATTTGTATTCCTCTCTGAAATTTTTTCAGTGTCACAACTTCTATTCTTCTTACATGATAACTACTTTCTATGATGTTTAACTATACACACACATACACATATACACAATTGTGTCCTTCATTTTCCGTTTTAGTTTCTAGCCTTTTTGTTAATTTTTACCAATAGTCTTTATTTGTCCCCAACTTTCTGATCTGTCAATGCTTTTACATATTCCTTTCTTGAATAAATGAATAGATGGATGAATCATTTATTAAGCACTTACTATGTGCAAAGCACTATACTAAGTGCTAAGAATACAAATAGAAAAGTGAGCCCCTACTTGCAAGGAACTCACATTTTAATGGAGAAGCCAACACACATGGGAGTTTTCAGTTGCAAATCAGATCGAAAGGTGCCATGGTCCTCAGGGTGAGGCAGTAAAGCAGATGTTAATGATCCTTCTTTAATGTCATTTACATTGATAAAATCATATCAGTTTCTGATGTTGAACCATCTGACAGGGTGAAGGATTTTGGCGGCAAGAATTTTCTTTTCTCGGTCTTCAGGATCTGTGTCTTTAGCACCTGCAGGAGAAATTGTCAGGCTATGTCTCCATGGATAGAGGGGCTTCCTATGATGATGGCTTAGGGCAGTGAGCATTACTATCCTCAAGGCTCATGAGTTCAAGGTCCTGGGATGTCTTCATCAGGGTGTGAGTAGAGATGGTGGTCAAGGTGTTCAAGATGATGGTTTGATTTCTTTAGCACATCCTACTTCCTATCTCTCCCTTAAGGTGCCTTGTGGCTTTAGCTAGCCTGGCTTGCTTGACCCGTGTGTGACAGTAGATTGCCAGTTGGTATGAATGGCTGGCACCTTCTCCACTGAAATTCCTTCCTTAGATGACAGCTATGAGTATGAAACAAAAATGGTGGTCTGTGAAAGGAGAGGGTGCTGCCTTTCTCAGGGCTCTTGTATATCTCCTATGCTTAGAGATATAAAGCTACTTCTTATTCAGAACCTATCACTTTTTTCTACATAAAGAGCCTCATTTTTTAGATCCAAGTGTACAGTAGTCTTTTCTTCCCCATTCTCATCAGTGTAACATTTTCCCATCCAATCTAAAGGAATGTCAGGATTCCTTGTGCTCCTGAAGATTATTTCCTTTTCACAATGAAGTCCTACTTACATTACTTTTGGGGTTTGGTTTCATTTTTTTAAATTTTGAGTTCTAAATTCTCTCTCTCCTTTAAGCCCCCTTGAGAAGGCAGGCAATATGATGCCCATTATACGTATGAAGTTTTGGAAAACTTCCAAATCAGTCATGTTATCAAAAAAAAGCAAGAAAAACAAAGTAAAAAAAAATATATATATATATATATATATGTTTTGATCTGTATTCAAAGTTCATTAGTTCTCTCTCTGGAGGTGTATAGCATTTTTTATCATGAGGCCCTTGGTGTTTTTATGGATCATTTTATTGAGAGTAGATAAGTCCTTCATAGTTGATTATCATTACAATATTGCTGTTACTATGTACAAGATTCTCTTGGTTTTGCTGAATTCATTTTGTATCAGTTCATATAAATCTCCCCAAGTTTTTCTGAAATCATTCCATTCATCATTTCTTATAACACAATAGTAGTTTCATCACAATCGTATACCATAACTTATTCAGCCATTCTCCAATTGATTGGCATCTACTTAATTTCCAATTCTTTGCTACCACAAAAAGGGCTACTATAAATATTTTTGTATGGTTGTATTTGAAAATATTCTTTTTTCTCTTTAGGATATAGATTTTATCTATATCCTAATAGAATATCTATATATTAGTCTAGTAGCAGTGTTGCTGGGTCACAGGGTATGCACAGTTTTACAACCCTTTGTGCATAGTTCCAAATTTTTCTCCAGAATGGTTGGACTACTTCACTATTCCAACAACAATACATTAATGTCCCAATCTTTCCACATACCCTCTAGTATTTCTCATTTTCCTTTTCTGTCATGTTAGCCAGTCTGTGTGATAGTTGTGAGATGGTGCCTTAGAGTTGTTTTAATTTGCATGTCTGTAATTATTAGTGAATTGGAACATTTTTAAATGATTATCGATAGTTTTCATTTCTTCTTCTGAAAACTGCCTATTCATATCCTTTGATCATTTATCAATTGAAGAATAGCTTTTTTTTGTAAATTTGGCCCATTTCCCTATGTATTTGAGAAGCTAGGTCTTCATCAAAGAAACACTGTAAATTTTCCCATTTTCCTGCTTTCCTTCTAATTTTGGCTTCACTGGTTTTGTTTGTTCATTTTTTAATTTCACGTAATCAGAATTCTCATTTACCTCCCATGATCTTCTCTATCTCTTGTTTAGTCATAAACTCTTCTCTTATCCATAGATCTGACAGGTAATTTTCCTATGCTCCTCTAATCACCCTCTATGTATAAATCATGCATCCATTTTTATCTTATCTTGGTATACAATATGAGATGTTGGTCTATGCTTAGTTTCTAGCAGACTGATTCCCACTTTTCCCAGGAGGTTTTTTTTTTTTGTGAAATGGGAAGTTCTTGCCTCAGTAGCTTAGATATTTGGGTTTATCAAACACTAGGTAACTTCAGTCATTTACTTCTATAATTCTGTACCTGATGTATTCCATTGATCAACTATTCAATTTCTTATCCAGTACCAGATTGCTTTGACGATTACCGTTTTTTAGTTTGATTTGGGATCTGGTATGATTAGCTGCCTTCCTTCATTTTTTTTCATTGATTCCCTCAATATTATTGACCTTTTGTTCTTCTATATGAATTTTGTCATATTTTTCAAGCTCTATAAAATAATTCTTTGGTAGTTTGATTGGTATAGCACTAAGTAACTTAATTAAGGTACTATTGTCATTTTTATTGTATTGACTTGATCTATCTGTTAGCAATTTGTATTTCTCCATTTGTTTAGCCCTGCCTTTTTTTGTGTGAAAAACCACGTTCATATAGTTTCTCTGTATGTCTTGGCAGATAGATTCCCAAGTATTTTATATTATCTGCAGTTACTTTAAATGGAATTTCACTTTCTATCTCTTCCTTCTGATGATTTATGTGGATTTACTTTATATTCTGCAACTTTGATAAAGTTTTTAATTGTTCAAATTCATTTTTAGTCGATTCTCTTGGGTTCTCTAAATATGCCATCATATCATCAGCAAAGAATGATACTTTCGTTTCCTCATTGCCTATTCTTATTCCTTCAATTTCTTTTTCTTCTTTTATTGCTACATTCTTTCTAATATGGTATTGAATAATAGTGGTGATAATGGATATCTTTGCTTAACCCCAATCTTATTGGGAAAACTTGTAGTTGATCCCCATTACAGATGCTTGCTCTTTTTTTAAAGCTAGGTACTACTTATCATTTTGAGAAAAGCTGATTTATTCCTCACTTTTTAGTGGTTTTACTAGGAATGGGTATTATATTTTGACAAAAGCTTTCACACTTCCATTTTTAATGAAAAATTTCATTACTTCTGATAATGTACAATGCAGGAAGGGACTTCGCAAGCTCCTTTGGATTCTTTCTCAAAGAAAGAATAGACTAAACTTTAAGCTAGCTGTCAATGGAAGAGAAATATGCCAGACTCAAGATATGCCTGGACCAAATTCTTCTTGCTCTTTATATTTCCTATTAGTGAGAAACTTAGTCCTGCCTTCCTCAGATG
The DNA here is from genome assembly GCF_003287225.1 of Phascolarctos cinereus. Lineage (NCBI taxonomy): Eukaryota > Metazoa > Chordata > Mammalia > Diprotodontia > Phascolarctidae > Phascolarctos > Phascolarctos cinereus. The sequence goes on from NW_027555847.1 coordinate 370,978,433, forward strand.
GACCCCCATACAAATATTTGACATTTAGGTAGCACTTTAAGGGTTCCAAAGAACCTTAAACACATTATTTAATTTGATCCTCATGTGAGCTGTATACATAAATGCTGCAATTATCATTATCCTTATTTTACAAATTTGGAAATTCAGGCTTGCAGTGGTTAATAACTTGCTCATGTTCATACTGTAGTGAAGGTCAAACTCAAAACCAGGTCTGTCTTAGAACTAATACTTTTTTCAATAAATTGCACAGGCTTCACTGAACCATTAGCTGGCTTGCTTTACCACATGATACTTAATCCCCTTACGTAATAATTACTTCAAATCAGATAATTTATCATAAAATCAAGGGGAAATCTTTCCAATTACATATCAGTTGTTTATTGAGACAGGAAGGGCTTTTGCCATATTAGTAGTTTATGATGATGCCAGCTCTTTCCAAGTCACATGATCATGTACTATATTAATTATTGCAGATCTTTTAGTTTAACTCCAGGTTTCCATATTTTATGCGGTTAACTAGCCAGTAGGGAATTCTAGTATTTCTAGTGGAATCTAAGGTCTATTATTCAATGAACATGTCACACAAAGAATTTCAATTTGCTTTCAGATTAGTATTTTCCCAGTGAATATTTAATGGCAGAGAGATATGTTATCTTGTTCTTCCTTAATTTCATTAAGTTCAGAATGAGACTATGAGAAATTGTGCCTTCCATTTGGAATTTAGGTGGAAAAATCCATTTCTTCTATATAATCTTCCTTAAGGAGTTCATTTAATCCTATGACTTCAACTTAAGCTATCTGCTGGATATTTCCCATTGAGTATCCCACCATCAGTTCAAATTCAAAATGCCTAAAATGTAGTGAAAAAGACTCATAGGCATAAATCCATAGTCTTGGATCTGCTAGTTATATGGCCATAAGGAAGTCTCATAATCTTATCAGTACAATGATGGGCTTGGACTAGATGACCTATAAGGTGTCTTCCATCTCAATAATTTTACCATTCTTCACCCTCTTCATCCAGCACCAGGCACAGAAAAAAATTCACAAAAGTCAACATTCAGATTTGGAGAATGTGAACCATAGGACCAAAGATAGGGACATCTAGTTCCATCACCTCATTTTGCATATGAGGAAATTGTGGTCCATAGAGTTTAAGTGACTTACCCAAGATCTTACAGGTAGTAAATAACCAAACTGAGATTCAAACACAGATCCTCTGATTGCAAAATCAGTATGCTTTCCACCTAAATGGGCAATATAAGTTTACCTGATTGCTTATGGGCAAAGGTTATAAGCTGATTATATGAACATGAGGTCTTTTAAGCCCTATTTAATAACTACTTTCCTTTTCCTGTGCCCCCAGACACATACACACTACCTTCCTGATTCTTTGCCCATACTCCACACTTAGGAACTCCTACGTGAGGGTCCAGGGTAATCACTGCAATTGGTCAAACACATGATATGCTTCTGGTATGGATTGCTTGATTTGGAATATGACTTGTAGCCTGGAGAATGTTTAATGCCAGCCATCATACAAGGTACCCCTCCCCAAGAGCAATTTCCCCTGAACTTAAGTTCAGCCGTATTGAGAATATATACACTCCTCACGACTGAGGGGAAGAACTGAGTAGTATATGAGTTCTGTTGTGTCATGCCCCATGCTCCCCCCAAAAAATACAAATGCAAAGGTGCCCATCATTTAGGTTATCCTTTCAGCTTCTAAATCCTTTAAGATTAGTAAATGGCCATCATTTTGTTTTGGTTTGGTTTTGTTTTTTACTGTATTATCTGTCTAGACTAATGAAAGTTTAATTGATGGAAATCAGATCACATGTTATATGTTTACTGACAGTAATTTTCAGGATGAAGGGAGGCATTTTATTATATTCTCAAAGTGCTTTATGTAGAGCTCATAATTTTAAAAATAGCAGTTTCTGAAATAACTATATAGGATAAACAAAAAACCTGTGGAAACTGATTTTTTTATAAATTACTTTTTCACATGTCTCCCAAATCATTATTTAACTGCAAACCATCTGTCACTGTCAAGAATCACAATAATTTTATTAATGAAACACCCTTTCTCATCCTCATCAGACACATACCAAGACCCTTGGGACAGAGTGATGGAAAAGAAAATACAATTCCAGTATAAATCATCAAAAGCAAATATGTGAAAAGTCTCAGCAAGATTTTAACACTAAAGAGGATGAGGGTGGGAAAGATGAGGAGTGATAGAAATGCCACATGGCAGGTCACAGTTCATAAGAGTTTGGAAAATGAAAAGTAATGATTTCCATAAACTGAACAACCGAAAGGATTCTTGGGGCTGGGGTGCAATTCTGTTTAACAAACTGAACACAAATGGGGAAACCTCCACACTGACAAGAGTATTTCAAGCCACCAGAAGGACATATGCTTCTTTTGTGACTAGATCTACAACCTAACACTTCTAAAACCCTAACAGGAGGAGATATTAAAAACATTTTTCCAGCATTGATTTGGTTGTAAAACCAAGGCTCTTTGTTTATTTAAATCACTTAAATTAGATTTTTTTAAAATTTAAATTTAATTTTATTATGAATTCAAACATCAATAAACATAACCATTTCAATACAGATAAAATATGTTCATAATACACGTTTCATATACAATCCTATGAGATTGCGTCTGAAACTCTGAACTTATATGCAGCTTTTTTTTAAATGCTGAATCAGTTTAACACAATAATAACAAAACTGCTCTGCTCTATGGCCCCTTATGTGTTTCTGCTCTCTTCTGGTATTCTTTAATGTTTTCATTGTGATTCATTTCTTTCTTTTCTTCTTTTGTTTCCTCACTATCACTTGCCACCAACTCTCTTGCCCCCAAACTCCCCCCACTTCTACAAATAGAAGCCCTCCCTTATAATCAAGTCAAACAAATGAAATTTACACATGGGCAATGTCTAAAAATGAATCTCATTCTGCACCTCTAGTCCATCATCCCCTTTTCAAGAGGTGGGAAGTTGCTTCCTCATCAATCTTCTTCAGTCATGGCTGGTTCTGGCAATGATTAGATTTCTTAAGTCTTTTAAATTTGCTTCCTTTACATTATTGTAGTCATTGTCTGAATTGAAAAAGAAATGAAGTTTTTAAGTATGATTTTTTTTCTGTTTTGTTGGATTTTAAGGAAAGAAAGAAGTCTGTGGGGGAGGGGGGAAAGAAGTTACCAAGAAAGAAATAGTGCAGAAGGAAGAGAAACTTGATCATTTTCATAATTAAGGTATAGCAGAGAATAGTAAACAAACACGGAGGCAGGTTTGAGAGTGGGCATCTCTTATCTGAACTGGGAAAAGGAGGCATAACCATTCATAAGAATTTCATGTAGGAGTACATTAAATTCAATTAGGAAATAAATAGGGCCAGGGAGAGCAGAGAAGTTGTAAGACGGAGGATAGAGTAGGAGAAGGACTATTCATAAGCAAAAAACTTCAAATACAGAGGCTGAATTGTAAGACAAGGATTAAAAGGAAAAAAGTGTAAGAACCAGCAATCTGGTCTGGCTTTGTGAAGACAGTAGAAACATAGTTAAGTCATCTTCAACTGTAGGGAAAGAACACTTAAATACAGCACAAGCAGTTTATCAACTGCTTTAGTTAATCAACTCTATTACTAACTCAGTTTAGTGTTATCTCCATAGAAGTACCCTTTCCCCACCAGTTAGTCAACAAGCATTTTTAAGCATCTGCTATTTGCCAGACACTGTGCCAGGCATGAGAGAAACAAAGACAAATGAAGCCATCTCTGCCCTCAAAAAGCTTACATTGTCTTGGGGGAGACAACATGTGCATAAATACAATCCTTGTAACAAATATTCATAGTCAAATCCCCATATTGTCAAGCCTTCCCCCCCCCCGCCATCATCTCATTCTTTACCCTAAATTCATCACCCATCTGTCAGGAGATGAATAATATGCTTTGGCCTCAGTGCTATGGAGTCATAGTTGGTCATTAATCAGAATTCTTCATTTTTTCAAAATTGTTTGGATTTACAGTGTTGTTATTATATGAACTGCTCTGGTTCTGCTTACTTTACCTTGAATTAATTTATACAAGTCCTCCAAGGTTTCTCTTTCATCATCTCTTAAAGAACAATTATAATTATTTATATTTAAATAACATAATTTGTCTACCCATTTCGCCATTAATGGACATGAAGGCATACAGATTTAATACATGTAGTCCTTCAGATGAGCATAAAAGGAAGGTGGGAAATGGAACTTTAAGTGAGTACTTTTGTGTGGTTTTCTATTTGGGGGCACCCCAGCTAGATATCCTTAGACACTGGCAGAAGAACAGGGAAGAAGAGACTTGGATACAAGTGAGTGTAAGGATAGCAACCTGTCTTCCCATCTCCTCCCTGAGTCTTTTCCTCCTTCTATCTTTTTTGAGGGAATCTTTCTCTTCAATCTCATGCCCACTACTTTAGTTCAGACCCTCATCACCTCTTAGTGGATTACTACAATAGCTTCCTAATTGGTCTCCCTGATTAAAGTTTCCCTTTTCTCCAATGCATCCTCCACACAATTAACAAAGCGACCATTTATCATGGCAGCTCAATAGAATCTCATAGTTCCCTATTTCTGCTAGGATTAAATACAAACTCTTTTGTCATTTAAATCCCTGCACAACCTGACTCCAACCTCCCTTTATAGATCCATTGTGTATTACTCCCATTCATACATTCTATAATCTAGCCAAACTGACCTTCTTGCTGTTGTTCATACAGAACATGTCACAGCCCTCCTCTGTACCTTTGCATGAGCTGTTCACCTTGCCTAGAATGCACTCACTCCTCATCTCTGCCTCTTTGAATCCCAGATTTCCTTTAAAACTTAGTTCAAATCCATTTCTTGTATAAGGCCCTTTCTGATACCCCACTTTTCCAAGGACTACTGTCTTCCTCCCCCAAATTGCTTTTTGTTTTAAAGAAAAATTTTGTATCATTTTAAAAATTATATTTGTACATGTCTCCCCTTGATAGAATATTATCAGGGACTATTTCACTTTTGTCTTTTTTTTTATACCAGAGACATAGTATAGGGCCAGCATACAGTAGAAGCTTGATAAATAAATGCTTATTGATTGATAGGTTGAGCAACACCCTGTCTGGATAAAGGGAAAAACAATGAAGAGACAGCAGCTGCAAATACAACATGCAGGCTAAAAAAAAACAGTGGATTTGCTTTTTACTGAAGCAGTGAAAGGAGGATTTGTTCGGAACATCTCCTTAGGTTGAGGTGAGATACAGTCAATCATAGTTAGAAACTTGGCCCTCTCACATCTCCAGCCTCCCTCCCTTTCTGGCTATATGGCCCACATTGACACAGTTTTGTGTTCAGCAGACAACTGGCCCAAGCAAGGGGACACGTTTCCTTCTCATTTCCATGTCCAAACACATAAAGGCATTGAAACTACCCTCATGCTGCTATATAATTATCTGTTGAACCAAAAATAGTGAGAATTTTACCAAAAGGCAAATTAGAGTTACAGTCTTTAAGCTAAGTTTCAAGCTCCATTAATAAGGGTCAGTTGGCTCACTTGCTCAGCCAAGGTCGAAGGTTTAAGCCCCAGTGAGGTGTTACCTTTGAACAGGTAAAACCTCTTCTCCCCCAAACAAAAACCTGCATGGCTTACTCTGGCCAGCTATTTAACTCAGGGGTGTCTTAGATGTTCAAAGGGACCAGGCATGAGAATGTGAATTATTTGGTGTTAATCCATCCCTCCTACTGAAGAAGATGAGGATAGGAACAAAAACAGAAACTGGACACCTGTTTATATATTGATATAGAGAACTCCCAGATGAGGGATTCCTCAAAGCAGGTTGGCACTTTCTCTGTAAGTGATAGTTTCAGAATGTTCACAAAGAGTTGTCTAGAATAATGAAAGGGTCAAATGACTTGACTGTATATGTCAGAAATGAGCCTTGAGCCCAGGTCTTTCTGGCTCCAAGGCCAGCTGTTATGGCTCTAAGCTACAATGCCTCTTGAGAAAGGAAGACAAACAATTCAAAGCATATACCCTACTGATGATGATCAATGATAATATCGAAATGATACATTTTATTAATAGGATCACAGTGAAGTGGAGAATTAAAGTTAAAGTAATTCCTCCTCTGTTGCCTTCTTGGGGTGTGGAGGTAATTGAGGTTCTTTTATTTTTCCAGATAGAGGACAGGTATTTATTTTCTACACACAAAAGAAATGGTAAAATACAAAAGATTATCACAAGAAAATGACTTTAATTAAAGAAGTGGCAGTGCTATTATCCTTAATTGATAATTAAAACCATCTAAATATAGTTTGCAGAATTGTTAAGTAGGTGTTTTACTTAGAAACCTCAACTCTGGACTGTTCAACCAACTCCCAGTGTATATCTTCAGACAGAAAGGGCCAGGCATGGACTAGTACTCTTATTGGCAGTCATTTTAACCAAGAGAATTGGAGTAGTTGCTGAGTCACTTACAGAGAAAGTGCCAACCTGCTTTGAGGAATCCCTCTGACCATAAAGACCAAAGACTTGCAGATTCCTCAAATCCACAAGTTTATTTCCAGGCCTGGACACCTCCATCTTGGGATACATACTCAGTCAACTCTTCATACTTCTCTTGGTGACTAAATGTTCTTGAAGGATAGGCTAGCAGAACATGTCAGCCAAGCTGGTCTTATTAATAGGAAAGGATCTCATAGGCAGTCTTTCTTGATGGATTAGAATGAAAAAATGGATTTGGGGCCTGAACTACCTTCCTATTGACATTAATTCTCTGCTTCATTTTACTTATTATCTTTGTGGTCAGAGTGTTGGACTAATATTCAGGAAGACTTGAGTTCAAATCCTGCTTCAGATTTAGAAGAAATTCAAGATATGGTCCTTGCTTTCAAGAAGCTTATACTCTAATTGAAGAGTAAAAGGTTAACTTGTATGGGAGGCAGCATGGTATTATTAAATGTGTATTGGACTTGGATTCAAAAGACCTAGGTTTGAATTCTGGTTCTGCAACTAACTACTTGACTATGGGAAAATTACTTTACCTCTTGAAGGCTCAGTTTCCTCATCTATAAAATGCAAATAATGAATGGCATTTGAATCCTCATAGCATATTTGGAAAAGATGTTTTGTAAACCATATAAGAAAAGTGAGTTGTTATAAGTTGTTAGTAAACAATGCAAAACAACTTATAATTCTTTGCCAAATCCTGTGAAAATTAATATGTTGTCATAATTGTCTGAATAATCCTCCTTTTTGCTTTATTAGTGAAGACCTGAATTCAAGGATTCAGGATTCAAGACCAAATCCTGAATAGAGAGAATTAATGAACAAGGAAAAACTACACAAACCTTCCCATATGTCTAGCCACTATCCACATTCCCTACTCCATCTCCCTCATATGCAATCTTAAGCCTTCCTAAGTTTCAAAGTCAACAAGCACTCTTTAAAATCAAATACCATCTCAAAAAGGAAGAGAGGGAGACCAATGTAATTAGTCTGACTTTATTTGAATGGGAAGAGGGTTTAGAAGAAAATAAGTACAGTGTTTCACTATGGATTTTGATGTGTGGACAAATTTCAGCTCTGACAAGGAGCTCAGTGTTTTGGGCCCCAGAAGCCATCAGGAGTGACAATTAAGATGCACAGTCTTCATCAAGCTCTACCAACAACAGCCCAGGCTTCATCTCATACCCAGGGTGATACTGATCTTAAGAATCAATTTTGCATATAAATTAAAGGGAGGAAACCTAATAATCATTTTAGCTTATGAGATTTGGTTGTAAATGCTGAAAAATTATGTCATGTGAAAAGATTATGATAGCTTGAAGTTTACCAACTTGGGCCATGTCGGGAGGGAGGAGTCCATGGTTAATGAAATGAGTCCCACCTTAAAAGAAAATGCCTTCCTCCATATACCATATGTGAATTTTGCCTGCACTGAGAAGACTCTCCAGAGATAGATGGAGTATGGCTCCTCCACAACATGGTTTAAGTTCCTTCATGTACACATATTAAAATTAGTTGAATGAGCACTGACTTTGAGGTCTGAAAATCTAAGTTTGAATCTCAGCTTTATTAAGTCACCTATGTGACTATAAGCAAGTGATTTTAGCTCCCTAGTCCTTTGTTTGCCGTCTGTAAAATCGAGGTGGGGAAAGGATAAGGGGGAGAAAAGACAATCTTTAAAAATCTCTTCCAGTTCTAAATCTATAATCTATGATCCTATGATAATCAGTGGGATAAAGCAGGCTGAATTTGGAGTCAAGAAGGCTTGAGTTGAAATTTAGCCTCAAATAATTACTATGAGACCCTATGCAAGCTACTTACTTTTTGTTTGCCTCAGTTTCCTTATCTGTAAAATGGGAGTAGCAATAGCATCTACCTCTCAGGTTTGTTCTGAGGAGAAAATGAGATATTTGTAAAGCACTTAGCAAACTTTAAAGTATCATATAAACGCTATTATTAATGGTATATTATTATTAAAAACAAATACAAAGGTTAAAACTGAAAGGGACATTGGAGATCATCTAGTCCAACTTTCTTATTTTAGAGATGAGGATCAGAGGAGTGGTTTTGCCTTGGGTCACACAGGCAGTAAGTCACAGAGTATAAATTCTAAACCAGCTGCTTTGCTCCAAAACCAGTGTTCTTTTCAGTGCCCTCCAGTCCATAGTTTGGGAGCCTACAAGAAGATGCAATACCATTATTACAGGATCATGGATTTTTAGCTAATAAAAGGCTTAAAGATTATTAAATATATTTTTTCATGACAAAATCAAATGTGATTATTTTCATGAAACCCAGAGAAGGCAAGTGGCTTGCCCAAGATCACAGAGGTAGTCATTTGAGATAAGATTCATTCAGGACAAAGGGCTTGAATTCAGAAAAGTCTTGATGGGGTAGGTCAAGCAAGAGAAGCAGACCTTCTCTTAGCCAGCCAAAAAACATTTGTTCAGCACTTTCTATGTACCAGAGACTTGTTGAGCACTGGAGACACAAAGGTAAAAGAAAGACATTTTACAGTGATATAGGTGACTTACTTATTCTAATATCTTCTTTGATGTCTCAAGGATCAGTGATGTCATGGGTGTGGATGTTGCTTCATTTTTGTTAGTGTTTCCCCCTCTCCCACAGATTGTATATTCTGCAACATGGTAAATGCTCTTGAAGAGCTGCTGCAGCTGAAAAATTCATCCCCCTCTTCACAACCTGGTGATGAGCTTTTCTGAACCTAGCTTGGCCAACAGACAACCCATCCCAAGACTGAACCCAAAAGCTTTTCAGTCAGAACTTATATTTTCACTAGCATAGCCTTTGAGAACCCAGGGTCATACTCGTGCCACAATGGCACATCAAAGAAAAGTCTTAGGTTCATAAGACCATAGATTTAGAGTTGAAAGGGACCTTAGAGTGCGTCACATCTAAACCCTTAACAAAACTAAGGATCAGAGAAGTTTAGTGACTTGCTGAGGGTCACACAGTAAGTTTCTGAGGTGATATTTGAACCCAGGCATTCCTGACTTCACATCTAATATGCTATGCAATCCATCACTTGAGTGGAGATTTTATTCAGTCCCCTAAATTATTTTTGTATGAGCCATAGAAGAAATTGAGTCAAAAGAGTGGATTTTGGTTTGAAGCCCCAGATCATTCCCTTAGTTGTCCATTTCAATTTGTGTTTAGTTACTCCTTGAGTACTAAGAAGCCCAGACAGCCAACAGCCAGGAAGATGTTTGATTACTAGATTTTCATAGCCTCATACATCATATGGCAACAAGAACTCCAGAACTCTGATCAGCTCTTATGTCTTCTCTGAACAGGGCTTCTGATGGGACTGAAAATTGATTCAAGGCACTCAAAAGGAAATTTAAAGTCTAACTTAATGAAAACAAAACTGTCAGGTTATCATTCTTGCTGTTCACTATTGTCATCAAGCATATGATATACACTGAACACACAAGACCATGGAGGTTTGGAGGTATTATTTTCAGAAATTATACATAGAGTAGATAAGTCCAGTGTTATATTTCCTTTTTCCAATAAGACATCAGAAATATGCAGCTTCCTCAAAGACACATATTCGATTTTGCTCAGGATTATGGACAAAAATGGCATTTTGAAATGCTTTAGAACAATTTTCTAAGCATCACATATCTCTCCTTATGCTTTCCTCCCACCTGAATGCCTCCAGTTCAGTTCAACAACCATCCATCAAGTACCCAATATGGGCAAGATATTGTGCCATCCCCTACTTGCTTATTCAATTTCTTACCAGTTTCAATTACTTCACAGATCCATGATTTTCTTATTGTAGGTATACTGGTGGAGATAAAAACTCTCCATCCTGTAATAGTAGTTTCACAAATTGTTGTTGCTGGAAAAAACTCACCCCAGTGTGATGGTCAACCTTTCAGCAGCAGATTCTTCAAGCTTAGATAGGCTGATCCTCCCTTCTGCAAAAGAGCCCACAAGTGGTCATCCAACATTTGGTTGAAGACTTCCTGTCATCCATTCTGTTTTGCTATAGCTCTAATTGTCAGGAAGTCTTTCCTGACCCCAAGCCTAAATCTGCTTTGTAACTTTGGCCCATTGCTCCTACTTCTGCCCTCTGAGACCTTGAGGACAAGTCTGAATCCCTCTTCTGTGAGATAGTTCTTCAATTACTTGAATCAATCAGCAAGCATTTATTAAGCATTTACCATTGATCATTACCATGCTGACTAATAGGAATACCAAGTCAATTGGACATTCCAACGAGGGAAAGAATATGTACAAAAATAGGTAGATAACAAACACAGCATACAGGAGACAATTATCATGTTGCTCAATTTTTCTCTTCTCCAGGTTAAAAATGCTCAGTTCTTTCAATTCATCCTCATACAATGTGGACAGAAGGTCCTTTATAGGCCTAACTTCATATCCTCACTCTGGACACTCTCTAGCTTATCAGTGTCCTTCCCAAATGTGGTGCCCAGAGCTGAACACAGTACTTCAGCCTTGATTGAATGACTACTGACCATAGTAGAGCAGTTCTGCCTCCACTACAACATACCTTAGACATTTACTGAGGATTTCATTGTTGTATGAATGAATCTTCATTCTCTTCACAAGATCTCTTTGCCAATAGCTATAAACAAGCCAGACAGTAATGAAACTATTGAGTTAGCCACAACAATGTGAAATAGAATGGAATAATCTTAGCTGCTTTTCATCTTCATCTTGACCTTTAAGTAGGATGCATAATAATCAGGAAGCTTACTAAAAATAAATAGCAGTAATTGATGCATTAGCAAAGGCAATAATTAAGCCACATTGACCCCCAGATTAAATGTTTTCTGACCACTAATGAGCATCTGGAGGTTCTGAGAACCTCAAGCAAGGTTGGGGCTATTCTATTCAGTTACTTGAGATAATCATTCAACACAGAAAGATCCCAACCCATTAGTTACAACAAGCATGGGAAAAATAATGTTGAACAGAAATGATCAGAATAATAACTAGCATTTATGTAGCATTTGGTGGGTTTGAAAAGTGTTGTCCCACTTTATTTGGAGGGAGGAGAAAAGAAAGAAAATTCTATCCAATTCAACAAATTTAACTGAGCACTTTCTATGTTCAAGACACAATGGAAGACAAAAATGGAATAGAAATGGCCCCTGACTTCATGGACAGTACAGTCTAATAGAGAGGGTATGACAAAAACATATAACACAAAGCAGGATGTGCTGAATGTCATATGAAAAATACAATGCTAGTTCAGAGTTCTAGGTGCTGGAAATACAACAACACAGATGAAACATTCCCTATCCTCAAAGAGCTTACATTCTATTTGTGGTATATAGAAATGAGTATATGCAAATATACACCAGATTAATACAAAGTAAGTGGGAGGGGCATAGGGAGAACACTAGTATCTCCTCAGGGGATCAGGAAATTCTTTATGTAGAAGATGGCCTTCAGCAGAGTTTTATTGGAAGCCAAGGATTCTAAGAGACAGAGATAGAGGGAGTGCATGGAGTTAGGATATAGACTTTTTTGTACAAGGACAGAGAACATAGGCTGGTTCATCTGGAAAGGAGAATTCAAGTTAGGAAGTGGTAGAAAAGAAGCTGAGAAAAAGAGGGTAGAGCCAGATCGTGAAGGGATTTAAATAATAGAGGAGTTTGTATGTTGTCCTAGAAGTAATAGAGGGTCACTGAAATACCTTGGCAGCTGTGCAGAGGAAGAATTGGAGAAGAAACAGACTTAGGAAAGAGGGCCAGTGTGTACTGTATTCCAGCAATTAAGGTGAGAGGGAATGAAATTCAGAACTAGGCTGATGTCTGTATCGGTCAAGAAAAGGAGGTAGGGGCAAGTGATGTGGAAGTAGCATCCACAATCTGGATAACTAATTAGATGCAGAGAATAAAGGAAAATAAAGAGTTGACGACTCCAAGGTTGCAAACCTTGGAGACAGAAAGGACTCCACGTAGAAATATAGTGAGTTCTCTTTGGGGTACATGGAATTAAGATTCCTATAAAACATCCAGATATTCAGCAGGCAATTGGTAATGTGGAGCTGGAAGCTCAGTAGAGTGATGAGGCCCGTTTATATAGATTTGGGCATAATTGCTGAGAGTGGGGTACTTAACCTGGGATCTGTGAATTTGTTTTTTTTTAATTGACAGTTATATTTTAATATAATCAATTACCTTTGTAATATATGTTTTATACTTTTAAAAATAATGATTTTGAGGAGTCAGTCCATGAACTTCACCAGACAGCCAAAGGGGTCAATTGCACAAAAACGGTTAAGAAACCCTGGTGATAATTTGAAAAATCAATAAATATTTTTAAGTGCCTACTTTGTACCAAGCACTGTGCTAAGTGCCGGACATGCAAAAAGAAACAAAAGACAGTCCTTGACCTTACCAAGGGGCTTACAATCTAATGAGGGAGACAACATATAAACAAATATATACAAAGCAAGTGATATACAGGATAAATAGGAAATTATTAAAAGAAAGAAGGTATTAGAATTAAGAGGGGTTGCAGAGGGCTTCCAGTTAAAAGATGGGATTTTAGTTGGGACTTAAAAGAAGCCTAGGTACATTTCTGGGCACCAAGGAAAGAGCCAATGGAGGAAAAGACTAAAGAAGATGAGAAAGTAGAGGAAATGAGGTGAGGGGAGGGGCAATGATCAAAAGCATAAGATCCTGGAGAAGACAGGAAGTGACAGAATTAAGGGCACAATTACAGGTGTTGGCCTTGGCAAGTAGAAGAACCACCTCTTCTTCAGAGATTAGAGAAAAGGAGGGAAGCATGAAAGTTAATATTGAAGGGATTTGAGTAATAGAATTGGGGAAAAGACAGATGAACTCAATTTTCTCAGTGTGAGCCAAGCTCCTTTTCAGAGAAGGAAGGTGTGGGGTGGTATAGTGGCTTGAAGAGAAACAGATACCAGGTGGAGTCCATCAGGGAGCTGAGAGTCCAGTTGAGGTTGCCGGGAACAGAAATTTGTAAGGGTTCCTACAGCAACCGTTAGCAGCAGCCCAACAGTCCATGAGCAGGAGAGGAGAAGGCAGATGGTGGGAATAATTAAGAGATGCAGTTAGAAAAAGGATGAGTGGCTGTAGGATGTTGGTTAAGGGATTCAAGGAATAAGGACAAAGTAATGTTGACTTGCCTAACTGCAGGGTCAAGATAGCAAATGGGGAAAAGTAAGGCCTAAACAAGGATAATGGGCTGAGGGACAGAGCAAATGGAGGTTGTAATAAAGATGAGTTAATAGGTGTTAGGAAGGATGAGGGAGAGGTAAAAAGGTAAAAGATTGTGGTCAGAATTTTAGTACATAGAAATTACAAAAAAAATTTAATTCCAGACAGAGGGAGTGTAGTGAACCACAACAGAAAGGAGTAAAAGCACATAGTAAGTAGTCTAGTTTGCCCTTGATAAAATATGAATGAAGGAGAAAATTGGGGGATAACTGTAGAAAGGAAAGCAAGGACTAGCTATGGGAGGACCTTCAATATCAGATTAATAAGTTTGAGCTTTATTCAGTAAGCAACAAGAACTAATTCAAAGATAATCTATAAGATAGATTAAAAGAAAAAAGATACTCGAGGCAGAGAATTTAGGAGCCTATTTCAATAATCCAAGACAGATAGAAAGAGAAAAAGTCTAACCCGGAGTGCTGGCAATGGGAATGGGAACGAGGGGATCACATGTGAGAGACATTTCTGAAATAGAGTGGAGAGGGGGAAGGTTGGTGTGAGAACAAATTTAGGTACAAAAAAGGAATGCAATGTCTTTATCATAAGCAGCATTAAAGTGCATGTAGGACTAGTCCAATTTTATCCATTGGAGGACAAATTATTGTCCACAATGTGGAAGCAAAGAATCTCACCCCTTACATTCTTTTTTCAGCCAATGCCAAAGAGTAGCTATGGAAACTAAAGTGATGTTCTTGCCACCAAAGAAAACACTGCAAATCTTTGGATAGGAGTAATTATTTCACTTCCAACCCTCCCCCCAGGACTCTCTCTCAGGGGGACATAGTGTTCATGGCAGATCTTCTGTATGTTAATGAAGTTCAAGCAGGGCTACACTGTAGGCAGCAAAAGTGCTTGCTGAGGAAAAAAAAAGCGAGGAAAATCTTTTCTCTCTCTCCTTCCCCCAACAACAACAGCAATAACTGTAATAATCATCATCATCTATAATTATAATGATAATCTTTATACCTGCTAACTGAAGTTTGTAATTACACTATTAGGAATCCATTCCTTTTGTTTTAAAATATCATCCTTTGTTAAACGTAAATATCCTAGAAAGTGTTGGCATATTAAATCAGTCATTTATAGCAAACTGGGAATGTATTGATTAGATCTTATTCTGAGAATATGGTTTTAAATACAGGAAGAATTATGCTACTACCCTGCCCACAAATCTTCACTGGCTTCCTTTTGCTTACCAAGCAAAGTCCCAGCTCCTTTGGTTAACATTCAAGGCCTTCCACAAATTGGCACCACTCTAGCTTTCTCATACTCATTTTTTCCTTCAACATAATCTACCCTCCAGTCAAATTTTGCAATTCATTATCAATGCACTCTCTGCTTTCTCACTGCCAAGCCTTTGCTCACATTGTTCTCTGTGACGTTGTTCTCTGTGTCCTCTATGTCCTTGGTCCCCTTTATGTCTTCTGCCCTTTGTAGCTGAACTCTTTGAAAAGATCATTTACAATAGTTTCTATCTACTTTCTCTTTTCTCATTTTCTTCCTATCCCCTTACCATCTGGCTTCTCATCTCATCATTACACCAAAACTGCTCTCTCCAAAATTACTAATGACCTCTTATTGTCAAATCCAAAGGCCTTTTCTCTATCCTCATTCTCCTTGATCTCTCTGTAGTTTCTGACACTATTTTTTTTATTATTACTTTTAGGCAATTAGGATCAAGACTTGCCCAGGGTCATACAACTAGTAAGTGTCAAGTGTTGGTGTGAGGCCAGATTTGAACTTAGGTCCTTCTGAATTTGGGGCTGGTGCTCTATCCACTGCACCACCCAGCTTCTCCCAGATTTTGACACTATTGATCACCCTCTTCTCCTTGATACTCTTCTCTCTAGGTTTTCAGTTCACCACTCTCTCCTGGTTTTGCCCCTTCCATTCCTTCTCTATCACCTTTGCTGGATCCTCTTCCACATTATGCCCTCTAACCATAAGGTCCCTCAGGATTCTCTCTTCAGCCCTCTTCTGTTCTCCCTCTATACTTCTTTATTTGGTGATTTCATCAGATCCCATGGATTTCATTATTATCTCTATACTGATGATTCTCAAATATATCTCCTTTTTTGCCTCAATCTCTCTGCTGACCTCCAATCTCACATATCCCATAGCTGTTCAGACTTCTCAAACTCAATATGTCCAAAACAGAACCCATTAGCTTTCCCTCATAAAGCTCTTCCCTCTCCTCTACCTTCTGTATGACCTTAGAAGGCAACATCATCTTTCTCATCCCTCAGGGTCACAATCTAGAAGTCATCCTGGATTCATCACTGTCTTTCAGTTCCTATATCCAAGCTGTTGCTAAAACTTGCTATCAGATTCCCATTGAATATCATCACAACGTTACATGACACAAAGCCTATCAACTTTAAACTCCTTTCAAAATCTCCGTAGGAATGTATATTCTCTCTCTCTGTGCATCAAACCTTGAACAAAAGTAATCAGCATCTCTCTTTAGCCTTCTTTGCTGCCCTTAAGAGGGAATGAATTAAATGGAACAATGCTGAATTAATATGCTGAAATGTTTTGTGCCTTATTAATGATGTGACGAGAGCATACTGTGTGGCTGCTTTGCAGAGAATTCTTTGGAAAGTCTAAGGGATGCTATTAACCCACCTTGGCATTCCTTGCTTTGGGCCCTTTCCCCACTGATTCATTGATTCTCTGTCCCCTTGCTCATTTTTACACATGTGATTATCCTCCATTCAGATGTTCTGGAGGTCCATTTTAAAAGCTCCCTGCCTCCAGAGGGGTGCCAGGGAGAATTCGGGGAAGAATCTGGTGCCAGATCATCTTACTAATGGAAGATAATTATTGTGATTATCTCATCCTTCCTTAAAAGCTCTAAGGGTGGCATTGTAACTGCTCTGACAAGGTGAAGGTTAAAGTAAAATATGTTGTCTCTCATTGTGGAAAAACCTGTCATAGTCCTGTGAGGGATAAAAGCCTCCAGGTAAATCCCTGCTGGAAAACTGGCTTTTTCCTTTCAGAGAGAAGCATGGGAAGCATCCTAGACCAGGAGTCAGGATATTTTAGTGCAGTTTCTACTCCTAAATAGCTACATGACCTTCGGCAAGTAACAATCTTTGCATTTTTCAGTTTTCTCATATATAAAATGGAGTTAATAAGGCCTGCCTTATGAGGTATTATGAGGATCTTTAAAAAAAAAAAGATAAAAGATCTTTAATTCAATCCCTTCATTTTACAGTTAAAGGACCTGGGGATAAAGAAATTTATGTAACTTTCCTGAGGTCACATAAGAAATATTCATTAGAGGAGGGCTTTGAGCTTCTAAAAATGGCTGTGAGTATGCTAAATCAATGGAAGGGGTTCTCATGCTATAGTGTCTTTTTCTAGAGAAAAGGATATGTAATCTTCTTACCCATAAAGAAAGAGTCTTACATGTATCTGTGTATCTGTGACTAAGTGGACTTAGCTGTTTGTGTGTATGTATTTGTAATAAAATCTCTTTTTTTCCCTTCTTCATATGTCATGTTTAGCATACAGAACCCATCATTAAGACTGAACAATGAATTGTAATCACAATTTTAAACCTGGAAGGAACCTCTAAAATCAATGTTTTCATTTTACAGATAAGAAAACTGAGGTCCAAAGAAAGTGACTTAATCCTGAAATGATTGGGCAAACCCCATTGACTTGCTCAGATGGTATCTCTCCACAAGGAGTTCACTGGGGAAATAACTTCTAGGAGAATTGTGATGAAGGGAAATGCCATGGAGAGACAACACTGATATTCGATAGCTAGTTCTGGTTAGCTGACCCATGTGGTAAAGTGAAAGCTTTTTGATTGACTTTGGAGCTATTCAAAAAAGGCATTTACCTTCTGCAAGTTGTACTTGACTGCTCTTCACTTCAATTATCTTTAGCTGCTGTTCTGGTGGTATGACTGTGTCTAGTGGAAAGACTGTTCTGAAAGAGGAAAAGTTTCAAGGCTTTCCTCCTTTCTGAGACCATATGGCCCCTAAGAAATGGAACTCTTTGGCCTCTTCATTTGTTCTTTTCAGTTTTGGGTGGAGGAGGTGGACTCTGTGTTCTGGTTCAAGAGTGTGATTCACAGGAATCTGGGAGTTGAAACCCAGTCCAAGTGTTACAGCTAGCCCAGCATCTGATTGATACCCAAGCAGAAAGAAGGAAGTGATCCTCTGAACTCTAGCTCATTAGTCCTTCTGGCAGTAATGCCCCTCATTGGTCAGGAACTTGGTGAGACCATTGCTGTAGAGGACCTGCACTAAGTTTTGAATCTAATCTTCCTTCCCAGGGACCAAGATAGTTTGGGGAGATTATGCCCCTGAGATTTTGTGCAGGGGGTGGGGGAGGATATTTGTATGTTTGCTCTTGAAATATCTTTGAAGTAAATATCTCTTTGCTAAAAGCCAGTCTGATTAAGTGGTTCCATTTAACCTGATGCTAAATGGAACTGGGGTACTAGTTGCTGCTTCTTAAAATGGATAGGGGCTTGAACTGATGGCAGTAGGGAAGAGATATTCCACAAATCCCTCAGGGTATCCTAAAACCCTGAGAGAAGATGCAGCTTGACTGGTTCTAGGAGAGAGGGCCGGAGTACACCCACATTCCAAATAATTAGAATCTCAGAGCTTTGAGAGGCCTTGGAGATCTAGTCTAGCCCAGCCCCCATTTTACATATGAGGAAACTAAGATCTGGAAACCAAGATCAAGGTAATGGCAAAGCAGGAATTAGAATGAAGGTCTCTTATCCCCACCATTACCCCATGGCTGCTTCTCTGTTTAAGGCCTCACAATCAGTGAGAGTCAGAGGTGGAGCCTGCAATGGAATACGCTGTTGATTGTTGGTTTTTGTCCTTCATTCACAAAGAGGACCAATGACATCAGGAGGGTGATGTCTTAACTTGCAAGTGAATTGATAAATGAGGCAGGGCTGTGCAAAGTCATCAGCCTCACTCTCTTCTCCGGGGGTCATCTGAGTCCAGTGGCAAGACATAAATCAGGAAGACTGGAGATGACCCCAGATGCAGTGGAAGACTTTGGCCTCTTCAAGCTAAGGTCTTTCTCATGTCTCAGTTTTTATGAGGCAACACCCATTCAGTGATTTAAGACTAGGTAAGAAATTAGCTCATCTATGTGGTGCAGTGTAGGACTGAGAGGCAGGAAGATCTGAGTTTGAATACTGCTCAGACACTTACTAGTTCTGTAACCTTAAGAAGATCATTTAAATTCTCTGTGTCTGTTTCCTCATCTGTAAAATGGGGATGATAATAATAGAACCTCACACATAGATATGTTGTGATGATCACATGCGATGACCCATATAAAGCACTTTGAAAATCTTAAAGCACCATAGAAATACTAGTAGCTATTATCATTGTTGTTGTTGAATTATTACAGTCATGTCTGACTCTTTGTGATCCCATTTGGGGCCCTCTTGGCACAGATACTAGAATGGTTTGCCATTTCCCTCTCTAGCTCATTCCACAGCTGAACAAACTGAGGCAAACAGAGTCAAGTGACTTGCCCAGGGTCACACAACTAGTAAGTATCCTTCTACTTCCAAGCCCCCAGCACTCTATCCACTCTATCTAAAGGGACAGGTAGGTGTTGCAATGGATAGAGCACTGGGCTTGGGCTTGGAATACTGTTGAAGAGTAGCAATGAAAGGATTAGCTTTTAAGGAAGGGATTTGCAAAAGATTGAGAAACAGCTAGGGGGTCTGCCAAAGGTATTTCTATATTTCTTTTCCCTGTACACATTGTCCAGGTCAGAGAGATTAGTTAATTGAGAGTGAAAATGCTTGACAAATAGGAAATAAGGGGCAAAGGAAGACAGAAAACAGAGTGAAAGAAACCCCAATGAGATTTATTTCACTTCTGCTTTCTAACCTAAGAATAACGTTAAGAACTCACATTTATATAATACTTTGTATTTTGCAAAAAGTAATGAAAGTATTATTATTTCCATTTTAGAGATGAGGAATCTGAGGGTCAGAGAGGAAAGTGAGGCAAACAGGATTGTGGCTTGGCCAGGGTCACACAGTTAGTAAGTGTCTGAGATCAGATTTGAATTCAGGTCTTCCTGACTCCAGGTCTGGTGCTTTATCCATTGTGCCACCTACCTGCCCTGATTTAATCCTACACATGATTTAATTGGTATTGGGAGCTCCCATGATGAAAATCCTTTAAGTAATACAAAAAGGCAATTGTTCTGCAATTTTCAGTCTTAGAGATTTATCTAGGCTCTTCAGAGGTTAAGTGAATTGTTAAGGGTCAAATAGCCACTATTATGTCAAAAGTAGGACTTGAACCCAGATCTCCCTTCAATGAGGGCATCTCTCTATCCACTACTATAAGCTTCTTCCCAACATAGAACATCCTTCTAAAAAAAAGCTGGCACATGGAGCAGCTAGGTGGCACAACAGATAGAGCACAGGCCCTGAAGTCAGGAGAACCTGAGTTCAAATCTGGCCTCAGACCAAACACTTGACACTTATTAGCTGTGTGACCCTGGACAAGTCACTTAACCCCAATTGCCTAAAAAAAATGGCTGGCACACACTGTTTCTCATCCCTCCCAGTTGTGGCAGTTTGAAAGTAGACTCTAGAGTCTAGTATATGCACAGAATAAAGAACTATAGAAATAAAATAATTATACTTTGAGATATTTGTTAGCCAACATTCCCACATGATACTTACGAAGGTAACGTCTCAGTTTTGTATACCGTTCATCATCTTCTGTTTGTGGACCATGTTCTTTGATACTTAATCACTCCCTGACTGCTCTTGTTTTCATCCATGTGATAGAACCACCAGGAGTCACAAAAATCAGTCAACCAACAAACATTTATTAAGTTCCTGTTATCTGCCAGGTTCCATGCTGAGCATAAAGATTAGAGAGAAAAAATAAAATAATCTCTGCTTTCAAGAAGCTTGCACTCTAATGGCAAGATAAACACAAAATAGGTATAAATAAGCTTAGAGAGGAAGACATTAGAAGCAGGGGGGACCAGAAAATCCTCCATATATAACTGAAATTATATTTATGCTCTATACCTGGTAGCAGAACCAATATTACTCATTGCTTTCTGTTACCAAGGCCTTCCCACATGCTAGGAAGGTATGATTCAAAGTGGAACAACAATGGCTCTTCTATGATCTCATGGACTGTCAGCCACACAGCAAATGGTTCCAGAAAGGGCCTCTTTTTCTAGAGGTCCATCATTGCATTGCAAGCACTTCTGGACTCAGCCCAAAGGCAGCTACCATTGCAACAAGGGACATCTTTAACAACCACTGACAGCCTTTTTCCCTGAAATTAGAAGGCAGAAGCTTGAGGAAACTTACCATCAATGAACTACATACCACCCAAATACCACGCTGTCAGTGAACCCTCCTTGATCTCAAATTCCTTCTCACAGAAGAGTTGGAGACTTCCTCTCAGGAATGAAGCAAATAGCTTTGAATTTGATGGAGATAGATTGAATTGGACAGAGATTAATTGGCTTTGATGACCTCTGAGCTCCTTTCCAATTCTGAGATTCTATGATGCCATGAATCAGGATACCTAAGCCCCCCAAAACTATTAATATTTTCCCTTCTAAGTACCTGGATACTCAACTCTCCACTTCACTCTACCCATAAAGATATAACCAAATTCTACTTCCTTGCACTTTAAAATTGCCAGGATCTTGAAAGAGCTCTTATTCTGATGAAGGTCATAAATAATGGCTAGTTGAGCTTCAAGATCCTCTGAGCCAATATTAAAGAAAACAGCGCAGCTTAGCCAATAAATATTTAAAGGTGCTGTTAAAATGATGAAGTTTAATATGCCATAGGAAATTACATCAAGACATAACTAATTTATCCCAAAGGGCTGGACAGCATATTTTAGATAAGCTAGCCTGAGGGTGGGGGGTGGTAAGTGCAAAAAGGACAAAAACATAAAATGTCCACCTGGGAATAGGAGAATAAGAGCCATACATTGCATCTCCCCATCCAAAATGAAATGAAAAAAACAAAAACAAAAACA
This sequence comes from Phascolarctos cinereus, assembly GCF_003287225.1. Taxonomy (NCBI): domain Eukaryota; kingdom Metazoa; phylum Chordata; class Mammalia; order Diprotodontia; family Phascolarctidae; genus Phascolarctos; species Phascolarctos cinereus. Next base: position 371,000,249 of record NW_027555847.1, read on the forward strand.
GAGAGGAAATCCTCAAATCTTACACAGTCAGTACTTTTTTTCATGTTTTTCAAGGGAACCCACTCTCTTGCCTCCTTGTTTAGGTAGTAATAGAAACATCAAGGGTACTGTGCCACAGCCCTCCTGATAGGGACCCAGAATTGGCTAAACTAACTCTTCTGCCAGACAGCAATCGGGCCCAGGGTGCTGAAAGAGCGAGCGAGGAGAGAGAGAGAGAGAGAGAGAGAGAGAGAGAGAGAGAGAGAGAGATGAGAGGAGAGAGGTGAGAGAAATGAGAAAGAAAAAGAAGAGAGAAAAGAGGGAGAAAGATGAAGGAAGAGAGAGAAAAGGAAAGAGAGGGAGAGGGAGAGGGAGAGGAAGAAGAAGGAGAGAAACTACCTATTTCAAAGAATGAATTGGGTGGGGACAGGGAATAAGAAGTCTTGACAAGCACTAGGGAATTACTAGTGCAGAGTTTTCTCAGGTTTTGTTGTCAACAGCTTGGCATGTCCCTTCTACGTTGTAGAGAAATGAGAAAACATTGTGTACACAGAGAGATTCCGATCTTATTAAATTGCAAGAGTATTATTCATTTTTCCAAGGACTCAGGCCTTAAATCTTGAGGCTGTCCAGAGCCCCAAGCACACCCCCACCAATCGATGTCCATACACAATCTTTCTTTTGACCCCCACACAGCGCCTTCAACATAAGTAATGTTTCCTCCTGTGGCTTTGCACCCAGGACTCCAATAAACGCTTCCTGTCAGAGAGGCAGCTCATAAAGAATAGTAGTGTATGCTGGTAACCCCACTGCTGGGCCTAGAGGGAATTGTGCATCATCCACCCAGAATCCAGAACTGTGCTAAACAATGTACAAGATATTGTCTTGTGATGTTGTCTATGAGTATCCGTGTGGGGGAGTGCAGAGAGAAATGTGTTTTGACAGGATGATGCTAATTGTCTCAAAAGAAAAATATTTTTATTGTGATAGTTAATTTGAAGAACAGCTGAATATGCCATGGAATAGACAGCTGGAGATATTATTAGAGCAATATATGTATTTCTGTTACCACATTTTCCAAGGCATTAGGCGCTCTCACTGATGTGGGTAAGGTAAAGACCAGGGGTGGAGAAGGGCAATGCCCCCCCCCCCCAGAGGAAAGTTACTTTTCCCTCCTTCCTCACATTCCCACAGCCCTTTGCCTGGACCTGTCCTTTGCATCCATCTCACTTTCCCTCTTACCCCTATTATTTGTGCCCCATTAAACTGTGAGGTCATTGCAAGCCAAGTCTTTATTGTACATATCTTTGTGCTTCCGGTGCCTAGTACAAGTTGACACACAACAAAAAAGGAAGAAAGAGAGAGAGAGTGGGTGGGAGGGAGGGAGGGAGGATAGAAGGAAAGAACAAATGAAGGAATGGAAGAACTAGGGAAGGGAGGGAGGGAAGAAAGAGAGGGAGGGAAGGAGGGAAGGAAGGAGCAGGTAATGTTTATTATGTGTCAGGCAAAGGGCTAAGTCAAAGAATCACTTCCATATGTGGAGAGTTCGGAAAGCAGACTATAAACTTCTGGAGGGCAGGGACTATTTCATATTTGTCTTTGTTTTCCCTGTGCCTAGCACAGTGTTTTGTACATATAAGAGCTGATAAATGTTTGTTGAATTGATTGAAAGGACTGTTGATTGGGCATAGATCTTGCCAGGCTTTCTCTCATACACATATTATATGTATCATACCTGAAAATGAAAAATAAAAAACATATTACGGAAGTCCTTGAGTGCCAGTATAAGGAATTTGCATTTTATCATATAGCCAATGGAGAGCCAATTGACAGTTTTTAGCAAAGGAGTTACCTGGTCAGGCTTATTACTTAAGAAGATTATTTAGCAGCTGTTCAGAGAAAGAATTAAAGGGAAAAAAAAGAGTCTAGATGCAGGGAGAACAATTGGGAAGTTATTATAGTATTTTAGGTGAGAAGGAATGAGGGCCTACACTAGGCTGGTAGCTGTGAGAGTGGAAATAAAATGGATGTTACATATCTTGTGGAAGTAGAATCAACAAGACAGAGAGTATTTGGACTTGTTGGGGAGAGGAGGAAAGAGAGAGAAAAAAAGAGTAAAAAATGACTTATGAACCTCAGTGATTAGAAAGATGATATTGCTCTCAAGAGAAATAGGAAAGTTTGGAAGTGGGATGGTGGAGGTAATGAATGCTATTCTGTCTATATTAAAGTTGTGGTGCTTATGGGACATCCAAGAAGAGATGGCTAGTAATCAGTTGAGTGTGAGACTGGAGTTCTCAGAGACAATTATTCTTTCCTTTGAAAAAGAAAAGAAATAATGTTAGAGATAAGAAATTATAAAACAATAATGATAGAATATAAAATGCTTGTATGATAGAATTTGTTTAAAAGGTGAATTTCTTGTTGTAGTAGCTCAGAAACACTCTACTTCTTTCTTTAAAATTCTTAATTCTCAAACTTCTCTCCTAGAAAGACAAAAAGATAATTTTAACATGATAAAGTTGTGAGAATAGCCACTCTGTTGGTCTGTTTAACAAATCCCAACAAATCATTAACACTGAGGTTCTACATGAAACCCATTCCCCACTTTGAGGGAAGCATTTGGTTCCTCTTCATTTGAGGCAAAGGGATCAATAGTCAAGTAAAAGGGTGGATGACCACTTTACTGAGATGTTGTAGAGAGGATTGCTCAGGTTTGGGTTGGTATTGGATGGCCACTGAGGTTTCTTCCAACCCCAGGTTTGATTCCATAGTTCTAGAATACTCAATAAATAGATTCGGTATTAATTTGGGCAGATAAGATATTTGCTTGGATAGATGGGAGCAGTTGGGCACAGAGAAAGAAGTCATTCCAGAACAGAAGCTTGAAAGACACTAGTGCTAAGGTGGGTAAGTATGGCATGCAGTAATGCATGAGAAACATGTAAGTAGTTATAATGCAATCTGATCTATGTAATAGAGATACAAATCAAATATTATTAAAAGAGGAGAAAATGATAGTTACTGACTAAAGATATCATGGACATAGGAGATGACACTTGCTCTGGACCTCAAACAATGGATAGGATTTCAAGAGGCTAAAACCAAAGGATGGAGGATATATCCTAGGCATAGAACACAGCAATATAACTGACATTTCCACAACTGACATTCATAAAAAACACTACATGAACAAAGACCAAGAAGTGAGAAAGCACAGAACAGGCATAAGAATTCATGAGTAGTCTGCTTTGGCTTAAATATAATACCTATGGGAGAAAGGTATACGGAAAGGTAGGCAGGGTCCAGGTAATGAGCAAGGGGGGTTAAATGACCCACTAAGGAGTTTGAAATTTATTCAATGGGCAGTGCAGACTAACAGGATAGTCCAGTGAAGGCTGTATGGTCATTGGGTGGGGATGTTAGTAAAAGAGATCCTTGTTCAGGTCCTCATTCTAGCTGGCTCCCTTCCACCTCTGAGATTCTGCAATTCTGTGATTATATAAGCCACAAATTGGCTTTAAACAAAATAGAAGGGACAAAACCTATGAATAAAGATCAGCCTGGTAGTTATGTGAAGTCTGGTTCAGAAGGAGTCACTATTCAAGCAGGTAATGAGGATCTGACGGAGGAAATGGCAATGGGAAGATAGAGGAGGAAACAAATCCAAAAGATATTGTGACGGTATATTGATAGTACTTGTAACTGATTGGAAGGAAGGAGTGAAGGGGAGGGAAGAGTCGAAGATGACGCCAAGGTTTTGAACATGGGTGACTAGATAATTGATGGTACCACTGACAGCAATCAGGGAATCAGGAGGAGGCACCAATTTTAGGGGATGATAATAAGCTCAGATATGAACATGTTGATTTTGAGGTGCCAGCTGGATACCTAAGGTAAGCTGTCTTTTAAAATATGTTATACTTCAAATGATGCTTTTAAGGGATCACATAACAGGTAGCAGTGTCAAATAAAGAATCCAAGAGTGTCCTTCTGGGCAGATGTAGATGCGGGTCTCAGGAAAGAGCAGGATAAGAGATTGAGATTTAGAAATACCTAAGTAGAAGTGATAGCTATAGCTGTAGGTGTGAATATAATTGCCATGGAAGAGAAAAGAGAAAAGATCTCAGGATAGAAGGTTAGAGGACATCATCCTGTGGATTTGAAGACCATAGGTTTAAAGCCAGAAGGGAAGGAGTCCAAAAGAAAAAAAGAGGAGCCACCAATGATTGAAGGAGGACAGTAGGGTCTCAGAAGTTCAACAACAAGGACAAAAAAAAATGTATTCAGAAGAAGGAGTCCAAGTGTACAAAACTGCTAAAAGTTCAAAGAAAATAAGGACTCAGGAAATAAGACCTAATTATTACCCTAAAGGTATTTCTATACTCTGACAGCCCAGCTACTCAGCACTGTTCTCCCTGTATGCAAGCAGAAAAACTGCTATAAAGCTCCTTAAGGATTCACTCTTTCATTCACCAATTACAACATATGACTTAATATGCCCTTTTTAATGTTTCTCTTTGTTTCAACTACACTTTATAAAACTAATCCTGCCCCTACCTCTATCTTCCTTGTCTAGTCATTCTCATTAAAGGCTTGTAAAAAAATAAAAGAAAGAAAGAAAATGGCCATATTTCAATCATGCCTAATTTTCTGAAATGTCATTCCCCTTGAAAGCATCAATAAACACCCTGGACAGAGGCAGTGTGACACAATAGAAAGAGCACTGATTCTAGAGTCACAGAGCCAGGTTCAAATTCTACTCCTTACTACCTGTGTGATCTTTGATAAGTCACTTAACCTCTTGAGCCTATGTTTCTTCATCTAGAAAATGAGGAGATCGGAGTTATGGCTTTTAGGATCCCTTCCAACTCCAAATATGTGACTCGATGATCCCTTATAGGAACACAGTCAGCCAGTGGCACAGTGAAAGAGTGCTGGACTTAGTGTCAAATCCAGCCTCAGATACCTACTAGCTGTTTGACCCTGAGCAAGTCACTTAACCCACTTGTCTCAGTTTCCTCAACTGTAAAATGGAGATAATAATAATACCTTCATCACAGTGTTGTAACAATCAAATAAGATAGAGAAAAATAGCTCTTAGCATAGTGCCTGGCACACAGTAGGAGCTTAATAAATGCTTGTTTCCTTCTATCCCTCTGCCTTCCCTTTCCAATTCATACTGAAATGTCATTGTTTCTAATTAAAAGAATGAAATGAAATTAGTTCCTCTAAGGCATTGCAGAAGCAGAATGGTGCAGTGGTAAGAGTGATGGTTATGAAATTAAGGAAGACCAGAGCTTGAATCCTGGCTCTAATGCTTAATAATTATATGGCCCTGGGCAACTCACTATACCCCTGTTAGCCTCAGTTTCCCCATCCATAAAATCTGGATAATCTATTTCTGGATTTTTGTTCTTATTTTTTACCAGACATGTGATTTCATAAATAGAGGACCTCCCTTTGAGGAGACATGCTTTATCAGTGTAGATAGGTAACTACTCTTCAACTTAGAGTCATAAAGTTGCATGAGGTTTTATTGTTGTTGTTGTTGTTGTTGAGTTGTTTTAGTCGTGTCCAACTCTTCATGACCCAATTTGGGGTTTTCTTGGCAAAGATACTGGAGTGGTTTGCCATTTTCTTCTCCAGCTGGTTTACAGATGATGAAACTGAGTAAAACAGGATTAAGTGACTTGCCCAGGGTCACATAGTTTACATAGTAAACATGTAAGGCTAGTTTGAATTTAGGTCCTCCTGATTGCAGTCCCAGCACTCTATCCACTACACCACCTAGCTGTGTCTTGCTACCTAACTTGGAGGTTAAGTGACTTGCCCAAATGTTTTCAGAGACATGGGAAGACTCATGTGAACTGTGACAGAATAAAGTAAGTGCAATCAGGAGAAAAATTTATACAGCCACAACAAGAGAGTTCAGACAAACAACTCTGAAAAACTACGCTGATCAATATAATGATCAAGCATGGTTCTGGAGGAACAATGATGAAGTGTAGTATCCACCACCTGACAGATAATGGACTCAAAACATAGAATCAGACATACATCTTTGGATACAACCAATGTGGAAGAGAGAGAGAGAGAGAGGGAGAGAGAGACAGAGAGAGAGAGAGAGAGAGACACAGAGAGAGAGAGAGAGGGAGGGAGGGAGGGAGGGAGGGAGGGAGGAAGGGAGGAAGGAAGGAAGGAAGGAAGGAAGGAAGGAAGGAAGGAAGGAAGGAAGGAAGGAAGGAAGGAAGGAAGGAAGGAAGGAAGGAAGGAGATGGGGAGAGGGAGGAGGAGAGGGAGGGACTGAGAAAAGGAAGAGAGGAACAAAGGAAGAGAGAAAGGAAAAGTGGAAGGAATGAAATGAGAGAGAAAGGGAGGGAGGCAAGAAGGAAGAAGAGGAAGAGATGGAAGAGGGAAGAGAATAATGGAAAGAAAAAGAAAGAAAAGAGGATCATTTAAAACTGAAATACATTTTTGGATGCACAAAAGAGAAAAGAAAAGTCTACAAGGAATAACAGCAAGCAGGAGGCTTTGAAAGTAGAATGCTGAATTCATTTTGTTGTTGTTCAGTTGTTTTCCAGTTGTGTCCAACTCTTCATGACCCAATTTGGGGTTTCCTTAGCAAAGATACTGGAGTGCTTTGCCATTTCCTCATTTTACAGACAAATAAACTGAGACAAACAAGGTTAAATGACTCGCCTAGGATCACACAGCCAGTAAGTGTCTGAGGCTGGATTGGAACTTAGGCCTTCCCAACTCCAGTATTGGCACTCTAGTCACTGTGCCACCTACCTGCCCTGGTGAATTTATTACATATATTAAAAAGAAAAGCAAGTGTATATAATGGAGATTAATGATTCCATGGGAAATCCTATTTTTTTTTTTACTTATTCTACTGCAGTGAAGTGCTCATTCTAGTTGATATTTGTTGAGGGACATCCTAGATCATATGGTCCACATTGGTCAGCAGCTTTACTTGAACCCAGGCCTTCCTGACATGAGTGTCCTTTTACAATACTCACAAGACTGTTATAAGGAAAATACTTTATATACCTTAATGTGCTATAGAAATGAGCAATTGAGGGTGGGAGCCAAGTTGGTGGAGTGAAAGCAGTGACTTGCTTGAGCTCTCCCCCAAACCCCTCCAAATACTCATAAAAAATGGCTCTAAACAAATTCTGAAGCAGCAGAACCCACAAAAAGACAGAGTAAAACAAATTTCCAGCCCAAGACAACCTGGATGATTGATCAGAAAGGTATATCACACTGGGCTGGGAGCGCAGCACAGCGCAACGCAGTTGCGCAGGCCGCAGCAAACCTGAAGCAGGCCTCAGAGGACTGAATCTTGGGCAGCTGTGGAGGTTTCCATACTTCTCAATCCACTAATGCCAAAGACAACTTAGAAGGTCAGTGGAAAAAGTCTGTTTCTGTCGGTGCTGAGAAAGGAAGGCAGGGTCTCAGCTCCATTCCCCAAGACCATGGCCCTGGGTGGGGCAGCTGCTTCCCAGGCTTCCGGCCCACAGATTGAGGGGGAATCCAGTGGCTGATCAGAGAAGGATTGCAGGAATCTCTTTGCCAGTGCAGAGGCAGGAATCTCTTGCTTTGCCCATGTTTGGATCTGGGTCACAGTTCTGGGCAGCGGTGCTGGGGTGAGAAGGAACGCTGGCGTGGTGGAACTTGTAGTGGCTGTGGAGAGAAACCCCTCCTCACAGTTACAGGACAGAAAGGAATACTTGTGGTCACAGACCAGGAAAGGAGTAAACACCTAGCCCCTTATCATACCACCTTGCAAGAACTGAAAATTTTCAGGTCCCTACAAGTATCTCTGAAAACACCTGTACAAACCCCCAAAGCTTGGGACAGTACATTCTCCACATTGGAAGCAGACTCTTACCTTAACAAAGAGTTTAAAACTCAAGTGATTGGCCGGGATCATGAGCAAGCAGTGCAAAAACAGTCAGACTATATTATCTTACTTTGGTGACAAAGATCAAAATATACAACCAGAAGAAGACAACAAAGTCAAAGCTCCTACATCCAAAGCCTCCAAGAAAAATATGAATCAGTCCCAGGCGCTTGGAAGAGCTCAAAAGGGATTTTGAGAAGCAAGTAAGGGAAGCAGAGGGAAAACTGGAAAGAGAAATGAGAGTGATGCAAGAAAATCATGAAAAACAAGTCAACAGCTTGCTAAAGGAGACCCCAAAAAAATACTGAAGAAAATAATACCTTAAAAAATAGCCTAACCCAAATGGCAAAAGAGGTCCAAAAAGCCAATGAGGAGAAAAATGCCCTAAAAAGAAAAATTGGCCAAATGGAAAAGGAAGTCCAAAAGACTTACTGAAGAAAATACTTCCTTAAAAATTAGAATAGAGCAATTGGAAGACTAGTGACTTTATGAGAAATCAAGACACTGTAAAACAAATCCAAAAGAATGAAAAATTAGAAAACAATGTGAAATATCTCATTGGAAAAACAACTGACCTGGAAAATAGATCCAGGAGAGAGAATTTAAAAATTATTGGACTATCTGAAAGCCATGATCAAAAAAAGAGCCTAGACATCATCTTTCAAGAAATTATCAAGGAAAACTGCCCTGATATTTAGAACCAGAGGGCAAAATAGAAATTGAAAGAATCCACAGATCTCCTCCTGAAAGAGATCCCCAAAGGAAAACTCCTAGGAATATATAGCCAAATTCCAGAGTTCCCAGGTCAAGGAGAAAATATTACAAGCTGCCAGAAGGAAACAATTCAAGTACTGTGGAAACACAATCAGGATAACACAAGATTTAGCAGCTTCTACATTAAAGGACTGCAGGGCATGGAATATAATATTCCAGAGGGCAAAGGAGATAGGATTACAACCAAGAATCACCTACCCAGCAAAACTGAGTATAATCCTTCAGGGGAAAAAATGGTCATTCAGTGAAATAGAGGACTTTCAAGCATTCCTGATGAAAAGACCAGAGCTGAATAGAAAATTTGACTTTCAAATACAGGACTCAAGTGGAACATGAAGAGGTAAACAGGAAAGAGAAATCATAAGAGACTTATTAAGATTGAACTGTTTATATTCCTGCATGGAAAGATGATATTTATAACTCATGAGACCTTTGTCAGTATTAGGGCAGTTGGAGGAAAAAAATTATATGGATAGATAGATAGATAGATAGATAGATAGATAGATAGATAGATAGATAGATAGAGGCACAGGGTGAGTTGAAGATTAAGGGGTCATATCTGGAGAATAAAATTAAGGGATGAGGAGGATTATACTCGAGAAGAAGAAAGGGAGAGGTAGAATGGGGTAAATTATCTCACAAAAAAAAACAGAAAAGAAAAGTCTCTTACAGTGGAGGGGAAATGGGGTAAGGTGAGAGGGAATGAGTGAATCTTATTCTCCTAGGATTTGGCTTAAGGAGGGAATAACATACACATTCAATTGGGTATGGAAATTTCTTACTACAGAAAATAGGGGGAGAAGGGGACAAGAGAGCAGGGGGATGATAGAGAGGAGGGCAGATTGGGAAAGGGTATAATGAGAAGCAAATACTTCTGAGGAGGAACAGGGTCAAAAGAAATAATAAAATAAATGGGAGGGCAGAATAGGATTAAGGGAAACAAGAGTTAGTTTTTCACATGTCTACTATGGAAGTGTTTTGTATAAGTGCACATGTACAACCTATATTGAGTTGCTTGCCTTTTCAATGAGGGTGGGTGGGGAGGGAGGAAGAGAGAAAATTTGAAACCTAAGTTTTAAAAACATATGTTTAAAAAACAATGCTTTCACGTGCTATCGGGAAATAAGAAATACAGGAAATGGGGTACAGAAGTCTATCCTGCCCTATAGGAAAATAGAAGGGGAAAGGGATAAGAGAAGGGGGAAGAGAAAGAAAAGAGGACAGACTAGGGGAAGGGATATTCAGAATGCATGCCATCTTGGGGTGGGGGAATGGGTGAGACAGGGTGAAAATTTGGAAATCAAAAACTTGTGGAAATGAATGTTGAAAACTACAAATAAATAAATTTATATATGTAGAAATATAGAAATATATGTATAAATATATGTATAAGTATAGAAAAACACTAGACTTGTACATATACGTATATGTGCATATAAATATATGCATGTATGTATATGCATCCACATAGACTGGCACTAGACTCTAAGTAACCTTTCTGCATCTTCAGTACCATTGGTCTAATCCAGTGCTTTGTACACAGTAAAAACTAAAAAATTGCTTTATGAATGAATTCTGAATTCAGAACAGAGTTAACATTTCACTTAAAAGGTCTGCTTAAAAAAAAAAAGAAGAAGAAGAAGACCATAATTAGAAGTAAAGGACAATCCTAAAAGTAAAGTCACAAAGTCATTCAATTTAAACTCACTATATTTTGGTTTTTGCTCTGTCCCCCAAACATCTTTTTTGGTGATTTTATCAGTTATGGGAACTCCCAGTAAGGAAATTCCCTCTATCAATGCAGTTCAGAAACTATTCTGTAATTTCTAGTCTTAGAGACTTGCCCAAGGTCATGCAGCCAGTATGTGTCACAGGTAAAACTTGAACCCAGGGCTTCCTTCTTGACTCTGAAGTTAACTCTCTTCATTATACAACCCTACTTCTCTTCTTCCCTCTCATCCCATTAGAAGTAGCAAATACAAATCCTATTGACTAAAACCTAAGGCTTTAAAGCCATCTTGAGGTGCCTATCCAGAGAAACTTGGAATTACCTAAGCTGTAGGTGCCTTTAACTCCTCTTCCAGAAAGAAGACTGACAAGAGAATGAGCAATTTTCATTTCCCTGATGAATCCTACAGATTTCCAGGACTGGGTCAGAAAAATAGTGGGCCACAGTAAGGAAGCAAGGAAAGAAGGAAAAGATGGAATGGGATGACAATAAACTAGAGGAAGCCTAACAAACAAAAAGGCCTTTCGGGGTTAGAGGCAATTTAATGAGCAATAGATTAGATCTTATCCACTATGACGTAATGCCAACTGAAAAAATCAGTAAGTCAATAGTAGACTTTTTAATGTGGTCAAAATTACATTCCACCTTAAGTCTCTGCCTGCCCTTGGAGACAGACTACTTGGTCCCAAGCAAAATACAGGTTCATCACTAAAGGTGCAGAACCATGTGACAAGCCAGAGGGGACATTCTGCAAGGTTATCATTGCTTTCTGGGCCTCTCAAAGTTCATCAAGTCTTTCCCAATCCAACAATAATCTCTGTTAAATCAAACGTGTGGAAGTGTAGAGGGAAAACACCAACTGGCCATGTAAAGGAGTAACGCAAATCACTAAGACTGGATGTTTTTGTTTTACCTAGAAAATTGTACAGAGGCTTAATTTCGTTGATCTTTGGATGTGAGGCTTTTTTTTTGGTGTGTGTGGGTGTGTATGGGTGTGTGTGGGTGTGTATAAACACATCTGTGATTCTGAAATCTGTTAATGCAATTTATTTTCTATTCAACAATTTCTGTGAAAACGCATCAAGTCAGAATAGGTGATAACTGATAAGGAAAGGAAAGCAGGGATGTTGTCTGTATGGGTAAAGGCTAAGAATTAATGTGGGCAGAAAAACTGCATAGTATAACCTTAGTAATGACACCCTATAAAACATGTGTCCCATGGAGTATGTAATTGACCTATTAATGCTGCTTACCTTCAGGACTGGCCATAGTAAGATTCTGATTTGAATGTTTCTTAAGTGAAAGTCAGAGCCACCTTCATTATGCTGACAAGGGCAGTGGTTGGGTAGTGCTGATGGGTCTGGGCTGAATAAAGAGACTGTTCCCCTTTCCCGTGGATCCCTACAAACCCTAGAGAGTCTGCAGCAGAGGAGACGGAAGCATTGCATCAGCAGCCAGCTTGGGGATCAATCAATCAATTAACAATTAAGTGCTGGTTAATGCTAAGGATAAAAAAAAAATGAAATAATCCCTGCCCTCAAAAAGAATAATGTAGTAGGAAGAGTGCTGGATTTAGAGTCAGAGAACCTAGCTTAAAATCCTTGCTCTGCCACCTGCTAACTGTGTGACGGTAAGTCACTCACCTTCTCTGGTCTTCTCTTATTCCACCTGCAAAATGAGGTTGGGCTAGATAACTCAAAGATCTCTTTCACCTTTAAATCTAGCTGCATATGAACATTCTATCAGAAGCCACAACGAAACTGGAATCACCTGATTGGAGAGGTCGTATTATCAACATCCCCACATTACAAGTGAGAAAACTTGGTCCAAAGAATTGAAATGATTTGACCAAGGTCACATGGCTGCCTAATTGTAGAGCTATCATTAGAACATAGGTTCTTGACTCCCGTACTCTTTCTTTGACCTATCCTCCACCATGCTGCTTTGCCTGGAAACAACTGCCTGAATGATATACACAATAGCCAAGTGGAAAGAAGGGCCTAATTAGGGCTGGCCTACCCCTTAGAAGGGGCTGGCAAATATCACAAGCAGTGGGGGTGCTCAAACCAGCTTGCAGGAGACAATGGTTAAATTTTCAGTGAGTAGGTACTATTTGGAATTGGGAAACACTACAAATCAGGGCTTGATTCGTTGTTGTCATCCTTCATTTTTGAAGAGGACCAATGATGTCATGAAGGTGATGTCTTGATTTGTGAACGAATTGGATTTAAGTGAGGGAGAGGTTCAGAAAGTCATCAGCCTTGCTCTTTCCTCCAGCCATTGGAGTCCAAAGTCAAGAAAACTGGCGATAGCCCTAGGCTTGTTGATTGTCTAGACTAACGAAAGTAATGAAGAAAATGTGAACAAGGCAGATTAAGCTGAAAAGTGAGCCCTGAACTTTAGAGAACCTGTTGTTAAACATTTACCTGCACACCCCTGACAGTGACTATAGAAATAAGTTCTCACAGGAGCTAAGCACCCACTGCAGCAAAACATTTCAACATCTTCATCTGCCAGACTTCTGAGCAGAGGCACCAGTGAGTCAAAATGGCTGATTTCAGTTTACCTTCCATTCTTTTCTCCTTCCCACCTTTCAGCTGATGAACAGGAAATGGTATAATGAAAAGTGTTTATGTGTTAAAGACGGAGCTTTACTGGGCAGAAGTTTAAAAAAAAGTTTCATTGTTTTCATTTCTGTCAGATGGATGATTAAAAAAAGAAAAGCAAAGTACCACAGATGCTTTATCTTATCTTTTGTATTACATTTACTTCATTTGAACATCAGCCAAAGAATATTTAAGATGGAGTGATATGTGTTTTATTGTCCCAGACTTCTCACAAATCCTGTGGTTCACTTGGTGAGGGCAGGGGTTCCCAGGACATAGGTTTTAGAGATGCTGGCTCAAAATAAAAAGTTAAATAACATTAAATAGTAGTTAAAAGGAACTTTTTAACCCTAAATCAGATAGTTGCCTGGGACACTGAATCTCAATGACCTTCCAGGAAAAGATAGCTAAAATAATAGACAATTTCAGGGGGGAATTATTGTTCTGGCTTTTACCGGCTTCCTGACTGGGTGCAATGGCTCATTGTTTCAGTTGCTAGGCACTCAATTCATTTCAGGTGCTTCATCCTGCCTTTGTCAAAGAGAAACTTTCTAGCCACTGCATTTTAGGAGATTGGAACAGAGAGCAGTTCAGTGATTATAATACCATCTGACATACCCAGAAGAGACAACGTAATGCTTAGCAAAAACAAAATGCATGAAAGAGACAATGTGACACCCAGAAGAGGGCATTGGAATGACAGACAGAGGATCATAGAACCATAGACGTATAAATGAAGAGAGATTAGAAGCCATCTAGTCCAACTCATTGTTACAAGTGAGGAAACTGAGGCCCAAAAAGGTTATCTGCCCGTAGTCACACAGCGATAAGGAGCACAGCCAGGATTCAAACCCATATCAACAGAGGCTTAAGTTGTTCTATGCACACATTTATTTCTGGCTGTCTGTGTTTCCTACATGAGTAATCCCCAATCACATACATTTTCTGTATGTGTGCCTTTTTTTCCACCTGCTAATGTGGTAACCTTTGTGAAAGGGTACCTCAATTGTGCATTGTGGTTAGGGGGCAAGAATCTTTTCTTTTCATTTTATTTACCTGATTGAATGTCTTTTATTTTTATCTGTGTCCTGCCACTGGTTACTAAAGGTAAAATTGTCAACACAAGCTCCTGAGTTAAGGTTTTGAGTGTATACTGACCCGCAGAATGCCTTAAATTTGAGATAATCTTCTTAGGGAATCATATATGAAGCTGAGAATTAGGTGAAATGCCCAAGGTCATATAGTTAATGAGTAGAAGATCTGAGAGTCAAACCAATGCAAGAATGTTGATACCAAATCCAGTGTTCTTTCCATTTCACACTATAGCTATATCAATTCTGCTACAACATCATCTCTGGCCTCTATCCCCTTCTTCTCATTCATACAGCAACCACCCTAATTCAGGCTCTCATCACTTCTTACCTGGACAACTATTACAGCCTCTTAACTCATCAGCCTGTTTTCAGGCTCTCCCTTCTCTAATTCATTCTCCACACAGCTCCCAAAATAACCTTCTTAAGGCAGAGTTTTGACCATGACATTTCCCATCTTCAATACTTTTAAAAGCTTGTGATTGCCTCTTAGGTGAAATATTAACCCCTCTGCCTGGCATTTAAAGCACTATACGATCTGCCATCCAACTACTCTCCCAGGCTCATTTCATGACTCCCCTTTACAGGTGTGCAAACTAGACAAATACCTGTTGCCCAAATGCAGCATTCTTTTTCTTCCATACAGTCGCCTAATCCATCCCCAATGCCTGGAATATGCTTGTTCCTTACCTCTACCTTTCAGAATCTTTACTTCGTTTCAGGTTTACCTTAAGTGTCACCTCTTCCTGAAACCTTTTCTGATCTCCCCAATAGTTAAGGTTCCCTTATTCCTCAAATAACCTTATATTTACTTATCTGTGGATGTATATCAGATATACTGTGTGACCCTGGGCAAATCATTTAACTCTCTCTGTTTTGTTTGCTCAACTATAATATGAGCTAGAGAAGGAAACAGCAAACCACTCCAGTATCTTTGCCAAGAAGACTCTAAATGGGGTCACAAAGAATCGGACATGACTGAAACAACTGAGCAGCAATAGTGTGTCTATATGCATATAGATATGTGTGTATTTATGTATATATATACACATGCATCCATATATACATATGCATATTTTTCATGCTTTGAATAATATGGTTTCCTTGAAGGTAGAGACTATTTCCATTGTTGTTTTTGTATGTTTGAACACAAAAGACACTTAATAAATGCTTGTTGGAATAAATAAAACATTCAGAGCCAAAGTAGAATCCACACAATCAATCCAGGAGAAAGCTGGAGTCAATTCTATTGGAAAATCAGCAAAATATTTCATAAGAGCTTTCTCTACCAATAAAAAAAATAGCAACCTCATGCAATTGTTGCATTTTTGTATTGAAATTGGTGCTTTATAGGCATGGATGCCATTGACCTATAGGAAAACCTAAATCCTCAACCTTTCCAATGTCTTGTTCATTCATTCTATAATATTTATTGAATGCCTACTATGGAGAAGTCACCGTACTGGGTATTGTGGTACAATAGGAAAAGCACTGATTGTGGAATAATAGGACTTGAGTTAATATCCTGCCTTTGCCTTTTACTGTCTGACCTTGGGCAAGTCAATTAAATTCCCTGACAACTTGGTTTTTTTCATCTATAAAATGAGGAAGTTAGACTTGATGACCTCTGAAGTCCTTTTCAACTCTAAATCTATTATCCTCCCTTATCTCAAGAGTTTGCAGTTTAGTAGGGAAGATCAGACATGTATACATAATGGAGATGATCAGTGGAGCTCCCTGATCTGCTGACCTGAGACACCTCCCACGCAGCTGGGCATGGGCTCTGTTCTCTTTCTGTGGAACATGCGTTCTGGCATCCAGCTGAAAGACGTGTGCCTTGGAAAGGGACTAGAGCTCATACCAAGCTCCACAGGACCAGAGCTGCTTGCTCTAGGCCAGCAGATCAGGGGGTTCCCTGATCATCCCATCACATACACAAGTAAATCTACTAAAAGGATCATGTGGCATTTAAATCCCTTAGGAGATTTAAGGCCTATTTTGTTTGTTTTTCTACCCCCAGCACCATGTATCCTGCCTTGCTAACAAGCATTTAGTAAATTCTTTAGAATTGTATTGAATGGAACGGAACTGAATTAAGTGGTGAGCACTAAAGCTGTAGAAGTTTAAATGAAAGAGAAATCATTTCTAGCTGAAGTGATCAAGGAAAACTTCATGGGGAGGTGAAATTTGAGAGAGAGTTTGAAAAATAGGGCACAAATGTAGAAGTATATTCCAGGCAGGGAGATCAGCCAAAGAAAGGGCACAGAGGCTAAAATGTACAAAACGTATTCAAGGAATGACAAAGCAAGCAACTTCATTGGTTGGATCAAGGGGATCAGAGGGTTTGAGTAGAGGAAGCTTAGGCTGAAAGAGCAGAAGATGGCCAAAATGTGGAGCACCTTGAAGGATACCAAATTAAGGAGGTAAATGATAGTAAATGCTTCATTCATTCATTCAAGAAGCTTGTACTTTATTTATCCTATAGAGAATGAGGAGCCATTGAAGGTTTTTGAGCAGGGAGTGATGTGATAAAAATAGTGTTTTCATAAGATTAATCTCTTGTTTGGTAAGAAAAAAGCCAACAGCATAAACATCTATCCTGAACCCTAGGGAATTCTTTTAAATGTTTCCTTATCATTAAATCATTACTCACCATGCCTAAGGACTTCAAAACGTTTATAACAGCTATCTTTCAAGCATTTGCTGCAATAAATTAACAAAAACCTCTAGCTGGTAGGGGTTTTTTTCCCTTCATTTTCCATATACTTCAGATAGATTCAGGAGATATACTTCTCAGTCATATATTCCATGTTTCCCCAAATACTCCGATGAGGGAAGATCTTCCCATCCTTAGGCCAAAAAACAAACATTTTGAGTGTAATAACTTAAAATAGGAAATATATAGCAAGAAGAGGTGAGATGTTAATAAAATACACATATATACTGTATGTACATACATCATTATAATGTATATACTCTATGTATATATTTTATACATGTGAGTATGCATGTATATGTTGCTTTATACACATATGTGTGTATATATACCACCGGCATATGTGTATGTATAGGTGTATGTATATGTGTACACACACACATATACATACATATACATACATATATTCATACACATACATATACACATACACATACACATACACATATATATACATATACATATACATATACATATATATATACATATACATATACATATACATATACATATACATATACATATACATATACATATACATATACATATACATATACATATACATATACATATACATATACATATACATATACATATACATATACATATGCATATACATATACATATATAAAAACACATTAGACGTAATAAAAAGCACACTGAATCTGGAATGAAGGGACTTGCCTTTAAATCCTAACTGTAACACTTCTAACTGGGTGACCAAAGAAAACTCACAACCTCTCTGACCTTCAGTTTCACCATCTACAAAACAGAGTAAATGATATTTGTAGTACCTAACTCACAGGATTGTTGTGGAAACTTTGTAAGCCTTAAGGTGTTGCATCAATGCGATTTATTACTGGGCCATAAACAAACAATTACAACAAGGTAATTAGCAATCAAAGAGACTGGGAAAATTCAGATTCTTCACCTGGGAGAAAACACTGTTTACTCCTTTGAGATCTCGTTGTTTTATCGGAGGGGAAATGAAATGATAAAAGAGTTGGATTCTCCCTCTTCATGGGTACAGAAACACAGCTCGTAACACCTCCACTTTTCTGCCTCATTGTCCATCCGTATGGATGGGCATCCCTATGGACCTCCCTTGACTATACTGACACATTCTTCATGCCCCTCAGTTCTTGAGAGGGGGCATAAAAGAAACTAGAGCAAAATGAACTTGGAATGAAATCTATGCCAAAAATCAACCTGGTGCAGTGATAACTCTACCAATGTTTTTTAATGATATACTTTGCTGTTAGAAACTTCATTCCCAGAGGCTGGTATAATAGGTACAGGAATGTGTTCTAGGACATGAATTCTCTTCCCATTGGAAACAGAAGATTTCATCTCTTCTTCAGTCATGGCAAATTGAGGCTTACTGGCTTTCTCAGGACTCTTATATCTTTCTTGAGAGTCCTTATCCAATGATACAGAGGCCACCTATGGCCACAGTAACCCGACAGTAACTCTTCTATGAGTCAGTGACCAGCAGATTCTAGAAATCTGGCTTTATTCTCACCTGAACGCAACAGAAGCAAAGAGGAGAGTCATGTATGGCCTTAGCCATATGCGGAGGGCCTTTTCCTAAGACAGCCCCATTGCCTCTTTCTCTTTAATCATCACTGTTACCACAAAGGCACAGTTAGAACTTCTCTCAGTTCTTGGCTTTAGAAGTCTCTGTTTTAATGTTTAAACAAGATACTACCCTAGAATCCTTTCTTTGCCCATATGAAGCTCCACCATTCCCAATATGCAAATTCTCCTCACTGGTTCCCCATCTACTATGTGAGTTAAAAGCTAGGTGGTACATTGGATGTGGCACTGGAGTTGGAGTCAGAAGTACCTTCAATTCTGTCCCAGACTTTTATCTGCTGTGTATCAGCTACTTAGCCTCTTTCCATCTGAGTTTTCTCACCTATAAAATGGATATAATATTTTAAAGAAATTATCCCCGTGGGGGTATACTTAAAAATAGTTATCATGTCTCTCTCTAAGTATCCTCTAGTCTAAGTATTCTCAGTTCTTTCAACCCAACTTTGTATGACATGGGCTCAAGTCAGCTTGTCATTTTGTTTTTGTCCAGACCTATGATTTTATTAGTATAGGGAACTCCTGGTGAGAAAACTCCCTCCGCCAATGCACTACACCACAAATTATCATCTTAGAAAGTTATCTGAGGTGTTATATGACTTGACCAAGGTCATATAGTTATTCTATCATAACAGGGAATTGAACCCAGGTCTTTCTGTTACCAAGGCTAGCTCTCTACCCACTATATGTCGCTTCCCCCAATTTGTCAATTTCCTTCCCAAAATGTGGCTCCTAAGACTAAATATAGGACTTTGGATGTATTCTGAATAGGGCAGAGTAGAGGGAAATGTCACTTCCTTCATTCCCAACACTGGCCCTCAAAGCAGCCTAGGGTAGTAATGGCCTTAGTGGCCATCATGACACATTACTGGACTCATATTGAGCTTGAAGTCCAAGAAAATCATTATACATATGTATGTGTGTGTTTATGAATGACTCTTCTTGTATCCTCTGTCCTATACTTACAAAATTTATTTTTGAATGCAGTTATAGAAATGCATATACCTATGCATTAAGTTACATCATATTCGCCCAGTGTTCAAAAAAGGTAGAATTACCCCAGGCCTCCAGTAGGGTATTATTCATGTTCCCTTCAACCCCTTGAACTTGAACTTATTACACCATTCTCCTAAAACTACTCTCTCAAAATTCACTGGTGACCTCCTACTCACAAAGGCAATGGTCCTTTTTCCAATCTCTTTCTCCTTGGCCCCTCTGTAACTCCTACTACTCTTCACTTCTGCTTTTGCTACCATATACTCTCTTCTCCTTTGGCTTCAAAGGTACCATGTTACCCTGGCTTTTCTAAATGTAAGGGAATATGGTAGCATTGTGATGTATGGGATGTTCAAGGAGGACTAGCACTTCTGATGTGAGGGCTTGTCAAGCCCATTTCAGGGCTGCTCATCCATCTTTGGTGTCCACCTGTCACCCAACTTTCACCTATGGCTCCAAAAAGCTGTAGCATGGGCAGCAGCCACATCTAGGTAAAACTGTCTCAGCAAACAGGCTAAACCAAGTTGAGAGTAACCAATGGCTTCAAACCTGTCAGTGAGTTAGGGGGATGTCTACCCCAAGCATGTGAAGACTTCCCCTGGCAGAATGGGTGGATGAGAATAATTTGTTCCAATGACCACGAAGGCAGGGGAAGCAAGTGCTGCAGAGCACTTAGAGCTTGATCAGATATAAAAGACACAAAAAGTAATCAACTGTATCTCAGGCCACTGTTCCTCATGTTGACTTTTGTCTGGCCATTGGACTTTGATGACTCTGGAAGAAAGGGGGAAAGAGGCAGAGGCTGATGACTTTGTTCAATTCTCCCTCACTGAAATCCAATTCATGTGTAAGTCAAGACATTACTCTATGACATCATTGGTCCTCTTCAAAATGAAAGATGAACAACAGTAGCATCTTGACCCCCAAAATGAAGAAGCCCTGGGGAAACTCAAAAACTCAAAAACATATGGCTAAGAAGCTGAGTCACTCTATCAGAGTAAGACAAGCAGCCCCTTTTATTGTGGGTAGGGAGTTTCAATATTAACTAGTCTCTAATCCATCAAGAGCTTTTCATCTGCCACTAGCAAGAATTAGCACCAATCTCCAGTCTAGGTTTCTCAATCCTTTTCCCAATGTATGTCCTGGCTAGATGCAGATAAGAACCCTATAAAAACCCATCAGATTTTTCTGATCCCTCTAGAACCCCCTCAGGGTATCCAATTCTAGCTGAGGCCCCAGTGGACCTATTTCCAGCATTCTCCCTAACAGCTTCATTTTTGAGGGTATCTCCACTCAATAAAGCTGGCTTGCTACTGTCTTGCTGTGAGCTCCATGTTTCTCTGTACTGGGTCTTTAGTATTCCAAATTTCCTAAATCTATACTAAGACATTAACTCTATAGCCTTTTCTTCCATTGCAACTCAACCTCTATGTGTCCTCTTAATAAAATTGTTCTTAACTTTCTTTTCTCTTCTTTCTCTATATGCTGTCCCTTGGCAGTCTCATTCACTCACACTTTTTTTTTCAAATACTAACTCTGTATAGATGATTCATGGATCTCTGTCTCCAATGAAGACTATTCTTAATTCCAGATCCTTATCTCCAGCTTCTTACCAGGAACTCAACATGCTTCTATAATAAGCTCAATTCGATTAAGCAAACATTTATCAAACTCATTATTTTTCATCCTAAACCTGATTCCCAACCCTGACTTCACTATTTCTGCATGTGGCCACCATTCATTGAGCTTTTCTCGTATGTTCATACCATTAGGGTTATCTTTGGCTCTTTCTTCTCCATCATTTTGTGATCTATATTCCTCTTCTATAACAATTCTTGAATTCAACCCCTCCTCTCTCTTCCGACTCCCTGTACATTGTACCAGTCCTTTACCACTCATTTCCACACAAATCTTTCCACCTCCAGTCTCTCTCTCACCTCTACATCATCTTTCACCACCAAATTCAAGGACCTTTCCAATGTTTCCTAAAGGTAATGACCTTCATTCCTTTAGACCTCACATAGTACTCTTTTTTTGTAACCTTTCTAAAATGTAATTTCCTCTGACCCATTACACTTATCATGTGTGCCCCATTGTATGCCCCTGAAAGACTGTAAGGTCCACAAGGACAGGTACCATATCTTATCAAAACTTTAAAATCTTTCCATGGCATAGCACAATGTCATGCCACTTAAAACACATTTGTTGGATAAAACAATGAGAAGAATATTTCATTAAGATATGTTTCATTCCTCAAAAATCTGTTAATGAAAGTTAACTATACATTAAAATCATTTCAAGTTTCTTTGGGGAAAGAAAAAAAGGTTTTGGGGGGCAGGGAGAATGTTTTTGTACCATTGTGTAAACTTTACTTGAATACATTTGTAAAATTCAATTCTATTCAATAAGCATTTATTGAACACTTACTATGTACAGGGCACTGTCCTGGGTGCTGGAAGTACAAGTTAAAAAAAAGAAAAAGGAAGAGTCCCTACCTTCAAAGCATTTACATTTTGGAGAGAGACAAAGAAAGAGAGAGAGAGAGAGAGAAAAACAGATAGAGAGATTGGGGAACTCTATTTGCACAGATAAAATAAGAGCACTAAAGACTAGGGGTTTTCTATAGCCAAGCTGTTCAGCCTTCCTCCTGAGTGACTGGTTAAACTACTGAAAGTCACAAAAAATAAAAGTTCAGCAGCTGTGCCCTCTTAAAGGAAGTGAGCAGGGACAACCTTGCTGGAGTTTACAGAGTTTGGATGAATATTTAAAATTCTGTTATTATTGGCAGGGCAATGCTGAGAAAATGTCCCCATCTAGCATAGTTGCTAATTAATGTGTGCAATCCAATGCAGCTGTTGCTTTATCTATATAAATGCATTTTATAGCAGTAGGCAGTGCTGGGTTTTGGGTGTTGCATACTCATTCATTAGTCTCAAAGGCCTCTGAAAGACAAAGCATTACAAGAGTAGCATGACTGTCCAGAAAATAAAGGGAGACAGCATGGAATAATTGAAAGAGCACTACATTTGGAGTCAAGGGACATGGGTTCAAATCTTGGCTCTGCTACATACATCCTGGGTGACCTTAGACAAGGCAACTCACTCTCTCTGGGCCTCTATGCTTGTAAACTGTAAAATGAAGTGTTCAGAGTAGATGACCTATCAGGTTCCTTCGGACTTTTAATTCTATGATCTTAGGATATTGTTTCACTTATACTTTCATAGGCATGACATAGCAAACGAATTAAATGATGGATAGGGTTCAAGAGACCTAGGTTCTACTCCCACATTTACCTGTAACATGTCCTGCCTCTGCCACAATCCCATTCTCTCCAGCCACCTCTTGGTCCTTGTTTCAGCAATCTCACCTCTGCTTCTAACTACCAGCAAGATCTCTGGCAAATCAGTTCATCTCTCTGGACTTCAGTTTCCTCTACTGCAAGGTAAAAGGCTTAGAACAGAGTTGCAGCCTGTTCCTGAGTGTGTGCCCCAAACCCAGATTAAAATCTGATTTTAATGTGTTGATGTACTAATTTAAAAAAAAAAGAAATCCATAAACATGTGTGGTTTTCAAAAATAATACATGGTCCACAGAGCTCTGCTTAATTTGAGTTTGCCATCACTGGTTTAGATGATCTGTAAGGTTCCTTAGAGTAGCAAGTCTCAGTCAATCAGTTTCAGAAGAGTCATCAACCTCTCAGTGGCCCCAGGCAACTTTCCAAAACTGTAATTTGCAGAGCTGGGGTTGATATTCATTGGTAGAGGGAAGCTTTCTTACAGGGAATACTCTATACCGGGGTGGGGAACCTGCCTAAGCATTGCAAAATCATGCCTCTCCTGCCCTTCTAAACCACCCCCAAAAAACCTAGGTTCAAGTGAGCTCAATTTTACCTTCAATTCTGTCTCTAACTATAAGACAGCTCCATTCTCTAGGCTTCAGTTTCCTCAATCTATAAAAAGATCAGATGGGTCCAAGATGATCTCTAAGGTCCCTTCCAGTTGATAATCTGGGATTCTAAAAAGCAACTAAGTGTTCATTAAAATGCAAACTCTTTGGCAGTAAAGATTTTTTTTCTCTGTGTTATATCCCTAGTGCCTACCATAGTGCCTGGTACAGGGCAGGTTTTTAATAAATCTTTAATTGATTGATTAAGTATTCAGAATTTTTATAGTCATTATCAGGCATAAAATTATATATCATCATAATCATTGTATTTCATAACAAGCCATGAAAAAAATATTATGGCTCAATGATAACTACTAGTTTATATAGCACTTGAAGGTTTGCAATATGCTGCATGTATACCATCTCATTTGATCCTCGCAACAACCCTGGGAGGTAGGTATTATTATTCTCCTTATTATACAGATAAAGAAACTGAGGCTGAGAGAAGGTATGCGACTTACCCACAGTCATATGGGTGGGATTTGAACTCAAATCTTTATGACTCCACATCCAGCCCTCTTACCCACTGTGCCACCTAGCCACCTCTATAAAGCACTAGAAGCAGCATTGGCACAGTGGCTGGAAAGCTGGCCTAGTAATCAGAAAGACTTGGGTTTAAGTCCTCAGCCATATACTGACTGTGTGGCCCTGGGCAAGTAACTTAATATTTCTCTGCCCCAGGCAATTCTCTGAGATTATAAATTGCTGAAATTTCTCCTCCAGGAGCTCCCCACATCCAGAAAATCACAAGTCAAGTTTAAAAAGAAATTTCTTTCTTCCCAAAGAAGTCATGAGATGGTTAGTTCAAATGATATTATCTCCACTTTATAGATGAGGAAACTAAGGTTCCTAGAGATACAATAAATGACCAAGAGTCCCATGGGCCTTCAGATTCCAAGTCCAGTCTCTGGTCTTGAGAAGCTGGAAAGCTCTCGAGGCACACACATGCTCTCGACGCATTCACACTTATCAAGTTCTTTTAAGGAGGCTCACCACTGAGCTAGGTGATGCCAGACATGGCTGGAACAATCAGAGAACAAAACAAAGACATGAGGGGAGGAGAGGAGTCGATCCCCCAGGGGTGTGGAAAAAGAGTCTGCGGCAGTCAGCTTCAGAAAATTCATGCCAGACTCAGAACTCTTTTTTACATCAGTAGATGTGAAAAGTCATATCAGCAGAGCTTCCTTCCAGAGCCTGTATGATGCTGTGCTGTTGTTTCTCAAATGTGCCTACAAAGAGTTGTTGCCATTGGTTCCACAGAAACAGCTGTCAACTATCCTTTAGCTCTTTCGGTTAATTCCCTGTATCAGTGGTTGTCTCTCCCAGGCAGCCACTTCAGTGAAATCTTTCCCTAACAGCTCTTCTTTTCAAATGGAACAAGAAAACAAACACCAGCAGATCACCTCCAATGTATCTGGCAATAGTACCTGAAAAGGGGTCCAGGCTTTTGTTTTTCTTTGACCTTTTCTCCAACTCCTTTTTGCTGTGGCTCATTGGCTCATCATCTATCCATCCCTTAGGAACCAGCCTCTAATTCAGCCTCCTCCCTCCTGCCCTCTATCAGTTGACAGGGCATTAAAAATGCGACTGCCTCCTCCTTAGTGAACAATTATCTCACTCATTGGATTGATTCACTGATACCTTAATGACAGCTTTCCTCGGATTTTCTTTGGGTGTTTAAAAGATGAAACAACTACGTCTTGTCAGACTAGAAAATTGGGGCTGAGTTTCCAGGAGCAGTTTCCAATAAATAATTTCAAGGGGCTTCAGTTATCCATCATCTGGCATCTCATCTCCTCCAAGCTTACAAAGCCATTTTTAAACACCTTGCTAGTCCTTCTGATTATCCTCAGTAATTTCCAAAATTAGGTTCATTCTTCAGCAAGAATTTCTCAATATTGGCAGCTGCTTGGCACAATGCTCAGAGACAGGGTGATTGCTAATAGTTTCTCCTCTTCTGTCCCAAGGTGAGTCACTTAATGCTTAGTAAAGATCAAATACTGTCATATTGCTATAAAAAGACATACATGTCCAGAACCTAGAAGACATTAATCAGCAGAGCCTAAACAACTGCTCTCTGATGAAGCAGGGAAGAAAAGGCATGAGGTCTTTTCTAAAAGCTTAAGGAGGTACAAGGGAAGGAAGGTGAGAAAACTTATATCTAAAAAAAAAAAGATAAGTCATAAGGTTTTATGGTGACCAAAGAGAGATTCCCTTATATGACTATAATGTTTCTCTCTCTCTCTCAAAAGAGGGAGTGGAAAGAGTCCTAGATTTAAGGTCCAGGAATCGGTGTTTGAATCCCAGCTCTGCCACTTAATAATTGTGTGACCTTGGCCAAGTCACTTAGCCTCTGTGGGACTGTGTGTTCCTCATTTGTAAAATGAAGGAATTGGGTGAGATCACCTCACAGTTCCCTTCCGGCTCTAAATCAATTACTCTATAATTTTTCTGCTTTATGGAGAAAGAAAGGTGAGGCTGTTAGAGAAGAGTGCCAAAGAGGAGGTAGTCTTCCATTTTCTGCCTGGCAGCTCTTACTGACGTAGCTGAGTAAGGAAGAGGCTGAAATATCACATCTAGAAAGACTTTAAATAAAACCACAAAGCTGGAGGTAGAGGGCAACAGGCATTTGGATAAGATATCTGCCTGGCCTGAAAAGTATGGACTAAAGTTAGTCCACAAAAGGATGGAACTCTAAGATAAATATTCAGGGTAAATTAGCAAAGGAGCACTCTAATCAGGCCTGGAAATAAGACCAGGGTTTGATTAATGTTCCGAGTATCTACTTCTTTATCAGTCAACAAACAAACAAGTATCTTTTTAAGCCCCTCTAGGTGCTCATTTAAGAGTTGGTGATACATAGAGAAAAAAATCTAAGACCTCAAGATTTTTGACTCTTACATGTGTATGCCATTATTCAACAAATATACTTAGGCACTGTTAGAAAAAATGCATAATTTAGATTGCTTATAATCCCTGTCCTCATGGAGGGTAGCCAGGTCACAAATACACATAACTTTAATGTATAATATTACAAGATAAATGTACTGGTGGTACATGAAGTTCCAGAGGGGACATCATTACTGACAGGGGAGATCAAGGAAGGTATCATCTGATTTGTGATGGATAAGAACTGAACAGGTAAAATAAAGTATTTGGGTGGGGTGAGGACATTTTAGGCATAGAGAAGAATATGAGCAAAAACATGGCATATTCTCTAAAATTGCTGTCTTGTAGGTTAAATAATGATTTTTAAAGGGAAAAAGCATTTTAATATTGTAGCTTTCTTCAGCTTTTATGCAGATACTACTGATCACATTTAGATTTTCTTCCCCATTCTTGCTATTTCAATCACTGGTTCCATCAACAAGCATTTCTTACACACTAGCTATGTGAAGATGCAAAGTCAAGTGAGAGAGTCTCTGCCCTAAAGGGCTTACATTCTCCCAGACTAACATTCCACAGAGCTCACATTATTTCTTTGGATACTTTTGCCTTTTAATGACACTTTGTGTTATACAGTTTTGAAAAGGGTTAATAAATTTTATTAATAATTATTTGCAGCTTTTCAGTAACAGAGATGAAGAAATGGAAACTAGAAGAAAGGTTAAATTAATTATCTAAAGTCAGAGTCAGAAAAAAATCCTATTTAGGAATAGAACATGAAGTCATTGAGTTTCTAGTCCAGTGTTTACTATTACATAGACAACCTTTCCTATTATTTTGGGTCATGGGACCTTAAAGGGATGGCTATCCACAGTTAAGCTGATTAAGGATGGATAACCTAATTCAATTCAACACTTGTTGTTGTCGAGTCATTCTTCAGTCATGTCTGACTCTTCATGACCCATTTTGGGGTTTTCTTGGCAAAGATACTGGAGTAGTTTGCCATCTGCTCTCCAGCTCATTTTACAGGTGAGGAACTGAGGTAGACTTAAGTGATTTGCCCAGGATCACCTAGTTAATAAGTGTCTGAGGTCAGATTTGAATTCAAGAAAATGAGTCATCCTGACTCCACACCCAGAGTTCTATCAGCATCCTATCTGCTATACCATCTAATTGCCCCAAACACTTATTAGTCACCTGCTATTTGAAGGTTTGGGGATGATGAGATATGAGGGACAGAATGCTATAAAAAGAGCCCTATACTTGAAGGAGAGAGCTGAGTTTGAACCCTGTCTCTGATACTGCCTGCTCTGGGACTATCAGCTTATGGTCTTGAATATTCTGACACTGTTTCTTCTTCTATAAAATGGGAATAATTATACCTATAGTACTTGTCTAACAGGATTGTCTTGAGGTTCAAGTGAGATCATGTATGTAAAATGTACTATAAACCTTAAAGTGATATATAAATTACTATATTATTGTTATGACCAATAATTAATGCAAGTTAAAAATAAGAACAGTGTCTAGAAGGCCAGAGAGATAAGAGATTCACGAAAGAAGTGTGTCCTCTAGCTGGGGCATTGGAAAAGCCCTCCTGAAGGAGTCGGTGCCCAGAATGGGATTTGAAAAATGGGGGAATTTTCAACAGGCAGAAATGTGGAGGGAACCTGTTCCAGAAATGGGAGATGACATGTGCAAATGCTGAGAGAGGTGACTGAGGGCAGGATGGGAACAGGAGATAAAGAATAATTGAGCTTGACTGGAATAAAGGGCAGTAATGTGCAGTAAGGCTGGAAAGGTGGGCTGGAGAAATGGGAATCTGGCTAACGTCCCATTTTCTGAAAAAATTATAAGCTTTGAAATGAGAAGCCTTACTAACATAGGTCAGTGGATGATGTCAATGGCTTTAAATATCTCTTCCTTCTGCTAGTCTACAGACACCGTTTAATCACAGAATAATAGAATTTTACAGTTCGAAGGAACCTTAAAGGTCATCTAGTTGGGACAACTGGATGTCAGTCTGAAGAAGATTTAACATAGATTCAGAGACTGTTCTAGCTGCATGAGACTTTAGAGATCATTTAATTCAATCTCCTAATTTTACAAATGAGAACACTGAGGCCCAAAAATGTTAAGTGACTTCCCAAGGTCACACAGGTAATGAGTGGTGATCAGGATTCAAACCGGGTCCTTTGTGCTAGACTTATTGTGCATAGGAACAAATCAAAAGGGAATTCAATTTGGAGGCAGAAGATCTGGATTCTGATCCCAGATCTGCCATTTATAAGCTCTAGAACCTTGAACATCTCACTTCATCTCCTTAAGCATTAATTTCCTCATCTATAAAAATAAACAGATTAAATAAAATAATTTCAAAAGTCTTTTCCAAACCTAAAACCTAGGATGTTACCCAAACCTATCTATGCTATTTTAGTGAGGGGAGGAGGAGGAGGGGGTGGGAAATTATATTGAAATGTAAGTTTTTGTAAAATAATTAAATTAATTACAACCATGTCTAAACAATACCATAGATCTACCAGCTACAGGTTTAAGAGCTCAATTTCAATATTTCAAGGATCTTCATTTCCTCCACCAGCAAAGATGGCAACCTTTCTACAGGTCATTCTTGCCTCCGGGGCCAAAAAATTCATCACCTTTGGGTCAGCCCACTGCTGAGTTTCTCTGAACTTAATTACAGTCTGGCCTCTGAAAAACAGACGCAGTCTGTCCACATGTCTGGCCTAAAAGCCTTTTCAGCTTAGTAGGCCCTAGCAGAGCTAGCTCTCCCCTTGAAGAAACCAGATTTCAGCCCATTTCATAGTGACCCATCACAGAAAGACTTTAGCAGAGGAAGCATTCAATAAAACGAGAAGGTAGTGAGACAGTAAGACTTTGAGTCAACCAGAACACGCACATACACATACATACACACACACACACACACACACACACAAACACACACGTATGTTTCTGGGTATACATGTCAATCAATTAATTAACAAACATATATTTATTTATTTTACAGAGGCAGTTAGGTGGAACAGCTGGTCAGGGTATCAAGAAGACATGAGTTCAAATATGGCCTCAGACGTTTACTAGTGGTGTTACCCTAGGCAAGTCATTTTAACCTCTGTTTGCCTCTGTTCCTCCAACTGTAAAATGGGCATAATAATAGCACCCATGTTACAGTGTTGTTGTGAGGATATAATATTTGTGAAGCACTTAGCATAGTGCCTGGCACATAGCAGGTGCTAGAAAAATATTTATTCCTTTTCCTTCCCCCCAGTGGCTACTATGTTTCAGGCACTGTGCTAGGTGCTTAGAGATACAAAGAGAGAATGAAACAAATCCTACTCATGAGGAGTTTATATCTTAATTTCAGAACCAAGTCCATATATAAAGTGCATGCAGCAGAAGTATAAATAGAATAAATAGAATGTAGTTAAATGCCTCATTGAAAGGAACTAGCAGTTGAGGCAATCAGCAAAGACTCCATGTACAATGGGGTGTTTGAGCTGCCTCTTGAAAGAAAGAAGGGACTCTATGATAATAACAGGGTGATATGGACCAGAAAATGGGGGCAACAGTGAGCTTTGCTCCTGGTATTGTCTTTTAATTGCCATAAAAATGAAACTAGGAGCCACACCAAAAGGTAAGTAAAGAAGGCAGGGTGATCACATTCTACCCAACCCATGTTCAAGCCTCTGCATCTCTCTAGGACATTTCCAGCAACTCAGTCATTCCAATGGGAGTAGAAGCAGCTAAAATGAGAGAGGTTCTGCACCCCAAGAGCCAGGATTCTCTCAGGAGCTAACTCCATCCCAGTTCCCTCCAGTCAGTGTGAGCCATTCCTATGAGACCAAAGCTGCTCACCTGCTCATAAGGAGAGGAAAACACTCAGGAACAATCCAATGAGTAGAATTGAAGAATGAAGGGCTTGGATGCTGTTGACCCAAAATTTTCCTGGTGATCTCTTCCAAAGAGGCAGTGCCTGTCCCTTGTAATTGGGAAGCTGACCCACAGACCCCCAAATTACCCATAATCTTAGAAGAATGGCAACAACACAAATCCCTTCAAAGACTCAGCTCCACAGAGAGCTCTGTACTGATCTAAACCTTAATTGCTCTTCCAGAACATTAAGCTCCAGTTCTGCTACCACCTCCTCATTTGGCTTTATAATTACAGAGGCCACAGAAAGATGCCAGGCTCTGGTGCACCCAGCATAGATAGGGAGATTAACTCAACCACTGTTTGTGTTTCCCTGAGAAATTCAGAGGGCATGACCACAAACCGAATACTGAGTGTTAGGCACCAGGAAGTCAACTAGCTAAGTCTGAACATGTTAAGGGAACCCTGTCTGTGAATGAGCATTGTACTAGGCACTGTGGGGATATGAAAAGGCATAAAGGAAGTAGAGAGAAAGGATCTTTCTTTCAATGAGAGTAGGTTCTATAGTTGTGATGCCCAGCTTGGATTTTTACAATACTCTCATGCATCTCCCACCTCAGACATTTGCATAAGCCATACCCTATGTTGGTGTAAGGATGTGCTACTTTCAGACTTGGCAATTGTGCTGATTAAAAGGGGACAATGACAAAGGGAAACAAATGTGAGGCTTACATAATAATAAAATGAAGAAAGCAGCTTGCAGGGATAATGTACTTACCCAGAGCAAAAACTGCCTCTGAGTTTTGTTTCCTAGCTGTTTGCATAAGAACAAACAGAAAACTTTAGAATTCAAAACTGGGGAACCCTGAACTGCAGAATTATTTTGTGATTATTGGGCAGATGCCTGTTGCCTGACTTTGGTCTGGCCTGCAAAGAATAAAATTTGGTAAATGTGCTAGCTGGAGTACCATAATTCAGAGTAAGGTCTCTCTTAGAGGTGACACAACCCTGAACCAGGAAGGTTGGTCCAAGAAAAGATTTTAGATCCTGGGATACTGCCTTGCTACTTGCTGCCTGGGAGATGGAAATCCCTCACAGTCCAGCCCAACCCAAGACAGTAGAACTAGAGAACCTTCAGCAAATGCCAGGTTGCTACTTCTTCTGAGAGAAGTAGCACCACCCTGCTACCACAGAGGCCCAGTGCAACACAGGTACCACAACCACCTATGAACTTTGTGAGAATGATCAACAAGCAAGAGAAAGGACTCCAAATTTTGGGTCAACAACATCCAAGCCCTTCATCGTGAGTTGCCCTGGCTCCATGTGTTCCCTACACATATGCCTTCCCATAATGGTATTTTAAGTTCTTTCTAACTGTCCCTATGGCTATTGTGCATATT
The DNA here is from genome assembly GCF_003287225.1 of Phascolarctos cinereus. Taxonomy (NCBI): domain Eukaryota; kingdom Metazoa; phylum Chordata; class Mammalia; order Diprotodontia; family Phascolarctidae; genus Phascolarctos; species Phascolarctos cinereus. Next base: position 371,031,764 of record NW_027555847.1, read on the forward strand.
TGAGTGAGAGTGAACCCAGGTTTATGGATGAAATATTATGTATTGTTTTTGCCTTTGTGAAGAGTTCATTGAGAGTTTAGAAGCTACAGTAGTCAGAGTAGCCACCCTGAGCCCTCAGAGAATAAGCAGCTGGTTTTCTTGGCACCCAAACTGCTACTTTCAGGTGTGAGTTGGAGGAAGAGCCCAAAATGGGGAGGAGAGACTCCGTTGTACCTGAAATTCTCTTTTCTCTTCAACTGTGCCTCTCATATTTCTCATCTGCCTTCAAGATTCAGTTCAGGTGCCACCATTTCTACCTTGCCCCAAGATGTGAGTGTGCCTACCCTCCTCAAATTTTCACTTTGTTCTCTGCTTTGCTGACTTCAAATGTGTATGTGTTTATGTGTGTGTGTGTGTGTGTGTGTGTGTGTGTGTACCCGTGCTCTATCCACTTCGGCACTTAGCTGCCCCAGTGTAGCAGTCTGGGGGAAAAATTCTGGGATAAAAGGAATAGTGGTGTTAATGACTAAATTAAATTAACTAAATTAATTAAAAGATATGGATCAGCATTTGGGAGTAATCATTGTGGTCCCAGATATGATGGTGCTAATAGGAAAAAAAAGGAGTGTTAAGAGTAAGTGTAGACCCAATCTCATTGGATGCATCTTCGGTGATTGTTGCTATGGTGGCAAAGATGGCCAGTCAGCTTGACTTTTGTCTTGCCACTGGATTTTGATGGCTCTGGAAAAGAGATGAGGCTGATGACTTCATGCAACTCTGCCTCACTTCAACCCAATTCAGGAGCAAAGTCAAGACATCACCCTCCTGATGTGATTGGTCCTCTTCAAAAACAAAGCATCAACAACAATAACAAGAAGGAGTGCTTTCTAGACTCACTCTCCCAGAGCAAGGTTGGCTAAATGTCTCTTTCAGGGTTTTAGTGATACCCCTAAGGTGATCAAAGTGTCTTTTCTTTCACTCCATCTCAAGACCCCATTCCTAAAGGGAACCTCTGCCACTGTTGTCAATACTAATGCCATTTCATCAATTAACATCAATTAGCTTTTAAAAAGGAATATTTATTTCAAAGATATAGTAAGAACAGAAATATAAACATGTCCTCCTCAATATATCAGGGCACACTTTTCTCTACCCCTCTGTGCCACGGGGAAAGGAGTAGCATTGAACTTAATTCAATATCTACATAGTATTGGTCCCACCAAATTTACATCCATATATGGCATCACTATTGGCTGAGTCCTTGTCTCAACTACCACTGGGCTAGGGCTCAAAATTTAATCCTCAGAATCTCAAGGTAACTGCGAAACTTGCATGGACACAACTCCTATATCTGTTGCTGGGACCAACTCACCACGTGGTTAGCATACAGAACTAGTTATAGAACATATAAGCATGCTACAAATATCTCCAAGCAATTTGATTACATAACATCACAAATGTCTGAAAGCAGGCTTCCCAGCTTCTTCCATGGGGGAATTGGATCATTCAGGCATACTGATGCTTACCCATGTGGATTTGTTGGTCAGTTTCCAATTACATAGATAGAGAGAAAAACATAGATAGATAGATAGGTGATTATGAATACATGCATACATACACTTATATATAAATACATGTATGCATATATACCTCTATACTTATAATTTTTGTTTGTTTATTAAAAATTAAGCACCTTCAGGACAAGGATGCTTTCATTTTTTTCTCTAAATTCCCAGCAACTTAGTCCAGCACCTTATGTGAGGTGCTTAGGAATTGTTTTACTGAATTGAATTCTCAAAATAATTTTTTTGAATTTTTCAAATGCATAGATAGATAGATAGATAGATAGATAGATAGATAGATAGATATAGATATAGATATAGATATAGATATAGATATAGATGATATAGATATAGATATAGATATAGATATAGGTATAGATATAGATATAGATATAGATATAGATAGATATAGATATAGATATAGATATAGATATAGATATAGATATAGATATAGATATAGATATAGATATAGATATAGATATAGATATAGATATAGATATAGATATAGATATAGATATAGATATAGATATAGATATAGTTTTCTTGCAAGTATATAGCTTACAGTTAAAATCACATGAGTAAGAAATGTTAGGTCAATATCCCTTCAGAGATGTCATTTGCTCAAGTGTTGAAGAAGAGGTAATAGCATAGCAACCACAGTAGCATAGATAAGAAACACTGAAAAGATGTGTGTGTATATGTGTGTATGTGTATGTTTGTTGTTGTGCAATCATTTTTCAGTCAGTCATTGTCCAACACTTCATGACCCCACATATACAAGTGCTGTCCTTCATTCTCAAAGAGGACCAAAATGACCTTACTATGTTGGGGTCAAGGTACAGTGTGTCCTACTGTGGTTGATCAGACCAAAATAAACTCAGAAGGCTCTCCCATAGGTTGGGCACAAACAGTTCATATGAATATTTGGAGTGGATGTCTAAATTTGTGCATCTCATATTTCTTTTGTGCTACTGCAATTCCACTTTGCTCACAGAATACAATCTTCTTTGATGCAAGCATGTCGCGCTAGATGGTTCTTTGTCAGTGTCTCCCATGTCTCCCAGTTGATTTTAAAGTTCTTCAGAGAGATCTTCAGAGTGTCCTTGTATTGTTTCTTCTGACCTCCATGTGAGCACCTTCCTTGTGTGAGTTCTCCATAAAACAGTCCTTTAGGCAAACATACTTTTGACTTTTGAACAATGTGTTAAGCCCATTGAAGTTGTGCTCTCTGTAGCAGAACTTGAGTGCTTGCCAGTTCATCTTGAGAAAGGACCTCAGTGTCTGGTACCTTATCTTGCCAGGTGATCTTCAGAATCTTTCTAAGACAATTCAAATGGAAGCCATTCAGTTCCTTGGCATGTCAGTGGTACACTGTCCAGGTTTCACAAGCATATAAGTCTTCAATAGTAAATGATTGTTGCTGTTGCTCTTTCTGCCTCTATTCCTCCCAAGGACTCTCTGCTATGTTTGATAGTCTGTGCCTATTCTGGCTAGGCTTATAAGTCACCCAGAATTACATGTTCATCCTCTTTCATTACATTGATGATAAGAGTCTCCAGGGCTTCATAAAAATTTGTCCCTGACCTCATCAGGATTTGTCATGGTGGGAGCCTACACTCTGATGATGGTGGCATGGCACTTTCCTGCAAGGGCCATTGCATTGTCATGAGTCTGTTGTTCACCCCTTTTGGGAAGCATGCAAGCTTGTTGACTACATTAGTTTGGATTGTGAAACTTACACCAGCTTCATGGCACTCCCCAGCACTGGAGCTCTCCAGAAAAATGTGTATCCAGCTCCAACTTCAGTAAGCCAGCCTTCATTTGCCAGCCTTGTTTCAGTCAGTGCTGCTATTTGGATGTGAAACCTGCTGAGTTCTCTCACAACAACAGCTTTTGTTTGTCTTTCAGGTTTACTGGATTTCACGTTTTCATAAGCACACACACATTCCATGTACTGATGGTGAATGGAATCATCTTCGCAAAAGTGTTTGTATGTTTTTCTGTGTGTGTTTTGACCATAGGGTAAGATCCATGCCTGCCAAAACAAGCAGGCCATGGCTGGGCGAGCACAATTTTAGGGCATCTTTTTTAGCCCCTTCCTCACACCAGGAGGTGAGCAGTGCAGTCTTTCAAAAAGGCTTCTCAGACACCCATGGGGTTGCTGAATCCCCCTGCTGCTTCAGTCCAGTAAGATGACCCTATGGCCTGGGCTGCCTGTGTGCAGGGTTGTGACTACAGTTCCCAGTATATCTGCACCTGCTGCTTCATCACCTGCCTGTCACCACAGAACTTTGAGGTCGGTAAAAATGGTAAACTGGTATGAGTGATGTCTTTTAATTTTAGCATAAATTGGATTTAAGTGAGACAGAGTTGTGCAGTTGTCAGTTTCACTGTCTCTTCCAGAGTCATCAGTGTCCAGTGGCAAGAAAAAAGCCAAGATGACTGGTGATGGTCCAGGATGACCCTGGCTTCTTTGAAATCTAACCAAGCTCTGAGCACTCCACAGCACATGCTTCAACTGCCTTCATGGCCATTGAAACACATTGTTCTCATCTTCCCATTCCATCCAGGGAAGAGTTCACACGATTGGGGTAGACACTGCACTGAGGAGTTTGAGACCCTTCAACCTGGTTTAGCCTATCTGCTGAGGTGATTTTACCAGGGTGTGACTGCTGTGCATGTTATAGCTTCTTGGAGTCACTGGTGAGAGTTGGGTGAATGGGGGACATACCAAAGATGGAAAGCAGCTTTGAAAAGGGCTCAGTAGCCCTCACACCAAAGGCACTAGTCTCCCCTGAACATCCTATACACCATGTACATATGTGTACGTGTAGATATGGTTAGATAGACAGATAGATAGATAGATTGATAGATAAACAGACAGATAGATATAGAAATAGATATATATCCACTACCTCCCAGAACATACTATTCAAGTTTTAGACAGGTATAGCTGTTCAGAAGTTTTTCTTTAAACAGGTAAAATCTACCTTTCTGGTATTTCTGTCCATTCATTTTTCCTAGTTCTGCCCTCTAGACAAAATTTTGGATTAACAAACTCCTCAGCAAATTCAGATCCTTTCTGCCAAAAATTAGTTTATCAACTATTCAGACCTTAGTGTGAACTGGATAATTCCACTGCAAAGAATTTTCAAGATGGAAGGGACCATAAAGATCACTTTGCACAAGCCATTCACTTTACAAATAACAGGTGAGGAAACTGGGGCCCAATAAGGTAAGATGAGTTGTTTAAGACATTTCTGTGGTTGTTGCTTTTGCTCCTCTCCCGATTCGGATGAGTCAGTGCACATCTATTCATTGAACAAAGATTTATTGTGTCAACTCTGCACTAAGAATTTTTGGTTTTTGAATGTTTTTATACTTACTATTTATTTTAATTCTTTTTTTTATTTTGAGCTCCAAACTCTCTCCCTCCCTGCCACCACTCTCCCACCCACCAAGAAAGCAAACATGTTATTACTTATACATGTGAAATCATGTAAAATATATTTCTATATTAGCTATATCATAAAAAAGTGAGAAAAATCAAGAAAATGAGAAAATCACACTTCAATTTACACTCAGAGTTCATCAGTTCTCTCTCTCTGAAGGCTGAAACCATTTTTTATCATGGGTCCTTTGGAACTGTCTTGAGTCATTGTATTGATCAGAGTAGCTAAGTCTTTCACAATTGATCATTATTACAATATTGTAGTTACTTTATACAATGATCTCCAGGTTCAGCTCATTTCACTTTGCATCAATTCTTATAGGTGTCCCCATGTTGTTTTTTTTTCTGAAATCACCTCCCTTGTCATTTCTCATAGTATTCCATCACAATGACGTGCTATAACTTCTTCAGCCATTCTCCAATTGATGGACAACCCCTCACTTTCCAATTCTTTGCCACCCCAAAAGTTCTAATTTTTAAGATGGCAGTCCCAGAGCTTATATTCCAAAACTCAGAACTTCAATTCCCATCAGGTACTTCTTTGTGCTCCTGTAAGGGCTTGAGATACCTAAGGGGAATCCCGAGTTTCTGGGGTTCAAGGGAAAGGGGCTACTAAAGGTGGAAAAGATACAGAAATAAAGGTGGAAAAATATCAGATAAACTTTGCTACCAATACAATTGTGCCACGTTGTTCAAAAAAGTGAGCTTGCGGTTTGATGGTATTTAAATTGTTCATTAAGTCAAACAGGGATGTTTGGGGTGTTCAGGGAGGACTAGCACCTCTGATGTCAGGGCTTGCCAAGCCCTTTTCAGGGCTGCTTCTCCACCTTTGGTGTCCACCTATCACCAAACTCTTACCTGTGGCTCCAAGAAGCTGTAGCATGCACAGCCACCATACTCTGGTAAAACCATGTTGGCAGATGGGTCAAACTAGGTTGAGGGTGACTGACAGGCCTCAAACCCATTCATGAGTTAGGCAGATGAATACCCCAAGTATGTGAAAACTTCCCCTGGATGGAATGGGTGAATGAGAACAATTTCTTCTAACAATCATCAACATGGCTGAAACAGGTCCTGTGGAGCACTCAGAGCTTGCTCAGAAATTGAAGATGACAAAGGTCATCTACTGCATTCCTGGCCAACATCAGTCATTTTGATTTTTGTCTTGCTACTGGACTTCAATGACTCTGGAAAAGAGAGTGAGGCTGATGACTTTGTGTAACTCTGCCTCACTGAAATCCAATTCACATGCAATTCAAAACACCACTCCATGAGCCCACTGATCCTCTTCAAAAATTAAGGACAAACAATAAGAAGTCATACAACTTACTATGTTGATTACCTAGGCAGGACTGTGGAACCATGTGGCCCTCTAGGTCCTCAACTGAATCCAAACTTCACAGATTCTGAAATTTGGATTCATTCAAAGGGCCACACTTGAGGACCTAAAGGGCCACATGTGGCCTCAAGGCTGCAGGTACTCCACCCCTGATAGAGTATAATAGGAAATCCTAATGATCTATCTCGACAACTTGTTGAGGGCCCATTACCTCACTTCTACCCTGACATGCTGCACAACTATAGTAGTCCTACTTTTTCACAAGTTCACTCTATAGTTGCATTTCAGATAATAGACCTATACAATATTATAGTTGGAAGGAACCTTAGAGATCATCTTGTCTCATCCAACCCCTTCATTTTATAAATGAGAAACTGAGGCTCAGGAAAGTTAAGTGATTTGCCCAGATCCATACTTGGGACTAGAAACCAAATCTTCTCTTTCTCAGTCAGATGTAATTTCCAGTACAACTTATCTTGTTTTGTCTTATGATTTTGAATCTTCCTGACACTAATATATAACCTAGAGCAGGGCTTCTGAAATTTTTTTCACTTGCAACCCCCTCACTCAGTTTAAGAAGGACTGAAGAGGGGCCAGCCAGATGGTATAGTGGATAAAGCTCCTGCCTTGGAGTCAGGAAGACCTGAGTTCAAAGGCAGCCTCAGACACTTGACACTTACTACCTATGTGACCCTGGGCAAGTCACTTAACCCCGATTGCCTCACCAAAAACAAACAAACGAAAAAGAAGAGCTGAAGAGAATACAGATGTTATTAACCATTATAGAGAGAGTATCTAGATCAGTAGACTGATGTGTGTGTTTGTGTGTGTGTGTGTGTGTGTGTGTGTGTGTGTGTGTGTAGATATTAAAAATATGCCTGAATGTTGGGAGTGTGGATAATGGATAAGATGACATGTGATACCTACACCCCTATATCTTCCAACAAAATTCACCAATGAAAGTGAAAACTTCAAATCTACCAGGACTTTCTCTGGTCTTTCCCTTGCTTCCCTTAAATTCTTACCCTGTAGGCAGAGATTCTTTTCCCTTTGGGTTTTTTTTGTTTTGTTTTGTTTTATTCTGTCTTGGTTTTTTCAACCCAGGCACAATGCCTTCCATTATTAAGTGCTTAATAAACGTTTGTTGAAATGAATAGAACCTTGCACTAAGCAATTAAAGTACATCTGGTAAAAGTTCTTGTGAATTTAACTTAATTTCTTATCACCCAAAAGTTACTATGTAACGTAACATATTTATGCACCAAAGTGGTCTAGAGATTAGATTTGGATTTAGAGTCTGGAAGACCTGAGTTCAAATCCAGCCTCAGCTACTAACTAGCTCTGACTCTGTGCAAGTCACTTAACCTCTGCCTGCTCCAGTTTCTTCATCTGGAAAATTGGGGAAATAATAGCATCTACCTCCCAGGGTTTTTGTGAAGATAAATTGAAATATTTGTGAAGCTCCTTCCAAACCTGAAAGTGCTACATAATGCTAGCTATTATTATTATTGCCATTACTATTATTAATATTCCTCTCTTCTATTCTGATCCCCTCTTCTTTTCCTGCCTTCTCCTTAAAGCAGACCTCTGGATTGCCTACTAAGTAAATGATGATCATGTCTTGGGGAAGAAAAGCAACACTGGATGGAAATGAGGAAACCTGTGTTCTAGAGCTGAATTTACCACTTTCTATGACTTTCTAACTTCTAATTCATGTACAAAATGATGCCCGGGGTCCTTCTAGATCTAAAAAGTCTATGGTTAGATTACGGATAGATGGGTAGTCTGGAGCATCTCTGGTTTCCAGAATTGTTCCTCCTTTACTTCTCCAAATGCCCATAGCACTTGTTTCTTCCCTCTCCTATGGCATTGATAATGGTCTAACTTCCATTATTGTTATTTGCAGGCATATCATATTTTCCACCCCTCATCAAAACAGCAAGCCTCATAGTTCAGAACTGGAGGGGACCTTAATGATGAGAAGATAGGTAACTCCAACAAAATTTGAACTCCAACTATTCAAATAAGCCATCAATTTTAAATTTTATGGAATGGTGGGGAGAGAGAGAGAAAAATATTGACTGTCATTATTTATCCCTTATACCCCTAAATACTGCCTTAGTTTTTTATATAGTAGACTACTCTCTCCTTCTGGCCTTCCATGATATTGCTCTTTCCTCATGCTTCTCCTGCCTATCTGAATGCTTCTTCTTAGTTTCTTTTGCTAGGTCTATGTCCATCTTCTACTCTTAAGCTTAAACATCTACGAAACCTCTGATGTGAGCCTTCTCTTCTCTCTCCTTTGCTGATCTCAATAAGTCCTATGAGTTCAATTATAATCTCTTTGTATATGACTGCCAAATCAACCCCATTTATCTTCTGAACATCAATGCTTTGTCACCAACTGCCTTTGCTATACCTCTGCCAGGGATATCTCACTGGCATTATGAGGTCAACATCCCCCAAATAAAACTCAGCATCTTCCCCCAAACCTCAAACCTATCCCTCCTCCATACTTCTCCTTATTTTTTTTTCCTGAGGACACTATCATCCTGCAAGTCTCAGAGGCTCGTAACTTCAAAATCCTTTACTCTTCATTTTACCTCATCTATCATGTCCATTTAGTGATTAAGTCTCGTTGATTCTAAGGCAGTTAGGTGGCACAGTGAATAAAGTACTGGTCCTGGAGTCAGGAGGACCAGAGCTCAAATCTGGCCTCAGACACTTGTTAGCCATGTGACCCAGGGCAAATCACTTAATCTTGTTTGCCTCAGTTTCCTTATCTGTAAAATGACTGGGAGAAGGAATTGGTAAACTATTTCAGTAGCTTTGCCATAAAAACCCTAAATGGGATCATGAAGAGATAGATATGAGTGAAAACAACCGAACAACAACAAACTTGTTGATTCTATGACTGTAACATCTATGGCATTCATCCTCTTTTCTCCATTTGTGCAATTACTTCAAGCACTCATCTCTGTTCACCTATACTATTTCACAGCCTCTTAATTAGTCCCCCTGCTTCCAGTCTTTCCTCTGTCCAATTCATCTTCTACACAGATTCCAAAATAATCTCCCTAAGGCAGAAATCTGATAATGCCACTCTCCTGTTCAGTGATTCCCTATTGCCGTCAGGATAAAATACAAAGAGATTGGCATTTAAGACCCTGTACAGTTTGATTCCAAACTACCTTTTCAGACTCATTGCACATTATTTCCTTTCAAGTATTCTGTGCCCTAGCCAAACAGAACTATGAGCTTTTCCTCAAACTTGAATTTTCTATTTCTGCCACTGCACATTTATGTAAGCCATTCCCTATGCCTTGAATGTACTTCCTCCTTATTGCTGCCTCTCAGAAGCTTTTCTTTAAAGCTATCAATAATTAATGGTCTCTTCCTCCTCAAATCACCTTTTATTAATTTATTTATTTATGTGTGTACATGTAGCCTTCTGGTAGAATATAAGCATGAAGGAGAGTAATGTGCAATCATGATGAAAAGGTAATTTTGAAACAATTTTTGAAAGGCTTGAAATGTCAAGCAGAGGAGTTTTTATTTGACTCTAGAGGTAACCAGGAGCCACTGGAGTTAATAGGTAGAAGGGCCAGTGTAGAAACTCCAGAACAAAAAGGGAAGTGTTCTCTCAGTTCTTATCTACTAACTGCAGGCATTCTTATACCTGGAGAGAGGATGATGTTCTCATTAGATCTACAGCTGCAGGTGCTGCCTCCCTGCCCCCAGAGCTCACCTGTCCTGCATCCCTAATTGTAGCACTCAACTGGTGGAAAACAAAAGCAGTACCTTTCATTTTTAATAATACTATTGTTGCTGTTGTTGTTAATAAAAACATTGCTTACAGACCACTTTCACAGGCATTATATCATTTAATTCTGACAATCCTGTAAGAAGGTAGACTCTTCTCGAAATGTTTGTTTGTTTGTTTTGGATATTTTTGTGTGCTGAACTACAGCTATATGCCACTGGTCATGACAGTGTAGGACTTATACATGTAACTTCTCCTTGCCTCATGTATAATAATAAAAAAAAAACCCTGGAGACATAATACTAGCTAGCATTTATATAGCACTTTAATTTTTGCAAATCGTTATAGATGTAATATCCCCTTTGATCCTCATAACCATCCTGGAAAACAGGTGCTAATAACATATGGAAACAGAGATTCAGTGAATTGCCCAGAGTCACACATCTAAGTGTCTGAGGCTGGGTTTGAACTCATGTCCTCCAGACCTCAGGTCCAGCATTCTATCCCAACTGCTCAACCCAGCTAACTATGATTACCTCTCCTTAAACTAGCCCCCAGTAAAAGTGTTCCTTTCAAATACCAAATCTTATTGTTGTTGTTGATGATGATGATGATGTTTTTAACAGTCAAATCACTTGCAACTTTTATTGATAATGTCTTCAGCTTGGTTTTAATTTCAAATAATATTCTCAGTCATTAAAGATTAATTTGGCTTTGCACAAATGGGTTCCATTAAAGTTTCCAAATTGATTTCATTTTGTAATTTCACTCACAAAGTGAATGCCCCTCATCAAAACAGCAAGCTATTTGAGTATACCAAACAAGATTTAGGTGTATTATAAGAATCAGAATCAAATAATCCTGACCCTTAGCTTTCAATCACTACCCTAAAGTGCAGATAAAATATCTAAAATAAAGAAGTGTGCCTAGATAAATTAGGTGCACATTACATGGCAACAAAAGATTTTTTCATTGAGAACCACATGGGTTCCCCTGCCCCCCACCCCGCGGTAATTTGATTTACTTCTGCTCTGGGAACACCCATTGAAGTCCCTGCTGCACAGGAACAGTGAATGAGAGGCTTTCCTTTGGCTCAACTCATGATATTTCTTCTGCATCCACCAAATAAATAGTAGTAACTATCAATTTGTTGGGATTTGGGGAAAGTGAAAAGAAGGGCCTTGGGAGCCGGCATACTACCTAGATTAATTTAATGTTTCCTTTTAATGATCTGAAAGTAGGCAATAGGTTCATCAAACTTGCCAAGTCTTGGAAGAAACTTACCAATGCTAAGAGGAAGCATGGTATCACATTGTAGCAATGGTTATTTGATGCTTTGACACTATGTGTCAAAGTGTGCTATGAACTTCTAAAGATATGGAAAACCCTAGAGCCCCTTGCAATTCTTTTTTTGCCCATTCCATGGCCTGTCTGTTCCTACAGCCAATGGGGCATGTCCTACTCCCCAATGTGTTCTTTGGGTAGACTGTGATAAGCCTCCCTGGTGGCCGGCAAAGCAAAGTTGCTCCTTCCGCCTGGCAGATGGTCAGGAAAACAGGTTCAGAAGAGTGGCTGTGCCCTTGGACCCCCTTAGGAAATTCCTGGCCTGACCAACCCAGGAACCAGCCACTGAGTCCCCACATGCTCACCTATTACACATGGTAAAACTTGACCCTCATCCATAGCAAAACCTTATAACCCCTTGCATTTTTCTTTCAAGAGAGCTCAAACCTCTGACTCCAGGGTCACATACGTCCTTCTCCACTCTTGTCCTATGCCACAGGGAACTGCCCTTCCCTTTAGGCTGTACCAAGACCTCTATTAAGCTGCTCCTCCATGTCACTGCCTTCTTCTCCTTTCCAACCTACACTATTTGCCAACTGCCAACTGTGGTATCAATGTACCACCCATAAATCTTCCCCTGAGTGATTTAGGGTGCCTTCGTTCTAGTGCCTTCAAAACCAAGCAGCCCCTAGTGATGGACAGTTCTCCTTATATGGGGTGCTGGCAAACCCCTCAGCAGTCATGCTACTATTCCAATGAGTGTGACACTGTTAGGAGCACAAGGGCCATGGGCCTCAACCCTCTGTCCCAACAAACAGGGATTCCTGCCCCTTGAGAACTGCCCTATTAGTGAGAACTGGACCACATATAAAACACAGAAATAGAACTGAATTTCAGATAGCAATCAGAGATTTGTCTCAGGGCACCAACATTCAGAGGACACTAAGTACTGGTACTTTTTTCAATAGCTACAAACAATGTGACTTGACACTTGACAAAACTAATTAGCTAAAATAGGAAGCTAGATGAGTGCTTCCTTTTTCCTCTCTCTTCACCCTTGTGCAGATCACACTGCAGATTAGCACTTTTCCAGATCAGTCTTCCCTATATTTCAACTCCTGAGATCAGCCTCCCCACGGCAGCAGCAGTGACTTCTTGGATATCCTGGGGTCTCTATCCCAATAGGACCTTGTATCCTAAGGCCTGAGATCCACTTCCACTGCCTCCCAAAAACCACATTTTTATAAAGTTTATTTGAGAGTGCCAATCATGCTACTTGCCCAGAGTGTGTTTTGTGAAGCTTGTCCCAGATTCCAGAATGGCTAGCTATGGCTCTGTCAAATTTAGAATGAAAAGACCTGTTTTCAAGCCCTGGCTCTGCTAACCACTATCTGTGTGAACTTGGGCAGATCATTTTACCATTTAGGGCCTCCGTTTCCTCATGTAAAAAAGTGAAGGATTGAAACTGATGACCTCTAAGGTCTCTCCCTCTTATAAAAGTGATTCTGTCAGGTAATATAAATGAACCTAGACATGTGGAAAGAAAATGAACAGTGAGCATAAACCTTATCCAGTAACTTGAAAGACTGGGGGGTGAAGGGAGGACAGCTGGAAAAAGACAGAGGGAGATTAATTCAGGCAGTAATTAAATGAAAGGAAACAACATTAAGATTCTGGAATTTCTGTAAATATATTAGATGATTTCTCTAGGTTATTCAGAGTCTTTTTCTGTGACTATATGTCATAGTATCAAGTAACAGGAGAAGGGATGGTGATGGGGGGGGGATGATGATGTCTCTTTGAAAAGCTTTAGAGAGACGGTGCCTCTAACAGACCTTGAATTTAATTCTAGATGTGAAAAATCTCAGAATGTGCTAAGCTCAGAGTAGAGAGAAAAACATGATTAAATGGGTGAAGAGATTGATAGATGGGAGAAAGTTATATTGCCTTAATGAATTCTATCTGATTAAGTGATTGGTCTGGTAAAAAGAAATATAGAATGGAAGTCAGGAAACGAGATTTTGTGTCCACTGTACCACTTGTTTTAGCACCCATGCATGATCATTGTGAGAATTACATGATGCAATTTAAGATGTATCCCAAATGCAAAATATTCTAGGAGGGGATGGTTGGGGGGGAGGCAAAGGGATATGTAATATCTTTCTGCAGGTATAAGAAAGACACAAAAAAAAACACAGAGAGACAAGACTTTAGGAAGATGATTCAAGAGAGCAAATGAAAAAAAATAACAATGAGCAAAGAAGTACCATGTTTCCCAGTAAATTTCATACTAAGAATTCCAAGAAAGAAGCATGATCTCTATACCGACGCTAACTGGGACCTAGAGAAATCATCTGATCCAATTATAGAAGTTTCAGAATCATGATTGCTCTTTATCCTTGGATATGTGTTTATGTTTGTGTGTGTGTGTGTGTGTGTGTGTGTGTGTGTGTGTCCTAAAGTCACCCGCTCATTCCCAAAGCAGCCACTCAGCCATTATACAGTGAAAACTAAGTTGCCCCTTGAGAGAGAATGAGAAAATGATTTTCCAAGGACTCCTATATAGTGGTTGTAAATCCTAAAGCCTTGCCCTTGCTTCTGCTGGCTTTCTCCCCACTCCTCAAAGCCCCTCCATCCCACCACGTCCTTCACTTTCTTCCCTTACAACAGTACAGTCCTCAAGCAGCAAGTTCAGTGTTCAGTTTGCATTACAGAATTTCATAATTCTTCATGGCTCTTTCTCAGAGCTGTCTCCTCCTAATCTAATATCACAGCAATGGTCTTGGTAAAAGGCTTAGTATATCGCATGATGTTTGATTCTATTTATCCTGATCTGCTCCTCAGGAGGCAGATTCACATCACTATTTGCAATATTGCACATAAACATACCATATATTGAAATTTTTCCCACACAAAGCTTCTTGGTCTTCTATTTCTGCAGCAGAGCTTTTTAAAAAATCCAGGCAGATGATATCAAAGACTTCATCACATTTCCATTGTCCAGGGAATACAGAATCATCCAAGTGGTTTCAAAAGGAAATCACTACCTACTGATAGTCAACATTGCTGTCACTTACCAGATGTCTAGCTTTTGTTGGTACCAACTTGGATAATTTCTGAGCAGAGCAATGAATGAAAGTATTGGTGATCCTGCAAAGTTTCATCCTAGAATATGCTCTTTATCCATTGATTCCAAATGGCCTCTCTTTAGATTGAAATTTGATTTCATTTGGCTGAGTAACGCTGTTTCATTTAAACCTGTATTTGTATTGAAACTTCAAATAATGGATTCTGCTTTGCATTTCAAAAAGAATCTCTGTGTTTATGGAATCACTTTTGAGTTGCAATTACAGTTATTTGTCTCTGGGATACACAACACATAATTGGGTAGACATTGTTAATGAGCTACTAGTGTTATTGTTAATGAGTTACCAGTGTTAGTTTCAATGTTTCATCCCCAGCAGGTGGCAAACACAATATGTTAAGATAGATCATTACGTTAATGTAACAAAAATCCAGATCAAGGATATCATTAAAAATACTCAGCTACGAGGTTAAATAGAACAACTGAATGAAGAAAACCCTACTTTGGTTCAAGCTTCATTTTCCCATAAACCTTGCTGTTCAGCTTAGGATGAGATCTTAATATTTTATGGTTCATAAAAAATGTCTAAAGCATAGATTAAGTTCAGCTCACCTTCAGTATTCTAAACCTCAGGAAGTAATTGGCTTCAAAATGTTGGGTTTGAGCTGATTCTTTTGAAAGAAGAATTTCATAATTCATTCATTCAATAAGTTTTTATTGCCAATTCCTAGTGTGCCCATGCTACATACTTCAGAGGATATGGAAGGAGTAGAAGACATGGCCATCTCAAGAAGATCTTGTTTCAGGAATCATACCTCTTTGAGACAAACAAGTTCCTTGACCATGGTAGATGTATACTAAATACTTGTTGAATGTGAGAAAACTGAAAAAAAAAATTTAAGCAATGGAATACAGCATAGGATTAAATGTCAAAGTGAGTGATAGGAGCAATAAATATAAAAGGTGTCTAGAGAAAGAAGAGAGGTCAGTGTAGGGGGAAATCATGGATAAAGGCTAAAATAGAAGAGATGGAATTTAATCAAGGCTTTGAAAGAGAAATGAACATTTCTGAAAAGGAAATAACATAAGCAATAGCATAAGGTAGGATTAAGTATGGTATATTTGGAGGAGAGGGAGTAGGCCAGTAACATAAACACTAAGTGTTCATACAGAAAAGTAAAGGAAAATAAGACTATTGGGAATATAGAAGAAAGATTTTAGACTGGCTGAATGCCAATGTAAGGATTTTGAAACTGATCTTCTAGGCAGTGAATAAGGATATAACTTGTGCAAGTCCTTTAACTTCTCTGAGCTTCAGTTTCTTTATCTATAAAATGGGGATCCAGTATAGTTCAATTAAATTTAAAAATATTCAGTGATTATGAAGCTATCACGTAGCATAATGGTTAGAGAATTGGCCTTGAAGCCAGGAAAATCTGAGTTTAAGTCCTCCTACCTTTGACACATACTGACGTTTGATCCTTTATAAGTCATTTAACCTCTCTATGCTATAGGGTAACTTTCTAAGATTATAAGTGGATGAGAAGAGAATGATATGCACTAGTATATATGAATAGGGGGAGGAGAGTTCCAGTCCTTTTCTCCCTACACTTAGTAAGCAGCTTCTTTCATTCAAGGACCCATGTCCCTGGGGCACACACTAAACCTCCTCTCTACGTTGACGTTTTGGGTCATGAAATTCAACAAATTATAAATACAACTGATTATACTAACCTTCTAGTCTCTACTTCTCCATCTTAGCAATAAGAATAATATGAGAGAATCTGTCTAATGCCTTGCTAAAATCCAAATGTACTATCTCTGTAGAAAGAGATGATTGGACTAGATGGCCATTGAGGTCTCTTCCAACTCTGCATCTTTGATTTGGTGATTTTAGAGTCACTACATTTCTCTGATTTACCAGTCATTTAACCAGGTCAAAAATCCTGGCTTCACCTGTCTTTGATGGGCCATGCCAACTCCCAATGATTACTAATTCCCTTTGTAAATGCTCATACACCATTCTTTTAATAATTCCTTCTAGAATTTCACTGGGAATTAAAACTAAGCTCCCCAGCCTATGGTTTGAAGACTTCACTTTCTTTGTTGGTTTGTTTTGAAAATCAGTGTATGTACCTCTCTCCAGTCCTGTGATTCCTCTCTTTTTTCTACAATTTTCCAAATAACATAGGCACAATTGATCTAGTAACTACATCTGTTTTTTTTTTTATTCCCTTAGGATATAGTTCTTCTGGGCTGCTGAGCTCAGCATAACTGCACCCAGCACCTCCTTACTTGTCCTGGTTTTGAATTTCCTGTCACCCATTTTCATTTTATACTTCCTAGTCTGATGATTACTGAATTAGAAAAAACAATCCTTCCATGATGTTTCGATTGAAGGATTATTACTAGTATTTATTAATATGATTATATTATCCTCTCATGAAAAGGTTGTCCTTCCCACCAAGGCCAATATGTCTCCTCTAGTAGAGCTCCCTGATAGTCTCATCCCTTCTCTATTTTTAAAAAAATTCTTAAAAGACACCAAATAAAATGAAAATTTCCATATGCACAGCAAAACAGGAAAAGAGGATTTTATATGAAACTATAAATGTCTATTATATAAAGCTTGCTTTTCTTATTTCCCATCTTTCTAATCATCAATCATAAAATCATAGATTTGGAGCTGTTAAGAACCTGAGAGGTCATCAAGTCCAACTCACTCATGTTACATATGAGGAAACTGAGGTCCATTTCGGCTAAGGAATTTACCCACGGAAACATAACTAGTAAGTGTCTGAGGTAGAGTTACAAACCAAGTCTTGTGAATATTAAGTCCAGTGTTCTATTCATTATACCATCTAGCTACCTCTTTTCTGCTCCCATAATCCTATGATCCTTTATGGGTTTTTTTTTACATTCTTATTTATTTTATTTTTAATTTGTGGGACAAAATAGCATTTCCATAATATAACATAATAAAAAAGATAATTGCACATGAAACTGCAAATCTATTATATACAATTTGCTATTCATGTTAAATATATGATAAAGTTTTTGCGTAAATTTCTTTTTTTTTTTCTTCCTGCCTCCTGCTCTAGAAATGGCTACCATTAGACACAAATATATATAGATATATAAAATCATTCTAAACATTCTTCAATTTATAACTTCTTTCTCTGAAAGCAGATAGTGTCTTCTATCACATGTCCTTTGTGGTTAATTTCTGGATTTATAATAGTCAAAATGACTTATTAGTTCAAAGTTGTTCTTAAAATGATATTGCTGTTACTGTATGCAACATTCTTTTGGTTCAGCTCCTTTCACTCTTCATTATTTCATGCAAGTCCATCTATGTTTTTCTAAGATCCTCAAGCTCATCTCTTATAGCATAGTAGTATTCCATCATAATCATATGCCACAACTTGTTCAGCCATTCCCCAACTGACTGGTTTTTATAGTGTTTAATCACCAGTATAAAGGCAAGACAAGCATTGTAAAAGTTAAGAAATGGTTAGGCAGAGTGGGCAGGCAAACTGATCATGAGACTGAGGGAAGGAAAAGACACCATTCCTATCACTTCCCATGGGTATGTGCATGAGCATGTCCATAAACTTTCCTGTTTGTCATTTGCTCCACTGATTAAGGCAGAGATTATACTTGCTGGAAATTCATTAGTGGACAGTATGAGTTCATGATCTTAAGCACAGCTCAACTTTAGTCACTTCTCTGTGATTGTGAAGTTATGGGAAGCTTTAAAGCAAGAAATTTTTAATAGCTGGAGATGGCTCATCCTGCCTCGTACTTCTAAACTAATCTCCCTCAAACACTCATAATTTCACCCCCTACTTGATAACTTACAATGGCTCAATGGGGAAATTGTCACTAAATAACCCTTCTCTTACTATATGTTGGGAATTATGTTGTAATTATTGTATGTAACATTTTTTAAAAGATATTTTATTTTTTCCCAATTACATGTTAAAACCATTTCAACATTTGGGGTGTTTTTTTTACATTTTAAGTTCCAAATTCTAGCCCTCCTCCCCCACCCTGAGGTAGTAAGCAGTCAGATATAGGTTATATAGTTATATAGGTTATAGTGCAATCATGTAAAATGTTTCCATATTAGTCATTTTGTACAAGACTCAAATAAAAGAAAAAGAATAAAAGAAAGAAAGTAAAAATAGTCTATATTCAAACAATATCAGTTCTTCTCTGGAGGCAAATAATATGATTCATCATCAGTACTTTAGGATACTCTTAGATCATTATATTGCTGAGAATACCTAAGCTATTCAGTTCTTCATTGTATGATACTGCTGTTACTATGTACAATGTTCTTCTTGTTCTGCTCACTTCACTTTGCATCAGTTCATCTAAGTCTTTCAAGGTTTTTCTGAAGTTATCCTGCGTGTTATTTCTTGCTGAATGATAATATTTTATCACAGTCATATATAACAGCTTGTTTAGCCATTCCCTAATTGATGAGCATTCCTTCAATTTCTACTTCTTAGCCATCACAAAAAGAGCTGCTATAAATATTTTTGTACAAATAGGTCCTTTTCCTTTTTTATGTCTTTGGGATATAGATCTATCAGTGATATTGCTGAATCAAAGGATATGCATAGTTTTATAGTCCTTTGGGCATAGTTCCAAATTGCTCTCTAGAATGGTTGGATCAGCTCACAGCTCTACCAACAGTGCATTAGTGTCCCAGTTTTCCCACATCCCCTCCAATATCTATCATTTTTCTTTTTTTTCATATTAGCCAAGCTGATAGGTATGAGGTGGTATCTCAGAGCTGTTTTAATTTGTATTTCTCTAATCAACAAACATTTCTAAAGAAAAATATTGTGAACATTGATTTGGCTCCCCAATAGGAAGGCATCTTCAAGATTAGTCATTACAGTTATTCTGGGGAAATGGGTACAATTAGTAACTAGAGAGAAGAGGAGACAAGGTCCTTGCAGAACAGTCTAAAGACTATGTGAAAGATCTTTAGGTAAAGAAATGCTTTCTGCAATGTAGGGAGCCAGCAATAGCACAGTGTATTAGAAAGTCAAGAGAACAGAATTGAAGTCCAGGTCTGACATGCACCAGCCTTGTGACCTAGGGCAAGTCATTTAACATCTATAGGCCTTAGTTTCCACATCTGTGAAATGGATAGTATCTATTAGTTTCTTCCCTGCTTTCTACACCAGGAGAGTTATAAATGTGCCCGTTTCTCCTTCAGACTTGAAAAAAACCTTGATTGACAATAAAATCTCCTCAAGCTATTTTCCTACATCTGTCTTCCCTTTCACATCTAAATTACCAACACATTGTTGTCTATATTTGCTGCCTCCTCTTCCTCTCCTCATTCACTTCTTTTAAAAATAAATTGTTTTTTCAATTAACAAAAGCATTTATTTTCTCTCCCTCCCATCAACAACCCCCTCCTATTGAGAAAGAAAAATAAAACTCATAACAAATATGTATAATCTGGCAAAAAAAATCCTATATTTGCGACATTCAAAAATTCATATTTCATTCTGCATCTTGAGTCCATCACTTCTTTGTCAGGATGTGGGTA
This sequence comes from Phascolarctos cinereus, assembly GCF_003287225.1. Lineage (NCBI taxonomy): Eukaryota > Metazoa > Chordata > Mammalia > Diprotodontia > Phascolarctidae > Phascolarctos > Phascolarctos cinereus. Next base: position 371,051,802 of record NW_027555847.1, read on the forward strand.
GCATGCTTCATCATTCATCTTCTGGGATTATTGTTATTGATCAAAGTTTTTATGTCTTTCAACTTGTTCATTTTACATTATTGTTATTGTATACATTGTTTTCCTAGTTCTTCCCACTTCATTCTTTATTACTTCATATAATTCTTTGCAGGTCCCTTTGGAATCATCCTTTTCATCATTTCTTTGGCATAACAGCATTCCCATCTTTAAAGAATTATTGACAGTACCATCCCTTCAAGCTATTGTCTTATATCCTTCCTTACTTTCACAGTCAAAAAACCATAAAGAAAATTCTCCTTGCTTCATTTTCCAGGTCACTATTTTTCCTATAAGATATTTTACATTTTCTTCTATTATTTTATTAAAATTCTTTGGATTTAATTTCATCATTTATTATTAAGGACTTATTTTCTTCATTAGATTTTGTACCTTTTGACCAAGGTGTTAGTTTTCTTTTCATAATTTTCTTGTGTAGCTCTCATTTATTCCCAATTTATCATCTACTATCCTTACGTGATTTAAAAAATAATTGCTCTTTTTTATCTTTTTTAAAAATTTTTTCCAGTAGTTCTTGTTGGTCTTGTATCCAAATTTCATTTTTCTTTGAGTCTTTATTTGTAGATGTTTTTAAGCCATTGGCTTCTTCTATGTTTGTGTCTTGCGATTCCCCCATCATCTTGATAGCTTGTTATGTTCAAGTTCTTTGTTTATTTGCTCATTTTTTTCCCAATCTACTTCTTGACTTTTGACTTTATATTACAGTAGGGATCTGTTCACTTGGGCAGGATATCTGGTCTGAGTCTCTATCCTTTACGTCCTTCTTCTGCTTTCACAGCTCAATCTGGGGACCTGTAAGTTTTTGGTTCTTTGAAAGAGGTATGATCCAGGGAAAAGTCTGTTCACTGCCCTCCTCTACAAATTCCTATTCCAGTTTGGGTCTGTTGACATGTGTGGTTGAGTTTCTGTAGATTGCTGCTGAACTCAGACATATTTAGCCTGCAGGGAAGTTCTACAGGTCCAGAGTAACTGAACTGTTGGATCCCCCTTAGTTTTCATCTCTTGCCCTGGTTTATTCCACTGCAGGTTTACGTGCAGGGCTAAAGGTTAGAACTGGGTCCTTGCTCTGTTCTTGGGCTCAGAGCCACACTGCTATGTTTCTAGAACTTGATCCTTGCACCTTACATAGGTAGGACTCCTGCTCCCTTGAAACCGCAACCATGACTCTATCCTAGAACTACAACCTAGAACTAGGTAATGAGCAACAGAACTGCCAGATGGCATCTGCAACTGCTCTCATGAGTTATAAATATCATCTTTCCATGCAGGAATGTAAACAGTTCAGCCTTAATAAGTCTCTCATGATTTCTCTTTCCTGTTTACCTCTTCATGTTCCACTTGAGTCTTGCATTTGAAAGTCAAATTTTCTGTTCAGCTCTGGTCTTTTCATCAACAATGCTTGAAAGGCCTCTATTTCACTGAATGACCATTTTTTCCCCTGAAGGATTATATTCAGTTTTGCTGGGTAGGTGATTCTTGGTTGTAATCCTATCTCCTTTGCCCTCCAGAATATTATATTCCATGCCCTCTGGTCCCTTAATATGCTCGCTACAGATCTTCATGCAAATGTTGCCTGGTCATTTGTAGGAGATATTTTAAAAGCAACTCTTGTTCAGATATATGTTGAACTAGAACCTCTGAGGTCCCTTAAAGCTTGAGATCAGAGAGGTGGAAACTTTCCCTCAGATAAGGGAAGTGACATCTAAAGTGATGTTACAGTAAGTGGATTCAAATCCACATCTTCTAATTCTAGATCTAGTGTTCTTGCCTACTGTCTACACTGCCTCCTAGTTTTCTGAAGGCACAATGAGTGAGTTAGTGTTATCAAATGAGGTCAAATGTGTAAAACTCTTTGAAAACTTGAAAGTACTATGTAAATATTCACTATTATTACTCATCCTTCCTTCTGGGTAGAGGCCATGTTTCCTAGTGAATAGAGGGCCATACCCAGAGCCAAAAAGGTGTCATTTCAGACACATACTGCCTGAGTAACCCTAAACATAGTCTCTCAGTGGTCTAGAAAACTCTTAAGACTAGAAAATGCCAACCTTCATGGATCCTTGTCTTGAAGTTCCCCATAGCAATGAAATCACAGGCCCAGTCCCCAACCCATCTTCTGGTACCAAGAACTTAGTCTGTGGGGATTATAATTGCCTAATCTGCAAGAAAAACCACTGAGGCAGAGCTCTGAGACAATGACACTTTAATTGAAGGTCCATGGTCCCCTCTAATGAAGTGGACTTCATATCTTCCTCATGATATGAGATTCCCCCTTCTTCCAGAGCCTTATTTTTATAAGGCTTTTATAAGGCTTGATAAGATTTGATACTACAACATTCTAGAGGAGCTATACAAGTACATAATCCCATTGGTTACTAGACCTTGCTTCATAGGCCAAAAATGATGCATTAACTAGAAATGGTATGTCAGGAGGGGGTCCTCTGGTTAGGTGAAGCATGGGGCATCTCCACTGAGCAATAATAAGATGATCATAAGATGGTCACCTGCTTATGTTGCATGACAGAGTGGTCCAGAGGTATAAAAATAAATTGGAGGAACTCTCCATGTAATTGAGTCACCTCCACCACACTGGACTTAGTCACCATAATAAGGAAAAAACAAGGATGGAGAGCCCCTAGTTAGCTCCCTATGATTAAGCAAGTGATCGGCAGCTTGTAGCTCTGAGACCTAATATACAGAACTTATAATCACTATCCCTATGGAATCATATCAAACTGATTAATACTGATTGGAATAGAGTAGGGGTCCAAGTGAATACTTTCTCACAAGTTAACAAGCATTTATTAAGCAACTACTATGTACCAGGCAATATGGAAAGTGCTAGGGGTACAAAGAAAGGCAAAAGGCAGTCCCCACTCTCTAGAAGCTCATGGTCTAATGCAGGAGACAACCTTCAAATCACAATATACAAACAAGATATATGCAGGATATCAGAGACAATTGAGAGAGGGAAGCTACTAGCATTAAGGGAGGTCAGAATTCCAGAAAGAAAAAAAGAAGCTTAAATTATTGCCAGTTGGGCTTAGTTGGTCACTCCTCAGCTCTAGATATCAAATCCTTTGATGTGATTATTTGTAGGTGTGAAAACTGGTCCTCAGTGTTTTAATTAGCATGTTCCTTTCCAAGTTAAGAAATGTACTTCTGGGACCCGATTCTGGCCTCAGAAATAAATGGCCATGAAACAAACAAGAGCCCTGTGCAAATATTCATTTATGCCCTTGCACTGTCACTGATCAGGAAGAAGCACAATATTAGTGGAAAAGGCCCTGACTGGGAGGATGAAGAGCAAGAAAAGTCTTCTTTCCAAAAGTTAACAAAGCCATAGATGATGGAGTATGCTGTACAGAAAACAGTTCTTATCTAAGAATGAGAAAATCAAGGCTTTTGCTATTTAACTAATTAAGTCTGTAACCTTGGGCAACTCACTTAACTTCTCTGGGCCTCTATTTCCTCCTCCACAAAATGAGAGGGCTGCGCTAGAAAATCACTAAGGTCTCTTTCGTATGTGACATCCTGGAGTCAAGAATGCTACTGGCAAAGATTGCCAGAGGCAAGGCAGAGTAATGGATAGAGATCTCCAAGCCAGGAAGGTCTGGCTTCATCCCACCTCTGCCATATATTCTTTGTGAATCTGGACTGGTCATTTAAGCTTTCAGTACTCCAGGCAATGCTCTTAAACAATAATAACAACAACAGTAACTAACTTTTATTTGTGGAAGCTAGGTGGTGCAGTGGATAGAGTGCTGGGCCTGGAGTCAGGAAGACTCATCTTCCTGAATTCAAATCTGGCTTCAGACATTAGCTGTCTGACCCTGGGTAAGCCATTTAACCCTGTTTGCCTCAGTTTCCTCATCTGTAAAATGAGATGGAAAATGAAATGGCAAACCACTCCAGTATCTTTTCCAAGAAAATCCCAAATAGGGTCATGAAGAGTTGGATACAACTGAAACAACTGAACAATAACTAACTTTTATTTAGTACTTTACATTTGTTGACATTTGACCCTTACAACAGCCCTATCCAAAAACAACAACCATATCCCCATTTTATAGATGAGGAAAATGAGGCTGAGAAAGGTTAAATTATTTTCCCAAATGCATATAGTTAGTAAGTATCAGAGGCAGGATTGGAACTCAGGTCTTCCTGAGTCCAAGTCCAGAACTTTATCCACTACACCACATAACTGTCTGCAAGTTAAAATGGGAGGCAGAATGTTGCACTGGAAAAAGCACACTAGTTCTGGAGTCAGAGGACCTGGGTTCCAATCCCATCCCTGACCTTTACTTATTGCCTGCATGATCTTAAGCAAGTCATGTACCCTCCCTGTTTCTCACTTTCTTCATCTGTAAAATGAATGGGTTGGGCAGCTAGTGATGATCTCTAACGTCTCTTCCAGATCCATGTTCCTGTCTTATGATCTTAATGATCTGTGTGGGTAGAGGAGTTTCCTTGCTGGGAGGCACTTAACAACTATGAAATTAAAGTCCAGTCAAAATATTAAAAGATAGTTAACTGCACATCCAAGTACCTAAAAAGACCAATGCATATCTAACTAGCCCTTCCACCATGAAAAGGGAAAAGAAACATTTTGTTTCAAGTCTACTACTCGATGCACTTCTGGGTGTTCAGACAGGCTGTGGCACTTAAGAATCCATAGCATATAAATTAGCCCTTACATGATCATTTCTATTTGGATCAACATGATATTTCTCTTGAAACATGCATTCTACATTGTACACAGTAACAGAAATTTTGTTATGATGATCACCTGTAAAGACTTACTTAGCTACTCTGATTGATACAATGATTCAAGACAATTCCAAAGGACCCATGATGAAAACTGTTATCCACCTCCCGAGAGAGGGAACTGATGAACTCTAAGTGCAGATGGAAGCATACATTTTTTACTTTCTTTGTTTCTTGCTTTTTATTGTTGTTGAGTTTTTTTGAAACATTATTAATATGGAAATACATTTCACATGATTTCACATGTATAATTGATATCATATTGCTTACCTTATCAATGGGTAAGGGAGGGATGGAAGGGAAGGAGAGAATTTGGAACTCAAGAAATTTTAAAAGAATGTTAAAAAAATTTTTAAATAAACTCAAAAAAGAGAAAATCAAATTAAAAAAAAAAACATGTGTTCTAGGCCTAGCTCTGGCACTAATGAGCTGTGCGACTAGGAGTGTGCTGGAGCCAGCTCAAACCTGCTTGTGTCCAAGATTCTTAAATTTTCAATATGAGACTTTATACCCCAGAAACCAGCAAACACTACAAATTAGGACTAAATCCATTGTTTCATTGATTTTCTAGATTTTAAAAAGTATTGATTATTCAGATTAAACTTAAAATAGTATTGCAAACCTTCCCCCCACCCCTGTCTCCCACTCTAGCTTCATTGTCAAACATTTCCTTACATCTTTAGGTGTGACCTTGAGCACTTCAGTCACTTACCCTCTCTGGGTCTCTGCTTCCTCATCTGCGAAGTGAAGGATTGAACTAGATGTGTCTACAATCCCTTCCAGATTCCAATTTTTTTTTCAGTTCTAAGATTATTCCCTCTTAGTATCCAGATCAGTTTTTACACAAAATAAACATGAAACCGTTATTTGCCAAATATATGAAATGGCTATATTTATTCTAAAATTGACTTTTTGAAGATTCAATGCAGCCCCCAAGTTTTAGTGTTTTGGAATTTGGCGAACAAAGCCACCTCTATTTTCTCCATTATTTGAATAATCATTCCTCTCAGGCTCTAACTTTTTGCCACCAGAAAGTCAGAAGAATTTTAGTTTGCCCCCATAGACTATTATTTGATTTGCTTATCTTTACATCATCTCTCAATTTGTCATAGTTTCTTGGGGCATTTAGAGCTGCTTGTAGTATTGTAGGCCCAGATGTGTGATGGTCTTATTCAAAGGGAGGCACATGTTTTCTGTTTGGTTTCCAGTCTACTCCCTAATGATGCCCAGGATTTTATAAACCTGTTTGGCTACAACAACAAATCAGGTCAGTACTCTCCAAGAAATGCCTACAAGGAAATATAGTTCTAAAATATTAAACAGACTTTAAAGGCATCAAATGTGATTACGTAGATGATACACTGACAGTTAATACTCCTTTGACTGATTGTTTCTGTATCTCTATAGTACCAAAGTGTTGAATACACAATAAGTACTCAATAAATATTTATTAAATGAATGAGCAAATAAATGAATTTTCTATAACCAATTTCACTGTGTCTTATCATGTAACAAGGGTGATCAAGGGAACTCTTATTTGGTATACTCCCATGGAATTGGGCATGTGCCCTGGCTCCTTGTAAAAGTGCATGTGTGTGGCTGAGATGACATAGAACTCATGGTTGGTTCAAAGTGATTGAGTAGGGGGAAAAGGGAGATTGAACATTAAAGATGAGGAAGCTAATTCATTATTCTAATCAGTATCAATCAATTTGATATGATTATAAATTCTGTATATTTGGTCCCAGAACTGTGAGCTATAGATGGTAAGATCACTTGTGCAATCATGGGAAGCTGGCTGAAGCCCTCTACCCTTGTTTTTCTTTGTCATGGTGAACAAGCCCAATGTGGCAGAGGGGACTGAACTATGTGGAAAGTCTCCCAAAATTATTTTTGTAACTCCAGACCATTCTCTCTTGTCCAACATGAGCAGGTGCCCATCTTGTGACCATCTTATGACTACCTTCTGACCTCCTAGTCAGTGGAGATATTACTTGCTTTGCCCAGTTTGTGACTCTGCTGATACATTATTTTGCTTATTTTAGCCTTTATGTCACATGTCAACCAATGGAATTATTCTCTATCTGGTACAGCTCCTCTTCAATGTTTACATATCAGACCCTACTAAAAATAGGACCCTGGAAGGAGGGGGCATCTCAGATAGTGAGGAAGATAGTGCTTCATTAGAGGGGACCATGGACCCTTTAATAAAGTGCCATTGGCTCAGAGCTCAGCCTCAGTTTCTCTTATTGTAGGTTGGATGATTTTTATCCCCCATAAAGATGATTGACAATTAACAGTCAGCAGGGAAGGACTCTTGAGAAGGAATCATTATCCTCTATAGATTATAGGAAAAATTGGTGGGGAAAGCTATACTTTTTTTTTTTGGAACTGTTATCTTTGGAAATTTTCCAAAAGTTTCTCTCTTAGACTTCAAGAAAAAGAGGGAACTGATTTCTGTATCTCCTCCCTCCTCTTCCCCCAGCGGCAGTAACAACTTGGGAAGTACGTGAAAATTCCAGGCAGTCTGTGCTTCACTAGGTGGGCCCAAGCCTGGGACTTGAGATGCCTTCATCTGCTTCCTGATGACATTTAGAAGGAGAGTTCTATAATAATACCCTTCTTGGAAGAGAAGAGTACCACTGCTATAATGATCCTACAGCTGAAGGACCGGCCAGCTGGGAGAACTGGACTTTGTGAACTGTTTCAATAATGCGGAGTCAATGTTAAGCACACAAAATCAGTTGAACAGTCTCTTAGAGGACCTTTTCTTTCTGGAGGGACTTAATAAGTAAGTGGGCTGTTTGAGATTTTTTAAAGTATTTTATGCACTTATTATTTGATACTTGTAAGTCCTTTGCATCTTGAGCATTTTCTTTCAAAGAACAAATAATTAGTTGTCTTATAACTGAAGTCCACATTTTACCTTGCTTATGTTTTCCAGAAGGACCCTGTTTTACTCATATTTGGGGGAGACCCTAAATCCAAGCCATAACTAATTTTTAGTTTAATGATCTCACTGGCATTTTATTTTGTGATGGGGAAGAATAAGGGAGAAAGAGAAGACTGACCCCATTAGCATCAGGCTCTGCAGGATAAACTTAGACCACATGGGCCCAGACTTTTCTTTTTTTGGGTGGGGTGGTGCTAGACTGTGGCATACAATTACATAATATATAGTTGAGCTTCTGGTGATCCTATTCTTTTCAGCAGTACATTTAATAGACATTAAATGAGTCCTTATTATGTAGTAGCAAGGAAAAAGGGATAGCCAAGCAAGGTTAAAAATCCAGGGTTAGCGAGACAGGCTGAATAGAGCCAAGATGCAAATTCTCAGCCTCCAACTTTAGTTTGCCCTCAAACCTTTGAAAAGGATTTGCAATCTCATCCACAGGATACCCTTGGTCTTGAGATAAGGTGAGTGTAACAATAGAAGAGCGATATAATTAGCAGAACTTTTTGCATTAAAGTCTTAGTTCCTCCTCTGTTTGCCCCATAAGGGTTATGGTCTTTGGTCTGTACATGACTCATTCATACCTTTGAGCCTTTGTGTTTGATTCCCTGCCCCCGCTCCATATATCAGATTATCTTCTCTTCGGTATTTAAGCCTCAAAGCAAAAGATTAGAGGGAACATATTATGAAAGAGGAGATGAAGGATGGAGGTAGCATGTAATTCAAGTGCACGATTGGACTACTGCTATGCAAAGCCTTCTCCGAGCAGAGAGGTTGGCCACCACTGTGGTGCCTTTCTTCCTTCCACCTGCACACATCTTGCCTTCTCAGCTCCAACCTCTGCAGTCACAGTAGATACCTCACTAAGTCGTTCTGGTGGAGGGGAATACAACCAAAACAGTGATTGATTATAATTCCTCTGACTGCTCAGCTAAACTCAAGACAGATGGTTCCAAATGAGGTACTCTTCCCTCTGTAAATTAGAGAAGTTGGAGATGACAGAGCTTGTTTGTGTAATAAGGCCCTGCCCCAGGGATGGCCAATGTGATTCTCTGCAATCAATTCCTCAAGGTCTTGTCCAGCTGAGGTTGGAATTACAAGTCCAGAGGAGTTTCAATCACTCTTGCTGTGTTTCAGAATTTCCCAGACTCATTTGCTCATCATTGGCACCTCTACCCTGGGTGCAGCACATATTTTTCATACAATTCATTTCCTCTTCTCTATATAACATATTAAGCCCAATTCTCCCTACTCCCTCAGAGAAGGGAAGAGAGGAATGTTGATCCTGGACATTTGTCCAACTCTCCCTTTCACTGGAATGATAATTGAGGATTAACCCACCCGAAGTCATGAGTAGGCCAGCAGACACAACAATTAACCTGCTTCTTAAACTACATACTTTCTCACCAATTTTTTTCCTGCCTTCTAGTAACTTTAGTTTCTTAGCAAGCTCTTATTTGCCCCAATCAATCAGAGCTGGACATACATGAATAAGCCAAGGCATCATGGTGATAATTAGTATAATGATGATGATGAGTATTTCTTTATTGCTTTAAGGTTTACAAAGCACTTTATATAAGACACCTCACTTGATCTTCAAAACAACTCTCTGAGGTAACAGATATTACTATCCTATTTTATAGATGAAGATACTGAGGCTGAGAAAAGTCATATAACTTCCCCAGAGTCACACAGCAGTGTTTGAAACAAAATTGGATCTAAAGGTTTAACCTGATTCTAAGCCTGACACTTGATCTTATACATCACCAGATGCCTGGAGGCATAACAAGGTTCATTACCTGCCATAATTCTCCTCCTTCTCCCCACTTACTACCCTCTGACCAGACAAGGTCCACATTGCAATTCCTCATGAAAGCAAGGGACCACCTTCCACCATTCTGTGGATTTTCTTTGCTTTTCTTCCCCTAACTCCCAAGAAGTGTTCCAAATATACTTTGAGTAACTATGGTATAGTTAGAAAAAGGCTGCTCAAGGTAATAGATACTTTGAAGGTAACGATGCTTATTTGGACATAAGAATTAAGGTCCATTAAAAAAACAACAATAAAAGCAGTCTAATGAATACATAATCATATGCATACCTACATTAATCCTGCAACCATAGACACATATGCTTGAATCATATATACAAGCTGGGTTGCTTGATTGATACATACAGGCTGCATCATGTTAGTTGACACAGAGAAAGCATTAGGCTGGGAGTAAAAAACACCTGAGTTTGAATCCTGACTCAAACACTTACTAGCTGTACGGCCCTGAGCAAGTCATATGACTTCTCTTAGCCTCAGTTTCATCTGTGAAATGGGAGTCATAATAACCTATTTATTGTGAAGATCAAATGAGGTTTTATGAATATGTATATGTGTGTACATATATACATATAAAATGTGTGTATGTATACATAAAACACTTTGCAAACCTTTAGAATGTTGTAATTATTACTATTCAGTTTACAAATCAGTTATATTCCAGAATTCTGTATTAAAATTGGTTATTTTGAACTTTTTCCATTAAAATATTGCTATGAATGGTAATTGGGGATTTTCAGACCAGCCCACAAAAGTCCATTTGATTCCTAATGTTCTGTTGGACTAGGTCTTAAGATGAGAAAGGCATGATGCCAAAGGAAAGAGAATGAAAAGAATACCCTATTTCCTGGCAACAAGCTTAATTTTAAAATAACCTATTTGTCTTTAGTATCTACCTTTCTTTCTGTAGCATCTCACAAACATACTCCACTTAGGTCTTTCCCCTTGTCCTCAGAATATTCTATGTTCTGTTGGTTCCTGCTGCTTACAAACATGCTCAAGTATGCCCTAATAGACCTTAAAAATCAACTCAACCCAGTCATCACCTTAATCTAGCATTCTATGTTTCTCCACCCTTTATGGCTAAGTGCTTAGAAGTCATTCATCTTTATTCTCTATTTCCCACTCACTTTTCAGCCCCTTTCAGTCTTTCCATCCCCATCATTCACTTCTCTCTCCAAGGTTACCACCATTTCTTAATTACCAGATTCAATAACCTTTTCTCATGCTTCATCATTCTGGATCTCACAGCAGCTTTTCACACGGTTTGCATGCCCTCCTTCCACTTAGAAGCGCATTCTTCCCTTGGCTTCTATGAAACTGCTCTCTCTTTATTCTCCTCCCTGTGTGTCATTTCTTCTCAGTCTCACAAATTTAAAGCTTAACAATAGGATAGATCCTCTAGCCCAGTCACTCTCATTTCACAGATGAAGAAACAGAAGCCTAGAGAAGTTAAGTGACTGGTCCAAGGTCATACAGAAAGCAAGTCTCCTTTTTTGAAGACATCCATAGCCTGCCTCCTAATCACAGACATTTCAAAGACTTTGTCTTGAACCCTCTTCTCTTTCTCTTTCTCTCTCTTAGTCACCTCATCAGCTCTTATGGTTTTAGTATCATCTCTATGCAAATGATTATCAGTTCTATATATCCAGCCAGCCTCTTTCTCTTGAGCTACAATCCTGTTTTGTCAACTGTGATCATCCCCTAAAAGAGCCCCACCCGACTTCCTTACTTCTTTGAGGCCTATAGTCATGCAAGTTCACAATCTTAGCTTCTTGATGCTCTCTCACCATGTCCTGCTCTCTTTTCAAACACTTGACAGATCTTGTCATTTCTACCCCTTCTGTCCACTCACCCAGCTACTGCTATAATCATTTTAATTATTTTAATGGCCTTTGAATTAATCCCTGCTTCCAGCCTCTTTCCTCTCCAGTTTATCATCTACACAGCTACCCAAATAATCATCCTAAAGTACAGGTCTGTCCATGTTACTTCTTTACTCAAGAGGCTTCCCCTATTGCCTCTAGGATAAAATACACATTCCTTTATTTTGTTTTTAAATGCCTTCCCAATCTTGCTCCAACTCTCCTTTTTACATTTATTTCACATTATTTCCACTCCTACACTCCATATTCCAGCCATGCTGTCCTTATTGTTCCCGGAAGTCAGTCTCTCATTGCCCAGCCTCATATGCATGCACAGGTTGTCTCTTATGCCAAGAAAGCTCTCCTTTCTCAGTTCCCCATTTTGGACTATCTATCTCTCATTTAGGTTCAGCATAAGCGCCATTTCTACATGAGCCCATGTCCTGTTCCACTCATTTGTTTTTGTTCTTCCCCACACCCATTAAAATTATTTCAAATAAACCTATTTGTTTATTCATTGTATTCTGACATAGAATATAAACTTTTGCAAGCAGAAGTAATTTTTTTGTCTGTGCAATTTCAGCCCATAGTAAACACTTAATAAATGCTTAACGAATTGAAATTGAATTGAATAAGGAAAAAAAAAAGAGAAAACATTCTAGGACTTCCTAGATTTTGGCTAAGTATTTAAGATGCAGCTGCTATTGGCAAGGCTGTACTGAGAAAATGGTCCAACTGAGCATAGCTGTTAATTCATGTGTGTAAGCCTGTGCATATGTTGCTTTATCAATATAAATGTGTTTTGCAGTGTTCCTGGGTTGATTTGCTAGTGTGCAGGCTTGGTAGTCCTAGGGAACCTTGAAGGACACGGTGTTACATAAGCATTGGCTCATGTGTTTAGGGCCTAATAAACTAGTTTACTCGCTCCTCCTTTCTATGCCCTTTTTAATTAGCTCTCTATGAAGATGTGTGTGTTTGGGGATCTCTGAAGCTGTTGACTGCCCGGAGATACTTGCATTTTTATAGCTCACTCATATGAGGAGCAGGGGAAGACTAGGTAGACAACCAGGAAGTTAAAGGAGGGCTGTGGCCAGTGCTGAGGGGTAAAAATAGTAGGCGCGAGGCCTGACTTTGAGTCCCAGTTCAGCCACTGAGTGTGCAACCCCACTGGCCAATTCAATTCAATTCGACTCTGCACAAATTTACTAAATGCATACTATACGTTGAGCACTAAACATTTCACCCCCAACGAACCTACATTTCCTCATTTGTACAATTAGGACGTTGAACTGTATGGTCTCTAATATCCTTTTCAGCTCAAGCTAGGTGGTACAATGGACAGAGCACTGTGTGGAGTCAGGTAGACCTAAGTTCAAATTAGACCTTAGACACTAACTCTGTGACCCTGGGTAGGTCATTTAACCTATGTTTGCTTCAGTTTCCTCAACTGTAAAATGTGGTGTAGTAAAACCTACCTTTCAGAATTTTTCTAATTATCAGATGAGGTAATACTTGTAAAGCACTTAGCATAGTGCTGGCTCATAGTAGGTATTTAATAAATGCCCACATCTTTCCTTTATCTATCCTAGGCCCTGGAAAATATGAGGTAATAAAAGCAACAACAATTCCCACTTTTCTTCATGCTCTAAGGTTTACAAAATACTTTCCTCATATGACTCTGTGTGGTATAGAATATAAGCATACAGTTCTCATTTACAGATGAAGGAGATTAAGACTGAGTGAGATAAAGTTACTTGGCCAGGGACACAGCTAATAAGTGGTAGAGGAGAACTGGGACCCAGCTCTCCCTGAGTCCAAGAACAGGGCTCTTTCCAATATACCTCTGACAGAGAGAAGTGATTTACCTGTTATCCAGACTCACATCCAGAATTAGTAAAGTCAGGGTGTGAGCCTAAGTTCTCTGGCTCTGACTCTAGGTTTGAGGTAGGGAAAATCTTCCTAACAATGAGAGCTAACTCAGAGGAGCAAACTGTCTGTCTTGGCAAGTAGCAGTCCTCTATCCTGGAAGGTCTTCAAGTAAAGACTGGATGAGCATTTGTCAGGTACAACATAGAGTGGATTCTTTTCCAGATCTGAGTTGGTCTAAATGACTTCAGAGGTCCCTTCCAACTCTGAGATTTCTTTGGTAACCACCATACAATGGTAAAGTAACAAAGAAGGATTTTAATGAAGAAACAGGCTAAGGACTATAGAAATAGAAGTAAACCTAGCAACAAGGACTCTAGTCTGGAGGCAGAGAAAGGGATGAGGAGAAAGACATGGGAATTGTTGGACCTTAGGCACAGACTCAGGAGAGAGAAGACAGTCCTATCATCCCCATGGGACTGCCCAAGAGCCCTGACTGGGTGACACTGTGGCCTGAATCATTCAATTATTTCCTAGAGTTCTACATTAGAGCTTGAAGGGACAGAGTCACAGAATCTCAGAGTTGGAAGGAAGCTTATAGGTCATCAAGTCTAACCTACACCACAACTATAATCCCTCAATAACATCCCTGACAAGGGGTCAGCCAGTCTCTCCTTAGAACCTTCCATTGAAAGGAGACTCACCGTTCAACTTTAGAGCAGCTCAAATGATTAAGGAGCTTTTCCATATAAAGTCAAAATCTATTTCTGAAATTTCTATCCACTATTCCTAGGTCAGATGTCTGGGGTCAAAAAGAACAAGTCTGATCATATTTCCCATGAAACCCCTTCATACTTGAAGACAGCTCTCATCCCCAACTGGCCCCACCCCCTTCAAGTTGTCTTTTATCAAGTTTGAACAATATTCTACTGATTTCTGTACAACATAATCTATGCAGTCCTAACCACCCTCATCCTCTACCTATTTCTCAATGTCTTCCTAACATGTGGCACTCAGTACTGGCCACACCATTCAGATGTGGTTCGATCACAGCACAGTGCAGCAGGATAGTGACCTCACTTCTAGATACTGTGTCTGAACACCATGCCTGGACACTGCATCTCTTAGTAATGCAGGCTAAGATCAGTTTAGCCCTCTGTCTACTATATTACACTGCTGACTCATAGTGAACTCTTTGCTTCCTGTACTTGGACAATTAGTTGTTTGTTTGTTTAACCCAAGAATAAAACTTTCCACTTATCTGTATCAAATTTAATTTCATTAGATTTGTGCCATTGTTGGAATCCATTAAAATCTGTTTGTATCGTGACCACCATTCAGTCTGTTAGCTATCCCTTCCAGGTTGCAGATTTGAAAAGCATCTCATTTATGCTATTAATAAAAATTAATTACAACTTAATTGAAATTAATAACTGTTTCTAAAAATTACTTTAAGGGTCGTCTTGTCCATCCTTATCATTTTACAGATAAAGAAACTGAAGACCAAAGAAGTGAAATGACTTGCCCAAGGCCATACAGTGATTTAGTATCAGAGCTAGGATGAGAAACTGTCTATTGGCATTTACCTCAGTACCCATCTTACCACATTGTTAACAACTTCATTTACATTCCTAGAGCATTTCAAGGTTTGTAAGGTGCTTTCCCCACAACAACCCAATGAGGAAGGTAGTGCAATAATTATCACTCACATTTTTCAGCTGGAAAAACTGATTCTCAGATTAAGTGAATTGCCCACAAACATAGATAATCAGTAATTGATCTGGGACTCAAAGCCAGGCTTTCTAATTACAAGTTCAAGGGTTTTTCTGGCTTCATACCCCATCACTTTGCCATCTTAAATAAAATTTAAGAATTTTATTGGGAACACATTAAAAATCCCCAGTTAAACACCAAAATGGAAATCCCCAAAAATAAAGGAGAGATTAATAAAATTGAATTTTTTAAAAAAATTAAACTAATAAATAAAACTAGGAACTGATTTTATGAAAAAGTAAACTATTGGTTAATTTGATTTTTAAAAAGAAAGAATAAAATCGAATTACCACTATCAAAAATGAAGATGAAATTAAATCAACCATTGAGAGCTATTTTCTCCACTTATATACCAGTAAAAATGACAATACAAGGGAAATGGATGAATATTTACAAAAATACAAACTGCCCAGATTAACAGAAGAGGAAATAGGATACTTAATAACCCTATCTTAGAAAACAAAATTGAACAAGACATAAATGAGCTCCCTAAGAAAAAATTCCCAGTACCATATGGATTCAAAAGCGAATTCTACCAAACATTTTAAAGAACAATTAATTCTAATACTATGTAAACTATTTGAAAAATAGGCAAAAGAGTCCTGCCAAATTCCTTTTATGACACCAATATGATACCAAAGCCAGGGAGTGAAAAGAGAAAATGAAAACTATAGGCCAATTTCCCTGTTGAATATTGGTGCAAGATTTTTAAATAAAATACTCGCTAAAAGATTGTAGCAACAAAGCACAAAGACCAGATGGATTTTATTCCAGGAATGCAAGGCTGGTTCAATATTAGGAACACTATAAGTATAATTGACCATATCAATAAGAAAAACCATGTGATTATATCAATAGATGTGGGGGGGGGAAGCTTTTGAATATACTCTTCCTATTAAAAACATTAGAAAGCATATGGATACATGGATCCTTTGTTAAAATGAGTAAATCTATCTATCTAAATGAGTCAGCTAAGTGGGGCAGTGGATAGATGCCAGGTCTGGAGTCAGCAAGACTTGACTTCAAATTCAGCCTCAGACACTTACTAGTTGTGTAACCCTGGGCAAGTCGCTTAACCCTGTTTGCTTCCATTTCCTCATCTATAAAATGATGTGCAGAAGGAAATGGCAAACCACTCCAGTATCTTTGCTAAGAAAACCCCAAATGGGGTTATGAGGAGTTGGACATGACTGAAACAACTGAACAACAGCAATCTATATAAAACCAAGAGCGAGTACTATATTTACTGGAGATAAGCTGGAAGCCTTCCCAATAAGTGAAGTGAGGAGTGAAGCAAGGATATCCATTATCATCACTATTATTTAATCTTGTATTAGAAATGCTAGCTATAGCAATAAGACAAGAAAAAGAAATTTAAGGAATAAAAATAGGCAACAAAGAAACAAAAGTCTCACTCTTTGCAGATGATATGATGGTATACTTTATGAATCCTAGAGAATAAACCAAAAAACTAGTTGAAATAATTAACAACTTTAGCAAAGTTTCAAGATATAAAAAAACACACATAAGTCATCATCACTTCTCTATATTGCCAACAAAACTCAGCAGAAAGAGATATAAAAAGAAATTCTACTTGAAATAACTGCAGACATTATAAAGCACTTGGAAGTCTACCTGCCAAGACAAACCCAGGGACTATGTGAACACAATTACCGAACACTCTACACAAATAAAGACAAATCTAAACAACTGGAGAAATATTCAGTGCTCATAGATAGGCTGAATTAATATAATAAAAATTACTGTTCCATCTAAATTAATTTACTTATTCAGTAACATACCAATCAAACCACCAAAGAATTATTTTATAGAGCTAGAAAAAATGATAGCAAAATTCATCTGGAAAAATAAGAGGCCAAGAATTTCAAATGAATCCATGGAAAAAATGTGAAGGAAGGTAGCCTAGCAGTGCCAGATCTTAAAACTGTAATCATAAAAATGATCTACAAACTGTAATCATAAAAATGATCAAATACTGGCTAAGCAATAGAGGATCAGTGGAATAGATTAGGTAATCTATTAGATTATATAGAGTGGTAAATTACCATAGTAATATAATATTTGATAAATCCAAAGATTTGGGGGTAAGAACTCACCATTTGACAAAAGTTGTTGGGAAAACTAAGGAGCAGTTCAGCAGAAACTAGGCATAGACCAACATGTCACGTAATATACCAAGATAAGGTCAAAATGTATACATAATTTAGACGTGAAGGATGATATCATAAGCAAATTATAAGGGAAGAGTTTATGGCCAAACAAAATATAGGGAAGAAGTAAAATGGATTATTTTGATTACACACAGCTAAAAAGTTTTTGCACAAACAAAATCAATGTAGCCCAAAATTAGAAGGAAAACAGGAAAATGGGGGGAGCGGCAGGAAGATTGTACAGTAAGTTTCTCTGATGAAGGCCTCATCTCTCAAATATATAGGGAAATGAGTCACAGTTATAAAAATAAGAGCCATCCTCCAATTGATAATTGATAAAAGGACATGAACAGGCATTTTTCAAAAGAAGAAACCAAAGCCATCAATACTCACATTAAAAATTCTCTAAATCTCTATTGATTAGAGAATGCAAATTAAACAATTCAGAGGTACCACATCACACCTATCAGATTAGTTATGACAGAAAAATAAATAAATGCTGGATGGGATGTGGAAAAAATTCCACTATTGGTGGAGTTGTGAACTGATCCAACCATTCTGGAGAACATTTTGGAACTATGCCCAAAGGGCTATAAAACTTTATAGCCCAAAAAGCCATAAAACCTTTGACCCAGCAATACCACTATTAGATCTCTATTCCAAAAACATCAAAGAAAAGGGAAAAGGACCTATATGTACAAAAATATTTATAGTAGCTATTTTTGTGGTGGCAAAGAATTTTAAATTGAGAGGATGCCATCAATTGGGAAATGGATTTAAAAGTTGTAGTATATGATTGTGATGGAATACTATTGTACTTAAGAAATGATGAGCAAGATGGCTTTCAGAAAAACCTGGAAAGATTTATATGAACTGATGAAAAATGAAGTGAGCAGAACCAAGAGAACACTCTACACAATAAGAGCAATATTGTAATGATGATCAATGTAAAAGACTTCGCGACTCTGACCAATACAATAATCCAAGGAAACTCCAAAGGACCAATGACGAGAAATAATATCCACCTCCAGAGAGAGATCTGATCAACTCAGAGTGAAGATTGAGGCACACTTTTTTTCACTTTCTTTGTGTTTCTTGTTTATTATTGTTATTCTTTGGAATATGGCTAATGTGTTTTCATAACTTCATATGCATAATTGGCATCATCATGCTTACCTTATTAAGAGGTGGGGGAAAGGCAGGAGACAGGGAGAAAATTTGGAAATCAAAAATTTTAAATGAATGCTAACAAATGAATAAAGTAGAAAAATATATTTTATTGGGGACTTTTTCTGTTTCTAAGATCAAAATAAGATATTAAGGCAACTGTAGGAATTAAGATAGGGGCTTCATCTAGATCCTAATGAGTCAGGCTCCATGTTTGTATTTCACAGATGAGGCCAGAGATAGCCTGGGCCCTGGGAATTTTCCAGATTGGAATTTCCAGGCAAGCAGTAGGGATTTGCTCTGGGATATTTGGCTGCAATGTTGCTGGTTCATTGGTCTTCTCTTAAGTTATTTTGTGTCTGGTCCAGTTAACTTAAAATTAGAGTATCACAGATTTAGAGCTAGAAGGAACAAATGAAGCTATCCAGTACCATTCCCTCATTTGGAAGATGACAAAACTTAAATCACAAATATGCTGGTGATTTGCCCATAGTCACACAGATAGCAAATGGCAGAACTAAAATTCAAACCAATGTCTTCTGATTCTAAATCCATAGCTCTTCCTATTGCAGCTCACATAGTAAGGCCAAGCTTTCAGAATCAATCCTTCTTGAGCCACCTTCATTTTGTAGAGAGCTACCTCATAAAGACACACTGTCAGTAATCAAGAAGACCATGTGAGAGACTGTGAATGGCTTCCCACAGTATGCAATGCAAACATATAGCCTCATCCTCATATAAGAAAGAAATTGATGTTGGGACTCTCAGTAGCTTCACAAGTTGGCATCAATCTGTTCTGCATCTTGAGGGATATAGGGAAAGTTCTTAAAAATTAAGCCAACAGGGGCAGCTAGGTGGTACAGTGGATAAAGCACCAGCCCTGGAGTCAGGAGGGCCTGAGTTCAAATTCGGCCTCAGACACATGATACTCACTAGCTGTGTGACCCTGGGCAAGTCACTTAACCCCAATTGCCTCACCCAAAAAAAAAAATTAAGCCAAGGACAACTAGGCTGTGCATGAGTAAGGCCTGGCAGTGTCAGTTTTATTTTACTGTATACTGAATCATTGTACTTTCTGCCATTTATCTGACCTGTCTTGTATTATAGACATAGAAGCATTCTCACTGCTTTGGTAAGAATTTGGTTTATTTTTGGATTTTATCCTTGCCAATTAAACTTAGTCATCCGTAAATCTGAGATAAGTCTGTGCTTGGCGAACCAAAAATATGCAGTCATTTTGACTTTCAGGTTAAAGCAGTGAGGTTTAAAAGAAATCAATAGCTCAAATCCTGGCTTTCAAACTTAGTTAACAGGGTGACCTTGGACAAGTCACTGTGCCATTCTGGGCCTTAGTTTACTCACTAGTAACTTGAAGGTCCCTGGTATTCTACATCCTATAATCTATTAGCTGATTTAGTGCTAGTGTTTCAGTATAGGTAACTCTTTGCTGGTTCTACCCAGCAAAGTTACAAATATAGGAATTACTACCCCTATGTTACAGTGAGGAAGCTAATACTGAGGGGGCTTAAGTGATGACTTGCTCACATTCATAGGACAAGTTCCCAAGCCAGGTCTCTACTGAAATTCTGATGCTAAGGTCAGTGGGTTTTTTTTTCATTCTGTTATGTTCCCAGTCCACTATTTTGAAATCTCTAATGACTTGAAGACAAAAAGGAAGAAACAAATTTGTCTTTTGCAACCTGATGCTACCTGATGCTATCTGTTTCATCTCTCATCTTCCACCATCCTTTTTCTTGGTATTTCTCACTCTCTAAAAATTTTTCCATGATTCTTCCCTTTTGACAATGATTCTTCATCCTAACCTTCTTACTAAGGGAAAGGTTCCTTCAAGGCAGGGATGTGTGTGTGTGTGTGTGTGTGTGTGTGTGTTTGTAATGTGCTAGCACCGTATCTTGTATATAGTTGTTATTTAGTCATTTACAGTCATGTCTGACTCTTTGTAACCCTATTTGGGGTTTTCTTGCTAAAGACAGTAGAATGGTTTGCCATTTCCTTCTCCAGCTTATTTTACAGATGAGGAAACCAAGGCAAACAGAGTTAAGTGACTTACCCACAGTCACACAACTAGTAAGTATCTGAGGCAAGATTTGAACTCAGGCCTAGCACTCTATACGTTGTACCACCTAGCTACCCCTTGTACATAATAGGGACTCAATAATGTTTGTTGAATTTTATTATAGGATCATTGAAGTAAAGCTGAAAGGGACCTCAGAGATCATGTCATCCAATTCTATTATTACGGATGAACGAATTGAGACCCAGGGAAGTTCATTGAAATGACTTGCCCAAGGTCACACAAGAAGTAAGTGTCAGAGGTGGCATTTGAACCTGGATTGTCTGAATTGAGAGCTAATGCTATTTCCATTGTATAATAGCTGCTTGAATTGATTTGAAATGGCAAGGTCCCGATAGTATCTGAACTTTGTATCTCCTCCAGCACCTAGGAAAGTGCCCTGCCCAAGGAAGGAAATTAATAAATATTTGTTAAAAAATGAATAAATGAATGAATGAAATTGATGCTTCTTCCTACAATCTCATTTTCTACCTTTTCTCTTGAACCCTTTCCAAATATCCTAGGGCTGGTTTGCTTTGTTCTTAGGTTTCACCTAGGTTAAACCACACTTCTGTGGAATTCTAATTAATTGAATGTTCACCAAGCAAGAAAGAACCTCTAAATCATTGTCTCATACAGTTAGTGTCCAGTGAAATATTAGCCATTAGAAATACTAGTCAGTGCAGGCTCTCACAACTCCAAGACATATGTCCATGTCTTCATCCATATTATCTCTCCATGTGGAATGTCTCCCTCCCTTTTTCACCTCTCCAATACATCCTTTGAGATTTGACCCAAGTTCCATTTTCTCCATGCAACCTTCTTTTATTGCTCCAATGCACATTGATTTCCTAACTCTGGAATCTTATAATACACATACTTACAATTTGGCACTCAATTTTACACCATCTTGTGTTATTCTCTAATTGTTTCATGCCTCTTTGTTCTGATTCTTCCAACTGGACTAAGTTCTTTTCTGGCAGGGACCATGTGTTGTTATACATTTCTACTTTATTCCCCAAAGCCTGTGGTATGTGAATGAGCATGCAAAATCTGTTGTGTTAAGGTTGAATTGTAGGACAGTCTCCCAAAGAGCTTGACAAATAGCTGACGCTGTGCATGAAAGTGAATATTTAACCCTGTGCTTTGAACCTAAAGGAAATCAGGCAGCAAGCCCAAAGATATACATTATTCTCTGTTTCTTCCTAATAGATACTTGTTTATTTATCTCATGGGAATGTATGTGCATGGTGGGCTCAGAGACTACAGCAGACCTCCTGATGACAAATACCACATCTGTCTTAGAATGGCATAGGAGATAAAGTGCTAAATTTGGAGTCAGAAAGCCAGGGATTTGAATTCTGCCTCTGATCCTTACTAGCTCTGTTATCATGGACAAACTGTTAGCCTTCTTGAATCTCAGTTTCCTCACCTTTAAACTGGGCATAATGTATTACAGTCTTATTATTGTTACATAGAGGTGCTGGAAGTCTCAAATGAAATACTTCAGGTAAAGCACTACATAAGCACCATCAATTATTATCCTAATGACATGGAGAGCAGTTAAAGAGAAGTAGAATTTGATGTATTTAAATATGTGAGTGACCATTGCAGATTCAAGCTGTAGGCAGATAGTACATGAGAGTGTACATGTGTTTGTGTATGTATATATGAACTCGTGATAACGAAAAGGCATTTTCAAAGTTGGAATAGACTCATCTGGCATAGATAATATGTTATAAGCTAACCCAGGGAATATAAATCAGCCCAGAGAATATAATCAGCCCAAATAACATAATCAACCCAAATTTTTCGTGTAAAAATTCAAGTTCTGGACAGTCTTTGCCATGTGGATTGAAACCCTCCTGTTGTTAATTTCAGGAACTGTACCCAAGTATCATAAAAATCATCTATCTATCACTGGATGTGATCTCAGAGTCCATTGAGCACAATCTCTTTTCATTTTTCAGACTGAGGGCTGGGAGATTAAGTAATTTGCCTAGAGTGACTCAGGTAGTAAATGTCACAGGTGGGCTTTGAACTTTGGTCCATGGCCTCCAGCACCAGTTCCTTTCCACTGTATCACTGGATGGAGTTGCCGATTCCTTTCCCCCAACCAGGCCCCCACTAGTGGCCATTAACTACCCAACAAACAGGTGGTGAGTACTCAGCTACCAATATGCTTGGCATTTATGGGGATCCAACTTGTTAGAGGTTTGTTTTAATATCAGCATTATTCCAAGATAAGACTAGGGATGAATATAATAGAATGTTGTTGGTTTTGTTGCTGTTATTCATCCTTTGATGGGGTGATGTCTCGACTTGCATGTAAATTGGGTTTGAGTGAGGCAGAGTCACACAGAGTTGTCAGCCTCACTCTCTCTTCCAGAGTCTTCAAGGTCCAGTAGCAGGACAAAAGTCAAGATGGCTGGTGGTAGCCAGGGATGTCATGGATGTCTTTGGCATCTTCCATGCCTGCCTGACCAAGTTCTAAATGCTTCATAGCCCTTTTGTCATATGGATAGGTTGCTTTCCCCAATACAGTGTATTCGAGGGCAAGAACTATTTCATATTTGTCTTTGTATCCCCAGCACCTAGCACAGTTCTTGGCACACAGTAGGCAGCTAGGTGGTGCAGTGGATAAAGTGCCAGGTCTAGACGCAGGAAGACTCATCTTCCTGAGTTGAAATCTGGCCTCAGACACTTACTGGCTATATGACCCTGGGCAAGTCGCTTAACCCCATTTGTTTCAGTTTCTTCATCTGTAAAATAAGAAGGAAATGGCAGACCACTTCAGTACCTTTGCCAAGTAAGCCCAAATAGGGTCACAAAGAGTTGGATATGAAATTGAGGCAAACAAGGGTTAAATATTTGACCAGGGTCATACACGTAGTACAGGGCTGAATCTAGATTTGAACACAGGTTTTCCTGACCCCAGGCCCAAGGTTCTATCCACTGAACCACCAGCTGCCTCTAACAATAACAATAATAACAGCTAGTATTCATATAAAGCTTAAAAAGCACTATCGATTTAGATAGAGTTATTGATGTCTATAGATATAGGTGAGACAGAGATAAAGACAGATAGAAATATAGAGATTATAGTGACAGATATGTAAAGATAGAGATAGATCTATAAATATATAGAGATAGAGATAAATAATCTCATTTGATACTTATAACAATACTGTGAGGTAGGTTGTATTATTACATGAGAAAGAGGCTTGCCCAGGGTCTCATAACTAGTTCCTCTAAGGCAAGATTCAGATACAAGTCTTCCTAAGTCCAAGTCCAAGTCTATCATGCCATCTAGATGTCTTAAGAGACATTTATTGGTTGAATGATTGAACAAAAAGAAAGGGGACTCATGTAAGGCTTCCAGAAGAAGGTAGCATTGGTCTTAAAGGGAGGGTCAGAGTGCAATGGTTGAAAAAACTTGGAACTTTACTTTTAGGCAATGATTTTTGAGCAGAGAAGTAGCATAACCAAATCCACACATAGTATTGGAGCAGTATGAAAAATGAATTGGAGGGGGAAAGAATGAAGATCATCTATCCAGCCTGATGTTCACTGTCCTTGGGTTTTCTCTACCCCAGCATTTAATGCTTTTTCCCCACAGCCACCAATTTGTCAACAACAACGCCAGTTATAGCCTTCATGTTACTTCCAATTGGCCTCATGAGATGGTCTATTTGGACTAGCAAACTACTAGCAAATGTAACAAAGCAAGTTCAAATGTGGCTGCTCTACTTTGACATTATCTAAAATAACTGTTTCTCCCACTCTCCCTAGTCTCAGATATTATAAATGAAGTGGTCCTAATGAGTGAAGATACTGGAAAAATTATTTTTGTAATCTTAGATATGTTTAAATATTTGAAGACAGAATAATATATTTGTTCCCAAAATAATGGAAAAGTATGTGGCTCTCTGTGGCATATAACTATCTAATTCTAATTAGCCTCTGGTACTCAGTGGCCCATGATGATACTTATGTCAGTATCTCCTTTGGTTTTTTGAGACTAGGATGATATGGTCAATCAATCAATCAATCAATAAACATTTATTAGGCACCTACTATGTGCCAGACACTGTGCTAAGTGCTGGAGAGCAGAAAAGGCAAAAGAATCCCCACCTTCAAGGAACTTAGAGTCTAATGAGGAGACAAAATGCAAACAAATATATACAAAGCAAGTGATATACAGGATAAATCAAAAATAATTTAAATTTAATTTTTAAAATAAATGGGAAATAATTTACAGAGGGAAGGCACCAGAATTAAGAGGAGATAGAATTCAAACTGAAACAAACAATTATACAGATAGGCTAAAAGAAATATTAGCATGATTGACCTCCACACATGGACACAAGAGATTAACTGGTTAATGTTTAGAAAGCCCTTTGAAGTTAGATTATATTAATTAACTACAAACTTGGCCAGAAGCAAGAAATCTTCTCTCCTATTTAGTGTTGCCCTTTGCATCTGGAGACAATGTGATAAAAGGCATTGCTTTCTATATAGGGAAATCACAATTTTTCCATTCCTCTCTATTTTCAAAGTCCACTCTCTCCAATAGCACCTCATTACCATCTGGATAGATCATGGCAGCACCTCCTCACCTGTCCTGTTATATCTCTCCTCACCACCTCTCTAATTCATCCCTC
Source organism: Phascolarctos cinereus (assembly GCF_003287225.1). Classification (NCBI taxonomy): domain Eukaryota; kingdom Metazoa; phylum Chordata; class Mammalia; order Diprotodontia; family Phascolarctidae; genus Phascolarctos; species Phascolarctos cinereus. The sequence goes on from NW_027555847.1 coordinate 371,076,987, forward strand.
ACACCACTGCTAGACCAATCTTCCTTATACACAGATTTGGTAATATTACTTCTCTACTCGAAAGTCCTCAGTGACTCCCTAATGAATTGCTGAATACTTTAATATCCAATATGTAAATAGAGCTGTGATCTCATCCATTTGAATGTTGTCACCAATGATGTCAAATACTACCCATCCTTGTCTTTCCACATAGTCACATCAGGAGGTTTATTCAGTATGTTGGAGGCCTTCCTCACTTTCTTCTGACATGTTAAGGTTACCACCTGTCTATCCTCACTTTTGTTGTTTGGTCACCACCCAGTTGTCTAAGACAGTCTTCAGTACTTAAGTGAGATAATTAGGGAGAAATTTAGGGGCTTTACTGACTCCTGGACAACTGTAGAGCTTTTTCCCTAAGATTCTAGGTTACTAATTCCCAAGGGATCTGTGGACAGGTTTTAGGGGAGTGTAAATTTGGATGAGAGAAAAAAATCATATCTTCATTTTCACTAACTGTTGGTTTCTTTTGTAATCTGTGCTTTATTCAAAGTGTTTAAAAACATTCTGAGAAGAGGTCCATAGGTTTCACAAAATTGCCAAATGGATTGTCTCGTGTAGTTTCATTTATGATTTCTTGAAATAGAGTTCTGGAAAACCAGGCTTTGATAAATCCCATTGGGATTTAAATGGAGCTACTCTACCATACCTTAAACCCAAATTACTCTGGCTTTCACTGACTGACCAATAATAGGCCCTAGCCCAAGCCTCACTTGGTCATTGTTTGGGTTTTGATGACTCAGAGTGAGTGTAAATAGCAATCATTTCTGTTCCGGCCAAAAGGTCTTTTCTTCTGGGGTCTTCCTTCTGAGAGTCTTCCCTTCTCAGTTTGATTTTGTTTTCAGGAGGCAAACTAGTCCATCTTTTGGCTCATTTCTTACCTAGCCTTAAATCACTGGATGAGCATTGCCTCAAACAAACTGAGACCTGGGAAAGATCTTAGCTTAAAAAGGTCAAGGTTTCTCACTGCATCTGGGGTCATCTCTAGTCCTTCTGACCTATATCTTGCTACTGGATTCAAATAACCCTAGAGGAGAGTGAGGCTGATGACTTCACACAGTCCTGTCTCTCTTGAATCCAATTCACTTGCAAATCAAGACATTGCCCTCCTCATGTCATTGTTCCTCTTCAAGAAGAAAAGACAAACAACAACCATGACACACAAAAAAAGATTAAGAACCTTTGCCTTAAGGGGAGGACATCCTTTCCATATGTCAGAGGGTGTCAAAATGTGTAGTCACCAATTTTGCTGAAGTTGGTGATATGGATTCTCATGAAACTAAAGGGCAAGAATGAATTTTTGTGAGGCCAAAGCTTGGCAAGACTTGTAGCCAACAACAAGAGCTCCATGAAAGGGGGCATTTCATCTGGTACTGTGTCCATCACTAGAGCCATAATGAAGAGAACTATCTTTTACAGACTGAGAAAACTCCAAAGCCTTTCCTCTTCATAGGAGTAAGCTGTGGACACAGTAATTTTGAATTATTTGTCCCATTACAGAGCTTTGGCTTTGCTAGAAAGCAACCCTGTGTGCTGCCCACTGTGAATCATGTGGAATAAGCATAGCCTATGAAAAACTGCAGAAGAAGCCATGTCTACCAATCTTTACTGAGAGTAACAAGGAGAGGAACTATCCTATTCAGGACTGGAAGTGACTGAGAATCTCTACGGAAATTTGGGAGTGGCTGCTCATTAGAAAATGTCCTTGTTCATTTTTAAAGGGCTCTGTTTTGTTTTCTTCTGTCTTTCACTGCAACTTCTCTCTTTTTTTAAATTAATTTATTTTGAATTATTAACAATCACTTCCATAAGCTTTTGAGTTTTAAATTTTTCTCCCCCTCCCTCCCCAAGATGGCACACAATCTGATATGTTACACATATATATTCCTATTAAACATATTTTCACATTAGTGATGTTGTAAGTAAGAATTAGAACCAGTAGGAGGAACCACCAGAAAGAGGAAACAAAACACAACAGAAGGAAAAAAAATACCAAACAGTATGCTTCAATCTGCATTCAAACTCCATAATTCTTTCTTCTTTGTGGATAGCATTTTTCATTACAAGGCCTTTGGAGATGTCTTAGATCCTTGCATTGCTGAGAAGGGTTAAGTTTATCAATATTAGTCATTGCATTATTGTGTACAATGTTCTCTTGGTTCTTCTCACGTCACTCAGCATCAGACCATACAAGTCTTTCCAGCCTGTTCATCATTTCTTATAGCATGATAGTATTCCATTACATTCATATACCACAACTTGTTCAGCCATTCCCCAATTGCTGGGAATTCTCTCAATTTCCAGTTCTTTGCTAACACAAAAAGAGCTGCTATAAATATTTTTGTACATGTGGGTCCTTTTCCCATTTGTATGATCTCTCTGGGATAAAGCCCTATTGCTGGGTATGCACATTTTTATAGCCCTTTCGGCATAGTTCCAAATTGCTGTCCAAAATAGACTTCTCATGAGCCCAGAGGGGAGAAATGAGATGCTTTGCTGCCTTTTGACATTTCACAACTCCACCAACAATGCATTAGTGTTCCAATTTTCCTACATCTTCTCCAACATTTGTCATTTTCCTGTTTTGTCATGTTGGCCAATCTGATAGGTATGATGTGGTACCTCAGAGTTGCTTTGATTTGCATTTCTCTAATCAATAGTGATTTAGAGCAATTTTTCGTATGGCTATAGATGGCTTTAATTTCTTTATCTGAGAACTGCCTGTTCATATCCTTTGACCATTTATCAACTGGAGAATGAAACTTCCCGCTTTTAACTTCATAAATTGAATGCTTGCAAGGGGACTTAGTGACAGATCATGCTTCTCCCAGATTTTCTGAGTACCTATCAGAGAAGTCAGAAATCTTCCAGTGTGTCTCTAGGCCCTTCATATTGTAGGAGATCCTAAGAAGGTTTGCAAAAAGATACAAAGAGATAAAATCTCTCTAAAACTTTTAAGAAACCATCTTGAGAGGTAAGTAGCATAACTATTATTATCCTCATTTGACAGATAAGGAAACTGAGGCTCAAAGCAGTTGAAAGGCTTACCACATCTAGAAAGGGGAACTCAGGCTCAGGTCTTCTGGTTCAAAGTCTATCATTCTGTTCTACTATGCCATACTGTCTCCCAGAAGATGAAAAAATACAAAGTTCCTGCCTCTAGGAATTCATATTTTGGTAAGACATGACAATGAGACAAATAAGTACAAATGAGAAAATGCAAAGGAGTACAATATACTGTTTTATCCTCCCCCAGCTGCGTGTCCTTATCCGCAAATTATTTTGTATTATCTATATATCTATCTAGACATATATATACATATATATATATATGCCTATTTACCTATTTATCTATGTGTTATCTCTCTGAATAGAAAGAATGAAGTACAGTGACTATTTTTTTTATCCATATTCCCCACTGTCTACATATAGTAGATCTTCAATGCTTGTTGATTGATAATAAGGCTCTTTCCAAAAGAAATCACTCCAATCTGAGATGAAAGAATAAAGTTTAAGATTTCCTTTTTTTTTTTTTGGTTGGGGGAGAGGGGCTTCATCTGGAGAGTGGAATTAACCTCTCCTTTGCCTAATATACTTCTACATACTGCTCAATGACAGAGAAGCTTCTTGGGTTCCACAGTTGTCAGTAGGAAATCGAGCTTTTCCAGCAATACTTTCCCAACACTGTATTTTCTACTGGCAAAGGGCTGGCAGAGAGACTTCTCATGAGCCCAGAGGGGAGAAATGAGATGCTTTTCTGCCTTTTGACATTTATTGAGAACCCACATGGAACCTGGTTGTATGTAGAACATAGAATTAGGCACTGCTTTTTTTCCCTCAATGGATTCACAAACTAAATATGAGTAATAGCCAAGATGCAAACATAGAAGGAGAAGGGAGAAACCCTCAGGAGAAAGAAGGATGTTGACAAGACTAAAAATTATTAGCAGTATCAATCTCCATGCACAGGCATGAAGGATTAATTAGTTAATGTTCAAAAAGTTCTCCGAAGTGAAACAACACTATTTAAGTGCAGAGCTTTCTTATTAGCTAGATGGCTGCCCACAATTAGGAAGGAAAATTCCTCTGTAGAAACGCATTCGTGTTAGAATCCAAATCTGAGCCACAAGAGGGTGGGGGAATCAAGTTAGGAATCTTTAGGACAGGCTGCCCTTCAAAAAGGAAATCTTGAGGAAGAATTGGGGAAGGAGAGAAAGAAACATTAGTAGTCGAGAAAAAGCTTAATCTGTATGCAAACAGGCCTATGATGTGGTAGTCCCATGTTACTGTGATTAAGAGTGATCTTTGGCACTAACTGGTAGTACTCACTTCTGCATTTTAACAAAGCTCTTCTAGAAATAATGTCTCAACTTTATGGAACAGGAATTAAAGGCATCAAAACAAACCAACGAGAGTAATATTTTTGATAGGTAGACATGGCAGATACCTTCCAAGCAGAAAATCTCACAGTTAGAAGGGAACTGAGTTCATCTGGCCCAAACTATAGTTGAACAGAAATCCCTTCTATGACATTCACAACAAATTGTTATCCAGGGTCTACAAGAAGACATCCAGTGACAGGGAACTCATTACCTCTTGAAAAAAACCATTCCATATTGGAATAGCTGGAAATCTAAGGAAGTTTTTCCTTCTATTCAGCTAATTCTGCCTCTCTGCATCTTCCACCCATCACTCAGTTCTACTTCTGGTGCCAAACTGAAGTATAAACTTTCCATACGACAAACTATCAAACACTTGACAGAACTTATGTCCCTCTTAAGTGTTTTGTTTTGTTTTCCCTAACTAGAACATTCCTAGTTCCTTCAACCAATGCTTATATGGCATGGTGTTTACTCCTTTCGTCAGGCTGATTAGATCACTTTCCTCTGGACCTGGTCCAGTTTATCAATGTCATTCCTAAAAATTTGACACTCAGGACTAAACTTGAGGTATACTCTGACTAATGAAGAGTACAAAAGCGCTATAACTTTTGTCATCCAGGAGGCTAGGCCTCTATCAAAATAGAACCCAGTGGTAACCTTTTGCCATTCACAGCCAGAATATCATCAATATCATCGATGTTATTGTTATCATTATCACTGTTTTGGTTTACACCTATGATTTAATAATATGGCAGCTCCTTATATCAATGCAGATGAGTGACTAATTTGCTAATTATAGCCTTAGAGAGCTGCTTATGGCCCTAAGAGTTTACTGGAAGGGTCACACAACCAGTGTAAGAAAAAGGATTTGAATCTAGGCCTTCCTTACTCCAAACATGGTTCCTTATCCAAAATATTATGATATAATTCAGGAAAATATTAAATATAACTACGTAAAAAGGGAAGAAATGCATTAATACTCTTGAAGATGGGGAAAAATTTTACATGGAAAAGGTTTCACTTTTCCTGAAGTGACCATTGTTGGCATGATATTATCATCAGCTGACAGCATAATCAATGCAAATCAATTCAGTAAACCTTTATCAAGTGCCTACTGTATATAAGGACCTTTGCTAGGTTCTGAGGATGCAAAGTCAAAAATGGGAGGGGAGGAATCTGCCTTCCAAGAGCTTATATTCTAGAGCACAAGATGATACAATGGAAAAGAATTAGAATCTGGAGTCAGGAAACTTGAGTTCTACTCCCAATGCAATGCTGATTCACTCTCTTATCTTGGGCAAACTATTCCACTTATCTTGGCCTCCTTTTCCTTATCATTAAAATAAGAAATATGAACTAGACTTTCCCCCTCCTTGTCTAACATTGTATGCTCTTTTCATTATCATTATCAAAACAGTAAAGCCAATGTACTTTCTGCTATTCAGTGGGTCCTAGTCTATGACTAGTGAGCTTTTACTTTGCCTGGTCTCAGACCCACAAAACCACCCTAGTCCCCCTCCAATCTCTTCCTCCCAGCTTTCCAAATCTAGCTCTGAGAACAGTAATCAAATCAAAACTATCATTTCTAGTAATGACATGTCAATCAAATGCCCAATTTCCCTAGCCACAATTTACTCTGGCTTCCCTGTAAAAAAAAAAAACAACACTATTTGTTTCCTTGCCAGCTCTCCCCTATATATGTTCTCTTCCTATATTAAAATGATTAGAATATAAGGTCCTTAAAAGCAGGAACTGTCATGCTTACTTGAATTTATATCTCAAGTGCCTGGAATATAGTAAGCACTTAGTGAATGACTTTTTTTTCCATTCATTCATTCTTTCGTTCATGCATACATGTATTTGAGTGATTTTCAAGATGATCTTCTGTTATTATACAAGTAGATGGTATAGTGGATAGAGACTGGGCCTGATGTCAGGAAGACATGAGTTGAAATCTGGCCTCAGACACTTATTAGCTGTGTGACTCTGAGCAAGTTACTTAATCTCTGTTTGCCTCAGTTTCTTCAACTGTAAAAGTGAGATAATAGCACCTACCTTCTAAGGTTGCTGTGAGGATCAAATGAGATAATATTTGTAAAGCACTTAGCACAGTGCCTGGCATATAGCAAACTCTATATAAATGCTAGCTACCATTACTATTATTATAATCATCATCATCATCTGAAATACTATAGAGTAGATATGATCTATTAATCTAAAGGGCCAGTTTTGGCCGAGAAGTTTCAATGCTCTGACTCACTGAAGAGTCTATCCAGTGTCTATGCACACCAAGTCATTGTTCATCATAATTATTATTGTTCAGTCATTTAAGTTATGTCCAACTCTTTGTGACCCCATTTGGGGTTTTCTCAGCAGAGATACTAAAGTGGTTTGCCATTGCCTTCTCCAGATCATTTTACAGATGAGAAAACTGAGGCAAGAAGGATTAAGTGACTTGCCCAGGATCACATAGCTAGTGAGTAAGGCCAGATATGAACTCAGGAAAATGTCTTCCTAACTTCAGGGTAGGTGCTCTATCCATTGTACCACCTAGTTTCATCAAAGATATCATAGACATAGTGCAAACAGATGTCCAATTTCTTTTTGGTGATAGGGAGCTAACGTTGCTATTGTCCCATATGCCGTGTTGGTTATTTTAGGAATTTTCAATCAATCAACTACTCAATCTCAGACAAAAGAAGTAGAAGAAGATAGACAGATTAAGTAACAGACAAAATTCTCGACCTATAAGTGGCTTATGATTTTGGAGAAATAAGATTATCACACATGAAAAAGACAATAGCAGATAAATACAAATACTATATTATGTACTCTATATGCTACAGGACTTCAGAGGAGAGGATCATGATGTGGGCAGAAGAAATCAGGGAAGGCTTCATCGAGATGACGGAAATTTAGCTAGGCTGTGAAGTGCAGATAGTCTATATGAAGAAATGAAAAAAATGTATACAAAGGCATGAAGGTAGACACGAAACTGATATGTTCATAAGACGAGTCTGACTACAGCACAGGGTCTATATTGGGAAGCAGTGGGAAATATTGGAAGGGAAAGTAGAGTGAACCAGATCAGAGAGGGCCTTCTAAATCATATCAGTGAATTAATTTTAGTGCAAAGGTCTCAATCAGAAGAATGACACAAAGAAGTAATGCTTATGATGCTGAACTTTTGCTCTTTAAATTAACTGAATATTCAAAGCAAAGTTCTGGCTTGTTGTAAATATTGACGTTGTGATTAGGACATTGGGGGCCTTATATCCTTACTTACCAATAATTGAAATGAGTCCAAGCATAAGGAAGCAGAATAGAAGTAAAATACTAGCCTGACAGGCCATAAGTGTCACCATAGTTAGGGAGACAGGGCATTGATCTATGGGAGCAAGCCATGATAAGGGCAGTAGCATCACTCTCATTTTGAAGTTGATGGAGGAGAAGGGAGAACAAGAGAGTCGAGTGAGTTAGTGCTGCAATATAGCAGAATGCGTATGCGACTACACCCTTGACTTGAACTTATGCAATGTCTGATTCAGAGATTACGGGGTTTTAGTATTCAATGGTCAAAGGACCCTGACACTGTGAAAAACAGAAAAGGTTTACTTCCTCAACCTGGTTTAGAATTGAGATTCCTGTTCTCCATTCCTAATCTTCTTATAGAATTCAGATTCATTGTTGATACTACTGTCCTTTGTGGGTTCCCTAAACCCTCTTTAAAATGCCCAGTGTATCTTTGATGTGAACTCAAGGTCAGATGAATTATTTGATAATAATTCTGGCTTTGGATGTCAACACATGAATTCCCCACAGAAAAGTATCATTAGCTCAGAAGACATATTTGCCTTACCCAAGTCAATTAACAGTGAGAGGGTGCAACAAAATAGGCATAGGTGTTCCCATCCATACTGGACACCTCGTGATTTAAAAAGATCTTTTTTGCTAAAGATACTGTAGAAGCTACAAAAAGAGTGTGATATGTTAGGAATAAAGGCATGGGGCATAAGGCTAAGATAAGATAAAAGGTAACCCAGAGCACAGGTTAAGGGGTGGCTATGGGAGGACGCCAAGTCCAGAGAAGTCCCTGAAAGCCAAGGCCAAGCAAAGGAAAACAATCCAGGGTATGGATATGCCTAGGTACTTAAGGGCAGGGCCAGGTAGTGGATCAGAAGTAGGTGTTCCGGTAAGTCTTAAGGCAGAAATCAAAAGTCAAAGTAGGCATTGTCCAGAAACCTCAGTAAGGTTTAGGAAACTAAGGAGACTGAGCAACCCAGGGTCAGAAACTCAGGGAAGAAGGCATCACCAAAAATCAGGAGGCATATACTGACCCATTTTCTTTCATCAGAATTAATCCCAGGAAGATCTCTCCCCACACCCACCCTACAGGTGAAAACAAGTTAAATAGGTTCTCTGGTTGAGAAGATCTAGAAGGGTCTGGGACAAAGCAGCAAATTTCAGCAGATTAGATAGATCCTAATGGAGTCCAGAACCCCAGCCTTTCTTTTCTTCATCCAGCCTAATGGAATTCCACTGTATGGTCAGTGATGTGAGAATAGGACTGCTGCAGGAGAGGATGCTGTTGGCCTGTTTGATGGGCTGTCAGGTAGAGACAGGAAATCATTAATGAATTTGTTAGCATTGGCAGTACAGATCCTATGCTCTGCTGTTGCTACTATTACTGGTTTCCTTATTCATTCAGCATGTGCATACCATTGTACACTGAAATCTGGTTGAGCTGTCCTGTTCCATTTCCCCTTATCCATCAAGGTAGTATGCATGGTACAGTGGAATGACTGCTGGCTTTGGAATCAGGGGACTTGTGTTCAAATCCAGCTCTACTACTAACCTGTGTTATCTTGGGTGAGTCATTTAACCATTCTGAGTATCAAATTCCTCATCCGTAAAATAAGGGTATTGGAATAGATAGACTCTAAAGTCATTTCTGGCTCTGAATTTACGACCTTATGATCTTCACTCTCACTGTCCACCATCTCGGCACTTGGCCACACTTAGGGGAGAATCTCACAAGAGGATTGAGTCCTAAATGCAGAATTCATTGCTGAATCATTTTACTCTTTCTGACCTTGGACAGAGATTATGAACAAAGAAGCCCTATGTCTGATCAGAAGCTTCAGGGAATGATATTTGAAGGCCATCTGGCTATCACTAGGTAAATCAATAAATCAAATTAAAAATAGTAAATCACTAGGTAAATCAGAAACACATGCATGCATGTACTTCCAGAACAAATACTTCCATATTTAAAATGTTCTGGATAACAAGCAAATAACATTTTCTGGAAGCGGAACCAGGCAGAGTTAAAAATGGACTGTTTTTTTTAAGGCAATTGTGGTTAAGTGACTTGCCCAGGGTCACACAATCAGTAAATGTCTGAGGCTGAATCTGAAAATGTTTGGTTATCAAAATGTTTGTGCAACCCCTGCAGCTTTCCCTTTCTGTGCCCATTCCCCTGTTAGTGGCATTCTTTCCTCCCCACTCAGCCTCCCAAGGCTTACATGCTCTCTCCAATATCTCCATTAAAATCTCCTTCCAGGAAAGGATCTGATTAATTGTGGAATGTAGGTTGTCTGCATGGTTTTCATAGTAACTGGCATCCAAAATAAAAAATAAATAATAGAACCTAAACTTCTTGAAGGCAGAGATTATTTAAAAAAAAACTTTGTATATACAGCAAATATCATAGTAGTATCTAGCATTTAATAGGCATGTAATAAATGCTTGTTGAATAACTGCTCATAGGAGCATGGATTTAAAGATAGAAGGGACATTAGAGGCAATCTAGTCCAACTCCCTCAATTTACAGATGAGGAAACTGAAAGCCAGAGAAATTGAATGACTGTCACATGAACACAATTCACATTAAATATTAGAGGCAGGATCTGAATCTAGTTTTTCCTGACTCCTAATCTAGCACTTAATTGTTAGCTCTCTCATAAATGAATGAACAAATGATAATGTTTAATTCATTACCTCTTCTATGAGTATTTGAACTTTAAGAGAGGCATGATGGTATAATGGAAAGAGTGCCAGGTCTGGAGTCAATAAAGATTTGAGCTTGGATTCTGGCTCCAACATTTACTAGATTTGATCATTCTACAAGTCACTTAAGTCCTCTGGGACTTAGTTCCCTGTCTCATCACTCACCTAGAACTGCTTTCTCTAAAGTTGCAAAAAATCTAATTGCCAAGTCTGCTTTTTCTCAATCGTTACCTCTTTTTTTAACCTTTCTGAATCATTTGCCACTGTTGATGACCGTTTCTTCCTGAATACCTTCTCTCCCCTCTCCTTTCTCTGACACTGCTTTCTCTTGGTTTTCCTTCTACCTGTGTGATCACTTCCCAGTCTCATTTGCTAAACCATCATTCATATCCTTCCTTCTAACTATGGATGTCCCCCAAAATTCTATCCTGAGGCCTTTTGCCTCCTCTTACTTGGTTACTTATCACCTCCTATAGGCTATTATCTCCATGAGGTGACTACCAGATCTATATATCCAGGTTTACTCTCTCCTAAGTTTCAGTACTACTTCACCAACTGCTTATTGAACATTTACAACTTAGATACTCCACGGGCATCTCAAATCCAACATGTCCAAAACAGAACTATTTAATTCTCCCCACCAAAACAACCCCTATTCTGAACTTTCCTGTTTCTTTAAAGTATGCTACCATCCTCTCAGTAAACCAGTTTGACAAACTCAGAGTTTGTCCTTGACATTATTCTCCCTCAACCAATATATCTAATCAGTTGATCAGTCTTATTGATCCTACTCCACAACATCTCTCACTTCCATCCCCTTCTCTTTCTTCACATAGCCACTACCTCAGTTCAGGCCCTCACCTCTCTCCCCTTGACTATCACAATAACCTCTTAATTGGTATTCCTGACTCAAGTTTCTCTCCTTTTCAATCTATCACCAGGGCACCATAGTAATTTTCCCTAAAACACAGGTCTGACCAGGTCACTTACCTTTTCAATCAATGGATCAATAAACATTTATTAAGCATCTACTAGGAGCCAGGCACTATGCAAAGTGATAGGGAAACAAAGGGGGTGGGGTGGGGCAAAAGACAGTCCTTGCCCTCAAGGAGTTTACAATCTACTCAATAAACTCCAGTAACTCCCTGTAGGGTCAAATACAAAATCCTCTGTTTTGTATTTAAAGTCCTCCACAACCAGGCTCCACCATACCTTTTCAGATTTATTAATATATCTCTCCTCTTCACAAACCTTTCAGATAAGCCACACTGTCAGATATATACTAGCTGTGTGACCTTGGGCAAATCCCTTAATCTCCATGTACCCACAGGCAACTCTCTAAGGGACAATTGCAGAATATTGATAGAGGTGAAGTTTTTCACTGGGAATCCTCTAAGCCAATGAAATTGCAGGACCAGTGCCATTTCATAATTGTATATACTTACTTGTACATGTTGTCTCCCCTCACAAAATGCAAAGGCTGTCTGATTTTGTCTTTGTCCTCCCCAGTACCTAGAATCAAATCTGTTATATAGTAGGGGCTTAATAAATGCTGTTGAAAGGCAGCCTAGCAGTTCCAGATTTCAAACTATATTACAAATCTGTAATCATCAAAACAATCTGTTGCTGCCTAAGAATAGAGTGGTAGATTAGTGGAACAGATTCAGTACACAATATACACTAGTAAATGACCACAGTGATAGAGTGTTGATAAACCCAACAACCAAAGCTTTGGGAGCAAGAACCCACAATTGGACAAAAAATGCTAGAAAAGTGGAAAGCAATTTGGCAGAAATTAGGCACAGACCAAGATCTTATGCAATATACCAAGGTAAGGTCAAAATGGATAACTGATATAGTTATAAAGGGCGATATCATAAGTAAATTAGGGGAGCATGGAAAAATATATCTGTAAAATCTATAAACAAGGGAAGAGTTTATGACCAAACAAGAGATAATGGAGAATAGGGAAGTAAAATAGATAATTTTGATTACATGAAATTAAAAAATGTTTGCACAAACAAAACTAATGCAGTCAAAATTACAAGGAAAACAGGAAACGGGGAAGATATTTGCAAGTTTCTCTGATAAAGACCTTATTTCTCAAATATCTAGGGAACTGAGCCAAATTTATAAAAAATAAGAACCATTCCCAAGTTGATAAATGGTCAAAGGATACAAACAGGCAATTTTCAGAAGGAGAAATCAAAACTATCAATAATCATGTGAAAAAATGCTCTAAATCACTACTAATTAGAAAAATGTAAATTAGAACAACTGTGAGATACCTCCTCACATGTATCACATTGGCTAACATGACAGAAAAAACAAATGACAAATGCTGAAGGGCATGTGGAACAATTGGGACAACACTGTTGGTGGAGTTGTGAACTAATCCAACCATTCTGGAGAACAATTTGGAACTATGCCCAAAGGGCTATAAAATTGTGTATATCCTTTAACCCAGCAATGCACACTACTACATCTGTATCCCAAAGAGACCAAAGAAAAGAGAAAGAGACCTATTTGTATAAAAATATTTATAGCAATTCTTTTTATGGTGGCAAAGATTTGGAAATTGAGGGGATGTCCACCAATTGAGGAATGGCTGAACAAGTTGTAGTATATGATTGTGATGGTATTCTATTGTGCTATCTTTAAAAAAAAATTGGGAAGACTTATACGAACTCATGCAAAGTGAGCAGAACCAGAACACTGTAAACAGTAACAGCAATATTGTAACAGTGATCAACTGTAAAAGACTCTACTCTGATGAAGAAAATGATCCATGACAATTCCCAAGGACCCATGATTAAAAATGCTATCCACCTCAGAAAGAGAAATGATGAACTCTGAATGCAGATTGAAGCATACTTTTAAATTTTTTTTTATTTTCTGTATTTTCTTTTGCAATATAACTAATATGGAAATATGTTTTATATGACCTCACATGTATAATCACAATCAAATTGCTTGCCTTCTCAAGGAGAGGGGAGAGGCAGGAACGAGGGAGAGAATTTAATACTCAAATTTTAAAAAATAATTGTTAAAAAAAATTTACATGTAATTAATTGAGAAATACCAAACATAATTGAGAAAACCAAAATAAATGCCTGTGGACTGGTGGATTTCCTACTCTGCAAAATGGAGGTGATATAATAACAACTTCAAAAGGTTGTGAGGAAAGGGATGTAAAAACCTAAAAGCATGATGCAGGAATTACTATTTTTTAGCAGGTAAACAAAGTAGAACAAACTAAGTGGTTTAATATTGTAGGCAGATAGCAAGCATCAGAGAAAATACAACTGAGGACATGGATGGACACTGAGGCATCTTCCCTACAACCCCACCCTGCCAACAGCTTCCTACTTCAACAGTGTGGGAAGTCTATTCTGTATAGGACTTGGGAAAGGGAGGGGAAGTCAGGTTCTAATTCCAGGCCTAGGGAGAGGGGCAGCTTGTCTGGACCTTGATATCTGCAAATGTGAAATGAGGTGACTCAAGAAGGTGATCCCTAAAATCGTTTCTAGCTCTAACATCACCTGATGCTATTACTTCAGGTCCTTTATGACAGCTTTGTAGAAAGACAAGAATCTCTTAGAATGAGAGGGTTTGTGTGGGCTGATATCAGCCACAAATAAGGGAGTAAACACATGAATGTGACCATGCCCAATGAAGCGCTGTAAATTCAAGGTAAAATTAAAACTGACTTACTGTGAAAGACTGCTGATCTGCATTCCCCTCCCTGTCTCATCACCCCACCCCTTACCATGTAGGCAGGATTTAGCTAATCCTAGGAATTAAATTATGCCAAATAAAATAAAAGTCCCTCTTTAACATTAACATTTTAACATAAAAAAGTATGGTTCTCCATTACTGAATGTTAATAAGCCAGTTGCATTGAGGAATACAGAAGGATAAGCTGAAAATGCATTTAGTTTTCGTACACAGTGATATTTATTTAGACTACAGAATAACCAAAAGACATGCACAGTCAGATTGACTGCTAGTGGTATGCATTGTTTGAAGATGATTTAACATTTTAAAAATATTTATTGGAGTTAATACATAATAGATTTGTATCAGCATGGCATTTAATCTTTGGTAAATATGTTTTTAATAATTACTTGATATTTACTTAGCATTGCACTGTCTTATTAAATTGCAATTAAATGCATATGTTAGAATGCTAAATTAAAGTGTTACTAGAAAAACTGATTACAAAGCCAATTGTTGGAACCCAGCCACAACCTTCTCGAAGGAACATGGCCACTGCCACTTGTTGGTCTGTTACCAAATAAAAAGCAATTAAAAGTTGTACCACCAAGCACAGTCAATAAGTAATCTTTCAGGTCATGTCAGCATCCATAAATGCTTAATCTTCTTGGAAGTTTTTTTTTTCCTTAAGACCATAGAGTTTATGTAAAACTTAGAGGAAAATTACCCAGGTTTGTGAAAATAACAAAGTTCTAAAAATTCACAACATAATAGAAAAGCAGCAAGATATATTGGAAAGAACATAGGGTTTGGACTTAACTGAGTTCAAACCACAGCCATGTTACTTATTACCTATGTGACTTTGGGCTAGTACATTAACCTCTCTGGACCTCCTTTCTGTACCTATAAAATAATGGTGTAGGAACAAAGGATTGCTTCCAGCTTTAAATCTTACTTTCTAGTGTACTGATGAAGGTCGATGTATCTATATAACGTACATACACAGAGTAACATCTCAGCCATCCGAAGGTCATGTATCCAGCAACCTCCATTATCTGGAACATAGCCAAGAACCAAGAAGTGAAGAGCAAGAGTAAAATGGCCAGTGCTCCAAAAGTCTTAGTGCAATTTTAAGCCCTTAATACTGCACTAAGACTTTTGAGACAAGCTGTAGCTGTCACAAAGTTTATGCCCTAAAGTTTATGCACTTTATTCATAAGAGAGAAACTTGGGGCCTCTATTAGCAACTAAATACTCTTATTTCACACTCTAGCACCAAGTTAAACAAATTCCAAAAAAAACCCAAAGCAATGTGGAGCCATTAATATAGCCCTATATACTTTAGTAGCCCTTGGGGACACCCCTGTATTTTATATGTGTGTGTGTGTGTGTGTGTGTGTACAAGTATATATATGTATGTATGTATATACGTGTATATGTATATATAAGTATGTATGTATATACGTGTATATGTATATATGAGTTTGTATGTATATATGTATATATAAGTATGTATGCATATATGTGTATATATATAAGTATATATGTATGTGTATGTATATATGTGTGTGTATATACATATATATATATATATATAAGTATGTATGTATGTATGTGTATATATACAGTCCAGTTTAATTGCTGTTCATGATGGTCTGTCACTCACCCAGTTAGCAAAGAAAGGCAAAAACACTGTCCCTGATTTAAAAGAGTTCACTTTCTAATGGGGGAGAGAATATGGAAATAACCATGTACATGCAGAATACATAGAGCAAGTGAAAGGTAAATCCAGAAGGAAGGCACCAGCAGTATTGAGGGAGGGGGGGAAAAGAGGAACTGGGAAAAACCTTCTTCAGAAGTCTTGAAGGAAGCCAGGAGGCAGAGGTGAGGAGGGAATGCGTTTCAGTGGAACAGCCAGTACAAAGGGTCAAAATTGAAAGATGGAGCAGACCAGCAAGCAGACTAAGGTAGATAAGTCATGGAATTTGTGGGAGTCAAGTATAAGAAGACTGTAAAGGTAGGAAGGACCCAGGTTGTGAAGGACCTTAAATGCCAAAAAGAAGAATCTATATGTGATTTAGGAGGTAATAGAGAGCCACTGGTGTTTGTTGAGGTGGGGGAGGACATAGATTTGTACTTTAGGAATATCACTTTTCATCTGGTAGAGAATGGATTAGAGAAAGAGTAAAACTAGAGGTAGGAAGTTTAATTAGAAAGTTATTGGAATATGCAGGAGTTGGGGGGGGAGCTGTGTGAATGGAAAGAAGGACTGATGTAGGAGCAATGTTGTGAAGGTAGAAAAAGATTTGGCAACAGAGTGGATATATGGAGTGAGTATGAATGAGGAATAGCCATAAGATTGTGAGCCTGGGTGACTGAGAAGATGGTGGTACCCATGATAGTAATAGGAAAATTAGGAAGCTGGCTAGGGGAAAGATAATGAATTCTGTTTTAAACTTATTGAGTTTGAACCTCATACACAACAAACAGTTTAAGATGTTCACAAGGCAGTTGGTAATGAGAAACTAGAACTCAGGAGAAAGACTAGGACTCAAATACATATAGATCTGTACAAAGATGATAGTCGATCCCATAGGAGCTGATAAAAGCACCAAATAAGATGTTCTAGAAGAAAAGATGGCTTGGGAAATACCCTTAGAGGTCATCCATGGTCAGTGGGAATAATGTGGATGAAAATCCAGTAAAGAGACTCAGAGAGAACAATCATAAAGGAAGGAGAACTATCTGAGAGCAGATCCTAAAAACCTAGAAAGCAAAAATAACCAGGAAGAAAGAGGGAGCAATTGACAATATCAAAGTTTTCAGAAAAGGCAAGAACAGTGAAGATTGAGCAAAGACCATTAGATCTGACAATTAAGAGACTATTGATAGTTTTGGAATAAGCCATTGCAGTTGAATGATAGAGTCAGAAGCTGATTTGCAAGGGTTTAAAGAAAATAAATAACAAACAAAAGAAACAAATGAGAAGGGAGGAAATGAAGGCACTTAGAGCTCAAAGAATCTATCTAAGAAAAGGAGGGAAATAAGACAATAGTTACTGAGGATAGTCAGGGCAAGTGAGGGGTTGTTTTTGTTTAATGGTGGGAGAAAAATTAACACATTTATAATCTGGGGGAAGGAGGCAGGAAATAGGGAGAGGCTGAAGATGAGAGAGAGAGAAAGAGAGAGAGAGGATGATAGTGTGAAAATCTGCTAAAGAACAGAGGGGGATTAGATCAAAGGTGGACATAGAGGATTTTATAGTTATCCCTTCCACATCAAGACTTTCCACATAATGGTTTTAATATATCATGGGTTGGCATAAGAAATTAAATGAGAATTTTGAGGAAGTTTTGCAGAAGCCACAGATGACACATGAAGGCCAGCAGACAACACAGAAAAGGTTTAGAAACTCAGAAATGCATAAAATATACATATAGTATTGTATAATATTAACATATTTCATCTTTTAATACCACAACTATGCACAATTTCTTTTCTCTGGTATAAAGGGAGGGTCAAAAAGTTTTACTCAGATTTTCCAGATTGCAGGGGGCGCCCATGCCCCTAACCCCCATCATGTGGAAGAGATAACTGTACATTGGCAATTCAGTCCATATTTTATTTTAGGCAATTGGGGTTAAGTGACTTGCCCAGGGTCACACAGCTAATAAGTGTCAAGTGTTTGGTCTGAGGCTGGATTTGAACTCAGGTCCTCCTGACTCCAAGACCAGAGCTCTATTTACTACACCACCTAGCTGCCCCATTCAGTCCATATTTTCATGAAAGATGGGGTAAAGGAGAAAGTGGAAGAAGATTCCTGGGTCATATGAGAAGAAGAGGAGGGGAAAGAGGGAGCTCTCAGCAAATGATCTTAATATTTTTGATGGAATATGAATAGTTCTTGCCTGAGAGGGTGGAGGAAGGGACTGTCAAGTCAAGGGAGGCTTGAGGAGGAATGAAAATGTTTGGAACAACAGCTGTGGTAAGTGGAATAGTAAAATTGCTTAGTGACAGATAAAAAGATTGCCTTGCTGCAGTGACAGCCCAATTGAGATTAAATAACATAAATTTTGTAGCAGATCCAATTAGCATAGTTTCATGAGTGGCAGAATTTGAAACCCACAGCCAGTGTCTGACATCTTTGTGGCTAGAGTGTTTAGCATATGTAATGGTATTTGATGGATTACAAAAAAAAAAAAACTCTGTTGTAGGTACACATATATCTCCTATTGACTGTCACAGTGAAAACCAGAGCTGAGATTCATTTAGCTTCCAGGAAGCTGCATTGCTAGGCATAAAATATAAAAAGACTTACTGTAAAAGAAGGTCTCTGGCACATTGGGCAGTGCCTCTGTGGATGAATATGGACAAGAATTGTACAGAATGAGAAGGTATGGTATGTGTGCAGAATGAGAAGGTACAATGTGCACTCATGAAGTGAGTGCCCATTTCAATAGGATCCTGGACCTCCTACAATTTAGGTGTAGAAGCTTCCAAAAATTTTTAACAACGCATGGCAAATTCCTTCTTTCTTCTCCCCTGGCTTCAACCCAGTATCATTGTTCATTCATTGCTCAGCATTAGGTACTGAGCAACTCATCCCCTCTACCCCTTCGACCATAATAGCCTATCCCTCTCTCTTTCTTTCCCCTTCCTTCCCTTCCCTTTGGGTTTATGCAGTGCTGCTGGTGACTGTAAAAAAAGAAAAATCATCAATTTCTCCCCAGGACAAAGGGACACCTTTTGTCTATGGGTTTGAGGAGGGAATGAATACACGTTTTAAATAATACCTAACATGTGGATTGCATTGAAAAATATGCTTTAAATTATGAATGTTATAATAAGTTACAGGTCACATTTCCCATTTGAAAACTATCCCCTTCAGGCCTTCTACTTGCTCTCAAACCCCACTGACATATGACTTTCATGTACAATACAATGTAGGGAACAATAGCAGAAAATGATTCTTAACTAGACACTGCTTCAGTGAGCATTATTAAAGTTACTTTGTTGCATAAATCCAAGGAAATGCCTATTGAGTAGGCTGAGGTAAGGGTAGAAAGAATGACAATAGAGTTTAGTGAAGCAAGTCTAGACACAACACAGAGTAAGTATAACACATTCTGTTTATTAAAACATATTCAGTGACAGCTTATGTAGAACTTCAGAAAAAAGCCCTTCTAAGGAGTCAAGAGAGCAAGCTTGAGTGCCAAGGCTGCCATCAGCTGTTTGAATGATCTT
This sequence comes from Phascolarctos cinereus, assembly GCF_003287225.1. Taxonomy (NCBI): domain Eukaryota; kingdom Metazoa; phylum Chordata; class Mammalia; order Diprotodontia; family Phascolarctidae; genus Phascolarctos; species Phascolarctos cinereus. The sequence continues at coordinate 371,096,375 of NW_027555847.1, forward strand.
GAGACTTTTCTGAGGTTTGGTCTTCTCACCTCTAAGGGAATTTGTTTCCAAATTGTGGGTTGTAGAGTTATTGCAAGTGGGTCTAAAAATCCATATGCAAATCTATAAACCCAATCCAAGCAACATTAATGAAATGTTTATGTTATATGAAAGGCACTGTCCTAAGTACCCTCTTCCCTGAAGGAGATGATAGTTCTGCTGTGGAGGATAAGCATGTAAATAGATTTATATGTGTACATACAGGTTTATATATACACATATATACATATATGTATGTGTCTGTGTGTGTGTGTGTATATATATATGTGAGTATGTCTATAGCTACATATTTATATATACAGATACAGATATAATAATTTGAGCAAGGAGATAACATCAACAAGTAGGAGAATCAGGAAAGGGCCCTTGTAGGAGATAGCACAGGAGCCAAGACTTGAAGAAAACAAGAGATTCTAAGAGGTAGAGGTGAAGTGGGAGCCCATTCAGGTCATGGGGGGGCAGGCTCTGCAAAGAAGGGAGGTGACAGATGGAAAGCTGAATTCCAGGATCAATAAATGGGCCAGTTTGGCCAAGATACAGAGGGCACAAAGGGAAATAATGCAAAATAAGCTCAGAAATGAACACTGGAAGCCTACAGAAGAACCAAACCAAGGAGATCATCAGATCACACCTGGAGTAGTGTATTCAGTTCTGGACACCACAGTTTAAGAAAGACATTGATAAAACTGGAAAGAGCCCAGAAGTGGGCATCCAGGATGGTGAAAGGCTTTAAATCCTTGTTGTATGATGATTGATTAAAGGAACTGGGTATATTCAGCCTGAAGAAGAGAAGACTTAGGGGCTACATGATTGCTGTTCTCAAGTATCTGAAAGGCTATCACAGGGAGGAGGGATTCTATTTGTTCTGTTGGGGCTGGGGAGGCAGAATCAGGTCAATAAGTGGATGTTGCAAGGAACCCAATTCAGGCTTGATATCAGGAAACACTTCTAACAATTAAAATTATCCAAATGTGGAATCTTCTGGCTTGAGAGGTGGTGAGTTTCCCCTCCTTGGAGATCTTCATGAAGAGGCTGGCTGAATGACCACTTTTCAAGTACATTATAGTGGGGATTCCTTTTGAGTATGGGGTGAGCTAGATGACTCCTGGAGGTCCCCTCTAACTCTTAAATTCTGTGACTTTGAGATAATAGAGACACACTAAATGTTCCTAAGTAGAAAAATGATAGTCAGTCTTGTGCTTTAGCAAGATTTCACAACTCTGTGGAAAATGAATTAGAGAGGAGGAGAGAATGGAAGCTTGCAAGTCCAGCCAGGAAGCTATTCCAGAAAGGCCAGGGTTGAGTTGACAAAGGCCCAAACTCAAGTGAAGACCAAGAGTAGAGAGGAGTAAAGTGTGAGCTCTGTTGTAGAGGCAGAATGAACAAAATATGGCAACTGATGGATGTGGGGGTGAGGGAGAGGAAAGAGTTGAGAATGACACTAAAGTTGCAAACAAGGTTGACTTATAAGAACACTAAGAGAAAGGGTAGAGAAAGAGAAGAGAAAATGGCCCAAGACAAAGCTTCAGGGGTCACCCACAGTTAAGAGGCAATAGAAGCATGATGATCCAACAAAAGAGACATAAAAGATCCAAACATATAGGTAAGAGAACAGTTATAATAAAAACCAAGAGAAGACAGAGCATTCTGGAGAAGGGGCTCTGATCAACGGTATCAAATGATACAAAGAGGTAAAAAACAGTGGTACCTTAGTGATTATCTAGTAAGCTCTCTTATTTTACAGATGATCAAATCAAGAGTCAGAAAAGATAAGTCATTTGACAAGGTCACATAGCTCAGTGATAGAACCAGGACATAAATCCAGGTCTTTGGACTTCAGAGCCACAAAGATTGCAAGTCTCAAGAGGTAATTCATCCTACTAGCCTGCCACTGACTTTGTAGTGTTCCTACTGGCATTGGACAGATTAATTCTTTTTCCTCCATGGAATACATAAGTTAGATAGACTTGGCAATCAGTCCAAGCAATCAGTAAATGCTATAAGTCATATATCTACAGGGTGTTAAGGTTTACAAAGCACTTTATGCACAAGAATCCTGTAAGGGAGGCAGTATTATCCCATTTTACAGATGAGGAAACTGAGCTTAGTGAGGTTGGTTAAGCAACTAGCCCATCGTCAGTATCAGAGCTCAAGTATTTTTTTTTATTTCAAGTCTCCTTCTTTCCCCTCAATTTTCCCCACTATTATATTTTATTACAGAGGACCTTAGAAATCTAGCATCACTCCTTCAGTTTATCAGCGAGGAAAGTAGGGTCCTTGAAAATGAAATGAATTGCCCAAGGTCACATGATTAGTAAATGGGAGAATTGAGATTCTGACTCACATCCTTTCAGGACTTTTCTACAACACCATAACAGAGTTCTGTCAACAAAGACGTTTATAGAATCTCAGGCTGTTAGAGCTAAAAAGGAGTTTTCACATAACAGGTAGTAAGTAACAATGCCAGGATTCAAACCCAGGTACATGTTTCTAAATCCATCCTGTATCACTCTTGAATTTAATGATAATTTTACTGATGATAACTTAATTTTCAAATACACACTTCATATCTCTGATAGTGCTTCATATGGATTACCACCTTTGCTATTCATTAACAACAAGGTGTTATTATTCTCATTTTACTGAGGCCCAGAGAGGTGTCATAACTCACCCAAGGCTGCACAGCCCCAACAGAAAAGCTTACAAAGTGATTGGGCAGATGAAACATTGAGACATAAAATATCTTGAGAACAATTAGAAATGTGTGTTTTCCTGAATCAAGTCCCCAGACTCCCAAGGCATCCCTTGAGTTACAAAGAACTAGCTCTATGCAAACAAATCACCCATGCCTACATAAGAAATAGAGTGGGCTCTTTTCAAGGAGGGAACAAAATTCCCTTCTCCAGGCTTTCAGATGAAATAGAAATATTAGTGCAAGACTTTTACAGTTCATTAACTGTCTCCCAGAGCAAGGAAGATTTGTGGTTTGCTTAAGGGATTGTTAGGCAGGGGTGTGATAAACATGCCAATAAGTTTAACCCTTTAATGTACCCTGTTGACACACAGGGAGGCCACTGTGGTCAAAATTAGGGTAACAGGGATGTTCATTTCAGCCAAAATAGATTATTTTGCTTTCCCCCCAAATCCACAGAATAGTTCTGTGCTTTATAATGATTTTGCACGCTTTGTAGTCTCCATTTTAAAATCAATATTTATAAGTCACTTCTGTAAGAGCAATGTTGTTTGCATTCGATTCTATAAATTGGTTATTGCAGCTACTATCTCATGATTCCTAGTTCTTTAGATTTATAATCAGTATCGCATGTGTGTTTTGGTGAAGAACCAAACCCTGTTTAAGACCTGCGGCAGGAACAAAAAATTATCAATTTTGCTCATGGGGCAAAGACAAAACAATAACCGAGGAGGTCCCATCTCATCGTGATTACTTCATATCCAGCAACTGTCAGTTTTCTGCAAGATGGCTGTCTTGAAAGTGACTGGTGTTAACCCAGTTGGGAACAGTATTCAATAGTATCGACAATCACTTTAACTCTGATTGTTCGTCAGTCTGCCTGCTTAAGACAAAACAGTAGTCAGTTTTCAACTGGGCATGCCATTTATAATAAGGCCTATAGTTTGCACAGTCACATATTAATGTTTTGTTGGTTATAGACTCATGGAATCTAAGAGTCCAAACAAGATTTCCAAGGGCAACTTGTGGAGCCTGTAATTAATCAGGAATCCCCACCCCCACACCAACACTCAGCTCTCGGGACTTCTCTTCCTCTTTGGCTTCCTCCTCACCAACCCCTTTAGCGTTCTGGCTACTCAGTGACCCATTCAACTGCTTGGTGGCTGCCTGACTGATCTACTGTTTTAGGAAGGCCTCTGGCCACACTCCACTTTACTCACAACTTGACTCTGAAGTCTCTTCCTCTTCTTCCTCTCCATTCCTAACTACCTTCCACAGATACCCTTCCCATCTTCTTTTTAGCTCACCTTTATGTGTTGTCTTCCCCAATCAAAATGCAAGCTCTCTGAGGTCTTCTGCCCTCATATTTGCCATTGCTGCCTATCATCCAGTGATAATATGTTTGATTTTCCATAGATATGTTTGAACATTACAGTCTTTATAGCAGAGACCTAGATTCAGCCAACATTTTCACATGCTGGCATTTGTAATTATTTGTAAGTATTAAGTCTTAAGTATGGTAACAATTATCCTTCACAATAGACCTAGAAACAGGACTGTGATTCAAGAATGTGTTTTAATTTGTTCCTCTCTGCTGCAAACATCATCCAGTCTTTCAATCCTTTAGCATATTGAGAGAGTTTGTGAGTATATTTATGTGCATAAATGATCAAGAACATGGTAAATCCCCTTTTAATTCTTTGATGAAAATTTCTACTATTTAGATAAAAAGTAACACATTTCAGTGGAGGGAAATCATAGTAATTCTAATTCCAGGGTTCTTTCATCTAAAATTCAATCTACAGCTAAGATTAATAATGGATTTAGTTCTCAGAGAAGATTAATGATATATGTAATATAAGGCATTTATGTCACATGAATGATATGGTAATGATTATGGTAATTTTTAAAGATCATAAAAGAGTTATCAATGATTATCATAGTTATTCTTCATCTTTAACTGAAGTTGGAGTGTGAGTTTTTCCTTTATTTTCAATGATGTTGCTCTTTGTATTTAATAAAACCTCAATTAACCAGGAAACTCAAGTATTAAAAGGGGGCTCTCTAGTTCACTTGGGATTTTTCACCAGAAAAGTCTTTTTCTTTTCATTTTTGTTGGAAATCCCTCAGAAATGTCTGTCTGCTTATCTATCTTAATAACTATAGGCTAATCCTCAGAAGCAAATCAAATTCTGATGACTAAGGATCTTATAGGGTTTTCAGTCACCATTTCCAGTGAACCTTGCTAGGAGCAATAGATAGAAAAGTTTAGGAGTTTGGCCTGAACATGGACTGAGTGAAACACTCTATTGATTTTTCCTTCATCAGGTGTAATAGCATAATGTATTCCTTGTGTTTTATCATATTCTAATCTGTATTATGTTTATTTGTGTATATATATGTATATATGTGGAGAGAGTGAGAGAGAGAGGAGAGAGAGAGAGAGAGAGAGAGAGAGAGAGAGAGAGAGAGAGAGAGAGATTGTCATCTCTGTTATGTAATAAGTATCTGGAGACAGAGATATCTTTGTATCTAATCCTACCCCAATCCCAATCTAGAAAAGTGCCTTACACGTAGTGAATCTCAATAGATGCTTGTTAATGAAAGAACAGGTGAACTTACCTTAGAAGTAGCTGTTTTTGAGAATGAGGTATTAATTTCTTGTCTTGTATTTTGTCTCTTTCTTATTAAAATAAAGGAGTTGGAGGGGAATTTTTAGAAAGAAAAATCTCACCTTGAGAAGCAACATGATATAATGGATAGAGAGCCACCCTCAGAGTAAAGAAAACCTGAGTTCAAGTATCACCTCTGACATATGCTGGCTGTATGACCCTGGGTAGGGCATTTCACTTCTCAGTGACTGTAGGAAACTCTCTAAGGCTATAATTTTCAGGGCAGGTGCTGATCTGTACTGTTGGAGGGAATTTCCTCATAGGGAGCTCTCTATACCAATGAAATCATAGGTGGTCCTTCCCATCCCACTCCTCCCAAAAAATCTATCTTGTCTCCTCTCCTCACTAACTCCTTGGTCCCTGGTAGGTTGGCTGACTTCTTCCCCTACCACTCTGATAAGTCTTTCTCAAATGCCATCATTGTTCTCCTAATTACCAAACCCAACAGTCTCTTCCTAGTCCTCATGCTTCTTACTTCTTTTCACTATTCGATATGTTGATCAGCCCTTCCTTCTTGATGTTCTCTTTTCCTTTGGTGGCCACAGCAGTATATCTCCTGATTCTCTGACAATTCCCTGTATCCTTTATGAGCCACCCTTCCCCTTCTCTCACTTAAATATAGCTGCCCTACAAGACTCTTGACATGACTCTCTTTGTTTCTCTCTCTACATTCATTCTCTCTACATTAATAATCTCACTCTTTCCCATGGACTCAACCATCAATGCCACCTCAATGACTTTCCAAAGTTACCAATGATCTCTTCATTCCAAATTCAATGGCCTTTTCTTAATCTTTATCCTTCTTGATCTCTCTTTTTACCACCATTTGATCTGGTTGATCACCTTCTCTTCCTGGATACTTTCTCCTCTCTAGGTCCTTATGACCAAGCTCTCTGCTGGATTTCCCCCTAAACATCTGAACATTCTTTCCCAGTCTCTTTGCTGTGTCTTCATCTGTGTCACATCCTTTAACTGTAGGTGTCCTCCCAAGCTTCTGTCCTGGGCCATCTTATTTTTTCATTCTATAATATATTACTTGGTCACCTTATAGGCTTTCATTGTTTCAATTACCAATTCTATATAGATGATGTCCAGAGCTATATATCCAGCCTTAACCTCTCTCCTGAGCTCCAGTCCTACATTACCAAATGTTTTGAAGGCATCTAGAACTGTATGTTGCACAAGAATCTCAAATTCAACATGTCTAAAATGACACTCATTATCTTTCCCCTCATGCCCTATTTTGCCATGTGTTTTGTCACTGTATGAGTATCTCTCTCCTGCCTTCCCTCTCCCACCCACTCACTTTCTACCTATTGTTCTGGGAACAGTAATAAAAACCAATACCTGGCCTCCTTCAAGTCTCAGTTCAAACCCCACCTTCTGCAAAAGGCTTTTCTGGGTCTTCATTTGCTGGAGTTTCCCCTCTGGGATCACATTCAATCTATTCTGAATATATTATGTATATACCTGTTTATGTACATGTTGTCTTCCCCATTAGTTCATAAGCTCATTGAGGGCAGACTTTTTTTTTTGCTGCTTTTCTTTCTCTCCCCTGTTCTTAGTGCCTTCCACATAGTAATAAATACTTGTTGACTGACTGACAACTTGAAAATCTCTACTTCTAGCTTTCAGGCAGCTAAGAGGTATGGTGGATAGAATGTCAGGCCTGGATTCAGGAAGATGAGTCTTTCTGAATTCAAATCTGGCCTAAGACACTTATTAGCTGTGTGACCCTGGGCAAACCATTTAACCCTGTTTGCCTCAGTTTCTTCATCTGTAAAATGAGCTGGAGAGGGAAATGGCAAATCACTCCAGTATCTTTGCCAAGAAAACCCCAAATGGGGTCACAAAGTGTCAGATACAACCGAAATTACTAAATTATAACAAAATAATCCACAAGACTGAATCACTGAACATGCCATGAACATTTTCCATGCCATATATTTTAACCAAATTTAACTCAAATGCTACCTTCTCCCTGATCTCCCCAGTAAGAAAGCATCTTTCCCTCCTAAAGACTATAAACTTCTTGACAACAGGAAATATATCTTCTTTTATCCACTTACCTACCAATTATCATAGGATCATAGATTTAGAGTTGGAAGAGACCTTAGAAGTCATATCATCCAACTCCGTCATTTTACAGAAGAAGAAACAGAGGCCCAGACAAGTTGTGACTTGTTATTATGTCCTCCAGGAAAAGGGAGAGGAATATGGTTGCCTGTTTCTAGAATGAATCTATAATCCCTCCCTACTTTTTCCAGTCTGATCAAGTCACACATCTAATCTCCTATGGCTACTGTTCCAACTTCCTGAGGACTAAAGACAACATCTCCATGTCCCAGAATGCCTATCACAGAGCTTTCCACATAGGAAAATCTCAATAAATGTTTGCTTAATTAAAATTTTCTCCCTAACATTTTCTTCCATATAAGACATCCAGAGAAGGAAGGAAGGCTGAGGTGAATAAATCAATCAATGAATGAATGGAGTAAGAAAGCATTTAAGCACATAGTATGTGTTACTGTTAGGGGCCAGAGATACAAATGCAACACAAAAGTGAGGCAGACTCTGCCCATTAGGAATTAACATTCTAAAAGAGGGAAGATACACATATAGGGAGGTGGTGATCAGAGAAGAGATTTTGGTTTGAAGAGTCACAGGGATTTTGAGTGGAACCATAGGGTAGGTAATTGTCCTATCCCTTTCAGTAGCAGTAGTAGTATTGATTTTATTACTGTCCCTAGAGCGAGAGGTAGAAAGTGAGTGGGTGGGGAAGGGGAGGCAGGGTAGAGACAAACATACAGTGACAGCATATGGCAAAATGTTCGGGGTGAATGACTGTGGATGAATGTTCACATATTACCAAATTACTCCTGCTTATTGCTTTCCTAGAGACAATATCCGTATACATTCCAGTTACAGCTTCTCCTCACCCTGTCTTTGGACACCTAGAATTCCTCCCTTAGAAGAAGTTACCTCAAATATCTTTGTCCTCGAGCGCTTGATATATGAGGCTTATATATTTTATATCTTTTATCTGAGATTGCTTATGCAAGTCTCTGGGACCCAGAAAAATCAACAATGGTGCAGAAAATATATTGCCTATGTAGAGATCCAGTATGTCAATCTATCTGTGAGCCCTCAGGGGTCAAACCATCCAGTTGGGTGGGGATTCAGAGGCTTCATGCCAGAAGAAGCTATTCTCTGTAGTAAATACAGATGGATGGACAGAGATATTGGAGGACAGCCTGTGAAGGAGAAGAAAGTGATTCATCCAGCTCACTCTACATTAAAGAAAAAAAAAAAGATCTGCAACTCAAATATAATCCACCCGCACCTCCAAGGTTAAATAGGTACTATTCATTTTTACCTGTTCAGAGATGTGGAGAGCAAAGGAAAGATGAAGAGGGAAGGACATAGCACAGGATTTACCAGAGCACCTGTATACCCCTAGGCATAGCATTCATTCTGATCTTGCTCCTATACATGCAGTGGGGATTCAGATGTGCTGCCACAGTCCAGTGGGACTGTTGGGCTGGAGTGGGAAAGCAGACCTGAATAGAACTGGGCTCCTGAGCTCAATTTTCAAAGCATTCCACGGAGCAGGCAGTGTCTCTGACAAACTCCACTATGAGGGAATCAGTGAGACAGCATTTATCTTTCTGACAGAATGGCCCCCTCGGAGGCTGTTTGTTTTCAAGCTCGGCACTGCAGCAAAAGAAGGAATGACTTACAGCCGCCTTCTGCCTTGGCAGCTTTAGAAATCACCGGATTTTTTTTCAGTCATATAAAACAAAGCACATCAAGTAGGGGAGGGGGTGGGGGGAGACTGGGGAGAAGAGAGATAAAGGTTCCACTCTGAGTCCAAAGTCCCCAGGCATGGACTAGCCTTCTTTCTAAAACTACAACGCAACGTTCAAATTGAAGTCTCTACTTTAGGACCTGGCTGCTACTGTTGGCCACTTTCCATTGTTCCTAACCTAATGCTAAGAGGAAAGCAAAATGTTGGCTCAATTCAGCATTAGTGGACTACAAGCTCAATATGAATCAACAGTATGGATATGATCTGCTTTATTTTTCCATTTGTAACCCTCATCCCATAGAACAGTGCCTGACACATAGTAGGCACTTAATGCATGGTTTTTTGGATTGAATTGAACTGGATCACAGACAAAATACCTAATAACACTTTAAGCTATATTAATCAAAGCATGGGCTCCAGTTCATTGGAGGGATAGTCTTGTTACATGCTGTACTAATTAGAAAAGAGCTACAAAATGTATCACTCCAGGCCCTAATTCTCTACCCATCATTCCTGTAAGTAGAGATAAAACCAAAACCAACCCAAAATATGGCTTCCTGGCCACCCTTCTTTCTTTTCCTATCTCCCCCATTTTGAACATAAACTCCTTAAAGTCAGGTCCTTTCTCCCTTTATATTTCTACCCCTAGCACTTAGCACAGTGCTTGACACTTTATAAGCACTTTAAAAAAAACTTTCTTTTTCATTCATCATTTCACTCTTGATGCTACATTTTCAGAAAGGCACTCACAAATGGTGACCAAGGTAGTGAGTGGACTAGAGAACATGTCATATGATGACAATAGCTAGCATTTGTAGAGTGCTTTGAGGTTTACAAAGTATTTTACAAATATTATCTAATTTTATCCTCACATCACCCCTAGGAGATAGAGGCTATAATAATTGCCATTTTACACATGAGGAAACTGAGGTAGATACAGGTTAAGTGTCTTACCCAGGGTCACATAGCTACAAATGTCTGAGGCAGAATTTGAACTCAAGTCTTAATGACTCTAAGTCCAGTGCTTTCTCCACTACACCACTTAGCTTCTTGAAGAAGCTGAAAAGAAAAGACTTAGGAGAGGTATGATAGTCTTTTTTTAAGTATTGAAGTATCATTCAATAGAAGAGGGATTCAAGCTATTTTACTTGAACCCAAGAGGAAGGGGTGGAAATTGTGAAGGGATAGATGTCTGCTCAACATAATAAAACATTTCCAAACAATTAGAATGATCTGCAAGTGAAATGGGCTCACTTGGCTGTGATCTTGACAGCCTGTATTAGGATCCTGGGAAAGATATGAGCTGCCAAGCATAAAAGTGAATTCATGGTGATTGGCTAGTTTTTCTAGCAAAACTTACCCTTTCTCCTAATTTTTTTCTGTTGATAAAAGCACCATCTCCTCAGCGCTCTACGTTGGTAACCTCAGTGTCAGCTTTCCTCAAACACAATCAGCTGCCAAGCTTATCAGTTCTACCTCCACAACAGATCTCACATGCTCCTCTCCTTTCTATTTTTGTTATAATCAAATTCATTTAGGTCCTTATATTTTTCCTAGCAGACTTGTGGAATAGTCCACTGATTCATCTTCCTGCCCCATCTTCAATCCATTTCTTCATCGTAGCTGGAAGGGAACTTTTCATTTTATAGATCAGCAAAGTGAGGCACAGGGAGATTAAGTGACTTGCCCAGAACCACACAGATGTTTTTTTTAAATGTTTCTATTGAGATCTGAACCCAGGGGTTTCTGACTCCAAAGCTTTCACTCTATTCACTATGTCAGGCTTCCTTTCTTTTGTACTACCATCCAAGTAATCTCAAAGCTTCACTCTGATCATGTCATACCCCTACTCAAGTCCTTTCAGAATCTCCCCGTTGCCTACTGAATAAAATAATCTTAATTAAGTATAATAATTAATTATTAATTAATTAATTAATTAATCATCTTAATCCTATTATACCAGGCCCTTCATAATTTGACTATAACCTACCTTCTCATGGCAGCTATGTGGTTCAGTAGATAGAGCACCAAGCCTAGATTCAGGAAGACCTGAGTTCAAATTTGGCCTCAAACACTTATTAGCTGTGTGACCCTGGGCAAGTCACTTAACTCTGCCTCAGTTCCCTGTTTGTAAAAAAAAAAAAAATGAGCTGGAGAAAGGAAATGGAAAACCTTTCCAGTATCTCTGCCAAGAAAACCCCACATGTGGGCATAAAGAGTCAGACATAACTGAACAACAAAACCTTTTCTACCTTAGGTTATACTACTGTTCTTCATGAACTCTACATTCTAAACATACTATTCTCTAGCCTATATTTTTTTTTGCCCTATTTCTCTGCATTTTCTCATACCCTTCCCTTGAAAGGAATTCCTTCCCACCCCCAACCCCATCTTCAAAACACTGCTCATTCTTTGAGACCATGCATTAGATGACTTCTGTATATGGCTGACTCTTACACTCTACCCCTCACTCCCAGATAAAAATGATCTCTCCCTCCCCACGTTTCTCATAGTACTTTGCCTGGGCCTCTCCTATATTTACTGGGTATTCCATATCATCATTTGTGCAGGTCTTCTCTTTTCTCCATTAGGTTTTAAGCTCCCTGAGAGCAAAGACTGTATTATATCTTTCGCTGCCTGTCCAACACCACACATTACTGCCTTGGATATAACAATCACTTAAAAATGTTTTAGAAATGAAATAAAAAATAATGTGGCTTTAAAGCCATCAGCAAGCTTTCAATAAGTAGTTTTCCTTTCTCTCTGGAAGTCAAAACCCAAATTTGACTATTGGCCTTTTAGGAAAAGTTTGAAAAGCTCCAGTCTGAAATGTGTTACTATGCTTCCTCTCTGGCCTATGTGTCTGAAAACAAAAAGCAAAAAGCAAACAAACAAAAAAGCAGAGCTAGCCATCAGGAAACTCAGGCAAAACAATTTTCAGGTACTTTTTAAGTTTGAAGTTTATCCACCAGAACCCCTTCCGACTGGCAATTCCCTAAATTTCTATATGCCTCATCTTCAGGAAGCTAGAAAGTTGTCCTAGTACATATCTATTCATCATACCCAGCCAACTGGGAATTGTGGGTCTCCAAGTTCTCCAAAATTATTTATTAATGAATATTTAATATCTCCCTCTAGCATCTAATTCAATTCCTGGTACAGTGAAATTTCAAGTATTTGGAATGCTACTGGAGGTATTCTGATTAACTAACTACATTTTCCAAAGAATAAAAGGTTAACCAGAAAACCCTTTTTCAATTTGATTCAATGCAATCATATTCACTGAGTGCCCAACCTTGTGCTCTGTGAAAGTTGCATAAGACAAGGCTTGTTATTTAGTAGTCAAGAAAGACATACTCAGGTGAAAGGAGCACAAGATAGTGTATGGTGAGGTTTCAGGATGAGTTGTATGAAGAGTCAGCAGCATAAGAGTTTAGAAGAGGAAGTAATCACTGTCATCCTGACTTCAGGCTCAACGTTCTGAAAAAATGTTTCCTGAGTTCTAGTGCCATATCAGAAGCCACTAATTAGCTTTTTCCATAATACCATTCCTCCAAATTGCCTTATTTCTGTTCTTTTGAGAGAGCCACCACTCTACCAGGCAATGAAATATATAACCTGGTATTCATCCCTCATTCTTTCTTATTCATTACTAGGTGACCTTGGAGAAGTCATTTAACGCTGTTTGCCTCAATTTCCTCCTCTGTAAAATGAATTGGAGAAGGAAATGGCAACACAGGACTGAAATGATAAGGGACAATTGCTATTGGCCATGCAGAATTGTCTGTTCTTAGCATGGAACCAGTAAACCCAGCTAATTAGTGGTTTCTGAGTCCTTGCTCCCCTGTACACTTCAGGATGAAGTGAACACTGAGCCAGGCAATAAACGAGGTAGCTGAGGGGCACAGTGCTGGATGGGCCCCTGCTAGGCCAATAGATAGAGATTTTTCTACCTCCACCCTAGGCCTAGATGGCGAGGAAATCTACATTGTCCACATGATCCTTTGTTTTTATTTTTTTCATATGTGTATTTTATATGAGCACTACCTTACTGTGGGTTATTTTGGCTCCATGCTTTTGTTTATTTTATATTAGTTCATATGACAACTGTTTCTTATATGATTCTTGAGATGATTTATGAGGAAGCTAGGTTTAGCTAGAAACTTTTCCATTTCCATTATTTCCCAAAGTCCCTAGCTTACCTTTTCAGGGTTCACATTCTCCTCCCTCATATACTCACCTTGACATTCCATCTCCTGCTCCTACAGCCTGGCACAGGCTCTCTATCATGCCTAGAATGTACTCCCTCATCCCCTTCTCCTCTTAGTTTGCTTCAAGGCTCATTTTCAATATTACATCCTATGAGAAGTCTTTCCTGATCCATCCAGTTAATATTCTATCCCTCCTCTAATTATCTTCTATTTACTTATCTGTGTATGGTTGTATTCTCCAATAGAATATAAGCTTATTGACAGCAGGTTCAGCTTCTCATTGTTTTTCTTTGCTTTCCTAGCACCTAGTACAACGCCTTCAAAAAATTTGTTTTTTTGGTTTTGTTTTGTTTGGTGAGGCGATTGGGGTTAAGTGACTTGCCCAGAGTCACACAGCTAGGAAGTATTATGTGGCTGAGGCCAGATTTGAACTCAGGTCCTCCTGACTTCAGGACCAGTGCTCTATCCACTGGACCACCTGGCTGCACCAAGAATTAGCATTCTTTATAAATATCCATTGAATAGCCAGAAATCTTAGGGGTCAAACTGATTCCCCAAGTGCTATCATCTACTCTAGTGTTGAAATGCATCTACTCTTTCTCCTTTCTTTAAATGGATTCTTTCTGACTTACTTGTGAATATCTAGTCTCAAATTATGTTTTAATCTACAAATTACTTTGTAATCTGCCAGAAGTAGATAGGACACAAAACTTAATTCAATTCAAATTCCCTCTTCATAACATAAGCCAAGTATAGTAAACATAAATAAATCTTTCTCTGATGATTTGAGAATCTTATAGGACCACATCATCATCCTTCTGACCAGCAATAATCATTATAAGAGATTGTAGCAGTAGATATTGTAGAAGATTGGACTGAATATATATTTAGTCAGGAGTTGCTCTTCAAATCATGAGCATTTAGAATAAAAGTTAGTAAGTCAAGTGACTTTCCTTTTTCCCATGAAGGGGCCATTTGGAATATCACTGTTACAGTTCAGGTCATTTCAAAAGCCTTAAATATGCCTAGGCCACTCTAAGAACTTTATTTATCCTCCAGAAGGAACTTAGGCAAGAATATGGAGAGCTGGAGGACTTAGCTCATTATGTCTTCTTTCTCCAAATAGATTCCCTATATAGTGTGTGGATTGCATCATGACAGGAGCACTGGATTCAGGGGTTCAAATCCCAGGTCCTCTGATTGTGTGACCTTAAGCAAGTCATTTAACTTGTGTGGGCTTCAGTTTCTTCATCTGCAAAATGATGGGGTTGGACCAGGTGATCTCTTAGATTCCTTTCAGCTTCAAATCCTTTGATTACTGTCAGAAGACTTAGACCTAGAAGAAAAGTCAGTGGTCATCTAATCCACCTCCCTCATTTGATGGATTAGGCAATCAAGGCCCCAAGTGATCATAGCATCATCTAGCTAGAACTGGAAGAAGCCTCTGGCCATTTAGTCCAACCCTCTTCACTTTACAGATGAGGAGACTAAGATCCAGAAAAGTTAAATAATCTTCCCATGATCATACAGGTAGTAAGAGTCAGAGATGGGATTTGAACTCAGGTACTTTGACTCCAGAGACAGTGCTCTTTCCACTGGGCCATGTTGACTAGCACCCTTTTCCCTGGTCCTCTCTTAAAATGAAAATATCTGGCAGAGCCAAGATGGAAAAGAAGTAAAGTCAGGGACTCCCCCAAACACCTCCAAATACCTTTAAAATGATTCTAAACAAATTCTAGATCAGGAGAACCCAGAAAAAGACAGAGTGAAACAAATTTCCAACCCAAGACAACTTGGAAGATTGGCAGGAAAGGTCTGTTGCGCCAGAATGAGAGAGGAGCAGGTTATGCCAGCACAGCCTCAGCACCAACAAAACAGGAGCAGGCATTGGGAGTGACTGAATCAGCAATGATAGTAGCTGCCTCTGGAGCTTTCAGCCCATAGACAGTAAGGGGGTCAAACCACTGGTCAGAAGGAGATTACAGGGGTCTTCTTACTAGCACTGAGACAGGATTCTGTTATTGTGCCCATACTTGGATCCAGGTTGCACCCCTGGGTGGCAGTCCCAGGGTGAGGAGGAGCACTAGTATAACAGAGCCTGGGGCCACAGTAGAAGGGGGACTTTCCTCATAGTTGCAGGACAGAAAAGAGTGCTTATGGTCACTCACAGACCAAAGCACAGACCAAGAGAGGAGCAAACACCCCTCCTTAGATTATACCACTTGGAAGAACTGAAAACTTACAGCTCCCTAGAAGTATCTCTGAAAACAGCTGCACAAAACCCCTGAAGCTTGGGACAGTGCTCCTTCCACCCTGGAAGCAGAGCCTTATTTTAACAAACAATTAAAAGTCAAGTAATAAGCTGGGGAAAATGAGCAAACAATAGGAAAAAAAAACTCTGACTATAGAAAGTTATTATGGTTACAAGGAAAATCAAAACACACACTCAGAAGAAGAGAACAAGGTCAAAGCTCCTACATTCAAAGCTTCCAAGAAAAATATTAATTGGTCTCAGGCCATGGAATAGCTCAAAAAGGATTTTGAAAATCAAGTCAGAGAGGTAGAGGAAAAGTTGGAAAGAGAAATGAGAGGGATGTAAGAAAATCATGAAAAACAAGTCAACAGCTTAGTAAAGGAGACACAAAACAATACTGAAGAAAATAGCACCTTTTAAAAAAAAAAGATTAGGCCAAATGGTAAAAGATCCAAAAAGCCAATGAGGAGAAGGTCTTAAAAAAGCAGAATTCACCAAATGGAAAAGGAGGTCCAAAAGCTCACTGAAAAAAATAATTGCTTAAAAATTAGAATGCAGCAAATGGAAGCTAATGATTTTATGAGAATTCAAGAAACAATAAAACAAAACCAAAAGAATGAAAAAATAGAAGATAAGGTGAAATATCTCATTGGAAAAACAACTCACCTGAAAATGGATCCAGAAGAAATAATTTAAAAATTATTGGACTACTTGAAAGCCATGATCACAAAAAAAGCCTAGATATCATCTTTCAAGAAATTATCAAGGAAAACTGCCCTGATATTCTAGAAACAGCATAAAATGGAAATTGAAAGAATCCACTGGTCACCTCCTGAAAGAGATCCCAAAATGAAAACTTCCAGGAATATTATAGCCAAATTCCAGAGTTCCGAGATTGAGAAGAAAATATTGCAAACAGTCAGAGAGAAACAATTCAAGTATGGTGGAGCCACAGTTAAGATAACACCATGTGTAGCAGCTTCTACATTAAAGGTCCAGAGGGCTTGGAATATGATATTTCAGAGGACAAAGAATTACAACCAAGAGTCACCAACCAGCAAAACTGAGTATGATCTTTCAGGGGAAAAAATGGCTTTTCAATTAGATAGAGGACCTTTAAGCATTCTTTTTTATTTTTTATTAATTTATTTTCATTTATCAACAATCAGTTCCATAAGCTTTTGAGTTTTAAATTTTTCTCCCTTTTCCTTCCCCTCCCTCCCCAAGATGGCTCACAATCTGATATAGGATACACACACACACACACACACACACACACACACACACACACACACACATTCCTATTAAACATATTTTCACATTAGTGATGTTGTAAGGAAGAATTAGAACCGATAGGAGGAACCATCAGAATGAAGAAACAAAACAAAACAGAAGGAAAAAATAGCAAATAGTGTGCTTCGATCTGCATTCAAACTCCATAGTTCTTTCTTCTTTATGGATAGCATTTTCCATCATGAGACCCTTGGAGATGTCTTAGATCTTTGCATTACTGAGAAGGGATAAGTCTATCAACTTTAGTCATCGCACAATGTGACTGTTACTGTGTACGACATTCTCCTGGTTCTGCTCACTTCACTCAGCATCAGTCCATACAAGTCTTTCCAGGTTTTTCTAAGTCGGCCTGCTCATTATTTCTTAAAGCACAATAGTATTCCGTTACATTCATATACACAACTTGTTCAGTCATTCCCCAATTCATGAGCATTCCCTCAATTTCCAATTCTTTGCCACCATAAAAAGAGCTGCTATAAATATTTTTGTACATGTGGGTCCTTTTCCCATCTGTATAATCTCTTTGGGATGCAGCCCTAGAAGTGCTATTGCTGGGTCAAAGTGTATGCACATTTTTATAGCCTTTTTGGCGTAGTTCCACTGCTTTCCAAAATTGTTGGATCATTTCACAATTCTACCAACAATGCATTAGTGTTCCAATTTTCCCAC
This sequence comes from Phascolarctos cinereus, assembly GCF_003287225.1. Classification (NCBI taxonomy): domain Eukaryota; kingdom Metazoa; phylum Chordata; class Mammalia; order Diprotodontia; family Phascolarctidae; genus Phascolarctos; species Phascolarctos cinereus. The sequence continues at coordinate 371,114,013 of NW_027555847.1, forward strand.
ATCTTCTCCAACATTTATCATTTTCCTGTTTTGTCATGTTGGCCAATCTGATAGGTGAAATGTGGTAACTCAGAGTTGTTTTGATTTGCATTTCTCTAATCAACAGTGATTTAGAGCATTTTTCATGTGACTATACATGGCTATAATTTCTTCATCTGAGAACTACCTATTCATATCCTTTGACCACTTATCAATTAGAAGACCTTCAAGCATTCTTGATGAAAAGATAAGAGTATTAGGGTAGTTAGAAGGAGTTTATATAGTCAGAGGGCACAAGTGTGGTTGAATATGAAGGGATGATATCTAAAAAATAAAACTAAGGGTTGAGAGGAATGTACTGGGAGAAAGAGAAAGGAAGAGGTAGAATGTAGTGAATTACCTCACATAAAAGAGGCAAGGAAGAGATTTTTACAGCAGAGGGGAAGAAAGGAGAGGTGAGGGGGAGTACTCTCATCACAATTGGTTCAGAGAGGGAATAACATACACATCCAAATGGGTATAGAAATCTATCTTTCCCTACAGGAAAGTAGGAGGTGAAGGGAATAAGGGAAGGTGGGAGGGTGATAGAAGGGAAGGCAGATTGTGGGAGGGAGTCATCAGAAGCAAAACACTTTTGAGGAGAAACAGGGTGAAAGGAGAAAGAGAGAACAGAATAAACAGGAGGGACAGGATGGAGAGAAATACAGTTCTCATGGTTTTTCCTTTTCTCATTCTTCCATCACAACATGACTAATTTGGAAATATGTCTAATAGGATTGTACATATATAGTCTATATCAAATTGCATGCTGTCTTAGGGAGGTAGGGAGGAAAAAGAGGGAGAAAAAAGATTGGAACTGAAAATTTTATGAAAATGAATGTTGAAAACTATCTTTACATGGAATTGAAGAAAATGAAGTAATATTAGGTAGGAAAAAAAAATAAAGTACAAATACTCCTTGAATTGGTATCATAATCTATTCATAAATCAGGTAAATAATATGAAGCTATTTTCTTCAGTGACAAGAGAGACCCAAAGCTGTATGAGGGCAATGAGCAACTACATAGTGATACCATAAGGACCAAAGGACATTGAAAAGAGAAGGCTGGGAGATAACCAGGTTCACCAGGTTCAAGCACTAAGCCTAGTGCTTGGGGTCCTCAGCTTTTGTTTCCATTCTATATCCTTGGATTTAAGATCCATGTATTGAGCTTCTTTTCTTCTCTTACAAGAACTGAAAATGAAGTATCAAGTATTACAGACCTACTGCCCCTAGAAACACACTTATTTCCCCTCTTCAGACCACAGACTAAAGCACATGGCTGAGGTGGATTTCAAAACCATTCTGAATCAATTTCAATCAGACCACCCTAGTCATGCTGAAGCTATACACGTATCACATAACAAATAAACATGCCATCCCTTTCAGAGGTCTGATTGTTCTCCGCAGTTCCTGAAAACTGGTGATTGTGCAAAGTAGACCCAGTGTGCTTTTCAGGAATGGATTCAATCTGATTTTATAGGTACCCATGATACCATGAGAGTCTCTGGTGGGATAGAATAGTGCTGATTTGCACACTGATCTCTAACGATACCCATGAATAATGCATGAACAACACACATTTCAAACATGTACTGAGTAATAGTTTAAGTAGGAATAGATGGCATCATTTCATGCTTTCTCATTAAAAGGGTTCAAAATGTACGTGAAACAAATTAAACAGCTGAAGAAAGGAAGGCAGGTGAGAACTCAAACAAATGGCCACTAAGGACAGGCTGAAATTCACCATAAACAGGCTCAAGGTAACTGAAGCTCTGGCTCCTGGAAGTATTTGGAAATGTGTTAGGCAGCATAAAGACAGCGTGGGATAGTAGAAAGAACTTAGATCTGAAAAACTGGGTTTAATTCATAGCTTAGGACAACAATAACCAGCCTCCAAAGAGACAAGGGACCAATCTAGGATGCGTGCATTAAGGATCTTGAGTCAAAATCACACTTTCAAGCTAGTGGAAAGTTTTGTTTTTTTGTTGTTTTTGTTTCTTGGTTTTTTTAGCCTGTGGTCTATTATAAGAACAGGCAGAAAGGAAGCAATCCTCATTGCAAATATTATCCTTCATGATGGGTATATTACAGCTGGGTCTTTATACATGTCCAGTCTAATATGGACATGGAGTAGAGCACTTGCAGGCTAGATATGGTTTCCAAGATTCAGGTAAGGCCCTATTTTTTTGAAACATTTTTTTCCCACCAGAAGACCAGGAACTGAAATTCCCCCTCCCCCATTAGGCATTAATCTTATAGGTCATTAAGATCTTTAAAAGAGTAGAAACTATCAGCTGGCTTTAGTTATTTGCACCTCAATGTAAATGACAGATATAAAGGCAAATTTTGGTTTCAGGGAGATGACCTAAGAATGTAGGTACTTAAGAAGGAAGAGATGGGGAGACCACACTTGAAAGGAGACAGGGAATTACAGAGCTGGGTAGCTGAGGCTATGAAGTTACATTTCATAATTCTTTCCCCAGGGATTGCCCCGGATACATAATTCCAAACAGTTTAAAATAAAATATGTAGCAATTAGTTGCATACATGATACCAAACTAGTGTGACTAATAGTTTCACTAAATTAGCAGATTGAACAATTGTTTTCAAATAATCAGGCCGGGTGTGTGATTTTAAAAGCAGAATTAAAACCTCAGTGAAAAATTGATGCAACCTGAAGATTAAACTGTCTTATCTGGTTCATGATCAAGAATGAATTAATAAGCATTACTAAGTACCTACTAAGTGGCCAAACATGGCTAAGTACTAGGTATACAAAGAAAGGCAAAAACACTCTCCCTACCAACAAGGAAATGACACTTTAATGGCAGGGAGAGAATATGCAAATTTCTCTCTCTCTCTCTCTCTCTCTCTCTCTCTCTCTGCATCTATGTGTGTGTCTACATATATGAACATGTATGGATATATACATATATTTGTTATATATTACAACTATATGTATATATATATATTCATATACACCCATATACGTACATATACATACATACATATATACACACACTCATACACATACATATATAAATACATATATGCATACATACATATATATATATATATATTTGTTTATATATATATATATATATATATAAACAAATGAAAGGTAATCTCAGCAGGAAGACTGGGGCAGGGAGGACTTGGAAAAAGCCTCCTATAGAAGGTTGGACTTGAGCTGTCTTGAAAGAAGCCAGGAGGTGAAAGTGAAGAGAGAGAACATTATTCAAATGGTGGACAATCTACTAACTCCTTTGTTGAAAGGAAGGACTTTCTACCCTGATTTAGGGGGCAAAACGCAGGACAAAAATAATCAAAAGGACTCTACTTTAAGCATCGGCTGATCACTGAATGTCAACCATGGCTTCAAGGTGGGGCGAGCTTTTATTAGGAACTTTCATAATGATATAAAGACAGTTCAAATAGGTCAACATCAGCAAAGGCAGTAGGGTCCTTGTATCTCAGTTCTTCCCCAGGGTAGGAGCACATGACAAGTTGCAGGTAGGGCTACAACCATCATAGGTAAGGGGTAACTTGGCTATTGACGAATATCAGGGGACTGGATAACACCTCCCCCAACACTGATTGACAAGCTGGGCTGGAAACAATGGGTCACTGAGTCAACATAACTTTTAATCCATCTCTTTGTGTGAGGAATAGCAGAAAGGCCACTGTCTTGGTACCATATAGCACAAGAAGGATAACAAAGTATAAGACGGGAAAAGTAGGAAGGAGCCAAGTTGTGAAGGACATTGAATAAAAAATAAATATTATTATTATTATTTGATCATGGGGCCAATAGTGAGCCACTAGAATTTACTGAAGGGAAATGGGGTGAGATGATTACACCTGTTAGTTAGGAAAATCACTTTGGCATCTGAATGGAAGATGGATTGGAACACTATTACAATAGTCCAGGAATGAGGTGATGAGGGTCTGCATTATGGTGGCAACTGTGTGAATGTACAGATACGGAAGATGTTAGGAAGGCAGCAACAAGAAGACTTGACAGCAGATTAGATATGTGGGCTGAATAAGATTGAGGATTCAAGGATGACACAGTGATTGTAAGCCTGGGTAACTGGGAATGCCCTTGATAATAATAGGCAAGTTGAAAAATGAGAAAGTTTTTTGGGGAAAAGATAATTCTTCTGGTTTTCTTTCTGTTGAGTATGAGATGCCTCTGAGATCTGCAATTTGAGATGTCTAAAGGGTACCTGGTAATGCGAGACAGGAACTCAGGAAAGATACTAGGGTTGGATATGTAGATCTAGAAATCATCTCCATAGAGATAATAATTGAACCTATAAGAACTGAGGAGATCAATAAACAAGATAGTATCCAGGAAGAAAACAAGAGGGCATAAGCCAAGTGTAGTGAATATGACTTGGTGGAAGATCCAGCAAAGGGGAGTGAGAAAGAATGGTCTGACAGGTCCAAGGAGAACCAGAAGAGAACAATATCACAAAAGCCTACAGAGGAGAAAGTATCTGCAACAAGGAGGAGATCTACAGAGACAAGGACTGGGGGAGAATCAGGAAAAAAAACTCCTTTGGCCACTCAAGTCAGAAATAGACCTCCTTCAGGAAGATTCCTGTTTTCCCTAGTTGGGGTGTTCTTTCCCTCCTCAAATTATCTTGTATTTACTCATTTGTGTTTGGATTATATTCCACAGGTGAATATAAAGTCCTTGAAAGTGGGGTCTTGATTTTTTCATTTGTTTTAATTTGTTTGTTTGTTTTAGGGCATGTCTTAAGTCCCTAGGGCCTCCTAGCATCCCATCTTGTGTAGCAGCAGAACTGTAACTAAGACAGGACAACCAGGGCTTTGCCCAGGCACCAACAATTGGAAGGTACACATGCCCTGTTTTCCCAAATAAAAGGTGCTATAGAAATTAATGCCCCTTAACAGTGATGACATAATTCACCTTAACTGGCAAAGAATTTAAGGAGTTCTATTGGCCTTTTTCCCCTAAAACTTCCAAGCAATTCATTCAACTTATTTGGCTTCAGTTATGTTGTCAACAAGCATTTATTAAGTGCCAGGTACTTGTATTAAGTGCTGAGAATGCCCCCCCCAAATAAAAGATAAAAACATTCTCTTCAATTAAAGAGGAAAGCAACATACAAATAACTATGAGCAAACAAGACACATAAAGAATAAATTGGAAATAAAATCAAAGACAAGTCATTGGGATTGAGGGAGACCAGCAATAATGGAGCCTTCAGCACTGCAGGAAATATGAAGAGGTACAGGCAATCCCTTCTTTTTGCTGTTTAGCCTTTCACTAGTTTGTTCAGTCAAGAGTGCCTGCTAGGTGCCATACTTCATTTCTTGTTACCATCATAGATACATGCAGGTAATGCTAAACAAACTTACCACAAGTACATTAGCACATCACCACCACTGAATGGCAAAACTAAGGAACTACAGATGCTGGTTTCCCTAAAAGGGGAGAGGAGTAGAAATGGTGGGTTCGAGTGTTACCATGGTTAAGTGGCTTATACTGACCGAAGGTTATTGGGGAAAGGCAAGAACCAACTCAGTGCTAGAATGTCAAGTCTGGTAGTTTACAAGAAGCTTCAAACCTTAGTATTCTTCCATCCCTTCCTAAATCTAGCTTGGGGGAGGAATGGGGCCACATCCTAAAAACTGGTGACTGATTGTGTAGGACTAAGTCAGGGGTGGGGAACTTGTGGCCTCAAAGCCACATGTGGCTTTCTAGGTCCTCAAGTGTGGCCCTTTGACTGAATCCAAACTTCACAGAACAAATCCTCTGAACAAAAGGAGGTTGCAGGTTCTCTACCCCTGGACTAGGTTGTCTTTTCTAGATATAAAGAAATTTTTAAAAAGAAATAAAGAAAAAAACAGAAGCCTTAAGAAAAGTTAATAGCAAGAAGAATTATAGCTACTACTACTACTACTACTACTACTACTACTACTACTACTACTACTACTACTACTACTACTATTACTACTACTACTAAGAGAAAAAGGGAAGTGGGAGTCCATAGAAAGGAGTACTAACTGAAATAATAGTAACCTGAAAGCCTGACACTCATATGTGACCAAAAAGGTTGTATCTATATTGTGACTGAAGCCTGGAACCAGGAGGCTTTTAGGGGCAGGATAGAGGGATGGTCCAGAGAAGGACTGGATGGAATGATGCTTATACACATCAGAGGGAAGGAGAAATTAGAGAGGAACAATAAGTGTTTAACCTCTTCTTCTGTCTGGATTGCTGCCTCAGCTTCCAGTAAGCTTTCCTGGACTACACAACCCAGGTTGTAGCTATGGCCCGAGTGTTACTGAGTTCCAAACTCTCCATTCAAGCGTTATAGTCTGACATCTTTGACTCGGTGGCTTTCACGTACTTGATCTTATGGCTAGTCTAGTTTCAGTCTGTGGGCTAGACCACTCACATTCATAAAGCCTTTTGCAGCCCAAAGTCTATTCCTCACCGTAACCCTGTGAGGTCCCTGGCTAAATTAAAAAAAAAAAAAAGGAAGAATGGTTATCCTTGTTTTGAAGACAAGGAAAAGTTAAATAACTTACCTGCAGTCACATAGCTAGAAAGTATCTGCATCACGGTTCTAGCTCCAGGTTCCTTAGAGATTGTCTGTGACCTCAAAGTCTCAGAAAGATCACAGGATCATAACTTTAAAGCATCTTTTATAGGAGACTTTTTCCAGTCTTTCCCTCTCCCCAACCCCTCCATGCCTTTCTTCTGAGATTACTTTCCATTTATACTCCCCCAAATGCACACTGTACCGTTTTTCTTTCTCATGCTTTAGGGATTTGAGGCAGCAATGCAGTCAAGTATGCAACAGCCACCGAATCAAAGATGTCAGGGTATTTGTATGACTACAAAGCAACCTATAACAAGGCCTGACCTGTATAGAATATGGTCTCTCTCCTCTAGGAGCCTGCCCCCAGTTTAACTTGGGAAGCATATAAGACAATTATATGCTTCAGCACTAAACTGTGGAGCCCTGGTTGGGTGGAGGGGGGTAGTTAAGGTGAAGGAGGCAATAAAATCATAGAAGAGAAAGAAAAGAGTGTGCTAGGACAGGATTCACCGAAAACATGAGTTTTAAGACTAGGTATGGTTTGAATGGTCCAAGGGTCAGGAGAAGCAGAGGATAGGACATGGTCCCTACCCTAAGTTTCCTTTGTCTTCTCCCTTTAAAAGATTGGGATACCCACAGAAGAGAGTAAAGTAGACACAGAACAAGCCTATATCAGGATAAAGGGAGACTCAAGGGAGTTTGAATTCTTGATCTTCTGCTCCCACACTTCAGCATGGGAGCTGTTTTAATCTTATACTGAGCCAGATTCAAAACAGCTGATTTCAGTGTTTGCCACTCCTCCCCACCCAATCACCAAGGTAAACAACCAGTGGAATAAGGAGGGAGTGTTGTTACCAAACTAGTCAGACTCGTCTCAGAACCTCGTGCATCTAGAATATTTCTAAAATGATCCATTCGTACGTCTCTCTCTTTGTATTTCCAGTCAGGCACATTGTTGGCCATCAGAATGAAGCTTTGAAGGCTGTCCTCTGAGAGATGTACTGTCTGTTAGTAGGGACCCTGCTGGGCTCTCTGCTCCTTTACAGCCACCGGCAGGCCATGGGGGGTGGGGTGGGGAGACAAAACTGACAGGCTGAGTGAAGGCTATGGGGAGAGAACTGAGTAAAAGCCTGGGAGCCCTGAGGCCAGCCTGGGGGACCAAGGTGTCATTTCCTGGGAAGGATCTGGCGAAATAATTAAAGTCCGCTGAGTAAGCACAGCAGGCTAAAAAGGAAGAGAAAAGGGGGAGGGGGGTGCTCCTAGAGCGACAGGAGAATTGAAAGGAGGGAGCAAGCAGAATCCCATTTGGAAATAAAGAGACTTTGAACTTCCAATTCCCCTCCCCATTCCCACTGCAGCAAAACCCACTGCCAAAGGAGGCACAGCTGTGCACCACATGGGCCCATAAACAAACTCGAGGGGGATGAGTAAGATGACAGCTACCCATCTTTAATGCATTCACCCCTAGGTGCTCTTGGGCATCTGTTACATAATTAACTGGCCTTCTTCTCCCCCCAGGACCCCCACCCCTTCCCAACTGCAGCTCCAGCCCCTAATCACCCTTTCTCTTTCAATTCCTTCTGTGGCTATTTAAACATTGCCTTGTTTCCATTATCTTAACAATCATCCCACTAGCTTCCCCACCTGGAAAGAGCATGCTGTTTGGCTCCTATTTGTGGAAAGCTATCCCTTCACCATCTTGAGTTCCTGGATTATGCAACCATGAAATGCGACTGCTATTTGGGGAGATTTTTCCCAACCCCCCCCCCAGGCTGGGCCACAAGAGTTTTGAAGTCTAAAGTTCTCTTCATCTCCTTCATCTCCTAACAATGGTCAAGGACAGAGGTTCCATTCCCAAATTGCCATTTCCCTTTGCTCTGTTCCATGGCCATGAGAGGCATTCCGAGCCCCAGATGGCCCTCTTGTCAATGGGTGCCCCCCATTGTGAGGGTAGATGCCTCAGCGAATCACCATCTTTATTACCAGGGTGAGGACAAATGTAATTTTCATAAGCCTTCCTGAGAACAAATGCTGCAAACTCAAAGAATAGTCATGACTGTTATTATTTTTATAATATCGTTTTGTTATGTTAGACACAGGATGCCAATAACAGTTTCAGAACCATACAAGTTATGACTTGTATGACATAGAGAACTTACATGACATAATCATTGAATGTTAGGACTAGATGAAATCTTGGTGATCATCCAACCCCAGGGCCTTCAAAGAGTTTGGAGCTAAAAAATCCTAGGGATGTTTGAATCCAAACCTCTCATTTTACAGAAGAGAAAACTGAAAGCCAGAAAAACGTATTGACTTGCTCAAAGTCACAGAGCTGGGATATGTTTGGGAAATTATTCCAGCTCTGCTATTTTCAATTCAACAAACATGTATTAAGAACTTACTATGTATAAATACCGTTCTGCACACTAAGGGCACTTTAGACTTAGAAAGCACTTTGTATACATTATCATAAGCAAGCTTTATGACAATCTGAGAGGCAGGTACCACAAGCAGTTTATTCCTAACAGGACTTTTGTACATGTCTAAGTCACCTAAAATGAGGTGGTATGAAGTGACAGTCTGTCCTGTGCTGGTCCACCACAGAGTAGGAGTAGCCTCTTTCCATTTTGGTTATGTAGCAAACACATTGGTTCTCTATCTCTCTCTGTCTCTGTCTCTCTCTCTCAGTCTCTGTCTCTGTCTCTCTGTCTCTCTCTGTCCCTGTCTATCTCTGTCTCTCTGTCTCTGTCTGTCTGTTTTTGCCAATGCAAATGACTCTTTGTCTCAGGTTACACTCCAATTTCATAGGAGAAGAAAGTGAGTCTCAGAGAGATCACAGTGTCATAGATTTAGAGCTTTAAGCCTCCCTGGAGGCCATCTAATCAATCAATCAATAAATCAATAAACAAGCCTGTAGTAGGATCCTACCTCGTGCCCAGTGCTAGGCTAAGTGCTGAGGATACAAGAACAAAAATAAAATAATTCTTGGGGCAGAGCCAAGATGGCGGAATGAAAGCAGTGACTTGCTTGAGCTCTCCCCCAAACTCCTCCAAATACCCATTAAAAAATGGCTCTAAACAAATTCTAAAGCAGCAGAACCCACAAAAAGAGAGTGAAACAAATTTCCAGCCCAAGACAACCTAGATGATTGATCAGAAAAGTATATCACGCTAGGCTGGAAGAGGAGCACAGTTTGGCATGGGCACGCAGGCCATAGCAAACCTGGAGCAGGCTTCAGAGGACTGAATTGCAGGCAACTGTGGCAGTTTCCAGACTCTTCAATTCACGCATGTCAAAGACAACTTAGAAGGTCAGTGGGAAAAGTCTGTTCTGCGGTGCTGAGAGAGGAACTCAGGGTCTCAGATCCAGTTCTCTGAGAGTGTGGCCCTAGAGGCGGGGGGGGGGGCAGCGACCTCTTGAGCTTCCAGCCCACAGATTGAGGGGGAATTGGGTGGCTGATCAGAGGGGAATTACAGGGATCTCTTTGCCAGTGCTGAGGCAGGAATCTCTTGCTTTGCCCATGCTTGGTTCTGGGTCACAGTTCTGGGCAGCGGTGCTGGGGTGAGAAGGAACGCTGGCGTGGTGGAACTTGTAGTGGCTGTAGAGAGAAACCCCTACTCACAGTGTCAGGACAGAAAAGAGTACTTGTGGTCATTAATAGACCAGAGCACAGGCCAGGAAAGGAGTAAACACCTAGCCCCTTATCATACCACCTTGCAAGAACTGAAAATTTATGGGTCCCTACAAGTATCTCTGAAAACAGCTGTACAAACCCCCGAAGCTTGGGACAGTACATTCTCCACACTGGAAGCAGATTCTTACCTTAACAAAGAGTTTAAAACTCAAGTATTTGGCTGGGATCATGAGCAAGCAGCGCAAAAAGACTCAGACTATATTATCTTACTTTGGTGACAAAGAAGGTCAAAATATACAACCAGAAGACAACAAAGTCAAAGCTCCTACATCCAAAGCCCCCAAGAAAAATATAAATCAGTCCCAGGCCTTGGAAGAGCTCAAAAGGGATTTTGAGAAGCAAGTAAGAGAAGTAGAGGAAAAACTGGGAAGAGAAATGAGAGTGACGCAAGAAAATCATGAAAAAGTCAACAGCTTGCTAAAGGAGACCCAAAAAAATACTAAAGAAAATAATACCTTAAAAAATAGCCTAACCCAAATGGCAAAAGAGGTCCAAAAAGCCAATGAGGAGAAGAATGCCCTAAAAAGAAAAATTGGCCAAATGGAAAAGGAAGTCCAAAAGATTACTGAAGAAAATACTTCCTTAGAAATTAGAATAGAGCAATTGTAAGCAAGTAACTTCATGAGAAATCAAGACACTGTAAAACAAATCCAAAAGAATGAAAAATTAGAAAACAATGTGAAATATCTCATTGGAAAAACAACTGACCTGGAAAATAGATCCAGGAGAGAGAATTTAAAAATTATTGGACTATCTGAAAGCCATGATCAAAAAAAGAGCCTAGACATCATCTTTCAAGAAATTATCAGGAAAACTGCCCTGATTTTAGAACCAGAGGGCAAAATAGAAATGGAAAGAATCCACAGATCTCCTCCTGAAAGAGACTCCCAAAGGAAAACTCCTAGGAGTATTATAGCCAAATTCCAGAGTTCCCAGGTCAAGGAGAAAATATTACAAGCTGCCAGAAAGAAATAATTCAAGTACTGTGGAAACACAATCAGGATAACACAAGATTTAGCAGCTTCTACATTAAAGGACCGCAGGGCATGGAATATAATATTCTGGAGGGCAAAGGAGATAGGATTACACCCAAGAATCACCTACCCAGCAAAACTAAGTATAATCCTTCAGGGATATTCAGTGAAATGGTCATTCAGTGAAATAGAGGACTTTCAAGCACTCTTGATGAAAAGACCAGAGCTGAATAGAAAATTTGACTTTCAAATACCAGACTCAAGTGGAACATGAAAAGGAATTTCATCCTTATTAAACCTTACTAGACTGAACATAAAAACAACTATCAACTACTTTGCCCACAACAGTCAAGGAAAATGAGTCTAATTAATTCCTTTTGCAAATGTAATAACAGTGAAATAAATCCCTTTCTCTTTTCCTAAAATAAAGTAAAATAATAAAATAAAACAATTCTTGTCCTCAAAGGGTTTACATTCAATCTATGGGGGAAACAGCATGCACATAAATGAACATATACAAAATATGCATACACGTGAATAAGTATACAGAAGATATAGGGGTAGGAATCGGGCTGTTTCATTGATATAAGAAACTCCTATATGAGGAGAATCCCTCCACCAGTGGTTGCTGACACTCTGAAAATTAGTCATACAAAATTTGCTTAAAACACTGAGAGGTTAAGTGACTTCCCAGCTTCACTTAGCCAGTAAGTCAGTGGCAAGACTTGAACACAGTTCTTCCTACTGATTTCAAGGCCAGATCTAAAAATACCACCTAGCATTTATACAGAACTTTAAGGTTTTACAAATATTATCTCATTTGATTCTTCTATGATCTTAGGAGGTAGATGCTAATATTATCTCCATTTTACAGACAGGGAAACTGAGGCAGATAGCAGTTTAAGTGACTTGTCTAGGATTACATAAGTTTGTCTGAGGAAAGATTTGAACACAGGTCTTCTGGGAACCATGTCCAACTCTGATTCTGACTATAAATCCGATACTCTCACCATTATGCCATGATGACTCATTTCTCCTTTTACAGATGAGAAAACTAAGACACGTAGAAAATGACTTTGCCAAGGTCATACAACTTCTTAGTGGCAAAGTTGGAACAAGAACTTTGACCTCCTGACAGCCTGTATAATAAATTATTTGTTCTTTATATATGAACTGAGATGCTACCTCATCTAATACTACCTTTAATATCTTTTTTATAGCTCTCATTACTTTATATTAAATAAATATATATATATGTATTTATATTATGTATTTTTATATTATTATTATTTATATATGCTTATTTGTATATGTGTCTATAACTCTTGCTTCATAAGCAAGACCTTCAACATGGAAGGTCTGAGTATATTTTGGGCACCTCTAAACTTCTCTGGATCATTTGCCCTTACCCAGTTTGAATGTGGGAACTTCAATGTATGGAATTCCCCACAAAGATGGCTTTCATTATCCTAACAAACATTCAGATTTACAAACATAAAACAGGTTTACTTTTTAATACAAAAAAAAAAAGGATACAGAAAAGACTCACACCTCAACTCATAGTCAATCAATAGAGGTCATTTCCCTGCTTCCTGTGTCCCCCACAAGCCTTATGGCAGACAACTTATTGTCCCTGTAATTCACAGCACTGCCATTGACAGGGCTCCATTGACTAAAACAAGATTCCAGTGGGGAGAACAGGGTTCTAATGAGGTGGGCAGGGCTTCAGTGGGCTGGGCAGGCCAGAGTTCTACCTTCTGACATTCACCACAATAGTTCCATCTCTTTTTTTTTTGCCACAGCTCCAACCCTCAGCTCCTGGTCATTGTGTTCCTTTGTAGCATCATGAGGCTTCCTCACTGTTCATAGTCCCCCAATCCCTGCTCCTCAGCAGTGGCTCCTTCTCAGGATGTAGAATCATCTCTCAAACAGATGAACTATGGCATAATTACCCAGAATCCTATGTGATAGTGTTTCAGCTCTTCCTAGAGCCAAATGTCTCCAGGCTATTTTATTCCTTTTTATCAGAATTCCTACAGCCCTACTCCACAAAAAGCCTTTTCAGGTTCTGTGGGAACTCATCCTACTGTGATTATTTCAATGCATCTCTATTTTCTACTTCAGAGCAGCTCGCGGTGAGTCCACAACTATTTACCTCCTCCCTTTCCTAATGCCTGGCAGATGCGCCCCCTTCCTGCTTTAATGGGTCTCACTGAGCTTTGCTGGGCTCCCAGCCACTAAAGCTCTCTTTCCATTTTCCTTTCTACTCCAGTCTTCGTATGACGCAGATGGAACAGACCATTCAAATTAACCTTGGACTGCTATGATAACGCCTTGGATAAAGGAGGGAGAAAAGGAAATATTATCCTTATAGAGTAAGCAAAGTTTCAAGTCCCTAGTAAATGCCATTACAAAGAGAGTTAGATTGCCCACTGGGCCTGGAGTCAAGAAAACCTGAATTCAAATTCTGCCTCAAGCATGTCCCAGCTGGGTGACTCTGGACAAGTCATTTGTCCTCCACCTCAGTTTTCTCAGCTGTAAAATGGGACTAATAATGTCACCTACCTCCCAAAGTTGTTGTGAAAACTAAATATTTGTAAAGCACTTAGCATATAGTCGATTTTTAATAAATGTTTCCTTACTACCGCCATCACACTCCCTCCCTAGACAAGAAGGATAGGGTCAGCTATTTTGTCTCAATTCTGTCTCTCCTTTAGAACCTCATACAGTGCTCCTCCAGAACCTCACACAGTGCTCTGCATATATTAGGTGCTTAATATATGTTTATTGAATTTTATGAAGTTGAACCTCTCCTAAGGCACATTGCTTTCAATAGAACAATGTACAATTTCCACTTTAATAGATCTATTCTACTGAATGTAACAGAGCTGAAATTCCTTGGTATCTTTTTTGTTTTTAAATTTCAGTTGTTCCTTCAAGGGAGACGTCTTACGCCTCAGCCCACTAAGTATCATGCTCTCCCTTCTGTGGCCTGGAAAGGCTTGTGACTTGATTATAATGTTTTTTCTGCCTTCCAGTGCTCTGCATGGAAGCTTGCATCTACTTATCACCTTGTCCTACTTGCTTGTGCTAGCAGGATTCAGTTATCCCTGCTCGACATTCACCTTGGCAGCCATCAGTGTGTGACATCCTGCGGGTCCTCCTTTCTTTCCATGTTGCTGCTCTGCATGACTTTATTTTCAATTACAACCCAGGCAGGATTGTCACTCCTGAAAATCTGTCTGCTTGGTCAGTTTGCAAAATCATTCTGGGACAGAGCATCCTCCACCTCTAGTCATAGCACTGTGATATCACAATGCTACAAGAAGACTAAAGGTCATCTTTAAGCATATTCTATTGAATTCAAAGCTACAATGGTCAAAAGTCAGGCTCTGGGATCATAGAATTAAAGAAAGAAATGACTGTATAGGTCATCTAATTCAATCCCCACATTTTATAGGTGAGAAAACTCGAAACATAAAGTGACATATCTAAAGTCACACAGGCAGAAAGAATGTGGATTTAAACTCAGGTCTTCTGATTCTAAATCCAGAATTCTTTCTGTTATACCATACTGTCTTATCACTATAAGTATAGCATCCATACAGGTAGGAATATAATCTACTCCTCAGATCTTAGCTTGAAGAATGGAAGAAGCCACATGACTTAAAAAAAAAATAATTCCACCCAAGTGCAAGAGAATATCTTCCTAACAGAAGCAGCAAGATGCCCTGGGTGAGAGACAGGAGACAGAAGGTACCCAGCAAGTTGAACTATCACTGACACCTTGACCACCATCTGCTGTTGAAGGTTGATGAAGACAGCCTAGGACCCCAAACCCAAGAGCCTTGGGAATAGCTGCATCCCTCAAACCACCAGGCCTGCTTCCACTCCAGCCCCCAAAGCCATCATTGAGGGGAGAAATCATTGTAGAGAAGGGGCCCACCTTCTCATTACTGCCAGCAACAACTGCTGACCAATTACCATCAAGAGGCAGATGAGAACAAGAGCTTTGGGAGTGGCAGTCCAGTCCACCCCTTCCAGCCAAATCATTATGGAGAAGGGGCCAGCTCTCCCTACCAACTGCTTCACACAAGTCAGGAAAGCCAGCCAAGCTGAAGCAACAAGACATTCTGAAAGAAAAACAGGAGGCAGCAGCATGTGCCAAGCAGGTCAAACCACCAGTATCACCTTGACCACCATCTCACCTAAGATCCTGATGAAAGTATGACCAAGAGCTTTGACCATAGTATTGTTTCCAGCCCAATGCCTTCAGCCATCACCACGGAAGACACAGTAGGGCAACTATTCCTGATGTGGCTACATATATCCACAGCTACTGAAGTTCCAGAAAAGAAATTTCTTGCCACCAAAGTCCTTGGCACTGGCAGATAGTTCAGTACTGAAAATTAGCATGATTTTATCAATATAAAATTAAAGTAAAATTCATTAACATCTGCATTGCCACTGTACTCTAAGGACCACAGGATCCTTCCAGCTGACTTGAAGCTAAAACTTTCCATAAATGTGCTCTCCCCTATAAGAATGTAAGCTTCTTGAAAGCAGGGATTGTTTTATACTCTATTTGTATCCCCACTGCTTAGGATAATTCTTTGCTTATATTAAGAGTTTAATAAATGTTTTATTCATTCATTCACTCTTCCATTCCACATCTTAAGCATCTTCTCATTGTTGAATAGACAGTCATTTTGATTTGAGATTTGAAGTTCATTGTAGTGACTAAGACTCAAACAATAGATCCATCACCAAATGGCTAGTCTAATTCAGTTCTCTTAATGATCAAAGTAGCCAAATATAGCTCTTTTTTTAAACTTAAAAACAATTCAAATGTACCATCTAAGGCATGTTTTTGCTTAACAGTGGTCCTGAACTGACAAAAATACATCTCATTTGGCATTGTCCATAGGTTAATTAGATTGAATAAGCAGCCCGCCTTAAATTTCCAACAATTAGGTAAAGGATTCATTCAATGAAGTATCAAATACAGCTACATACACCCACACAAATATAAACACCACATTTTTTGCTTGCTTTAATTTCAGAAAAATTCAATCATATTAGTCCTCTCATTTTTTTTAATCTGAAATGTCCTGTACTGAAAGTAGTTCCCTCCCTCTTGCAAAATCATTAGGGAGTTCAGAATATTACTATTCCTGACCTTATATAGAGGACAAAGGAGGATTGAGAGCACTGAGCAGCTCTAGATAAGTTTAGGAGGAATGGAGGCAGGACTGCACCACAACTGCCCATTCTGTGAGAACTAGAGTTGTCAGTCACTCATTCAAACATATATTGGTGACTGAAGCACTATATTGAGTGTTAGGGAGATTTCAAAAAATAAGTTACCAGTGTAACCTGGGCTTGTAGTCAAACTCCCCTAGTTCAAGGATCTCCAACTCCTAGCTTATGGACAGATCCAACTGTTGGGCAGCTATTCCCCTAAAGTACATGATGGTCTTTTGAAACTTTGTGCAGAAGAAAATATAACCAAATTAACATTTCTGCAGAAAAAAAAAACAGACAACAAACATTTATACGGTAGCATTCAGAGAAATGAGATGGCAAAATTAAAGCAAATAAACCCTTCATTTCAGTTTGAAACCACTGCTCTGGATTCCTTGTCTATAGTTCCTTCTTATGGCCTTCTTGTCCATGGCATTAATAATAACAGCTTACATTTATATAGTGTTATATATAAGGTTTGCAAAGTTATACTTACCTGAGATAGCCCTATGGGGTAGAAACTATAGATATTATTATTCCCAACTGCCAGATGAGGAAACCGAGTAAGTCTCAAAGAGGGGGTGACTTGTCTGTGTTCCCACAACTACTGTCAAAAGTGAGATTTAAATCCAGGTCCTTCCTGGCTCCAGATCTACTGCTCTATTACCCTTTTTCCATTACTATCCCCCTCTGCTTAAAAAAAAAATGTATACATACTTTCTAGATGTCTACATCATAGTCAGATTCCATGACACTTATGCTAGTAAGCTTTTCTGCCTGGCTTTCAACTTCATGCATAATATCCTAGCATGCACACACCACAGCCAAACTACCAGAAAGTTAAAAACCACTGTCAAGCCTTTTGAGAACACCTCAAAGGACCAGAGAGGGACCATGGATACCTAGAGACATTACTTCAAGAGTAAGGAACATGTTCTTACTTCACCAGTGGGAGTGGTTGCCCTAATACAGATCCTGCCCAGGGATCCCCTGGGCCCTGGAGTCCACTGCTGCTGTGTCCACCAAGTAAAACCAGAGAGGAGTAGCTGCTTCAGGCCCAAACCCCTTTTCAGACTAGAGCATTGTATGGCAGGACTAGAATCTTAGACACCAAGCCTTTCACCTCCAGGACCAGAGTCCTGAATTCTTGCCATCAAGATCTCATCTATGATTAGGGCTTCTGACCCAGAGCCAATGCTTGACTCCAAAACAGAAGCCATCTTCTGACTGTTCATCGTCACTCGCCATCTTAGGTTAAGAAATTAGCATTGAAGGTTACCTCTGGTTGGTCCCTAGAGACCCAGTTACTAAGTATTTGTAGACCCAAATGTTAGAACAAATGTCCCTTCTTACTTTTACCTAAGAGAGAATTGACATCACTCACTACAATCACAGACTCTTTAGAGTGAGATATCCAGTCAAAGGGTCCACGTTCCTATCATATGTAGGGCAAATACTCACCTCATTGTCTCCTAATCGTTTTTAAAAATTATTTTATTTTAATTTATGGAATAAAACAAGAATTTATATAACATAATATAATAAAAAGATGATTACACATGAAATTGGAAATCTGATATGTACAACTTGCTATTCCTTTTAAATATACAACAAAATTAACATGCAAATTTCTTTTTTTTCTTTTTTTCCCTCCCCTACCCCACCCTAGAGATGGGCACCATTAGACATAGATAGGCATATATGTGTATATATACACACATGTATATATGTATAATTATTCTATAAATACTTCCATTTATCAGTTCTTTCTCTGGGTGAAGATAGTGTCTTTCTTCATATGTCCTTTATAGTTTGGGTATTTATAATAGTCAAAATAACTTATTCACTCAAAGTCATTCTTAAATCAATATTGCTGTTACTATATACAATATTCTCTTGGTTCTGCTCATTTCACTCTTCATTACTTTGTAAAAATCTTTCCAAGTTTTTCTAAGATAGTTGAACTCATAATTTCTTATAGCACAGTAGTATTCCATCACAACCATATGCCACAACTTGTTCAGTCATTCCCCAAATGATGGGCATCCCTGCAATTTCCAGTTCTTGACCTCCACAAAGAGAGCTGCTAACAAAGTCACCAGCTGCCTTGGCAAACCACAGCCCCTTCCCCTGTGCTCATCTACAGAATCCACCTCAGCCTTACCCCTCTAGCATCCCTTTTCTCCTCCATTCTTTCCATTCATTGAATCCTCATTTTATCACTTAAAACCAATGCTGTAAACCTGGAATCTATGAACTTGTTAAAATTTAGATATAGATAAATATATATAAATATAATTGGTTTCTTATGTAATCCTTATGTTTTATGCATTTGAAAGTGTTTCTTTCATATCCATTTCATCTTCACGTAATCACTGAAACCTACCACCTGCAGAAGTCATTGCATTCCTAGCCAATGTCCACAGTAGTGTGTGTGTGTGTGTGTGTGTGTGTGTGTGTGTGTGTGCATGTGTATGCATTTGCCTTTGGACATCACCATCATCATACATTTATTAAGGACCTACTATGTTTCAGGTACTGTGCTAACCATTGAGGATACAAAGAAAGGAAAAAATATGGTCTCTGTAATCAAAGAACTCACATTCTAATAAGTCACATTGAATTGAAAAAAGAAATAAACATATTTTTTGTTCCTCACAGTACTTCCAGATCTTCCTTCAGCACCATTACTCAACAACCTCTCCTTCCTTGAGTTTCACTCTGGCTGCTTCTATCACCCTGGCCAAATAATTGTGGTAGTTATCTAAGAGATCCTAGATCATTCTCTCTCCTTTATCAAGGAGTTCAACACTGGGGTTAGAATGTTAGCTCCATGAGGGCAGAGAACTAATTCACTTTTGAATTAGTAACCCTAGGGCCTATTTTTCCTACTTGGCCAATAGTGGGTACTTAATAAAGGCTTTTTGATTTAAGAACTTCCAGTCTTCCTCTCTACACCGACCTTCATACTTGGGGACTTGGTCATATAGATTGATTCCCACTCAAACAATCTAGCCTCCTTACTCTCTTCAACTCATATGATCTGCCCCTTCACACCATAGCAGCCCTGCACAGGTACGGTCATACGTCTGAGCTCAATATCACCCCAAAGTGCTAGACTCTTGATCACAGATTCCTTCAATCACTTCCTATGCCTCACTTTTCTTGAGCAAAGTCTTTGTCCTCCCTTACCTGAGGTCATCTACATTTCCTCCATCTATCTCTGCTCTCTGAGGCTCTCAATCTTTCCCTGGACTCCCTTTAGTCCTTCTTCAATCTTGACTCTAGAGTTTACCAGCAGAGCTACACACTGCTGGTACAATTCTGCAATCAAATCCTTTGTCCTATTGATACACATACCTTGCGCCCAAAATGACCTATACAATGCGCTTTTTCACTCTTACATGCTACTGAACAGTGCTGATAAAGAAATGCAAATGCACTGGGTAGGTCCACTACAAATTAATTACCTAACCTCTTGTTAGACCAGTGCTGGTGCACAGCAAAATTTTTATCCTTCCCTTTCACCACAATGGCTACCCATGCCACTCTCCTTCTTCTTTAATTAATTGGAGCATTGATCTTTCATACTGTCTAAATGCAACCTGTGGACTCAAATGGAAGCTCTGAGTTGATGTGAACCAGGTTTTCTTTTGAACTTCACTTTATACCAATGATTTTTCCCCAAAACATAAGAATCTAGATCATGTCTAGTCTCTAAAAGGGAAAAGGAGATTATGAGCTCCTGAGCAGGCACTCAAGCTAACAATACCTTAAGCACAGGTCAAACTTTATTTCACTCAACAGAAAAAGTCAAATCAGAAAGGTCTTGTGCTTAATTCCATAAACAGTCAAAATGATTCTCCCTTTCTCTGCAGTCACCTCTACTTCAGGTACCTATACATTCCTCTGGACCTAAAGTACTGTTTTAGAATTGAGGCTTCTCCCACCCCTCCCATACACACATACACACACACACATACACACTCAAAAAAAGGAGAGGTAGTTAATGTTCCTAGAGTTAAGCAACCTGCCCTTCTGGTGAGTCCCACATCTCCCAGGGACCTAGACAGTCTATTAGCCTTAAAATGTCATCCAGGGACTGAAGGTCTCCAGTAAGGGACATTCCCTCAGGGACACTAGAGGGTCAACCCCATTTCCCCTGGACCTGAATATTGCCATGGCTATAAGCTGAGCACAGTCGATAGTATTAATTGATCCTTTCCAAGTTGAGAGACCAATCAATCAGCATTCATGTATTAAATGTCTACTATCTGCCAAAAACTGTGCTAATAGCTGTATCATAGATTTAGAGCTGAAAAGGATTTTAGAGGTCACTAGGTCTAAGTCCCTTTTAATACAGTTGAAAAAACTGAAGTTCAGAGAAATTAAATCTGAGGATAAGAGAATCTCAGAATTTTAGAGCCAGAAGGAATTGCCTCTGCCTATTAATCCAACCAATTACTATAAAGGAATCTTCATTACAATTGCAAAGAGTAATCAGTCTATTTGAAGACCTCCATTTAGGGGAAACCCACCATCTCCTATTTTTAGATAATTCTAATTTTTATGAAGTTTTTATTTTTTCTGACATCAAATCTAAATTCGCTTTCTTTCAACTTCCACCCATTGTTCCTGGTTTTGTCCCCTGAAACTCAAAAGATGGAATGCAATTTCTCTTTCACATGCCAGTCCTTTAAATGACTAAGGAAATCTATCATGTCCCTGCACATACTCTCTGAGTCTTTCCTTTTCCATGCTAAATATCCCTAGTTCCTTTAACCACATATCTTATGACGTGGTCTCAAGGCCTTTTCTTATATATTATTACATTATATATAATATATAAGTATATAATATAATTTACATGTAAACATATATTATATGTAATATATAATATAATAAAGGGAAACCATCTGATTTCTCTCTTCTAAACACTCCTTAGCTTATTAATGGCCTTCCTAAACTGTAGTACCCAGAACAGAATACAAACATTCCAGATGTGGTGTGACCAGGGTAGGGTATAGCAGGCCTGGCACCTCTTAATCTTGGAAGCTGTGCCTCTCCTAAGGTATCCCAAGATCACATGAGCTTTTTTGGCTATCATATGACTCATCTGGCAGTCACCAAAACCCTTAGATATTTTTATTTCAGACAAACTGCCATCTAACCATGCCTCCCCTGTCCAATAATTACAAAGTTGATTTTCACCGAAGTTAAGACTTTACTTCTATCTCTATTGAATTCATTTTATTAGGGATCTCTTTGGATCCTGATTCAGTCATTCAGTGATTTGGCTATATCTCACAATTTTGTGTCATCTGCAAATTGGTTGGGCACACCATCTATGCCTTTATCCAAGTCATTAATAAAAAATATCAAACAGCACAGCCCAAGCACAGATCCCAGGGCGTGTTGCTGCCAAAGTGACATTGAACCATTAATAACTACTCTTTGAGTTCAGCTATTCAACTGATGCCAAATTCAACTATATTGTTGTCTACCCACATCTCTAAAAAATAGTATGATATACTTTATCAAACACTTTTCAAAAATCTATGTTAACTATATTCAGCTTTCCTCAGAAATACCAGTTTAGGGTTGCTGTTGTTGCTCTTGAGGGGACCTAGGAGGAGCAGTGGATAGAATGCTGGACTTGGAGTGAGGAAGATCTGAGATCAAATCCAGCCTCAGACACTTACTGGCTGTGTGACCCTGGGCAAGTCACTTAACCCTATTTGCCTCAATTTCTTCATTGGTAAAATGAGCTGGAGAAGGAAATGGCAAATCATTCCAGTATCTCTGCCAGGAAAACCCCAAGTATGGTCACAAAGAGTCAGAGATGACTGAAACAACTGAACAACAAATTCTCTTCCCCCTGCTGAAAAATCTGGATGTGTTTGCTTCTGCAGTCTCTCATCCTCCACCATCTTTCAGAAATCAGTGATGGTAACTCAGAAATCACATCTTTCAGTTCTTTCAGTACATAAGGATATATTGCATCTGCAGCAGGTGACTTGAATTCATCAAGAGCAAATAGGTGATTTCTTACTATCTCCTTACCAATTTTTGTCATCAACTCCCTATTGGCCATTTTATTCTGTCATTTCCAGTGCAAAGAACATTCTGTTTAGAAAAGAAAAGAAAAAGAAAAATTTGAACAGCTCTGATTTCTTTTTGTTATCACAGTTATCATTATCCCATCTACTGCCATTCCTTCTTTGAGACTCCTTTTTCTCCATTACAGCTTTAAAATAGAACAACTTGGACAGTCATTAGCCCAAGACCACACAGTTAAGTGGCCAAGCCACTCTGGTCCTCTCATGATAAATCTAGCACTTTTCCAATCTGCACATTCTATGTAACTCGTCTTGCTAATGAAGGTTATGGCCCAAGTGTGTTTATGTAAATCACAGTTCTAAACATAGACGCCTCTCTCCCTTGTTGCTCCTCAGTTCCAGCTCCTGCTTGGACCTAGAATTTGACATTGCTCAGGAATTCTAACTTCTCTCTTGGGGAGGCTTGGCCCAAGAACCCTTTTTTGTCCAGGAACTCACTTGTCACTCTTCTTCTATTACTCCATAACTGTCCATTCTTCGTCCTGAAATTTCTAAATTGGTCCAGGAACTCTATCTCCTGGCAACCAGGGCCACATATTTCCCTCCTGTCCTAGAGTCAGGGAGTTGCCTAATGGCTGTCAGCCCCCTACAAGGGCCTTGGGGCTACACAGGCTTTCCTCCAGGAATCAGAGACTATGTGTGTCCTATTAACATCTCTCTGGACGTAGCTCTCCCTTTTAAAGGCCAAGCCTAAGGGAGATAATTCTGACATATGATTATCCATGACTCAATCAATCATCTTTAATGTGATGACAAAGTGCCAGCAAGAACCAAAGACGAGGAGAGCTCACTCTTTATCAAGGAGACTGTCATCAAAAACAGAACAAATGACTTCCTCTGTATTTGTCTTGTTAACAGGGAGTTAACTTTGCCATATTCTGAATTTACATGTAGATTGTTACATACTATTCTCTAATTATTCTCTAGAAGTTAACCTCTCCTCCCTGACTCATTTGAAAGCTCTGTGAGGGCAGAGGTCTTGTCTAATGCCCAGCACTTACCATGTCAGTACTGCCACAGAATAGATATTCAGTAAAGCTGGAAGACACAAAGTCTCTCAAAGAGTTTGAAACAAGGCAGCTAAGTGGTATGATGGAAGATAGAGTACTGAATTTGGAATCAGGGAGAACTGAGTTCAAATCCTGTCTCAGACACTTACAGGTTGTGTAACACTGGGTAAGTTACTTAATTTTTCTTTGCTTCAGTTTCCTTATCTTTATGTGAAGTTTAAAAAGTTTGAGAGATATAATTTCTGGGTAATTAGTCATTTTATTAATAATGACAGCATTTTAATAAAAGGAGGTCTGTGGTGCTCTTGAATGCCAAAGACAATCATGGCAGCAGGCTCATAGCACGTATACCCTTGGAAGAGGGGTGTTCCCAAGGATGGCAATTAACTTTGATTGGTTAATTAATGAGAAAATGAATATTACAATGAGGGACCAAACTTATTCTAATGAACTTTTATTATATCATTTACTTCTAAGATACCCCCAGCCTTGGACCATCTAGTCAAAAAAATTATGGCCCCCCCAAGCCTGAACAGAAGGGATTAGAAGTGTGATCTAGTTAGGTGAAGTAGCAATATGCAGAATGAGGGGAATGTTAATCCTATGTTCTATCAGCCCTGTCTTTGAGAGATTAGACAAGGAAATAGGACAGGGAAAAAAAGCTTGGGTCTACTCAATTTTAATAATTGGCAATTAATATGATTTCCCTTGTGTAAAATGAGGATAATAATAGCATTTACCTCATAGAGTTGTTGTGAGGATAAAATGAGATAATATTTATTAAGTGCTATATAAATGTTAGCCATTATTATGACTTTCTCAAGACACATCTTAAGCCATAAAACAATGTAAGACCATATATGAACAATGGGGAAATGAGCCCAACTATAAATGCTCTTGGTTATCTGAGAAGGGAGAGATCTTTCTCTGCTAATATTAATCTAGGAAGGCTTCATAAAGAAAATGGGGGTTGAATTGGGCTTGGAAATTGTGTGTTGAAAAATTAAACATGCACTAAGACAAGAATGCATAATTAAATGAAGAAAAACAAATATTAAGCATATCATTTACAAAACAACCTGAAATATAAATTATTAACCAATTAGGGAAATTTGAAGAAAGGATTCAGACTTAAATGTAAACTAAATAATACAACACTGAGAAATAAGAGGGTCAAAGGATAAATCATAGAAATAATACAAACTATTACCAAAGAAAAAGATTAGACAGGATGCCAAAACTTTGAGAATGTAGCTAAAAAGAACCCTTGGGAAAATCTATACATTCAAACACTTTAATCAACAAAAGACAGAAGAAAATGAATTGAGCATGCACTAAAAAAAAAACTTAGAAAATCAACACATTTTAAAACCTCAAATCAACACAAAAATAGGAATTTTGAAATTAAAAAAGAGTTTAAAATTTTAAAGGCAAAAATCTTGAGTTATTAAACAAAAGCAGGAGCCATTTTAAATTAACAAAATACACATTGGCTGATTTGATTTTTTAGAAAAAGGAAAATCAAATCACCAACATCAAAAATGAAAAGCAGAACTCAAATCAGATAAAAATGGAAAGAAAAGAAGTTGTTAGAAATTACTTTACCTAAATATATATATATATATATATATGTATATACACATATACATACATACATATACATATGATATATAACATATATCAACAAACCTGAAATTTTATAATTAGTGGGTAAATTATTTTCAGATTAAAAGAACAAGAAATAGAAATTATAAATATATAAATAAGACAGCATCAGAAACTTAAATAAGCTATAAATTGTTTTATGAAAGGATAAAATCTGAGCTCAGACTGACAAGTGGATTCTATCTAACATTCAAAGAATGATTAACTCCAATAATATTCAAATTGTTGGCAAAAATAGAGATGTAGGTATCTTGACAAGTTCCTTCTATGAGATAAATAGGGTTCTAATAATCAAACCAGGGAAAGATAAAACAGAAAAATAAATTATAGGCTAATTTCACAAATGACTATTCAAAAATATTGGGAAAATATTAGCAAAGAAGGTTGAACAACAGCTTTCACAAATGATATACATATATGTAGAAAATTGTAATGACAAATCAATAAATATCTTGACTATAAAAACAGATATAGAAAAAGTCTTTGATAAAACACAATATATATACATTTTTAATATTTAAAAGCATATGAATAAATGGACCTTTCCTTAATGTAACAATGTCTAAAACCATATAGCACAATAATCTCCAAATAGATACATGATCCAAATGTAAAAGTTCATATCATAAGAAAGGGAAAATGGAAGAATATGCCTTACACACATATGGCTAGAGGGTGAAATCTTAACTAAACAAGTTATAGACTTAATCAAAGAAAATAAGTGGGACAATTTTAGCTCCATAAAATTAAAAACTTCCACATGAAAAAAAAATCAGTGTAACTAGAATTTTTAAAAAAGCATTTGATTTAAGGAAAAGACTTTATAGCAAAGATCCCTGATAATGTGATCTGCTATCCAAGATATACAGGGGATTAATACAACTGATAACAGCCATCCCCTAAAAGATAAGTGGGAAAAGGATATATCAGTTAGTTTCCAGAAGAAGAAATGAAAGTTATTGGCAATCTTGAAAGAATACTACCAATCACTAATAATAAGAGAAATGAAAAGTAAATAAGGTTTCACCTTGCACCTATCAGATTGGTAAGGATTACAAAATAAAAATGGTGAACATTGCAGGTTCTGTTCGAAGATAGGCATAATGACACACTTTTTGTAGAACTATGAATTGGTCTCAGCTTTCTAGAAAACAATTTAGAAGTACACCAAAAAGTCACTAAATTATAGATACCCTACTATGACTTACCACTAAATTGTGTTAAGTCTGGTTTTTTGTTTTGTTTTTTTGTTGTTGTTGTTAAGCAATGGGGTTAAGTGACTTGCCCAGGGTCACAGAGCTATTAAATATTATGTGTCTGAGGTCACATTTGAACTCAGGTCCTCCTGAATCCAGGACCAGTGCTCTTTTCCACTGGGCCACCTAGCTGCCCCTTAATTCTGGTTATTTTGAGACTCAAGTAATGCTTTTTTGAGAAAGTGTACTTGATCCTATTGTTCTTAGACCAAGAGTCTAAGGGAAAAGAAACAGTGTGGAGAAATTATTGTAAAGAGAAATATGTAGAGGTTTGCTGGGGGACAGCTCAACTTGGCTTGCTTGCAAAAGCCCATTGTTCAATTTTTAGTGTGAGCATTTACACATCAAAAATGGCCATTGCTAGAAATTGTCTAGACTTAAGAAAGTACTAATAATGCAGATTAAGCTTAAAAGTGTGTGTATACATTCCCCTCCCCAGTTGTTAAATATTTACCAGAACCCTCCTCTATTGCCCTACAAACATTGCTTTTGTTTTGTTGTTGTTCTGTCCAACTCTTCATGACCCCATTTGGGGTTTTTCTTGGGAAAGATACTGGAGTGCTTTGCTATTTGCTTATCCAGCTCATTTTGCAGATGAGGAAACTGAGGCAAACAGGGTTAAGTCACTTGCTCAGGGTCACACAGCTAGCGAGTAAAGCCAGATTTGAACTTAGGAAGATGTCTTCTTAACTCCAGGGCAGGAGATCTATCCATTGCACCACCATGTTGCCTTCCTTTCACTTAGCAGGAGTGCAATAGAAGGCTCAGGGAATGATGTAATCACCAGACTAGAGGCTAATCATACTAACCATTTCTTCATTTGAGCCTCATGACATCTCTACTTATATGCCTAGAAACCCAGGATTGAAGTGGTCAAGCAAAGAAAACCAAAGTAAGTTAGGATCACAGAATTTCCAAACAAGACTGTGACCTTGGGGATTATTTAATCTAGCCATCATTTTTCGCATTTGAAAATACTGAGGATCAGATAGGTTTAGTGACTTGACCAAAGACCTGAGTTCAACTCCAACCTCAGACTAGATATGTAACCTTAGGCAAATCACTTAAGCTCTGTTTTGGCTTAATCCACTGGAGAAGGAAATGGCAAACCACTGAAGAATCTTTGCCAAGAAAACCCCATTGACAATCTAGTCCATGGGTTCATGAAGAGTCAGATGTGACTGAATGACCGTACAACAACAAAATGCTGGCATAGATTCTAGTACGGTACTAGATTATCCTTCTCTATTGGGTCTCTAATACCATTTGGCTTCAGCATAGCTCTTTGTGGAAGCAGAGGAATTACTTGGATGGCCTTTCTAGATCTCTCCCATTTTGATAAATCTATGCTTGGCACCAGTAAGGTGCCAGGCTAGGAAAATATCAACTTTTTCAATCATTGATTAGGCAAAAGGCAACCATGCAAATTAATATGGGTCCACAAATCCAGGATCTGACAGAAATAAGGCAAGCCATAAGAGAAGAAAAGAGAAAAATAGACCAATAATTAATAGAAATTGGAAATGCAATCCAGTTTGGAGCTGTGCTTTTCCAAGAACACTATCATAGCAAATCCATATAGAAAAGAGGCACTTATATGGTACAGTGGATAGTGAACTAGGCCTGGAATTAAAAGGATCTGAGTTCAAAATCTGTCTTCAGACATTTACTGTGTGATTCTAGGCAAGTCACTTAAGCTCTGTCTGTCTCAGTTTCCTCTACTGTTAAAAAAAAAATGAGGATAATAATGGCACTCACCTCACAGCTTGTTGTGAGGTTCAAATGAAAAAATATCTGTAAACTGCTTAGCAAAGTACCTGGCACATAGTCGGTGCCTAGTAAATGTTTTTGTTCCCTTCCACAAAGAGAAAAGCTCAGTCTCTTGCCTTTCTTTCATGAAAAACTCAAAAAGGGAAGATAAGGAAACATATTGAATTGCAGAAGAATGGCATCAAAAAAGAAAAGCCAGAAAATGGCAATGTGATATAGGCAAACTATGTTCTAATTAATGCAAAAGTCCAAATTGATGAACAGCTTTCACAAATGATACTTTCTGCAAGTTAAAGAAAAATGAGAATATGAAAGGCACACCAAGAAATATGATGATAGTCCTGGCCATAGTAATGACCCTGGTGGTGATGAGGAAGGAAGGAAGGAAGGAAGGAAGGAAGGAAGGAAGGAAGGAAGGAAGGAAGGAAGGAAGGAAGGAAGGAAGGAAGGAAGGAAGGAAGGAAGGAAGGAAGGAAGGAAGGAAGGAAGGAAGAGGAAGGAGGAAGGAAGGAGGAAGGAAGGAAGGAGGAAGGAAGGAGGGAAGGAGGAGGAAGGAAGGAGGGGAAGGAAGGGGGGGAGGAAAGAGGGAGGAAGGAAGGAGGGAAGATGGAAAGAGGGAGGAAGGAGGAAGGAAGGAGGAAGGAAGGGGAAGGAAGGAAGGAAGAGGAAGGAAGGAAAGGAAGAAGGAGGAAGGAAGGAAGGAAGAAAGGAAGGAAGGAAGGAAGGAAGGAAGGAAGGAAGGAAGGAAGGAAAAAGGAAGGAAGGAAGGAAGGAAGGAAGAAGGAAGGAAGGAAGGAAGAAGGAAGGAAGGAAGGAAGGAAGGAAGGAAGGAAGGAAGGAAGAAGGAGGGAAGGAGGAAGGAGGGAAGGAGGAAGGAGGGAAGGAGGGAGGGAAGGAGGAGGGAAGGAGGGAGGGAGGAAGGAGGGAAGGAGGGAAGGAAGGAAGGGGAAGGAGGAAGGAGGGAAGGAAGGAAGGAAGGAGGAAGGAGGGAAGGAAGGAAGAGGAGAAGGAGGGAAGGAGGGAAGGAGGGAAGGAGGGAAGGAGGGAGGAGGAGGGAGGGAGGAAGGAGGGAGGAAGGAAGGAGGGAGGGAGGAGGGAGGAAGGAGGGAGGGAAGGAGGGAAGGAGGGGGAAGGAAGGAAGGAAGGAAGGAAGGAAGGAAGGAAGGAAGGAAGGAAGGAAGGAAGGAAGGAAGGAAGGAAGGAAGGAAGGAAGGAAGGAGGAAGGAGGGAAGGAAGGAGGGAAGGAAGGAAGGAGGGAAGGAAGGAAGGGGAAGGAGGGAAGGAGGGAAGGAAGGAGGGAAGGAGGGAAGGAGGGAAGGAAGGAGGGAAGGAAGGAAGGAGGAAGGAAGGAAGGAGGGAAGGAAGGAAGGAAGGAAGGAAGGAGAAGGAAGGAAGGAGGAAGGAAGGAAGGAGGGAAGGAGGGAAGGAAGGAAGGAGGAAGAAGGAAGGAAGGAAGGAGGGAAGGAAGGAGGGAAGGAGGAAGGAGGGAAGGAGGGAAGGGGAAGGAGGGAAGGAAGGAAGGAGGGAAGGAAGGAAGGAAGGAAGGAGGGAAGGAGGAAAGGAGGGAAGGAGGAAGGGAGGGAGGGAGGAGGGAGGAGGGAGGGAAGGAAGGAGGGAGGGAAGGAAGGGGGAGGGAAGGAAAGAGGGGGAAGGAAGGAGGGAAGGATGGAAGAGG